>NC_057848.1:21664115-23074115 GCF_910594005.1 Cervus elaphus
GCCTCTCCAGCTGAGGCGGGAGACCAAGTGTCCCTTTCCACGTGCCACAGGAATCCTGGGATCCTATCAAGTTTCACGAGGAGTCAGGCATCGTCTCCTTTGGAGGCACTGATCTCCGCGTACCTCTGGAGTTTTCAAAGGATATGAGGCCTCCGGTCGCGATGAGGTGGGGAACAAGATCTTTCTCTGAGGTCTCCACAGGGGATTCAGACATCCTTTCGTCTTGGGAGATGCAAGACGCGCCTGCATTCAAGTCACTGCAGGAATATCCGGCCTTATTTTGAGTCAGGGCATCGCGGTGTCCATTCCACTTGAGGCCGCAAACTCAGGGTCCCTCTCACATAGCTAGAGCTGAGAGAAGCCTCCTCTTGAGGTGCTTGTGGTAAGGTGGTATTCCTCTGGAGTCGAAGCCAGGGACTAACCTGTCATCTCGAGTTGATTTTTGGTCCACGGTGCTCTTTCATGTTGCTACAGTGACCTCAGGATCCCTCTAGCCTTGAAACAGTATTCTTGGGGTTTCTCTGGAGTGCCATCAAGGAAATCAAGGCTCCTTTCATGTGTGATGTGCAACACGGAATTGCTCTGCACGCAGTGCAGGGGAATCGGGCCTCATCTCGCGGCGAGGGGGAAGTCTCATGGTTTTTCTCGAGTTGCGGCGGGAACCTGGGGTATATTCTCGAGTTTCGACGGGGATGGCCCTTCCACCCACGTGTTTGTTCAGCAACGTCAGGACTCCTGCCTAGTTGCGAGGGACAACTCGGGATTCTCCTCGAGGCTTGGCAGGGCAATTGGGACGCCTCTCCAGCTGAGGCGGGAGACCAAGGGTCCCTTTCCACGTGCCACAGGAATCCTGGGACTCCTATCAAGTTTCACGAGGAGTCAGGCATCGTCTCCTTTGGAAGCACTGATGTCCGCGTACCTCTGGAGTTTTCAAAGCATGTTAGGTCTCCGGTCGCCATGAGGTGGGGATCTAGGTCTTTCTCTGTGGTCTCCACAGGGGATTCAGACATCCTTTCATCTTGGGAGATGCAAGCCGAGCCTGCATTCAAGTCACTGCAGGGATATCCGGCCTTATTTCGCATCAGGGCATCGCAGTTTCCATTCCACTTGAGGCCGCAAAATCAGGGTCCCTCTCACATACCTAGAGCTGAGAGAAGCCTCCTCTTGAGGTGCTTGTGGTAAGGTGGTATTCCTCTGGAGTCGAAGCCAGGGACTAACCTCTCATCTCGAGTTGATTTTTGGTCTACGGTGCTCTTTCGTGTTGCTACAGTGACCTCAGGATCCCTCTAGCCTTGAAACAGTGTTCTTGGGGTTTCTCTGGAGTGCCATCAAGGAAATCAAGGCTCCTTTCATGTGTGATGTGCAACACGGAATTGCTCTGCACGCAGTGCAGGGGAATCGGGCCTCATCTCGCGGCGAGGGGGAAGTCTCATGGTTTTTCTCGAGTTGCGGCGGGAACCTGGGGTATACTCTCGAGTTACGACGGGGATGGCCCTTCCAACCACGTGTTTGTTCAGTGACGTCTGGACTCCTGCCTAGTTGCGAGGGACAACTCGGGATTCTCCTCGAGGCTTGTCAGGGCAATTGGGACGCCTCTCCAGTTGAGGCGGGAGACCAAGGGTCCCTTTCCACGTGCCACAGGAATCCTGGGACTCCTATCAAGTTTCACGAGGAGTCAGGCATCGTCTCCTTTGGAGGCTCTGATCTCCGCGTACCTCTGGAGTTTTCAAAGAATGTAAGGCCTACGATCGCGATGAGGTGGGGAACTAGGTCATTCTCTGTTGTCTCCACAGGAGATTCAGACATCCTTTCATCTTGGGAGATGCAAGACGAGCCTGCATTCAAGTCACTGCAGGGATATCCGGCCTTATTTTGAGTCAGGGCATCGCGGTGTCCATTCCACTTGAGGCCGCAAACTCAGGGTCCCTCTCACATAGCTAGAGCTGAGAGAAGCCTCCTCTTGAGGTGCTTGTGGTAAGGTGGTATTCCTCTGGAGTCGAAGCCAGGGACTAACCTCTCATCTCAAGTTGAATTTTGGTCCATGGAGGTCTTTCGTGTTGCTACAGTGACCTCAGGATCCCTCTAGCCTTGAAACAGTGTTCTTGGGGTTTCTCTGGAGTGCCATCAAGGAAATCAAGACTCCTTTCATGTGTGATGTGCAACACGGAATTGCTCTGCACACAGTGCAGGGGAATCGGGCCTCATCTCGCGACGAGGAGGAAGTCTCATGGTTTTTCTCGAGTTGCGGCGGGAACCTGCGGTATATTCTCGAGTTACGATGGGGATGGCCCTTCCGCCCACGTGTTTGTTCAGCGTCGTCAGGACTCCTGCCTAGTTGCGAGGGACAACTCGGGATTCTCCTCGAGGCTTGGCAGGGCAATTGGGACGCCTCTCCAGCTGAGGCGGGAGACCAAGGGTCCCTTTCCACGTGCCACAAGTATCCTGGGACTCCTATCAAGTTTCACGAGGAGTCAGGCATCGTCTCCTTTGGAGGCACTGATCTCCGCGTACCTCTGGAGTTTTCAGAGGATGTGAGGCCTCCGGTTGCGATGAGGTGGGGAACTAGGTCTTTCTCTGTTGTCTCCACAGGGGATTCAGAAATCCTTTCGTCTTGGGAGATGCAAGACGAGCCTGCATTCAAGTCACTGCAGGGATATCCGGCCTTATTTCGAGTCAGGGCATCGCGGTGTCCATTCCACTTGAGGCCGCAAACTCAGGGTCCCTCTCACATACCTAGAGCTGAGAGAAGCCTCCTCTTGAGGTGCTTGTGGTAAGGTGGTATACCTCTGAAGTCGAAGCCAGGGACTAACCTCTCATGTCGAGTTGATTTTTGGTCCATGGAGCTCTTTGGAGTTGCTACAGTGACCTCAGGATCCCTGTAGCCTTGAAACAGTGTTCTTGGGGTTGCGCTGGAGTGCCATCAAGGAAATCAAGGCTCCTTTCATGTGTGATGTGCAACACGGAATTAGTCTGCACGCAGTGCAGGGGAATCGGGCCTCATCTCGCAGCGAGGGGGAAGTCTCATGGTTTTTCTCAAGTTGCGGAGGGAATCTGGGGTATATTCTCGAATTACGATGGGGATGGCCCTTCCACACACGTGTTTCTTCCGTGACGTCAGGACTCCTGCATAGATGCGAGGGACAACTCGGGATTCTCCTCGATGCTTGGCAGGGAAATTGGAACGCCTCTCCAGCTGAGGCGGGAGACCAAGGCTCCCTTTCCACGTGGCACAGGAATCCTGGGGCTCCTATCAAGTTTCACGAGGAGTCAGGCATCGTCTCCTTTGGAGGCACTGATCTCCGCGTACCTCTGGAGTTTTCAAAGGATGTGAGGCCTCCGGTTGCCATGAGGTGGGGAACTAGGTCTTTCTCTGTGGTCTCCACAGGGGATTCAGACATCCTTTCGTCTTGGGAGATGGAAGACAAGCCTGCATTCAAGTCACTGCAGGGATATCCGGCCTTATTACGAGCCAGGGCATCGCGGTGTCCATTCCACTTGAGGCCGCAAACTCAGGGTCCCTCTCACATAGCTAGAGCTGAGAGAAGCCTTCACTTGAGGTGCTCGTGGTAAGGTGGTATTCCTGTGGAGTCGAAGCCAGGGACTAACCTCTCATCTCGAGTTGATTTTTGGTCCACGGAGATCTTTCATGTTGCTACAGTGACCTCAGGATCCCTCTAGCCTTGAAACAGTTTTCTTGGGGTTTCTCTGGAGTGCCACCAAGGAAATCAAGGCTCCTTTCATGTGTGATGCGCAACACGGAATTGCTCTGCACGCATTGCAGGGAAATCGGGCCTCATCTCGCAGCGAGGGGGAAGTCTCATGGTTTTTCTCGAGTTGCGGCGGTAACCTGGGGTATATTCTCGAGTTACGACGGGGATGGCCCTTCCACCCACGTGATTGTTCAGCGACGTCAGGACTCCTGCCTAGTTGCGAGGGACAATTCGGGATTCTCCTCGAGGCTTGGCAGGGCAATTGGGACGCCTCTCCAGCTGAGGCGGGAGACCAAGGGTAACTTTCCACGTGCCACAGGAATCCTGGGACGCCTATCAAGTTTCACGAAGAGTCAGGCATCGTCTCCTTTGGAGGCACTGATCTCCGCGTACCTCTGGAGTTTTCAAAGGATGTGAGGCCTCCGGTCGCCATGAGGTGGGGAACTAGGTCTTTCTCTGTGGTCTCCACAGGGGATTCACACATCCTTTCATCTTGGGAGATGCAAGACGAGCCTGCATTCAAGTCACTGCAGGGACATCTGGCCTTATTTTCCGTCAGCGCATCGCAGTGTCCATTCCACTTGAGTCCGCAAAATCAGGGTCCCACTCACATACCTAAAGCTGAGAGAAGCCTCCTCTTGAGGTGCTTGTGGTAAGGTGGTGTTCCTCTGGAGTCGAAGCCAGGGACTAACCTCTCATCTCGAGTTGATTTTTGGTCCACGGAGCTCTTTCGTGTTGCTACAGTGACCTCAGGATCCCTCTAGCCTTGAAACAGTGTTCTTTGGGTTTCTCTGGAGTACCATCAAGGAAATCAAGGCTCCTTTCATGTGTGATGTGCAACACCGAATTGCTCTGCACGCAGTGCAGGGGAATCGGTCGTCATCTCGCGGCGAGGGGGAAGTCTCATGGTTTTTCTCGAGTTGCGGCGGAAACCTGGGGTATATTCTCGAGTTAAGACGGAGATGGCCCTTCCACACACGTGTTTGTTCAGCGACGTCAGGACTCCTGCTTAGTTGCGAGGGACAACTCAGGATTCTCCTCGAGGCTTGGCAGGGCAATTGGGACGCCTCTCCAGCTGAGGCGGGAGACCAAGGGTCCCTTTCCACGTACCACAGGAATCCTGGGACTCCTATGACGTTTCACGAGGAGTCAGGCATCGTCTCCTTTGGAGGCACTGATCTCCGCGCACCTCTGGAGTTTTCAAAGGATGTGAGGCCTCTGCTCGCCATGAGGTGGGGAACTAGGTCTTTCTCTGTGGTCTCCACAAGGGATTCAGACATCCTTTCATCTTCGGAGATGCAAGCCGAGCCTGCATTCAAGTCACTGCGGGGATATCCGGGCTTATTTCGCATCCGGCATCGCAGTGTCCATTCCACTTGAGGCCGCACAATCAGGGTCCCTCTCACATACCTAGAGCTGAGAGAAGCCTCCTCTTGAGGTGCTTGTGGTAAGGTGGTATTCCTCTGGAGTCGAAGCCAGGGACTAACCTCTCATCTCGAGTTGATTTTTGGTCCACGGAGCTCTTTCGTGTTGCTACAGTGACCTCAGGATCCCGCTAGCCTTGAAACAGTGTTCTTGGGGATTCTCTGGAGGGCCATCAAGGAAATTAAGGCTCCTTTCATGTGTGATGTGCAACACGGAATTGCTCTGCACGCAGTGCAGGGGAATCTGGCCTCATCTCGCGGCGAGGGGGAAATCTCATGGTTTTTCTCGAGTTGCGGCGGGAACCTGGGGTATATTCTCCAGTTAAGACGGAGATGGCCCTTCCACACACGTGTTTGTTCAGCGACGTCAGGACTCCTGCTTAGTTGCGAGGGACAACTCGGGATTCTCCTCAAGGCTTGGCAGGGCTATTGGGACGCCTCACCAGCTGAGGCGGGAGACCAAGGATTCCTTTCCACGTGCCACAGTAATCCTGGGACTCCTATCAAGTTTCACGAGGAGTCAGGCATCATCTCCTTTGGAGGCACTGATCTCCGCGTACCTCTGGAGTTTTCAAAGGATGTGAGGCCTCCGGTCGCGATGAGGTGGGGAACTAGGTCTTTCTCTGTGGTCTCCACAGGGGATTCAGACATCCTTTCATCTTGGGAGATGCAAGACAAGCCTGCATTCAAGTCACTGCAGGGATATCCGGCCTTATTTCGCGTCAGGGCATCGCGGTGTCCATTCCACTTGAGGCCGCAAACTCAGGGTCCCTCTCACATAGCTACAGCTGAGAGAAGCCTCCTCTTGAGGTGCTTGTGGTAAGGTGGTATTCCTCTGGAGTCGAAGCCAGGGACTAACCTCTCATCTCGAGTTGATTTTTGGGCCACGGAGAGCTTTCGTGTTGCTACAGTGACCTCAGGATCCCTCTAGCCTTGAAACAGTGTTCTTGGGGTTTCTCTGGAGTGCCACCAAGGAAATCAAGGCTCCTTTCATGTGTGATGGGCAACACGGAATTGCTCTGCTCGCAGTGCAGGGGAATCGGGCCTCATCTCGCGGCGAGGGGGAAGCCTCATGGTTTTTCTCGAGTTGCGGCGGGAACCTGGGGTATATTCGCGAGTTACGACGGGGATGGCCCTTCCACCCACGTATTTGTTCAGCGACGTCAGGACTCCTGCCTAGTTGCGAGGGACAACTCGGGATTCTCCTCGAGGCTTGGCAGGGCAATTGGGACGCCTCTCCAGCTGAGACGGGAGACTAAGGTTCCCTTTCCATGTGCCACAGGAATCCTGGGACTCCTATCAAGTTTTAAGAGGAGTCAGGCATCGTCTCCTTTGGAGGCACTGATCTCCGCGTACCTCTGGAGTTTTCAAAGGATGTGAGGCCTCCGGTCGCGATGAGGTGGGGAACAAGGTCTTTCTCTGTGGTCTCCACAGGGGATTCAGACATCCCTTCGTCTTGGGAGATGCAAGACGAGGCTGCATTCAAGTCACTGCAGGGATATCCGGCCTTATTTCGAGTCAGGGCATCTGGGTGTCCATTCCACTTGAGGCCGCAAACTCAGGGTCCCTCTCACATACCTAGAGCTGAGAGAAGCCTCCTCTTGAGGTGCTTGTGGTTAGGTGGTATTCCTCTGGAGTCGAAGCCAGGGACTAACCTCTCATCTCGAGTTGATTTTTGGTCCACGGAGATCTTTCGTGTTGCTACAGTGACCTCAGGATCCCTCTAGCCTGGAAACAGTGTTCTTGAGCTTTCTCTGGAGTGCCACCAAGGAAATTAAGGCTTCTTTCATATGTGATGTGCAACACGGAATTGCTCTGCACGCAGTGCAGGGGAATCGGGGCTCATCTCGCGGCGAGGGGGAAGTCTCATGGTTTTTCTCGAGTTGCGGCGGGATCCTGGGGTATATTCTCGAGTTACGACGGGGATGGCCTTTCCACACACGTGTTTGTTCAGCTACGGCAGGACTCCTGCCTAGTTGCGAGGGACAACTCGGGATTCTCCTCGAGGCTTGGCAGGGAAATTGGGACGCCTCTCCAGCTGAGGCGGGAGACCAAGGGTCCCTTTCCACGTTCCACAGGAATCCTGGGACGCCTATCAAGTTTCACGAGGAGTCAGGCATCGTCTCCTTTGGAGGCACTGATCTCTGCGTACCTCTGGAGTTTTCAAAGGATGTGAGGCCTCTGGTCGCGATGAGGTGGGTAACTAGGTCTTTCTCTGTGGTCTCCAAAGGGGATTCAGACATCCTTTCGTCTTGGGAGATGCAAGATGAGCCTGCATTCAAGTCACTGCAGGGATATCCGGCCTTATTTCGAGTCAGGGCATCGTGGTGTCCATTCCACATGAGGCCGCAAACTCAGGGTCCCTCTCACATACCAAGAGCTGAGAGAAGCCTCCTCTTGAGGTGCTTGTGGTAAGGTGGTATTCCTCTGGAGTCGAAGCCAGGGACTAACCTCTCATCTCGAGTTGATTTGTGGTCCACGGAGCTCTTTCGTGTTGCAAGAGTGACCTCAGGATCCCTCTAGCCTTGAAACAGTGTTCTTGGGTTTTCTCTGGAGTGCCACCAAGGAAATCAAGGCTCCTTTCATGTGTGATGCGCAACACGGAATTGCTCTGCACGCATTGCAGGGAAATCGGGCCTCATCTCGCAGCGAGGGGGAAGTCTCATGGTTTTTCTCGAGTTGCGGCGGTAACCTGGGGTATATTCTCGAGTTACGACGGGGATGGCCCTTCCACCCACGTGATTGTTCAGCGACGTCAGGACTCCTGCCTAGTTGCGAGGGACAATTCGGGATTCTCCTCGAGGCTTGGCAGGGCAATTGGGACGCCTCTCCAGCTGAGGCGGGAGACCAAGGGTAACTTTCCACGTGCCACAGGAATCCTGGGACGCCTATCAAGTTTCACGAAGAGTCAGGCATCGTCTCCTTTGGAGGCACTGATCTCCGCGTACCTCTGGAGTTTTCAAAGGATGTGAGGCCTCCGGTCGCCATGAGGTGGGGAACTAGGTCTTTCTCTGTGGTCTCCACAGGGGATTCACACATCCTTTCATCTTGGGAGATGCAAGACGAGCCTGCATTCAAGTCACTGCAGGGACATCTGGCCTTATTTTCCGTCAGCGCATCGCAGTGTCCATTCCACTTGAGTCCGCAAAATCAGGGTCCCACTCACATACCTAAAGCTGAGAGAAGCCTCCTCTTGAGGTGCTTGTGGTAAGGTGGTGTTCCTCTGGAGTCGAAGCCAGGGACTAACCTCTCATCTCGAGTTGATTTTTGGTCCACGGAGCTCTTTCGTGTTGCTACAGTGACCTCAGGATCCCTCTAGCCTTGAAACAGTGTTCTTTGGGTTTCTCAGGAGTACCATCAGGGAAATCAAGGCTCCTTTCATGTGTGATGTGCAACACCGAATTGCTCTGCACGCAGTGCAGGGGAATCGGTCGTCATCTCGCGGCGAGGGGGAAGTCTCATGGTTTTTCTCGAGTTGCGGCGGAAACCTGGGGTATATTCTCGAGTTAAGACGGAGATGGCCCTTCCACACACGTGTTTGTTCAGCGACGTCAGGACTCCTGCTTAGTTGCGAGGGACAACTCAGGATTCTCCTCGAGGCTTGGCAGGGCAATTGGGACGCCTCTCCAGCTGAGGCGGGAGACCAAGGGTCCCTTTCCACGTACCACAGGAATCCTGGGACTCCTATGACGTTTCACGAGGAGTCAGGCATCGTCTCCTTTGGAGGCACTGATCTCCGCGCACCTCTGGAGTTTTCAAAGGATGTGAGGCCTCTGCTCGCCATGAGGTGGGGAACTAGGTCTTTCTCTGTGGTCTCCACAAGGGATTCAGACATCCTTTCATCTTCGGAGATGCAAGCCGAGCCTGCATTCAAGTCACTGCGGGGATATCCGGGCTTATTTCGCATCCGGCATCGCAGTGTCCATTCCACTTGAGGCCGCACAATCAGGGTCCCTCTCACATACCTAGAGCTGAGAGAAGCCTCCTCTTGAGGTGCTTGTGGTAAGGTGGTATTCCTCTGGAGTCGAAGCCAGGGACTAACCTCTCATCTCGAGTTGATTTTTGGTCCACGGAGCTCTTTCGTGTTGCTACAGTGACCTCAGGATCCCGCTAGCCTTGAAACAGTGTTCTTGGGGATTCTCTGGAGGGCCATCAAGGAAATTAAGGCTCCTTTCATGTGTGATGTGCAACACGGAATTGCTCTGCACGCAGTGCAGGGGAATCTGGCCTCATCTCGCGGCGAGGGGGAAATCTCATGGTTTTTCTCGAGTTGCGGCGGGAACCTGGGGTATATTCTCCAGTTAAGACGGAGATGGCCCTTCCACACACGTGTTTGTTCAGCGACGTCAGGACTCCTGCTTAGTTGCGAGGGACAACTCGGGATTCTCCTCGAGGCTTGGCAGGGCTATTGGGACGCCTCACCAGCTGAGGCGGGAGACCAAGGATTCCTTTCCACGTGCCACAGTAATCCTGGGACTCCTATCAAGTTTCACGAGGAGTCAGGCATCATCTCCTTTGGAGGCACTGATCTCCGCGTACCTCTGGAGTTTTCAAAGGATGTGAGGCCTCCGGTCGCGATGAGGTGGGGAACTAGGTCTTTCTCTGTGGTCTCCACAGGGGATTCAGACATCCTTTCATCTTGGGAGATGCAAGACAAGCCTGCATTCAAGTCACTGCAGGGATATCCGGCCTTATTTCGCGTCAGGGCATCGCGGTGTCCATTCCACTTGAGGCCGCAAACTCAGGGTCCCTCTCACATAGCTACAGCTGAGAGAAGCCTCCTCTTGAGGTGCTTGTGGTAAGGTGGTATTCCTCTGGAGTCGAAGCCAGGGACTAACCTCTCATCTCGAGTTGATTTTTGGGCCACGGAGAGCTTTCGTGTTGCTACAGTGACCTCAGGATCCCTCTAGCCTTGAAACAGTGTTCTTGGGGTTTCTCTGGAGTGCCACCAAGGAAATCAAGGCTCCTTTCATGTGTGATGGGCAACACGGAATTGCTCTGCTCGCAGTGCAGGGGAATCGGGCCTCATCTCGCGGCGAGGGGGAAGCCTCATGGTTTTTCTCGAGTTGCGGCGGGAACCTGGGGTATATTCGCGAGTTACGACGGGGATGGCCCTTCCACCCACGTATTTGTTCAGCGACGTCAGGACTCCTGCCTAGTTGCGAGGGACAACTCGGGATTCTCCTCGAGGCTTGGCAGGGCAATTGGGACGCCTCTCCAGCTGAGACGGGAGACTAAGGTTCCCTTTCCATGTGCCACAGGAATCCTGGGACTCCTATCAAGTTTCACGAGGAGTCAGGCATCGTCTCCTTTGGAGGCACTGATCTCCGCGTACCTCTGGAGTTTTCAAAGGATGTGAGGCCTCCGGTCGCGATGAGGTGGGGAACAAGGTCTTTCTCTGTGGTCTCCACAGGGGATTCAGACATCCCTTCGTCTTGGGAGATGCAAGACGAGGCTGCATTCAAGTCACTGCAGGGATATCCGGCCTTATTTCGAGTCAGGGCATCTGGGTGTCCATTCCACTTGAGGCCGCAAACTCAGGGTCCCTCTCACATACCTAGAGCTGAGAGAAGCCTCCTCTTGAGGTGCTTGTGGTTAGGTGGTATTCCTCTGGAGTCGAAGCCAGGGACTAACCTCTCATCTCGAGTTGATTTTTGGTCCACGGAGATCTTTCGTGTTGCTACAGTGACCTCAGGATCCCTCTAGCCTGGAAACAGTGTTCTTGAGGTTTCTCTGGAGTGCCACCAAGGAAATTAAGGCTTCTTTCATATGTGATGTGCAACACGGAATTGCTCTGCACGCAGTGCAGGGGAATCGGGGCTCATCTCGCGGCGAGGGGGAAGTCTCATGGTTTTTCTCGAGTTGCGGCGGGATCCTGGGGTATATTCTCGAGTTACGACGGGGATGGCCTTTCCACACACGTGTTTGTTCAGCTACGGCAGGACTCCTGCCTAGTTGCGAGGGACAACTCGGGATTCTCCTCGAGGCTTGGCAGGGAAATTGGGACGCCTCTCCAGCTGAGGCGGGAGACCAAGGGTCCCTTTCCACGTTCCACAGGAATCCTGGGACGCCTATCAAGTTTCACGAGGAGTCAGGCATCGTCTCCTTTGGAGGCACTGATCTCTGCGTACCTCTGGAGTTTTCAAAGGATGTGAGGCCTCTGGTCGCGATGAGGTGGGTAACTAGGTCTTTCTCTGTGGTCTCCAAAGGGGATTCAGACATCCTTTCGTCTTGGGAGATGCAAGATGAGCCTGCATTCAAGTCACTGCAGGGATATCCGGCCTTATTTCGAGTCAGGGCATCGTGGTGTCCATTCCACATGAGGCCGCAAACTCAGGGTCCCTCTCACATACCAAGAGCTGAGAGAAGCCTCCTCTTGAGGTGCTTGTGGTAAGGTGGTATTCCTCTGGAGTCGAAGCCAGGGACTAACCTCTCATCTCGAGTTGATTTGTGGTCCACGGAGCTCTTTCGTGTTGCAAGAGTGACCTCAGGATCCCTCTAGCCTTGAAACAGTGTTCTTGGGTTTTCTCTGGAGTGCCATCAAGGAAATCAAGGCTCCTTTCATGTGTGATGTGCAACACGGAATTGCTCTGCACGCAGTGCAGGGGAATCGGGCCTCATCTCCCGGCGAGGGGGAAGTCTCATGTTTTTTCTCGAGTTGCGGCGGGAACCTGGGGTATATTCTCGAGTTACGACCTGGATGGCCCTTCCACACACGTGTTTGTTCAGCGACGTTAGGACTCCTGCCTAGTTGCGAGGGACAACTCGGGATTCTCCTCGAGGCTTGGCAGGGCATTTGGGATGCCTCTCCAGCTGAGGCGGGAGACCAAGGGTCCCTTTCCATGTGCCAAAGGAATCCTGGGACTCCTATCAAGTTTCACGAGGAGTCAGGCATCGTCTACTTTGGAGGCACTGATCTGTGCGTACCTCTGGAGTTTTCAAAGGATGTAAGGCCTCACGTCGCGATTAGGTGGGGAACTAGGTCTTTCTCTGTGGTCTCCACAGGGGATTCAGACATCCTTTCGTCTTGGGAGATGCAAGACGAGCCTGCATTCAAGTCACTGCAGGGATATCCGGCCTTATTTCGAGTCAGTGCATCGCGTTGTCCATTCCACTTGAGGCCGCAAACTCAGGGTCCCTCTCACATACCTAGAGCTGAGAGAAGCCTCCTCTTGAGGTGCTTGTGGTAAGGTGGTATTCCTCTGGAGTCGAAACCAGGGACTAACCTCTCATCTCGAGTTGATTTTTGGTCCACGGAGCTCTTTCGTGTTGCTACAGTGACCTCAGGATCCCTCTAGCATTGAAACAGTGTTCTTGGGGTTTCTCTGGAGTGCCATCAAGGAAATCAAGGCTCCTTTCATGTGTAATGTGCAACACGGAATTGCTCTGCATGCAATGCAGGGGAATCGGGCCTCATCTCGCGGCGAGGGGGAAATCTCATGGTTTTTCTCGAGTTGCGGCGGGAACCTGGGGTATATTCTCGAGTTACGACGGGGATGGCCCTTCCACCCACGTGTTTGTTCAGCAACGTCAGGACTCCTGCCTAGTTGCGAGGGACAACTCGGGATTCTCCTCGAGGCTTGGCAGGGCAATTGGGACGCCTTTCCAGCTGAAGCGGGAGACCAAGGGTCCCTTTCCACGTGCCACAGGAATCCTGGGACTCCTATCAAGTTTCACGAGGAGTCAGGCATCGTCCCCTTTGGAGGCACTGATCTCCGCGTACCTCTGGAGTTTTCAAAGCATGTTAGGCCTCCGGTCGCCATGAGGTGGGGAACTAGGTCTTTCTCTGTGGTCTCCACAGGGGATTCAGACATCCTTTCGTCTTGGGAGATGCAAGCCGAGCCTGCATTCAAGTCACTGCGGGGATATATGGCCTTATTTCGCATCAGGGCATCGCAGTGTCCATTCCACTTAAGGCCGCAAACTCAGGGTCCCTCTCACATACCTAGAGCTGAGAGAAGCCTCCTCTTGAGGTGCTTGTGGTAAGGTGGTATTTCTCTGGAGTCGAAGCCAGGGACTAACCTCTCATCTCGAGTTGATTTTTGGTCCACGGAGCTCGTTCGTGTTGCTACAGTGACCTCAGGATCCCTCTAGGCTTGAAACAGTGTTCTTGGGGTTTCTCTGGAGTGCCATCAAGGAAATCAAGGCTCCTTTCATGTTTGATGTGCAACACGGAATTGCTCTGCATTCAGCGCAGGGGAATCGGGCCTCATCTCACGGCGAGGGGGAAGTCTCATGGTATTTCTCGAGTTGCGGCGGGATCCTGGGGTATATTCTCGAGTTATGACGGGGATGGCCCTTGCACCTTCGTGTTTCTTCAGCGACGTCAGGACTCCTGCCTAGTTGCGAGGGACAACTCGGGATTCTCCTCGAGGCTTGGCAGGGCAATTGGGACGCCTCTCCAGCTGAGGCGGGAGACCAAGGGTCCCATTCCACGTGCCACAGGAATCCAGGGACTCCTATGAAGTTTCACGAGGAGTCAGGCATCGTCTCCTTTGGAGGCACTGATCTCCGCGTACCTCTCGAGTTTTCAAAGGATGTGAGGCCTCCGATCGCGATGAGGTGGGGAACTAGGTCTTTCTCTGTGGTCTCCACAGGGGATTTAGACATCCTTTCGTCTTGGGAGATGCAAGACGAGCCTGCATTCAAGTCACTGCAGGGATATCCGGCCTTATTTCGAACCAGGGCATCGCGGTGTCCATTCCAATTGAGGCTGCAAACTCAGGGTACCTCTCACATACCTAGAGCTGAGAGAAGCCTCCTCTTGAGGTGCTTGTGGTAAGGTGGTATTCCTCTGGAGTCGATGCCAGGGACTAACCTCTCATCTCGAGTTGATTTTTGGTCCATGGAGATCTTTCGTGTCGCTACAGTGAACTCAGGATCCCTCTAGCCTTGAAACAGTATTCTTGGGGTTTCTCTGGAGTGCCACCAAGGAAATCAAGGCTCCTTTCATGTGTGATGTGCAACACGGAATTGCTCTGCACGTAGTGCAGGAGAATCGGGCCTCATCTCGCGGCGAGGGGGAAGTCTCATGGTTTTTCTCGAGTTGCGGCGGGAACCTGGGGTATATTCTCGAGTTACGACGGGGATGGGCCTTCCACACACGTGTTTGTTCAGCGACGGCAAGACTCCTGCCTAGTTGCGAGGGACAACTCGGGATTCTCCTCGAGGCTTGGCAGGGCAATTGGGACCCCTCTCCAGCTGAGGCGGGAAACCAAGGGTCCCTTTCCACGTGCCACAGGAATCCTGGGACTCCTATCAAATTTCACGAGGAGTCAGGCATCGTCTCCTTTGGAGGCACTGATCTCTGCGTACTTCTGGAGTTTTCAAAGGATGTGAGGCCTCCGGTCGCGATGAGGTGGGGAACTAGGTCTTTCTCTGTGGTCTCCACAGGGGATTCAGGTATCCTTTCGTTTTGGAAGATGCAAGACGAGCCTGCATTCAAATCACTGCAGGGATATCCGGCCTTATTTCGAGTCAGGGCATCGCGGTGTCCATTCCACTTGAGGCCGCAAACTCAGGGTCCCTCTCACATACCTAGAGCTGAGAGAAGCCTCCTCTTGAGGTGCTTGTGGTAAGGTGGTATTCCTCTGGAGTCGAAGCCAGGGACTAACCTCCCATCTCGAGTTGATTTTTGGTCCATGGAGCTCTTTCGTGTTGCGACAGTGACCTCAGGATCCCTCTAGCCTTGAAACAGTGTTCTTGGGGTTTCTCTGGAGTGCCACCAAGGAAATCAAGGCTCCTTTCATGTGTGATGTGCAACACGGAATTGCTCTGCACGCAGTGCAGGGGAATCGGGCCTCATCTCGCGGCGAGGGGGAAGTCTCATGGTTTTTCTCGAGTTGCGGCGGGAACCTGGGGTATATTCTCGAGTTACGACGGGGATGGCCCTTCCACACACCTGTTTGTTCAGCGACGGCAGGACTCCTGCCTAGTTGCGAGGGACAACTCGGGATTCTCCTCGAGGCTTTGCAGGGCAATTGGGACCCCTCTCCAGCTGATGCGGGAAACCAAGGGTCCCTTTCCACGTGCCACAGGAATCCTGGGACTCCTATCAAGTTTCACGAGGAGTCACGAATCGTCTCCTTTGGAGGGACTGATCTCTGCGTACCTCTGGAGTTTTCAAAGGATGTGAGGCCTCCGGTCGCGATGAGGTGGGGAACTAGGTCTTTCTCTGTGGTCTCCACAGGGGATTCAGGTATCCTTTCGTTTTGGGAGATGCAAGACGAGCCTGCATTCAAGTCACTGCAGGAATATCCGGCCTTATTTCGAGTCAGGGCATCGCAGTGTCCATTCCACTTGTGGCCGCAAACTCAGGGTCCCCCTCACATACCTATAGCTGAGAGAAGCCTCCTCTTGAGGTGCTTGTGGTAAGGTGGTATTCCTCTGGAGTCGAAGCCAGGGACTAACCTCTCATCTCGAGTTGATTTTTGGTCCACGGAGCTCTTTCGTGTTGCTACAGTGACCTCAGGATCCCTCTAGCCTTGAAACAGTGTTCTTGGGGTTTCTCTGGAGTGCCATCAAGGAAATCAAGGCTCCTTTCATGTGTGATGTGCAACACGGAATTGCTCTGCATGCAGTGCAGGGGAATCGGGCCTCATCTCGCGGCGAGGGGGAAATCTCATGGTTTTTCTCGAGTTGCGGCGGGAACCTGGGGTATATTCTCGAGTTACGACGGGGATGGCCCTTCCACCCACGTGTTTGTTCAGCGACGTCAGGACTCCTGCCTAGTTGCGAGGGACAACTCGGGATTCTCCTCGAGGCTTGGCAGGGCAATTGGGATGCCTCTCCAGCTGAGGCGGGAGACCAAGGGTCCCTTTCCACGTTCCACAGGAATCCTGGGACTCCTATCAAGTTTCACGAGGAGTCAGGCATCGTCTCCTTTGGAGGCACTGATCTCCGCGTACCTCTGGAGTTTTCAAAGGATATAAGGAATCCGGTCGCGATGAGGTGGGGAACTAGGTGTTTCTCTGTGGTCTCCACAGGGGATTCAGACATCCTTTCGTCTTGGGAGATGCAAGACGAGCCTGCATTCAAGTCACTGCAGGGATATCCGGCCTTATTTCGAGCCAGGGCATCGCGGTGTCCATTCCACTTGAGGCCGCAAACTCAGGGTCCCTCTCACATACCTAGAGCTGAGAGAGAAGCCTCCTCTTGAGGTGCTTGTGGTAAGGTGGTATTCCTCTGGAGTCGAAGCCAGGGACTAACCTCTCATCTCGAGTTGATTTTTGGACCACGGAGCTCTTTCGTGTTGCTACAGTGACGTCTGGATCCCTCTAGCCTTGAAACAGTGTTCTTGGGGTTTCTCTGGAGTGCCACCAAGGAAATCAAGGCTCCTTTCATGTGTGATGTGCAACACGGAATTTCTCTGCTCGCAGTGCAGGGGAATCGGGCCTCATCTCGCGGAGAGGGGGAAGTCTCATGGTTTTTCTCGAGTTGCAGCGGGAACCTGGGGTATATTCTCGAGTTACGACGGCGATGGCCCTTCCACACACATGTTTGTTCAGCGACGTCAGGACTCCTGCCTAGTTGCGAGGGACAACTCGGGATTCTCCTCGAGGCTTGGCAGGGCAACTGGGACGCCTCTCCAGCTGAGGCGGGAGACCAAGGGTCCCTTTCCATGTACCACAGGAATCCTGGGACTCCTATCAAGTTTCATGAGGAGTCAGGCATCGTCTCCTTTGGAGGCACTGATCTCCGCTGACGTCTGGAGTTTTCTAAGGATGTGAGGCCTCCGGTCGCGATGAGGTGGGGAACTAGGTCTTTCTCTGTGGTCTCCACAGGGGATTCAGACATCCTTTCATCTTGGGAGATGCAAGACAAGCCTGCATTCAAGTCACTGCAGGGATATCCGGCCTTATTTCGCGTCAGGGCATCGCGGTGTCCATTCCACTTGAGGCCGCAAACTCAGGGTCCCTCTCACATACCTAGAGCTGAGAGAAGCCTCCTCTTGAGGTGCTTGTGGTAAGGTGGTATTCCTCTGGAGTCGAAGCCAGGGACTAACCTCTCATCTCGAGTTGATTTTTGGGCCACGGAGAGCTTTCGTGTTGCTACAGTGACCTCAGGATCCCTCTAGCCTTGAAACAGTGTTCTTGGGGTTTCTCTGGAGTGCCACCAAGGAAATCAAGGCTCCTTTCCTGTGTGATGTGCAACACGGAATTGCTCTGCTCGCAGTGCAGGGGAATCGGGCCTCATCTCGCGGCGAGGGGGAAGTCTCATGGTTTTTCTCGAGTTGCGGCGGGAACCTGGGGTATATTCGCGAGTTACGACGGGGATGGCCCTTCCACCCACGTATTTGTTCAGCGACGTCAGGACTCCTGCCTAGTTGCGAGGGACAACTCGGGATTCTCCTCGAGGCTTGGCAGGGCAATTGGGACGCCTCTCCAGCTGAGACGGGAGACTAAGGTTCCCTTTCCATGTGCCACAGGAATCCTGGGACTCCTATCAAGTTTCACGAGGAGTCAGGCATCGTCTCCTTTGGAGGCACTGATCTCCGCGTACCTCTGGAGTTTTCAAAGGATGTGAGGCCTCCGGTCGCGATGAGGTGGGGAACAAGGTCTTTCTCTGTGGTCTCCACAGGGGATTCAGACATCCCTTCGTCTTGGGAGATGCAAGACGAGGCTGCATTCAAGTCACTGCAGGGATATCCGGCCTTATTTCGAGTCAGGGCATCTGGGTGTCCATTCCACTTGAGGCCGCAAACTCAGGGTCCCTCTCACATACCTAGAGCTGAGAGAAGCCTCCTCTTGAGGTGCTTGTGGTTAGGTGGTATTCCTCTGGAGTCGAAGCCAGGGACTAACCTCTCATCTCGAGTTGATTTTTGGTCCACGGAGATCTTTCGTGTTGCTACAGTGACCTCAGGATCCCTCTAGCCTGGAAACAGTGTTCTTGAGGTTTCTCTGGAGTGCCACCAAGGAAATTAAGGCTTCTTTCATATGTGATGTGCAACACGGAATTGCTCTGCACGCAGTGCAGGGGAATCGGGGCTCATCTCGCGGCGAGGGGGAAGTCTCATGGTTTTTCTCGAGTTGCGGCGGGATCCTGGGGTATATTCTCGAGTTACGACGGGGATGGCCTTTCCACACACGTGTTTGTTCAGCTACGGCAGGACTCCTGCCTAGTTGCGAGGGACAACTCGGGATTCTCCTCGAGGCTTGGCAGGGAAATTGGGACGCCTCTCCAGCTGAGGCGGGAGACCAAGGGTCCCTTTCCACGTTCCACAGGAATCCTGGGACGCCTATCAAGTTTCACGAGGAGTCAGGCATCGTCTCCTTTGGAGGCACTGATCTCTGCGTACCTCTGGAGTTTTCAAAGGATGTGAGGCCTCTGGTCGCGATGAGGTGGGTAACTAGGTCTTTCTCTGTGGTCTCCAAAGGGGATTCAGACATCCTTTCGTCTTGGGAGATGCAAGATGAGCCTGCATTCAAGTCACTGCAGGGATATCCGGCCTTATTTCGAGTCAGGGCATCGTGGTGTCCATTCCACATGAGGCCGCAAACTCAGGGTCCCTCTCACATACCAAGAGCTGAGAGAAGCCTCCTCTTGAGGTGCTTGTGGTAAGGTGGTATTCCTCTGGAGTCGAAGCCAGGGACTAACCTCTCATCTCGAGTTGATTTGTGGTCCACGGAGCTCTTTCGTGTTGCTACAGTGACCTCAGGATCCCTCTAGCATTGAAACAGTGTTCTTGGGGTTTCTCTGGAGTGCCATCAAGGAAATCAAGGCTCCTTTCATGTGTAATGTGCAACACGGAATTGCTCTGCATGCAATGCAGGGGAATCGGGCCTCATCTCGCGGCGAGGGGGAAATCTCATGGTTTTTCTCGAGTTGCGGCGGGAACCTGGGGTATATTCTCGAGTTACGACGGGGATGGCCCTTCCACCCACGTGTTTGTTCAGCAACGTCAGGACTCCTGCCTAGTTGCGAGGGACAACTCGGGATTCTCCTCGAGGCTTGGCAGGGCAATTGGGACGCCTTTCCAGCTGAAGCGGGAGACCAAGGGTCCCTTTCCACGTGCCACAGGAATCCTGGGACTCCTATCAAGTTTCACGAGGAGTCAGGCATCGTCCCCTTTGGAGGCACTGATCTCCGCGTACCTCTGGAGTTTTCAAAGCATGTTAGGCCTCCGGTCGCCATGAGGTGGGGAACTAGGTCTTTCTCTGTGGTCTCCACAGGGGATTCAGACATCCTTTCGTCTTGGGAGATGCAAGCCGAGCCTGCATTCAAGTCACTGCGGGGATATATGGCCTTATTTCGCATCAGGGCATCGCAGTGTCCATTCCACTTAAGGCCGCAAACTCAGGGTCCCTCTCACATACCTAGAGCTGAGAGAAGCCTCCTCTTGAGGTGCTTGTGGTAAGGTGGTATTTCTCTGGAGTCGAAGCCAGGGACTAACCTCTCATCTCGAGTTGATTTTTGGTCCACGGAGCTCGTTTGTGTTGCTACAGTGACCTCAGGATCCCTCTAGGCTTGAAACAGTGTTCTTGGGGTTTCTCTGGAGTGCCATCAAGGAAATCAAGGCTCCTTTCATGTTTGATGTGCAACACGGAATTGCTCTGCATTCAGCGCAGGGGAATCGGGCCTCATCTCACGGCGAGGGGGAAGTCTCATGGTATTTCTCGAGTTGCGGCGGGATCCTGGGGTATATTCTCGAGTTATGACGGGGATGGCCCTTGCACCTTCGTGTTTCTTCAGCGACGTCAGGACTCCTGCCTAGTTGCGAGGGACAACTCGGGATTCTCCTCGAGGCTTGGCAGGGCAATTGGGACGCCTCTCCAGCTGAGGCGGGAGACCAAGGGTCCCTTTCCACGTGCCACAGGAATCCAGGGACTCCTATGAAGTTTCACGAGGAGTCAGGCATCGTCTCCTTTGGAGGCACTGATCTCCGCGTACCTCTCGAGTTTTCAAAGGATGTGAGGCCTCCGATCGCGATGAGGTGGGGAACTAGGTCTTTCTCTGTGGTCTCCACAGGGGATTTAGACATCCTTTCGTCTTGGGAGATGCAAGACGAGCCTGCATTCAAGTCACTGCAGGGATATCCGGCCTTATTTCGAGCCAGGGCATCGCGGTGTCCATTCCAATTGAGGCTGCAAACTCAGGGTACCTCTCACATACCTAGAGCTGAGAGAAGCCTCCTCTTGAGGTGCTTGTGGTAAGGTGGTATTCCTCTGGAGTCGATGCCAGGGACTAACCTCTCATCTCGAGTTGATTTTTGGTCCATGGAGATCTTTCGTGTCGCTACAGTGAACTCAGGATCCCTCTAGCCTTGAAACAGTATTCTTGGGGTTTCTCTGGAGTGCCACCAAGGAAATCAAGGCTCCTTTCATGTGTGATGTGCAACACGGAATTGCTCTGCACGTAGTGCAGGGGAATCGGGCCTCATCTCGCGGCGAGGGGGAAGTCTCATGGTTTTTCTCGAGTTGCGGCGGGAACCTGGGGTATATTCTCGAGTTACGACGGGGATGGGCCTTCCACACACGTGTTTGTTCAGCGACGGCAAGACTCCTGCCTAGTTGCGAGGGACAACTCGGGATTCTCCTCGAGGCTTGGCAGGGCAATTGGGACCCCTCTCCAGCTGAGGCGGGAAACCAAGGGTCCCTTTCCACGTGCCACAGGAATCCTGGGACTCCTATCAAGTTTCACGAGGAGTCAGGCATCGTCTCCTTTGGAGGCACTGATCTCTGCGTACTTCTGGAGTTTTCAAAGGATGTGAGGCCTCCGGTCGCGATGAGGTGGGGAACTAGGTCTTTCTCTGTGGTCTCCACAGGGGATTCAGGTATCCTTTCGTTTTGGAAGATGCAAGACGAGCCTGCATTCAAATCACTGCAGGGATATCCGGCCTTATTTCGAGTCAGGGCATCGCGGTGTCCATTCCACTTGAGGCCGCAAACTCAGGGTCCCTCTCACATACCTAGAGCTGAGAGAAGCCTCCTCTTGAGGTGCTTGTGGTAAGGTGGTATTCCTCTGGAGTCGAAGCCAGGGACTAACCTCCAATCTCGAGTTGATTTTTGGTCCATGGAGCTCTTTCGTGTTGCGACAGTGACCTCAGGATCCCTCTAGCCTTGAAACAGTGTTCTTGGGGTTTCTCTGAAGTGCCACCAAGGAAATCAAGGCTCCTTTCATGTGTGATGTGCAACACGGAATTGCTCTGCACGCAGTGCAGGGGAATCGGGCCTCATCTCGCGGCGAGGGGGAAGTCTCATGGTTTTTCTCGAGTTGCGGCGGGAACCTGGGGTATATTCTCGAGTTACGACGGGGATGGCCCTTCCACACACCTGTTTGTTCAGCGACGGCAGGACTCCTGCCTAGTTGCGAGGGACAACTCGGGATTCTCCTCGAGGCTTTGCAGGGCAATTGGGACCCCTCTCCAGCTGATGCGGGAAACCAAGGGTCCCTTTCCACGTGCCACAGGAATCCTGGGACTCCTATCAAGTTTCACGAGGAGTCACGAATCGTCTCCTTTGGAGGGACTGATCTCTGCGTACCTCTGGAGTTTTCAAAGGATGTGAGGCCTCCGGTCGCGATGAGGTGGGGAACTAGGTCTTTCTCTGTGGTCTCCACAGGGGATTAAGGTATCCTTTCGTTTTGGGAGATGCAAGACGAGCCTGCATTCAAGTCACTGCAGGAATATCCGGCCTTATTTCGAGTCAGGGCATCGCAGTGTCCATTCCACTTGTGGCCGCAAACTCAGGGTCCCCCTCACATACCTATAGCTGAGAGAAGCCTCCTCTTGAGGTGCTTGTGGTAAGGTGGTATTCCTCTGGAGTCGAAGCCAGGGACTAACCTCTCATCTCGAGTTGATTTTTGGTCCACGGAGCTCTTTCGTGTTGCTACAGTGACCTCAGGATCCCTCTAGCCTTGAAACAGTGTTCTTGGGGTTTCTCTGGAGTGCCATCAAGGAAATCAAGGCTCCTTTCATGTGTGATGTGCAACACGGAATTGCTCTGCATGCAGTGCAGGGGAATCGGGCCTCATCTCGCGGCGAGGGGGAAATCTCATGGTTTTTCTCGAGTTGCGGCGGGAACATGGGGTATATTCTCGAGTTACGACGGGGATGGCCCTTCCACCCACGTGTTTGTTCAGCGACGTCAGGACTCCTGCCTAGTTGCGAGGGACAACTCGGGATTCTCCTCGAGGCTTGGCAGGGCAATTGGGATGCCTCTCCAGCTGAGGCGGGAGACCAAGGGTCCCTTTCCACGTTCCACAGGAATCCTGGGACTCCTATCAAGTTTCACGAGGAGTCAGGCATCGTCTCCTTTGGAGGCACTGATCTCCGCGTACCTCTGGAGTTTTCAAAGGATATAAGGAATCCGGTCGCGATGAGGTGGGGAACTAGGTGTTTCTCTGTGGTCTCCACAGGGGATTCAGACATCCTTTCGTCTTGGGAGATGCAAGACGAGCCTGCATTCAAGTCACTGCAGGGATATCCGGCCTTATTTCGAGCCAGGGCATCGCGGTGTCCATTCCACTTGAGGCCGCAAACTCAGGGTCCCTCTCACATACCTAGAGCTGAGAGAGAAGCCTCCTCTTGAGGTGCTTGTGGTAAGGTGGTATTCCTCTGGAGTCGAAGCCAGGGACTAACCTCTCATCTCGAGTTGATTTTTGGACCACGGAGCTCTTTCGTGTTGCTACAGTGACGTCAGGATCCCTCTAGCCTTGAAACAGTGTTCTTGGGGTTTCTCTGGAGTGCCACCAAGGAAATCAAGGCTCCTTTCATGTGTGATGTGCAACACGGAATTTCTCTGCTCGCAGTGCAGGGGAATCGGGCCTCATCTCGCGGAGAGGGGGAAGTCTCATGGTTTTTCTCGAGTTGCAGCGGGAACCTGGGGTATATTCTCGAGTTACGACGGCGATGGCCCTTCCACACACATGTTTGTTCAGCGACGTCAGGACTCCTGCCTAGTTGCGAGGGACAACTCGGGATTCTCCTCGAGGCTTGGCAGGGCAACTGGGACGCCTCTCCAGCTGAGGCGGGAGACCAAGGGTCCCTTTCCATGTACCACAGGAATCCTGGGACTCCTATCAAGTTTCATGAGGAGTCAGGCATCGTCTCCTTTGGAGGCACTGATCTCCGCTGACGTCTGGAGTTTTCTAAGGATGTGAGGCCTCCGGTCGCGATGAGGTGGGAAACTAGGTCTTTCTCTGTGGTCTCCACATGGGATTCAGACATCCTTTCGTCTTGGGAGATGCAAGACGAGTCTGCATTCAAGTCACTGCAGGGATATCCGGCCTTATTTCGAGTCAGGGCATCGCGGTGTTCATTCCACTTGAGGCCGCAAACTCAGGGTCCCTCTCACATACCTAGAGCTGAGAGAAGCCTCCTCTTGAGGTGCTTGTGGTAAGGTGGTATTCCTCTGGAGTCGAAGCCAGGGACTAACCTCTCATCTCGAGTTGATTTTTGGTCCAGGGAGCTCTTTCGTGTTGCTACAGTGACCTCAGGATCCCTCTAGCCTTGAAACAGTGTTCTTGGGTTTTCTCTGGAGTGCCATCAAGGAAATCAAGGCTCCTTTCATGTGTGATGTGCAACACGGAATTGCTCTGCACGCAGTGCAGGGGAATCGGGCCTCATCTCGCGGCGAGGGGGAAGTCTCATGTTTTTTCTCGAGTTGCGGCGGGAACCTGGGGTATATTCTCGAGTTACGACCTGGATGGCCCTTCCACACACGTGTTTGTTCAGCGACGTTAGGACTCCTGCCTAGTTGCGAGGGACAACTCGGGATTCTCCTCGAGGCTTGGCAGGGCATTTGGGATGCCTCTCCAGCTGAGGCGGGAGACCAAGGGTCCCTTTCCATGTGCCAAAGGAATCCTGGGACTCCTATCAAGTTTCACGAGGAGTCAGGCATCGTCTACTTTGGAGGCACTGATCTCTGCGTACCTCTGGAGTTTTCAAAGAATGTAAGGCCTCACGTCGCGATTAGGTGGGGAACTAGGTCTTTCTCTGTGGTCTCCACAGGGGATTCAGACATCCTTTCGTCTTGGGAGATGCAAGACGAGCCTGCATTCAAGTCACTGCAGGGATATCCGGCCTTATTTCGAGTCAGTGCATCGCGTTGTCCATTCCACTTGAGGCCGCAAACTCAGGGTCCCTCTCACATACCTAGAGCTGAGAGAAGCCTCCTCTTGAGGTGCTTGTGGTAAGGTGGTATTCCTCTGGAGTCGAAACCAGGGACTAACCTCTCATCTCGAGTTGATTTTTGGTCCACGGAGCTCTTTCGTGTTGCTACAGTGACCTCAGGATCCCTCTAGCATTGAAACAGTGTTCTTGGGGTTTCTCTGGAGTGCCATCAAGGAAATCAAGGCTCCTTTCATGTGTAATGTGCAACACGGAATTGCTCTGCATGCAATGCAGGGGAATCGGGCCTCATCTCGCGGCGAGGGGGAAATCTCATGGTTTTTCTCGAGTTGCGGCGGGAACCTGGGGTATATTCTCGAGTTACGACGGGGATGGCCCTTCCACCCACGTGTTTGTTCAGCAACGTCAGGACTCCTGCCTAGTTGCGAGGGACAACTCGGGATTCTCCTTGAGGCTTGGCAGGGCAATTGGGACGCCTCTCCAGCTGAGGCGGGAGACCAAGGGTTCCTTTCCACGTGCCACAGGAATCCAGGGACTCCTATGAAGTTTCACGAGGAGTCAGGCATCGTCTCCTTTGGAGGCACTGATCTCCGCGTACCTCTCGAGTTTTCAAAGGATGTGAGGCCTCCGATCGCGATGAGGTGGGGAACTAGGTCTTTCTCTGTGGTCTCCACAGGGGATTTAGACATTCTTTCGTCTTGGGAGATGCAAGACGAGCCTGCATTCAAGTCACTGCAGGGATATCCGGCCTTATTTCGAGCCAGGGCATCGCGGTGTCCATTCCAATTGAGGCTGCAAACTCAGGGTACCTCTCACATACCTAGAGCTGAGAGAAGCCTCCTCTTGAGGTGCTTGTGGTAAGGTGGTATTCCTCTGGAGTCGATGCCAGGGACTAACCTCTCATCTCGAGTTGATTTTTGGTCCATGGAGATCTTTCGTGTTGCTACAGTGACCTCAGGATCCCTCTAGCCTTGAAACAGTATTCTTGGGGTTTCTCTGGAGTGCCACCAAGGAAATCAAGGCTCCTTTCATGTGTGATGTGCAACACGGAATTGCTCTGCACGCAGTGCAGGGGAATCGGGCCTCATCTCGCGGCGAGGGGGAAGTCTCATGGTTTTTCTCGAGTTGCGGCGGGAACCTGGGGTATATTCTCGAGTTACGACGGGGATGGGCCTTCCACACACGTGTTTGTTCAGCGACGGCAAGACTCCTGCCTAGTTGCGAGGGACAACTCGGGATTCTCCTCGAGGCTTGGCAGGGCAATTGGGACCCCTCTCCAGCTGAGGCGGGAAACCAAGGGTCCCTTTCCACGTGCCACAGGAATCCTGGGACTCCTATCAAGTTTCACGAGGAGTCACGAATCGTCTCCTTTGGAGGCACTGATCTCTGCGTACTTCTGGAGTTTTCAAAGGATGTGAGGACTCCGGTCGCGATGAGGTGGGGAACTAGGTCTTTCTCTGTGGTCTCCACAGGGGATTCAGGTATCCTTTCGTTTTGGAAGATGCAAGACGAGCCTGCATTCAAATCACTGCAGGGATATCCGGCCTTATTTCGAGTCAGGGCATCGCGGTGTCCATTCCACTTGAGGCCGCAAACTCAGGGTCCCTCTCACATACCTAGAGCTGAGAGAAGCGTCCTCTTGAGGTGCTTGTGGTAAGGTGGTATTCCTCTGGAGTCGAAGCCAGGGACTAACCTCTCATCTCGAGTTGATTTTTGGTCCATGGAGCTCTTTCCTGTTGCGACAGTGACCTCAGGATCCCTCTAGCCTTGAAACAGTGTTCTTGGGGTTTCTCTGGAGTGCCACCAAGGAAATCAAGGCTCCTTTCATGTGTGATGTGCAACACGGAATTGCTCTGCACGCAGTGCAGGGGAATCGGGCCTCATCTCGCGGCGAGGGGGAAGTCTCATGGTTTTTCTCGAGTTGCGGCGGGAACCTGGGGTATATTCTCGAGTTACGACGGGGATGGCCCTTCCACACACCTGTTTGTTCAGCGACGGCAGGACTCCTGCCTAGTTGCGAGGGACAACTCGGGATTCTCCTCGAGGCTTGGCAGGGCAATTGGAATGCCTCTCCAGCTGAGGCGGGAGACCAAGTGTCCCTTTCCACGTGCCACAGGAATCCTGGTACTCCTATCAAGTTTCACGAGGAGTCACGAATCGTCTCCTTTGGAGGGACTGATCTCTGCGTACCTCTGGAGTTTTCAAAGGATGTGAGGCCTCCGGTCGCGATGAGGTGGGGAACTAGGTGTTTCTCTGTGGTCTCCACAGGGGATTCAGACATCCTTTCGTCTTGGGAGATGCAAGACGAGCCTGCATTCAAGTCACTGCAGGGATATCCGGCCTTATTTCGAGTCAGGGCATCGCGGTGTCCATTCCACTTGAGGCCGCAAACTCAGGGTCCCTCTCACATACCTAGAGCTGAGAGAGAAGCCTCCTCTTGAGGTGCTTGTGGTAAGGTGGTATTCCTCTGGAGTCGAAGCCAGGGACTAACCTCTCATCTCGAGTTGATTTTTGGACCACGGAGCTCTTTCGTGTTGCTACAGTGACGTCAGGATCCCTCTAGCCTTGAAACAGTGTTCTTGGGGTTTCTCTGGAGTGCCACCAAGGAAATCAAGGCTCCTTTCATGTGTGATGTGCAACACGGAATTTCTCTGCTCGCAGTGCAGGGGAATCGGGCCTCATCTCGCGGAGAGGGGGAAGTCTCATGGTTTTTCTCGAGTTGCGGCGGGAACCTGGGGTATATTCTCGAGTTACGACGGCGATGGCCCTTCCACCCACGTGTTTGTTCAGCGACGTCTGGACTCCTGCCTAGTTGCGAGGGACAACTCGGGATTCTCCTCGAGGCTTGGCAGGGCAATTGGGACGCCTCTCCAGCTGAGGCGGGAGACCAAGGGTCCCTTTCCATGTACCACAGGAATCCTGGGACTCCTATCAAGTTTCACGAGGAGTCAGGCATCGTCTCCTTTGGAGGCACTGATCTCCGCTGACGTCTGGAGTTTTCTAAGGATGTGAGGCCTCCGGTCGCGATGAGGTGGGAAACTAGGTCTTTCTCTGTGGTCTCCACATGGGATTCAGACATCCTTTCGTCTTGGGAGATGCAAGACGAGTCTGCATTCAAGTCACTGCAGGGATATCCGGCCTTATTTCGAGTCAGGGCATCGCGGTGTTCATTCCACTTGAGGCCGCAAACTCAGGGTCCCTCTCACATACCTAGAGCTGAGAGAAGCCTCCTCTTGAGGTGCTTGTGGTAAGGTGGTATTCCTCTGGAGTCGAAGCCAGGGACTAACCTCTCATCTCGAGTTGATTTTTGGTCCAGGGAGCTCTTTCGTGTTGCTACAGTGACCTCAGGATCCCTCTAGCCTTGAAACAGTGTTCTTGGGTTTTCTCTGGAGTGCCATCAAGGAAATCAAGGCTCCTTTCCTGTGTGATGTGCAACACGGAATTGCTCTGCACGCAGTGCAGGGGAATCGGGCCTCATCTCCCGGCGAGGGGGAAGTCTCATGTTTTTTCTCGAGTTGCGGCGGGAAACTGGGATATATTCTCGAGTTACGACCTGGATGGCCCTTCCACACACGTGTTTGTTCAGCGACGTTAGGACTCCTGCCTAGTTGCGAGGGACAACTCGGGATTCTCCTCGAGGCTTGGCAGGGCATTTGGGATGCCTCTCCAGCTGAGGCGGGAGACCAAGGGTCCCTTTCCATGTGCCAAAGGAATCCTGGGACTCCTATCAAGTTTCACGAGGAGTCAGGCATCGTCTACTTTGGAGGCACTGATCTCTGCGTACCTCTGGAGTTTTCAAAGAATGTAAGGCCTCACGTCGCGATTAGGTGGGGAACTAGGTCTTTCTCTGTGGTCTCCACAGGGGATTCAGACATCCTTTCGTCTTGGGAGATGCAAGACGAGCCTGCATTCAAGTCACTGCAGGGATATCCGGCCTTATTTCGAGTCAGTGCATCGCGTTGTCCATTCCACTTGAGGCCGCAAACTCAGGGTCCCTCTCACATACCTAGAGCTGAGAGAAGCCTCCTCTTGAGGTGCTTGTGGTAAGGTGGTATTCCTCTGGAGTCGAAGCCAGGGACTAACCTCTCATCTCGAGTTGATTTTTGGTCCACGGAGCTCTTTCTTGTTGCTACAGTGACCTCAGGATCCCTCTAGCATTGAAACAGTGTTCTTGGGGTTTCTCTGGAGTGCCATCAAGGAAATCAAGGCTCCTTTCATGTGTAATGTGCAACATGGAATTGCTCTGCATGCAATGCAGGGGAATCGGGCCTCATCTCACGGCGAGAGGGAAATCTCATGGTTTTTCTCGAGTTGCGGCGGGAACCTGGGGTATATTCTCGAGTTACGACGGGGATGGCCCTTCCACCCACGTGTTTGTTCAGCAACGTCAGGACTCCTGCCTAGTTGCGAGGGACAACTCGGGATTCTCCTCGAGGCTTGGCAGGGCAATTGGGACGCCTTTCCAGCTGAAGCGGGAGACCAAGGGTCCCTTTCCACGTGCCACAGGAATCCTGGGACTCCTATCAAGTTTCACGAGGAGTCAGGCGTCGTCTCCTTTGGAGGCACTGATCTCCGCGTACCTCTGGAGTTTTCAAAGCATGTTAGGCCTCCGGTCGCGATGAGGTGGGGAACTAGGTCTTTCTCTGTGGTCTCCACAGGGGATTCAGACATCCTTTCGTCTTGGGAGATGCAAGCCGAGCCTGCATTCAAGTCACTGCGGGGATATATGGCCTTATTTCGCATCAGGGCATCGCAGTGTTCATTCCACTTAAGGCCGCAAACTCAGGGTCCCTCTCACATACCTAGAGCTGAGAGAAGCCTCCTCTTGAGGTGCTTGTGGTAAGGTGGTATTTCTCTGGAGTCGAAGCCAGGGACTAACCTCTCATCTCGAGTTGATTTTTGGTCCACGGAGCTCTTTCGTGTTGCTACAGTGACCTCAGGATCCCTCTAGGCTTGAAACAGTGTTCTTGGGGTTTCTCTGGAGTGCCATCAAGGAAATCAAGGCTCCTTTCATGTTTGATGTGCAACACGGAATTGCTCTGCATTCAGCGCAGGGGAATCGGGCCTCATCTCACGGCGAGGGGGAAGTCTCATGGTATTTCTCGAGTTGCGGCGGGATCCTGGGGTATATTCTCGAGTTATGACGGGGATGGCCCTTGCACCTTCGTGTTTCTTCAGCGACGTCAGGACTCCTGCCTAGTTGCGAGGGACAACTCGGGATTCTCCTCGAGGCTTGGCAGGGCAATTGGGACGCCTCTCCAGCTGAGGCGGGAGACCAAGGGTCCCTTTCCACGTGCCACAGGAATCCAGGGACTCCTATGAAGTTTAAAGAGGAGTCAGGCATCGTCTCCTTTGGAGGCACTGATCTCCGCGTACCTCTCGAGTTTTCAAAGGATGTGAGGCCTCCGATCGCGATGAGGTGGGGAACTAGGTCTTTCTCTGTGGTCTCCACAGGGGATTTAGACATCCTTTCGTCTTGGGAGATGCAAGACGAGCCTGCATTCAAGTCACTGCAGGGATATCCGGCCTTATTTCGAGCCAGGGCATCGCGGTGTCCATTCCAATTGAGGCTGCAAACTCAGGGTACCTCTCACATACCTAGAGCTGAGAGAAGCCTCCTCTTGAGGTGCTTGTGGTAAGGTGGTATTCCTCTGGAGTCGATGCCAGGGACTAACCTCTCATCTCGAGTTGATTTTTGGTCCATGGAGATCTTTCGTGTTGCTACAGTGACCTCAGGATCCCTCTAGCCTTGAAACAGTATTCTTGGGGTTTCTCTGGAGTGCCACCAAGGAAATCAAGGCTCCTTTCATGTGTGATGTGCAACACGGAATTGCTCTGCACGCAGTGCAGGGGAATCGGGCCTCATCTCGCGGCGAGGGGGAAGTCTCATGGTTTTTCTCGAGTTGCGGCGGGAACCTGGGGTATATTCTCGAGTTACGACGGGGATGGGCCTTCCACACACGTGTTTGTTCAGCGACGGCAAGACTCCTGCCTAGTTGCGAGGGACAACTCGGGATTCTCCTCGAGGCTTGGCAGGGCAATTGGGACCCCTCTCCAGCTGAGGCGGGAAACCAAGGGTCCCATTCCACGTTCCACAGGAATCCTGGGACTCCTATCAAGTTTCACGAGGAGTCACGAATCGTCTCCTTTGGAGGCACTGATCTCTGCGTACTTCTGGAGTTTTCAAAGGATGTGAGGCCTCCGGTCGCGATGAGGTGGGGAACTAGGTCTTTCTCTGTGGTCTCCACAGGGGATTCAGGTATCCTTTCGTTTTGGAAGATGCAAGACGAGCCTGCATTCAAATCACTGCAGGGATATCCGGCCTTATTTCGAGTCAGGGCATCGCGGTGTCCATTCCACTTGAGGCCGCAAACTCAGGGTCCCTCTCACATACCTAGAGCTGAGAGAAGCGTCCTCTTGAGGTGCTTGTGGTAAGGTGGTATTCCTCTGGAGTCGAAGCCAGGGACTAACCTCTCATCTCGAGTTGATTTTTGGTCCATGGAGCTCTTTCGTGTTGCTACAGTGACCTCAGGATCGCTCTAGCCTTGAAACAGTGTTCTTGGGGTTTCTCTGGAGTGCCACCAAGGAAATCAAGGCTCCTTTCATGTGTGATGTGCAACACGGAATTGCTCTGCACGCAGTGCAGGGGAATCGGGCCTCATCTCGCGGCGAGGGGGAAGTCTCATGGTTTTTCTCGAGTTGCGGCGGGAACCTGGGGTATATTCTCGAGTTACGACGGGGATGGCCCTTCCACACACCTGTTTGTTCAGCGACGGCAGGACTCCTGCCTAGTTGCGAGGGACAACTCGGGATTCTCCTCGAGGCTTTGCAGGGCAATTGGGACCCCTCTGCAGCTGATGCGGGAAACCAAGGGTCCCTTTCCACGTGCCACAGGAATCCTGGGACTCCTATCAAGTTTCACGAGGAGTCACGAATCGTCTCCTTTGGAGGGACTGATCTCTGCGTACCTCTGGAGTTTTCAAAGGATGTGAGGCCTCCGGTCGCGATGAGGTGGGGAACTAGGTCTTTCTCTGTGGTCTCCACAGGGGATTCAGGTATCCTTTCGTTTTGGGAGATGCAAGACGAGCCTGCATTCAAGTCACTGCAGGAATATCCAGCCTTATTTCGAGTCAGGGCATCGCAGTGTCCATTCCACTTGAGGCCGCAAACTCAGGGTCCCCCTCACATACCTATAGCTGAGAGAAGCCTCCTCTTGAGGTGCTTGTGGTAAGGTGGTATTCCTCTGGAGTCGAAGCCAGGGACTAACCTCTCATCTCGAGTTGATTTTTGGACCACGGAGCTCTTTCGTGTTGCTACAGTGACCTCAGGATCCCTCTAGCCTTGAAACAGTGTTCTTGGGGTTTCTCTGGAGTGCCATCAAGGAAATCAAGGCTCCTTTCATGTGTGATGTGCAACACGGAATTGGTCTGCATGCAGTGCAGGGGAATCGGGCCTCATCTCGCGGCGAGGGGGTAATCTCATGGTTTTTCTCGAGTTGCGGCGGGAACCTGGGGTATATTCTCGAGTTACGACGGGGATGGCCCTTCCACCCACGTGTTTGTTCAGCGACGTCAGGACTCCTGCCTAGTTGCGAGGGACAACTCGGGATTCTCCTCGAGGCTTGGCAGGGCATTTAGGATGCCTCTCCAGCTGAGGCGGGAGACCAAGGGTCCCTTTCCACGTTCCACAGGAATCCTGGGACTCCTATCAAGTTTCACGAGGAGTCAGGCATCGTCTCCTTTGGAGGCACTGATCTCCGCGTACCTCTGGAGTTTTCAAAGGATATAAGGAATCCGGTCGCGATGAGGTGGGGAACTAGGTGTTTCTCTGTGGTCTCCACAGGGGATTCAGACATCCTTTCGTCTTGGGAGATGCAAGACGAGCCTGCATTCAAGTCACTGCAGGGATATCCGGCCTTATTTCGAGTCAGGGCATCGCGGTGTCCATTCCACTTGAGGCCGCAAACTCAGGGTCCCTCTCACATACCTAGAGCTGAGAGAGAAGCCTCCTCTTGAGGTGCTTGTGGTAAGGTGGTATTCCTCTGGAGTCGAAGCCAGGGACTAACCTCTCATCTCGAGTTGATTTTTGGACCACGGAGCTCTTTCGTGTTGCTACAGTGACGTCAGGATCCCTCTAGCCTTGAAACAGTGTTCTTGGGGTTTCTCTGGAGTGCCACCAAGGAAATCAAGGCTCCTTTCATGTGTGATGTGCAACACGGAATTTCTCTGCTCGCAGTGCAGGGGAATCGGGCCTCATCTCGCGGCGAGGGGGAAGTCTCATGGTTTTTCTCGAGTTGCGGCGGGAACCTGGGGTATATTCTCGAGTTACGACGGCGATGGCCCTTACACCCACGTGTTTGTTCAGCGACGTCAGGACTCCTGCCTAGTTGCGAGGGACAACTCGGGATTCTCCTCGAGGCTTTACAGGGCAATTGGGACCCCTCTCCAGCTGATGCGGGAAACCAAGGCTCCCTTTCCACGTGCCACAGGAATCCTGGGACTCCTATCAAGTTTCACGAGGAGTCACGAATCGTCTCCTTTGGAGGGACTGATCTCTGCGTACCTCTGGAGTTTTCAAAGGATGTGAGGCCTCCGGTCGCGATGAGGTGGGGAACTAGGTCTTTCTCTGTGGTCTCCACAGGGGATTCAGGTATCCTTTCGTTTTGGGAGATGCAAGACGAGCCTGCATTCAAGTCACTGCAGGAATATCCGGCCTTATTTCGAGTCAGGGCATCGCAGTGTCCATTCCACTTGTGGCCGCAAACTCAGGGTCCCTCTCACATACCTAGAGCTGAGAGAAGCCTCCTCTTGAGGTGCTTGTGGTAAGGTGGTATTCCTCTGGAGTCGAAGCCAGGGACTAACCTCTCATCTCGAGTTGATTTTTGGTCCACGGAGCTCTTTCGTGTTGCTACAGTGACCTCAGGATCCCTCTAGCCTTGAAACAGTGTTCTTGGGGTTTCTCTGGAGTGCCATCAAGGAAATCAAGGCTCCTTTCATGTGTGATGTGCAACACGGAATTGCTCTGCACGCAGTGCAGGGGAATCGGGCCTCATCTCGCGGCGAGGGGGAAATCTCATGGTTTTTCTCGAGTTGCGGCGGGAACCTGGGGTATATTCTCGAGTTACGACGGGGATGGCCCTTCCACCCACGTGTTTGTTCAGCGACGTCAGGACTCCTGCCTAGTTGCGAGGGACAACTCGGGATTCTCCTCGAGGCTTGGCAGGGCAATTGGGATGCCTCTCCAGCTGAGGCGGGAGACCAAGGGTCCCTTTCCACGTGCCACAGGAATCCTGGGACTCCTATCAAGTTTCACGAGGAGTCAGGCATCGTCTCCTTTGGAGGCACTGATCTCCGCGTCCCTCTGGAGTTTTCAAAGGATATAAGGAATCCGGTCGCGATGAGGTGGGGAACTAGGTGTTTCTCTGTGGTCTCCACAGGGGATTCAGACATCCTTTCGTCTTGGGAGATGCAAGACGAGCCTGCATTCAAGTCACTGCAGGGATATCCGGCCTTATTTCGAGTCAGGGCATCGCGGTGTCCATTCCACTTGAGGCCGCAAACTCAGGGTCCCTCTCACATACCTAGAGCTGAGAGAGAAGCCTCCTCTTGAGGTGCTTGTGGTAAGGTGGTATTCCTCTGGAGTCGAAGCCAGGGACTAACCTCTCATCTCGAGTTGATTTTTGGACCACGGAGCTCTTTCGTGTTGCTACAGTGACGTCAGGATCCCTCTAGCCTTGAAACAGTGTTCTTGGGGTTTCTCTGGAGTGCCACCAAGGAAATCAAGGCTCCTTTCATGTGTGATGTGCAACACGGAATTTCTCTGCTCGCAGTGCAGGGGAATCGGGCCTCATCTCGCGGAGAGGGGGAAGTCTCATGGTTTTTCTCGAGTTGCGGCGGGAACCTGGGGTATATTCTCGAGTTACGACGGCGATGGCCCTTCCACCCACGTGTTTGTTCAGCGACGTCAGGACTCCTGCCTAGTTGCGAGGGACAACTCGGGATTCTCCTCGAGGCTTGGCAGGGCAATTGGGACGCCTCTCCAGCTGAGGCGGGAGACCAAGGGTCCCTTTCCATGTACCACAGGAATCCTGGGACTCCTATCAAGTTTCACGAGGAGTCAGGCATCGTCTCCTTTGGAGGCACTGATCTCCGCTGACGTCTGGAGTTTTCTAAGGATGTGAGGCCTCCGGTCGCGATGAGGTGGGAAACTAGGTCTTTCTCTGTGGTCTCCACATGGGATTCAGACATCCTTTCGTCTTGGGAGATGCAAGACGAGTCTGCATTCAAGTCACTGCAGGGATATCCGGCCTTATTTCGAGTCAGGGCATCGCGGTGTTCATTCCACTTGAGGCCGCAAACTCAGGGTCCCTCTCACATACCTAGAGCTGAGAGAAGCCTCCTCTTGAGGTGCTTGTGGTAAGGTGGTATTCCTCTGGAGTCGAAGCCAGGGACTAACCTCTCATCTCGAGTTGATTTTTGGTCCAGGGAGCTCTTTCGTGTTGCTACAGTGACCTCAGGATCCCTCTAGCCTTGAAACAGTGTTCTTGGGTTTTCTCTGGAGTGCCATCAAGGAAATCAAGGCTCCTTTCATGTGTGATGTGCAACACGGAATTGCTCTGCACGCAGTGCAGGGGAATCGGGCCTCATCTCCCGTCGAGGGGGAAGTCTCATGTTTTTTCTCGAGTTGCGGCGGGAACCTGGGGTATATTCTCGAGTTACGATGGGGATGGCCCTTCCACACACGTGTTTGTTCAGCGACGTTAGGACTCCTGCCTAGTTGCGAGGGACAACTCGGGATTCTCCTCGAGGCTTGGCAGGGCATTTGGGATGCCTCTCCAGCTGAGGCCGGAGACCAAGGGTCCCTTTCCATGTGCCAAAGGAATCCTGGGACTCCTATCAAGTTTCACGAGGAGTCAGGCATCGTCTACTTTGGAGGCACTGATCTCTGCGTACCTCTGGAGTTTTCAAAGGATGTAAGGCCTCACGTCGCGATTAGGTGGGGAACTAGGTCTTTCTCTGTGGTCTCCACAGGGGATTCAGACATCCTTTCGTCTTGGGAGATGCAAGACGAGCCTGCATTCAAGTCACTGCAGGGATATCCGGCCTTATTTCGAGTCAGTGCATCGCGTTGTCCATTCCACTTGAGGCCGCAAACTCAGGGTCCCTCTCACATACCTAGAGCTGAGAGAAGCCTCCTCTTGAGGTGCTTGTGGTAAGGTGGTATTCCTCTGGAGTCGAAACCAGGGACTAACCTCTCATCTCGAGTTGATTTTTGGTCCACGGAGCTCTTTCCTGTTGCGACAGTGACCTCAGGATCCCTCTAGCATTGAAACAGTGTTCTTGGGGTTTCTCTGGAGTGCCATCAAGGAAATCAAGGCTCCTTTCATGTGTAATGTGCAACACGGAATTGCTCTGCATGCAATGCAGGGGAATCGGGCCTCATCTCGCGGCGAGGGGGAAATCTCATGGTTTTTCTCGAGTTGCGGCGGGAACCTGGGGTATATTCTCGAGTTACGACGGGGATGGCCCTTCCACCCACGTGTTTGTTCAGCAACGTCAGGACTCCTGCCTAGTTGCGAGGGACAAATCGGGATTCTCCTCGAGGCTTGGCAGGGCAATTGGGACGCCTTTCCAGCTGAAGCGGGAGACCAAGGGTCCCTTTCCACGTGCCACAGGAATCCTGGGACTCCTATCAAGTTTCACGAGGAGTCAGGCATCGTCTCCTTTGGAGGCACTGATCTCCGCGTACCTCTGGAGTTTTCAAAGCATGTTAGGCCTCCGGTCGCCATGAGGTGGGGAACTAGGTATTTCTCTGTGGTCTCCACAGGGAATTCAGACATCCTTTCGTCTTGGGAGATGCAAGCCGAGCCTGCATTCAAGTCACTACGGGGATATATGGCCTTATTTCGCATCAGGGCATCGCAGTGTCCATTCCACTTAAGGCCGCAAATTCAGGGTCCCTCTCACATACCTAGAGCTGAGAGAAGCCTCCTCTTGAGGTGCTTGTGGTAAGGTTGTATTTCTCTGGAGTCGAAGCCAGGGACTAACCTCTCATCTCGAGTTGATTTTTGGTCCACGGAGCTCTTTCGTGTTGCTACAGTGACCTCAGGATCCCTCTAGGCTTGAAACAGTGTTCTTGGGGTTTCTCTGGAGTGCCATCAAGGAAATCAAGTCTCCTTTCATGTTTGATGTGCAACACGGAATTGCTCTGCATTCAGCGCAGGGGAATCGGGCCTCATCTCACGGCGAGGGGGAAGTCTCATGGTATTTCTCGAGTTGCGGCGGGATCCTGGGGTATATTCTCGAGTTATGACGGGGATGGCCCTTGCACCTTCGTGTTTCTTCAGCGACGTCAGGACTCCTGCCTAGTTGCGAGGGACACCTCGGGATTCTCCACGAGGCTTGGCAGGGTAATTGGGACGCCTCTCCAGCTGAGGCGGGAGACCAAGTGTCCCTTTCCACGTGCCACAGGAATCCAGGGACTCCTATGAAGTTTCACGAGGAGTCAGGCATCGTCTCCTTTGGAGGCACTGATCTCCGCGTACCTCTCGAGTTTTCAAAGGATGTGAGGCCTCCGATCGCGATGAGGTGGGAAACTAGGTCTTTCTCTGTGGTCTCCACAGGGGATTTAGACATCCTTTCGTCTTGGGAGATGCAAGACGAGCCTGCCTTCAAGTCACTGCAGGGATATCCGGCCTTATTTCGAACCAGGGCATCGCGGTGTCCATTCCAATTGAGGCTGCAAACTCAGGGTACCTCTCACATACCTAGAGCTGAGAGAAGCCTCCTCTTGAGGTGCTTATGGTAAGGTGGTATTCCTCTGGAGTCGATGCCAGGGACTAACCTCTCATCTCGAGTTGATTTTTGGTCCATGGAGATCTTTCGTGTTGCTACAGTGACCTCAGGATCCCTCTAGCCTTGAAACAGTATTCTTGGGGTTTCTCTGGAGTGCCACCAAGGAAATCAAGGCTCCTTTCATGTGTGATGTGCAACACGGAATTGCTCTGCACGCAGTGCAGGGGAATCGGACCTCATCTCGCGGCGAGGGGGAAGTCTCATGGTTTTTCTCGAGTTGCGGCGGGAACCTGGGGTATATTCTCGAGTTACGACGGGGATGGGCCTTCCACACACGTGTTTGTTCAGCGACGGCAAGACTCCTGCCTAGTTGCGAGGGACAACTCGGGATTCTCCTCGAGGCTTGGCAGGGCAATTGGGACCCCTCTCCAGCTGAGGCGGGAAACCAAGGGTCCCTTTCCACGTGCCACAGGAATCCTGGGACTCCTATCAAGTTTCACGAGGAGTCACGAATCGTCTCCTTTGGAGGCACTGATCTCTGCGTACTTCTGGAGTTTTCAAAGGATGTGAGGACTCCGGTCGCGATGAGGTGGGGAACTAGGTCTTTCTCTGTGGTCTCCACAGGGGATTCAGACATCCTTTCATCTTGGGAGATGCAAGACGAGCCTGCATTCAAGTCACTGCAGGGATATCCGGCCTTATTTCGAGTCAGGGCATCGCGGTGTCCATTCCACTTGAGGCCGCAAACTCAGGGTCCCTCTCACATACCTAGAGCTGAGAGAAGCCTCCTCTTGAGGTGCTTGTGGTAAGGTGGTATTCCTCTGGAGTCGAAGCCAGGGACTAACCTCTCATCTCGAGTTGATTTTTGGTCCACGGAGCTCTTTCGTGTTGCTACAGTGACCTCAGTATCCCTCTAGCCTTGAAACAGTGTTCTTGGGGTTTCTCTGGAGTGCCATCAAGGAAATCAAGGCTCCTTTCATGTGTGATGTGCAACACGGAATTGCTCTGCACGCAGTGCAGGGGAATCGGGCCTCATCTCGCGGCGAGGGGGAAATCTCATGGTTTTTCTCGAGTTGCGGCGGGAACCTGGGGTATATTCTCGAGTTAAGACGGGGATGGCCCTTCCACCCACGTATTTGTTCAGCAACGTAAGGACTCCTGCCTAGTTGCGAGGGACAACTCGAGATTCTCCTCGAGGCTTGGCAGGGCAATTGGGACGCCTCTCCAGCTGAGGCGGGAGAACAAGGGTCCCTTTCCACGTGCCACAGGAATCCTGGGACTCCTATCAAGTTTCACGAGGAGTCAGGCATCGTCTCCTTTGGAGGCACTGATCTCCGCGTACCTCTGGAGTTTTCAAAGCATGTTAGGCCTCCGGTTGCCATGAGGTGGGGAACTAGGTCTTTCTCTGTGGTGTCCACAGGGGATTCAGACATCCTTTCATGTTGGGAGATGCAAGCCGAGCCTGCATTCAAGTCACTGCAGGGATATCCGGCTTTATTTCGAGTCAGGGCATCGCGGTGTCCATTCCACTTGAGGCCGCAAACTCAGGGTCCCTCTCACATAGCTAGAGCTGAGAGAAGCCTCCTCTTGAGGTGCTTGTGGTAAGGTGGTATTCCTCTGGAGTCGAAGCCAGGGACTAACCTCTCATCTTGAGTTGATTTTTGGTCCACGGAGCTCTTTCGTGTTGCTACAGTGACCTCAGGATCCCTCTAGCCTTGAAACAGTGTTCTTGGGGTTTCTCTGGAGTGCCGTCAAGGAAATCAAGGCTCCTTTCATGTGTGATGTGCAACACGGAATTGCTCTGCATGCAGTGCATGGGAATCGGGCCTCATGTCACGGCGAGGGGGAAGACTCATGTTTTTTTTCAAGTTGCGGCGAGAACCTGAGGTATATTCTCGAGTTACGACTGGGATGGCCCTTCCATCCACGTGTTTGTTCAGCGACGTCAGGACTCCTGCCTAGTTGCGAGGGACAACTCGGGATTCTCCTCGAGGCTTGGCAGGGCAATTGGGACGCCTCTCCAGCTGAGGCGGGAGACGAAGGGTCCCTTTCCACGTGCCACAGGAATCCTGGGACTCCTATCAAGTTTCACGAGGAGTCAGGCATCGTCTCCTTTGGAGGCACTGATCTCCGTGTACCTCTGGAGTTTTCAAAGGATGTGAGGCCTCTGGTCACGTTGAGGTGGGGAACTAGGTCTTTCTCTGTGGTCTCCACAGGGGATTCAGACATCCTTTCATCTTCGGAGATGCAAGACGAGCCTGCATTCAAGTCACTGCAGGGATATCCGGCGTTTTTTCGCGTCAGGGCATCGCAGTGTCCATTCCACTTGAGGCCGCAAACTCAGGGTCCCTCTCACATACCTAGAGCTGAGAGAAGCCTCCTCTTGAGGTGCTTGTGGTAAGGTGGTATTCCTCTGGAGTCGAAGCCAGGGACTAACCTCTCATCTGGAGTTGATTTTTGGTCCACGGAGCTCTTTCGTGTTGCTACAGTGACCTCAGGATCACTCTAGCCTTGAAACAGTGTTCTTTTTGTTTTTCTGGAGTGCCATCAAGGAAATCAAGGCTCCTTTCATGTTTGATGTGCAACACGGAATTGCTCTGCTCGCAGTGCAGGGGAATCGGGCCTCATCTCGCGGCGAGGGGGAAGTCTCATGGTTTTCTCGAGTTGCGGCGGGAACCTGGGGTATATTCTCGAGTTACGCCGGGGATGGCCCTTCCACACACGTGTTTCTTCAGCGACGCCAAGACTCTTGCCTAGTTGCGAGGGACAACTCGGGATAGTCCTAGAGGCTTGGCAGGGCAATTGGGACGCCTCTCCAGCTGAGGCGTGAGACCAAGGGTCCCTTTCCACGTGCCACAGGAATCCTGGGACTCCTATAAAGTTTCACGAGGAGTCAGGCATCGTCTCCTTTGGAGGCACTGATCTCCGCGTACCTCTGGAGTTTTCAAAGGATGTGTGGCCTCCGTTCACGAAGAGGTGGGAAACTAGATCTTTCTCTGTGGTCTCCACAGGGGATTCAGACATCCTTTCGTCTTGGGATATGCAAGACGAGCCTGTATTCAAGTCACTGCAGGGATATCCGGCCTTATTTCGAGTCAGGGCATCGCGGTGTCCATTCCACTAGAGGCCGCAAACTCAGGGTCCCTCTCACATACTTAGAGTTGAGAGAAGCCTCCTCTTGAGGTGCTTGTGGTAATGTGGTATTCCTCTGGAGTCGAAGTCAGGGACTAAACTCTCATCTCGAGTTGAATTTTGGTCCACGGAGCTCTTTCGTGTTGCTATAGTGACCTCAGGATCCCTTTAGCCTTGAAACATTGTTCTTGGGGTTTCTCTGAAGTGCCATCAAGGAAATCAAGGCTCTTTTCATGTGTGATGTGCAACACGGAATTGCTCTGCACGCAGTACAGGGGAATCGGGCCTCATCTCAAGGCGAGGGGTAAGTCTCATGATTTTTCTCGAGTTGCGGCGGGAACATGGGGTATATTCTCAAATTACGACGGGGATGGCCCTTCCACCCACGTGTTTGTTCAGCGACGTCAGGACTCCTGCCTAGTTGCGAGGGACAACTCGGGATTCTTCTCGAGGCTTGGCAGGGCAATTGGGACGCCTCTCCAGTTGAGGCGGGAGACCAAGGGTCCCTTTCCACGTGCCACAGGAATCCTGGGACTCCTATCAAGTTTCATGAGGAGTCAGGCATCGTCTCCTTTGGAGGCACTGATCTCCGCGTACCTCTGGAGTTTTCAAAGGATGTGAGGCCTCCGGTCGCGATGAGGTGGAGAACGCGGTCTTTCTCTGTGGTCTCCACAGGGGATTCAGACATCCTTTCGTCTTGGGAGATGATGGACGAGCCTGCATTCAAGTCACTGCAGGGATATCCGGCCTTATTTCGAGTCAAGGCATCGTGGTGTACATTCCACATGAGGCCGCAAACTCAGGGTCCCTCTCACATTCCTAGAGCTGAGAGAAGCCTCCTCTTGAGGTGCTTGTGGTAAGGTGGTATTCCTCTGGAGTCGAAGCCATGGACTAACCTCTCATCTCGAGTTGATTTTTGGCCCACGGATCTGTTTCTTGTTGCTGCAGGGACCTCAGGATCCCTCTAGCCTTGAAACAGTGTTCTTGGGGTTTCTCTGGAGTGCCATCAAGGAAATCAAGGCTCCTTTCATGTGTGATGTGCAACACGGTATTGCTCTGCACACAGTGCAGGGGAAGCGGTCCTCATCTCGCGGCGAGGGGGAAGTCTCATGGTTTTTCTCGAGTTGCGGCGGGAACCTGGGGTATATTCTCGAGTTACAACGGGGATGGTCCTTCCACTCACGTGTTTGTTCAGAGACGTCAGGACTCCTGCCTAGTTGCGAGGGACAACTCGGAATTCTCCTCGAGGCTTGGCAGGGCAATTGGGACGCCTCTCCTGCTGAGGCGGGAGACCAAGGGTCCCTTTCCACGTGCCACAGGAATCCTGGGACTCCTATCAAGTTTCACGAGGAGTCAGGCATCGTCTCCTTTGGAGGCACTGATCTCCGCATACCTCTGGAGTTTTCAAAGGATGTGAGGCCTCTGGTCGTGATGTGGTGGGGAATTAGGTCTTTCCTCTGTGGTCTCCACAGGGGATTCAGACATCCTTTCGTCTTGGGAAATGCAAGACGAGCCTGCATTCAATTCACTGCAGGGATATCCGGGCTTATTTCGAGTCAGGGCATCGCGGTGTCCATTCCACTTGAGGCCGCAAACTCAGGGTCCCTCTCACATACCTAGAGCTGAGAGAAGCCTCCTCTTGAGGTGCTTGTGGTAAGGTGGTATTCCTCTGGAGTCGAAGCCAGGGACTAACCTCTCATCTCGAGTTGATTTTTGGTCCACGGAGCACTTTCCTGTTGCTGCAGTGACCTCAGGATCCCTCTAGGCTTGAAACAGTGTTCTTTTGGTTTCTCTGGAGTGCCATCAAGGAAATCAAGGCTCCTTTCATGTGTGATGTGCAACACGGAATTGCTCTGCATGCAGTGCAGGGGAATCGGGCCTCATCTCGCGGCGAGGGGGAAGTCTCATGGTTTTTCTCGAGTTGCGGCGGGAACCTGGGGTATATTCTCGAGTTACGACGGGGATGGCCCTTCCACGCACGTGTGTGTTTAGCGACGTCAGGACTCCTGCCTAGTTGCGAGGGACAACTTGGGATTCTCCTCGAGGCGTGGCAGGGCAATTGGGATGCCTATCCAGCTGAGGCGGGAGACCAAGGGTCCCTTTCCACGTGGCACAGGAATCCTGGGACTCCTATCAAGTTTCACGAGGAGTCAGGCATCGTCTCCTTTCGAGGCACTGATCTCCGCGTACCTCTGGAGTTTTCAAAGGATGTGAGGCCTCTGGTCGCCATGAAGTGGGGAACTAGGTCGTTATCTGTGGTCTCCACAGGGGATTCAGACATCCTTTCGTCTTGGGAGATGCAAGACGAGCCTGCATTCAAGTCACTGCAGGGATATCCGGCCTTATTTCGAGTCAGGGCATCGTGGTGTCCATTCCACTTGAGGCCGCAAACTCAGGGTCACTCTCACATAGCTAGAGCTGAGAGAAGCCTCCTCTTGAGGTGCTTGTGGTAAGGTGGTATTCCTCTGGAGTCGAAGCCAGGGACTAACCTTTCATCTCGAGTTGATTTTTGGTCCACGGAGCTCTTTCGTGTTGCTACAGTGACCTCGGGATCCCTCTAGACTTGAAACAGTGTTCTTCGGGTTTCTCTGGAGTGCCATCAAGGAAATCAAGGCTCCTTTCATGTGTGATGTGCAACACGGAATTGCTCTGCACGCAGTGCAGGGGAATCGGGCCTCATCTCCCGGCGAGGGGGAAATCTCATGGTTTTTCTCGAGTTGCGGCGGGAACCTGGGGTATATTCTCGAGTTACGACGGGGCTGGCCCTTCCACCCACGTGTTTGTTCAGCAACGTCAGGACTCCTGCCTAGTTGCGAGGGAAAACTCGGGATTCTCCTCGAGGCTTGGCAGGGCAATTGGGACGCCTTTCCAGCTGAAGCGGGAGACCAAGGGTCCCTTTCCACGTGCCACAGGAATCCTGGGACTCCTATCAAGTTTCACGAGGAGTCAGGCATCGTCTCCTTTGGAGGCACTGATCTCCGCGTACCTCTGGAGTTTTCAAAGCATGTTAGGCCTCCGGTCGCCATGAGGTGGGGAACTAGGTCTTTCTCTGTGGTCTCCACAGGGGATTCAGACATCCTTTCGTTTTGGGAGATGCAAGCCGAGCCTGCATTCAAGTCACTGCGGGGATATATGGCCTTATTTCGCATCAGGGCATCGCAGTGTACATTCCACTTAAGGCCGCAAACTCAGGGTCCCTCTCACATACCTAGAGCTGAGAGAAGCCTCCTCTTGAGGTGCTTGTGGTAAGGTGGTATTTCTCTGGAGTCGAAGCCAGGGACTAACCTCTCATCTCGAGTTGATTTTTGGACCACGGAGCTCTTTCGTGTTGCTACAGTGACGTCAGGATCCCTCTAGCCTTGAAACAGTGTTCTTGGGGTTTCTCTGGAGTGCCACCAAGGAAATCAAGGCTCCTTTCATGTGTGATGTGCAACACGGAATTTCTCTGCTCGCAGTGCAGGGGAATCGGGCCTCATCTCGCGGCGAGGGGGAAGTCTCATGGTTTTTCTCGAGTTGCGGCGGGAACCTGGGGTATATTCTCGAGTTACGACGGCGATGGCCCTTACACCCACGTGTTTGTTCAGCGACGTCAGGACTCCTGCCTAGTTGCGAGGGACAACTCGGGATTCTCCTCGAGGCTTTACAGGGCAATTGGGACCCCTCTCCAGCTGATGCGGGAAACCAAGGGTCCCTTTCCACGTGCCACAGGAATCCTGGGACTCCTATCAAGTTTCACGAGGAGTCACGAATCGTCTCCTTTGGAGGGACTGATCTCTGCGTACCTCTGGAGTTTTCAAAGGATGTGAGGCCTCCGGTCGCGATGAGGTGGGGAACTAGGTCTTTCTCTGTGGTCTCCACAGGGGATTCAGGTATCCTTTCGTTTTGGGAGATGCAAGACGAGCCTGCATTCAAGTCACTGCAGGAATATCCGGCCTTATTTCGAGTCAGGGCATCGCAGTGTCCATTCCACTTGTGGCCGCAAACTCAGGGTCCCTCTCACATACCTAGAGCTGAGAGAAGCCTCCTCTTGAGGTGCTTGTGGTAAGGTGGTATTCCTCTGGAGTCGAAGCCAGGGACTAACCTCTCATCTCGAGTTGATTTTTGGTCCACGGAGCTCTTTCGTGTTGCTACAGTGACCTCAGGATCCCTCTAGCCTTGAAACAGTGTTCTTGGGGTTTCTCTGGAGTGCCATCAAGGAAATCAAGGCTCCTTTCATGTGTGATGTGCAACACGGAATTGCTCTGCATGCAGTGCAGGGGAATCGGGCCTCATCTCGCGGCGAGGGGGAAATCTCATGGTTTTTCTCGAGTTGCGGCGGGAACCTGGGGTATATTCTCGAGTTACGACGGGGATGGCCCTTCCACCCACGTGTTTGTTCAGCGACGTCAGGACTCCTGCCTAGTTGCGAGGGACAACTCGGGATTCTCCTCGAGGCTTGGCAGGGCAATTGGGATGCCTCTCCAGCTGAGGCGGGAGACCAAGGGTCCCTTTCCACGTGCCACAGGAATCCTGGGACTCCTATCAAGTTTCACGAGGAGTCAGGCATCGTCTCCTTTGGAGGCACTGATCTCCGCGTCCCTCTGGAGTTTTCAAAGGATATAAGGAATCCGGTCGCGATGAGGTGGGGAACTAGGTGTTTCTCTGTGGTCTCCACAGGGGATTCAGACATCCTTTCGTCTTGGGAGATGCAAGACGAGCCTGCATTCAAGTCACTGCAGGGATATCCGGCCTTATTTCGAGTCAGGGCATCGCGGTGTCCATTCCACTTGAGGCCGCAAACTCAGGGTCCCTCTCACATACCTAGAGCTGAGAGAGAAGCCTCCTCTTGAGGTGCTTGTGGTAAGGTGGTATTCCTCTGGAGTCGAAGCCAGGGACTAACCTCTCATCTCGAGTTGATTTTTGGACCACGGAGCTCTTTCGTGTTGCTACAGTGACGTCAGGATCCCTCTAGCCTTGAAACAGTGTTCTTGGGGTTTCTCTGGAGTGCCACCAAGGAAATCAAGGCTCCTTTCATGTGTGATGTGCAACACGGAATTTCTCTGCTCGCAGTGCAGGGGAATCGGGGCCTCATCTCGCGGAGAGGGGGAAGTCTCATGGTTTTTCTCGAGTTGCGGCGGGAACCTGGGGTATATTCTCGAGTTACGACGGCGATGGCCCTTCCACCCACGTGTTTGTTCAGCGACGTCAGGACTCCTGCCTAGTTGCGAGGGACAACTCGGGATTCTCCTCGAGGCTTGGCAGGGCAATTGGGACGCCTCTCCAGCTGAGGCGGGAGACCAAGGGTCCCTTTCCATGTACCACAGGAATCCTGGGACTCCTATCAAGTTTCACGAGGAGTCAGGCATCGTCTCCTTTGGAGGCACTGATCTCCGCTGACGTCTGGAGTTTTCTAAGGATGTGAGGCCTCCGGTCGCGATGAGGTGGGAAACTAGGTCTTTCTCTGTGGTCTCCACATGGGATTCAGACATCCTTTCGTCTTGGGAGATGCAAGACGAGTCTGCATTCAAGTCACTGCAGGGATATCCGGCCTTATTTCGAGTCAGGGCATCGCGGTGTTCATTCCACTTGAGGCCGCAAACTCAGGGTCCCTCTCACATACCTAGAGCTGAGAGAAGCCTCCTCTTGAGGTGCTTGTGGTAAGGTGGTATTCCTCTGGAGTCGAAGCCAGGGACTAACCTCTCATCTCGAGTTGATTTTTGGTCCAGGGAGCTCTTTCGTGTTGCTACAGTGACCTCAGGATCCCTCTAGCCTTGAAACAGTGTTCTTGGGTTTTCTCTGGAGTGCCATCAAGGAAATCAAGGCTCCTTTCATGTGTGATGTGCAACACGGAATTGCTCTGCACGCAGTGCAGGGGAATCGGGCCTCATCTCCCGTCGAGGGGGAAGTCTCATGATTTTTCTCGAGTTGCGGCGGGAACCTGGGGTATATTCTCGAGTTACGATGGGGATGGCCCTTCCACACACGTGTTTGTTCAGCGACGTTAGGACTCCTGCCTAGTTGCGAGGGACAACTCGGGATTCTCCTCGAGGCTTGGCAGGGCATTTGGGATGCCTCTCCAGCTGAGGCGGGAGACCAAGGGTCCCTTTCCATGTGCCAAAGGAATCCTGGGACTCCTATCAAGTTTCACGAGGAGTCAGGCATCGTCTACTTTGGAGGCACTGATCTCTGCGTACCTCTGGAGTTTTCAAAGGATGTAAGGCCTCACGTCGCGATTAGGTGGGGAACTAGGTCTTTCTCTGTGGTCTCCACAGGGGATTCAGACATCCTTTCGTCTTGGGAGATGCAAGACGAGCCTGCATTCAAGTCACTGCAGGGATATCCGGCCTTATTTCGAGTCAGTGCATCGCGTTGTCCATTCCACTTGAGGCCGCAAACTCAGGGTCCCTCTCACATACCTAGAGCTGAGAGAAGCCTCCTCTTGAGGTGCTTGTGGTAAGGTGGTATTCCTCTGGAGTCGAAACCAGGGACTAACCTCTCATCTCGAGTTGATTTTTGGTCCACGGAGCTCTTTCGTGTTGCTACAGTGACCTCAGGATCCCTCTAGCATTGAAACAGTGTTCTTGGGGTTTCTCTGGAGTGCCATCAAGGAAATCAAGGCTCCTTTCATGTGTAATGTGCAACACGGAATTGCTCTGCATGCAATGCAGGGGAATCGGGCCTCATCTCGCGGCGAGGGGGAAATCTCATGGTTTTTCTCGAGTTGCGGCGGGAACCTGGGGTATATTCTCGAGTTACGACGGGGATAGCCCTTCCACCCACGTGTTTGTTCAGCAACGTCAGGACTCCTGCCTAGTTGCGAGGGACAACTCGGGATTCTCCTCGAGGCTTGGCAGGGCAATTGGGACGCCTTTCCAGCTGAAGCGGGAGACCAAGGGTCCCTTTCCACGTGCCACAGGAATCCTGGGACTCCTATCAAGTTTCACGAGGAGTCAGGCATCGTCTCCTTTGGAGGCACTGATCTCCGCGTACCTCTGGAGTTTTCAAAGCATGTTAGGCCTCCGGTCGCCATGAGGTGGGGAACTAGGTCTTTCTCTGTGGTCTCCACAGGGAATTCAGACATCCTTTCGTCTTGGGAGATGCAAGCCGAGCCTGCATTCAAGTCACTGCGGGGATATATGGCCTTATTTCGCATCAGGGCATCGCAGTGTCCATTCCACTTAAGGCCGCAAATTCAGGGTCCCTCTCACATACCTAGAGCTGAGAGAAGCCTCCTCTTGAGGTGCTTGTGGTAAGGTTGTATTTCTCTGGAGTCGAAGCCAGGGACTAACCTCTCATCTCGAGTTGATTTTTGGTCCACGGAGCTCTTTCGTGTTGCTACAGTGACCTCAGGATCCCTCTAGGCTTGAAACAGTGTTCTTGGGGTTTCTCTGGAGTGCCATCAAGGAAATCAAGTCTCCTTTCATGTTTGATGTGCAACACGGAATTGCTCTGCATTCAGCGCAGGGGAATCGGGCCTCATCTCACGGCGAGGGGGAAGTCTCATGGTATTTCTCGAGTTGCGGCGGGATCCTGGGGTATATTCTCGAGTTATGACGGGGATGGCCCTTGCACCTTCGTGTTTCTTCAGCGACGTCAGGACTCCTGCCTAGTTGCGAGGGACACCTCGGGATTCTCCACGAGGCTTGGCAGGGCAATTGGGACGCCTCTCCAGCTGAGGCGGGAGACCAAGTGTCCCTTTCCACGTGCCACAGGAATCCAGGGACTCCTATGAAGTTTCACGAGGAGTCAGGCATCGTCTCCTTTGGAGGCACTGATCTCCGCGTACCTCTCGAGTTTTCAAAGGATGTGAGGCCTCCGATCGCGATGAGGTGGGAAACTAGGTCTTTCTCTGTGGTCTCCACAGGGGATTTAGACATCCTTTCGTCTTGGGAGATGCAAGACGAGCCTGCCTTCAAGTCACTGCAGGGATATCCGGCCTTATTTCGAACCAGGGCATCGCGGTGTCCATTCCAATTGAGGCTGCAAACTCAGGGTACCTCTCACATACCTAGAGCTGAGAGAAGCCTCCTCTTGAGGTGCTTATGGTAAGGTGGTATTCCTCTGGAGTCGATGCCAGGGACTAACCTCTCATCTCGAGTTGATTTTTGGTCCATGGAGATCTTTCGTGTTGCTACAGTGACCTCAGGATCCCTCTAGCCTTGAAACAGTATTCTTGGGGTTTCTCTGGAGTGCCACCAAGGAAATCAAGGCTCCTTTCATGTGTGATGTGCAACACGGAATTGCTCTGCACGCAGTGCAGGGGAATCGGACCTCATCTCGCGGCGAGGGGGAAGTCTCATGGTTTTTCTCGAGTTGCGGCGGGAACCTGGGGTATATTCTCGAGTTACGACGGGGATGGGCCTTCCACACACGTGTTTGTTCAGCGACGGCAAGACTCCTGCCTAGTTGCGAGGGACAACTCGGGATTCTCCTCGAGGCTTGGCAGGGCAATTGGGACCCCTCTCCAGCTGAGGCGGGAAACCAAGGGTCCCTTTCCACGTGCCACAGGAATCCTGGGACTCCTATCAAGTTTCACGAGGAGTCACGAATCGTCTCCTTTGGAGGCACTGATCTCTGCGTACTTCTGGAGTTTTCAAAGGATGTGAGGACTCCGGTCGCGATGAGGTGGGGAACTAGGTCTTTCTCTGTGGTCTCCACAGGGGATTCAGGTATCCTTTCGTTTTGGAAGATGCAAGACGAGCCTGCATTCAAATCACTGCAGGGATATCCGGCCTTATTTCGAGTCAGGGCATCGCGGTGTCCATTCCACTTGAGGCCGCAAACTCAGGGTCCCTCTCACATACCTAGAGCTGAGAGAAGCCTCCTCTTGAGGTGCTTGTGGTAAGGTGGTATTCCTCTGGAGTCGAAGCCAGGGACTAACCTCTCATCTGGAGTTGATTTTTGGTCCACGGAGCTCTTTCGTGTTGCTACAGTGACCTCAGGATCCCTCTAGCCTTGAAACAGTGTTCTTGGGGTTTCTCTGGAGTGCCGTCAAGGAAATCAAGGCTCCTTTCATGTGTGATGTGCAACACGGAATTGCTCTGCATGCAGTGCATGGGAATCGGGCCTCATGTCACGGCGAGGGGGAAGACTCATGTTTTTTTTCAAGTTGCGGCGAGAACCTGAGGTATATTCTCGAGTTACGACTGGGATGGCCCTTCCATCCACGTGTTTGTTCAGCGACGTCAGGACTCCTGCCTAGTTGCGAGGGACAACTCGGGATTCTCCTCGAGGCTTGGCAGGGCAATTGGGACGCCTCTCCAGCTGAGGCGGGAGACGAAGGGTCCCTTTCCACGTGCCACAGGAATCCTGGGACTCCTATCAAGTTTCACGAGGAGTCAGGCATCGACTCCTTTGGAGGCACTGATCTCCGTGTACCTCTGGAGTTTTCAAAGGATGTGAGGCCTCTGGTCACGTTGAGGTGGGGAACTAGGTCTTTCTCTGTGGTCTCCACAGGGGATTCAGACATCCTTTCATCTTCGGAGATGCAAGACGAGCCTGCATTCAAGTCACTGCAGGGATATCCGGCGTTTTTTCGCGTCAGGGCATCGCAGTGTCCATTCCACTTGAGGCCGCAAACTCAGGGTCCCTCTCACATACCTAGAGCTGAGAGAAGCCTCCTCTTGAGGTGCTTGTGGTAAGGTGGTATTCCTCTGGAGTCGAAGCCAGGGACTAACCTCTCATCTGGAGTTGATTTTTGGTCCACGGAGCTCTTTCGTGTTGCTACAGTGACCTCAGGATCACTCTAGCCTTGAAACAGTGTTCTTTTTGTTTTTCTGGAGTGCCATCAAGGAAATCAAGGCTCCTTTCATGTTTGATGTGCAGCACGGAATTGCTCTGCTCGCAGTGCAGGGGAATCGGGCCTCATCTCGCGGCGAGGTGGAAGTCTCATGGTTTTCTCGAGTTGCGGCGGGAACCTGGGGTATATTCTCGAGTTACGCCGGGGATGGCCCTTCCACACACGTGTTTCTTCAGCGACGCCAAGACTCTTGCCTAGTTGCGAGGGACAACTCGGGATAGTCCTAGAGGCTTGGCAGGGCAATTGGGACGCCTCTCCAGCTGAGGCGTGAGACCAAGGGTCCCTTTCCACGTGCCACAGGAATCCTGGGACTCCTATCAAGTTTCATGAAGAGTCAGGCATCGTCTCCTTTGGAGGCACTGATCTCCGCGTACCTCTGGAGTTTTCAAAGGATGTGTGGCCTCCGGTCACGAAGAGGTGGGAAACTAGATCTTTCTCTGTGGTCTCCACAGGGGATTCAGACATCCTTTCGTCTTGGGATATGCAAGACGAGCCTGTATTCAAGTCACTGCAGGGATATCCGGCCTTATTTCGAGTCAGGGCATCGCGGTGTCCATTCCACTAGAGGCCGCAAACTCAGGGTCCCTCTCACATACTTAGAGTTGAGAGAAGCCTCCTCTTGAGGTGCTTGTGGTAATGTGGTATTCCTCTGGAGTCGAAGTCAGGGACTAAACTCTCATCTCGAGTTGATTTTTGGTCCACGGAGCTCTTTCGTGTTGCTATAGTGACCTCAGGATCCCTTTAGCCTTGAAACATTGTTCTTGGGGTTTCTCTGAAGTGCCATCAAGGAAATCAAGGCTCTTTTCATGTGTGATGTGCAACACGGAATTGCTCTGCACGCAGTACAGGGGAATCGGGCCTCATCTCAAGGCGAGGGGTAAGTCTCATGATTTTTCTCGAGTTGCGGCGGGAACATGGGGTATATTCTCAAATTACGACGGGGATGGCCCTTCCACCCACGTGTTTGTTCAGCGACGTCAGGACTCCTGCCTAGTTGCGAGGGACAACTCGGGATTCTTCTCGAGGCTTGGCAGGGCAATTGGGACGCCTCTCCAGTTGAGGCGGGAGACCAAGGGTCCCTTTCCACGTGCCACAGGAATCCTGGGACTCCTATCAAGTTTCATGAGGAGTCAGGCATCGTCTCCTTTGGAGGCACTGATCTCCGCGTACCTCTGGAGTTTTCAAAGGATGTGAGGCCTCCGGTCGCGATGAGGTGGAGAACTCGGTCTTTCTCTGTGGTCTCCACAGGGGATTCAGACATCCTTTCGTCTTGGGAGATGATGGACGAGCCTGCATTCAAGTCACTGCAGGGATATCCGGCCTTATTTCGAGTCAAGGCATCGTGGTGTACATTCCACATGAGGCCGCAAACTCAGGGTCCCTCTCACATTCCTAGAGCTGAGAGAAGCCTCCTCTTGAGGTGCTTGTGGTAAGGTGGTATTCCTCTGGAGTCGAAGCCATGGACTAACCTCTCATCTCGAGTTGATTTTTGGCCCACGGATCTGTTTCTTGTTGCTGCAGGGACCTCAGGATCCCTCTAGCCTTGAAACAGTGTTCTTGGGGTTTCTCTGGAGTGCCATCAAGGAAATCAAGGCTCCTTTCATGTGTGATGTGCAACACGGTATTGCTCTGCACACAGTGCAGGGGAAGCGGTCCTCATCTCGCGGCGAGGGGGAAGTCTCATGGTTTTTCTCGAGTTGCGGCGGGAACCTGGGGTATATTCTCGAGTTACAACGGGGATGGTCCTTCCACTCACGTGTTTGTTCAGAGACGTCAGGACTCCTGCCTAGTTGCGAGGGACAACTCGGAATTCTCCTCGAGGCTTGGCAGGGCAATTGGGACGCCTCTCCTGCTGAGGCGGGAGACCAAGGGTCCCTTTCCACGTGCCACAGGAATCCTGGGACTCCTATCAAGTTTCACGAGGAGTCAGGCATCGTCTCCTTTGGAGGCACTGATCTCCGCATACCTCTGGAGTTTTCAAAGGATGTGAGGCCTCTGGTCGTGATGTGGTGGGGAATTAGGTCTTTCCTCTGTGGTCTCCACAGGGGATTCAGACATCCTTTCGTCTTGGGAAATGCAAGACGAGCCTGCATTCAATTCACTGCAGGGATATCCGGGCTTATTTCGAGTCAGGGCATCGCGGTGTCCATTCCACTTGAGGCCGCAAACTCAGGGTCCCTCTCACATACCTAGAGCTGAGAGAAGCCTCCTCTTGAGGTGCTTGTGGGAAGGTGGTATTCCTCTGGAGTCGAAGCCAGGGACTAACCTCTCATCTCGAGTTGATTTTTGGTCCACGGAGCTCTTTCCTGTTGCTGCAGTGACCTCAGGATCCCTCTAGGCTTGAAACAGTGTTCTTTTGGTTTCTCTGGAGTGCCATCAAGGAAATCAAGGCTCCTTTCATGTGTGATGTGCAACACGGAATTGCTCTGCACGCAGTGCAGGGGAATCGGGCCTCATCTCCCGGCGAGGGGGAAATCTCATGGTTTTTCTCGAGTTGCGGCGGGAACCTGGGGTATATTCTCGAGTTACGACGGGGCTGGCCCTTCCACCCACGTGTTTGTTCAGCAACGTCAGGACTCCTGCCTAGTTGCGAGGGAAAACTCGGGATTCTCCTCGAGGCTTGGCAGGGCAATTGGGACGCCTTTCCAGCTGAAGCGGGAGACCAAGGGTCCCTTTCCACGTGCCACAGGAATCCTGGGACTCCTATCAAGTTTCACGAGGAGTCAGGCATCGTCTCCTTTGGAGGCACTGATCTCCGCGTACCTCTGGAGTTTTCAAAGCATGTTAGGCCTCCGGTCGCCATGAGGTGGGGAACTAGGTCTTTCTCTGTGGTCTCCACAGGGGATTCAGACATCCTTTCGTTTTGGGAGATGCAAGCCGAGCCTGCATTCAAGTCACTGCGGGGATATATGGCCTTATTTCGCATCAGGGCATCGCAGTGTCCATTCCACTTAAGGCCGCAAACTCAGGGTCCCTCTCACATACCTAGAGCTGAGAGAAGCCTCCTCTTGAGGTGCTTGTGGTAAGGTGGTATTTCTCTGGAGTCGAAGCCAGGGACTAACCTCTCATCTCGAGTTGATTTTTGGTCCACGGAGCTCTTTCGTGTTGCTACAGTGACCTCAGGATCCCTCTAGGCTTGAAACAGTGTTCTTGGGGTTTCTCTGGAGTGCCATCAAGGAAATCAAGGCTCCTTTCATGTTTGATGTGCAACACGGAATTACTCTGCATTCAGCGCAGGGGAATCGGGCCTCATCTCACGGCGAGGGGGAAGTCTCATGGTATTTCTCGAGTTGCGGCGGGATCCTGGGGTATATTCTCGAGTTATGACGGGGATGGCCCTTGCACCTTCGTGTTTCTTCAGCGACGTCAGGACTCCTGCCTAGTTGCGAGGGACAACTCGGGATTCTCCTCGAGGCTTGGCAGGGCAATTGGGACGCCTCTCCAGCTGAGGCGGGAGACCAAGGGTCCCTTTCCACGTGCCACAGGAATCCAGGGACTCCTATGAAGTTTCACGAGGAGTCAGGCATCGTCTCCTTTGAAGGCACTGATCTCCGCGTACCTCTCGAGTTTTCAAAGGATGTGAGGCCTCCGATCGCGATGAGGTGGGAAACTAGGTCTTTCTCTGTGGTCTCCACAGGGGATTTAGACATCCTTTCGTCTTGGGAGATGCAAGACGAGCCTGCATTCAAATCACTGCAGGGATATCCGGCCTTATTTCGAGTCAGGGCATCGCGGTGTCCATTCCACTTGAGGCCGCAAACTCAGGGTCCCTCTCACATACCTAGAGCTGAGAGAAGCCTCCTCTTGAGGTGCTTGTGGTAAGGTGGTATTCCTCTGGAGTCGAAGCCAGGGACTAACCTCTCATCTCGAGTTGATTTTTGGTCCACGGAGCTCTTTCGTGTTGCTACAGTGACCTCAGTATCCCTCTAGCCTTGAAACAGTGTTCTTGGGGTTTCTCTGGAGTGCCATCAAGGAAATCAAGGCTCCTTTCATGTGTGATGTGCAACACGGAATTGCTCTGCACGCAGTGCAGGGGAATCGGGCCTCATCTCGCGGCGAGGGGGAAGTCTCATGGTTTTCTCGAGTTGCGGCGGGAACCTGGGGTATATTCTCGAGTTACGCCGGGGATGGCCCTTCCACACACGTGTTTCTTCAGCGACGCCAAGACTCTTGCCTAGTTGCGAGGGACAACTCGGGATTCTCCTCGAGGCTTGGCAGGGCAATTGGGACGCCTCTCCAGCTGAGGCGTGAGACCAAGGGTCCCTTTCCACGTGCCACAGGAATCCTGGGCCTCCTATCAAGTTTCATGAGGAGTCAGGCATCGTCTCCTTTGGAGGCACTGATCTCCGCGTACCTCTGGAGTTTTCAAAGGATGTGTGGCCTCCGGTCACGAAGAGGTGGGAAACTAGATCTTTCTCTGTGGTCTCCACAGGGGATTCAGACATCCTTTCGTCTTGGGATATGCAAGACGAGCCTGTATTCAAGTCACTGCAGGGATATCCGGCCTTATTTCGAGTCAGGGCATCGCGGTGTCCATTTCACTAGAGGCCGCAAACTCAGGGTCCCTCTCACATACTTAGAGTTGAGAGAAGCCTCCTCTTGAGGTGCTTGTGGTAATGTGGTATTCCTCTGGAGTCGAAGTCAGGGACTAAACTCTCATCTCGAGTTGATTTTTGGTCCACGGAGCTCTTTCCTGTTGCTATAGTGACCTCAGGATCCCTTTAGCCTTGAAACATTGTTCTTGGGGTTTCTCTGAAGTGCCATCAAGGAAATCAAGGCTCTTTTCATGTGTGATGTGCAACACGGAATTGCTCTGCACGCAGTACAGGGGAATCGGGCCTCATCTCAAGGCGAGGGGTAAGTCTCATGATTTTTCTCGAGTTGCGGCGGGAACCTGGGGTATATTCTCGAATTACGACGGGGATGGCCCTTCCACCCACGTGTTTGTTCAGCGACGTCAGGACTCCTGCCTAGTTGCGAGGGACAACTCGGGATTCTTCTCGAGGCTTGGCAGGGCAATTGGGACGCCTCTCCAGCTGAGGCGGGAGACCAAGGGTCCCTTTCCACGTGCCACAGGAATCCTGGGACTCCTATCAAGTTTCATGAGGAGTCAGGCATCGTCTCCTTTGGAGGCACTGATCTCCGCGTACCTCTGGAGTTTTCAAAGGATGTGAGGCCTCCGGTCGCGATGAGGTGGGGAACTAGGTCTTTCTCTGTGGTCTCCACAGGGGATTCAGACATCCTTTCGTCTTGGGAGATGCAAGCCGAGCCTGCATTCAAGTCACTGCGGGGATATATGGCCTTATTTCGCATCAGGGCATCGCAGTGTCCATTCCACTTAAGGCCGCAAATTCAGGGTCCCTCTCACATACCTAGAGCTGAGAGAAGCCTCCTCTTGAGGTGCTTGTGGTAAGGTTGTATTTCTCTGGAGTCGAAGCCAGGGACTAACCTCTCATCTCGAGTTGATTTTTGGTCCACGGAGCTCTTTCGTGTTGCTACAGTGACCTCAGGATCCCTCTAGGCTTGAAACAGTGTTCTTGGGGTTTCTCTGGAGTGCCATCAAGGAAATCAAGTCTCCTTTCATGTTTGATGTGCAACACGGAATTGCTCTGCATTCAGCGCAGGGGAATCGGGCCTCATCTCACGGCGAGGGGGAAGTCTCATGGTATTTCTCGAGTTGCGGCGGGATCCTGGGGTATATTCTCGAGTTATGACGGGGATGGCCCTTGCACCTTCGTGTTTCTTCAGCGACGTCAGGACTCCTGCCTAGTTGCGAGGGACACCTCGGGATTCTCCACGAGGCTTGGCAGGGCAATTGGGACGCCTCTCCAGCTGAGGCGGGAGACCAAGTGTCCCTTTCCACGTGCCACAGGAATCCAGGGACTCCTATGAAGTTTCACGAGGAGTCAGGCATCGTCTCCTTTGGAGGCACTGATCTCCGCGTACCTCTCGAGTTTTCAAAGGATGTGAGGCCTCCGATCGCGATGAGGTGGGAAACTAGGTCTTTCTCTGTGGTCTCCACAGGGGATTTAGACATCCTTTCGTCTTGGGAGATGCAAGACGAGCCTGCCTTCAAGTCACTGCAGGGATATCCGGCCTTATTTCGAACCAGGGCATCGCGGTGTCCATTCCAATTGAGGCTGCAAACTCAGGGTACCTCTCACATACCTAGAGCTGAGAGAAGCCTCCTCTTGAGGTGCTTATGGTAAGGTGGTATTCCTCTGGAGTCGATGCCAGGGACTAACCTCTCATCTCGAGTTGATTTTTGGTCCATGGAGATCTTTCGTGTTGCTACAGTGACCTCAGGATCCCTCTAGCCTTGAAACAGTATTCTTGGGGTTTCTCTGGAGTGCCACCAAGGAAATCAAGGCTCCTTTCATGTGTGATGTGCAACACGGAATTGCTCTGCACGCAGTGCAGGGGAATCGGACCTCATCTCGCGGCGAGGGGGAAGTCTCATGGTTTTTCTCGAGTTGCGGCGGGAACCTGGGGTATATTCTCGAGTTACGACGGGGATGGGCCTTCCACACACGTGTTTGTTCAGCGACGGCAAGACTCCTGCCTAGTTGCGAGGGACAACTCGGGATTCTCCTCGAGGCTTGGCAGGGCAATTGGGACCCCTCTCCAGCTGAGGCGGGAAACCAAGGGTCCCTTTCCACGTGCCACAGGAATCCTGGGACTCCTATCAAGTTTCACGAGGAGTCACGAATCGTCTCCTTTGGAGGCACTGATCTCTGCGTACTTCTGGAGTTTTCAAAGGATGTGAGGACTCCGGTCGCGATGAGGTGGGGAACTAGGTCTTTCTCTGTGGTCTCCACAGGGGATTCAGGTATCCTTTCGTTTTGGAAGATGCAAGACGAGCCTGCATTCAAATCACTGCAGGGATATCCGGCCTTATTTCGAGTCAGGGCATCGCGGTGTCCATTCCACTTGAGGCCGCAAACTCAGGGTCCCTCTCACATACCTAGAGCTGAGAGAAGCCTCCTCTTGAGGTGCTTGTGGTAAGGTGGTATTCCTCTGGAGTCGAAGCCAGGGACTAACCTCTCATCTCGAGTTGATTTTTGGTCCACGGAGCTCTTTCGTGTTGCTACAGTGACCTCAGTATCCCTCTAGCCTTGAAACAGTGTTCTTTTGGTTTCTCTGGAGTGCCATCAAGGAAATCAAGGCTCCTTTCATGTGTGATGTGCAACACGGAATTGCTCTGCACGCAGTGCAGGGGAATCGGGCCTCATCTCGCGGCGAGGGGGAAATCTCATGGTTTTTCTCGAGTTGCGGCGGGAACCTGGGGTATATTCTCGAGTTAAGACGGGGATGGCCCTTCCACCCACGTGTTTGTTCAGCAACGTAAGGACTCCTGCCTAGTTGCGAGGGACAACTCGAGATTCTCCTCGAGGCTTGGCAGGGCAATTGGGACGCCTCTCCAGCTGAGGCGGGAGAACAAGGGTCCCTTTCCACGTGCCACAGGAATCCTGGGACTCCTATCAAGTTTCACGAGGAGTCAGGCATCGTCTCCTTTGGAGGCACTGATTTCCGCGTACCTCTGGAGTTTTCAAAGCATGTTAGGCCTCCGGTTGCCATGAGGTGGGGAACTAGGTCTTTCTCTGTGGTGTCCACAGGGGATTCAGACATCCTTTCATGTTGGGAGATGCAAGCCGAGCCTGCATTCAAGTCACTGCAGGGATATCCGGCTTTATTTCGAGTCAGGGCATCGCGGTGTCCATTCCACTTGAGGCCACAAACTCAGGGTCCCTCTCACATAGCTAGAGCTGAGAGAAGCCTCCTCTTGAGGTGCTTGTGGTAAGGTGGTATTCCTCTGGAGTCGAAGCCAGGGACTAACCTCTCATCTTGAGTTGATTTTTGGTCCACGGAGCTCTTTCGTGTTGCTACAGTGACCTCAGGATCCCTCTAGCCTTGAAACAGTGTTCTTGGGGTTTCTCTGGAGTGCCGTCAAGGAAATCAAGGCTCCTTTCATGTGTGATGTGCAACACGGAATTGCTCTGCATGCAGTGCATGGGAATCGGGCCTCATGTCACGGCGAGGGGGAAGACTCATGTTTTTTTTCAAGTTGCGGCGAGAACCTGAGGTATATTCTCGAGTTACGACTGGGATGGCCCTTCCATCCACGTGTTTGTTCAGCGACGTCAGGACTCCTGCCTAGTTGCGAGGGACAACTCGGGATTCTCCTCGAGGCTTGGCAGGGCAATTGGGACGCCTCTCCAGCTGAGGCGGGAGACGAAGGGTCCCTTTCCACGTGCCACAGGAATCCTGGGACTCCTATCAAGTTTCACGAGGAGTCAGGCATCGTCTCCTTTGGAGGCACTGATCTCCGTGTACCTCTGGAGTTTTCAAAGGATGTGAGGCCTCTGGTCACGTTGAGGTGGGGAACTAGGTCTTTCTCTGTGGTCTCCACAGGGGATTCAGACATCCTTTCATCTTCGGAGATGCAAGACGAGCCTGCATTCAAGTCACTGCAGGGATATCCGGCGTTTTTTCGCGTCAGGGCATCGCAGTGTCCATTCCACTTGAGGCCGCAAACTCAGGGTCCCTCTCACATACCTAGAGCTGAGAGAAGCCTCCTCTTGAGGTGCTTGTGGTAAGGTGGTATTCCTCTGGAGTCGAAGCCAGGGACTAACCTCTCATCTGGAGTTGATTTTTGGTCCACGGAGCTCTTTCGTGTTGCTACAGTGACCTCAGGATCACTCTAGCCTTGAAACAGTGTTCTTTTTGTTTTTCTGGAGTGCCATCAAGGAAATCAAGGCTCCTTTCATGTTTGATGTGCAGCACGGAATTGCTCTGCTCGCAGTGCAGGGGAATCGGGCCTCATCTCGCGGCGAGGTGGAAGTCTCATGGTTTTCTCGAGTTGCGGCGGGAACCTGGGGTATATTCTCGAGTTACGCCGGGGATGGCCCTTCCACACACGTGTTTCTTCAGCGACGCCAAGACTCTTGCCTAGTTGCGAGGGACAACTCGGGATAGTCCTAGAGGCTTGGCAGGGCAATTGGGACGCCTCTCCAGCTGAGGCGTGAGACCAAGGGTCCCTTTCCACGTGCCACAGGAATCCTGGGACTCCTATCAAGTTTCATGAAGAGTCAGGCATCGTCTCCTTTGGAGGCACTGATCTCCGCGTACCTCTGGAGTTTTCAAAGGATGTGTGGCCTCCGTTCACGAAGAGGTGGGAAACTAGATCTTTCTCTGTGGTCTCCACAGGGGATTCAGACATCCTTTCGTCTTGGGATATGCAAGACGAGCCTGTATTCAAGTCACTGCAGGGATATCCGGCCTTATTTCGAGTCAGGGCATCGCGGTGTCCATTCCACTAGAGGCCGCAAACTCAGGGTCCCTCTCACATACTTAGAGTTGAGAGAAGCCTCCTCTTGAGGTGCTTGTGGTAATGTGGTATTCCTCTGGAGTCGAAGTCAGGGACTAAACTCTCATCTCGAGTTGATTTTTGGTCCACGGAGCTCTTTCGTGTTGCTATAGTGACCTCAGGATCCCTTTAGCCTTGAAACATTGTTCTTGGGGTTTCTCTGAAGTGCAATCAAGGAAATCAAGGCTCTTTTCATGTGTGATGTGCAACACGGAATTGCTCTGCACGCAGTACAGGGGAATCGGGCCTCATCTCAAGGCGAGGGGTAAGTCTCATGATTTTTCTCGAGTTGCGGCGGGAACATGGGGTATATTCTCAAATTACGACGGGGATGGCCCTTCCACCCACGTGTTTGTTCAGCGACGTCAGGACTCCTGCCTAGTTGCGAGGGACAACTCGGGATTCTTCTCGAGGCTTGGCAGGGCAATTGGGACGCCTCTCCAGTTGAGGCGGGAGACCAAGGGTCCCTTTCCACGTGCCACAGGAATCCTGGGACTCCTATCAAGTTTCATGAGGAGTCAGGCATCGTCTCCTTTGGAGGCACTGATCTCCGCGTACCTCTGGAGTTTTCAAAGGATGTGAGGCCTCCGGTCGCGATGAGGTGGAGAACTCGGTCTTTCTCTGTGGTCTCCACAGGGGATTCAGACATCCTTTCGTCTTGGGAGATGATGGACGAGCCTGCATTCAAGTCACTGCAGGGATATCCGGCCTTATTTCGAGTCAAGGCATCGTGGTGTACATTCCACATGAGGCCGCAAACTCAGGGTCCCTCTCACATTCCTAGAGCTGAGAGAAGCCTCCTCTTGAGGTGCTTGTGGTAAGGTGGTATTCCTCTGGAGTCGAAGCCATGGACTAACCTCTCATCTCGAGTTGATTTTTGGCCCACGGATCTGTTTCTTGTTGCTGCAGGGACCTCAGGATCCCTCTAGCCTTGAAACAGTGTTCTTGGGGTTTCTCTGGAGTGCCATCAAGGAAATCAAGGCTCCTTTCATGTGTGATGTGCAACACGGTATTGCTCTGCACACAGTGCAGGGGAAGCGGTCCTCATCTCGCGGCGAGGGGGAAGTCTCATGGTTTTTCTCGAGTTGCGGCGGGAACCTGGGGTATATTCTCGAGTTACAACGGGGATGGTCCTTCCACTCACGTGTTTGTTCAGAGACGTCAGGACTCCTGCCTAGTTGCGAGGGACAACTCGGAATTCTCCTCGAGGCTTGGCAGGGCAATTGGGACGCCTCTCCTGCTGAGGCGGGAGACCAAGGGTCCCTTTCCACGTGCCACAGGAATCCTGGGACTCCTATCAAGTTTCACGAGGAGTCAGGCATCGTCTCCTTTGGAGGCACTGATCTCCGCATACCTCTGGAGTTTTCAAAGGATGTGAGGCCTCTGGTCGTGATGTGGTGGGGAATTAGGTCTTTCCTCTGTGGTCTCCACAGGGGATTCAGACATCCTTTCGTCTTGGGAAATGCAAGACGAGCCTGCATTCAATTCACTGCAGGGATATCCGGGCTTATTTCGAGTCAGGGCATCGCGGTGTCCATTCCACTTGAGGCCGCAAACTCAGGGTCCCTCTCACATACCTAGAGCTGAGAGAAGCCTCCTCTTGAGGTGCTTGTGGTAAGGTGGTATTCCTCTGGAGTCGAAGCCAGGGACTAACCTCTCATCTCGAGTTGATTTTTGGTCCACGGAGCTCTTTCCTGTTGCTGCAGTGACCTCAGGATCCCTCTAGGCTTGAAACAGTGTTCTTTTGGTTTCTCTGGAGTGCCATCAAGGAAATCAAGGCTCCTTTCATGTGTGATGTGCAACACGGAATTGCTCTGCATGCAGTGCAGGGGAATCGGGCCTCATCTCGCGGCGAGGGGGAAGTCTCATGGTTTTTCTCGAGTTGCGGCGGGAACCTGGGGTATATTCTCGAGTTACGACGGGGATGGCCCTTCCACGCACGTGTGTGTTTAGCGACGTCAGGACTCCTGCCTAGTTGCGAGGGACAACTTGGGATTCTCCTCGAGGCGTGGCAGGGCAATTGGGATGCCTATCCAGCTGAGGCGGGAGACCAAGGGTCCCTTTCCACGTGGCACAGGAATCCTGGGACTCCTATCAAGTTTCACGAGGAGTCAGGCATCGTCTCCTTTCGAGGCACTGATCTCCGCGTACCTCTGGAGTTTTCAAAGGATGTGAGGCCTCTGGTCGCCATGAAGTGGGGAACTAGGTCGTTATCTGTGGTCTCCACAGGGGATTCAGACATCCTTTCGTCTTGGGAGATGCAAGACGAGCCTGCATTCAAGTCACTGCAGGGATATCCGGCCTTATTTCGAGTCAGGGCATCGTGGTGTCCATTCCACTTGAGGCCGCAAACTCAGGGTCACTCTCACATAGCTAGAGCTGAGAGAAGCCTCCTCTTGAGGTGCTTGTGGTAAGGTGGTATTCCTCTGGAGTCGAAGCCAGGGACTAACCTTTCATCTCGAGTTGATTTTTGGTCCACGGAGCTCTTTCGTGTTGCTACAGTGACCTCGGGATCCCTCTAGACTTGAAACAGTGTTCTTCGGGTTTCTCTGGAGTGCCATCAAGGAAATCAAGGCTCCTTTCATGTGTGATGTGCAACACGGAATTGCTCTGCACGCAGTGCAGGGGAATCGGGCCTCATCTCCCGGCGAGGGGGAAATCTCATGGTTTTTCTCGAGTTGCGGCGGGAACCTGGGGTATATTCTCGAGTTACGACGGGGCTGGCCCTTCCACCCACGTGTTTGTTCAGCAACGTCAGGACTCCTGCCTAGTTGCGAGGGAAAACTCGGGATTCTCCTCGAGGCTTGGCAGGGCAATTGGGACGCCTTTCCAGCTGAAGCGGGAGACCAAGGGTCCCTTTCCACGTGCCACAGGAATCCTGGGACTCCTATCAAGTTTCACGAGGAGTCAGGCATCGTCTCCTTTGGAGGCACTGATCTCCGCGTACCTCTGGAGTTTTCAAAGCATGTTAGGCCTCCGGTCGCCATGAGGTGGGGAACTAGGTCTTTCTCTGTGGTCTCCACAGGGGATTCAGACATCCTTTCGTTTTGGGAGATGCAAGCCGAGCCTGCATTCAAGTCACTGCGGGGATATATGGCCTTATTTCGCATCAGGGCATCGCAGTGTCCATTCCACTTAAGGCCGCAAACTCAGGGTCCCTCTCACATACCTAGAGCTGAGAGAAGCCTCCTCTTGAGGTGCTTGTGGTAAGGTGGTATTTCTCTGGAGTCGAAGCCAGGGACTAACCTCTCATCTCGAGTTGATTTTTGGTCCACGGAGCTCTTTCGTGTTGCTACAGTGACCTCAGGATCCCTCTAGGCTTGAAACAGTGTTCTTGGGGTTTCTCTGGAGTGCCATCAAGGAAATCAAGGCTCCTTTCATGTTTGATGTGCAACACGGAATTACTCTGCATTCAGCGCAGGGGAATCGGGCCTCATCTCACGGCGAGGGGGAAGTCTCATGGTATTTCTCGAGTTGCGGCGGGATCCTGGGGTATATTCTCGAGTTATGACGGGGATGGCCCTTGCACCTTCGTGTTTCTTCAGCGACGTCAGGACTCCTGCCTAGTTGCGAGGGACAACTCGGGATTCTCCTCGAGGCTTGGCAGGGCAATTGGGACGCCTCTCCAGCTGAGGCGGGAGACCAAGGGTCCCTTTCCACGTGCCACAGGAATCCTGGGACTCCTATCAAGTTTCACGAGGAGTCAGGCATCGTCTCCTTTGAAGGCACTGATCTCCGCGTACCTCTCGAGTTTTCAAAGGATGTGAGGCCTCCGATCGCGATGAGGTGGGAAACTAGGTCTTTCTCTGTGGTCTCCACAGGGGATTTAGACATCCTTTCGTCTTGGGAGATGCAAGACGAGCCTGCATTCAAATCACTGCAGGGATATCCGGCCTTATTTCGAGTCAGGGCATCGCGGTGTCCATTCCACTTGAGGCCGCAAACTCAGGGTCCCTCTCACATACCTAGAGCTGAGAGAAGCCTCCTCTTGAGGTGCTTGTGGTAAGGTGGTATTCCTCTGGAGTCGAAACCAGGGACTAACCTCTCATCTCGAGTTGATTTTTGGTCCACGGAGCTCTTTCGTGTTGCTACAGTGACCTCAGTATCCCTCTAGCCTTGAAACAGTGTTCTTGGGGTTTCTCTGGAGTGCCATCAAGGAAATCAAGGCTCCTTTCATGTGTGATGTGCAACACGGAATTGCTCTGCACGCAGTGCAGGGGAATCGGGCCTCATCTCGCGGCGAGGGGGAAATCTCATGGTTTTTCTCGAGTTGCGGCGGGAACCTGGGGTATATTCTCGAGTTACGACGGGGATGGCCCTTCCACCCACGTGTTTGCTCAGCAACGTAAGGACTCCTGCCTAGTTGCGAGGGACAACTCGAGATTCTCCTCGAGGCTTGGCAGGGCAATTGGGACGCCTCTCCAGCTGAGGCGGGAGAACAAGGGTCCCTTTCCACGTGCCACAGGAATCCTGGGACTCCTATCAAGTTTCACGAGGAGTCAGGAATCGTCTCCTTTGGAGGCACTGATCTCCGCGTACCTCTGGAGTTTTCAAAGCATGTTAGGCCTCCGGTTGCCATGAGGTGGGGAACTAGGTCTTTCTCTGTGGTGTCCACAGGGGATTCAGACATCCTTTTATGTTGGGAGATGCAAGCCGAGCCTGCATTCAAGTCACTGCAGGGATATCCGGCCTTATTTCGAGTCAGGGCATCGCGGTGTCCATTCCACTTGAGGCCGCAAACTCAGGGTCCCTCTCACATAGCTAGAGCTGAGAGAAGCCTCCTCTTGAGGTGCTTGTGGTAAGGTGGTATTCCTCTGGAGTCGAAGCCAGGGACTAACCTCTCATCTTGAGTTGATTTTTGGTCCACGGAGCTCTTTCGTGTTGCTACAGTGACCTCAGGATCCCTCTAGCCTTGAAACAGTGTTCTTGGGGTTTCTCTGGAGTGCCGTCAAGGAAATCAAGGCTCCTTTCATGTGTGATGTGCAACACGGAATTGCTCTGCATGCAGTGCATGGGAATCGGGCCTCATCTCGCGGCGAGGGGGAAGTCTCATGGTTTTCTCGAGTTGCGGCGGGAACCTGGGGTATATTCTCGAGTTACGCCGGGGATGGCCCTTCCACACACGTGTTTCTTCAGCGACGCCAAGACTCTTGCCTAGTTGCGAGGGACATCTCTGGATAGTCCTCGAGGCTTGGCAGGGCAATTGGGACGCCTCTCCAGCTGAGGCGTGAGACCAAGGGTCCCTTTCCACGTGCCACAGGAATCCTGGGCCTCCTATCAAGTTTCATGAGTAGTCAGGCATCGTCTCCTTTGGAGGCACTGATCTCCGCGTACCTCTGGAGTTTTCAAAGGATGTGTGGCCTCCGGTCACGAAGAGGTGGGAAACTAGATCTTTCTCTGTGGTCTCCACAGGGGATTCAGACATCCTTTCGTCTTGGGATATGCAAGACGAGCCTGTATTCAAGTCACTGCAGGGATATCCGGCCTTATTTCGAGTCAGGGCATCGCGGTGTCCATTTCACTAGAGGCCGCAAACTCAGGGTCCCTCTCACATACTTAGAGTTGAGAGAAGCCTCCTCTTGAGGTGCTTGTGGTAATGTGGTATTCCTCTGGAGTCGAAGTCAGGGACTAAACTCTCATCTCGAGTTGATTTTTGGTCCACGGAGCTCTTTCCTGTTGCTATAGTGACCTCAGGATCCCTTTAGCCTTGAAACATTGTTCTTGGGGTTTCTCTGAAGTGCCATCAAGGAAATCAAGGCTCTTTTCATGTGTGATGTGCAACACGGAATTGCTCTGCACGCAGTACAGGGGAATCGGGCCTCATCTCAAGGCGAGGGGTAAGTCTCATGATTTTTCTCGAGTTGCGGCGGGAACCTGGGGTATATTCTCGAATTACGACGGGGATGGCCCTTCCACCCACGTGTTTGTTCAGCGACGTCAGGACTCCTGCCTAGTTGCGAGGGACAACTCGGGATTCTTCTCGAGGCTTGGCAGGGCAATTGGGACGCCTCTCCAGCTGAGGCGGGAGACCAAGGGTCCCTTTCCACGTGCCACAGGAATCCTGGGACTCCTATCAAGTTTCATGAGGAGTCAGGCATCGTCTCCTTTGGAGGCACTGATCTCCGCGTACCTCTGGAGTTTTCAAAGGATGTGAGGCCTCCGGTCGCCATGAGGTGGAGAACTCGGTCTTTCTCTGTGGTCTCCACAGGGGATTCAGACATCCTTTCGTCTTGGGAGATGATGGACGAGCCTGCATTCAAGTCACTGCAGGGATATCCGGCCTTATTTCGAGTCAAGGCATCGTGGTGTACATTTCACATGAGGCCGCAAACTCAGGGTCCCTCTCACATTCCTAGAGCTGAGAGAAGCCTCCTCTTGAGGTGCTTGTGGTAAGGTGGTATTCCTCTGGAGTCGAAGCCAGGGACTAACCTCTCATCTCGAGTTGATTTTTGGCCCACGGATCTGTTTCTTGTTGCTGCAGTGACCTCAGGATCCCTCTAGCCTTGAAACAGTGTTCTTGGGGTTTCTCTGGAGTGCCATCAAGGAAATTAAGGCTCCTTTCATGTATGATGTGCTACACGGTATTGCTCTGCACACAGTGCAGGGGAAGCGGTCCTCATCTCGCGGCGAGGGGGAAGTCTCATGGTTTTTCTCGAGTTGCGGTGGGAACCTGGGGTATATTCTCGAGTTACGACGGGGATGGCCCTTCCACCCACGTGTTTGTTCAGCGACGGCAGGACTCCTGCCTAGTTGCGAGGGACAACTCGGGATTCTCCTCGAGGCTTGGCAGGGCAATTGGGACGCCTCTCCAGCTGAGGCGGGAGACCAAGGGTCCCTTTCCACGTGCCACAGGAATCCTGGGACTCCTATCAAGTTTCACGAGGAGTCAGGCATCGTCTCCTTTGGAGGCACTGATCTCCTCGTACCTCTGGAGTTTTCAAAGGATGTGAGGCCTCCGGTCGCGATGAGGTGGGGAACTAGGTCTTTCTCTGTGGTCTCCACAGGGGATTCAGACATCCTTTCGTCTTGGGAGATGCAAGACGAGCCTGCATTCAAGTCACTGCAGGGATATCCGGCCTTATTTCGAGTCAGGGCATCGCGGTGTCCATTCCACTTGAGGCCGCAAACTCAGGGTCCCTCTCACATACCTAGAGCTGAGAGAAGCCTCCTCTTGAGGTGCTTGTGGTAAGGTGGTATTCCTCTGGAGTCGAAGCCAGGGACTAACCTCTCATCTCGAGTTGATTTTTGGTCCACGGAGCTCTTTCGTGTTGCTACAGTGACCTCAGGATCCCTCTAGCCTTGAAACAGTGTTCTTGGGGTGTCTCTGGAGTGCCATCAAGGAAATCAAGGCTCCTTTCATGTGTGATGTGCAACACGGAATTGCTCTGCACGCAGTGCAGGGGAATCGGGCCTCATCTCGCGGCGAGGTGGAAGTCTCATGGTTTTTCTCGAGTTGCGGCGGGAACCTGGGGTATATTCTTGAGTTACGACGGGGATGGCCCTTCCACACACGTGTTTGTTCATCAACGGCAGGACTCCTGCCTAGTTGCGAGGGACAATTCGGGATTCTCCTCGAGGCTTGGCAGGGCAATTGGGACGCCTCTCCATCTGAGGCGGGAGACCAAGGGTCCCTTTCCACGTGCCACAGGAATCCTGGGACTCCTATCAAGTTTCCCGTGGTGTCAGGCATCGTCTCCTTTGGAGGCACTGATCTCCACGTACCTCTGGAGTTTTCAAAGGATGTGAGGCCTCCGGTCGCGATGAGGTGGGGAACTATGTCTTTCTCTGTGGTCTCCACAGGGGATTCAGACATCCTTTCGTCTTGGTAGATGCAAGACGAGCCTGCATTCAAGTCACTACAGGGATATCCGGCATTATTTCGAGTCAGGGCATCGCGGTGTTCATTTCACTTGAGGCCGCAAACTCAGCACATAGCTAGAGCTGAGAGAAGCCTCCTCTTGAGGTGCTTGTGGTAAGGTGGTATTCCTCTGGAGTCGAAGCCAAGGACTAACCTCTCATCTCGAGTTGATTTGTGGTCCACGGAGCTCTTTCATGTTGCTACAGTGACCTCAGCATCCCTCTAGCCTTGAAACAGTGTTCTTGGGGTTTCTCTGGAGTGCCATCAAGGAAATCAAGGCTCCTTTCATGTGTGATGTGCAACACAGAATTGCTCTGCACGCAGTGTAGCGGAATCGGGCCTCATCTCGCGGCGAGGGGGAAGTCTCATGGTTTTTCTCGAGTTGCGGCGGGAACCTGGGGTATATTCTCGAGTTACGATGGGGATGGCCCTACCACCCACGTGTTTGTTCAGCGAAGTCAGGACTCCTGCCTAGTTGTGAGGGAAAACTCGGGATTCTCCTCGAGGCTTGGCAGGGCAATTGGGACGCCTCTCCAGCTGAGGCGGGAAACCAAGGGTTCCTTTCCATGTGCCACATGAATCCTGGGACTCCTATCAAGTTTCACGAGGAGTCAGGCATCGTCTCCTTTGGAGGCACTAATCTCCGCGTACCTCTGGAGTTTTCAAAGGATGTGAGGCCTCCGGTCGGGATGAGGTGGGGAACTAGGTCTTTCTCTGTGGTCTCCACAGGGGATTCAGACATCCTTTCGTCTTGGGAGATGCAAGACGAGCCTGCATTCAAGTCTCTGCAGGGATATCCGGCCTTATTTCGCGTCAGGGCATCGCAGTGTCCATTCCACTGAGGCCGCAAACTCAGGGTCCCTCTCACATAGCTAGAGCTGAGAGAAGCCTCCTCTTGAGGTGCTTGTGGTAAGGTTGTATTCCTCTGGAGTCGAAGCCAGGGACTAACCTCTCATCTCGAGTTGATTCTTGGTCCACGGAGCTCTTTCGTGTTGCTACAGTGACCTCAGGATCCCTCTAGACTTGAAACAGTGTTCTTGGGGTTTCTCCGGAGTGCCACCAAGGAAATCAAGGCTCCTTTCATGTGTTATGTGCAACACGGAATTGCTCTGCACGCAGTGCAGGGGAATCGGGCCTCATCTCGCGGCGAAGGGGAAGTCTCATGGTTTTTCTTGAGTTGCGGCGGGAACCTGGGGTATATTCTCGAGTTACGACGGGGATGGCCCTTCCACACACGTGTTTGTTCAACAACGGCAGGACTCCTGCCTAGTTGCGAGGGACAACTCGGGATTCTCCTCGAGGCTTGGCAGGGCAATTGGGACGCCTCTCCAGCTGAGGCGGGAGACCAAGTGTTCCTTTCCACGTGCCACAGGAATCCTGGGACTCCTATCAAGTTTCACGAGGAGTCAGGCATCGTCTCCTTTGGAGGCACTGATCTCCGCGTACCTCTGGAGTTTTCAAAGGATGTGAGGCCTCCGGTCGCGATGAGGTGGGGAACTAGGTCTTTCTCTGTGGTCTCCACAGGGGATTCAGACATCCTTTCTTCTTGGGAGATGCAAGACGAGCCTGCATTTAAATCACTGCAGGGATATCCGGCCTTATTTCAAGTCAGTGCTTCGCGGTGTCCATTCCACTTGAGGCCGCAAACTCAGGGTCCCTCTCACATACCTAGAGCTGAGAGAAGCCTCCTCTTGAGGTGCTTGTGGTAAGGTGGTATTCCTCTGGAGTCGAAGCCAGGGACTAACCTCTCATCTCGAGTTGATTTTTGGTCCACGGAGCTCTTTCGTGTTGCTACAGTGACCTCAGGATTCCTCTAGCCTTGATACAGTGTTCTTCGGGTTTCTCTGGAGTGCCATCAAGGAAATCAAGGCTCCTTTCATGTGTGATGTGCAACACGGAATTGCTCTGCACGCAGTGCAGGGAAATCGGGCCTCATCTCGCGGCGAGGGGGAAGTCTCATGGTTTTTCTCGAGTTGCGGCGGGAACCTGGGGTATATTCTCGAGTTAAGACGGGGATGGCCCTTCCACACACGTGTTTGTTCAGCGACGTCAGGACTCCTGCCTAGTTGCGAGGGACAACTCGGGATTCTCCTCGAGGCTTGGCAGGGCAATTGGGAGGCCTCTCCAGCTGAGGCGGGAGACCAAGGGTCCCTTTCCACGTGCCACAGGAATCCTGGGACTCCTATCAAGTTTCACGAGGAGTCAGGCATCGTCTCCTTTGGAGGCACTGATCTCCGCGTACCTCTGGGGTTTTCACAGGATGTGAAGCCTCCGGTTGCGATGAGATGGGAAACTAGGTCTTTCTCTGTGGTCTCCACAGGGGATTCAGACATCCTTTCGTTTTGGGAGATACAAGACGAGCCTGCATTCAAGTCACTGCAGGGATTTCCGGCCTTATTTCGAGTCAGGGCATCGCGGTGTCCATTCCACTTGAGGCCGCAAACTCAGGGTCCCTCTCACATACCTAGAGCTGAGAGAAGCCTCCTCTTGAGGTGCTTGTGGTAAGGTGGTATTCCTCTGGAGTCGAAGCCAGGGACTAACCTCTCATCTCGAGTTGATTTTTGGTCCACGGAGCTCTTTCGTGTTGCTACAGTGACCTCAGGATCCCTCTAGCCTTGAAACAGTGTTCTTGGGCTTTCTCTGGAGTGCCATCAAGGAAATCAAGGCTCCTTTCATGTATGATGTGCAACACGGAATTGCTCTGCATGCAGTGCAGGGGAATCGGGTCTCATCTCGCGGCGAGGGGGAAGTCTCATGTTTTTTCTCGAGTTGCGGCGGGAACCTGGGGTATATTCTCGAGTTACAACGGGGATGGCCCTTCCACCCACGTGTTTGTTCAGCGACGTCAGGACTCCTGCCTAGTTGCGAGGGACAACTCGGGATTCTCCTCGAGGCTTGGCAGGGCAATTGGGACGCCTCTCCAGCTGAGGCGGGAGTCCAAGGGTCCCTTTCCACGTGCCACAGGAATCCTGGGACTCCTATCAAGTTTCACGAGGAGTCATGCATCGTCTCCTTTGGAGGCACTGATCTCCGCGTACCACTGGAGTTTTCAAAGGATGTGAGGCCTCCGGTCGCGATGAAGTGGGGAACTAGGTCTTTCTCTGTGGTCTCCACAGGGGATTCAGACATCCTTTCTTCTTGGGAGATGCAAGACGAGCCTGCATTCAAGTCACTGCAGGGATATCCGGCCTTATTTCGAGTAAAGGCATCGCGGTGTCCATTCCACTTGAGGAAACTCAAGGTCCCTCTCAAACTTAAAACAGTGTTCTTGGGGTTTTTCTGGAGTGCCACCATGGAAATCAAGGCTCCTTTCATGTGTGATGTGCAACACGGAATTGCTCTGCACGCAGTGCAGGGAAATCGGGCCTCATCTCGCGGCGAGGGGGAAGTCTCATGGTTTTTCTCGAGTTGCGGCGGGAACCTGGGGTATATTCTCGAGTTAAGACGGGGATGGCCCTTCCACACACGTGTTTGTTCAGCGACGTCAGGACTCCTGCCTAGTTGCGAGGGACAACTCGGGATTCTCCTCGAGGCTTGGCAGGGCAATTGGGAGGCCTCTCCAGCTGAGGCGGGAGACCAAGGGTCCCTTTCCACGTGCCACAGGAATCCTGGGACTCCTATCAAGTTTCATGAGGAGTCAGGCATCGTTTCCTTTGGAGGCACTGATCTCCGCGTACCTCTGGGGTTTTCACAGGATGTGAAGCCACCGGTTGCGATGAGATGGGAAACTAGGTCTTTCTCTGTGGTCTCCACAGGGGATTCAGACATTCTTTCGTTTTGGGAGATACAAGACGAGCCTGCATTCAAGTCACTGCAGGGATTTCCGGCCTTATTTCGAGTCAGGGCATGGCGGTGTCCATTCCACTTGAGGCCGCAAACTCAGGGTCCCTCTCACATACCTAGAGCTGAGAGAAGCCTCCTCTTGAGGTGCTTGTGGTAAGGTGGTATTCCTTTGGAGTCGAAGCCAGGGACTAACCTCTCATATCGAGTTGATTTTTGGTCCACGGAGCTCTTTCGTGTTGCTACAGTGACCTCAGGATCCCTCTAGCCTTGAAACAGTGTTCTTGGGGTTTCTCTGGAGTGCCATCAAGGAAATCAAGGCTCCTTTCATGTATGATGTGCAGCACGGAATTGCTATGCATGCAGTGCAGGGGAATCGGGCCTCATCTCGCGGCGAGGGGGAAGTCTCATGATTTTTCTCGAGTTGCGGCGGGAACCTGGGGTATATTCTCGAGTTACGACGGGGATGGCCCTTCCACCCACGTGTTTGTTCAGCGACGTCAGGACTCCTGCCTAGTTGCGAGGGACAACTCGGGATTCTCCTCGAGGCTTGGCAGGGCAATTGGGACGCCTCTCCAGCTGAGGCGGGAGACCAAGGGTCCCTTTCCACGTGCCACAGGAATCCTGGGACTCCTATCAAGTTTCACGAGGAGTCAGGCATCGTCTCCTTTGGAGGCACTGATCTCCGCGTACCTCTGGAGTTTTCAAAGGATGTGAGGCCTCCTGTCGCGATGAAGTGGGAAACTAGGTCTTTCTCTGTGGTCTCCACAGGAGTTTCAGACATCCTTTCTTCTTGGGAGATGCAAGACGAGTCTGCATTCAAGTCACTGCAGGGATATCCGGCCTTATTTCGAGTCAGGGCATCGCGGTGTCCATTCCACTTGAGGCCGCAACCTCAGGGTCCCTCTCACATACCTAGAGCTGAGAGAAGCCTCCTCTTGAGGTGCTTGTGGTAAGGTGGTATTCCTCTGGAGTCGAAGCCAGGGACTAACCTCTCATCTCGAGTTGATTTTTGGTCCACGGAGCTCTTTCGTGTTGCTACACTGACCTCAGGATCCCTCTAGCCTTGAAACAGTGTTCTTGGGGTTTCTCTGGAGTGCCATCAAGGAAATCAAGGCTCCTTTCATGTGTGATGTGCAACATGGAATTGCTCTGCACGCAGTGCAGGGGAATCGGGCCTCAACTCGCGGCGAGGGGGAGGTCTCATGGTTTTTCTCGAGTTGCGGCGGGAACCTGGGGTATATTCTCGAGTTAAGACGGGGATGGCCCTTCCACCCACGTGTTTGCTCAGCGACGTCAGGACTCCTGCCTAGTTGCGAGGGACAACTCGGGATTCTCCTCGAGGCTTCGCAGGGCAATTGGGACGCCTCTCCAGCTGAGGCGGGAGACCAAGTGTCCCTTTCCATGTGCCACAGGAATCCTGGGACTCCTATCAAGTTTCACGAGGAGTCAGGCATCGTCTCCTTTGGAGGCACTGATCTCTGTGTACCTCTGGAGTTTTCAAAGGATGTGAGGCCTCCGGTCGCCATGACGTGGGGAACTAGGTCTTTCTCTGTGGTCTCCACAGGGGATTCAGACATCCTTTCATTTTGGGAGATGGAAGACGAGCCTGCATTCAAGTCACTGCAGGGATATCCGGCCTTATTTCACGTCAGTGCATCGCGGTGTCCATTCCACTTGAGGCCGCAAAATCAGGGTCCCTCTCACATACCTAGAGCTGAGAGAAGCCTCCTCTTCAGGTGCTTGTGGTAAGGTGGTATTCCTCTGGAGTCGAAGCCAGGGACTAACCTCTCATCTCGAGTTGATTTTTGGTCCACGGAGCTCTTTCGTGTTGCTACAGTGACCTCAGGATTCCTCTAGCCTTGATACAGTGTTCTTCGGGTTTCTCTGGAGTGCCATCAAGGAAATCAAGGCTCTTTTCCTGTGTGATGTGCAACACGGAATTGCTCTGCACGCAGTGCAGGGAAATCGGGCCTCATCTCGCGGCGAGGGGGAAGTCTCATGGTTTTTCTCGAGTTGCGGCGGGAACCTGGGGTATATTCTCGAGTTACGACGGGGATGGCCCTTCCACACACGTGTTTGTTCAGCGACGTCAGGACTCCAGCCTAGTTGCGAGGGACAACTCGGGGTTCTCCTCGAGGCTTGGCAGGGCAATTGGGAGGCCTCTCCAGCTGAGGCGGGAGACCAAGGGTCCCTTTCCACGTGCCACAGGAATCCTGGGACTCCTATCAAGTTTCATGAGGAGTCAGGCATCGTTTCCTTTGGAGGCACTGATCTCCGCGTACCTCTGGGATTTTCACAGGATGTGAAGCCACCGTTTGCGATGAGATGGGAAACTAGGTCTTTCTCTGTGGTCTCCACAGGGGATTCAGACATCCTTTCGTTTTGGGAGATACAAGACGAGCCTGCATTCAAGTCACTGCAGGGATTTCCGGCCTTATTTCGAGTCAGGGCATCGCGGTGTCCATTCCACTTGAGGCCGCAATCTCAGGGTCCCTCTCACATACGTAGAGCTGAGAGAAGCCTCCTCTTGAGGTGCTTGTGGTAAGGTGGTATTCCTCTGGAGTCGAAGCCAGGGACTAACCTCTCATCTCGAGTTGATTTTTGGTCCACGGAGCTCTTTCGTGTTGCTACAGTGACCTCAGGATCCCTCTAGCCTTTAAACAGTGTTCTTGGGGTTTCTCTGGAGTGCCATCAAGGAAATTAAGGCTCCTTTCATGTATGATGTGCAACACGGAATTGCTCTGCATGCAGTGCAGGGGAATCGGGCCTCATCTCGCGGCGAGGGGGAAGTCTCATGATTTTTCTCGAGTTGCGGCGGGAACCTGGGGTATATTCTCGAGTTACGACGGGGATAGCCCTTTCACCCACGTGTTTCTTCAGCGACGTCAGGACTCCTGCCTAGTTGCGAGGGACAACTCGGGATTCTCCTCGAGGCTTGGCAGGGCAATTGGGACGCCTCTCCAGCTGAGGCGGGAGACCAAGGGTCCCTTTCCACGTGCCACAGGAATCCTGGGACTCCTATCAAGTTTCACGAGGAGTCATGCATCGTCTCCTTTGGAGGCACTGATGTCCGCGTACCTCTGGAGTTTTCAAAGGATGTGAGGCCTCCGGTCGCCATGACGTGGGGAACTAGGTCTTTCTCTGTGGTCTCCACAGGGGATTCAGACATCCTTTCTTCTTGGGAGATGCAAGACGAGTCTGCATTCAAGTCACTGCAGGGATATCCGGCCTTATTTCGAGTCAGGGCATCGCGGTGTCCATTCCACTTGAGGCCGCAAACTCAGGGTCCCTCTCACATACCTAGAGCTGAGAGAAGCCTCCTCTTGAGGTGCTTGTGGTAAGGTGGTATTCCTCTGGAGTCGAAGCCAGGGACTAACCTCTCATCTCGAGTTGATTTTTGGTCCACGGAGCTATTTCGTGTTGCTACACTAACCTCAGGATCCCTCTAGCCTTGAAACAGTGTTCTTTGGGTTTCTCTGGAGTGCCATCAAGGAAATCAAGGCTCCTTTCATGTGTGATGTGCAACACGGAATTGCTCTGCACGCAGTGCAGGGTAATCGGGCCTCATCTCGCGGCGAGGGGGAGGTCTCATGGTTTTTCTCGAGTTGCGGCGGGAACCTGGGGTATATTCTCGAGTTAAGAGGGGGATGGCCCTTCCACCCACGTGTTTGTTCAGCGACGTCAGGACTTCTGCCTAGTTGGGAGGGACAACTCGGGATTCTCTTCGAGGCTTCGCAGGGCAATTGGGACGCCTCTCCAGCTGAGGCGGGAGACCAAGAGTCCCTTTCCACGTGCCACAGGAATCCTGGGACTCCTATCAAGTTTCACGAGGAGTCAGGCATCGTCTCTTTTGGAGGCACTGATCTCTGTGTACCTCTGGAGTTTTCAAAGGATGTGAGGCCTCCGGTCGCCATGACGTGGGGAACTAGGTCTTTCTCTGTGGTCTCCACAGGGGATTCAGACATCCTTTCATCTTGGGAGATGCAAGACGAGCCTGCATTCAAGTCACTGCAGGGATATCCGGCCTTATTTCGAGTCAGGGCATCGCGGTGTCCATTCCACTTGAGGCCGCAAACTCAGGGTCCCTCTCACATACCTAGAGCTGAGAGAAGCCTCCTCTTGAGGTGCTTGTGGTAAGGTGGTATTCCTCTGGAGTCGAACCCAGGGACTAACCTCTCATCTCGAGTTGATTTTTGGTCCACGGAGCTCTTTCGTGTTGCTACAGTGACCTCAGGATCCCTCTAGGCTTGAAACAGTGTTCTTGGGGTTTCTCTGGAGTGCCATCAAGGAAATCAAGGCTCCTTTCATGTGTGATGTGCAACACGGAATTGCTCTGCACGCACTGCAGGGGAATCGGGCCTCATCTCGCGGCGAGGGGTAAGTCTCATGGTTTTTCTCGAGTTGCGGCGGGAACCTGGGGTATATTCCCGAGTTACGACGGGGATGGCCCTTCCACACACGTGTTTATTCAGCGACGGCAGGACTCCTGCCTAGTTGCGAGGGACAACTCGGGATTCTCCTCGAGGCTTGGCAGGGCAATTGGGACGCCTCTCCAGCTGAGGCGGGAGACCAAGGGTCCCTTTCCACGTGCCACAGTAATCCTGGGACTCCTATCAAGTTTCACGAGGAGTCAGGCATCGTCTCCTTTGGAGGCACTGATCTCCGCGTACCTCTGGAGTTTTCAAAGGATGTGAGGCCTCCGGTCGCGATGAGGTGGGGAACTAGGTCTTTCTCTGTGGTCTCCACAGGGGATTCAGACATCCTTTCTTCTTGCGAGATGCAAGACGAGCCTGCATTTAAATCACTGCAGGGATATCCGGGCTTATTTCGAGTCAGGGCATCGCGGTGTCCATTCCACTTGAGGCCGCAAACTCAGGGTCCCTCTCACATACCTAGAGCTGAGAGAAGCCTCCTCTTGAGGTGCTTGTGGTAAGGTGGTATTCCTCTGGAGTCGAAGCCAGGGACTAACCTCTCATCTCGAGTTGATTTTTGGTACACGGAGCTCTTTCGTGTTACTACAGTGACCTCAGGATTCCTCTAGCCTTGATACAGTGTTCTTCGGGTTTCTCTGGAGTGCCATCAAGGAAATCAAGGCTCCTTTCATGTGTGATGTGCAACACGGAATTGCTCTGCACGCAGTGCAGGGAAATCGGGCCTCATCTCGCGGCGAGGGGTAAGTCTCATGGTTTTTCTCGAGTTGCGGCGGGAACCTGGGGTATATTCTCGAGTTAAGACGGGGATGGCCCTTCCACACACGTGTTTGTTCAGCGACGTCAGGACTCCTGCCTAGTTGCGAGGGACAACTCGGGATTCTCCTCGAGGCTTGGCAGGGCAATTGGGAGGCCTCTCCAGGTGAGGCGGGAGACCAAGGGTCCCTTTCCACGTGCCACCGGAATCCTGGGACTCCTATTAAGTTTCATGAGGAGTCAGGCATCGTTTCCTTTGGAGGCACTGATCTCCGCGTACCTCTGGGGTTTTCACAGGATGTGAAGCCTCCGGTTGCGATGAGATGGGAAACTAGGCCTTTCTCTGTGGTCTCCACAGGGGATTCAGACATCCTTTCGTTTTGGGAGATACAAGACGAGCCTGAATTCAAGTCACTGCAGGGATTTCCGGCCTTATTTCGAGTCAGGGCATCGCGGTGTCCATTCCACTTGAGGCCGCAAACTCAGGGTCCCTCTCACATACCTAGAGCTGAGAGAAGCCTCCTCTTGAGGTGCTTGTGGTAAGGTGGTATTCCTCTGGAGTCGAAGCCAGGGACTAACCTCTCATCTCGAGTTGATTTTTGGTCCACGGAGCTCTTTCGTGTTGCTACAGTGACCTCAGGATCCCTCTAGCCTTGAAACAGTGTTCTTGGGCTTTCTCTGGAGTGCCATCAAGGAAATCAAGGCTCCTTTCATGTATGATGTGCAACACGGAATTGCTATGCATGCAGTGCAGGGGAATCGGGTCTCATCTCGCGGCGAGGGGGAAGTCTCATGTTTTTTCTCGAGTTGCGGCGGGAACCTGGGGTATATTCTCGAGTTACAACGGGCTGGCCCTTCCGCCCACGTGTTTGTTCAGCGACGTCAGGACTCCTGCCTAGTTGCGAGGGACAACTCGGGGTTCTCCTCGAGGTTTGGCAGGGCAATTGGGACGCCTCTCCAGCTGAGGCGGGAGACCAAGGGTCCCTTTCCACGTGCCACAGGAATCCTGGGACTCCTATCAAGTTTCACGAGGAGTCATGCATCGTCTCCTTTGGAGGCACTGATCTCCGCGTACCTCTGGAGTTTTCAAAGGATGTGAGGCCTCCGGTCGCGATGAAGTGGGGAACTAGGTCTTTCTCTGTGGTCTGCACAGGGGATTCAGACATCCTTTCTTCTTGGGAGATGCAAGACGAGCCTGCATTCAAGTCACTGCAGGGATATCCGGCCTTATTTCACGTCAGTGCATCGCGGTGTCCATTCCACTTGAGGCCGCAAACTCAGGGTCCCTCTCACATACCTAGAGCTGAGAGAAGCCTCCTCTTGAGGTGCTTGTGGTAAGGTGGTATTCCTCTGGAGTCGAACCCAGGGACTAACCTCTCATCTCGAGTTGATTTTTGGTCCACGGAGCTCTTTCGTGTTGCTACAGTGACCTCAGGATCCCTCTAGGCTTGAAACAGTGTTCTTGGGGTTTCTCTGGAGTGCCATCAAGGAAATCAAGGCTCCTTTCATGTGTGATGTGCAACACGGAATTGCTCTGCACGCAGTGCAGGGGAATCGGGCCTCATCTCGCTGCGAGGGGTAAGTCTCATGGTTTTTCTCGAGTTGCGGCGGGAACCTGGGGTATATTCCCGAGTTACGACGGGGATGGCCCTTCCACACACGTGTTTATTCAGCGACGGCAGGACTCCTGCCTAGTTGCGAGGGACAACTCGGGATTCTCCTCGAGGCTTGGCAGGGCAATTGGGACGCCTCTCCAGCTGAGGCGGGAGACCAAGGGTCCCTTTCCACGTGCCACAGTAATCCTGGGACTCCTATCAAGTTTCACGAGGAGTCAGGCATCGTCTCCTTTGGAGGCACTGATCTCCGCGTACCTCTGGAGTTTTCAAAGGATGTGAGGCCTCCGGTCGCGATGAGGTGGGGAACTAGGTCTTTCTCTGTGGTCTCCACAGGGGATTCAGACATCCTTTCTTCTTGCGAGATGCAAGACGAGCCTGCATTTAAATCACTGCAGGGATATCCGGGCTTATTTCGAGTCAGGGCATCGCGGTGTCCATTCCACTTGAGGCCGCAAACTCAGGGTCCCTCTCACATACCTAGAGCTGAGAGAAGCCTCCTCTTGAGGTGCTTGTGGTAAGGTGATATTCCTCTGGAGTCGAAGCCAGGGACTAACCTCTCATCTCGAGTTGATTTTTGGTACACGGAGCTCTTTCGTGTTACTACAGTGACCTCAGGATTCCTCTAGCCTTGATACAGTGTTCTTCGGGTTTCTCTGGAGTGCCATCAAGGAAATCAAGGCTCCTTTCATGTGTGATGTGCAACACGGAATTGCTCTGCACGCAGTGCAGGGAAATCGGGCCTCATCTCGCGGCGAGGGGGAAGTCTCATGGTTTTTCTCGAGTTGCGGCGGGAACCTGGGGTATATTCTCGAGTTAAGACGGGGATGGCCCTTCCACACACGTGTTTGTTCAGCGACGTCAGGACTCCTGCCTAGTTGCGAGGGACAACTCGGGATTCTCCTCGAGGCTTGGCAGGGCAATTGGGAGGCCTCTCCAGGTGAGGCGGGAGACCAAGGGTCCCTTTCCACGTGCCACCGGAATCCTGGGACTCCTATTAAGTTTCATGAGGAGTCAGGCATCGTTTCCTTTGGAGGCACTGATCTCCGCGTACCTCTGGGGTTTTCACAGGATGTGAAGCCTCCGGTTGCGATGAGATGGGAAACTAGGCCTTTCTCTGTGGTCTCCACAGGGGATTCAGACATCCTTTCGTTTTGGGAGATACAAGACGAGCCTGAATTCAAGTCACTGCAGGGATTTCCGGCCTTATTTCGAGTCAGGGCATCGCGGTGTCCATTCCACTTGAGGCCGCAAACTCAGGGTCCCTCTCACATACCTAGAGCTGAGAGAAGCCTCCTCTTGAGGTGCTTGTGGTAAGGTGGTATTCCTCTGGAGTCGAAGCCAGGGACTAACCTCTCATCTCGAGTTGATTTTTGGTCCACGGAGCTCTTTCGTGTTGCTACAGTGACCTCAGGATCCCTCTAGCCTTGAAACAGTGTTCTTGGGCTTTCTCTGGAGTGCCATCAAGGAAATCAAGGCTCCTTTCATGTATGATGTGCAACACGGAATTGCTATGCATGCAGTGCAGGGGAATCGGGTCTCATCTCGCGGCGAGGGGGAAGTCTCATGTTTTTTCTCGAGTTGCGGCGGGAACCTGGGGTATATTCTCGAGTTACAACGGGCTGGCCCTTCCGCCCACGTGTTTGTTCAGCGACGTCAGGACTCCTGCCTAGTTGCGAGGGACAACTCGGGGTTCTCCTCGAGGTTTGGCAGGGCAATTGGGACGCCTCTCCAGCTGAGGCGGGAGACCAAGGGTCCCTTTCCACGTGCCACAGGAATCCTGGGACTCCTATCAAGTTTCACGAGGAGTCATGCATCGTCTCCTTTGGAGGCACTGATCTCCGCGTACCTCTGGAGTTTTCAAAGGATGTGAGGCCTCCGGTCGCGATGAAGTGGGGAACTAGGTCTTTCTCTGTGGTCTGCACAGGGGATTCAGACATCCTTTCTTCTTGGGAGATGCAAGACGAGCCTGCATTCAAGTCACTGCAGGGATATCCGGCCTTATTTCGAGTAAAGGCATCGCGGTGTCCATTCCACTTGAGGAAACTCAAGGTCCCTCTCAAACTTAAAACAGTGTTCTTGGGGTTTTTCTGGAGTGCCACCATGGAAATCAAGGCTCCTTTCATGTGTGATGTGCAACACGGAATTGCTCTGCACGCATTGCCGGGAAATCGGGCCTCATCTCGCGGCGAGGGGGAAGTCTCATGGTTTTTCTCGAGTTGCGGCGGGAACCTGGGGTATATTCTCGAGTTACGACGGGGATGGCCCTTCCACCCACGTGTTTCTTCAGCGACGTCAGGACTCCTGCCTAGTTGCGAGGGACAACTCGGGGTTCTCCTCGAGGCTTGGCAGGGCAATTGGGACGCCTCTCCAGCTGAGGCGGGAGACCAAGGGTCCCTTTCCACGTGCCACAGGAATCCTGGGACTCCTATCAAGTTTCACGAGGAGTCATGCATCTTCTCCTTTGGAGGCACTGATCTCCGCGTACCTCTGGAGTTTTCAAAGGATGTGAGGCCTCCGGTCGCGATGAGGTGGGGAACTAGGTCTTTCTCTGTGGTCTCCACAGGGGATTCAGACATCCTTTCGTCTTGGGAGATGCAAGACGAGCCTGCATTCAAGTCACTGCAGGGATATCCGGCCTTATTTCACGTCAGTGCATCGCGGTGTCCATTCCACTTGAGGCCGCAAAATCAGGGTCCCTCTCACATACCTAGAGGTGAGAGAAGCCTCCTCTTGAGGTGCTTTTGGTAAGGTGATATTCCTCTGGAGTCGAACCCAGGGACTAACCTCTCATCTCGAGTTAATTTTTGGTCCACGGAGCTCTTTCGTGTTGCGACAGTGACCTCAGGATCCCTCTAGCCTTGAAACAGTGTTCTTGGGGTTTCTCTGGAGTGCCATCAAGGAAATCAAGGCTCCTTTCATGTGTGATGTGCAACACGGAATTGCTCTGCACGCAGTGCAGGGGAATCGGGCCTCATCTCGCGGCGAGGGGGAAGTCTCATGGTTTTTCTCGAGTTGCGGCGGGAACCTGGGGTATATTCCCGAGTTACGACGGGGATGGCCCTTCCACACACGTGTTTATTCAGCAACGGCAGGACTCCTGCCTAGTTGCGAGGGACAACTCGGGATTCTCCTCGAGGCTTGGCAGGGCAATTGGGATGCCTCTCCAGCTGAGGCGGGAGACCAAGGGTGCCTTTCCACCTGCCACAGTAATCCTGGGACTCCTATCAAGTTTCACGAGGAGTCAGGCATCGTCTCCTTTGGAGGCACTGATCTCCGCGTACCTCTGGAGTTTTCAAAGGATGTGAGGCCTCCGGTCACGATGAGGTGGGGAACTAGGTCTTTCTCTGTGGTCTCCACAGGGGATTCAGACATCCTTTCTTCTTGGGAGATGCAAGACGAGCCTGCATTTAAATCACTGCAGGGATATCCGGCCTTATTTCAAGTCAGTGCATCGCGGTGTCCATTCCACTTGAGGCCGCAAACTCAGGGTCCCTCTCACATACCTAGAGCTGAGAGAAGCCTCCTCTTGAGGTGCTTGTGGTAAGGTGGTATTCCTCTGGAGTCGAAGCCAGGGACTAACCTCTCATCTCGAGTTGATTTTTGGTCCACGGAGCTCTTTCGTGTTGCTACAGTGACCTCAGGATTCCTCTAGCCTTGATACAGTGTTCTTCGGGTTTCTCTGGAGTGCCATCAAGGAAATCAAGGCTCTTGTCCTGTGTGATGTGCAACACGGAATTGCTCTGCACGCAGTGCAGGGAAATCGGGCCTCATCTCGCGGCGAGGGGGAAGTCTCATGGTTTTTCTCGAGTTGCGGCGGGAACCTGGGGTATATTCTCGAGTTAAGACGGGGATGGCCCTTCCACACACGTGTTTGTTCAGCGACGTCAGGACTCCTGCCTAGTTGCGAGGGACAACTCGGGATTCTCCTCGAGGCTTGGCAGGGCAATTGGGAGGCCTCTCCAGCTGAGGCGGGAGACCAAGGGTCCCTTTCCACGTGCCACAGGAATCCTGGGACTCCTATCAAGTTTCATGAGGAGTCAGGCATCGTTTCCTTTGGAGGCACTGATCTCCGCGTACCTCTGGGGTTTTCACAGGATGTGAAGCCTCCGGTTGCGATGAGATGGGAAACTAGGTCTTTCTCTGTGGTCTCCACAGGGGATTCAGACATCCTTTCGTTTTGGGAGATACAAGACGAGCCTGCATTCAAGTCACTGCAGGGATATCCAGCCTTATTTCGAGTCAGGGCATCGCGGTGTCCATTCCACTTGAGGCCGCAAACTCAGGGTCCCTCTCACATACCTAGAGCTGAGAGAAGCCTCCTCTTGAGGTGCTTGTGGTAAGGTGGTATTCCTTTGGAGTCGAAGCCAGGGACTAACCTCTCATCTCGAGTTGATTTTTGGTCCACGGAGCTCTTTCGTGTTGCTACAGTGACCTCAGGATCCCTCTAGCCTTGAAACAGTGTTCTTGGGGTTTCTCTGGAGTGCCATCAAGGAAATCAAGGCTCCTTTCATGTATGATGTGCAACACGGAATTGCTATGCATGCAGTGCAGGGGAATCGGGCCTCATCTCGCGGCGAGGGGGAAGTCTCATGATTTTTCTCGAGTTGCGGCGGGAACCTGGGGTATATTCTCGAGTTACGACGGGGATGGCCCTTCCACACACGTGTTTATTCAGCGACGGCAGGACTCCTGCCTAGTTGCGAGGGACAACTCGGGATTCTCCTCGAGGCTTGGCAGGGCAATTGGGACGCCTCTCCAGCTGAGGCGGGAGACCAAGGGTCCCTTTCCACGTGCCACAGGAATCCTGGGACTCCTATCAAGTTTCACGAGGAGTCATGCATCGTCTCCTTTGGAGGCACTGATGTCCGCGTACCTCTGGAGTTTTCAAAGGATGTGAGGCCTCCAGTTGCGATGAGGTGGGGAACTAGGTCTTTCTCTGTGGTCTCCACAGGAGTTTCAGACATCCTTTCTTCTTGGGAGATGCAAGACGAGTCTGCATTCAAGTCACTGCAGGGATATCCGGCCTTATTTCGAGTCAGGGCATCGCGGTGTCCATTCCACTTGAGGCCGCAACCTCAGAGTCCCTCTCACATACCTAGAGCTGAGAGAAGCCTCCTCTTGAGGTGCTTGTGGTAAGGTGGTATTCCTCTGGAGTCGAAGCCAGGGACTAACCTCTCATCTCGAGTTGATTTTTGGTCCACGGAGCTCTTTCGTGTTGCTACACTGACCTCAGGATCCCTCTAGCCTTGAAACAGTGTTCTTGGGGTTTCTCTGGAGTGCCATCAAGGAAATCAAGGCTCCTTTCATGTGTGATGTGCAACATGGAATTGCTCTGCACGCAGTGCAGGGGAATCGGGCCTCAACTCTCGGCGAGGGGGAGGTCTCATGGTTTTTCTCGAGTTGCGGCGAGAACCTGGGGTATATTCTCGAGTTAAGACGGGGATGGCCCTTCCACCCACGTGATTGTTCAGCGACGTCAGGACTCCTGCCTAGTTGCGAGGGACAACTCGGGATTCTCCTCGAGGCTTCGCAGGGCAATTGGGACGCCTCTCCAGCTGAGGCGGAAGACCAAGTGTCCCCTTCCATGTGCCACAGGAATCCTGGGACTCCTATCAAGTTTCACGAGGAGTCAGGCATCGTCTCCTTTGGAGGCACTGATCTCTGTGTACCTCTGGAGTTTTCAAAGGATGTGAGGCCTCCGGTCGCCATGACGTGGGGAACTAGGTCTTTCTCTGTGGTCTCCACAGGGGATTCAGACATCCTTTCATTTTGGTAGATGGAAGACGAGCCTGCATTCAAGTCACTGCAGGGATATCCGGCCTTATTTCACGTCAGTGCATCGCGGTGTCCATTCCACTTGAGGCCGCAAAATCAGGGTCCCTCTCACATACCTAGAGCTGAGAGAAGCCTCCTCTTGAGGTGCTTGTGGTAAGGTGGTATTCCTCTGGAGTCGAAGCCAGGGACTAACCTCTCATCTCGAGTTGATTTTTGGTCCACGGAGCTCTTTCGTGTTGCGACAGTGACCTCAGGATCCCTCTAGCCTTGAAACAGTGTTCTTGGGGTTTCTCTGGAGTGCCATCAAGGAAATCAAGGCTCCTTTCATGTGTGATGTGCAACACGGAATTGCTCTGCACGCAGTGCAGGGGAATCGGGCCTCATCTCGCGGCGAGGGGGAAGTCTCATGGTTTTTCTCGAGTTGCGGCGGGAACCTGGGGTATATTCTCGAGCTACGACGGGGATGGCCCTTCCACACACGTGTTTATTCAGCGACGGCAGGACTCCTGCCTAGTTGCGAGGGACAACTCGGGATTCTCCTCGAGGCTTGGCAGGGCAATTGGGACGCCTCTCTAGCTGAGGCGGGAGACCAAGTGTCCCTTGCCATGTGCCACAGGAATCCTGGGACTCCTATCAAATTTCACAAGGAGTCAGGCATCGTCTCCTTTGGAGGCACTGATCTCTGTGTACCTCTGGAGTTTTCCAAGGATGTGAGGCCTCCGGTCGCCATGACGTGGGGAACTAGGTCTTTCTCTGTGGTCTCCACAGGGGATTCAGACATCCTTTCATCTTGGGAGATGCAAGACGAGCCTGCATTCAAGTCACTGCAGGGATATCCGGCCTTATTTCACGTCAGTGCATCGCGGTGTCCATTCCACTTGAGGCCGCAAAATCAGGGTCCCTCTCACATACCTAGAGCTGAGAGAAGCCTCCTCTTGAGGTGCTTGTGGTAAGGTGATGTTCCTCTGGAGTCGAACCCAGGGACTAACCTCTCATCTCGAGTTGATTTTTGGTCCACGGAGCTCTTTCGTGTTGCGACAGTGACCTCAGGATCCCTCTAGCCTTGAAACAGTGTTCTTGGGGTTTCTCTGGAGTGCCATCAAGGAAATCAAGGCTCCTTTCATGTGTGATGTGCAACACGGAATTGCTCTGCACGCAGTGCAGGGGAATCGGGCCTCATCTCGCGGCGAGGAGGAAGTCTCATGGTTTTTCTCGAGTTGCGGCGGGAACCTGGGGTATATTCCCGAGTTACGACGGGGATGGCCCTTCCACACACGTGTTTATTCAGCGACGGCAGGACTCCTGCCTAGTTGCGAGGGACAACTCGGGATTCTCCTTGAGGCTTGGCAGGGCAATTGGGACGCCTCTCCAGCTGAGGCGGGAGACCAAGGGTCCCTTTCCACGTGCCACAGTAATCCTGGGACTCCTATCAAGTTTCACGAGGAGTCAGGCATCGTCTCCTTTGGAGGCACTGATCTCCGCGTACCTCTGGAGTTTTCAAAGGATGTGAGGCCTCCGGTCGCGATGAGGTGGGGAACTAGGTCTTTCTCTGTGGTCTCCACAGGGGATTCAGACATCCTTTCTTCTTGCGAGATGCAAGACGAGCCTGCATTTAAATCACTGCAGGGATATCCGGCCTTATTTCAAGTCAGTGCATCGCGGTGTCCATTCCACTTGAGGCCGCAAACTCAGGGTCCCTCTCACATACCTAGAGCTGAGAGAAGCCTCCTCTTGAGGTGCTTGTGGTAAGGTGATATTCCTCTGGAGTCGAAGCCAGGGACTAACCTCTCATCTCGAGTTGATTTTTGGTCCACGGAGCTCTTTCGTGTTGCTACAGTGACCTTAGGATCCCTCTAGCCTTGAAACAGTGTTCTTCGGGTTTCTCTGGAGTGCCATCAAGGAAATCAAGGCTCCTTTCATGTGTGATGTGCAACACGGAATTGCTCTGCACGCAGTGCAGGGGAATCGGGCCTCATCTCGCGGCGAGGGGGAAGTCTCATGGTTTTTCTCGAGTTGCAGCGGGAACCTGGGGTATATTCACGAGTTACGACGGGGATGGCCCTTCCACACACGTGTTTATTCAGCGACGGCAGGACTCCTGCCTAGTTGCGAGGGACAACTCGGGATTCTCCTCGAGGCTTGGCAGGGCAATTGGGATGCCTCTCCAGCTGAGGCGGGAGACCAAGAGTCCCTTTCCACGTGCCATAGTAATCCTGGGACTCCTATCAAGTTTCACGAGGAGTCAGGCATCGTCTCCTTTGGAGGCACTGATCTCCGCGTACCTCTGGAGTTTTCAATGGATGTGAGGCCTCCGGTCGCGATGAGGTGGGGAACTAGGTCTTTCTCTGTGGTCTCCACAGGGGATTCAGACATCCTTTCTTCTTGGGAGATGCAAGACGAGCCTGCATTTAAATCACTGCAGGGATATCCGGCCTTATTTCAAGTCAGTGCATCGCGGTGTCCATTCCACTTGAGGCCGCAAACTCAGGGTCCCTCTCACATACCTAGAGCTGAGAGAAGCCTCCTCTTGAGGTGCTTGTGGTAAGGTGGTATTCCTCTGGAGTCGAAGCCAGGGACTAACCTCTCATCTCGAGTTGATTTTTGGTCCACGGAGCTCTTTCGTGTTGCTACACTGACCTCAGGATCCCTCTAGCCTTGAAACAGTGTTCTTGGGGTTTCTCTGGAGTGCCATCAAGGAAATCAAGGCTCCTTTCATGTGTGATGTGCAACATGGAATTGCTCTGCACGCAGTGCAGGGGAATCGGGCCTCAACTCGCGGCGAGGGGGAAGTCTCATGGTTTTTCTCGAGTTGCGGCGGGAACCTGGGGTATATTCTCGAGTTAAGACGGGGATGGCCCTTCCACACACGTGTTTGTTCAGCGACGTCAGGACTCCTGCCTAGTTGCGAGGGACAACTCGGGATTCTCCTCGAGGCTTGGCAGGGCAATTGGGAGGCCTCTCCAGCTGAGGCGGGAGACCAAGGTTCCCTTTTCACGTGCCACAGGAATCCTGGGACTCCTATCAAGTTTCATGAGGAGTCAGGCATCGTTTCCTTTGGAGGCACTGATCTCCGCGGACCTCTGGGGTTTTCACAGGATGTGAAGCCACCGGTTGCGATGAGATGGGAATCTAGGTCTTTCTCTGTGGTCTCCACAGGGGATTCAGATATCCTTTCGTTTTGGGAGATACAAGACGAGCCTGCATTCAAGTCACTGCAGGGATATCCGGCCTTATTTCGAGTCAGGGCATCGCGGTGTCCATTCCACTTGAGGCCGCAAACTCAGGGTCCCTCTCACATACGTAGAGCTGAGAGAAGCCTCCTCTTGAGGTGCTTGTGGTAAGGTGGTATTCCTCTGGAGTCGAAGCCAGGGACTAACCTCTCATCTCGAGTTGATTTTTGGTCCACGGAGCTCTTTCGTGTTGCTACAGTGACCTCAGGATCCCTCTAGCCTTGAAACAGTGTTCTTGGGGTTTCTCTGGAGTGCCATCAAGGAAATCAAGGCTCCTTTCATGTATGATGTGCAACACGGAATTGCTCTGCATGCAGTGCAGGGGAATCGGGCCTCATCTCGCGGCGAGGGGGAAGTCTCATGATTTTTCTCGAGTTGTGGCGGGAACCTGGGGTATATTCTCGAGTTACGACGGGGATAGCCCTTCCACCCACGTGTTTCTTCAGCGACGTCAGGACTCCTGCCTAGTTGCGAGGGACAACTCGGGATTCTCCTCGAGGCTTGGCAGGGCAATTGGGACGCCTCTCCAGCTGAGGCGGGAGACCAAGGGTCCCTTTCCACGTGCCACAGGAATCCTGGGACTCCTATCAAGTTTCACGAGGAGTCAGGCATCGTCTCCTTTGGAGGCACTGATGTCCGCGTACCTCTGGAGTTTTCAAAGGATGTGAGGCCTCCGGTCGCGATGAAGTGGGGAACTAGGTCTTTCTCTGTGGTCTCCACAGGGGATTCAGACATCCTTTCTTCTTGGGAGATGCAAGACGAGTCTGCATTCAAGTCACTGCAGGGATATCCGGCCTTATTTCGCATCAGGGCATCGCAGTGTCCATTTCACTTGAAGCCGCAAACTCAGGGTCCCTCTCACATACCTAGAGCTGAGAGAAGCCTCCTCTTGAGGTGCTTGTGGTAAGGTGGTATTCCTCTGCAGTCGAAGCCAGGGACTAACCTCTCATCTCGAGTTGATTTTTGGTCCACGGAGCTCTTTCGTGTTGCTACACTGACCTCAGGATCCCTCTAGCCTTGAAACAGTGTTCTTTGGGTTTCTCTCGAGTGCCATCAAGGAAATCAAGGCTCCTTTCATGTGTGATGTGCAACACGGAATTGCTCTGCACGCAGTGCAGGGGAATCGGGCCTCATCTCGCGGCGAGGGGGAGGTCTCATGGTTTATCTCGAGTTGCGGCGGGAACCTGGGGTATATTCTCGAGTTAAGAGGGGGATGGCCCTTCCACCCACGTGTTTGTTCAGCGACGTCAGGACTCCTGCCTAGTTGGGAGGGACAACTCGGGATTCTCCTCGAGGCTTCGCAGGGCAATTGGGACGCCTCTCCAGCTGAGGCGGGAGACCAAGAGTCCCTTTCCATGTGCCACAGGAATCCTGGGACTCCTATCAAGTTTCACGAGGAGTCAGGCATCGTCTCTTTTGGAGGCACTGATCTCTGTGTACCTCTGGAGTTTTCAAAGGATGTGAGGCCTCCGGTCGCCATGACGTGGGGAACTAGGTTTTTCTCTGTGGTCTCCACAGGGGATTCAGACATCCTTTCATCTTGGGAGATGCAAGACGAGCCTGCATTCAAGTCACTGCAGGGATATCCGGCCTTATTTCACGTCAGTGCATCGCGGTGTCCATTCCACTTGAGGCCGCAAACTCAGGGTCCCTCTCACATACCTAGAGCTGAGAGAAGCCTCCTCTTGAGGTGCTTGTGGTAAGGTGGTATTCCTCTGGAGTCGAACCCAGGGACTAACCTCTCATCTCGAGTTGATTTTTGGTCCACGGAGCTCTTTCGTGTTGCGACAGTGACCTCAGGATCCCTCTAGCCTTGAAACAGTGTTCTTGGGGTTTCTCTGGAGTGCCATCAAGGAAATCAAGGCTCCTTTCATGTATGATGTGCAACACGGAATTGCTCTGCATGCAGTGCAGGGGAATCGGGCCTCATCTCGCGGCGAGGGGGAAGTCTCATGATTTTTCTCGAGTTGCGGCGGGAACCTGGGGTATATTCTCGAGTTACGACGGGGATAGCCCTTCCACCCACGTGTTTCTTCAGCGACGTCAGGACTCCTGCCTAGTTGCGAGGGACAACTCGGGATTCTCCTCGAGGCTTGGCAGGGCAATTGGGACGCCTCTCCAGCTGAGGCGGGAGACCAAGGGTCCCTTTCCACGTGCCACAGGAATCCTGGGACTCCTATCAAGTTTCACGAGGAGTCAGGCATCGTCTCCTTTGGAGGCACTGATGTCCGCGTACCTCTGGAGTTTTCAAAGGATGTGCGGCCTCCGGTCGCGATGAAGTGGGGAACTAGGTCTTTCTCTGTGGTCTCCACAGGGGATTCAGACATCCTTTCTTCTTGGGAGATGCAAGACGAGTCTGCATTCAAGTCACTGCAGGGATATCCGGCCTTATTTCGCATCAGGGCATCGCAGTGTCCATTTCACTTGAAGCCGCAAACTCAGGGTCCCTCTCACATACCTAGAGCTGAGAGAAGCCTCCTCTTGAGGTGCTTGTGGTAAGGTGGTATTCCTCTGCAGTCGAAGCCAGGGACTAACCTCTCATCTCGAGTTGATTTTTGGTCCACGGAGCTCTTTCGTGTTGCTACACTAACCTCAGGATCCCTCTAGCCTTGAAACAGTGTTCTTTGGGTTTCTCTCGAGTGCCATCAAGGAAATCAAGGCTCCTTTCATGTGTGATGTGCAACACGGAATTGCTCTGCACGCAGTGCAGGGGAATCGGGCCTCATCTCGCGGCGAGCGGGAGGTCTCATGGTTTATCTCGAGTTGCGGCGGGAACCTGGGGTATATTCTCGAGTTAAGAGGGGGATGGCCCTTCCACCCACGTGTTTGTTCAGCGACGTCAGGACTCCTGCCTAGTTGGGAGGGACAACTCGGGATTCTCCTCGAGGCTTCGCAGGGCAATTGGGACGCCTCTCTAGCTGAGGCGGGAGACCAAGAGTCCCTTTCCATGTGCCACAGGAATCCTGGGACTCCTATCAAGTTTCACGAGGAGTCAGGCATCGTCTCTTTTGGAGGCACTGATCTCTGTGTACCTCTGGAGTTTTCAAAGGATGTGAGGCCTCCGGTCGCCATGACGTGGGGAACTAGGTTTTTCTCTGTGGTCTCCACAGGGGATTCAGACATCCTTTCATCTTGGGAGATGCAAGACGAGCCTGCATTCAAGTCACTGCAGGGATATCCGGCCTTATTTCACGTCAGTGCATCGCGGTGTCCATTCCACTTGAGGCCGCAAACTCAGGGTCCCTCTCACATACCTAGAGCTGAGAGAAGCCTCCTCTTGAGGTGCTTGTGGTAAGGTGGTATTCCTCTGGAGTCGAACCCAGGGACTAACCTCTCATCTCGAGTTGATTTTTGGTCCACGGAGCTCTTTCGTGTTGCGACAGTGACCTCAGGATCCCTCTAGCCTTGAAACAGTGTTCTTGGGGTTTCTCTGGAGTGCCATCAAGGAAATCAAGGCTCCTTTCATGTGTGATGTGCAACACGGAATTGCTCTGCACGCAGTGCAGGGGAATCGGGCCTCATCTCGCGGCGAGGGGGAAGTCTCATGGTTTTTCTCGAGTTGCGGCGGGAACCTGGGGTATATTCCCGAGTTACGACGGGGATGGCCCTTCCACACACGTGTTTATTCAGCGACGGCAGGACTCCTGCCTAGTTGCGAGGGACAACTCGGGATTCTCCTCGAGGCTTGGCAGGGCAATTGGGATGCCTCTCCAGCTGAGGCGGGAGACCAAGGGTCCCTTTCCATGTGCCACAGGAATCCTGGGACGCCTATCAGGTTTCACGAGGAGTCAGGCATCGTCTCCTTTGGAGGCACTGATCTCTGTGTACCTCTGGAGTTTTCAAAGGATGTGAGGCCTCCGGTCGCCATGACGTGGGGAACTAGGTCTTTCTCTGTGGTCTCCACAGGGGATTCAGACATCCTTTCATCTTGGGAGATGCAAGACGAGCCTGCATTCAAGTCACTGCAGGGATATCCGGCCTTATTTCACGTCAGTGCATCGCGGTGTCCATTCCACTTGAGGCCGCAAAATCAGGGTCCCTCTCACATACCTAGAGCTGAGAGAAGCCTCCTCTTGAGGTGCTTGTGGTAAGGTGGTATTCCTCTGGAGTCGAAACCAGGGACTAACCTCTCATCTCGAGTTGATTTTTGGTCCACGGAGCTCTTTCGTGTTGCGACAGTGACCTCAGGATCCCTCTAGCCTTGAAACAGTGTTCTTGGGGTTTCTCTGGAGTGCCATCAAGGAAATCAAGGCTCCTTTCATGTGTGATGTGCAACACGGAATTGCTCTGCACGCAGTGCAGGGGAATCGGGCCTCATCTCGCGGCGAGGGGGAAGTCTCATGGTTTTTCTCGAGTTGCGGCGGGAACCTGGGGTATATTCTCGAGTTACGACGGGGATGGCCCTTCCACACACGTGTTTATTCAGCGACGGCAGGACTCCTGCCTAGTTGCGAGGGACAACTCGGGATTCTCCTCGAGGCTTGGCAGGGTAATTGGGACGCCTCTCTAGCTGAGGCGGGAGACCAAGTGTCCCTTTCCATGTGCCGCAGGAATCCTGGGACTCCTATCAAATTTCACAAGGAGTCAGGCATCGTCTCCTTTGGAGGCACTGATCTCTGTGTACCTCTGGAGTTTTCCAAGGATGTGAGGCCTCCGGTCGCCATGACGTGGGGAACTAGGTCTTTCTCTGTGGTCTCCACAGGGGATTCAGACATCCTTTCATCTTGGGAGATGCAAGACGAGCCTGCATTCAAGTCACTGCAGGGATATCCGGCCTTAATTCACGTCAGTGCATCGCGGTGTCCATTCCACTTGAGGCCGCAAAATCAGGGTCCCTCTCACATACCTAGAGCTGAGAGAAGCCTCCTCTTGAGGTGCTTGTGGTAAGGTGATATTCCTCTGGAGTCGAACCCAGGGACTAACCTCTCATCTCGAGTTGATTTTTGGTCCACGGAGCTCTTTCGTGTTGCTACAGTGACCTTAGGATCCCTCTAGCCTTGAAACAGTGTTCTTGGGGTTTCTCTGGAGTGCCATCAAGGAAATCAAGGCTCCTTTCATGTGTGATGTGCAACACGGAATTGCTCTGCACGCAGTGCAGGGGAATCGGGCCTCATCTCGCGGCGAGGGGGAAGTCTCATGGTTTTTCTCGAGTTGCAGCGGGAACCTGGGGTATATTCCCGAGTTACGACGGGGATGGCCCTTCCACACACGTGTTTATTCAGCGACGGCAGGACTCCTGCCTAGTTGCGAGGGACAACTCGGGATTCTCCTCGAGGCTTGGCAGGGCAATTGGGATGCCTCTCCAGCTGAGGCGGGAGACCAAGGGTCCCTTTCCACGTGCCACAGTAATCCTGGGACTCCTATCAAGTTTCAGGAGGAGTCAGGCATCGTCTCCTTTGGAGGCACTGATCTCCGCGTACCTCTAGAGTTTTCAAAGGATGTGAGGCCTCCGGTCGCGATGAGGTGGGGAACTAGGTCTTTCTCTGTGGTCTCCACAGGGGATTCAGACATCCTTTCTTCTTGGGAGATGCAAGACGAGCCTGCATTTAAATCACTGCAGGGATATCCGGCCTTATTTCAAGTCAGTGCATCGCGGTGTCCATTCCACTTGAGGCCGCAAACTCAGGGTCCCTCTCACATACCTAGAGCTGAGAGAAGCCTCCTCTTGAGGTGCTTGTGGTAAGGTGGTATTCCTCTGGAGTCGAAGCCAGGGACTAACCTCTCATCTCGAGTTGATTTTTGGTCCACGGAGCTCTTTCGTGTTGCTACAGTGACCTCAGGATTCCTCTAGCCTTGATACAGTGTTCTTCGGGTTTCTCTGGAGTGCCATCAAGGAAATCAAGGCTCTTTTCCTGTGTGATGTGCAACACGGAATTGCTCTGCATGCAGTGCAGGGAAATCGGGCCTCATCTCGCGGCGAGGGGGAAGTCTCATGGTTTTTCTCGAGTTGCGGCGGGAACCTGGGGTATATTCTCGAGTTAAGACGGGGATGGCCCTTCCACACACGTGTTTGTTCAGCGACGTCAGGACTCCTGCCTAGTTGCGAGGGACAACTCGGGATTCTCCTCGAGGCTTGGCAGGGCAATTGGGAGGCCTCTCCAGCTGAGGCGGGAGACCAAGGTTCCCTTTCCACGTGCCACAGGAATCCTGGGACTCCTATCAAGTTTCATGAGGAGTCAGGCATCGTTTCCTTTGGAGGCACTGATCTCCGCGGACCTCTGGGGTTTTCACAGGATGTGAAGCCACCGGTTGCGATGAGATGGGAATCTAGGTCTTTCTCTGTGGTCTCCACAGGGGATTCAGACATCCTTTCGTTTTGGGAGATACAAGACGAGCCTGCATTCAAGTCACTGCAGGGATTTCCGGCCTTATTTCGAGTCAGGGCATCGCGGTGTCCATTCCACTTGAGGCCGCAAACTCAGGGTCCCTCTCACATACGTAGAGCTGAGAGAAGCCTCCTCTTGAGGTGCTTGTGGTAAGGTGGTATTCCTCTGGAGTCGAAGCCAGGGACTAACCTCTCATCTCGAGTTGATTTTTGGTCCACGGAGCTCTTTCGTGTTGCTACAGTGACCTCAGGATCCCTCTAGCCTTGAAACAGTGTTCTTGGGGTTTCTCTGGAGTGCCATCAAGGAAATCAAGGCTCCTTTCATGTATGATGTGCAACACGGAATTGCTCTGCATGCAGTGCAGGGGAATCGGGCCTCATCTCGCGGCGAGGGGGAAGTTTCATGATTTTTCTCGAGTTGCGGCGGGAACCTGGGGTATATTCTCGAGTTACGACGGGGATGGCCCTTCCACCCACGTGTTTCTTCAGCGACGTCAGGACTCCTGCCTAGTTGCGAGGGACAACTCAGGATTCTCCTCGAGGCTTGGCAGGGCAATTGGGACGCCTCTCCAGCTGAGGCGGGAGACCAAGGGTCCCTTTCCACGTGCCACAGGAATCCTGGGACTCCTATCAAGTTTCACGAGGAGTCATGCATCGTCTCCTTTGGAGGCACTGATATCGGCGTACCTCTGGAGTTTTCAAAGGATGTGAGGCCTCCGGTCGCGATGAAGTGGGGAACTAGGTCTTTCTCTGTGGTCTCCACAGGGGATTCAGACATCCTTTCTTCTTGGGAGATGCAAGACGAGTCTGCATTCCAGTCACTGCAGGGATATCCGGCCTTATTTCGCATCAGGGCATCGCAGTGTCCATTTCACTTGAAGCCGCAAACTCAGGGTCCCTCTCACATACCTAGAGCTGAGAGAAGCCTCCTCTTGAGGTGCTTATGGTAAGGTGGTATTCCTCTGGAGTCGAAGCCAGGGACTAACTTCTCATCTCGAGTTGATTTTTGGTCCACGGAGCTCTTTCGTGTTGCTACACTAACCTCAGGATCCCTCTAGCCTTGAAACAGTGTTCTTTGGGTTTCTCTCGAGTGCCATCAAGGAAATCAAGGCTCCTTTCATGTATGATGTGCAACACGGAATTGCTCTCCACGCAGTGCAAGGGAATCGGGCCTCATCTCGCGGCGAGGGGGAGGTCTCATGGTTTATCTCGAGTTGCGGCGGGAACCTGGGGTATATTCTCGAGTTAAGAGGGGGATGGCCCTTCCACCCACGTGTTTGTTCAGCGACGTCAGGACTCCTGCCTAGTTGGGAGGGACAACTCGGGATTCTCCTCGAGGCTTCGCAGGGCAATTGGGACGCCTCTCCAGCTGAGGCGGGAGACCAAGAGTCCCTTTCCATGTGCCACAGGAATCCTGGGACTCCTATCAAGGTTCACGAGGAGTCAGGCATCGTCTCTTTTGGAGGCACTGATCTCTGTGTACCTCTGGAGTTTTCAAAGGATGTGAGGCCTCCGGTCGCCATGACGTGGGGAACCAGGTTTTTCTCTGTGGTCTCCACAGGGGATTCAGACATCCTTTCATCTTGGGAGATGCAAGACGAGCCTGCATTCAAGTCACTGCAGGGATATCCGGCCTTATTTCACGTCAGTTCATCGCGGTGTCCATTCCACTTGAGGCCGCAAACTCAGGGTCCCTCTCACATACCTAGAGCTGAGAGAAGCCTCCTCTTGAGGTGCTTGTGGTAAGGTGGTATTCCTCTGGAGTCGAACCCAGGGACTAACCTCTCATCTCGAGTTGATTTTTGGTCCACGGAGCTCTTTCGTGTTGCGACAGTGACCTCAGGATCCCTCTAGCCTTGAAACAGTATTCTTGGGGTTTCTCTGGAGTGCCATCAAGGAAATCAAGGCTCCTTTTATGTGTGATGTGCAACACGGAATTGCTCTGCACGCAGTGCAGGGGAATCGGGCCTCATCTCGCGGCGAGGGGGAAGTCTCATGGTTTTTCTCGAGTTGCGGCGGGACCCTGGGGTATATTCTCGAGTTATGACGGGAATGGCCCTTCCTCCCACGTGTTTGTTCAGCGACGTCAGGACTCCTGCCTATTTGCGAGGGATAACTCGGGATTCTCCTCGAGGCTTATCAGGGCAATTGGGACGCCTCTCCAGCTGAGGCGGGAGACCAAGGGTCCCTTTCAATGTGCCACAGGAATCCTGGGACTCCTATCAAGTTTCACGATGAGTCAGGCATCGTCTCCTTTGGAGGGACTGATCTCCCCGTACCTCTGGAGTTTTCAAAGGATGTGAGGCCTCCGGTCGCGATGAGGTAGGGAACTAGGTCCTTCTCTGTGGTCTCCACAGGGGATTCAGACATCCTTTCGTCTTGGGAGAGGCAAGACGCGCCTGCATTCAAGTCACTGCAGGGATATCCGGCCTTATTTCGAGTCAGGGCATCGCGGTGTCCATTCCACTTGAGGCCGCAACCTCAGGGTCCCTCTCACATACCTAGAGCTGAGAGAAGCCTCCTCTTGAGGTGCTTGTGTTAAGGTGGTATTCCTCTGGAGTCGAAGCCAGGGACTATCCTCTCATCTCGAGGTGATTTTTGGGCCACGGTGCTCTTTCGTGTGGCTACACTGATCTCAGGATCCCTCTAGCCTTGAAACAGTGTTGTGGGGTTTCTCTGGAGTGCCATCAAGGAAATCAAGGCTCCTTTCATGTGTGATGTGCAACACGGAATTGGTCTGCACGCAGTGGAGGGGAATCGGGCCTCATCTCGCGGCGAGGGGGAAGTCTCATGGTTTTTCTCGAGTTGCGGCGGGAACCTGGGGTATATTCTCGAGTTACGACGGGGATGGCCCTTCCACCCACGTGTTTGTTCAGCGACGTCAGGACTCCTGTCTAGTTGCGAGGGACAACTCGGGATTCTCCTCGAGGCTTGGCAGGGCAATTGGGACGCCTCTCCAGCTGAGGCGGGAGACCCAGTGTCCCTTTCCACGTGCCACAGGAATCCTGGGACTCCTATCAAGTTTCACGAGGAGTCAGGCATCGTCTCCTTTGGAGGCACTCATCTCCGCATAACTCTGGAGTTTTCAAAGGATGTGAGGCCTCCGGTCGCGATGAGGTGGGGAACTAGGTCTTTTTCTGTGGTCTCCACAGGGGATTCGGACATCCTTTCGTCTTGGGAGATGCAAGACGAGCCTGCATTCAAGTCATTGCAGGGATATCCGGCCTTATTTCGAGTCATGGCATCGCGGTGTCCGTTCCACTTGAGGCCGCAAACTCAGCACATAGCTAGAGCTGACAGAAGCCTCCTCTTGAGGTGCTTGTGGTAAGGTGGTATTCCTCTGGAGTCGAAGCCAGGGACTAACCTCTCATCTCGAGTTGAATTTTGGTCCATGGAGGTCTTTCGTGTTGCTACAGTGACCTCAGGATCCCTCTAGCCTTGAAACAGTGTTCTTGGGGTTTCTCCGGAGTGCCATCAAGGAAATCAAGACTCCTTTCATGTGTGATGTGCAACACGGAATTGCTCTGCACACAGTGCAGGGGAATCGGGCCTCATCTCGCAGCGAGGGGGAAGTCTCATGGTTTTTCTCGAGTTGCGGCGGGAACCTGGGGTATATTCTCGAGTTACGATGGGGATGGCCCTTCCACACACGTGTTTGTTCAGCGACGTCAGGACTCCTGCCTAGTTGCGAGGGACAACTCGGGATTCTCCTCGAGGCTTGGCAGGGCAATTGGGACGCCTCTCCAGCTGAGACGGGAGACCAAGGTTCCCTTTCCACGTGCCACAGGAATCCTGGGACTCCTATCAAGTTTCACGAGGAGTCAGGCATCGTCTCCTTTGGAGGTACTGATCTCCGCATACCTCTGGAGTTTTCAAAGGATGTGAGGCCTCCGGTCGCGATGAGGTGGGGAACTAGGTCTTTCTCTGTGGTCTCCACAGGGGATTCAGACATCCTTTCATCTTGGGAGATGCAAGACGAGCCTGCATTCCAGTCACTGCAGGGATATCCGGCCTTATTTCGCGTCAGGGCATCGCGGTGTCCATTCCACTTGAAGCCGCAAAATCAGGGTCCCTCTCACATACCTAGAGCTGAGAGAAGCCTCCTCTTGAGGTGCTTGTGGTAAGGTGGTATTCCTCTGGAGTCGAAGCCAGGGACTAACCTCTCATCTCGAGTTGATTTTTGGTCCACGGAGCTCTTTCGTGTTGCTACAGTGACGTCAGGATCCCTCTAGCCTTGAAACAGTGTTCTTGGGGTTTCTCTGGAGTGCCACCAAGGAAATCAAGGCTCCTTTCTTGTGTGATGTGCAACACGGCATTGCTCTGCACGCAGTGCAGGGGAATCGGGCCTCATCTCGCGGCGAGGGGGAAGTCTCATGGTTTTTCTCGAGTTGCGGCGGGAACCTGGGGTATATTCTCGAGTTACGACGGGGATGGCCCTTCCACACACGTGTTTGTTCAGCGACGTCAGGACTCCTGCCTAGTTGCGAGGGACAACTCGGGATTCTCCTCGAGGCTTGGCAGGGCAATTGGGACGCCTCTCCAGCTGAGGCGGGAGACCAAGGGTCCCTTTCCACGTGCCACAGAAATCCTGGGACTCCTATCAAGTTTCACGAGGAGTCAGGCATCGTCTCCTTTGGAGGCACTGATCTCCCTGTACCTCTGGAGTTTTCAAAGGATGTGAGGCCTCCAGTTGCGATGAGGTGGGGAACTAGGTCTTTCTCTGTGGTCTCCACAGGGGATTCAGACATCCTTTCGTCTTGGGAGATGCAAGACGAGCCTGCATTCAAGTCACTGCAAGGATATCCGGCCTTATTTCGAGTCAGGGCATCGCGGTGTCCATTCCACTTGAGGCCGCAAACTCAGGGTCCCTCTCACATACCTAGAGCTGAGAGAAGCCTCCTCTTGAGGTGCTTGTGGTAAGGTGGTATTCCTCTGGAGTCGAAGCCAGGGACTAACCTCTCATCTCGAGTTGATTTTTGGTCCACGGAGCTCTTTCGTGTTGCTACAGTGACCTCAGGATCCCTCTAGCCTTGTAACAGTGTTCTTGGGATTTCTCTGGAGTGCCATCAAGGAAATCAAGGCTCCTTTCATGTGTGATGTGCAACACGGAATTGCTCTGCACGCAGTGCAGGGGAATCGGGCCTCATATCGCGGCGAGTGGGAAGTCTCATGGTTTTTCTCGAGTTGCGGCGGGAACATGGGGTATATTCTCGAGTTACGACAGGGATGGCCCTTCCACACACGTGTTTGTTCAGCGACGTCAGTACTCCTGCCTAGTTGCGAGGGACAAGTCGGGATTCTCCTCGAGGCTTGGCAGGGCAATTGGGACCCCTCTCCAGCTGAGGCGGGAGACCAAGGGTCCCTTTCCATGTGCCACAGGAATCCTGGGACTCCTATCAAGTTTCACGAGGAGTCAGGCATGGTCTCCTTTGGAGGCACTGATCTCCGCGTACCTCTGGAGTTTTCAAAGGATGTGAGGCCTCCGTTCGCGATGAGGTGGGGAACTAGGTCTTTCTCTGTGGTCTCCACAGGGGATTCAGAAATCCTTTCGTCTTGGGAGATGCAAGACGAGCCTGCATTCAAGTCACTGCAGGGATATCCGGCCTTATTTCGAGTCAGGGCATCGCAGTGTACATTCCACTTGAGGCCGCAAACTCAGGGTCCCTCTCACATACCTAGAGCTGAGAGAAGCCTCCTCTTGAGGTGCTTGTTGTAAGGTGGCATTCCTCTGGAGTCGAAGCCAGGGACTAACCTCTCATCTCGAGTTGATTTTTGGTCCATGGAGGTCTTTCGTGTTGCTACAGTGACCTCAGGATCCCTCTAGCCTTGAATCAGTGTTCTTGGGGTTTCTCTGGAGTGCCATCAAGGAAATCAAGGCTCCTTTCATGTTTGATGTGCAACACGGAATTGCTCTGCACGCAGTGCAGGGGAATCGGGCGTCATCTCGCGGCGAGTGGGAAGTCTCATGGTTTTTCTCGAGTTGCGGCGGGAACCTGGGGTATATTCTCGAGTTACGACGGGGATGGCCCTTCCACACACGTGTTTGTTCAGCGACGTCAGGACTCCTGCCTAGTTGCGAGGGACAACTCGGGATTCTCCTCGAGGCTTGGCAGGGCAATTGGGACGCCTCTCCAGCTGAGGCGGGAGACCAAGGGTCCCTTTCCACGTGCCACAGGCATCCTGGGACTCCTATCAAGTTTCACGAGGAGTCAGGCATCGTCTCCTTTGGAGGCACTGATCTCCGCGTACCTCTGGAGTTTTCAAAGGATGTGAGGCCTCCGGTCGCGATGAGGTGGGGAACTAGGTCTTTCTCTGTGGTCTCCACAGGGGATTCAGAAATCCTTTCGTCTTGGGAGATGCAAGACGAGCCTGCATTCAAGTCACTGCAGGGATATCCGGCCTTATTTCGAGTCAGGGCATCGCAGTGTCCATTCCACTTGAGGCCGCAAACTCAGGGTCCCTCTCACATACCTAGAGCTGAGAGAAGCCTCCTCTTGAGGTGCTTGGGGTAAAGTGGTATTCCTCTGGAGTCGAAGCAATGGACTAACCTCTCATCTCGTGTTGATTTTTGGTCCACGGAGCTCTTTCGTGTTGCTACAGTGACCTCAGGATCCCTCTAGCCTTGAAACAGTGTTCTTGGGGTTTCTCTGGAGTGCCATCAAGGAAATCAAGGCTCCTTTCATGTTTGATGTGCAACACGGAATTGCTTTGCACGCAGTGCAGGGGAATCGGGCCTCATATCGCGGCCAGTGGGAAGTCTCATGGTTTTTCTCGAGTTGCGGCGGGAACCTGGGGTATATTCTCGAGTTACGACAGGGATGGCCCTTCCACACACGTGTTTGTTCAGCCACGTCAGGACTCCTGCCTAGTTGCGAGGGACAACTCGGAATTCTCCTCGAGGCTTGGCAGGGCAATTGGGACGCCTCTCCAGCTGAGGCGGGAGACCAAGCATCCCTTTCCACGTGCCACAGGAATCCTGGCACTCCTATCAAGTTTCACGAGGAGTCAGGCATCATCTCCTTTGGAGGCACTGATCTCCGCGTACCTCTGGAGTTTTCAAAGGATGTGAGGCCTCCGTTCGCGATGAGGTGGGGAACTAGGTCTTTCTCTGTGGTATCCACAGGGGATTCAGAAATCCTTTCGTCTTGGGAGATGCAAGACGCGCCTGCATTCAAGTCACTGCAGGGATATCCGGCCTTATTTCGAGACAGGGCATCGCGGTGTCCATTCCACTTGAGGCCGCAAACTCAGGGTCCTTCTCACATACCTAGAGCTGAGAGAAGCCTCCTCTTGAGGTGCTTGTGGTAAGGTGGTATTCCTCTGGAGTCGAAGCCAGGGACTAACCTCTCATCTCGAGTTGATTTTTGGTCCACGGAGCTCTTTCGTGTTGCTACAGTGACCTCAGGATCCCTCTAGCCTTGAAACAGTGTTCTTGGGGTTTCTCTGGAGTGCCATCAAGGAAATCAAGGCTCCTTTCATGTGTGATGTGCAACACGGAATTGCTCTGCATGCAGTGCAGGGGAATCGGGCTTCATATCATGGCGAGGGGGAAGTCTCATGGTTTTTCTCGAGTTGCGGCGGGAACCTGGTGTATATTCTCGAGTTACGACAGGGATGGCCCTTCCACACACGTGTTTGTTCAGCGACGTCAGGACTCCTGCCTAGTTGCGAGGGACAAGTCGGGATTCTCCTCGAGGCTTGGCAGGGCTATTGGGACGCCTCTCCAGCTGAGGCGGGAGACCAAGGGTCCCTTTCCACGTGACACAGGAATCCTGGGACTCCTATCAAGTTTCACGAGGAGTCAGGCATCGTCTCCTTTGGAGGCACTGATCTCCGCGTACCTCTGGAGTTTTCAAAGGATGTGAGGCCTCCGGTCGCGATGAGGTGGGGAACTAGGTCCTTCTCTGTGGTCTCCACAGGGGATTCAGACATTCTTTCATCTTGGGAGATGCAAGACGAGCCTGCATTCAAGTCACTGCAGGGATATCCGGCCTTATTTCGAGACAGGGCATCGCGGTGTCCATTCCACTTGAGGCCGCAAACTCAGGGTCCCTCTCACATACCTAGAGCTGAGAGAAGCCTCCTCTTGAGGTGCTTGTGGTAAGGTGGTATTCCTCTGGAGTCGAAGCCAGGGACTAACCTGTCATCTCGAGTTAATTCTTGGTCCACGGAGCTCTTTCGTGTTGCTACAGTGACCTCAGGATCCCTCTAGCCTTGTAACAGTGTTCTTGGGGTTTCTCTGGAGTGCCATCAAGGAAATCAAGGCTCCTTTCATGTGTGATGTGCAACACGGAATTGCTCTGCACGCAGTGCAGGGGAATCGGGCCTCATATCGCGGCGAGTGGGAAGTCTCATGGTTTTTCTCGAGTTGCGGCGGGAACATGGGGTATATTCTCGAGTTACGACAGGCATGGCCCTTCCACACACGTGTTTGTTCAGCGACGTCAGTACTCCTGCCTAGTTGCGAGGGACAAGTCGGGATTCTCCTCGAGGCTTGGCAGGGCAATTGGGACGCCTCTCCAGCTGAGGCGGGAGACCAAGGGTCCCTTTCCATGTGCCACAGGAATCCTGGGACTCCTATCAAGTTTCACGAGGAGTCAGGCATCGTCTCCTTTGGAGGCACTGATCTCCGTGTACCTCTGGAGTTTTCAAAGGATGTGAGGCCTCCGGTCGCGATGAGGTGGGGAACTAGGTCTTTCTCTGTGGTCTCCACAGGGGATTCAGAAATCCTTTCGTCTTGGGAGATGCAAGAGGAGCCTGCATTCAAGTCACTGCAGGGATATCCGGCCTTATTTCGAGTCAGGGCATCGCAGTGTACATTCCACTTGAGGCCGCAAATTCAGGGTCCCTCTCACATACCTAGAACTGAGAGAAGCCTCCTCTTGAGGTGCTTGTGGTAAGGTGGTATTCCTCTGGAGTCGAAGACAGGGACTAACCTCTCATCTCGAGTTGATTTTTGGTCCATGGAGGTCTTTCGTGTTGCTACAGTGACCTCAGGATCCCTCTAGCCTTGAATCAGTGTTCTTGGGGTTTCTCTGCAGTGCCATCAAGGAAATCAAGGCTCCTTTCATGTATGATGTGCAACACGGAATTGCTCTGCACGCAGTGCAGGGGAATCGGGCTTCATCTCGCAGCGAGGGGGAAGTCTCATGGTTTTTCTCGAGTTGCGGCGGGAACCTGCGGTATATTCTCGAGTTACGATGGGGATGGCCCTTCCGCCCACGTGTTTGTTCCGCGTCGTCAGGACTCCTGCCTAGTTGCGAGGGACAACTCGGGATTCTCCTCGAGGCTTGGCAGGGCACTTGGAACGCCTCTCCAGCTGAGGCGGGAGACCAAGTGTCCCTTTCCACGTGCCACAGGAATCCTGGGACTCCTATCAAGTTTCACGAGGAGTCAGGCATCGTCTCCTTTGGAGGCACTGATCTCCGCGTACCTCTGGAGTTTTCAAAGGATGTGAGGCCTCCGGTCGCGATGAGGTGGGGAACTAGGTCTTTCTCTGTGGTCTCCACAGGGGATTCAGACATCCTCTCGTCTTGGGAGATGCAAGAGGAGCCTGCATTCAAGTCACTGCAAGGATATCCGGCCTTATTTCGAGTCAGGGCATCGCGGTGTCCATTCCACTTGAGGCCGCAAACTCAGGGTCCCTCTCACATACCTAGAGCTGAGAGAAGCCTCCTCTTGAGGTGCTTGTGGTAAGGTGGTATTCCTCTGGAGTCGAAGCCAGGGACTAACCTCTCATCTCGAGTTGATTTTTGGTCCACGGAGCTCTTTCGTGTTGCTACAGTGACCTCAGGATCCCTTTAGCCTTGAAACAGTGGTCTTGGGGTTTCTCTGGAGTGCCCCCAAGGAAATCAAGGCTCCTTTCATGTGTGATGTGCAACAAGGAATTGCTCTGCACGCAGCGCAGGGGAATCGGGCCTCATCTCGCAGCGAGTGGGAAGTCTCATGGTTTTTCTCGAGTTGCGGCGGGAACCTGGGGTATATTCTCGAGTTACGACGGGGATGGCCCTTCCACACACGTGTTTCTTCAGCGACGTCAGGACACCTGCCTAGTTGCGAGGGACAACTCGGGATTCTCCTCGAGGCTTGGCAGGGCAATTGGGACGCCTCTCCAGCTGAGGCGGGAGACCAAGTGTCCCTATCCACGTGCACAGGAATCCTGGGACTCCTATCAAGTTTCACGAGGAGTCAGGCATCGTCTCCTTTGGAGGCACTGATCTCCGCGTACCTCTGGCGTTTTCAAAGGATATGAGGCCTCCGGTCGCGATGAGGTGGGGAAGTAGGTCTTTCTCTGTGGTCTCCAGAGGGGATTCAGACATCCTCTCGTCTTGGGAGATGCAAGAGGAGCCTGCATTCAAGTCACTGCAAGGATATTCGGCCTTATTTCGAGTCAGGGCATCGCGGTGTCCATTCCACTTGAGGCCGCAAACTCAGGGTCCCTCTCACATACCAAGAGCTGAGAGAAGCCTCCTCTTGAGGTGCTTGTGGTAAGGTGGTATTCCTCTGGAGTCGAAGCCTGGAACTAACCTCTCATCTCGAGTTGATTTTTGGTCCACGGAGCTCTTTCGTGTTGCTACAGTGACCTCAGGATCCCTTTAGCCTTGAAACAGTGTTCTTGGGGTTTCTCTGGAGTGCCCCCAAGGAAATCAAGGCTCCTTTCATGTGTGATGTGCAACACGGAATTGCTCTGCACGCAGCGCAGGGGAATCGGGCCTCATATCGCGGCGAGGGGAAAGTCTCATGGTTTTTCTCGAGTTGCGGCGGGAACCTGGGGTATATTCTCGAGTTACGACGGGGATGGCCCTGCCACACACGTGTTTCTTCAGCGACGTCAGGACTCCTGCCTAGTTGCGAGGGACAACTCGGGATTCTCCTCGAGGCTTGGCAGGGCAATTGGGACGCCTCTCCAGCTGAGGCGGGAGACCAAGTGTCCCTATCCACGTGCACAGGAATCCTGGGACTCCTATCAAGTTTCACGAGGAGTCAGGCATCGTCTCCTTTGGAGGCACTGATCTCCGCGTACCTCTGGAGTTTTCAAAGGATGTGAGGCCTCCGGTCGCGATGAGGTGGGGAACTAGGTCTTTCTCTGTGGTCTCCACAGGGGATTCAGACATCCTTTCGTCTTGGGAGATGCAAGACGAGCCTGCATTCAAGTCACTGCAGGGATATCCGGCCTTATTTCGAGCCAGGGCATCGCGGTGTCCATTCCACTTGAGGCCGCAAACTCAGGGTCCCTCTCACATCCCTAGAGCTGAGAGAAGACTCCTCTTGAGGTGCTTGTGGTAAGGTGGTATTCCTCTGGAGTCGAAGCCAGGGACTAACCTATCATCTCGAGTTGATTTTTGGTCCATGGAGCTCTTTCGTGTTGCTACAGTGACCTCAGGATCCCTCTAGCCTTGAAACAGTGTTCTTGGGGTTTCTCTGGAGTGCCACCAAGAAAATCAAGGCTCCTTTCATGGGTGATGTGCAACACGGAATTGCTCTGCACGCAGTGCAGGGGAATCGGGCCTCATCTCGCGGCGAGGGGGAAGTCTCATGGTTTTTCTCGAGTTGCGGCGGGAACCTGGGGTATATTCTCGAGTTACGACGGGGATGGCCCTTCCACCCACGTGTTTGTTCAGCGACGTCAGGATTCCTGCCTAGTTGCGAGGGACAATTCGGGATTCTCTTCAAGGCTTGGCAGGGCAATTGGGACGCCTCTCCAGCTGAGGCGGGAGACCAAGGGTCCCTTTCCATGTGCCACAGGAATCCTGGGACTCCTATCAAGTTTCACGAGGAGTCAGGCATCGTCTCCTTTGGAGGCACTGATCTCCACGTACCTCTGGAGTTTTCAAAGGATGTGAGGCATCCGGTCGCGATGAGGTGGGGTACTAGGTCTTTCTCTGTGGTCTACACTGGGGATTCAGACATCCTTTCGTCTTGGGAGATGCAAGACGAGCCTGCATTCAAGTCACTGCAGGGATATCCGGCCTTATTTCGAGCCAGGGCATCGCAGTGTCCATTCCACTTGAGGCCGCAAACTCAGGGTCCCTCTCACATACCTAGAGCTGAGAGAAGCCTCCTCTTGAGGTGCTTGTGGTAAGGTGGTATTTCTCTGGAGTGGAAGCCAGGGACTAACCACTCATCTCGAGTTGATTTTTGGTCCACGGAGCTCTTTCGTGTTGCTACAGTGACCTCAGGATTCCTCTAGCCTTGAAACAGTGTTCTTGGGGTTTCTCTGGAGTGGCACCAAGGAAATAAAGGCTCCTTTCATGTGTGATGTGCAACACGGAATTGCTCTGCTCGCAGTGCAGGGGAATCGGGCCTCATCTCGCGGCGAGGGGGAAGTCTCATGGTTTTTCTCGAGTTGTGGCGGGAACCTGGGGTATATTCTCGAGTTACGACGGGGAAGGCCATTCCACACACGTGTTTCTTCAGCGACGTCAGGACTCCTGCCTAGTTGCGAGGGACAACTCGGGATTCTCCTCGAGGCTTGGCAGGGCAATTGGGACGCCTCTCCAGCAGAGGCGGGAGACCAAGGGTCCCTTTCCACGTGCACAGGAATCCTGGGACTCCTATCAAGTTTCACGAGGAGTCAGGCATCGTCTTCTTTGGAGGCACTGATCTCCGCGTACCTCTGAAGTTTTCAAAGGATGTGAGGCCTCCGGTCGCGATGAGGTGGGGAACTAGGTCTTTCTCTGTGGTCTCCACAGGGGATTCAGACATCCTTTCGTCTTGTGAGATGCAAGACGAGCCTGCATTCAAGTCACTGCAGGCATATCCGGCCTTATTTCGAGTCAGGGCATCGCGGTGTCCATTCTACTTGAGGCCGCAAACTCAGAGTCCCTCTCACATAGCTAGAGCTGAGAGAAGCCTCCTCTTGAGGTGCTTGTGGTAAGGTGGTATTCCTCTGGAGTAGAAGCCAGGGACTAACCTCTCATCTCGAGTTGATTTTTGGTCCACGGAGCTCTTTCGTGTTGCTACAGTGACCTCAGGATCCCTCTAGCATTGAAACAGTGTTCTTGGGGTTTCTCTGGAGTGCCATCAAGGAAATCAAGGCTCCTTTCATGTGTGATGTGCAACACGTAATTGTTCTGCACGCAGTGCAGGGGAATCGGGCCTCATCTCGCAGCGAGGGGGAAGTCTCATGGTTTTTTTCGAGTTGCGGCGGGAACCTGCGGTATATTCTCGAGTTACGACGGGGATGGCCCTTCCACCCACGTGTTTCTTCAGTGACGTCAGGACTCCTGCATAGTTGCGAGGGACAACTCGGGATTCTCCTCGAAGCTTGGCAGGGCAATTGGGACGCCTCTCCAGCTGAGGCGGGAGACCAAGGCTCCCTTTCCACGTGCCACAGGAATCCTGGGACTCCTATCAAGTTTCACGAAGAGTAAGGCATCATCTCCTTTGGAGGCACTGATCTCCGCGTACCTCTGGAGTTTTCAAAGGATATGAGGCCTCCGGTCGCGATGAGGTGGGGAACTAGGTCTTTCTCTGTGGTCTCCACAGGGGATTCAGACATCCTTTCGTATTGGGAGATGCAAGACAAGCCTGCATTCAAGTCACTGCAGGGATATCCGGCCTTATTTCGAGCCAGGGTATCTCAGTGTCCATTCCACTTGAGGCCGCAAACTCAGGGTCCCTTTCACATACCTAGAGCTGAGAGAAGCCTCCTCTTGAGGTGCTTGTGGTAAGGTGGTATTCCTGTGGAGTAGAAGCCAGGGACTAACCTCTCATCTCGAGTTGATTTTTGGTCCACAGAGATCTTTCGTGTTGCTACAGTGACCTCAGGATCCCTCTAGCCTTGAAACAGTGTTCTTGGGGTTTCTCTGGAGTGCCACCAAGGAAATCAAGGCTCCTTTCATGTGTGATGTGCAACACGGAATTGCTCTGCACGCAGTGCAGGGGAATCGGGCCTCATCTCGCGGCGAGGGGGAAGTCTCATGGTTTTTCTCGAGTTGCGGCGGGAACCTGGGGTATATTCTCGAGTTACGACGGGGATGGCCCTTCCACCCATGTGATTGTTCAGCGACGTCAAGACTCCTGCCTAGTTGCGAGGGACAATTCGGGATTCTCCTCGAGGCTTGACAGGGCAATTGGGACGCCTCTCCAGCTGAGGCGGGAGACCAAGGGTCCCTTTCCATGTGCCACAGGAATCCTGGGACTCCTATCAAGTTTCACGAGGAGTCAGGCATCGTCTCCTTTGGAGGCACTGATCTCCACGTACCTCTGGAGTTTTCAAAGGATGTGAGGCCTCCGGTCGCGATGAGGTGGGGAACTAGGTCTTTCTCTGTGGTCTCCACAGGGGATTCAGACATCCTTTCGTCTTGTGAGATGCAAGACGAGCCTGCATTCAAGTCACTGCAGGGATATCCGGCCTTATTTCGAGTCAGTGCATCGCGGTGTCCATTCCACTTGAGGCCGCAAACTCAGGGTCCCTCTCACATACCTAGAGCTGAGAGAAGCCTCCTCTTGAGGTGCTTGTGGTAAGGTGGTTTTCCTCCGGAGTCGAAGCCACGGACTAACCTCTCATCTCGAGTTTATTTTTGGTCCATGGAGGTCTTTCCTGTTGCTACAGTGACCTCAGGATCCCTCTAGCCTTGAAACAGTGTTCTTGGGGTTTCTCTGGAGTGCCACCAAGGAAATCAAGGCTCCTTTCATGTGTGATGTGCAACACGGAATTGCTCTGCACGCAGTGCAGGGGAATCGGGCCTCATCTCGCGGCGAGGGGGAAGTCTCATGGTTTTTCTCGAGTTGCGGCGGGAACCTGCGGTATATTCTCGAGTTACGACGGGGATGGCCCTTCCACCCATGTGATTGTTCAGCGACGTCAGGACTCCTGCCTAGTTGCGAGGGACAACTCGGGATTCTCCTCGAGGCTTGGCAGGGCAATTGGGACGCCTCTCCAGCTGAGGCGGGAGACCAAGGGTCCCTTTCCATGTGCCACAGGAATCCTGGGACTCCTATCAAGTTTCACGAGGAGTCAGGCATCGTCTCCTTTGGAGGCACTGATCTCCGCGTACCTCTGGAGTTTTCAAAGGATGTGAGGCCTCCGGTCGCGATGAGGTGGGGAACTAGGTCTTTCTCTGTGGTCTCCACAGGGGATTCAGACATCCTTTCGTCTTGTGAGATGCAAGACGAGCCTGCATTCAAGTCACTGCAGGGATATCCGGCCTTATTTCGAGTCAGGGCATCGCGGTGTCCATTCTACTTGAGGCTGCAAACTCAGAGTACCTCTCACATAGCTAGAGCTGAGAGAAGCCTCCTCTTGAGGTGCTTGTGGTTAGGTGGTATTCCTCTGGAGTCAAAGCCAGGGACTAACCTCTCATCTCGAGTTGATTTTTGGTCCACGGAGCTCTTTCATGTTGCTACAGTGACCTCAGGATCCCTCTAGCATTGAAACAGTGTTCTTGGGGTTTCTCTGGAGTGCCATCAAGGAAATCAAGGCTCCTTTCATGTGTGATGTGCAACACGGAATTGCTCTGCACGCAGTGAGGGGAATTGGGCCTCATCTAGCGGTGAGGGGGAAGTCTCATGGTTTTTCTCGAGTTGCGGCGGGAACCTGGGGTATATTCTCGAGTTACGACGGGGATGGCCCTTCCACACACGTGTTTGTTCAGCGACGTCAGGACTCCTGCCTAGTTGCGAGGGACAACTCGGGATTCTCCTCGAGGCTTGGCAGGGCAATTGGGACGCCTCTCCAGCTGAGGCGGGAGACCAAGGGTCCCTTTTCACGAGCCACAGGAATCCTGGGACTCCTATCAAGTTTCACGAGGAGTCAGGCATCGTCTCCTTTGGAGGCATTGATCTTCGCGTACCTCTGGAGTTTTCAAAGTATGTGAGGCATCCCGTCACGATGAGGTGGGGAACTAGGTCTTTCTCTGTGGTCTCCACAGGGGATTCAGACATCCGTTCGTCTTGGGAGATGCAAGACGAGCCTGCATTCAAGTCACTGCAGGGATATCCGGCCTTATTTCGAGTCAGGGCATCGCGGTGTCCATTCCACTTGTGGCCGCAAACTCAGGGTCCCTCTCACATAGCTAGAGCTGAGAGAAGCCTCCTCTTGAGGTGCTTGTGGTAAGGTGGTATTCCTCTGGAGTCGAAGCCAGGGACAAACCTCTCATCTCCAGTTGATTTGTGGTCCACGGAGCTCTTTCGTGTTGCTACAGTGACCTCAGGATCCCTCTAGCCTTGAAACAGTGTTCTTGAAGTTTCTCTGAAGTGCCATCAAGGAAATCAAGGCTCCTTTCATGTGTGATGTGCAACACGGAATTGCTCTGCACGCAGTGCAGGGGAATCAGGCCTCATCTCGCGGCGAGGGGGAAGTCTCATGGTTTTTCTCGAGTTGCGGCGACAACCTGGGATATATTCTCGAGTTCCGACGGGGATGGCTCTTCCACTCACGTGTTTGTTCAGCGACGGCAGGACTCTTGCCTAGTTGCGAGGGAAAACACGGGATTCTCCTCGAGGCTTGGCAGGGCAATAGAGACGCCTCTCCAGCTGAGGCGAGAGACCAAGGGTCCCTTTCCACGTGCCACAGGAATTCTAGGACTCCTATCAAGTTTCACGAGGAGTCAGGCATCGTCTCCTTTGGAGGCACTGATCTCCACGTACCTCTGGAGTTTTCAAAGGATGTGAGGCCTCCGGTCGCGATGAGGTGGGGAACTAGGTCTTTCTCTGTGGTCTCCACAGGGGATTCAGACATCCTTTCGTCTTGGGAGATGCAAGACGAGCCTGCATTCAAGTCACTGCAGGGATATACGGCCTTATTTCGAGTCAGGGCATCGCGGTGTCCATTCCACTTGAGGCCGCAAACTCAGGGTCCCTCTCACATAGCTAGAGCTAAAAGAAGCCTCCTCTTGAGGTGCTTGTGGTAAGGTGGTATTCCTCTGGAGTCGAAGCCTGGGACTAACCTCTCATCTCGAGTTGATTTTTGGTCCACGGAGCTCTTTCGTGTTGCTACAGTGACCTCAGGACTCCTCTAGCCTTGAAACAGTGTTCTTGGGGTTTCTCTGGAGTGCCATCAAGGAAATCAAGGCTCCTTTCATGTGTGATGTGCAACACGGAATTGCTCTGCATGCAGTGCAGGGGAATCGGGCCTCATGTGGCGGCGAGGGGGAAGTCTCAAGGTTTTTCTCGTGTTCCGACGGGAACCTGGGGTATATACTCGAGTTACGACGGGGAAGGACCTTCCACCCACGTGTTTGTTCAGCGACGTCAGGACTCCTGCCTAGTTGCGAGGGACAACTCGGGATTCTCCTCGAGGCTTGGCAGGGCAATTGGGACGCCTCTCCATCTGAGGCGGGAGACCAAGGGTCCCTTTCCATGTGCCACAGGAATCCTGGGACTCCTATCAAGTTTCACGAGGAGTCAGGCATCGTCTCCTTTGGAGGTACTGATCTCCGCATACCTCTGGAGTTTTCAAAGAATGTGAGGCCTCCGGTCGTGATGAGGTGGGGAACTAGGTCTTTCTCTGTGGTCTCCACAGGGGATTCAGACATCCTTTCGTCTTGGGAGATGCAAGACGAGCCTGCATTCAAGTCACTGCAGGAATATCTGGCCTTATTTCGAGTCAGGGCATCGCGGTGTCCATTCCACTTGAGGCCGCAAACTCAGGGTCCCTCTCACATACCTAGAGCTGAGAGAAGCCTCCTCTTGAGGTGCTTGTGGTAAGGTGGTATTCCTCTGGAGTCGAAGCCAGGGACTAACCTCTCATCTCGAGTTTATTTTTGCTCCACGGAGCTCTTTCGTGTTGCTACAGTGACCTCAGGATGCCTCTAGCCTTGAAACAGTGTTCTTGGGGTTTCTCTGGAGTGCCATCAAGGAAATCAAGGCTCCTTTCATGTGTGATGTGCAACACGGAATTGCTCTGCACGCAGTGCAGGGGAATCAGGCCTCATCTCGCGGCGAGGGGGAAGTCTCATGGTTTTTCTCAGTTGCGGCGGGAACCTGGGGTATATTCTCGGGTTACGACGGGGATGGCCCTTCCACCCACGTGTTTATTCAGCGACGGCAGGACTCCTGCCTCGTTGCGAGGGACAACTCGGGATTCTCCTCGAGGCTTGGCAGGGCAATTGAGATGCCTCTCCAGCTGAGGCAGGAGACCAAGGCTCCCTTTCAACGTGCCACAGGAATCCTGGGACTCCGAAGAAGTTTCCCGAGGAGTCAGGCATCGTCTCCTTTGGAGGCACTGATCTCCGCATACCTCTGGAGTATTCAAAGGATGTGTGGCCTCCGGTCGCGATGAGGTGGGGAACTAGGTCTTTCTCTGTGGTCTCTACAGGGGATTCAGACATCCTTTCGTCTTGGGAGATGCAAGACGAGCCTGCATTCAAGTCACTGCAGGGATATCCGGCCTTATTTCGAGTCAGGGCATCGCGGTGTCCATTCTACTTGAGGCTGCAAACTCAGGGTCCCTCTCACATAGCTAGAGCTGAGAGAAACCTCCTCTTGAGGTGCTTGTGGTAAGGTCGTATTCCTCTGGATTCGAAGCCAGGGACTAACCTCTCATCTCGAGTTGATTTTTGGTCCACGGAGCTCTTTCGTGTTGCTACAGTGACCTCTGGATCCCTCTAGCCTTGAAACAGTGTTCTTGGGGTTTCTCTGGAGTGCCATCAAGGAAATCAAGGCTCCTTTCATGTGTGATGTGCAATACGGAATTGCTCTGCATGCATTGCAGGGGAATCGGGCCTCATCTCGCGGCGAGGGGGAAGTCTCATGGGTTTTCTCGAGTTGCGGTGGGAACCTGGTGTATATTCTCGAGTTCCGACGGGGATGGCCCTTCCACCCACGTGTTTGTTCAGTGACGTCAGGACTCCTGCCTAGTTGTGAGTGACAACTCGGGATTCTCCTCGAGGCTTGGCAGGGCAATTGAGACGCCTCTCCAGCTGAGGCGGTAGACCAAGGGTCCCTTTCCACGTGCCACAGGAATCCTGTGACTCCTATCAAGTTTCACAAGGAGTCAGGCATCGTCTCCTTTGGAGGCACTGATCTCCACGTACCCCTGGAGTTTTCAAAGGATGTGAGGCCTCCGGTCGCGATGAGGTGGAGAACTAGGTATTTCTCTGTGGTCTCCACAGGGGAATCAGACATCCTTTCGTCTTGGGAGATGCAAGACGAGCCTGCATTCAAGTCACTGCAGGCATATCCGGCCTTATTTCGAGCCAGGACATCGCGGTGTCCATTCCACTTGAGGCCACAAAATCAGGGTCCCTCTCACATACCTAGAGCTGAGAGAAGCCTTCTCTTGAGGTGCTTGTGGTAAGGTGGTATTCCTCTGGAGTCGAAGCCAGGGACTAACCTCTCATCTCGAGTTGATTTTTGTTCCACGGAGCTCTTTCGTGTTGCTACAGTGACCTCAGGATCCCTCTAGCCTTGAAACAGTGTTCTTGGGGTTTCTCTGGAGTGCCATCAAGGAAATCAAGGCTCCTTTCATGTTTTATGTGCAACACGGAAATGCTTTGAATGCAGTGCAGGGGAATCGGGCCTCATCTCGCGGCGAGGGGGAAGTCTCATGGTTTTTCTCGAGTTGCGGCGGGAACCTGGTGTATATTCTCGAGTTACGACGGGGATGGCCCTTCCACACACTTGTTTGTTCAGCGACGGCAGGACTCCTGCCTAGTTGCGAGGGGAAAATCAGGATTCTCCTCGAGGCTTGGCAGGGCAATTGGGACGCCTCTCCAGCTGAGGCGGGAGACCAAGGGTCCCTTTCCACGTGCCACAGGAATCCTGGGACTCCTATCAAGTTTCACGAGGAGTCAGGCATCGTCTCCTTTGGAGGCACTGATCTCTGCGAACCTCTGGAATTTTCAAAGGATGTGAGGCCTCTGGTCGCGATGAGGTGGGGAACTAGGTCTTTCTCTGTGGTCTCCACAGGGGATTCAGACATCCTTTCGTCTTGGGAGATGCAAGACGAGCCTGCATTCAAGTCACTGCAGGGATATCCGGCCTTATTTCGAGTCAGGGCATCGCGGTGTCCATTCCACTTGAGGCCGCAAACTCAGGGTCCCTCTCACATACCTAGAGCTGAGAGAAGCCTCCTCTTGAGGTGCTTGTGGTAAGGTGGTTTTCCTCTGGAGTTGAAGCCAGGGACTAACCTCTCATCTCGAGTTGATTTTTGGTCCACGGAGCTCTTTCGTGTTGCTACAGTGACCTCAGGATCCCTCTAGCCTTGAAACAGTGTTCTTGGGGTTTCTCTGCAGTGCCATCAAGGAAATCAAGGCTCCTTTCTTGTGTGATGTGCAACACCGAATTGCTCTGCACGCAGTGCAGGGGAATCGGGCCTCATCTCGCGGCAAGGGGGAAGTCTCATGGTTTTTCTCGAGGTGCGGCGACAACCTTGGGTATAATCTCGAGTTTCGACGGGGATGGCCCTTCCACCCACGTGTTTGTTCAGCGACGTCAGGACTCCTGCCTAGTTGCGAGGGACAACTCGGGATGCTCCTCGAGGCTTCGCAGGGCAATTGGGACGCCTCTCCAGCTGAGGCGGGAGACCAAGGGTGCCTTTCCATGTGCCACAGGAATCCTGGGACTCCTATCAAGCTTCACGAGGAGTCAGGCATCGTCTCTTTTGGAGGCACTGATCTCCGCGTACCTCAGGAGTTTTCAAAGAATGTGAGGCATCCGGTCGCGATGAGGTGGGGAACTAGGTCTTTCTCTGTGGTCTACACTGGGGATTCAGACATCCTTTCGTCTTGGGAGATGCAAGACGAGTCTGCATTCAAGTCAATGCAGGGATATCCAGCCTTATTTCGAGTCAGGGCATCGCGGTGTCCATTCCACTTGAGGCCGCAAACTCAGGGTCCCTCTCACATAGCTAGAGCTGAGAGAAACCTCCTCTTGAGGTGCTTGTGGTAAGGTGGTATTCCGGTGGAGATGAAGCCAGGGACTAACCTCTCATCTCGAGTTGATTTTTGGTCCACAGAGATCTTTCGTGTTGCTACAGTGACCTCAGGATCCCTCTAGCCTTGAAACAGTGTTCTTTGAGTTTCTCTGGAGTGCCATCAAGGAAATCAAGGCTCCTTTCCTGTGTGATGTGCAACACGGAATTGCTCTGCACGCAGTGCAGGGGAATCGGGCCTCATCTCGCGGCAAGTGGGAAGTCTCATGGTTTCTCTCGAGTTGTGGCGGGAACCTGGGGTATATTCTCGAGTTACGACGGGGATGGCCCTTCCACACACCTGTTTGTTCAGCGACGTCAGGACTCCTGCCTAGTTGCGAGGGACAACTCGGGATTCTCCTCGAGGCTTAGCAGGGCAATTGGGACGCCTCTCCAGCTGAGGCGGGAGACCAAGGGTCCCTTTCCACGTGCCACAGGAATCCTGGGACTCCTATCAAGATTATCGAGGAGTCAGGCATCGTCTCCTTTGGAGGCACTGATCTCCGCGTCCCTCTGGAGTTTTCAAAGGATGTGAGGCCTCTGGTCGCGATGAGGTGGGGAACTAGGTCTTTCTCTGTGGTCTCCTCAAGGGATTCAGACATCCTTTCGTCTTGGGAGATGCAAGATGAGCCTGTATTCATGTCACTGCAGGGATATCCGGCCTTACTTCAAGTCAGTGCATCACGGTGTCCATTCCACTTGAGACCGCAATGTCAGGGTCCCTCTCACATATCTAGTGCTGAGAGAAGCCTCCTCTTGAGGTGCTTGTGGTAAGGTGGTATTCCTCTGGATTCGAAGCCAGGGACTAACCTCTCATCTCGAGTTGATTTGTGGTCCACGGAGCTCTTTCGTGTTGCTACAGTGACCTCAGGATCCCTCTAGCCTTGAAACAGTGTTCTTGGGGTTTCTCTGGAGTGCCATCAAGGAAATCAAGGCTCCTTTCCTGTGTGATGTGCAACACGGCATTGCTCTGCACTCAGTGCAGGGGAATCGGGCCTCATCTCGCGGCGAGGGGGAAGTCTCATGGTTTTTCTCGAGTTGCGGCGGGAACCTGGGGTATATTCTCGAGTTACGACGGGGATGGACCTTCCACACACCTGTTTGTTCTGCGACGTCAGGACTCCTGCCTAGTTGCGAGGGACAACTCGGGATTTTCCTCGAGGCTTGGTAGGGCAATTGGGACGCCTCTCCAGCTGAGGCGGGAGACCAAGGGTCCCTTTCTACGTGCCACAGGAATCCTGGGACGCCTATCAAGTTTCTCGAGGAGTCAGGCATCGTCTCTTTGGAGGCACTGATCTCCGCGTCCCTCTGGAGTTTTCAAAGGATGTGAGGCCTCCGGTCGCGATGAGGTGGGGAACTAGGTCTTTCCCTGTGGTCTCCACAGGCGATTCAGACATCCTTTCGTCTTGGGAGATGCAAGACGAGCGTGCATTCAAGTCTCTGTAGGCATATCCGGCCTTATTTCTGGTCAGGGCATCCCGGTGTCCATCCCCCTTGAGGCCGCACACTCAGGGTGCCTCTCACATACCTAGAGCTGACAGAAGCCTCCTCTTGAGTTGCTTGTGGTAAGGTGGTATTCCTCTGGAATCGAAGCCAGGGACTAACCTCTCATCTCGAGTTGATTTGTGCTCCATGGAGCTCTTTCGTGATGCTACAGTGATCTCAGGATCCCTCTAGCCTTGAAACAGTGTTTTTGGGGTTTCTCTGGAGTGCTATCAAGGTAATCAAGGCTCCTTTCCTGTGTGATGTGCAACACGGCATTCCTCTGCACCAGTGCAGGGGAATCGGGCCTCATCTCGCTGCGAGGGGGAAGTCTCATGGTGTTTCTCGAGTTGCGGTGGGAACCTGGGGTATATTCTCGAGTTTCGACGGGGATGGCCCTTCCACACACGTGTTTGTTCAGCGACGTCAGGACTCCTGCCTAGTTGTGAGGGACAACTCGGGATTCTTCTCCTCGATGCTTGGCAGGGAAATTGGGACGCCTCTCCAGCTGAGGCGGGAGACCAAGGGTCCCTTTCCACGTGCCACAGGAATCCTGGGACGCCTATCAAGTTTCACGAGGAGTCAGGCATCGTCTCTTTGGAGGCACTGATCTCCGCGTCCCTCTGGAGTTTTCAAAGAATGTGAGGCCTCCGGTCGCGATGAGGTGGGGAACTAGGTCTTTCTCTGTGGTCTCCACAGGCGATTCAGACATTCTTTCGTCTTGGGAGATGCAAGACGAGCCTGCATTCAAGTCACTGCAGGCATATCCGGCCTTATTTCGAGTCAGGGCATCGCGGTTTCCATTCCACTTGAGGCCGCAAACTCAGGGTCCCTCTCACATACCTAGAGCTGAGAGAAGCCTCCTCTTGAGGTGCTTGTGGTAAGGTGGTATTCCTCTGGAGTCGAAGCCAGGGACTAACCTCTCATCTCGAGTTGATTTTTGGTCCACGGAGCTCTTTCGTGTTGCTACAGTGACCTCAGGATCCCTTTAGCCTTGAAAGAGTGTTCTTGGGGTTTCTCTGGAGTGCCATCAATGAAATCCAGGCTCCTTTCCTGTGTGATGTGCAACACGGCATTGCTCTGCACGCAGTGCAGGGGAATCGGGCGTCATCTCGCGGCGAGGGGGAAGTCTCATGGTTTTTCTCGAGTTGCGGCGGGAACCTGGGGTATATTCTTGAGTTACGAGGGGGATGGCCCTTCCACACACGTGTTTGTTCTGCGACGTCAGGACTCCTGCCTAGTTGCGAGGGAGAACTCGGGATTTTCCTCGAGGTTTGGCAGGGCAATTGGAACGCCTCTCCAGCTGAGGCGGGAGACCAAGTTTCCCTCTCCACGTGCCACAGGAATCCTGGGACGCCTATCAAGTTTCACGAGGAGTCAGGCATCGTCTCTTTAGAGGCACTGATCTCCGCGTCCCTCTGGAGTTTTCAAAGAATGTGAGGCCTCCGGTCGCGATGAGGTGGGGAACTAGGTCTTTCTCTGTGGTCTCCACAGGCGATTCAGACATCCTTTCGTCTTGGGAGATGCAAGACGAGCCTGCATTCAAGTCACTGCAGGCATATCCGGCCTTATTTCGAGTCAGGGCATCGCGGTGTCCATTCCACTTGAGGCCGCAAACTCAGGGTCCCTCTCACATACCTAGAGCTGAGAGAAGCCTCCTCTTGAGGTACTTCTGGTAAGGTGGTATTCCTCTGGAGTCGAAGCCAGGGACTAACCTCTCATCTCGAGTTGACTTTTTGTCCACCGAGCTCTTTCGTGTTGCTACAGTGACATCAGGATCCCTCTATCCTTGAAACAGTGTTCTTGGGCTTTCTCTGGAGTGCCATCAAGGAAATCAAGGCTCCTTTCCTGTGTGATGTGCAACACGGCATTGCTCTGCACGCAGTGCAGAGGAATCGGGCCTCATCTCGCGGCGAGGGGGAAGTCTCATGGTTTTTCTCGAGTTGCGGCGGGAACCTGGGGTATATTCTTGAGTTACGACGGGGATGGCCCTTCCACACACGTGTTTGTTCAGCGACGTCAGGACTCCTGCCTAGTTGCGAGGGAGAACTCGGGATTTTCCTCGAGGTTTGGCAGGGCAATTGGAACGCCTCTCCAGCTGAGGCGGGAGACCAAGGTTCCCTTTCCACGTGCCACAGGAATCCTTGGACTCCTATCAAGTTTCACGAGGAGTCAGGCATCGTCTCCTTTGGAGGCACTGATCTCCGCGTCCCTCTGGAGTTTTCAAAGTATGTGAGGCCTCCGGTCGCGATGAGGTGGGGAACTAGGTCTTTCCCTGTGGTCTCCACAGGCGACTCAGACATCCTTTCGTCTTGGGAGATGCAAGACGAGCGTGCATTCAAGTCACTGCAGGCATATTCGGCCTTATTTCTGGTCAGGGCATCCCGGTGTCCATCCCCCTTGAGGCCGCACACTCAGGGTGCCTCTCACATACCTAGAGCTGAGAGAAGCCTCCTCTTGAGGTGCTTGTGGTAAGGTGGTATTCCTCTGGAATCGAAGCCAGGGACTAACCTCTCATCTCGAGTTGATTTGTGCTCCATGGAGCTCTTTCGTGTTGCTACAGTGATCTCAGGAACCCTCTAGCCTTGAAACAGTGTTTTTGGGGTTTCTCTGGAGTGCTATCAAGGAAATCAAGGCTCCTTTCCTGTATGATGTGCAACACCGCATTCCTCTGCACCAGTGCAGGGGAATCGGGCCTCATCTCACGGCGAGGGGGAAGTCTGATGGTGTTTCTCGAGTTGCGGTGGGAACCTGGTGTATATTCTCGAGTTACGACGGGAATGGCCCTTCCACACACCTGTTTCTTCAGCGACGGCAGGATTCCTGCCTAGTTGCGAGGGACAACTCGGGATTCTCCTCGAGGCTTGGCAGGGCAATTGGAACGCCTCTCCAGCTGAGGCGGGAGACCAAGGTTCCCTTTCCACGTGCCACAGGAATCCTTGGACTCCTATCAAGTTTCACGAGGAGTCAGGCATCGTCTCCTTTGGAGGCACTGATCTCCGCGTACCTCTGAAGTTTTCAAAGGATGTGAGGCATCCGGTCGCAGTGAGGTGGGGAACTAGGTCTTTCTCTATGGTCTCTACAGGGGATTCAGACATCCTTTCGTCTTGGGAGATGCAAGACGAGCCTGCATTCAAGTCACTGCAGGGATATCCGGCCTTATTTCGAGTCAGGGCATCGCGGTGTCCATTCCACTTGAGGCCGCAAACTCAGGGTCCCTCTCACATACCTAGAGCTGAGAGAAGCCTCCTCTTGAGGTGCTTGTGGTAAGGTGCTATTCCTCTGGAGTCGAAGCCAGGGACTAACCTCTCATCTCGAGTTGATTTTTGGTCCATGGAGCTCTTTCGTGTTGCTACAGTGACCTCAGGATCCCTCTAGCCTTGAAACAGTGTTCTTGGGGTTTCTCTGGAGTACCATCAAGGAAATCAAGGCTCCTTTCATGTGTGATGTGCAACACGGAATTGCTCTGCACGCAGTGCAGGGGAATCGGGCCTCATCTCGCGGCGAGGGGGAAGTCTCATGGTTTTTCTCGAGTTGCGGTGGGAACCTGGTGTATATTCTCGAGTTACGACGGGAATGGCCCTTCCACACACCTGTTTCTTCAGCGACGGCAGGATTCCTGCCTAGTTGCGAGGGACAACTCGGGATTCTCCTCGAGGCTTGGCAGGGCAATTGGGACGCCTCTCCAGCTGAGGCGGGAGACCAAGGGTGCCTTTCCATGTGCCACAGGAATCCTGGGACTCCTATCAAGCTTCACGAGGAGTCAGGCATCGTCTCCTTTGGAGGCACTGATCTCCGCGTACCTCTGGAGTTTTCAAAGGATGTGAGGCATCCGGTCGCGATGAGGTGGGGAACTAGGTCTTTCTCTGTGGTCTCCACAGGGGATTCAGACATCCTTTCGTCTTGGGAGATGCAAGACGAGCCTGCATTCAAGTCACTGCAGGGATATCCAGCCTTATTTCGAGTCAGGGCATCGCAGTGTCCATTCCACTTGAGGCCGCAAACTCAGGGTCCCTCTCACATAGCTAGAGCTGAGAGAAGCCTCCTCTTGAGGTGCTTGTGGTAAGGTGGTATTCCTGTGGAGTTGAAGCCAGGGACTAACCTCTCATCTCGAGTTGATTTTTGGTCCACAGAGATCTTTCGTGTTGCTACAGTGACCTCAGGATCCCTCTAGCCTTGAAACAGTGTTCTTGGGGTTTCTTTGGAGTGCCATCAAGGAAATCAAGGCTCCTTTCATGTGTGATGTGCAACACGGAATTGCTCTGCTCGCAGTGCAGGGGAATCCGGCCTCATCTCGCGGCGAGGGGGAAGTCTCATGGTTTTTCTCGAGTTGCGGCGACAACCTGGGATATATTCTCGAGTTCCGACGGGGATGGCCCTTCCACTCACGTGTTTGTTCAGCGACGGCAGGACTCCTGCCTAGTTGCGAGGGAAAACACGGGATTCTCCTCGAGGCTTGGCAGGGCAATAGAGACGCCTCTCCAGCTGAGGCGAGAGACCAAGGGTCCCTTTCCACGTGCCACAGGAATTCTAGGACTCCTATCAAGTTTCACGAGGAGTCAGGCATCGTCTCCTTTGGAGGCACTGATCTCAGCGTACCTCTGGAGTTTTCAAAGAATGTGAGGCCTCCGTTCGCGATGAGGTGGGGAACTAGGTCTTTCTCTGTGGTCTCCACAGGGGATTCAGACATCCTTTCGTCTTGGGAGAATCAAGACGAGCCTTCATTCAAGTCACTGCAGGGATATCCGGCCTTATTTCGAGTCAGGGCATCGCGGTGTCCATTCCACTTGAGGCCGCAATCTCAGGGTCCCTCTCACATAGCTAGAGCTAAAAGAAGCCTCCTCTTGAGGTGCTTGTGGTAAGGTGGTATTCCTCTGGAGTCGAAGCCTGGGACTAACCTCTCTTCTCGAGTTGATTTTTGGTCCATGGAGCTCTTTCGTGTTGCTACAGTGACCTCAGGACTCCTCTAGCCTTGAAACAGTGTTCTTGGGGTTTCTCTGGAGTGCCATCAAGGAAATCAAGGCTCCTTTCATGTGTGATGTGCAACACGGAATTGCTCTGCATGCAGTGCAGGGGAATCGGGCCTTATCTCGCGGCGAGGGGGAAGTCTCATGGTTTTTCTCGTGTTCCGACGGGAACCTGGGGTATATTCTCGAGTTACGACGGGGAAGGACCTTCCACACACGTGTTTCTTCAGCGACGTCAGGACTCCTGCCTAGTTGCGAGGGCAACTCGGGATTCTCCTCGAGGCTTGGCAGGGCAATTGGGACGCCTCTCCAGCTGAGGCGGGAGACCAAGGGTCCCTTTCCACGTGCCACAGGAATCCTGGGACTCCTAAGAAGTTTCACGAGGAGTCAGGCATCGTCTCCTTTGGAGGCACTGATCTCCGCGTACCTCTGGAGTTTTCAAAGGATGTGAGGCCTCCGTTCGCGATGAGGTGGGGAACTAGGTCTTTCTCTGTGGTCTCCACAGGGGATTCAGACATCCTTTCGTCTTGGGAGATGCAAGACGAGCCTGCATTCAAGTCACTGCAGGGATATCCGGCCTTATTTCGAGTCAGGGCATAGCGGTGTCCATTCCACTTGAGGCTGCAAACTCAGGGTCCCTCTCACATACCTAGAGCTGAGAGAAGCCTCCTCTTGAGGTGCTTGTGGTAAGGTGGTATTCCTCTGGATTCGAAGCCAGGGAATAACCTCTCATTTCGAGTTTATTTTTGGTCCACGAAGCTCTTTCGTGTTGCTACAGTGACATCAGGATCCCTCTTTCCCTGAAACAGTGTTCTTGGAGTTTCTCTGAAGTGCCATCAAGGAAATCAAGGCTCCTTTCATGTGTGATGTGCAACACGGAATTGCTCTGCACGCACTGCAGGGGAATCGGGCCTCATCTCGCTGCGAGGGGGAAGTCTCATGGGTTTTCTCGAGTTGCGGCGGGAACCTGGGGTATATTCTCGAGTTACGACGGGGATGGCCCTTCCACACAAGTGTTTGTTCAGCGACGGCAGGACTCCTGCCTAGTTGCGAGGGGAAAATCAGGATTCTCCTCGAGGCTTGGCAGGGCAATTGGGACGCCTCTCCAGCTGAGGCGGGAGACCAAGGGTCCCTTTCCACGTGCCACAGGAATCCTGGGACTCCTATCAAGTTTCACGAGGAGTCAGGCATCGTCTCCTTTGGAGGCACTGATCTCTGCGAACCTCTGGAATTTTCAAAGGATGTGAGGCCTCCGGTCGCGATGAGGTGGGGAACTAGGTCTTTCTCCTTGGTCTCCACAGGGGATTCAGACATCCTTTCGTCTTGGGAGATGCAAGACGAGCCTGCATTCAAGTCACTGCAGGGATATCCGGCCTTATTTCGAGTCAGGGCATCGCGGTGTCCATTCCACTTGAGGCCGCAATCTCAGGGTCCCTCTCACATACCTAGAGCTGAGAGAAGCCTCCTCTTGAGGTGCTTGTGGTAAGGTGGTTTTCCTCTGGAGTTGAAGCCAGGGACTAACCTCTCATCTCGAGTTGATTTTTGGTCCACGGAGCTCTTTCGTGTTGCTACAGTGACCTCAGGATCCCTCTAGCCTTGAAACAGTGTTCTTGGGGTTTCTCTGCAGTGCCATCAAGGAAATCAAGGCTCCTTTCTTGTGTGATGTGCAACACCGAATTGCTCTGCACGCAGTGCAGGGGAATCGGGCCTCATCTCGCGGCAAGGGGGAAGTCTCATGGTTTTTCTCGAGGTGCGGCGACAACCTTGGGTATAATCTCGAGTTTCGACGGGGATGGCCCTTCCACCCACGTGTTTGCTCAGCGACGTCAGGACTCCTGCCTAGTTGCGAGGGACAACTCGGAATGCTCCTCGAGGCTTCACAGGGCAATTGGGACGCCTCTCCAGCTGAGGCGGGAGACCAAGGGTGCCTTTCCATGTGCCACAGGAATCCTGGGACTCCTGTCAAGTTCCACGAGGAGTCAGGCATCGTCTCCTTTGGAGGCACTGATCTCCGCGTACCTCAGGAGTTTTCAAAGGATGTGAGGCATCCGGTCGCGATGAGGTGGGGAACTAGGTCTTTCTCTGTGGTCTACACTGGGAATTCAGACATCCTTTCGTTTTGGGAGATGCAAGACGAGTCTGCATTCAAGTCACTGCAGGGATATCCAGCCTTATTTCGAGTCAGGGCATCGCGGTGTCCATTCCACTTGAGGCCGCAAACTCAGGGTCCCTCTCACATAGCTAGAGCTGAGAGAAGCCTCCTCTTGAGGTACTTGTGGTAAGGTGGTATTCCTCTGGAGTCGAAGCCAGGGAATAACCTCTCATCTCGAGTTGATTGTTGGTCCTCGGAGCTCTTTCGTGTTGCTACAGTGACCTCAGGATCCCTTTAGCCTTGAAAGAGTGTTCTTGGGGTTTCTCTGGAGTGCCATCAAGGAAATCAAGGCTCCTTTCCTGTGTGATGTGCAACATGGCATTGCTCTGCACGCAGTGCAGGGGAATCGGGCCTCATCTCGCGTCGAGGGGGAAGTCTCATGGTTTTTCTCGAGTTGCGGCGGGAACCTGGGGTATATTCTTGAGTTACGACGGGGATGGCCCTTCCACACACGTGTTTGTTCTGCGACGTCAGGACTCCTGCCTAGTTGCGAGGGAGAACTCGGGATTTTCCTCGAGGCTTGGCAGGGCAATTGGGACGCCTCTCCAGCTGAGGCGGGAGACCAAGTTTCCCTTTCCACGTGCCACAGGAATCCTGGGACGCCTATCAAGTTTCACGAGGAGTCAAGCATCGTCTCTTTGGAGGCACTGATCTCCGCATACCTCTGGAGTTTTGAAAGAATGTGAGGCCTCCGGTCGCGATGAGGTGGGGAACTAGGTCTTTCTCTGTGGTCTCCACAGGCGATTCAGACATCCTTTCGTCTTGGGCGATGCAAGACGAGCCTGCATTCAAGTCACTGCAGGCATATCCGGCCTTATTTCGAGTCAGGGCATCGCGGTGTCCATTCCACTTGAGGCCGCAAACTCAGGGTCCCTCTCACATACCTAGAGCTGAGATAAGCCTCCTCTTGAGGTGCTTGTGGTAAGGTGGTATTCCTCTGGAGTCGAAGCCAGGGACTAACCTCTCATCTCGAGTTGATTTTTGGTCCACGGAGCTCTTTCGTGTTGCTCCAGTGACCTCAGGATCCCTTTAGCCTTGAAAGAGTGTTCTTGGGGTGTCTCTGGAGTGCCATCAATGAAATCAAGGCTCCGTTCCTGTGTGATGTGCAACACGGCATTGCTCTGCACGCAGTGCAGGGGAATCGGGCCTCATCTCGCGGCGAGGGGGAAGTCTCATGGTTTTTCTCGAGTTGCGGCGGGAACCTGGGGTATATTCTTGAGTTACGACGGGGATGGCTCTTCCACACACGTGTTTGTTCTGCGACGTCAGGACTCCTGCCTAGTTGCGAGGGAGAACTCGGGATTTTCCTCGAGGCTTGGCAGGGCAATTGGGACGCCTCTCCAGCTGAGGCGGGAGACCAAGGTTCCCTTTCCACGTGCCACAGGAATCCTGGGACGCCTATCAAGTTTCACGAGGAGTCAGGCATCGTCTCTTTGGAGGCACTGATCTCCGCGTCCCTCTGGAGTTTTCAAAGAATGTGAGGCCTCCGGTCGCGATGAGGTGGGGAACTAGGTCTTTCTCTGTGGTCTCCACAGGCGATTCAGACATCCTTTCGTCTTGGGAGATGCAAGACGAGCCTGCATTCAAGTCACTGCAGGCATATCCGGCCTTATTTCGAGTCAGGGCATCGCGGTGTCCATTCCACTTGAGGCCGCAAACTCAGGGTCCCTCTCACATACCTAGAGCTGAGAGAAGCCTCCTCTTGAGGTACTTCTGGTAAGGTGGTATTCCTCTGGAGTCGAAGCCAGGGACTAACCTCTCATCTCGAGTTGACTTTTGGTCCACCGAGCTCTTTCGTGTTACTACAGTGACCTCAGGATGCCTCTAGCCTTGAAACAGTGTTCTTGGGGTTTCTCTGGAGTGCCATCAAGGAAATCAAGGCTCCTTTCCTGTGTGATGTACAACACGGCATTGCTCTGCACGCAGTGCAGGGGAATCGGGCCTCATCTCGCGGCAAGGGGGAAGTCTCATGGTTTTTCTCGAGTTGCGGCGGGAACCTGGGGTATATTCTCGAGTTACGACGGGGATGGCCCTTCCACACACGTGTTTGTTCAGCGACGTCAGGACTCCTGCCTAGTTGCGAGGGACAACTCGGGATTCTCCTCGAGGCTTGGCAGGGCAATTGGGACGCCTCTCCAGCTGAGGCGGGAGACCAAGGCTCCCTTTCCACGTGCCACAGGAATCCTGGGACTCCTATCAAGCTTCACGAGGAGTCAGGCATCGTCTCCTTTGGAGGCACTGATCTCCGCGTCCCTCTGGAGTTTTCAAAGAATGTGAGGCCTCCGGTCGCGATGAGGTGGGGAACTAGGTCTTTCTCTGTGGTCTCCACAGGCGATTCAGACATCCTTTCGTCTTGGGAGATGCAAGACGAGCCTGCATTCAAGTCACTGCAGGCATATCCGGCCTTATTTCGAGTCAGGGCATCGCGGTGTCCATTCCACTTGAGGCCGCAAACTCAGGGTCCCTCTCACATACCTAGAGCTGAGAGAAGCCTCCTCTTGAGGTACTTCTGGTAAGGTGGTATTCCTCTGGAGTCGAAGCCAGGGACTAACCTCTCATCTCGAGTTGACTTTTTGTCCACCGAGCTCTTTCGTGTTGCTACAGTGACATCAGGATCCCTCTATCCTTGAAACAGTGTTCTTGGGCTTTCTCTGGAGTGCCATCAAGGAAATCAAGGCTCCTTTCCTGTGTGATGTGCAACACGGCATTGCTCTGCACGCAGTGCAGAGGAATCGGGCCTCATCTCGCGGCGAGGGGGAAGTCTCATGGTTTTTCTCGAGTTGCGGCGGGAACCTGGGGTATATTCTTGAGTTACGACGGGGATGGCCCTTCCACACACGTGTTTGTTCAGCGACGTCAGGACTCCTGCCTAGTTGCGAGGGAGAACTCGGGATTTTCCTCGAGGTTTGGCAGGGCAATTGGAACGCCTCTCCAGCTGAGGCGGGAGACCAAGGTTCCCTTTCCACGTGCCACAGGAATTCTGGGACTCCTATCAAGTTTCACGAGGAGTCAGGCATCGTCTCCTTTGGAGGCACTGATCTCCGCGTCCCTCTGGAGATTTCAAAGAATGTGAGGCCTCCGGTCGCGATGAGGTGGGGAACTAGGTCTTTCCCTGTGGTCTCCACAGGGGATTCAGACATCCTTTCGTCTTGGGAGATGCAAGACGAGCGTGCATTCAAGTCACTGCAGGCATATCCGGCCTTATTTCTGGTCAGGGCATCCCGGTGTCCATCCCCCTTGAGGCCGCACACTCAGGGTGCCTCTCACATACCTAGAGCTGAGAGAAGCCTCCTCTTGAGGTGCTTGTGGTAAGGTGGTATTCCTCTGGAATCGAAGCCAGGGACTAACCTCTCATCTCGAGTTGATTTGTGCTCCATGGAGCTCTTTCGTGTTGCTACAGTGATCTCAGGAACCCTCTAGCCTTGAAACAGTTTTTTTGGGGTTTCTCTGGAGTGCTATCAAGGAAATCAAGGCTCCTTTCCTGTATGATGTGCAACACCGCATTCCTCTGCACCAGTGCAGGGAAATCGGGCCTCATCTCACGGCGAGGGGGAAGTCTCATGGTGTTTCTCGAGTTGCGGCGGGAACCTGGGGTATATTCTCGAGTTTCGACGGGGATGGCCCTTCCACACACGTGTTTGTTCAGCGACGTCAGGACTCCTGCCTATGTGCGAGGGACAACTGGAGATTCTCCTCGAGGCTTGGCAGTGCAATTGGGACGCCTCTCCAGCTGAGGCGGGAGACCAAGGGTCCCTTTCCACGTGCCACAGGAATCCTGGGACTCCTATCAAGTTTCACGAGGAGTCAGGCATCGTTTCCTTTGGAGGCACTGATCTCCGCGTACCTCTGAAGTTTTCAAAGGATGTGAGGCCTCCGGTCGCGATGAGGTGGGGAACTAGGTCTTTCTCTATGGTCTCTACAGGGGATTCAGACATCCTTTCGTCTTGGGAGATGCAAGACGAGCCTGCATTCAAGTCACTGCAGGGATATCCGGCCTTATTTCGAGTCAGGGCATCGCGGTGTCCATTCCACTTGAGGCCGCAAACTCAGGGTCCCTCTCACATACCTAGAGCTGAGAGAAGCCTCCTCTTGAGGTGCTTGTGGTAAGGTGCTATTCCTCTGGAGTCGAAGCCAGGGACTAACCTCTCATCTCGAGTTGATTTTTGGTCCATGGAGCTCTTTCGTGTTGCTACAGTGACCTCAGGATCCCTCTAGCCTTGAAACAGTGTTCTTGGGGTTTCTCTGGAGTACCATCAAGGAAATCAAGGCTCCTTTCATGTGTGATGTGCAACACGGAATTGCTCTGCACGCAGTGCAGGGGAATCGGGCCTCATCTCGCGGCGAGAGGGAAGTCTCATGGTTTTTCTCGAGTTGCGGTGGGAACCTGGTGTATATTCTCGAGTTACGACGGGAATGGCCCTTCCACACACCTGTTTGTTCAGCGACGGCAGGATTCCTGCCTAGTTGCGAGGGACAACTCGGGATTCTCCTCGAGGCTTGGCAGGGCAATTGGGACGCCTATCCACCTGAGGCGGGAGACCAAGGGTGCCTTTCCATGTGCCACAGGAATCCTGGGACTCCTATCAAGCTTCACGAGGAGTCAGGCATCGTCTCCTTTGGAGGCACTGATCTCCGCGTACCTCTGGAGTTTTCAAAGGATGTGAGGCATCCGGTCACGATGAGGTGGGGAACTAGGTCTTTCTCTGTGGTCTCCACAGGGGATTCAGACATCCTTTCGTCTTGGGAGATGCAAGACGAGCCTGCATTCAAGTCACTGCAGGGATATCCAGCCTTATTTCGAGTCAGGGCATCGCAGTGTCCATTCCACTTGAGGCCGCAAACTCAGGGTCCGTCTCACATAGCTAGAGCTGAGAGAAGCCTCCTCTTGAGGTGCTTGTGGTAAGGTGGTATTCCTGTGGAGTTGAAGCCAGGGACTAACCTCTCATCTCGAGTTGATTTTTGGTCCACAGAGATCTTTCGTGTTGCTACAGTGACCTCAGGATCCCTCTAGCCTTGAAACAGTGTTCTTGGGGTTTCTCTGGAGTGCCATCAAGGAAATCAAGGCTCCTTTCATGTGTGATGTGCAAGACAGAATTGCTCTGCACGCAGTGCAGGGGAATTGGGCCTCATCTAGCGGTGAGGGGGAAGTCTCATGGTTTTTCTCGAGTTGCGGCGGGAACCTGGGGTATATTCTCGAGTTACGACGGGGATGGCCCTTCCACACACGTGTTTGTTCAGCGACGTCAGGACTCCTGCCTAGTTGCGAGGGACAACTCGGGATTCTCCTCGAGGCTTGGCAGGGCAATTGGGACGCCTCTCCAGCTGAGGCGGGAGACCAAGGGTCCCTTTTCACGTGCCACAGGAATCCTGGGACTCCTATCAAGTTTCACGAGGAGTCAGGCATCGTCTCCTTTGGAGGCACTGATCTTCGCGGACCTCTGGAGTTTTCAAAGTATGTGAGGCATCCCGTCACGATGAGGTGGGGAACTAGGTCTTTCCCTGTGGTCTCCACAGGGGATTCAGACATCCTTTCGTCTTCGGAGATGCAAGACGAGCCTGCATTGAAGTCACTGCAGGGATATCCGGCCTTATTTCGAGTCAGGGCATCGCGGTGTCCATTCCACTTGTGGCCGCAAACTCAGGGTCCCTCTCACATAGCTAGAGCTGAGAGAAGCCTCCTCTTGAGGTGCTTGTGGCATGGTGGTATTCCTCTGGAGTCGAAGCCAGGGACAAACCTCTCATCTCCAGTTGATTTGTGGTCCACGGAGCTCTTTCGTGTTGCTACAGTGACCTCAGGATCCCTCTAGCCTTGAAACAGTGTTCTTGGAGTTTCTCTGGAGTGCCATCAAGGAAATCAAGGCTCCTTTCATGTGTGATGTGCAACACGGAATTGCTCTGCTCGCAGTGCAGGGGAATCCGGCCTCATCTCGCGGCGAGGGGGAAGTCTCATGGTTTTTCTCGAGTTGCGGCGACAACCTGGGATATATTCTCGAGTTCCGACGGGGATGGCCCTTCCACTCACGTGTTTGTTCAGCGACGGCAGGACTCCTGCCTAGTTGCGAGGGAAAACACGGGATTCTCCTCGAGGCTTGGCAGGGCAATAGAGACGCCTCTCCAGCTGAGGCGAGAGACCAAGGGTCCCTTTCCACGTGCCACAGGAATTCTAGGACTCCTATCAAGTTTCACGAGGAGTCAGGCATCGTCTCCTTTGGAGGCACTGATCTCAGCGTACCTCTGGAGTTTTCAAAGAATGTGAGGCCTCCGTTCGCGATGAGGTGGGGAACTAGGTCTTTCTCTGTGGTCTCCACAGGGGATTCAGACATCCTTTCGTCTTGGGAGAATCAAGACGAGCCTGCATTCAAGTCACTGCAGGGATATCCGGCCTTATTTCGAGTCAGGGCATCGCGGTGTCCATTCCACTTGAGGCCGCAATCTCAGGGTCCCTCTCACATAGCTAGAGCTAAAAGAAGCCTCCTCTTGAGGTGCTTGTGGTAAGGTGGTATTCCTCTGGAGTCGAAGCCTGGGACTAACCTCCCATCTCGAGTTGATTTTTGGTCCATGGAGCTCTTTCGTGTTGCTACAGTGACCTCAGGACTCCTCTAGCCTTGAAACAGTGTTCTTGGGGTTTCTCTGGAGTGCCATCAAGGAAATCAAGGCTCCTTTCATGTGTGATGTGCAACACGGAATTGCTCTGCATGCAGTGCAGGGGAATCGGGCCTTATCTCGCGGCGAGGGGGAAGTCTCATGGTTTTTCTCGAGTTGGGGTGGGACCCTGGGGTATATTCTCGAGTTACGACGGGGATGGACCTTCCACACACGTGTTTCTTCAGCGACGTCAGGACTCCTGCCTAGTTGCGAGGGACAACTCGGGATTCTCCTCGAGGCTTGGCAGGGCAATTGGGACGCCTCTCCATCTGAGGCGGGAGACCAAGGGTCCCTTTCCACGTGCCACAGGAATCCTGGGACTCCTAAGAAGTTTCACGATGAGTCAGGCATCGTCTCCTTTGGAGGCACTGGTCTCCGCGTAACTCTGGAGTTTTCAAAGGATGTGAGGCCTCCGGTCGCGATGAGGTGGGGAACTAGGTTTTTCTCTGTGGTCTCCACAGGGGATTCAGACATCCTTTCGTCTTGGGAGATGCAATACGACCCTGCATTCAAGTCACTGCAGGGATATCCAGCCTTATTTCGAGTCAGGGCATCGCGGTGTCCATTCCACTTGAGGCTGCAAACTCAGGGTCCCTCTCACATAGCTAGAGCTGAGAGAAGCCTCCTCTTGAGGTGCTTGTGGTAAGGTGGTATTCCTCTGGAGTCGAAGCCAGGGACTAACCTCTCATCTCGAGTTGATTTTTAGTCCACGGAGCTCTTTATTGTTGCTACAGTGACCTCAGGATCCCGCTAGCCTTGAAACAGTGTTCTTGGGGTTTCTCTGGAGTGCCATCAAGGAAATCAAGGCTCCTTTCATGTGTGATGTGCAACACGGAATTGCTCTGCACGCAGTGCAGGGGAATCGGGCCTCATGTGGCGGCGAGGGGGAAGTCTCATGGTTTTTCTCGTGTTCCGACGGGAACCTGGGGTATATTCTCGAGTTACGACGGGGAAGGACCTTCCACACACGTGTTTCTTCAGCGACGTCAGGACTCCTGCCTAGTTGCGAGGGCAACTCGGGATTCTCCTCGAGGCTTGGCAGGGCAATTGGGACGCCTCTCCAGCTGAGGCGGGAGACCAAGGGTCCCTTTCCACGTGCCACAGGAATCCTGGGACTCCTATCAAGTTTCACGAGGATTCAGGCATCGTCTCATTTGGAGGCACTGATCTCCGCGTCCCTCTTGAGTTTTCCAAGGATGTGAGGCCTCCGGTCGCGATGAGGTGGGGAACTAGGTCTTTCTCTGTGGTCTCCACAGGGGATTCAGACATTCTTTCGTCTTGGTAGATGCAAGACGAGCCTGCATTCAAGTCACTGAAGGGATATCTGGCCTTATTTCGAGTCAGGGCATCGCGGTGTCCATTCCACTTGAGGCCGCAAACTCAGGGTCCCTCTCACATACCTAGAGCTGAAAGAAGTCTCCTCTTGAGGTGCTTGTGGTAAGGTGGTATTCCTCTGGAGTCGAAGCCAGGGACTAACCTCTCATCTCGAGTTGATTTTTGGTCCACGGAGCTCTTTCGTGTTGCTACAGTGACCTCAGGATGCCTCTAGCCTTGAAACAGTGTTCTTGGGGTTTCTCTGGAGTGCCATCAAGGAAATCAAGGCTCCTCTCATGTGTGATGTGCAACTCAGAATTGCTCTGCATGCAGTGCAGGGGAATCGGGCCTCATCTTGCGGCGAGGGGGAAGTCTCATGGTTTTTCTCGAGTTGCGGTGGGAACCTGGTGTATATTCTCGAGTTACGACGGGGATGGCCCTTCCACACAAGTGTTTGTTCAGCGACGGCAGGACTCCTGCCTAGTAGCGAGGGAAATCTCTGGATTCTCATCGAGGCTTGGCAGGGCAATTGGGACGCCTCTCCAGCTGAGGCGGGAGACCAAGGGTCCCTTTCCACGTGCCACAGGAATCCTGGGACTCCTAAGAAGTTTCACGAGGAGTCAGGCATCGTCTCCTTTGGAGGCACTGATCTCCGCGTACCTCTGGAGTTTTCAAAGGATGTGAGGCCTCGGTTCGCGATGAGGTGGGGAACTAGGTCTTTCTCTGTGGTCTCCACAGGGGATTCAGACATCCTTTCGTCTTGGGAGATGCAAGACGAGCCTGCATTCAAGTCACTGCAGGGATATCCGGCCTTATTTCGAGTCAGGGCATAGCGGTGTCCATTCCACTTGAGGCTGCAAACTCAGGGTCCCTCTCACATACCTAGAGCTGAGAGAAGCCTCCTCTTGAGGTGCTTGTGGTAAGGTGGTATTCCTCTGGATTCGAAGCCAGGGAATAACCTCTCATTTCGAGTTCATTTTTGGTCCACGAAGCTCTTTCGTGTTGCTACAGTGACATCAGGATCCCTCTTTCCCTGAAACAGTGTTCTTGGAGTTTCTCTGAAGTGCCATCAAGGAAATCAAGGCTCCTTTCATGTGTGATGTGCAACACGGAATTGCTCTGCACGCACTGCAGGGGAATCGGGCCTCATCTCGCTGCGAGGGGGAAGTCTCATGGGTTTTCTCGAGTTGCGGCGGGAACCTGGGGTATATTCTCGAGTTACGACGGGGATGGCCCTTCCACACAAGTGTTTGTTCAGCGACGGCAGGACTCCTGCCTAGTTGCGAGGGGAAAATCAGGATTCTCCTCGAGACTTGGCAGGGCAATTGGGACGCCTCTCCAGCTGAGGCGGGAGACCAAGGGTCCCTTTCCACGTGCCACAGCAATCCTGGGACTCATATCAAGTTTCACGAGGAGTCAGGCATCGTCTCCTTTGGAGGCACTGATCTCTGCGAACCTCTGGAATTTTCAAAGGATGTGAGGCCTCCGGTCGCGATGAGGTGGGGAACTAGGTCTTTCTCTGTGGTCTCCACAGGGGATTCAGACATCCTTTCGTCTTGGGAGATGCAAGACGAGCCTGCATTCAAGTCACTGCAGGGATATCCGGCCTTATTTCGAGTCAGGGCATCGCGGGGTCCATTCCACTTGAGGCCGCAATCTCAGGGTCCCTCTCACATACCTAGAGCTGAGAGAAGCCTCCTCTTGAGGTGCTTGTGGTAAGGTGGTTTTCCTCTGGAGTTGAAGCCAGGGACTAACCTCTCATCTCGAGTTGATTTTTGGTCCACGGAGCTCTTTCGTGTTGCTACAGTGACCTCAGGATCCCTCTAGCCTTGAAACAGTGTTCTTGGGGTTTCTCTGCAGTGCCATCAAGGAAATCAAGGCTCCTTTCTTGTGTGATGTGCAACACCGAATTGCTCTGCACGCAGTGCAGGGGAATCGGGCCTCATCTCGCGGCAAGGGGGAAGTCTCATGGTTTTTCTCGAGGTGCGGCGACAACCTTGGGTATAATCTCGAGTTTCGACGGGGATGGCCCTTCCACCCACGTGTTTGCTCAGCGACGTCAGGACTCCTGCCTAGTTGCGAGGGACAACTCGGAATGCTCCTCGAGGCTTCGCAGGGCAATTGGGACGCCTCTCCAGCTGAGGCGGGAGACCAAGTGTGCCTTTCCATGTGCCACAGGAATCCTGGGACTCCTGTCAAGTTCCACGAGGAGTCAGGCATCGTCTCCTTTGGAGGCACTGATCTCCGCGTACCTCAGGAGTTTTCAAAGGATGTGAGGCATCCGGTCGCGATGAGGTGGGGAACTAGGTCTTTCTCTGTGGTCTCCACAGGGGATTCAGACATCCTTTCGTCTTGGGAGATGCAAGACGAGCCTGCATTCAAGTCACTGCAGGGATATCCGGCCTTATTTCGAGTCAGGGCATCGCGGTGTCCATTCTACTTGAGGCTGCAAACTCAGGGTCCCTCTCACATAGCTAGAGCTGACAGAAACCTCCTTTTGAGGTGCTTGTGGTAAGGTGGTATTCCTCTGGATTCGAAGCCAGGGACTAACCTCTCATCTCGAGTTGATTTTTGGTCCACGGAGCTCTTTCGTGTTGCTACAGTGACCTCTGGATCCCTCTAGCCTTGAAGCAGTGTTCTTGGGGTTTCACTGGAGTGCCATCAAGGAAATCAAGGCTCCTTTCATGTGTGATGTGCAATACGGAATTGCTCTGCATGCATTGCAGGGGAATCGGGCCTCATCTCGCGGCGAGGGGGAAGTCTCATGGGTTTTCTCGAGTTGCGGTGGTAACCTGGTGTATATTCTCGAGTTCCGACGGGGATGGCCCTTCCACCCACGTGTTTGTTCAGTGACGTCAGGACTCCTGCCTAGTTGCGAGGGACAACTCGGGATTCTCCTCGAGGCTTGGCAGGGCAATTGGGACGTCTCTCCAGCTGAGGCGGGAGACCAAGGGTCCCTTTCCACGTGCCACAGGAATCCTGTGACTCCTATCAAGTTTCACGAGGAGTCAGGCATCGTCTCCTTTGGAGGCACTGATCTCCGCGTACCTCTGGAGTTTTCAAAGGATGTGAGGCCTCCGGTCGCGATGAGGTGGAGAACTAGGTATTTCTCTGTGGTCTCCACAGGGGAATCAGACATCCTTTCGTCTTGGGAGATGCAAGACGAGCCTGCATTCAAGTCACTGCAGGCATATCCGGCCTTATTTCGAGCCAGGACATCGCGGTGTCCATTCCACTTGAGGCCACAAAATCAGGGTCCCTCTCACATACCTAGAGCTGAGAGAAGCCTCCTCTTGAGGTGCTTGTGGTAAGGTGCTATTCCTCTGGAGTCGAAGCCAGGGACTAACCTCTCATCTCGAGTTGATTTTTGGTCCACGGAGCTCTTTCGTGTTACTACAGTGACCTCACGATCCCTCTAGCCTTGAAACAGTGTTCTTGGGGTTTCTCTGGAGTGCCATCAAGGAAATCAAGGCTCCTTTCATGTTTTATGTGCAACACGGAATTGCTTTGAATGCAGTGCAGGGGAATCGGGCCTCATCTCGCGGCGAGGGGGAAGTCTCATGGTTTTTCTTGAGTTGCGGCGGGAACCTGGGGTATATTCTCGAGTTACGACGGGGATGGCCCTGCCACACACGTGTTTGTTCAGCGACGTCAGGACTCCTGCCTTTTTACGAGGGACAACTCGGGATTCTCCTCGAGGCTTGGCAGGGCAATTGGGACGCCTCTCCAACTGAGGCGGGAGACCAAGGGTCCCTTTCCACGTTCCACAGGAATCCTGGGACTCCTAAGAAGTTTCACGAGGAGTCAGGCATCGTCTCCTTTGGAGGCACTGATCTCCGCGTACCTCTGGAGTTTTCAAAGGATGTGAGGCCTCGGTTCGCGATGAGGTGGGGAACTAGGTCTTTCTCTGTGGTCTCCACAGGGGATTCAGACATCCTTTCGTCTTGGGAGATGCAAGACGAGCCTGCATTCAAGTCACTGCAGGGATATCCGGCCTTATTTCGAGTCAGGGCATAGCGGTGTCCATTCCACTTGAGGCTGCAAACTCAGGGTCCCTCTCACATACCTAGAGCTGAGAGAAGCCTCCTCTTGAGGTGCTTGTGGTAAGGTGGTATTCCTCTGGATTCGAAGCCAGGGAATAACATCTCTTTTCGAGTTTATTTTTGGTCCACGGAGCTCTTTCGTGTTGCTACAGTGACATCAGGATCCCTCTTTCCCTGAAACAGTGTTCTTGGAGTTTCTCTGAAGTGCCATCAAGGAAATCAAGGCTCCTTTCATGTGTGATGTGCAACACGGAATTGCTCTGCACGCACTTCAGGGGAATCGGGCCTCATCTCGCTGCGAGGGGGAAGTCTCATGGGTTTTCTCGTGTTCCGACGGGAACCTGGGGTATATTCTCGAGTTACGGCGGGGATGGCCCTTCCACACAAGTGTTTGTTCAGCGACGGCAGGACTCCTGCCTATTAGCGAGGGAAAACTCGGGATTCTCATCGAGGCTTGGCAGGGCAATTGGGACGCCTCTCCAGCTGAGGCGGGAGACCAATTGTCCCTTTCCACGTGCCACAGGAATCCTGGGACTCCTATCAAGTTTCACGAGGAGTCAGGCATCGTATTCTTAGGAGGCACTGATCTCTGCGTACCTCTGGAATTTTCAAAGGATGTGAGGCCTCCGGTCGCGATGAGGTGGGGAACTAGGTCTTTCTCTGTGGTCTCCACAGGGGATTCAGACATCCTTTCGTCTTGGGAGATGCAAGACGAGCCTGCATTCAAGTCACTGCAGGCATATCCGGCCTTATTTCGAGTCAGGGCATCGCGGTGTCCATTCCACTTGAGGCCGCAAATTCAGGGTCCCTCTCACATACCTAGAGCTGAGAGAAGCCTCCTCTTGATGTGCTTGTGGTAAGGTTTTATTCCTCTGGAGTCGAAGTCAGGGACTAACCTCTCATCTCGAGTTGATTTTTGGTCCACGGAGCTCTTTCTTGTTGCTACAGTGACCTCAGGATTCCTCTAGCCTTGAAAGAGTGTTCTTGGGGTTTCTCTGGAGTGCCATCAAGGAAATCAAGGTTCCTTTCATGTGTGATGTGCAAGACAGAATTGCTCTGCACGCAGTGCAGGGGAATTGGGCCTCATCTAGCGGTGACGGGGAAGTCTCATGGTTTTTCTCTAGTTGCGGCGGGAACCTGGGGTATATTCTCGAGTTACGACGGGGATGGCCCTTCCACACACGTGTTTGTTCAGCGACGTCAGGACTCCTGCCTAGTTGTGAGGGACAACTCGGAATTCTCCTCGAGGCTTGGCAGGGCAATTGGGACGCCTCTCCAGCTGAGGCGGGAGACCAAGGGTCCCTCTTCACGTACCGCAGGAATCCTGGGACTCCTATCAAGTTTCACGAGGAGTCAGGCATCGTTTCCTTTGGAGGCACTGATCTCCGCTTCCCTCTGGAGTTTTCAAAGGATGTGAGGCCTCCGGTCGCGATGAGGTTGGGAAATACGTCTTTCTCTGTGGTCTCCACAGGGGATTCAGACATCCTTTCGTCTTAGGAGATGCAAGACGAGCCTGCATTCAAGTCACTGCAGGGATATCCGGCCTTATTTCAAGTCAGGGATTCGCGGTGTCCATTCCACTTGAGGCCGCAAACTCAGGGTCCCTCTCACATACCTAGAGCTGAGAGAAGCCTCCTCTTGAGGTGCTTGTGGTAAGGTTGTATTCCTCTGGAGTTGAGGACAGGGACTAACCTCTCATCTCGAGTTGATTTTTGGTCCACGAAGCTCTTTCGTGTTGCTACAGTGACCTCAGGATCCCTCTAGCCTTGAAACAGTGTTCTTGGGGTTTCTCTGGAGTGCCATCAAGGAAATCAAGGCTCCTTTCCTGTGTGATGTGAAACACGGCATTGCTCTGCACTCAGTGCAGGGGAATCGGGCCTCATCTCGCGGCAAGGGAGAAGTCTCATGGTTTTTCTCGAGTTGTGGCGGGAACCTGGGGTATATTCTCGAGTTACGACGGGGATGTCCCTTCCACACACGTGTTTGTTCAGCGACGTCAGGACTCCTGCCTAGTTGCAAGGGACAACTCGGGATTCTCCTCGAGGCTTGGCAGGGCAATTGGGACGCCTCTTCAGCTGAGGCGGGAGACCAAGGTTCCCTTTCCACGTGCCACAGGAATCCTGGGACTCCTATCAAGATTCTCGAGCAGTCAGGCATCGTCTCCTTTGGAGGCACTGATCTCCGCGTCCCTCTGGAGTTTTCAAAGGATGTGAGGCCTCCGGTCGCGATGAGGTGGGGAACTAGGTCTTTCTCTGTGGTCTCCTCGGGGGATTCAGACATCCTTTCGTCTTGGGAGATGCAAGACGAGCCTGTATTCATGTCACTGCAGGGATATCCGGCCTTACTTCAAGTCAGTGCATCACGGTGTCCATTCCACTTGAGGTCGCAAAGTCAGGGTCCCTCTCACATATCTAGTGCTGAGAGAAGCCTCCTCTTGGGGTGCTTGTGGTAAGGTGGTATTCCTCTGGAGTCGAAGCCAGGGACTAACCTCTCATCTCGAGTTGATTTGTGGTCCACGGAGCTCTTTCGTGTTGCTACAGTGACCTCAGGATCCCTCTAGCCTTGAAACAGTGTTCTTGGGGTTTCTCTGGAGTGCCATCAAGGAAATCAAGGCTCCTTTCATGTGTGATGTGCAACACGGCATTGCTCTGCACGCAGTGCAGGGGAATCGGGCCTCATCTCGCGGCGAGGGGGAAGTCTCATGGTTTTTCTCGAGTTGCGGCGGGAACCTGGGGTATATTCTCGAGTTACGACGGGGATGGACCTTCCACACACCTGTTTGTTCTGCGACGTCAGTACTCCTGCCTAGTTGCGAGGGACAACTCGGGATTTTCCTCGAGGCTTGGCAGGGCAATTGGGACGCCTCTGCAGCTGAGGCGGGAGACCAAGGGTCCCTTTACACGTGCCACAGAAATCCTGGGACGCCTATCAAGTTTCTAGAGGAGTCAGGCATCGTCTCTTTGGAGGCACTGATCTCCGCGTCCCTCTGGAGTTTTCAAAGGATGTGAGGCCTCCGGTCGCGATGAGGTGGGGAACTAGGTCTTTCCCTGTGGTCTCCACAGGCGATTCAGACATCCTTTCGTCTTGGGAGATGCAAGACGAGCGTGCATTCAAGTCACTGCAGGCATATCCGGCCTTATTTCGAGTCAGGGCATCCCGGTGTCCATCCCCCTTGAGGCCGCACACTCAGGGTGCCTCTCACATACCTAGAGCTGACAGAAGCCTCCTCTTGAGGTGCTTGTGGTAAGGTGGTATTCCTCTGGAGTCGAAGCCAGGGACTAACCTCTCATCTCGAGTTGATTTGTGCTCCATGGAGCTCTTTCGTGTTGCTACAGTGATCTCAGGATCCCTCTAGCCTTGAAACAGTGTTCTTGGGGTTTCTCTGGAGTTCTATCAAGGAAATCAAGGCTCCTTTCCTGTGTGATGTGCAACACGGCATTCCTCTGCACCAGTGCAGGGGAATCGGGCCTCATCTCGCTGCGAGGGGGAAGTCTCATGGTGTTTCTCGAGTTGTGGCGGGAACCTGGGGTATATTCTCGAGTTTCGACGGGGATGGCCCTTCCACACACGTGTTTGTTCAGCGACGTCAGGACTCCTGCCTATGTGCAAGGGACAACTCGAGATTCGCCTCGAGGCTTGGCAGTGCAATTGGGACGCCTCTCCAGCTGAGGCGGGAGACCAAGTGTCCCTTTCCACGTGCCACAGGAATCCTGGGACTCCTATCAAGTTTCACGAGGAGTCATGCATCGTCTCCTTTGGAGGCACTGATGTCCGCGTCCCTCTGGAGTTTTCCAAGGATGTGAGGCCTCCGGTCGCGATGAGGTGGGGAACTAGGTCTTTCTATGTGGTCTTCACAGGGGATTCAGACATCCTTTCGTCTTGGGAGATGCAAGACGAGCCTGCATTCAAGTCACTGCAGGGATATCCAGCCTTATTTCGAGTCAGGGCATCGCGATGTCCATTTCATTTGAGGCCGCAAACTCAGGGTTCCTCTCACATACCTAGAGCTGAGAGAAACCTCCTCTTGAAGTGCTTCTGGTAAGGTTGTATTCCTCTGGAGTCGAAGCCAGGGACTAACCTCTCATCTCGAGTTGATTTTTTGACCACGGAGCTCTTTCGTGTTGCTACAGTGACCTCAGGATCCCTCTAGCCTTGAAACAGTCTTCTTGGGGTTTCTCTGGAGTGCCATCAAGGAAATCAAGGCTCCTTTCCTGTGTGATATGCAACACGGCATTGCTCTGCACTCAGTGCAGGGGAATCGGGCCTCATCTCGCGGCGAGGGGGAAGTCTCATGGTTTTTCTCGAGTTGCGGCGGGAACCTGGGGTATATTCTCGAGTTACGACTGGGATGGCCCTTCCACACACGTGTTTGTTCAGCGACGTCATGACTCCTGCCTAGTTGCGAGGGACAACTCGGTATTCTCCTCGAGGCTTGGCAGAGTAATTGGCACGCCTCTCCACCTGAGGCGGTAGACCAAGGGTCCCTTTCCACGTGCCACAGGAATCCTGGAACTCGTATCAAGTTTCACGAGGAGTCAGGCATCGTCTCCTTTGGAGGCACTGATCTCCACGTTCCTCTGGAGTTTTCAAAGGATGTGAGGCCTCCGGTCGCGATGAGGTGGGGAACTAGGTCTTTCTCTGATGTCTCCACAGGCGATTCAGACATCCTTTCGTCTTGGGAGATGCAAGACGAGCCTGCATTCAAGTCACTGCAGCGATATCCGGCCTTATTTCGAGTCAGGGCATCGCGGTGTCCATTCCACTTGAGGCCGCAAACTCAGGGTCCCTCTCACATACCTAGAGCTGAGAGAAGCCTCCTATTGAGGTGCTTCTGGTAAGGTGGTATTCCTCTGGAGTCGAAGCCAGGGACTAACCTCTCATCTCGAGTTGACTTTTGTTCCACCGAGCTCTTTCGTGTTGCTACAGTGACCTCAGGATCCCTCTAGCCTTGAAACAGTGTTCTTGGGGTTTCTCTGCAGTGCCATTAAGGAAATCAAGGCTCCTTTCCTGTGTGATGTGCAACACGGCATTGCTCTGCATGCAGTACAGGGGAATCGGGCCTCATCTCGCGGCGAGGGGGAAGTCTCATGGTTTTTCTCGAGTTACGGCGGGAACCTCGGGTATATTCTCGAGTTTCGACGGGGATGTCCCTTCCACACACGTGTTTGTTCAGCGACGTCAGGACTCCTGCCTAGTTGTGAGGGACAACTCGGGATATTCCTCGAGGCTTGGCAGAGCAATTGGGACGCCTCTCCAGCTGAGGCGGGAGACCAAGTGTCCCTTTCAACGTGCCACAGAAATCCTGGGACTCCTATCAAGTTTCACGAGGAGTCAGGCATCGTCTCCTTTGGAGGCACTGATCTCCGCGTCCCTCTGGAGTTTTCCAAGGATGTGAGGCCTCCGGTCGCGATGAGGTGGGGAACTAGGTCTTTCTCTGTGGTCTCCACAGGGGATTCAGACATCCTTTCGTCTTGGGAGATGCAAGACGAGCCTGCATTCAAGTCACTTCAGGCATATCCGGCCTTATTTCGAGTCAGGGCATCGCGGTGTCCATTCCACTTGAGGCCGCAAACTCAGGGTCCCTCTCACATACCTAGAGCTGAGAGAAGCCTCCTCTTGAGGTGCTTGTGGTAAAGTGGTATTCCTCTGGAGTCGAAGCCAGGGACTAACCTCTCATCTTGAGTTGATTTTTGGTCCACGGAGCTCTTTCGTGTTGCTTCAGTGACCTCAGGATCCCTCTAGCCTTGAAACAGTGTTCTTGGGGTTTCTCTGGAGTGCCATCAAGGAAATCAAGGCTCCTTTCCTGTGTGATATGCAACACGGCATTGCTCTGCACTCAGTGCAGGGGAATCGGGCCTCATCTCGCGGCGAGGGGGAAGTCTCATGGTTTTTCTCGAGTTGCGGCGGGAACCTGGGGTATATTCTCGAGTTACGACGGGGATGGCCCTTCCACACACGTGTTTGTTCAGCGACGTCAGGACTCCTACCTAGTGGGAGGGACAACTCGGTATTCTCCTCGAGGTTTGGCAGAGCAATTGGCACGCTTCTCCAGCTGAGGCGGGAGACCAAGTGTCCCTTTCCACGTGCCACAGGAATTCTGGGACTCCTATCAAGTTTCACGAGGAGTCAGGCATCGTCTCCTTTTGAGGCACTGATCTCCACGTTCCTCTGGAGTTTTCAAAGGATGTGAGGCCTCCGGTCGCGATGAGGTGGGGAACTAGGTCTTTCTCTGTGGTCTCCACAGGCGATTCAGACATCCTTTTGTCTTGGGAGATGCAAGACGAGCCTGCAATCAAGTCACTGCAGGCATATCCGGCCTTATTTCAAGTCAGGGCATCGCGGTGTCCATTCCACTTGAGGCCACAAACTCAGGGTCCCTCTCACATACCTAGAGCTGAGAGAAGCCTCCTCTTGAGGTGCTTGTGGTAAGGTGGTATTCCTCTGGAGTCGAAACTAGGGACTAACCTCTCATCTCGTGTTGATTTTTGGTCCACGAGGCTCTTTCATGTTGCTACAGTGACATCAGGATCCCTCTATCCTTGAAACAGTGTTCTTGGGCTTTCTCTGGAGTGCCATCAAGGAAATCAAGGCTCCTTTCCTGTGTGATGTGCAAAACGGCATTGCTCTGCACGCAGTGCAGGGGAATCGGGCCTCATCTCGCGGCAAGTGGGAAGTCTCATGGTTTCTCTCGAGTTGTGGCGGGAACCTGGGGTATATTCTCGAGTTACGACGGGGATGGCCCTTCCACACACCTGTTTGTTCAGCGACGTCAGGACTCCTGCCTAGTTGCGAGGGACAACTCGGGATTCTCCTCGAGGCTTAGCAGGGCAATGGGACGCCTCTCCAGCTGAGGCGGGAGACCAAGGGTCCCTTTCCACGTGCCACAGGAATCCTGGGACTCCTATAAAGATTATCGAGGAGTCAGGCATCGTCTCCTTTGGAGGCACTGATCTCCACATCCCTCTGGAGTTTTCAAAGGATGTGAGGCCTCTGGTCGCGATGAGGTGGGGAACTAGGTCTTTCTCTGTGGTCTCCTCAAGGGATTCAGACATCCTTTCGTCTTGGGAGATGCAAGACGAGCCTGTATTCATGTCACTGCAGGGATACCGGCCTTTCTTCAAGTCAGTGCATCACGGTGTCCATTCCACTTGAGGCCGCAATGTCAGGGTCCCTCTCACATATCTAGTGCTGAGAGAAGCCTCCTCTTGAGGTGCTTGTGGTAAGGTGGTATTCCTCTGGATTCGAAGCCAGGGACTAACCTCTCATCTTGAGTTGATTTGTGGTCCACGGAGCTCTTTCGTGTTGCTACAGTGACCTCAGGATCCCTCTAGCCTTGAAACAGTGTTCTTGGGGTTTCTCTGGAGTGCCATCAAGGAAATCAAGGCTCCTTTCATGTGTGATGTGCAACACGGCATTGCTCTGCACGCAGTGCAGGGGAATCGGGCCTCATCTCGCGGCGAGGGGGAAGTCTCATGGTTTTTCTCGAGTTGCGGCGGGAACCTGGGGTATATTCTCGAGTTACGACGGGGATGGACCTTCCACACACCTGTTTGTTCTGCGACGTCAGGACTCCTGCCTAGTTGCGACGGACAACTTGGGATTTTCCTCGAGGCTTGGCAGGGCAATTGGGACGCCTCTCCAGCTGAGGCGGGAGACCAAGGGTCCCTTTCCACGTGCCACAGGAATCCTGGGACGCCTATCAAGTTTCTCGAGGAGTCAGGCATCGTCTCTTTGGAGGCACTGATCTCCGCGTCCCTCTGGAGTTTTCAAAGGATGTGAGGCCTCCGGTTGCGATGAGGTGGGGAACTAGGTCTTTCCCTGTGGTCTCCACAGGCGATTCAGACATCCTTTCGTCTTGGGAGATGCAAGACGAGCGTGCATTCAAGTCACTGCAGGCATATCCGGCCTTATTTCTGGTCAGGGCATCCCGGTGTCCATCCCCCTTGAGGCCGCACACTCAGGGTGCCTCTCACATACCTAGAGCTGACAGAAGCCTCCTCTTGAGGTGCTTGTGGTAAGGTGGTATTCCTCTGGAATCGAAGCCAGGGACTAACCTCTCATCTCGAGTTGATTTGTGCTCCATGGAGCTCTTTCGTGTTGCTACAGTGATCTCAGGATCCCTCTAGCCTTGAAACAGTGTTCTTGGGGTTTCTCTGGAGTGCTATCAAGGAAATCAAGGCTCCTTTCCTGTGTGATGTGCAACACGGCATTCCTCTGCACCAGTGCAGGGGAATCGGGCCTCATCTCGCGGCGAGGGGGAAGTCTCATGGTGTTTCTCGAGTTACGGCGGGAACCTGGGGTATATTTTCGAGTTTGGACGGGGATGGCCCTTCCACACACGTGTTTGTTCAGCGACGTCAGGACTCCTGCCTAGTTGTGAGGGACAACTCGGGATTCTACTCGAAGCTTGGCAGAGCAATTGGGACGCCTCTCCAGCTGAGGCGGGAGACCAAGGGTCCCTTTCCACGTGCCACAGGAATCCTGGGACTCCTATCAAGTTTCACGAGGAGTCAGGCATCGTCTCCTTTGGAGGCACTGATCTCCGCGTCCCTCTGGAGTTTTCCAAGGATGTGAGGCCTCCGGTGGCGATGAGGGGGGGAACTAGGTCTTTCTCTGCGGTCTCCACAGGGGATTCAGACATCCTTTCGTCTTGGGAGATGCAAGACTAGCCTGCATTCAAGTCACTGCATTGATATCCGGCCTTATTTCGAGTCAGGGCATCGCGGTGTCCATTTCATTTGAGGCCGCAAACTCAGGGTCCCTCCCACATACCTAGAGCTGAGAGAAGCCTCCTCTTGAGGTGCTTCTGGTAAGGTTGTATTCCTCTGGAGTCGAAGCCAGGGACTAACCTCTCATCTCGAGTTGATTTTTGGTCCACGGAGCTCTTTCGTGTTGCTACAGTGACCTCAGGATCCCTCTAGCCTTGAAACAGTGTTCTTGAAGTTTCTCTGGAGTGCCATCAAGGAAATCAAGGCTCCTTTCCTGTGTGATATGCAACACGGCATTGCTCTGCACTCAGTGCAGGGGAATCGGGCCTCATCTCGCGGCGAGGGGGAAGTCTCATGGTTTTTCTCGAGTTGCGCCGGGATCCTGGGGTATACTCTCGAGTTACGACGGGGATGGCCCTTCCACACACGTGTTTGTTCAGTGACGTCAGGACTCCTGCCTAGTTGTGAGGAACAACTCGGGATTCTTCTCCTCGAGTCTTGGCAGGGAAATTGGGACGCCTCTCCAGCAGAGGCGGGAGACCAAGGGTCCCTTTCCACGTTCCACAGGAATCCTGAGACTCCTATCAATTTTCACGAGGAGTCAGGCATCGTCTCCTTTGGAGGCACTGATCTCCGCGTCCCTCTGGAGTTTACAAGGATGTGAGGCCTCCGGTCACGATGAGGTGGGGAACTAGGTCTTTCTCTGTGGTCTCCACAGGAGATTCAGACATCCTTTCATCTTGGGAGATGCAAGACGAGCCTGCATTCAAGTCACTGCAGGGATATCCGGCCTTATTTCGAGTCAGGGCATCGCGGTGTCCATTCCACTTGAGGCCGCAAACTCAGGGTCCCTCTCACATACCTAGAGCTGAGAGAAGCCTCCTCTTGAGGTGCTTGTGGCAAGGTGGTATTCCTCTGGAGTCGAAGCCAGGGACTAACCTCTCATCTCGAGTTGATTTTTGGTCCACGGAGCTCTTTCGTGTTGCTACAGTGACCTCAGGATCCCTCTAGCCTTGAAACAGTGTTGTTGGGGTTTCTCTGGAGTGCCATCAATGAAATCAAGGCTCCTTTCCTGTGTGATGTGCAACACGGCATTGCTCTGCACGCAGTGCAGGGGAATCGGGCCTCATCTCGTGGCGAGGGGGAAGTCTCATGGTTTTTCTCGAGTTGCGGCGGGAACCTGGGGTATATTCTCGAGTTACGACGGGGATGGCCCTTCCACACACCTGTTTGTTCTGCGACGTCAGGACTCCTGCCTAGTTGCGAGGGACAACTCGGGATTTTCCTCGAGGCTTGGCAGGGCAATTGGGACGCCTCTGCAGCTGAGGCGGGAGACCAAGAGTCCCTTTCCTCGTGCCACAGGAATCCTGGGACTCCTATCAAGTTTCTCGAGGAGTCAGGCATCGTCTCTTTGGAGGCACTGATCTCCGCGTCCCTCTGGAGTTTTCAAAGGATGTGAGGCCTCCGGTCGCGATGAGGTGGGGAACTAGGTCTTTCCCTGTGGTCTCCACAGGCGATTCAGACATCCTTTCATCTTAGGAGATGCAAGACGAGCCTGCATTCAAGTCACTGCAGGCATATCCGGCCTTATTTCGAGTCAGGGCATCGCGGTGTCCATTCCACTTGAAGCCACAAACTCAGGGTCCCTCTCACATACCTAGAGCTGAGAGAAGCCTCCTCTTGAGGTGCTTGTGGTAAGGTGGTATTCCTCTGGAGTCGAAACCAGGGACTAACCTCTCATCTCGTGTTGATTTTTGGTCCACCGAGCTCTTTCGTGTTGCTACAGTGACATCAGGATCCCTCTAGCCTTGAAACAGTGTTCTTGGGGTTTCTCTGGAGTGCCATCAAGGAAATCAAGGCTCCTTTCATGTGTGATGTGCAACACGGCATTGCTCTGCACGCAGTGCAGGGGAATCGGGCCTCATCTCGCGGCGAGGGGGAAGTCTCATGGTTTTTCTCGATTTGCGGCGGGAACCTGGGGTATATTCTCGAGTTACGACGGGGATGGCCCTTCCACCCACGTGTTTGTTCAGCGACGTCAGGACTCCTGCCTAGTTGCGAGGGACTACTCGGGATTCTCTTCGAGGCTTGGCAGTGCAATTGGGATGCCTCTCCAGCTGAGGCGGGAGACCAAGGGTCCCTTTCCACGTGCCACAGGAATCCTGGGACTCCTATCAAGTTTCACGAGGAGTCAGGCATCGTCTCCTTTGGAGGCACTGATCTCGGCGTCCCTCTGGAGTTTTCAAAGGATGTGAGGCCTCCGGTCGCGATGAGGTGGGGAACTAGGTCTTTCTCTGTGGTCTCCAGAGGGGATTCAGACATCCTTTTTTCTTGGGAGATGCAAGACGAGCCTGCATTCAAGTCACTGCAGGGATATCCGGCCTTATTTCGAGTCTGGGCATCGCGGTGTCCATTCCACTTGAGGCCACAAACTCAGGGTCCCTCTCACACACCTAGAGCTGAGAGAAGCCTCCTCTTGAGGTGCTTGTGGTAAGGTGGTATTCCTCTAGAGTCGAAGCCAGGGACTAAACTCTCATCTCGAGTTGATTTGTGGTCCACGGAGCTTTATCCTGTTGCTACAGTGACCTCAGGATCCCTCTAGCCTTGAAACAGTGTTCTTGGGGTTTCTCTGGAGTGCCACCAAGGAAATCAAGGCTCCTTTCCTGTGTGATGTGCAACACGGCATTGCTCTGCACGCAGTGCAGGGGAATCGGGCCTCATCTCGCGGCGAGGGGGAAGTCTCACTGTTTTTCTCGGGTTGCGGCGGGAACCTGGGGTATATTCTCGAGTTACAACGGGGATGGCCCTTCCACACACGTGTTTGTTCAGCGACGTCAGGACTCCTGCCTAGTTGTGAGGGACAACTCGGGTTTCTTCTCCTCGAGGCTTGGCAGGGCAATTGGGACGCCTCTCCAGCTGAGGCGGGAGACCAAGGGTCCCTTTCCACGTGCCACAGGAATCCTGGGACTCCTATCAAGTTTCACGAGGAGTCAGGCATCGTCTCCTTTGGAGGCACTGATCTCCGCGTCCCTCTGGAGTTTACAAGGATGTGAGGCCTCCGGTCATGATGAGGTGGGAAACTAGGTCTTTCTCTGTGGTCTCCACAGGGGATTCAGACATCCTTTCGTCTTGGGAGATGCAAGACGAGCCTGCATTCAAGTCACTGCAGGCATATCCGGCCTTATTTCGAGTCAGGGCATCGCGGTGTCCATTCCACTTGAGGCCGCAAACTCAGGGTCCCTCTCACATACCTAGAGCTGAGAGAAGCCTCCTCTTGAGGTGCTTGTGGTAAGGTGGTATTCCTCTGGAGTCGAAGCCAGGGACTAACCTCTCATCTCGAGTTGATTTTTGGTCCACGGAGCTCTTTCGTGTTGCTACAGTGACCTCAGGATCCCTCTAGCCTTGAAACAGTGTTCTTGGGGTTTCTCTGGAGTGCCATCAATGAAATCAAGGCTCCTTTCCTTTTTGATGTGCAACACGGCATTGCTCTGCACGCAGTGCAGGGGAATCGGGCCTCATCTCGCGGCGAGGGGGAAGTCTCATGGTTTTTCTCGAGTTGCGGCGGGAACCTGGGGTATATTCTTGAGTTACGACGGGGATGGCCCTTCCACACACGTGTTTGTTCTGCGACGTCAGGACTCCTGCCTAGTTGCGAGGGAGAACTCGGGATTTTCCTCGAGGCTTGGCAGGGCAATTGGGACGCCTCTCCAGCTGAGGCGGGAGACCAAGGTTCCCTTTCCACGTGCCACAGGAATCCTGGGACGCCTATCAAGTTTCACGAGGAGTCAGGCATCGTCTCTTTGGAGGCACTGATATCCGCGTCCCTCTGGAGTTTTCAAAGAATGTGAGGCCTCCGGTCGCGATGAGGTGGGGAACTAGGTCTTTCTCTGTGGTCTCCACAGGCGATTCAGACATCCTTTCGTCTTGGGAGATGCAAGACGAGCCTGCATTCAAGTCACTGCAGGCATATCCGGCCTTATTTCGAGTCAGGGCATCGCGGTGTCCATTCCACTTGAGGCCGCAAACTCAGGGTCCCTCTCACATACCTAGAGCTGAGAGAAGCCTCCTCTTGAGGTACTTCTGGTAAGGTGGTATTCCTCTGGAGTCGAAGCCAGGGACTAACCTCTCATCTCGAGTTGACTTTTGGTCCACCGAGCTCTTTCGTGTTGCTACAGTGACATCAGGATCCCTCTATCCTTGAAACAGTGTTCTTGGGCTTTCTCTGGAGTGCCATCAAGGAAATCAAGGCTCCTTTCCTGTGTGATGTGCAACACGGCATTGCTCTGCACGCAGTGCAGGGGAATCGGGCCTCATCTCGCGGCGAGGGGGAAGTCTCATGGTTTTTCTCGAGTTGCGGCGGGAACCTGCGGTATATTCTCGAGTTTCGACGGGGATGGCCTTTCCACCCACGTGTTTGTTCAGCGACGTCAGGACTCCTGCCTAGTTGCGAGGGACAACCCGGGATTCTCCTCGAGGCTTGGCAGGGCAATTGGGACGCCTCTCCAGCTGAGGCGGGAGACCAAGGGTCCCTTTCCACGTGCCACAGGAATCCTGGGACTCCTATCAAGTTTCACGAGGAGTCAGGCATCGTCTCCTTTGGAGGCACTGATCTCCGCGTCCCTCTGGAGTTTTCAAAGAATGTGAGGCCTCCGGTCGCAATGAGGTGGGGAACTAGGTCTTTCTCTGTGGTCTCCACAGGGGATTCAGACATCCTTTCGTCTTGGGAGATGCAAGACGAGCCTGCATTCAAGTCACTGCAGTGATATCCGGCCTTATTTCGAGTCAGGGCATCGCGGTGTCCATTCCACTTGAGGCCGCAAACTCAGGGTCCCTCTCACATAGCTAGAGCTGAGAGAAGCCTCCTCTTGAGGTGCTTGTGGTAAGGTGGTATTCCTCTGGAGTCGAAGCCAGGGACTAACCTCTCATCTCGAGTTGATTGTTGGTCCACGGAGCTCTTTCCTGTTGCTACAGTGACCTCAGGATCCCGCTAGCCTTGAAACAGTGTTCTTGGGGTTTCTCTGGAGTGCCATCAAGGAAATCAAGGCTCCTTTCCTGTGTGATGTGCAACACGGCATTGCTCTGCACGCAGTGCAGGGGAATCGGGCCTCATCTCGCGGCGAGGGGGAAGTCTCATGGTTTTTCTCGAGTTGCGGCGGGAACCTGGGGTATATTCTTGAGTTACGACGGGGATGGCCCTTCCACACACGTGTTTGTTCTGCGACGTCAGGACTCCTGCCTAGTTGCGAGGGAGAACTCGGGATTTTCCTCGAGGCTTGGCAGGGCAATTGGGACGCCTCTCCAGCTGAGGCGGGAGACCAAGGGTCCCTTTCCACGTGCCACAGGAATCCTGGGACGCCTATCAAGTTTCACGAGGAGTCAGGCATCGTCTCTTTGGAGGCACTGATCTCCGCGTCCCTCTGGAGTTTTCAAAGGATGTGAGGCCTCCGGTCGCAATGAGGTGGGGAACTAGGTCTTTCTCTGTGGTCTCCACAGTGGATTCAGACATCCTTTCGTCTTGGGAGATGCAAGACGAGCCTGCATTCAAGTCACTGCAGGGATATCCGGCCTTATTTCGAGTCAGGGCATCGCGGTGTCCATTCCATTTGAGGCCGCAAACTCAGGGTCCCTCTCACATACCTAGAGCTGAGAGAAGCCTCCTCTTGAGGTGCTTGTGGCAAGGTGGTATTCCTCTGGAGTCGAAGCCAGGGACTAACCTCTCATCTCGTGTTGATTTTTGGTCCACGGAGCTCTTTCGTGTTGCTCCAGTGACCTCAGGATCCCTTTAGCCTTGAAAGAGTGTTTTTGGGGTTTCTCTGGAGTGCCGTCAATGAAATCAAGGCTCCTTTCCTGTGTGATGTGCAACACGGCATTGCTCTGCACGCAGTGCAGGGGAATCTGGCCTCATCTCGCGGCGAGGGGGAAGTCTCATGGTTTTTCTCGAGTTGCGGCGGGAACTTGGGGTATATTCTTGAGTTACGACGGGGATGGCCCTTCCACACACGTGTTTGTTCTGCGACGTCAGGACTCCTGCCTAGTTGCGAGGGAGAACTCGGGATTTTCCTCGAGGCTTGGCAGGGCAATTGGGACCCCTCTCCAGCTGAGGCGGGAGACCAAGGTTCCCTTTCCACGTGCCACAGGAATCCTGGGACGCCTATCAAGTTTCACGAGGGGTCAGGCATCGTCTCTTTGGAGGCACTGATCTCCGTGTCCCTCTGGAGTTTTCAAAGAATGTGAGGCCTCCGGTCGCGACGAGGTGGGGAACTAGGTCTTTCTCTGTGGTCTCCACAGGCGATTCAGACATCCTTTCGTCTTGGGAGATGCAAGACGAGCCTGCATTCAAGTCACTGCAGGCATATCCGGCCTTATTTCGAGTCAGGGCATCGCGGTGTCCATTCCACTTGAGGCCGCAAACTCAGGGTCCCTCTCACATACCTAGAGCTGAGAGAAGCCTCCTCTTGAGGTACTTCTGGTAAGGTGGTATTTCTCTGGAGTCGAAGCCAGGGACTAACCTCTCATCTCGAGTTGACTTTTGGTCCACCGAGCTCTTTCGTGTTGCTACAGTGACATCAGGATCCCTCTATCCTTGAAACAGTGTTCTTGGGCTTTCTCTGGAGTGCCATCAAGGAAATCAAGGCTCCTTTCCTGTGTGATGTGCAACACGGCATTGCTCTGCACGCAGTGCAGGGGAATCAGGCCTCATCTCGCGGCGAGGGGGAAGTCTCATGGTTTTTCTCGAGTTGCGGCGGGAACCTGGGGTATATTCTCGAGTTACGACGGGGATGGCCCTTCCACACACGTGTTTGTTCAGCGACGTCAGGACTCCTGCCTAGTTGCGAGGGACAACTCGGGATTCTCCTCGAGGCTTGGGAGGGCAATTGGGACGCCTCTCCAGCTGAGGCGGGAGACGAAGTGTCCCTTTTCACGTGCCACAGGAATCCTGGGACTCCTATCAAGTTTCACGAGGAGTCAGGCATCGTCTCCTTTGGAGGCACTGATCTCCGCGTCCCTCTGGAGTTTTCAAAGGATGTGAGGCCTCCGGTCGCAATGAGGTGGGGAACTAGGTCTTTCTCTGTGGTCTCCACAGGGGATTCAGACATCCTTTTGTCTTGGGAGATGCAAGACGAGCCTGCATTCAAGTCACTGCAGGGATATCCGGCCTTATTTCGAGTCAGGGCATCGCGGTGTCCATTCCACTTGAGGCCGCAAACTCAGGGTCCCTCTCACATACCTAGAGCTGAGAGAAGCCTCCTCTTGAGGTGCTTGTGGTAAGGTGGTTTTCCTCTGGAGTCGAAGCCAGGGACTAACCTCTCATCTCGAGTTGATTTTTGGTCCACGGAGCTCTTTCGTGTTGCTACAGTGACCTCAGGATCCCTTTAGCCTTGAAAGAGTGTTCTTGGGGTTTCTCTGGAGTGCCATCAATGAAATCAAAGCTCCTTTCCTGTGTGATGTGCAACACGGCATTGCTCTGCACGCAGTGCAGGGGAATCGGGCCTCATCTCGCGGCGAGGGGGAAGTCTCATGGTTTTTCTCGAGTTGCGGCGGGAACCTGGTTATATTCTTGAGTTACGACGGGGATGGCCCTTCCACACACGTGTTTGTTCTGCGACGTCAGGACTACTGCCTAGTTGCGAGTAAGAACTCGGGATTTTCCTCGAGGCTTGGCAGGGCAATTGGGACGCCTCTCCAGCTGAGGCGGGAGACCAAGGTTCCCTTTCCACGTGCCACAGGAATCCTGGGACGCCTATCAAGTTTCACGAGGAGTCAGGCATCGTCTCTTTGGAGGCACTGATCTCCGCGTCCCTCTGGAGTTTTCAAAGAATGTGAGGCCTCCGGTCGCGATGAGGTGGGGAACTAGGTCTTTCTCTGTGGTCTCCATAGGCGATTCAGACATCCTTTCCTCTTGGGAGATGCAAGACGAGCCTGCATTCAAGTCACTGCAGGGATATCCGGCCTTATTTCGAGTCAGGGCATCGCGTTGTCCATTCCACTTGAGGCCGTAAACTCAGGGTCCCTCTCACATACCTAGAGCTGAGAGAAGCCTCCTCTTGAGGTACTTCTGGTAAGGTGGTATTCCTCTGGATTCGAAGCCAGGGACTAACCTCTCATCTCGAGTTGACTTTTGGTCCACCGAGCTCTTTCGTGTTGCTACAGTGACATCAGGATCCCTCTATCCTTGAAACAGTGTTCTTGGGCTTTCTCTGGAGTGCCATCAAGGAAATCAAGGCTCCTTTCCTGTGTGATGTGCAACACGGCATTGCTCTGCACGCAGTGCAGGGGAATCGGGCCTCATCTCGCGGCGAGGCGGAAGTCTCATGGTTTTTCTTGAGTTGCGGCGGGAACCTGGGGTATATTCTTGAGTTACGACGGGGATGGCCTTTCCACACACGTGTTTGTTCTGCGACGTCAGGACTCCTGCCTAGTTGCGAGGGACAACCCGGGATTTTCCTCGTGGCTTGGCAGGGCAATTGGGACGCCTCTCCAGCTGAGGCGGGAGACCAAGGGTCCCTTTCCACGTGCCACAGGAATCCTGGGACGCCTATCAAGTTTCACGAGGAGTCAGGCATCGTCTCTTTGGAGGCACTGATCTCCGCGTCCCTCTGGAGTTTTCAAAGAATGTGAGGCCTCCGGTCGCGATGAGGTGGGGAACTAGGTCTTTCTCTGTGGTCTCCACAGTGGATTCAGACATCCTTTCGTCTTGGGAGATGCAAGACGAGCCTGCATTCAAGTCACTGCAGGCATATCCGGCCTTATTTCGAGTCAGGGCATCGCGGTGTCCATTCCACTTGAGGCCGCAAACTCAGGGTCCCTCTCACATACCTAGAGCTGAGAGAAGCCTCCTCTTGAGGTGCTTGTGGTAAGGTGGTATTCCTCTGGAGTCGAAGCCAGGGACTAACCTCTCATCTCGAGGTGATTTTTGGTCCACGGAGCTCTTTCGTGTTGCTACAGTGACCTCAGGATCCCTTTAGCCTTGAAAGAGTGTTCTTGGGGTGTCTCTGGAGTGCCATCAATGAAATCAAGGCTCCTTTCCTGTGTGATGTGCAACACGGCATTGCTCTGCACGCAGTGCAGGGGAATCGGGCCTCATCTCGCGGCGAGGGGGAAGTCTCATGGTTTTTCTCGAGTTGCGGCGGGAACCTGGGGTATATTCTTGAGTTACGACGGGGATGGCCCTTCCACACACGTGTTTGTTCTGCGACGTCAGGACTCCTGCCTAGTTGCGAGGGAGAACTCGGGATTTTCCTCGAGGCTTGGCAGGGCAATTGGGACGCCTCTCCAGCTGAGGCGGGAGACCAAGGTTCCCTTTCCACGTGCCACAGGAATCCTGGGACGCCTACCAGGTTTCACGAGGAGTCAGGCATCGTCTCTTTGGAGGCACTGATCTCCGCGTCCTTCTGGAGTTTTCAAAGAATGTGAGGCCTCCGGTCGCGATGAGGTGGGGAACTAGGTCTTTCTCTGTGGTCTCTACAGGAGATTCAGACATCCTTTCGTCTTGGGTGATGCAAGACGAGCCTGCATTCAAGTCACTGCAGGCATATCCGGCCTTATTTCGAGTCAGGGCATCGCGGTGTCCATTCCACTTGAGGCCGCAAACTCAGGGTCCCTCTCACATACCTAGAGCTGAGAGAAGCCTCCTCTTGAGGTACTTCTGGTAAGGTGGTATTCCTCTGGAGTCGAAGCCAGGGACTAACCTCTCATCTCGAGTTGACTTTTTGTCCACCGAGCTCTTTCGTGTTACTACAGTGACCTCAGGATCCCTCTATCCTTGAAACAGTGTTCCTGGGCTTTCTCTGGAGTGCTATCAAGGAAATCAAGGCTCCTTTCCTGTGTGATGTGCAACACGGCATTGCTCTGCATGCAGTGCAGGGGAAACGGGCCTCATCTCGCGGCGAGGGGGAAGTCTCATGGTGTTTCTCGAGTTGCGGCGGGAACCTGGGGTATACTCTCGAGTTTCGACGGGGATGGCCCTTCCACACACGTGTTTGTTCAGCGACGTCAGGATTCCTGCCTATGTGCGAGGGACAACTCGAGATTCTCCTCGAGGCTTGGCAGTGCAATTGGGACGCCTCTCCAGCTGAGGCGTGAGACCAAGGGTCCCTTTCCACGTACCACAGGAATCCTGGGACTCCTATCAAGATTCTCAAGGAGTCAGGCATCGTCTCCTTTGGAGGCACTGATCTCCGCGTCCCTCTGGAGTTTTCAAAGGATGTGAGGCCTCCGGTCGCGTTGAGGTGGGGAACTAGGTCTTTCTCTGTGGTCTCCTCAGGGGATTCAGACATCCTTTCGTCTTGGGGGATGCAAGACGAGCCTGTATTCATGTCACTGCAGGGATATCCGGCCTTATTTCAAGTCAGGTCATCGCGGTGTCCATTGCACTTGAGGCCACAAAGTCAGGGTCCCTCTCACATATCTAGTGCTGAGAGAAGCCTCCTCTTGAGGTGCTTGTGGTAAGGTTGTATTCCTCTGGAGTCGAAGCCAGGGACTAAACTCTCATCTCGAGTTGATTTGTGGTCCACGGAGCTCTTTCGTGTTGCTACAGTGACCTCAGGATTCCTCTAGCCTTGAAACAGTATTCTTGGGGTTTCTCTTTTGTGCCATCAAGGAAATCAAGGCTCCTTTCCTGTGTGATGTGCAACACGGCATTGCTCTGCACGCAGTGCAGGGGAATCGGGCCTCATCTCGCGGCGAGGGGGAAGTCTCATGGTTTTTCTCGAGTTGCGGCGGGAACCTGGGGTATATTCTCGAGTTTCGACGGGTATGGCCCTTCCACACACGTGTTTGTTCAGCGACGTCAGGACTCCTGCCTAGTTGTGAGGGACAACTCGGGATTCTACTCGAGGCTTGGCAGGGCAATTGGGACGCCTCTCCAGCTTAGGCGGGAGACCAAGGGTCCCTTTCCACGTGCCACAGGAATCCTGGGACGCCTATCAAGTTTCACGAGGAGTCAGGCATCGTCTCTTAGGAGGCACTGATCTCCGCGTCCCTCTGGAGTTTTCAAAGAATGTGAGGCCTCCGGTCGCGATGAGGTGGGGACCTAGGTCTTTCTCTGTGGTCTCCATAGGCGATTCAGACATCCTTTCGTCTTGGAGATGCAAGACGAGCCTGCATTCAAGTCACTGCAGGGATATCAGGCCTTATTTCGAGTCAGGGCATCGCGGTGTCCATTTCACTTGAGGCCGCAAACTCAGGGTCCCTCTCACATACCTAGAGCTGAGAGAAGCCTCCTCTTGAGGTACTTCTGGTAAGGTGGTATTCCTCTGGAGTCGAAGCCAGGGACTAACCTCTCATCTCGAGTTGACTTTTGGTCCACCGAGCTCTTTCGTGTTGCTACAGTGACATCAGGATCCCTCTATCCTTGAAACAGTGTTCTTGGGCTTTCTCTGGAGTGCCATCAAGGAAATCAAGGCTCCTTTCCTGTGTGATGTGCAACACGGCATTGCTCTGCACGCAGTGCAGGGGAATCGGGCCTCATCTCGCGGCGAGGGGGAAGTCTCATGGTTTTTCTCGAGTTGCGGCGGGAACCTGGGGTATATTCTCGAGTTACGACGGGGATGGCCCTTCCACACACGTGTTTGTTCAGCGACGTCAGGACTCCTGCCTAGTTGCGAGGGACAACTCGGGATTGTCCTCGAGGCTTGGCAGGGCAATTGGGACGCCTCTCCAGCTGAGGCGGGAGACGAAGTGTCCCTTTCCACGTGCCACAGGCATCCTGGGACTCCTATCAAGTTTCACGAGGAGTCAGGCATCGTCTCCTTTGAAGGCACTGATCTCCGCGTCCCTCTGGAGTTTTCAAAGGATGTGAGGCCTCCGGTCGCAATGAGGTGGGGAACTAGGTCTTTCTCTGTGGTCTCCACAGGGGATTCAGAAATCCTTTCGTCTTGGGAGATGCAAGACGAGCCTGCATTCAAGTCACTGCAGGGATATCCGGCCTTATTTCGAGTCAGGGCATCGCGGTGTCCATTCCACTTGAGGCCGCAAACTCAGGGTTCCTCTCACATACCTAGAGCTGAGAGAAGCCTCCTCTTGAGGTGCTTGTGGTAAGGTGGTATTCCTCTGGAGTCGAAGCCAGGGACTAACCTCTCATCTCGAGTTGATTTTTGGTCCATGGAGCTCTTTCGTGTTGCTACAGTGATCTCAGGATTCCTCTAGCCTTGAAACAGTGTTCTTGGGGTTTCTCTGGAGTGCTATCAAGGAAATCAAGGCTCCTTTCCTGTGTGATGTGCAACACGGCATTGCTCTGCACGCAGTGCAGGGGAATCGGGCCTCATCTCGCGGCGAGGAGGAAGTCTCATGGTCTTTCTCGAGTTGCGGCGGGAACCTGGGGTATATTCTCGAGTTACGACGCGGATGGCCCTTCCACACACGTGTTTGTTCAGCGACGTCAGGACTCCTGCCTAGTTGCGAGGGACAACTCGGGATTCTCCTCGAGGCTTGGCAGTGCAACTGGGACGCCTCTCCAGCTGAGGCGGGAGACCAAGGGTTCCTTTCCACGGGCCACAGGAATCCTGGGACTCCTATCAAGTTTCACGAGGAGTCAGGCATCGTCTCCTTTGGAGGCACTGATCTCCGCGTACCTCTGGAGTTTTCAAAGGATGTGAGGCCTCCGGTCGCGATGAGGTGGGGAACTAGGTCTTTCTCTGTGGTCTCCACAGGCGATTCAGACATCCTTTCGTCATGGGAGATGCAAGACGAGCCTGCATTCATGTCACTGCAGGCATATCCGGCCTTATTTCGAGTCAGGGCATCGCGGTGTCCATTCCACTTGAGGCCGCAAACTCAGGGTCCCTCTCACATACCTAGAGCTGAGAGAAGCCTCCTATTGAGGTGCTTGTGGTAAGTTGGTATTCCTCTGGAGTCGAAGCCAGGGACTAACCTCTCATCTCGAGTTGACTTTTGGCCCACGGAGCTCTTTCGTGTTGCTACAGTGACCTCAGGATCCCTCTAGCCTTGAAACAGTGTTCTTGGGGTTTCTCTGGAGTGCCATCAACGAAATCAAGGCTCCTTTCATGTGTGATGTGCAACACGGCAGTGCTCTGCACGCAGTGCAGGGGAATCTGACCTCATCTCGCGCCGAGGGTGAAGTCTCTTGGTTTTTCTCGAGTTGCGGCGGGAACCTGGGGTATATTCTCGAGTTACGACGGGGATGGCAGTTCCACACACGTGTTTGTTCAGCGACGTCAGGACTCCTGCCTAGTTGCGAGGGACAACTCGGGATTCCCCTCGAGGCTTGGCAGGGCAATTGGGTCGCCTCTCCAGCTGAGGCGGGAGACCAAGGGTCCCTTTGCACGTGCCACAGGAATCCTGGGACTCCTATCAAGTTTCACGAGGAGTCAGGCATCTTTTCCTTTGGAGGCACTGATCTCCGCGTCCCTCTGGAGTTGTCAAAGGATATGAGGCCTCCGGTCGCAATGAGGTGGGGAACTAGGTCTTTCTCTGTGGTCTCCACAGGGGATTCAGACGTCCTTTCGTCTTGGGAGATGCAAGACGAGCCTGCATTCAAGTCACTGCAGGGATATCCGGCCTTATTTCGAGTCAGGGCATCGCGGTGTCCATTCCACTTGAGGCCGCAAACTTAGGGTCCCTCTCACACACCTAGAGCTGAGAGAAGCCTCCTCTTGAGGTGCTTGTGGTAAGGTGGTATTCCTCTGGAGTCGAAGCCAGGGACTAAACTCTCATCTCGAGTTGATTTGTGGTCCACGGAACTCTTTCTTGTTGCTAAAGTGACCTCAGGATCCCTCTATCCTTGAAACAGTGTTCTTGGGGTTTCTCTGGAGTGCCATCAAGGAAATCAAGGCTCCTTTCCTGTGTGATATGCAACACGGCATTGCTCTGCACTCAGTGCAGGGGAATCGGGCCTCATCTCGCGGCGAGGGGGAAGTCTCATGGTGTTTCTCGAGTTGCGGCGGGAACCTGGGGTATATTCTCGAGTTACGACGGGGATGGCCCTTCCACACACGTGTTTGTTCAGCGACGGCAGGACTCCTGCCTAGTTGCGAGGGACAACTCGGGATTCTCCTCGAGGCTTGGCAGTGCAATTGGGACGCCTCTCCAGCTGAGGCGGGAAACCAAGGGTCCCTTTCCACGTTCCACAGGAATCTTGGGACTCCTATCAAGTTTCACGAGGAGTCAGGCATCATCTCCTTTGGAGGCACTGATCTCCGCGTCCCTCTGGAGTTTACAAGGATGTGAGGCCTCCGGTCGCGATGAGGTGGGGAACGAGGTCTTTCTCTGTGGTCTCCAGAGGGGATTCAGACATCCTTTCGTCTTGGGAGATGCAAGACGAGCCTGCATTCAAGTCACTGCAGGGATATCCGGCCTTATTTCGAGTCAGGGCATCGCGGTGTCCATTCCACTTGAGGCCACAAACTCAGGGTCCCTCTCACACACCTAGAGCTGAGAGAAGCCTCCTCTTGAGGTGCTTGTGGTAAGGTGGTATTCCTCTGGAGTCGAAACCAGGGACTAACCTCTCATCTCGTGTTGATTTGTGGTCCACGGAGCTCTTTCCTGTTGCTACAGTGACATCAGGATCCCTCTAGCCTTGAAACAGTGTTCTTGGGCTTTCTCTGGAGTGCCATCAAGGAAATCAAGGCTCCTTTCCTGTGTGATGTGCAACACGGCAGTGCTCTGCACGCAGTGCAGGGGAATCTGACCTCATCTCGCGGCGAGGGGGAAGTCTCATGGTGTTTCTCGAGTTGCGGCGGGAACCTGGGGTATATTCTCGAGTTACGACGCGGATGGCCCTTCCACACACGTGTTTGTTCAGCGACGTCAGGACTCCTGCCTAGTTGCGAGGGACAACTCGGGATTCTTCTCCTCGAGGCTTGGCAGTGCAACTGGGACGCCTCTCCAGCTGAGGCGGGAGACCAAGGGTCCCTTTCCACGGGCCACAGGAATCCTGGGACTCCTATCAAGTTTCACGAGGAGTCAGGCATCGTCTCCTTTGGAGGCACTGATCTCCGCGTACCTCTGGAGTTTTCAAAGGATGTGAGGCCTCCGGTCGCGATGAGGTGGGGAACTAGGTCTTTCTCTGTGGTCTCCACAGGCGATTCAGACATCCTTTCGTCTTGGGAGATGCAAGACGAGCCTGCATTCATGTCACTGCAGGCATATCCGGCCTTATTTGGAGTCAGGGCATCGCGGTGTCCATTCCACTTGAGGCCGCAAACTCAGGGTCCCTCTCACATACCTAGAGCTGAGAGAAGCCTCCTATTGAGGTGCTTGTGGTAAGTTGGTATTCCTCTGGAGTCGAAGCCAGGGACTAACCTCTCATCTCGAGTTGACTTTTGGCCCACGGAGCTCTTTCGTGTTGCTACAGTGACCTCAGGATCCCTCTAGCCTTGAAACAGTGTTCTTGGGGTTTCTCTGGAGTGCCATCAACGAAATCAAGGCTCCTTTCATGTGTGATGTGCAACACGGCAGTGCTCTGCACGCAGTGCAGGGGAATCTGACCTCATCTCGCGCCGAGGGTGAAGTCTCTTGGTTTTTCTCGAGTTGCGGCGGGAAACTGGGGTATATTCTCGAGTTACGACGGGGATGGCCCTTCCACACACGTGTTTGTTCAGCGACGTCAGGACTCCTGCCTAGTTGCGAGGGACAACTCGGGATTCCCCTCGAGGCTTGGCAGGGCAATTGGGTCGCCTCTCCAGCTGAGGCGGGAGACCAAGGGTCCCTTTGCACGTGCCACAGGAATCCTGGGACTCCTATCAAGTTTCACGAGGAGTCAGGCATCTTTTCCTTTGGAGGCACTGATCTCCGCGTCCCTCTGGAGTTTTCAAAGGATGTGAGGCCTCCGGTCGCAATGAGGTGGGGAACTAGGTCTTTCTCTGTGGTCTCCACAGGGGATTCAGACGTCCTTTCGTCTTGGGAGATGCAATACGAGCCTGCATTCAAGTCACTGCAGGGATATCCGGCCTTATTTCGAGTCAGGGCATCGCGGTGTCCATTCCACATGAGGCCGCAAACTTAGGGTCCCTCTCACACACCTAGAGCTGAGAGAAGCCTCCTCTTGAGGTGCTTGTGGTAAGGTGGTATTCCTCTGGAGTCGAAGCCAGGGACTAAACTCTCATCTCGAGTTGATTTGTGGTCCACGGAACTCTTTCTTGTTGCTAAAGTGACCTCAGGATCCCTCTATCCTTGAAACAGTGTTCTTGGGGTTTCTCTGGAGTGCCATCAAGGAAATCAAGGCTCCTTTCCTGTGTGATATGCAACACGGCATTGCTCTGCACTCAGTGCAGGGGAATCGGGCCTCATCTCGCGGCGAGGGGGAAGTCTCATGGTGTTTCTCGAGTTGCGGCGGGAACCTGGGGTATATTCTCGAGTTACGACGGGGATGGGCCTTCCACACACGTGTTTGTTCAGCGACGTCAGGACTCCTGCCTAGTTGCGAGGGACAACTCGGGATTCTCCTCGAGGCTTGGCAGTGCAATTGGGACGCCTCTCCAGCTGAGGCGGGAAACCAAGGGTCCCTTTCCACGTTCCACAGGAATCTTGGGACTCCTATCAAGTTTCACGAGGAGTCAGGCATCATCTCCTTTGGAGGCACTGATCTCCGCGTCCCTCTGGAGTTTACAAGGATGTGAGGCCTCCGGTCGCGATGAGGTGGGGAACGAGGTCTTTCTCTGTGGTCTCCAGAGGGGATTCAGACATCCTTTCGTCTTGGGAGATGCAAGACGAGCCTGCATTCAAGTCACTGCAGGGATATCCGGCCTTATTTCGAGTCAGGGCATCGCGGTGTCCATTCCACTTGAGGGCTCAAACTCAGGGTCCCTCTCACACACCTAGAGCTGAGAGAAGCCTCCTCTTGAGGTGCTTGTGGTAAGGTGGTATTCCTCTGGAGTCGAAGCCAGGGACTAAACTCTCATCTCGAGCTGATTTGTGGTCCACGGAGCTCTTTCCTGTTGCTAAAGTGACCTCAGGATCCCTCTAGCCTTGAAACAGTGTTCTTGGGGTTTCTCTGGAGTGCCATCAAGGAAATCAAGGCTCCTTTCCTGTGTGATGTGCAATCCGGCATTGCTCTGCAAGCAGTGCAGGGGAATCGGGCCTCATCTCGCGGTGAGGGGGAAGTCTCATTGTTTTTCTCGGGATGCGGCGGGAACCTGGGTTATATTCTCGAGTTACGACGGGTATGGCCCTTCCACACACGTGTTTGTTCTGCGACGTCAGGACTCCTGCCTAGTTGGAGGGACAACTCGGGATTTTCCTCGAGGCTTGGCAGGGCAATTGGGACGCCTCTCCAGCTGAGGCGGGAGACCAAGGGTCCCTTTCCACGTGCCACAGGAATCCTGGGACGACTATCAAGTTTCTCGAGGAGTCAGGCATCGTCTCTTTGGAGGCACTGATCTCCGCCTACCTCTGGAGTTTTCAAAGGATGTGAGGCCTCCGGTCGCGATGAGGTGGGGAACTAGGTCTTTCCCTCTGGTCTCCACAGGCGATTCAGACATCCTTTCGTCTTGGGGGATGCAAGACGAGCCTGCTTCAAGTCACTGCAGGCATATCCGGCCTTATTTCGAGTCAGGGCATCGCGGTGTCCATTCCACTTGAGGCCGCAAACTCAGGGTCCCTCTCACATACCTAGAGCTGAGAGAAGCCTCCTCTTGAGGTGCTTCTGGTAAGGTGGTATTCCTCTGGAGTCGAAACCAGGGACTAACCTCTCATCTCGTGTTGATTTTTGGTCCACGGAGCTCTTTCGTGTTGCTACAGTGACATCAGGATCCCTCTATCCTTGAAACAGTGTTCTTGGGGTTTCTCTGGATTGCCATCAAGGAAATCAAGGCTCTTTTCCTGTGTGATGTGCAACACGGCATTGCTCTGCACGCAGTGCAGGGGAATCGGGCCTCATCTCGCGGCGAGGGGGAAGTCTCATGGTTTTTCTCGAGTTGCGGCGGGAACCTCGTGTATATTCTCGAGTTACGAAGGGGATGGCCCTTCCACACACGTGTTTGTTCAGCGACGTCAGGACTCCTGCCTAGTTGCGAGGGACAACTCGGGATTCTCCTCGAGGCTTGGCAGGGGCAATTGGGACGCCTCTCCAGCTGAGGCGGGAGACGAAGTGTCCCTTTCCAAGTGCCACAGGAATCCTGGGACTCTTATCAAGTTTCACGAGGAGTCAGGCATCGTCTCCTTTGGAGGCACTGATCTCGGCGTCCCTCTGGAGTTTTCAAAGGATGTGAGGCCTCCGGTCGCGATGAGGTGGGGAACTAGGTCTTTCTCTGTGGTCTCTACAGGAGATTCAGACATCCTTTCGTCTTGGGAGATGCAAGACGAGCCTGCATTCAAGTCACTGCAGGGATATCCGGCCTTATTTCGAGTCAGGGCATCGCGGTGTCCATTCCACTTGAGGCCGCAAACTCAGGGTCCCTCTCACATACCTAGAGCTGAGAGAAGCCTCCTCTTGAGGTGCTTGTGGTAAGGTGGTATTCCTCTGGAGTCGAAGCCAGGGACTAACCTCTCATCTCGAGTTGAATTTTGGTCCACGGAGCTCTTTCGTGTTGCTACAGTGACCTCAGGATCCCTCTAGCCTTGAAACAGTGTTCTTGGGGTTTCTCTGGAATGCCATCAAGAATATCAAGGCTCCTTTCCTGTGTGATGTGCAACACGGCATTGCTCTGCACGCAGTGCAGGGGAATCGGGCCTCATCTCGCAGCGAGGGGAAAGTCTCTTGGTTTTTCTCGAGTTGCGGCGGGAACCTGGGGTATATTCTCGAGTTACGACGGGGATGGCCCTTCCACACACCTGTTTGTTCTGCGACGTCAGGACTCCTGCCTAGTTGCGAGGGACAACTCGGGATTCTCCTCGAGGCTTGGCAGGGCAATTGGGACGCCTCTCCAGCTGAGGCGGGAGACGAAGTGTCCCTTTCCACATGCCACAGGAATCCTGGGACTCCTATCAAGTTTCACGAGGAGTCAGGCATCGTCTCCTTTGAAGGCACTGATCTCCGCGTCCCTCTGGAGTTTTCAAAGGATGTGAGGCCTCCGGTCGCGATGAGGTGGGGAACTAGGTCTTTCTCTGTGGTCTCCACAGGGGATTCAGACATCCTTTCGTCTTGGGAGATGCAAGACGAGCCTGCATTCAAGTCACTGCAGGGATATCCGGCCTTATTTCGAGTCAGGGCATCGTGGTGTCCATTCCACTTGGAGCCGCAAACTCAGGGTCCCTCTCACACACCTAGAGCTGAGAGAGGCCTCCTCTTGTGGTGCTTGTGGTAAGATGGTATTCCTCTGGAGTCGAAGCCAGGGACTAAACTCTCATCTCGAGTTGATTTGTGGTCCACGGAGCTCTTTCCTGTTGCTACAGTGACCTCAGGATCCCTCTAGCCTTGAAACAGTGTTCTTGGGGTTTCTCTGTAGTGCCATCAAGGAAATCAAGGCTCCTTTCCTGTGTGATGTGCAACACGGCATTGCTCTGCACCCAGTGCAGGGGAATCGGGCCTCATCTCGCGGCGAGGAAGAAGTCTCATTGTTTTTCTCGGGTTGCGGCGGGAACCTGGGGTATATTCTCGAGTTACGACGGGGATGGCCCTTCCACACACATGTTTGTTCAGCGACGTCAGGACTCCTGCCTAGTTGTGAGGGACAACTCGGGATTCTTCTCCTCGAGGCTTGGCAGGGCAATTGGGACGCCTCTCCAGCAGAGGAGGGAGACCAAGGGTCCCTTTCCACGTGCCACAGGAATCCTGGAACTCCTATCAAGTTTCACGAGGAGTCAGGCATCGTCTCCTTTGGAGGCACTGATCTCCGCGTCCCTCTGGAGTTTACAAGGATGTGAGGCCTCCGGTCACGATGAGGTGGGGAACTAGGTCTTTCTCTGTGGTCCCCACAGGAGATTCAGACATCCTTTCGTCTTGGGAGATGCAAGACGAGCCTGCATTCAAGTCACTGCAGGGATATCCGGCCTTATTTCGAGTCAGGGCATCGCGGTGTCCATTCCACTTGAGGCCGCAAACTCAGGGTCCCTCTCACATACCTAGAGCTGAGAGAAGCCTCCTCTTGAGGTGCTTGTGGTAAGGTGGTATTCCTCTGGAATCGAAGCCAGGGAATAACCTCTCATCTCGAGTTGATTTGTGCTCCATGGAGCTCTTTCGTGTTGCTACAGTGATCTCAGGATCCCTCTAGCCTTGAAACAGTGTTCTTGGGGTTTCTCTGGAGTGCTATCAAGGAAATCAAGGCTCCTTTCATGTGTGATGTGCAACACGGAATTGCTCTGCACGCAGTGCAGGGGAATGGGGCCTCATCTCGCGGCGAGGGGGAAGTCTCATGGTTTTTCTCGAGTTGCGGCGGGAACCTCGGGTATACTCTCGAGTTACGACGGGGATGGCCCTTTCACCCACGTGTTTGTTCAGCGACGGCAGGACTCCTGCCTAGTTGCGAGGGACAACTCGGGATTCTCCTCGAGGCTTGGCAGGGCAATTGGGACACCTCTCCATCTGAGGCGGTAGACCAAGGGTCCCTTTCCACGTGCCACAGGCATCCTGGGACTCCTATCAAGTTTCACGAGGAGTCAGGCATCGTCTCCTTTGAAGGCACTGATCTCCGCGTACCTCTGGAGTTTTCAAACGATGTGAGGCCTCCGGTCGCGATGAGGTGGGGAACTAGGTCTTTCTCTGAGGTCTCGACAGGGGATTCAGACATCCTTTCATCTTGGGAGATGCAAGACGAGCCTGCATTCAAGTCACTGCGGGGATATCCGGCCTTATTTCGCATCCGGGCATCGCAGTGTCCATTCCACTTGAGGCCACAAACTCAGGGTCCCTCTCACATACCTAGAGCTGAGAGAAGCCTCCTCTTGAGGTGCTTGTGGTAAAGTGGTATTCCTCTGGAGTCGAAGCCAGGGACTAACCTCTCATCTTGAGATGATTTTTGGTCCACGGAGCTCTTTCGTGTTGCTACAGTGACCTCAGGATCCCTCTAGCCTTGAAACAGTGTTCTTGGGGTTTCTCTGGAGTGCCATCAAGGAAATCAAGGCTCCTTTCCTGTGTGATGTGCAACACGGCATTGCTCTGCAGGCAGTGCAGGGGAATCGGGCCTCATCTCGCGGCGAGGGGGAAGTCTCATGGTTTTTCTCGAGTTGCGACGGGAACCTGGGGTATATTCTCGAGTTAAGACGGGGATGGCCCTTCCACCCACGTGTTTGTTCAGCGACGGCAGGACTCCTGCCTAGTTGCGAGGGACAACTCGGGATTCTCCTCGAGGCTTGGCAGGGCAATTGGGACGGCTCTCCAGCTGAGGCGGGAGACCAAGAGTCCCTTTCCACGTGCCACAGGAATCCTGGGACTCCTATCAAGTTTCACGAGGAGTCAGGCTTCGTTTCCTTTGGAGGCACTGATCTCCGCGTTCCTCTGGGATTTTCAAAGGATGTGAGGCCTCCGGTCGCGATGAGATGGGAAACTAGGTCTTTCTCTGTGGTCTGCACAGGGGATTCAGACATCCTTTCGTTTTGGGAGATGCAAGACGAGCCTGCATTCAAGTCACTGCAGGGATATCCGGCCTTATTTCGAGTCAGGGCATCGCGGTGTCCATTCCACTTGAGGCCGCAAACTCAGGGTCCCTCTCACATACCTAGAGCTGAGAGAAGCCTCCTCTTGAGGTGCTTGTGGTAAGGTGGTAATCCTCTGGAGTCGAAGCCAGGGACTAACCTCTCATCTCGAGTTGATTTGTGGTCCACGGAGCTCTTTCGTGTTGCTACAGTGACCTCAGGATCCCTCTAGCCTTGAAACAGTGTTCTTGGGGTTTCTCTGGAGTGCCACCAAGGAAATCAAGGCTCCTTTCATGTGTGATGTGCAACACGGAATTGCTCTGCATGCAGTGCAGGGGAATCGGGCCTCATCTCGCGGCGAGGGGGAAGTCTCATGGTTTTTCTCGAGGTGCGGCGGGAACCTGGGGTATACTCTCGAGTTACGATGGGGATGGCCCTTCCACCCACGTGTTTGTTCAGCGACGTCAGGACTCCTGCCTAGTTGCGAGGGACAACTCGGGTATCTCCTCGAGGCTTGGCAGGGCAATTGGGACGCTGTCCAGCTGAGGCGGGAGACCAAGGTTCCCTTTCCACGTGCCACAGGAATCCTGGGACTCCTATCAAGTTTCACGAGGAGTCAGGCATCGTCTCCTTTGGAGGCACTGATCCCTGCGTATCTCTGGAGTTTTCCAAGGATGTGAGGCCTCCGGTCGCTATGAGGTGGGGAACTAGGTCTTTCTCTGTGGTCTCCACAGGGGATTCAGACATCATTTCATCTTGGGAGATGCAAGACGAGCCTGCATTCAAGTCACTGCAGGGATATCCGGCCTTATTTCACATCAGTGCATTGCGGTGTCCATTCCACTTGAGGCCGCAAAATCAGGGTCCCTCTCACATACCTAGAGCTGAGAGAAGCCTCCTCTTGAGGTGCTTGTGGTAAGGTGGTATACCTCTGGAGTCGAAGCCAGGGACTAACCTCTCATCTCGAGTTGATTTTTCGTCCACGGAGCTCTTTCGTGTTGCTACAGTGACCTCAGAATCCCTCTAGCCTTGAAACAGTGTTCTTGGGGTTTCTCTGGAGTGCCATCAAGGAAATCAAGGCTCCTTTCCTGTGTGATGTGCAACACAGAATTGCTCTGCACGAAGTGTAGGGGAATCGGGCCTCATCTCGCGGCGAGGGGGAAGTCTCATGGTTTTTCTCGAGTTACTGCGGGAACCTGGGCTATATTATCGAGTTACGATGGGGATGGCCCTTCCACACACGTGTTTGTTCAGCTACGGGAGGACTCCTGCCTAGTTGCGAGGGACAACTCGGGATTCTCCTCGAGGCTTGCCAGGGCAATTGGGACGCCTCTCCAGCTGAGGCGGGAGACCAAGGGTCCCTTTCCACGTGGCACAGGAATCCTGGGACTCCTATCAATTTTCACGAGGAGTCAGGCATCGTCTCCTTTGGAGGCACTGATCTCCGCGTCCCTCTGGAGTTTACAAGGATGTGAGGCCTCCGGTCACGATGAGGTGGGGAACTAGGTCTTTCTCTGTGGTCTCCCCAGGGGATTCAGACATCCTTTCGTCTTGGGAGATGCAAGACGAGCCTGCATTCAAGTCACTGCAGGGATATCCGGCCTTATTTCGAGTCAGGGCATCGCGGTGTCCATTCCACTTGAGGCCGCAAACTCAGGGTCCCTCTCACATACCTAGAGCTGAGAGAAGCCTCCTCTTGAGGTGCTTGTGGTAAGGTGGTATTCCTCTGGAGTCGAAGCCAGGGACTAACCTCTCATCTCGAGTTGATTTTTGGTCCACGGAGCTCTTTCGTGTTGCTACAGTGACCTCAGGATCCCTCTATCCTTGAAACAGTGTTCTTGGGCTTTCTCTGGAGTGCCATCAAGGAAATCAAGGCTCCTTTCCTGTGTGATGTGCAACACGGCATTGCTCTGCACGCAGTGCAGGAAAATCGGGCCTCATCTCGCGGCGAGGGGGAAGTCTCATGGTTTTTCTCGAGTTGCGGCGGGAACCTGGGGTATATTCTCGAGTTACGACAGGGATGGCCCTTCCACACACGTGTTTGTTCAGCGACGGCAGGACTCCTGCCTAGTTGAGAGGGACAACTCGGGATTTTCCTCGAGGCTTGGCAGGGCAATTGGGACGCCTCTCCAGCTGAGGTCGGAGACCAAGGGTCCCTTTTCACGTGCCACAGGAATCCTGGGACGCCTATCAAGTTTCTCGAGGAGTCAGGCATTGGCTTCTTTGGAGGCACTGATCTCCGCGTACCTCTGGAGTTTTCAAAGGATGTGAGGCCTCCGGTCGCGATGAGGTGGGGAACTAGGTCTTTCCCTGTGGTCTCCACAGGCGATTCAGACATCCTTTCGTCTTGGGAGATGCAAGACGAGCCTGCATTCAAGTCACTGCAGGGATATCCGGCCTTATTTCGAGTCAGGGCATCGCGGTGTCCATTCCACTTGAGGCCGCAAACTCAGGGTCCCTCTCACATACCTAGAGCTGAGAGAAGCCTCCTATTGAGGTGCTTGTGGTAAGTTGGTATTCCTCTGGAGTCGAAGCCAGGGACTAACCTCTCATCTCGAGTTGACTTTTGGCCCACGGAGCTCTTTCGTGTTGCTACAGTGACCTCAGGATCCCTCTAGCCTTGAAACAGTGTTCTTGGGGTTTCTCTGGAGTGCCATCAACGAAATCAAGGCTCCTTTCATGTGTGATGTGCAACACGGCAGTGCTCTGCACGCAGTGCAGGGGAATCTGACCTCATCTCGCGCCGAGGGTGAAGTCTCTTGGTTTTTCTCGAGTTGCGGCGGGAACCTGGGGTATATTCTCGAGTTACGACGGGGATGGCAGTTCCACACACGTGTTTGTTCAGCGACGTCAGGACTCCTGCCTAGTTGCGAGGGACAACTCGGGATTCCCCTCGAGGCTTGGCAGGGCAATTGGGTCGCCTCTCCAGCTGAGGCGGGAGACCAAGGGTCCCTTTGCACGTGCCACAGGAATCCTGGGACTCCTATCAAGTTTCACGAGGAGTCAGGCATCTTTTCCTTTGGAGGCACTGATCTCCGCGTCCCTCTGGAGTTGTCAAAGGATATGAGGCCTCCGGTCGCAATGAGGTGGGGAACTAGGTCTTTCTCTGTGGTCTCCACAGGGGATTCAGACGTCCTTTCGTCTTGGGAGATGCAAGACGAGCCTGCATTCAAGTCACTGCAGGGATATCCGGCCTTATTTCGAGTCAGGGCATCGCGGTGTCCATTCCACTTGAGGCCGCAAACTTAGGGTCCCTCTCACACACCTAGAGCTGAGAGAAGCCTCCTCTTGAGGTGCTTGTGGTAAGGTGGTATTCCTCTGGAGTCGAAGCCAGGGACTAAACTCTCATCTCGAGTTGATTTGTGGTCCACGGAACTCTTTCTTGTTGCTAAAGTGACCTCAGGATCCCTCTATCCTTGAAACAGTGTTCTTGGGGTTTCTCTGGAGTGCCATCAAGGAAATCAAGGCTCCTTTCCTGTGTGATATGCAACACGGCATTGCTCTGCACTCAGTGCAGGGGAATCGGGCCTCATCTCGCGGCGAGGGGGAAGTCTCATGGTGTTTCTCGAGTTGCGGCGGGAACCTGGGGTATATTCTCGAGTTACGACGGGGATGGCCCTTCCACACACGTGTTTGTTCAGCGACGGCAGGACTCCTGCCTAGTTGCGAGGGACAACTCGGGATTCTCCTCGAGGCTTGGCAGTGCAATTGGGACGCCTCTCCAGCTGAGGCGGGAAACCAAGGGTCCCTTTCCACGTTCCACAGGAATCTTGGGACTCCTATCAAGTTTCACGAGGAGTCAGGCATCATCTCCTTTGGAGGCACTGATCTCCGCGTCCCTCTGGAGTTTACAAGGATGTGAGGCCTCCGGTCGCGATGAGGTGGGGAACGAGGTCTTTCTCTGTGGTCTCCAGAGGGGATTCAGACATCCTTTCGTCTTGGGAGATGCAAGACGAGCCTGCATTCAAGTCACTGCAGGGATATCCGGCCTTATTTCGAGTCAGGGCATCGCGGTGTCCATTCCACTTGAGGCCACAAACTCAGGGTCCCTCTCACACACCTAGAGCTGAGAGAAGCCTCCTCTTGAGGTGCTTGTGGTAAGGTGGTATTCCTCTGGAGTCGAAACCAGGGACTAACCTCTCATCTCGTGTTGATTTGTGGTCCACGGAGCTCTTTCCTGTTGCTACAGTGACATCAGGATCCCTCTAGCCTTGAAACAGTGTTCTTGGGCTTTCTCTGGAGTGCCATCAAGGAAATCAAGGCTCCTTTCCTGTGTGATGTGCAACACGGCAGTGCTCTGCACGCAGTGCAGGGGAATCTGACCTCATCTCGCGGCGAGGGGGAAGTCTCATGGTGTTTCTCGAGTTGCGGCGGGAACCTGGGGTATATTCTCGAGTTACGACGCGGATGGCCCTTCCACACACGTGTTTGTTCAGCGACGTCAGGACTCCTGCCTAGTTGCGAGGGACAACTCGGGATTCTTCTCCTCGAGGCTTGGCAGTGCAACTGGGACGCCTCTCCAGCTGAGGCGGGAGACCAAGGGTCCCTTTCCACGGGCCACAGGAATCCTGGGACTCCTATCAAGTTTCACGAGGAGTCAGGCATCGTCTCCTTTGGAGGCACTGATCTCCGCGTACCTCTGGAGTTTTCAAAGGATGTGAGGCCTCCGGTCGCGATGAGGTGGGGAACTAGGTCTTTCTCTGTGGTCTCCACAGGCGATTCAGACATCCTTTCGTCTTGGGAGATGCAAGACGAGCCTGCATTCATGTCACTGCAGGCATATCCGGCCTTATTTGGAGTCAGGGCATCGCGGTGTCCATTCCACTTGAGGCCGCAAACTCAGGGTCCCTCTCACATACCTAGAGCTGAGAGAAGCCTCCTATTGAGGTGCTTGTGGTAAGTTGGTATTCCTCTGGAGTCGAAGCCAGGGACTAACCTCTCATCTCGAGTTGACTTTTGGCCCACGGAGCTCTTTCGTGTTGCTACAGTGACCTCAGGATCCCTCTAGCCTTGAAACAGTGTTCTTGGGGTTTCTCTGGAGTGCCATCAACGAAATCAAGGCTCCTTTCATGTGTGATGTGCAACACGGCAGTGCTCTGCACGCAGTGCAGGGGAATCTGACCTCATCTCGCGCCGAGGGTGAAGTCTCTTGGTTTTTCTCGAGTTGCGGCGGGAAACTGGGGTATATTCTCGAGTTACGACGGGGATGGCCCTTCCACACACGTGTTTGTTCAGCGACGTCAGGACTCCTGCCTAGTTGCGAGGGACAACTCGGGATTCCCCTCGAGGCTTGGCAGGGCAATTGGGTCGCCTCTCCAGCTGAGGCGGGAGACCAAGGGTCCCTTTGCACGTGCCACAGGAATCCTGGGACTCCTATCAAGTTTCACGAGGAGTCAGGCATCTTTTCCTTTGGAGGCACTGATCTCCGCGTCCCTCTGGAGTTTTCAAAGGATGTGAGGCCTCCGGTCGCAATGAGGTGGGGAACTAGGTCTTTCTCTGTGGTCTCCACAGGGGATTCAGACGTCCTTTCGTCTTGGGAGATGCAATACGAGCCTGCATTCAAGTCACTGCAGGGATATCCGGCCTTATTTCGAGTCAGGGCATCGCGGTGTCCATTCCACATGAGGCCGCAAACTTAGGGTCCCTCTCACACACCTAGAGCTGAGAGAAGCCTCCTCTTGAGGTGCTTGTGGTAAGGTGGTATTCCTCTGGAGTCGAAGCCAGGGACTAAACTCTCATCTCGAGTTGATTTGTGGTCCACGGAACTCTTTCTTGTTGCTAAAGTGACCTCAGGATCCCTCTATCCTTGAAACAGTGTTCTTGGGGTTTCTCTGGAGTGCCATCAAGGAAATCAAGGCTCCTTTCCTGTGTGATATGCAACACGGCATTGCTCTGCACTCAGTGCAGGGGAATCGGGCCTCATCTCGCGGCGAGGGGGAAGTCTCATGGTGTTTCTCGAGTTGCGGCGGGAACCTGGGGTATATTCTCGAGTTACGACGGGGATGGGCCTTCCACACACGTGTTTGTTCAGCGACGTCAGGACTCCTGCCTAGTTGCGAGGGACAACTCGGGATTCTCCTCGAGGCTTGGCAGTGCAATTGGGACGCCTCTCCAGCTGAGGCGGGAAACCAAGGGTCCCTTTCCACGTTCCACAGGAATCTTGGGACTCCTATCAAGTTTCACGAGGAGTCAGGCATCATCTCCTTTGGAGGCACTGATCTCCGCGTCCCTCTGGAGTTTACAAGGATGTGAGGCCTCCGGTCGCGATGAGGTGGGGAACGAGGTCTTTCTCTGTGGTCTCCAGAGGGGATTCAGACATCCTTTCGTCTTGGGAGATGCAAGACGAGCCTGCATTCAAGTCACTGCAGGGATATCCGGCCTTATTTCGAGTCAGGGCATCGCGGTGTCCATTCCACTTGAGGGCTCAAACTCAGGGTCCCTCTCACACACCTAGAGCTGAGAGAAGCCTCCTCTTGAGGTGCTTGTGGTAAGGTGGTATTCCTCTGGAGTCGAAGCCAGGGACTAAACTCTCATCTCGAGCTGATTTGTGGTCCACGGAGCTCTTTCCTGTTGCTAAAGTGACCTCAGGATCCCTCTAGCCTTGAAACAGTGTTCTTGGGGTTTCTCTGGAGTGCCATCAAGGAAATCAAGGCTCCTTTCCTGTGTGATGTGCAATCCGGCATTGCTCTGCAAGCAGTGCAGGGGAATCGGGCCTCATCTCGCGGTGAGGGGGAAGTCTCATTGTTTTTCTCGGGATGCGGCGGGAACCTGGGTTATATTCTCGAGTTACGACGGGTATGGCCCTTCCACACACGTGTTTGTTCTGCGACGTCAGGACTCCTGCCTAGTTGGAGGGACAACTCGGGATTTTCCTCGAGGCTTGGCAGGGCAATTGGGACGCCTCTCCAGCTGAGGCGGGAGACCAAGGGTCCCTTTCCACGTGCCACAGGAATCCTGGGACGACTATCAAGTTTCTCGAGGAGTCAGGCATCGTCTCTTTGGAGGCACTGATCTCCGCCTACCTCTGGAGTTTTCAAAGGATGTGAGGCCTCCGGTCGCGATGAGGTGGGGAACTAGGTCTTTCCCTCTGGTCTCCACAGGCGATTCAGACATCCTTTCGTCTTGGGGGATGCAAGACGAGCCTGCATTCAAGTCACTGCAGGCATATCCGGCCTTATTTCGAGTCAGGGCATCGCGGTGTCCATTCCACTTGAGGCCGCAAACTCAGGGTCCCTCTCACATACCTAGAGCTGAGAGAAGCCTCCTCTTGAGGTGCTTCTGGTAAGGTGGTATTCCTCTGGAGTCGAAACCAGGGACTAACCTCTCATCTCGTGTTGATTTTTGGTCCACGGAGCTCTTTCGTGTTGCTACAGTGACATCAGGATCCCTCTATCCTTGAAACAGTGTTCTTGGGGTTTCTCTGGATTGCCATCAAGGAAATCAAGGCTCTTTTCCTGTGTGATGTGCAACACGGCATTGCTCTGCACGCAGTGCAGGGGAATCGGGCCTCATCTCGCGGCGAGGGGGAAGTCTCATGGTTTTTCTCGAGTTGCGGCGGGAACCTCGTGTATATTCTCGAGTTACGAAGGGGATGGCCCTTCCACACACGTGTTTGTTCAGCGACGTCAGGACTCCTGCCTAGTTGCGAGGGACAACTCGGGATTCTCCTCGAGGCTTGGCAGGGCAATTGGGACGCCTCTCCAGCTGAGGCGGGAGACGAAGTGTCCCTTTCCAAGTGCCACAGGAATCCTGGGACTCTTATCAAGTTTCACGAGGAGTCAGGCATCGTCTCCTTTGGAGGCACTGATCTCGGCGTCCCTCTGGAGTTTTCAAAGGATGTGAGGCCTCCGGTCGCGATGAGGTGGGGAACTAGGTCTTTCTCTGTGGTCTCTACAGGAGATTCAGACATCCTTTCGTCTTGGGAGATGCAAGACGAGCCTGCATTCAAGTCACTGCAGGGATATCCGGCCTTATTTCGAGTCAGGGCATCGCGGTGTCCATTCCACTTGAGGCCGCAAACTCAGGGTCCCTCTCACATACCTAGAGCTGAGAGAAGCCTCCTCTTGAGGTGCTTGTGGTAAGGTGGTATTCCTCTGGAGTCGAAGCCAGGGACTAACCTCTCATCTCGAGTTGAATTTTGGTCCACGGAGCTCTTTCGTGTTGCTACAGTGACCTCAGGATCCCTCTAGCCTTGAAACAGTGTTCTTGGGGTTTCTCTGGAATGCCATCAAGAATATCAAGGCTCCTTTCCTGTGTGATGTGCAACACGGCATTGCTCTGCACGCAGTGCAGGGGAATCGGGCCTCATCTCGCAGCGAGGGGAAAGTCTCTTGGTTTTTCTCGAGTTGCGGCGGGAACCTGGGGTATATTCTCGAGTTACGACGGGGATGGCCCTTCCACACACCTGTTTGTTCTGCGACGTCAGGACTCCTGCCTAGTTGCGAGGGACAACTCGGGATTCTCCTCGAGGCTTGGCAGGGCAATTGGGACGCCTCTCCAGCTGAGGCGGGAGACGAAGTGTCCCTTTCCACATGCCACAGGAATCCTGGGACTCCTATCAAGTTTCACGAGGAGTCAGGCATCGTCTCCTTTGAAGGCACTGATCTCCGCGTCCCTCTGGAGTTTTCAAAGGATGTGAGGCCTCCGGTCGCGATGAGGTGGGGAACTAGGTCTTTCTCTGTGGTCTCCACAGGGGATTCAGACATCCTTTCGTCTTGGGAGATGCAAGACGAGCCTGCATTCAAGTCACTGCAGGGATATCCGGCCTTATTTCGAGTCAGGGCATCGTGGTGTCCATTCCACTTGGAGCCGCAAACTCAGGGTCCCTCTCACACACCTAGAGCTGAGAGAGGCCTCCTCTTGTGGTGCTTGTGGTAAGATGGTATTCCTCTGGAGTCGAAGCCAGGGACTAAACTCTCATCTCGAGTTGATTTGTGGTCCACGGAGCTCTTTCCTGTTGCTACAGTGACCTCAGGATCCCTCTAGCCTTGAAACAGTGTTCTTGGGGTTTCTCTGTAGTGCCATCAAGGAAATCAAGGCTCCTTTCCTGTGTGATGTGCAACACGGCATTGCTCTGCACCCAGTGCAGGGGAATCGGGCCTCATCTCGCGGCGAGGAAGAAGTCTCATTGTTTTTCTCGGGTTGCGGCGGGAACCTGGGGTATATTCTCGAGTTACGACGGGGATGGCCCTTCCACACACATGTTTGTTCAGCGACGTCAGGACTCCTGCCTAGTTGTGAGGGACAACTCGGGATTCTTCTCCTCGAGGCTTGGCAGGGCAATTGGGACGCCTCTCCAGCAGAGGAGGGAGACCAAGGGTCCCTTTCCACGTGCCACAGGAATCCTGGAACTCCTATCAAGTTTCACGAGGAGTCAGGCATCGTCTCCTTTGGAGGCACTGATCTCCGCGTCCCTCTGGAGTTTACAAGGATGTGAGGCCTCCGGTCACGATGAGGTGGGGAACTAGGTCTTTCTCTGTGGTCCCCACAGGAGATTCAGACATCCTTTCGTCTTGGGAGATGCAAGACGAGCCTGCATTCAAGTCACTGCAGGGATATCCGGCCTTATTTCGAGTCAGGGCATCGCGGTGTCCATTCCACTTGAGGCCGCAAACTCAGGGTCCCTCTCACATACCTAGAGCTGAGAGAAGCCTCCTCTTGAGGTGCTTGTGGTAAGGTGGTATTCCTCTGGAATCGAAGCCAGGGAATAACCTCTCATCTCGAGTTGATTTGTGCTCCATGGAGCTCTTTCGTGTTGCTACAGTGATCTCAGGATCCCTCTAGCCTTGAAACAGTGTTCTTGGGGTTTCTCTGGAGTGCTATCAAGGAAATCAAGGCTCCTTTCATGTGTGATGTGCAACACGGAATTGCTCTGCACGCAGTGCAGGGGAATGGGGCCTCATCTCGCGGCGAGGGGGAAGTCTCATGGTTTTTCTCGAGTTGCGGCGGGAACCTCGGGTATACTCTCGAGTTACGACGGGGATGGCCCTTTCACCCACGTGTTTGTTCAGCGACGGCAGGACTCCTGCCTAGTTGCGAGGGACAACTCGGGATTCTCCTCGAGGCTTGGCAGGGCAATTGGGACACCTCTCCATCTGAGGCGGTAGACCAAGGGTCCCTTTCCACGTGCCACAGGCATCCTGGGACTCCTATCAAGTTTCACGAGGAGTCAGGCATCGTCTCCTTTGAAGGCACTGATCTCCGCGTACCTCTGGAGTTTTCAAACGATGTGAGGCCTCCGGTCGCGATGAGGTGGGGAACTAGGTCTTTCTCTGAGGTCTCGACAGGGGATTCAGACATCCTTTCATCTTGGGAGATGCAAGACGAGCCTGCATTCAAGTCACTGCGGGGATATCCGGCCTTATTTCGCATCCGGGCATCGCAGTGTCCATTCCACTTGAGGCCACAAACTCAGGGTCCCTCTCACATACCTAGAGCTGAGAGAAGCCTCCTCTTGAGGTGCTTGTGGTAAAGTGGTATTCCTCTGGAGTCGAAGCCAGGGACTAACCTCTCATCTTGAGATGATTTTTGGTCCACGGAGCTCTTTCGTGTTGCTACAGTGACCTCAGGATCCCTCTAGCCTTGAAACAGTGTTCTTGGGGTTTCTCTGGAGTGCCATCAAGGAAATCAAGGCTCCTTTCCTGTGTGATGTGCAACACGGCATTGCTCTGCAGGCAGTGCAGGGGAATCGGGCCTCATCTCGCGGCGAGGGGGAAGTCTCATGGTTTTTCTCGAGTTGCGACGGGAACCTGGGGTATATTCTCGAGTTAAGACGGGGATGGCCCTTCCACCCACGTGTTTGTTCAGCGACGGCAGGACTCCTGCCTAGTTGCGAGGGACAACTCGGGATTCTCCTCGAGGCTTGGCAGGGCAATTGGGACGGCTCTCCAGCTGAGGCGGGAGACCAAGAGTCCCTTTCCACGTGCCACAGGAATCCTGGGACTCCTATCAAGTTTCACGAGGAGTCAGGCTTCGTTTCCTTTGGAGGCACTGATCTCCGCGTTCCTCTGGGATTTTCAAAGGATGTGAGGCCTCCGGTCGCGATGAGATGGGAAACTAGGTCTTTCTCTGTGGTCTGCACAGGGGATTCAGACATCCTTTCGTTTTGGGAGATGCAAGACGAGCCTGCATTCAAGTCACTGCAGGGATATCCGGCCTTATTTCGAGTCAGGGCATCGCGGTGTCCATTCCACTTGAGGCCGCAAACTCAGGGTCCCTCTCACATACCTAGAGCTGAGAGAAGCCTCCTCTTGAGGTGCTTGTGGTAAGGTGGTAATCCTCTGGAGTCGAAGCCAGGGACTAACCTCTCATCTCGAGTTGATTTGTGGTCCACGGAGCTCTTTCGTGTTGCTACAGTGACCTCAGGATCCCTCTAGCCTTGAAACAGTGTTCTTGGGGTTTCTCTGGAGTGCCACCAAGGAAATCAAGGCTCCTTTCATGTGTGATGTGCAACACGGAATTGCTCTGCATGCAGTGCAGGGGAATCGGGCCTCATCTCGCGGCGAGGGGGAAGTCTCATGGTTTTTCTCGAGGTGCGGCGGGAACCTGGGGTATACTCTCGAGTTACGATGGGGATGGCCCTTCCACCCACGTGTTTGTTCAGCGACGTCAGGACTCCTGCCTAGTTGCGAGGGACAACTCGGGTATCTCCTCGAGGCTTGGCAGGGCAATTGGGACGCTGTCCAGCTGAGGCGGGAGACCAAGGTTCCCTTTCCACGTGCCACAGGAATCCTGGGACTCCTATCAAGTTTCACGAGGAGTCAGGCATCGTCTCCTTTGGAGGCACTGATCCCTGCGTATCTCTGGAGTTTTCCAAGGATGTGAGGCCTCCGGTCGCTATGAGGTGGGGAACTAGGTCTTTCTCTGTGGTCTCCACAGGGGATTCAGACATCATTTCATCTTGGGAGATGCAAGACGAGCCTGCATTCAAGTCACTGCAGGGATATCCGGCCTTATTTCACATCAGTGCATTGCGGTGTCCATTCCACTTGAGGCCGCAAAATCAGGGTCCCTCTCACATACCTAGAGCTGAGAGAAGCCTCCTCTTGAGGTGCTTGTGGTAAGGTGGTATACCTCTGGAGTCGAAGCCAGGGACTAACCTCTCATCTCGAGTTGATTTTTCGTCCACGGAGCTCTTTCGTGTTGCTACAGTGACCTCAGAATCCCTCTAGCCTTGAAACAGTGTTCTTGGGGTTTCTCTGGAGTGCCATCAAGGAAATCAAGGCTCCTTTCCTGTGTGATGTGCAACACAGAATTGCTCTGCACGAAGTGTAGGGGAATCGGGCCTCATCTCGCGGCGAGGGGGAAGTCTCATGGTTTTTCTCGAGTTACTGCGGGAACCTGGGCTATATTATCGAGTTACGATGGGGATGGCCCTTCCACACACGTGTTTGTTCAGCTACGGGAGGACTCCTGCCTAGTTGCGAGGGACAACTCGGGATTCTCCTCGAGGCTTGCCAGGGCAATTGGGACGCCTCTCCAGCTGAGGCGGGAGACCAAGGGTCCCTTTCCACGTGGCACAGGAATCCTGGGACTCCTATCAATTTTCACGAGGAGTCAGGCATCGTCTCCTTTGGAGGCACTGATCTCCGCGTCCCTCTGGAGTTTACAAGGATGTGAGGCCTCCGGTCACGATGAGGTGGGGAACTAGGTCTTTCTCTGTGGTCTCCCCAGGGGATTCAGACATCCTTTCGTCTTGGGAGATGCAAGACGAGCCTGCATTCAAGTCACTGCAGGGATATCCGGCCTTATTTCGAGTCAGGGCATCGCGGTGTCCATTCCACTTGAGGCCGCAAACTCAGGGTCCCTCTCACATACCTAGAGCTGAGAGAAGCCTCCTCTTGAGGTGCTTGTGGTAAGGTGGTATTCCTCTGGAGTCGAAGCCAGGGACTAACCTCTCATCTCGAGTTGATTTTTGGTCCACGGAGCTCTTTCGTGTTGCTACAGTGACCTCAGGATCCCTCTATCCTTGAAACAGTGTTCTTGGGCTTTCTCTGGAGTGCCATCAAGGAAATCAAGGCTCCTTTCCTGTGTGATGTGCAACACGGCATTGCTCTGCACGCAGTGCAGGAAAATCGGGCCTCATCTCGCGGCGAAGGGAAAGTCTCATGGTTTTTCTCGAGTTGCGGCGGGAACCTGGGGTATATTCTCGAGTTACGACAGGGATGGCCCTTCCACACACGTGTTTGTTCAGCGACGGCAGGACTCCTGCCTAGTTGAGAGGGACAACTCGGGATTTTCCTCGAGGCTTGGCAGGGCAATTGGGACGCCTCTCCAGCTGAGGTCGGAGACCAAGGGTCCCTTTTCACGTGCCACAGGAATCCTGGGACGCCTATCAAGTTTCTCGAGGAGTCAGGCATTGGCTTCTTTGGAGGCACTGATCTCCGCGTACCTCTGGAGTTTTCAAAGGATGTGAGGCCTCCGGTCGCGATGAGGTGGGGAACTAGGTCTTTCCCTGTGGTCTCCACAGGCGATTCAGACATCCTTTCGTCTTGGGAGATGCAAGACGAGCCTGCATTCAAGTCACTGCAGGGATATCCGGCCTTATTTCGAGTCAGGGCATCGCGGTGTCCATTCCACTTGTGGCCGCAAACTCAGGGTCCCTCTCACATAGCTAGAGCTGAGAGAAGCCTCCTCTTGAGGTGCTTGTGGTAAGGTGGTATTCCTCTGGAGTCGAAACCAGGGACTAACCTCCCATCGCGTGTTGATTTTTGGTCCACCGAGCTCTTTCGTGTTGCTATAGTGACATCAGGATCCCTCTTTGCTTGAAACAGTGTTCTTGGGCTTTCTCTGGAGTGCCATCAAGGAAATCAAGGCTCCTTTCCTGTGTGATGTGCAACACGGAATTGCTCTGCACGCAGTGCAGGGGAATCGGGCCTCATCTCGCGGCGAGGGGGAAGTCTCATGGTTTTTCTCGAGTTGCGGCGGGAACCTGGGGTATATTTTCGAGTTACGACGGGGATGGCCCTTCCACACACGTGTTTGTTCAGCGACGTCAGGACTCCTACCTAGTTGCGAGGGACAACTCGGGATTCTCCTCGAGGCTTGGCAGGGCAATTGGGATGCCTCTCCAGCGGAGGCGGGAGACGAAGTGTCCCTTTCCACGTGCCACAGGAATCCAGGGACTCCTATCAAGTTTGACGAGGAGTCAGGCATTGGCTTCTTTGGAGGCACTGATCTCCGCGTCTCTCTGGAGTTTTCAAAGGATGTGAGGCCTCCAGTCGCGATGAGGTGGGGAACTGCGTCTTTCTCTGTGGTCTCCACAGGCGATTCAGACATCCTTTCGTCTTGGGAGATGCAAGACGAGCCTGCATTCAAGTCACTGCAGGCATATCCGGCCTTATTTCGAGTCAGGGCATCGCGGTGTCCATTCCACTTGAGGCCACAAACTCAGGGTCCCTCTCACATACCTAGAGCTGAGAGAAGCCTCCTCTTGAGGTGCTTGTGGTAAGGTGGTATTCCTCTGGAGTCGAAGCCAGGGACTAACCTCTCATCTCGAGTTGATTTGTGGTCCACGGAGCTCTTTCGTGTTACTACAGTGACCTCAGGATCCCTCTAGCCTTGAAACAGTGTTCTTGGGGTTTCTCTGGAGTGCCACCAAGGAAATCAAGGCTCCTTTCATGTGTGATGTGCAACACGGAATTGCTCTGCACGCAGTGCAGGGGAATCGGGCCTCATCTCGCGGCGAGGGGGAAGTCTCATGGTTTTTCTCAAGTTGCGGCGGAAACCTGGTGTATACCCTCGAGTTACGACGGGGATGGCCCTTCCACCCACGTGTTTGTTCAGCGACGGCAGGACTCCTGCCTAGTTGCGAGGGACAACTCGGGTATCTCCTCGAGGCTTGGCAGGGCAATTGGGATGCTCTCCAGCTGAGGCGGGAGACCAAGGGTCCCTTTCCACGTGCCACAGGAATCCTGGGACTCCTATCAAGTTTCACGAGGAGTCAGGCATCGTCTCCTTTGGAGGCACTGATCTCCGCGTACCTCTGGAGTTTTCAAAGGATGTGAGGCCTCCGGTCGCGATGAGGTGGGGAACTAGGTCTTTCTCTGTGGTCTCCACAGGGGATTCGGACATCCTTTCGTCTTGGGAGATGCAAGACGAGCCTGCATTCAAGTCACTGCAGGGATATCCGGCCTTATTTCGCGTCAGGGCATCGCGGTGTCCATTCCACTTGAGGCCGCAAACTCAGGGTCCCTCTCACATACCTAGAGCTGAGAGAAGCCTCCTCTTGAGGTGCTTGTGGTAAGGTGGTATTCCTCTGGAGTCGAAGCCAGGGACTAACCTCTCATCTCGAGTTGTTTTGTGGTCCACGGAGCTCTTTCGTGTTGCGACAGTGACCTCAGGATCCCTCTAGCCTTGAAACAGTGTTCTTGGGGTTTCTCTGGAGTGCCACCATGGAAATCAAGGCTCCTTTCATGTGTGATGTGCAACACGGAATTGCTCTGCACGCAGTGCAGGGGAATGGGGCCTCATCTCGCGGCGAGGGGGAAGTCTCATGGTTTTTCTCGAGTTGCGGCGGGAACCTGGGGTATACTCTCGAGTTACGACGGGGATGGCCCTTTCACCCACGTGTTTGTTCAGCGACGGCAGGACTCCTGTCTAGTTGCGAGGGACAACTCGGGATTCTCCTCGAGGCTTGGCAGGGCAATTGGGACACCTCTCCATCTGAGGCGGTAGACCAAGGGTCCCTTTCCACGTGCCACAGGCATCCTGGGACTCCTATCAAGTTTCACGAGGAGTCAGGCATCGTCTCCTTTGAAGGCACTGATCTCCGCGTACCTCTGGAGTTTTCAAACGATGTGAGGCCTCCGGTCGCGATGAGGTGGGAAACTAGGTCTTTCTCTGTGGTCTCCACAGGGGATTCAGACATCCTTTCATCTTGGGAGATGCAAGACGAGCCTGCATTCAAGTCACTGCGGGGATATCCGGCCTTATTTCGCATCCGGGCATCGCAGTGTCCATTCCACTTGAGGCCACAAACTCAGGGTCCCTCTCACATACCTAGAGCTGAGAGAAGCCTCCTCTTGAGGTGCTTGTGGTAAAGTGGTATTCCTCTGGAGTCGAAGCCAGGGACTAACCTCTCATCTTGAGAAGATTTTTAGTCCACGGAGCTCTTTCGTGTTGCTACAGTGACCTCAGGATCCCTCTAGCCTTGAAACAGTGTTCTTGGGCTTTCTCTGGAGTGCCATCAAGGAAATCAAGGCTCTTTCCTGTGTGATGTGCAACACGGCATTGCTCTGCACGCAGTGCTGGGGAATCGGGCCTCATCTCGCGGCGAGGGGGAAGTCTCATGGTTTTTCTCGAGTTGCGGCGGGAACCTGGGGTATATTCTCGAGTTACGACGGGGATGGCCCTTCCACACACGTGTTTGTTCAGCGACGTCAGGACTCCTGCCTAGTTGCGAGGGACAACTCGGGATTCTCCTCGAGGCTTGGCAGGGCAATTGGGACGCCTCTCCAGCTGAGGCGGGAGACCAAGGGTCCCTTTACACGTGCCACAGTAATCCTGGGTCTCCTATCAAGTTTCACGAGGAGTCAGGCATCGTTTCCTTTGGAGGAACTGATCTCCGCGTTCCTCTGGAGTTTTCAAAGGATGTGAGGCCTCCGGTCGCGATGAGATGGGAAACTAGGTCTTTCTCTGTGGTCTCCACAGGGGATTCAGACATCCTTTCGTTTTGGGAGATGCAAGACGAGCCTGCATTCAAGTCACTGCAGGGATATCCGGCCTTATTTCGAGTCAGGGCATCGCGGTGTCCATTCCACTTGAGGCCGCAAACTCAGGGTCCCTCTCACATAATTAGAGCTGAGAGAAGCCTCCTCTTGAGGTGCTTGTGGTAAGGTGGTATTCCTCTGGAGTCGAAGCCAGGGACTAACCTCTCATCTCGAGTTGATTTGTGGTCCACGGAGCTCTTTCGTGTTGCTACAGTGACCTCAGGATCCCTCTAGCCTGGAAACAGTGTTCTTGGGGTTTCTCTGGAGTGCCACCAAGGAAATCAAGGCTCCTTTCATGTGTGATTTGCAACACGGAATTGCTCTGCACGCAGTTCAGGGGAATCGGGCCTCATCTCGCGGCGAGGGGAAGTCTCATGGTTTTTCTCGAGTTGCGGCGGGAACCTGGGGTATATTCTCGAGTTACGACGGGGATGGCCCTTCCACCCACGTGTTTGTTCAGCGACGGCAGGACTCCTGCCTAGTTGCGACGGACAACTCGGGATTCTCCTCGAGGCTTGGCAGGGCAATTGGGACGCCTCTCCAGCTGAGGCGGGAGACCAAGGGTCCCTTTCCACGTGCCACAGATATCCTGGGACTCCTATCAAGTTTCACGAGGAGTCAGGCATCGTCTCCTTTGGATGCACTGATCTCCGCGTACCTCTGGAGTTTTCAAAGGATGTGAGGCCTCCGGTCGCGATGAGGTGGGGAACTAGGTCTTTCTCTGTGGACTACACAGGTGATTCAGACATCCTTTCGTCTTGGGAGATGCAAGACGAGCCTGCATTCAAGTCACTGCAGGGATATCCGGCCTTATTTCGAGTCAGGGCATCGCGGTGTCCATTCCACTTGAGGCCGCAAACTCAGGGTCCCTCTCACATAGCTAGAGCTGAGAGAAGCCTCCTCTTGAGGTGCTTGTGGTAAGGTGGTATTCCTCTGGAGTCGAAGCCAGGGACTAACCTCTCATCTCGAGTTGATTTGTGGTCCACGGAGCTCTTTCGTGTTGCTACAGTGACCTCAGGATCCCTCTAGCCTTGAAACAGTGTTCTTGGGGTTTCTCTGGAGTGCCACCATGGAAATCAAGGCTCCTTTCATGTGTGATGTGCAACACGGAATTGCTCTGCACGCAGTGCAGGGGAATCGGGCCTCATCTAGCGGCGAGGGGGAAGTCTCATGGTTTTTCTCGTGTTGCGGCGGGAACCTGGGGTATACTCTCGAGTTCCGACGGGGATGGCCCTTCCACCCACGTGTTTGTTCAGCGACGGCAGGACTCCTGCCTAGTTGCGAGGGACAACTCGGGATTCTCCTCGAGGCTTGGCAGGGCAATTGGGACTCCTCTCCAGCTGAGGCGGGAGACCAAGGGTCCCTTTCCACGTGCCACAGGAATCCTGGGACTCCTATCAAGTTTCACGAGGAGTCAGGCATCGTCTCCTTTGGAGGCACTGATCTCCGCATACCTCTGGAGTTCTCAAAGGATATGAGGCCTCCGGTCGCGATGAGGTGGGGAACTAGGTCTTTCTCTGTGGTCTCCACAGGTGATTCAGACATCCTTTCGTCTTGGGAGATGCAAGACGAGCCTGCATTCAAGTCACTGCAAGGATATCCGGTCTTATTTCGAGTCAGGGCATCGTGGTGTCCATTCCACTTGAGGCCGCAAACTCAGGGTCCCTCTCACATACCTAGAGCTGAGAGAAGCCTCCTCTTGAGGTGCTTGTGGTAAGGTGGTATTCCTCTGGATTCGAAGCCAGGGACTAACCTCTCATCTCGAGTTGATTTTTGGTCCACGGAGCTATTTCGTGTTGCTACAGTGACCTCAGGATCCCTCTAGCCTTGAAACAGTGTTCTTGGGGTGTCTCTTGAGTGCCATCAAGGAAATCAAGGCTCCTTTCATGTGTGATGTGCAACACGGAATTGCTCTGCACGCAGTGCAGGGGAATCGGGCCTCATCTCGCGACGAGGGGGAAGTCTCATGGTTTTTCTCGAGTTTCGGCGGGAACCTGGGGTATATTCTCGAGTTACGACTGGGATGGCCCTTCCACACACGTGTTTGTTCAGCGACGGCAGGACTCCTGCCTAGTTGCGAGGGACAACTCGGGATTCTCCTCGAGGCTTGGCAGGGCAATTGGGACGCCTCTCCAGCTGAGGCGGGAGACCAAGGGTCCCTTTCCATGTGCCCCAGGAATCCTGGGACTCCTATCAAGTTTCACGAGGAGTCAGGCATCGTCTCCTTTGGAGGCACTGATCTCCGCGTACCTCTGGAGTTTTCAAAGGATGTGAGGCCTCCGGTCGCCAGGAGGTGGGGAACTAGGTCTTTCTCTGTGGTCTCCACAGGAGATTCAGACATCCTTTCATCTTGGGAGATGCAAGACGAGCCTGCATTCAAGTCACTGCAGGGATATCCGGCCTTATTTCACATCAGGGCATCGCGGTATCCAATCCACTTGAGGCTGCAAAGTCAGGGTCCCTCTCACATACTTAGAGCTGAGAGAAGCCTCCTCTTGAGGTGCTTGTGGTAAGGTGGTATTCCTCTGGAATCGAAGCCAGGGACTAACCTCTCATCTCGAGTTGATTTTTGGTCCACGGAGCTCTTTCGTGTTGCTACAGTTACCTCAGGATCCCTCTAGCCTTGAAACAGTGTTCTTGGGGTTTCTCTGGAGTGCCATCAAGGAAATCAAGGCTCCTTTTATGTGTGATGTGCAAGACGGAGTTGCTCTGCACGCAGTGCAGGGGAATCGGGCCTCATCTCGCGGCGCGGGGGAAGTCTCATGGTTTTTCTCGAGTTGCGGCGGGAACTGGGGTATATTCTCGAGTTACAACGGGGATGGCCCTTCCACCCAAGTGTTTGTTCAGCGACGTCAGGACTCCTGCCTAGTTGCGAGGGACAACTCGGGATTCTCCTCGAGGCTTGGCAGGGCAATTGGGACGCCTCTCCAGCTGAGGCGGTAGACCAAGGGTCCCTTTCCACGTGCCACAGGAATCCTGGGACTCCTATCAAGTTTCACGAGGAGTCAGGCATCGTCTCCTTTGGAGGCACTGATCTCCGCGTACCTCTGGAGTTTTCAAACGATGTGAGGCCTCCGGTCGCGATGAGGTGGGGAACTAGATCTTTCTCTGAGGTCTCCACAGGGGATTCAGACATCCTTTCGTCTTGGGAGATGCAAGCCGCGCCTGCATTCAAGTCACTACTGGGATAACCTTCCTTATTTCGAGTCAGGGCATCGCGGTGTCCATTCCACTTGAGGCCGCAAACTCAGGGTCCCTCTCACATACCTAGAGCTGAGAGAAGCCTCCTCTTGAGGTGCTTGTGGTTAGGTGGTATTCCTCTGGAGTCGAAGCCAGGGACTAACCTCTCATCTCGAGTTGATTTTTGGTCCATGGAGCTCTTTCGTGTTGCTACAGTGACCTCAGGATCCCTCTAGCCTTGAAACAGTGTTCTTGGGGTTTCTCTGGAGTGCCACCATGGAAATCAAGGCTCCTTTCATGTGTGATGTGCAACACGGAATTGCTCTGCACGCAGTGCAGGGGAATCGGGCCTCATCTCGCGGCGAGGGGGAACTCTCATGGTTTTTCTCGAGTTGCGGCGGGAACCTGGGGTATACTTTCGAGTTACGACGTGGATGGCCCTTCCACACACGTGTTTGTTCAGCGACGGGAGGACTCCTGCCTAGTTGCGACGGACAACTCGGGATTCTCCTCGAGGCTTGGCAGGGCAATTGGGACGCCTCTCCAGCTGAGGCGGGAGACCAAGGGTCCCTTTCCACGTGCCACAGATATCCTGGGACTCCTATCAAGTTTCACGAGGAGTCAGGCATCGTCTCCTTTGGATGCACTGATCTCCACGTACCTCTGGAGTTTTCAAAGGATGTGAAGCCTCCGGTCGCGATGAGGTGGGGAACTAGGTCTTTTTCTGTGGACTACACAGGTGATTCAGACATCCTTTCGTCTTGGGAGATGCAAGACGAGCCTGCATTCAAGTCACTGCAGGGATATCCGGCCTTATTTTGAGTCAGGGCATCGCGGTGTCCATTCCACTTGAGGCCGCAAACTCAGGGTCCCTCTCACATAGCTAGAGCTGAGAGAAGCCTCCTCTTGAGGTGCTTGTGGTAAGGTGGTATTCCTCTGGAGTCGAAGCCAGGGACTAACCTCTCATCTCGAGTTGATTTGTGGTCCACGGAGCTCTTTCGTGTTGCTACAGTGACCTCAGGATCCCTCTAGCCTTGAAACAGTGTTCTTGGGGTTTCTCTGGAGTGCCACCATGGAAATCAAGGCTCCTTTCATGTGTGATGTGCAACACGGAATTGCTCTGCACGCAGTGCAGGGGAATCGGGCCTCATCTCGCGGCGAGGGGGAAGTCTCATGGTTTTTCTCGAGTTGCGGCGGGAACCTGGGGTATACTCTCGAGTTCCGACGGGGATGGCCCTTCCACCCACGTGTTTGTTCAGCGACGGCAGGACTCCTGCCTAGTTGCGAGGAACAACTCGGGATTCTCCTCGAGGCTTGGCAGGGCAATTGGGACGCCTCTCCAGCTGAGGCGGGAGACCAAGTGTCCCTTTCCACGTGCCACAGGAATCCTGGGACTCCTATCAAGTTTCACGATGAGTCAGGCATCGTCTCCTTTGGAGGCACTGATCTCCGCGTACCTCTGGAGTTGTCAAAGAATATGAGGCCTCCGGTCGCGATGAGGTGGGGAACTAGGTCTTTCTCTGTGGTCTCCACAGGTGATTCAGACATCCTTTCGTCTTGGGAGATGCAAGACGAGCCTGCATTCAAGTCACTGCATGGATATCCGGCCTTATTTCACATCAGGGCATCGCGGTATCCAATCCACTTGAGGCGGCAAACTCAGGGTCCCTCTCACATACTTAGAGCTGAGAGAAGCCTCCTCTTGAGGTGCTTGTGGTAAGGTGGTATTCCTCTGGAGTCGAAGCCAGGGACTAACCTCTCATCTCGAGTTGATTTTTGGTCCACGGAGCTCTTTCGTGTTGCTACAGTGACCTCAGGATCCCTCTAGCCTTGAAACAGTGTTCTTGGGGTTTCTCTGGAGTGCCATCAAGGAAATCAAGGCTCCTTTTATGTGTGATGTGCAAGACGGAGTTGCTCTGCACGCAGTGCAGGGGAATCGGGCCTCATCTCGCGGCGCGGGGGAAGTCTCATGGTTTTTCTCGAGTTGCGGCGGGAACTGGGGTATATTCTCGAGTTACAACGGGGATGGCCCTTCCACCCAAGTGTTTGTTCAGCGACGTCAGGACTCCTGCCTAGTTGCGAGGGACAACTCGGGATTCTCCTCGAGGCTTGGCAGGGCAATTGGGACGCCTCTCCAGCTGAGGCGGTAGACCAAGGGTCCCTTTCCACGTGCCACAGGAATCCTGGGACTCCTATCAAGTTTCACGAGGAGTCAGGCATCGTCTCCTTTGGAGGCACTGATCTCCGCGTACCTCTGGAGTTTTCAAACGATGTGAGGCCTCCGGTCGCGATGAGGTGGGGAACTAGATCTTTCTCTGAGGTCTCCACAGGGGATTCAGACATCCTTTCGTCTTGGGAGATGCAAGCCGCGCCTGCATTCAAGTCACTGCTGGGATAACCTTCCTTATTTCGAGTCAGGGCATCGCGGTGTCCATTCCACTTGAGGCCGCAAACTCAGGGTCCCTCTCACATACCTAGAGATGAGAGAAGCCTCCTCTTGAGGTGCTTGTGGTTAGGTGGTATTCCTCTGGAGTCGAAGCCAGGGACGAACCTCTCATCTCGAGTTGATTTTTGGTCCATGGAGCTCTTTCGTGTTGCTACAGTGACCTCAGGATCCCTCTAGCCTTGAAACAGTGTTCTTGGGGTTTCTCTGGAGTGCCACCATGGAAATCAAGGCTCCTTTCATGTGTGATGTGCAACACGGAATTGCTCTGCACGCAGAGCAGGGGAATCGGGCCTCATCTCGCGGCGAGGGGGAACTCTCATGGTTTTTCTCGAGTTGCGGCGGGAACCTGGGGTATACTTTCGAGTTACGACGTGGATGGCCCTTCCACACACGTGTTTGTTCAGCGACGGGAGGACTCCTGCCTAGTTGCGAGGGACAACTCGGAATTCTCCTCGAGGCTTGGCAGGGCAATTGGGACGCCTCTCCAGCTGAGGCGGGAGACCAAGTGTCCCTTTCCACGTGCCACAGGAATCCTGGGACTCCTATCAAGTTTCACGAGGAGTCAGGCATCGTCTCTTTGGAGGCACTGATCTCTGCGTACCTCTGGAGTTTTCCAAGGATTTGAGGCCTCCGGTCGCCATGAGGTGGGGAACTAGGTCTTTCTCTGTGGTCTACACAGGTGTTTCAGACATCCTTTCATCTTGGGAGATGCAAGACGAGCCTGCATTCAAGTCACTGCAGTGATATCCGGCCTTATTTCGAGTCAGGGCATCGCGGTGTTCATTTCACTTGAGGCCGCAAACTCAGCCCATAGCTAGAGCTGAGAGAAGCCTCTTCCTGAGGTGCTTGTGGTAAGGTGGTATTCCTCTGGAGTCGAAGCCAGGGACTAACCTCTCATCTCGAGTTGATTTTTGGTCCACGGAGCTCTTTCCTGTTGCGACAGTGACCTCAGGATCCCTCAACCTTGAAACAGTGTTCTTGGGGTTTCTCTGGAGTGCCATCAAGGAAATCAAGGCTCCTTTCATGTGTGATGTGCAACACGGAATTGCTCTGCACGCAGTGCAGGGGAATCGGGCCTCATCTCGCGGCGAGGGGGAAGTCTCATGGTTTTTCTCGAGTTGCGGCGGGAACCTGGGGTATATTCTCGAGTTACGACGGGGATGGCCCTTCCACACACGTGTTTGTTCAGCGACGTCAGGACTCCTGCCTAGTTGCGAGGGACAACTCGGGATTCTCCTCGAGGCTTGGCAGGGCAATTGGGACGCCTCTCCAGCTGAGGCGGGAGACCAAGGGTCCCTTTCCACGTGCCACAGGAATCCTGGGACTCCTATCAAGTTTCACGAGGAGTCAGGCATTGTCTCCTTTGGAGGCACTGATCTCCGCGTCCCTCTGAAGTTTTCAAAGGATGTGAGGCCTCCGGTCGCGATGAGGTGAGGAACTAGGTCTTTCTATGTGGTCTACACAGGGGATTCAGACATCCTTTCGTCTTGGGAGATGCAAGACGAGCCTGCATTCTAGTCACTGTAGGGATATCAGGCCTTATTTCGAGTCAGGGCATAGCGGTGTTCATTCCACTTGAGGCCGCAAACTCAGGGTCCCTCTCACATACCTAGAGCTGAGAGAAGCCTCCTCTTGACGTGCTTGTGGTAAGGTGGTATTCCTCTGGAGTCGAAGCCAGGGACTAACCTCTCATCTCGAGTTGATTTTTGGTCCACGGAGCTCTTTCCTGTGGCTACAGTGACCTCAGGATCCCTCAACCTTGAAACAGTGTTCTTGGGGTTTCTCTGGAGTGCCATCAAGGAAATCAAGGCTCCTTTCATGTGTGATGTGCAACACGGAATTGCTCTGCAGGCAGTGCAGGGTAATCGGGCCTCATCTCGCGGCGAGGGGGAAGTCTCATGGTTTTTCTCGAGTTGCGGCGGGAACCTGCGGTATATTCTCGAGTTACGACGGGGATGGCCCTTCCGCACACGTGTTAGTTCAGCGACGTCAGGACTCCTGCCTAGTTGCGAGGGACAACTCGGGATTCTCCTCGAGGCTTGGCAGGGCAATTGGGACGCCTCTCCAGCTGAGGCGGGAGACCAAGGGTCCCTTTCCACGTGCCACAGGAATCCTGGGACTCCTATCAAGATTCACGAGGAGTCAGGCATCGTCTCCTTTGGAGGCACTGATCTCCGCGTACCTCTGGAGTTTTCAAAGGATGTGAGGCCTCCGGTCGCGATGAGGTGGGGAACTAGGTCTTTCTCTGTGGTCTCCACAGGGGATTCAGACATCCTTTCGTCTTGGGAGATGCGAGACGAGCCTGCATTCAAGTCACTGCAGGGATATCCGGCCTTATTTCGAGTCAGGGCATCGCGGTGTCCATTCCACTTGAGGCCGCAAACTCAGGGTTCCTCTCACATAGCTAGAGCTGAGAGAAGCCTCCTCTTGAGCTGCTTGTGGTAAGGTGGTATTCCTCTGGAGTCGAAGCCAGGAACTATCCTCTCATCTCGAGTTGATTTGTGGTCCACGGAGCTCTTTCGTGTTGCTACAGTGACCTCCGGATCCCTCTAGCCTTGAAACAGTGTTCTTGGGGTTTCTCTGGAGTGCCACCATGGAAATCAAGGCTCCTTTCATGTGTGATGTGCAACACGGAATTGCTCTGCACGCAGTGCAGGGGAATCGGGCCTCATCTCGCGGCGAGGGGGAAGTCTCATGGTTTTTCTCGAGTTGCGGCGGAAACCTGGGGTATATTCTCGAGTTACGACGGGGATGGCCCTTCCACCCACGTGTTTGTTCAGCGACGGCAGGACTCCTGCCTAGTTGCGAGGGACAAATCAGAATTCTCCTCGAGGCTTGGCAGGGCAATTGGGACGCCTCTCCAGCTGAGGCGGGAGACCAAGTGTCCCTTTCCATGTGCCACAGGAATCCTGGGACTCCTATCAAGTTTCACGAGGAGTCAGGCATCGTCTCTTTGGAGGCACTGATCTCCGCGTACCTCTGGAGTTTTCCAAGGATTTGAGGCCTCCGGTCGCCATGAGGTGGGGAACTAGGTCTTTCTCTGTGGTCTCCACAGGGGATTCAGTCATCCTTTCATCTTGGGAGATGCAAGACGAGCCTGCATTCAAGTCACTGCAGGGATATCTGGCCTTATTTCACGTCAGTGCATCGCGGTGTCCATTTCACTTCAGGCCTCAAAATCAGGGTCCCTCTCACATACCTAGAGCTAAGAGAAGCCTCCTCTTGAGGTGCTTGTGGTAAGGTGGTATTCCTCTGGAGTCGAAGCCAGGGACTAACCTCTCATCTCGAGTTGATTTTTGGTCCACGGAGCTCTTTCGTGTTGCTACAGTGACCTCAGGATCCCTCTAGCCTTGATACAGTGTTCTTGGGGTTTCTCTGGAGTGCCACCAAGGAAATCAAGGCTCCTTTCATGTGTGATTTGCAACACGGAATTGCTCTGCACGCAGTGCAGGGAAATCGGGCCTCATCTCGCAGCGAGGGGGAAGTCTCATGGTTTTTCTCGAGTTGCGGCGGGAACCTGGGGTATATTCTCGAGTTACGACGGGGATGGCCCTTCCACCCACGTGTTTGTTCAGCGATGGCAGGACTCCTGCCTAGTTGCGAGGGACAACTCGGGATTCTCCTTGAGGTTTGGCAGGGCAATTGGGACGCCTCTCCAGCTGAGGCGGGAGACCAAGGGTCCCTATCCACGCGCCACAGGAATCCTGGGACTCCTATCAAGTTTCACGAGGAGTCAGGCAACGTCTCCTTTGGAGGCACTGATCTCCGCGTACCTCTTGAGTTTTCAAAGGATGTGAGACCTCCGGTCGCCATGAGGTGGGAAACTAGGTCTTTCTCTGTGGTCTCCACAGGGGATTCAGACATCCTTTCGTCTTGGGAGATGCAAGACGAGCCTGCATTCAAGTCACTGCAGGGATATCCGGCCTTATTTCGCGTCAGGGCATCGCAGTGTCCATTCCACTTGAGGCCGCAAACTCAGGGTCCCTCTCACATACGTAGAGCTGAGAGAAGCCTCCTCTTGAGGTGCTTGTGGTAAGGTGGTATTCCTCTGGAGTCGAAGCCAGGGACTAACCTCTCATCTCGAGTTGATTCTTGGTCCACGGAGCTCTTTTGTGTTGCTACAGTGACTTCAGGATCCCTCTAGCCTTGAAACAGTGTTCTTTGGGTTTCTCTGGAGTGCCATCAAGGAAATTAAGGCTCCTTTCATGTGTGATGTGCAACACGGAATTGCTCTGCACGCAGTGCAGGTGAATTGGGCCTCATCTCGCGGCGAGGGGGAAGTCTCATGGTTTTTCTCCAGTTGCGGCGGGAACCTGGGTTATATTCTCGAGTTCCGACGGGAATGGCCCTTTCAACCACGTGTTTCTTCAGCGACGTCAGGACTCCTGCCTAGTTGCGAGGGACAACTCGGGGATCTCCTCGAGGCTTGGCAGGGCCATTGGGATGCCTCTCCAGCTGAGGCGGGAGACCAAGGGTCCCTTTCCACGTGCCACAGGAATCCTGGGACTCCTATCAAGTTTCACGAGGAGTCAGGCATCGTCTCCTTTAGAGGCACTGATCTCCGCGTACCTCTGGAGTTTTCAAAGGATGTGAGGCCTCCGGTCGCCATGACGTGGGGAACTAGGTCTTTCTCTGTGGTCTCCACAGGGGATTCAGACATCCTTTCATCTTGGAAGATGCAAGACGAGCCTGCATTCAAGTCACTGCAGGGATATCCGACCTTATTTCGCGTCAGGGCATCGCAGTGTCCATTCCACTTGAGGCCGCAAACTCAGGGTTCCTCTCACATAGCTAGAGCTGAGAGAAGCCTCCTCTTGAGGTGCTTGTGGTAAGGTGGTATTCCTCTGGAGTCGAAGCCAGGGACTAACCTCTCATCTTGAGAAGATTTTTAGTCCACGGAGCTCTTTCGTGTTGCTACAGTGACCTCAGGATCCCTCTAGCCTTGAAACAGTGTTCTTGGGCTTTCTCTGGAGTGCCATCAAGGAAATCAAGGCTCTTTCCTGTGTGATGTGCAAAACGGCATTGCTCTGCACGCAGTGCTGGGGAATCGGGCCTCATCTCGCGGCGAGGGGGAAGTCTCATGGTTTTTCTCGAGTTGCGGCGGGAACCTGGGGTATATTCTCGAGTTACGACGGGGATGGCCCTTCCACACACGTGTTTGTTCAGCGACGTCAGGACTCCTGCCTAGTTGCGAGGGACAACTCGGGATTCTCCTCGAGGCTTGGCAGGGCAATTGGGACGCCTCTCCAGCTGAGGCGGGAGACCAAGGGTCCCTTTACACGTGCCACAGTAATCCTGGGTCTCCTATCAAGTTTCACGAGGAGTCAGGCATCGTTTCCTTTGGAGGAACTGATCTCCGCGTTCCTCTGGAGTTTTCAAAGGATGTGAGGCCTCCGGTCGCGATGAGATGGGAAACTAGGTCTTTCTCTGTGGTCTCCACAGGGGATTCAGACATCCTTTCGTTTTGGGAGATGCAAGACGAGCCTGCATTCAAGTCACTGCAGGGATATCCGGCCTTATTTCGAGTCAGGGCATCGCGGTGTCCATTCCACTTGAGGCCGCAAACTCAGGGTCCCTCTCACATACCTAGAGCTGAGAGAAGCCTCCTCTTGAGGTGCTTGTGGTAAGGTGGTATTCCTCTGGAGTCGAAGCCAGGGACTAACCTCTCATCTCGAGTTGATTTGTGGTCCACGGAGCTCTTTCGTGTTGCTACAGTGACCTCAGGATCCCTCTAGCCTGGAAACAGTGTTCTTGGGGTTTCTCTGGAGTGCCACCAAGGAAATCAAGGCTCCTTTCATGTGTGATTTGCAACACGGAATTGCTCTGCACGCAGTTCAGGGGAATCGGGCCTCATCTCGCGGCGAGGGGAAGTCTCATGGTTTTTCTCGAGTTGCGGCGGGAACCTGGGGTATATTCTCGAGTTACGACGGGGATGGCCCTTCCACCCACGTGTTTGTTCAGCGACGGCAGGACTCCTGCCTAGTTGCGACGGACAACTCGGGATTCTCCTCGAGGCTTGGCAGGGCAATTGGGACGCCTCTCCAGCTGAGGCGGGAGACCAAGGGTCCCTTTCCACGTGCCACAGATATCCTGGGACTCCTATCAAGTTTCACGAGGAGTCAGGCATCGTCTCCTTTGGATGCACTGATCTCCGCGTACCTCTGGAGTTTTCAAAGGATGTGAGGCCTCCGGTCGCGATGAGGTGGGGAACTAGGTCTTTCTCTGTGGACTACACAGGTGATTCAGACATCCTTTCGTCTTGGGAGATGCAAGACGAGCCTGCATTCAAGTCACTGCAGGGATATCCGGCCTTATTTCGAGTCAGGGCATCGCGGTGTCCATTCCACTTGAGGCCGCAAACTCAGGGTCCCTCTCACATAGCTAGAGCTGAGAGAAGCCTCCTCTTGAGGTGCTTGTGGTAAGGTGGTATTCCTCTGGAGTCGAAGCCAGGGACTAACCTCTCATCTCGAGTTGATTTGTGGTCCACGGAGCTCTTTCGTGTTGCTACAGTGACCTCAGGATCCCTCTAGCCTTGAAACAGTGTTCTTGGGGTTTCTCTGGAGTGCCACCATGGAAATCAAGGCTCCTTTCATGTGTGATGTGCAACACGGAATTGCTCTGCACGCAGTGCAGGGGAATCGGGCCTCATCTAGCGGCGAGGGGGAAGTCTCATGGTTTTTCTCGTGTTGCGGCGGGAACCTGGGGTATACTCTCGAGTTCCGACGGGGATGGCCCTTCCACCCACGTGTTAGTTCAGCGACGGCAGGACTCCTGCCTAGTTGCGAGGGACAACTCGGGATTCTCCTCGAGGCTTGGCAGGGCAATTGGGACTCCTCTCCAGCTGAGGCGGGAGACCAAGGGTCCCTTTCCACGTGCCACAGGAATCCTGGGACTCCTATCAAGTTTCACGAGGAGTCAGGCATCGTCTCCTTTGGAGGCACTGATCTCCGCGTACCTCTGGAGTTCTCAAAGGATATGAGGCCTCCGGTCGCGATGAGGTGGGAACTAGGTCTTTCTCTGTGGTCTCCACAGGTGATTCAGACATCCTTTCGTCTTGGGAGATGCAAGACGAGCCTGCATTCAAGTCACTGCAAGGATATCCGGTCTTATTTCGAGTCAGGGCATCGTGGTGTCCATTCCACTTGAGGCCGCAAACTCAGGGTCCCTCTCACATACCTAGAGCTGAGAGAAGCCTCCTCTTGAGGTGCTTGTGGTAAGGTGGTATTCCTCTGGATTCGAAGCCAGGGACTAACCTCTCATCTCGAGTTGATTTTTGGTCCACGGAGCTATTTCGTGTTGCTACAGTGACCTCAGGATCCCTCTAGCCTTGAAACAGTGTTCTTGGGGTGTCTCTTGAGTGCCATCAAGGAAATCAAGGCTCCTTTCATGTGTGATGTGCAACACGGAATTGCTCTGCACGCAGTGCAGGGGAATCGGGCCTCATCTCGCGACGAGGGGGAAGTCTCATGGTTTTTCTCGAGTTTCGGCGGGAACCTGGGGTATATTCTCGAGTTACGACTGGGATGGCCCTTCCACACACGTGTTTGTTCAGCGACGGCAGGACTCCTGCCTAGTTGCGAGGGACAACTCGGGATTCTCCTCGAGGCTTGGCAGGGCAATTGGGACGCCTCTCCAGCTGAGGCGGGAGACCAAGGGTCCCTTTCCATGTGCCCCAGGAATCCTGGGACTCCTATCAAGTTTCACGAGGAGTCAGGCATCGTCTCCTTTGGAGGCACTGATCTCCGCGTACCTCTGGAGTTTTCAAAGGATGTGAGGCCTCCGGTCGCCAGGAGGTGGGGAACTAGGTCTTTCTCTGTGGTCTCCACAGGAGATTCAGACATCCTTTCATCTTGGGAGATGCAAGACGAGCCTGCATTCAAGTCACTGCAGGGATATCCGGCCTTATTTCACATCAGGGCATCGCGGTATCCAATCCACTTGAGGCTGCAAAGTCAGGGTCCCTCTCACATACTTAGAGCTGAGAGAAGCCTCCTCTTGAGGTGCTTGTGGTAAGGTGGTATTCCTCTGGAATCGAAGCCAGGGACTAACCTCTCATCTCGAGTTGATTTTTGGTCCACGGAGCTCTTTCGTGTTGCTACAGTGACCTCAGGATCCCTCTAGCCTTGAAACAGTGTTCTTGGGGTTTCTCTGGAGTGCCATCAAGGAAATCAAGGCTCCTTTTATGTGTGATGTGCAAGACGGAGTTGCTCTGCACGCAGTGCAGGGGAATCGGGCCTCATCTCGCGGCGCGGGGGAAGTCTCATGGTTTTTCTCGAGTTGCGGCGGGAACTGGGGTATATTCTCGAGTTACAACGGGGATGGCCCTTCCACCCAAGTGTTTGTTCAGCGACGTCAGGACTCCTGCCTAGTTGCGAGGGACAACTCGGGATTCTCCTCGAGGCTTGGCAGGGCAATTGGGACGCCTCTCCAGCTGAGGCGGTAGACCAAGGGTCCCTTTCCACGTGCCACAGGAATCCTGGGACTCCTATCAAGTTTCACGAGGAGTCAGGCATCGTCTCCTTTGGAGGCACTGATCTCCGCGTACCTCTGGAGTTTTCAAACGATGTGAGGCCTCCGGTCGCGATGAGGTGGGGAACTAGATCTTTCTCTGAGGTCTCCACAGGGGATTCAGACATCCTTTCGTCTTGGGAGATGCAAGCCGCGCCTGCATTCAAGTCACTACTGGGATAACCTTCCTTATTTCGAGTCAGGGCATCGCGGTGTCCATTCCACTTGAGGCCGGAAACTCAGGGTCCCTCTCACATACCTAGAGCTGAGAGAAGCCTCCTCTTGAGGTGCTTGTGGTTAGGTGGTATTCCTCTGGAGTCGAAGCCAGGGACTAACCTCTCATCTCGAGTTGATTTTTGGTCCATGGAGCTCTTTCGTGTTGCTACAGTGACCTCAGGATCCCTCTAGCCTTGAAACAGTGTTCTTGGGGTTTCTCTGGAGTGCCACCATGGAAATCAAGGCTCCTTTCATGTGTGATGTGCAACACGGAATTGCTCTGCACGCAGTGCAGGGGAATCGGGCCTCATCTCGCGGCGAGGGGGAACTCTCATGGTTTTTCTCGAGTTGCGGCGGGAACCTGGGGTATACTTTCGAGTTACGACGTGGATGGCCCTTCCACACACGTGTTTGTTCAGCGACGGGAGGACTCCTGCCTAGTTGCGACGGACAACTCGGGATTCTCCTCGAGGCTTGGCAGGGCAATTGGGACGCCTCTCCAGCTGAGGCGGGAGACCAAGGGTCCCTTTCCACGTGCCACAGATATCCTGGGACTCCTATCAAGTTTCACGAGGAGTCAGGCATCGTCTCCTTTGGATGCACTGATCTCCACGTACCTCTGGAGTTTTCAAAGGATGTGAAGCCTCCGGTCGCGATGAGGTGGGGAACTAGGTCTTTTTCTGTGGACTACACAGGTGATTCAGACATCCTTTCGTCTTGGGAGATGCAAGACGAGCCTGCATTCAAGTCACTGCAGGGATATCCGGCCTTATTTTGAGTCAGGGCATCGCGGTGTCCATTCCACTTGAGGCCGCAAACTCAGGGTCCCTCTCACATAGCTAGAGCTGAGAGAAGCCTCCTCTTGAGGTGCTTGTGGTAAGGTGGTATTCCTCTGGAGTCGAAGCCAGGGACTAACCTCTCATCTCGAGTTGATTTGTGGTCCACGGAGCTCTTTCGTGTTGCTACAGTGACCTCAGGATCCCTCTAGCCTTGAAACAGTGTTCTTGGGGTTTCTCTGGAGTGCCACCATGGAAATCAAGGCTCCTTTCATGTGTGATGTGCAACACGGAATTGCTCTGCACGCAGTGCAGGGGAATCGGGCCTCATCTCGCGGCGAGGGGGAAGTCTCATGGTTTTTCTCGAGTTGCGGCGGGAACCTGGGGTATACTCTCGAGTTCCGACGGGGATGGCCCTTCCACCCACGTGTTTGTTCAGCGACGGCAGGACTCCTGCCTAGTTGCGAGGAACAACTCGGGATTCTCCTCGAGGCTTGGCAGGGCAATTGGGACGCCTCTCCAGCTGAGGCGGGAGACCAAGTGTCCCTTTCCACGTGCCACAGGAATCCTGGGACTCCTATCAAGTTTCACGATGAGTCAGGCATCGTCTCCTTTGGAGGCACTGATCTCCGCGTACCTCTGGAGTTGTCAAAGAATATGAGGCCTCCGGTCGCGATGAGGTGGGGAACTAGGTCTTTCTCTGTGGTCTCCACAGGTGATTCAGACATCCTTTCGTCTTGGGAGATGCAAGACGAGCCTGCATTCAAGTCACTGCAAGGATATCCGGTCTTATTTCGAGTCAGGGCATCGTGGTGTCCATTCCACTTGAGGCGGCAAACTCAGGGTCCCTCTCACATACCTAGAGCTGAGAGAAGCCTCCTCTTGAGGTGCTTGTGGTAAGGTGGTATTCCTCTGGATTCGAAGCCAGGGACTAACCTCTCATCTCGAGTTGATTTTTGGTCCACGGAGCTATTTCGTGTTGCTACAGTGACCTCAGGATCCCTCTAGCCTTGAAACAGTGTTCTTGGGGTGTCTCTGAAGTGCCATCAAGGAAATCAAGGCTCCTTTCATGTGTGATGTGCAACACGGAATTGCTCTGCACGCAGTGCAGGGGAATCGGGCCTCATCTCGCGACGAGGGGGAAGTCTCATGGTTTTTCTCGAGTTTCGGCGGGAATCTGGGGTATATTCTCGAGTTACGACGGGGATGGCCCTTCCACACACGTGTTTGTTCAGCGACGGCAGGACTCCTGCCTAGTTGCGAGGGACAACTCGGGATTCTCCTCGAGGCTTGGCAGGGCAATTGGGACGCCTCTCCAGCTGAGGCGGGAGACCAAGGGTCCCTTTCCATGTGCCACAGGAATCCTGGGACTCCTATCAACTTTCACGAGGAATCAGGCATCGTCTCCTTTGGAGGCACTGATCTCCGCGTACCTCTTGAGTTTTCAAAGGATGTGAGGCCTCCGGTCGCCAGGAGGTGGGGAACTAGGTCTTTCTATGTGGTCTCCACAGGAGATTCAGACATCCTTTCATCTTGGGAGATGCAAGACGAGCCTGCATTCAAGTCACTGCAGGGATATCCGGCCTTATTTCACATCAGGGCATCGCGGTATCCAATCCACTTGAGGCTGCAAAGTCAGGGTCCCTCTCACATACTTAGAGCTGAGAGAAGCCTCCTCTTGAGGTGCTTGTGGTAAGGTGGTATTCCTCTGGAGTCGAAGCCAGGGACTAACCTCTCATCTCGAGTTGATTTTTGGTCCACGGAGCTCTTTCGTGTTGCTACAGTGACCTCAGGATCCCTCTAGCCTTGAAACAGTGTTCTTGGGGTTTCTCTGGAGTGCCATCAAGGAAATCAAGGCTCCTTTTATGTGTGATGTGCAAGACGGAGTTGCTCTGCACGCAGTGCAGGGGAATCGGGCCTCATCTCGCGGCGCGGGGGAAGTCTCATGGTTTTTCTCGAGTTGCGGCGGGAACTGGGGTATATTCTCGAGTTACAACGGGGATGGCCCTTCCACCCAAGTGTTTGTTCAGCGACGTCAGGACTCCTGCCTAGTTGCGAGGGACAACTCGGGATTTTCCTCGAGGCTTGGCAGGGCAATTGGGACGCCTCTCCAGCTGAGGCGGTAGACCAAGGGTCCCTTTCCACGTGCCACAGGAATCCTGGGACTCCTATCAAGTTTCACGAGGAGTCAGGCATCGTCTCCTTTGGAGGCACTGATCTCCGCGTACCTCTGGATTTTTCAAACGATGTGAGGCCTCCGGTCGCGATGAGGTGGGGAACTAGATCTTTCTCTGAGGTCTCCACAGGGGATTCAGACATCCTTTCGTCTTGGGAGATGCAAGCCGCGCCTGCATTCAAGTCACTGCTGGGATAACCTTCCTTATTTCGAGTCAGGGCATCGCGGTGTCCATTCCACTTGAGGCCGCAAACTCAGGGTCCCTCTCACATACCTAGAGCTGAGAGAAGCCTCCTCTTGAGGTGCTTGTGGTTAGGTGGTATTCCTCTGGAGTCGAAGCCAGGGACGAACCTCTCATCTCGAGTTGATTTTTGGTCCATGGAGCTCTTTCGTGTTGCTACAGTGACCTCAGGATCCCTCTAGCCTTGAAACAGTGTTCTTGGGGTTTCTCTGGAGTGCCACCATGGAAATCAAGGCTCCTTTCATGTGTGATGTGCAACACGGAATTGCTCTGCACGCAGAGCAGGGGAATCGGGCCTCATCTCGCGGCGAGGGGGAACTCTCATGGTTTTTCTCGAGTTGCGGCGGGAACCTGGGGTATACTTTCGAGTTACGACGTGGATGGCCCTTCCACACACGTGTTTGTTCAGCGACGGGAGGACTCCTGCCTAGTTGCGAGGGACAACTCGGAATTCTCCTCGAGGCTTGGCAGGGCAATTGGGACGCCTCTCCAGCTGAGGCGGGAGACCAAGTGTCCCTTTCCACGTGCCACAGGAATCCTGGGACTCCTATCAAGTTTCACGAGGAGTCAGGCATCGTCTCTTTGGAGGCACTGATCTCTGCGTACCTCTGGAGTTTTCCAAGGATTTGAGGCCTCCGGTCGCCATGAGGTGGGGAACTAGGTCTTTCTCTGTGGTCTACACAGGTGTTTCAGACATCCTTTCATCTTGGGAGATGCAAGACGAGCCTGCATTCAAGTCACTGCAGTGATATCCGGCCTTATTTCGAGTCAGGGCATCGCGGTGTTCATTTCACTTGAGGCCGCAAACTCAGCCCATAGCTAGAGCTGAGAGAAGCCTCTTCCTGAGGTGCTTGTGGTAAGGTGGTATTCCTCTGGAGTCGAAGCCAGGGACTAACCTCTCATCTCGAGTTGATTTTTGGTCCACGGAGCTCTTTCCTGTTGCGACAGTGACCTCAGGATCCCTCAACCTTGAAACAGTGTTCTTGGGGTTTCTCTGGAGTGCCATCAAGGAAATCAAGGCTCCTTTCATGTGTGATGTGCAACACGGAATTGCTCTGCAGGCAGTGCAGGGTAATCGGGCCTCATCTCGCGGCGAGGGGGAAGTCTCATGGTTTTTCTCGAGTTGCGGCGGGAACCTGGGGTATATTCTCGAGTTACGACGGGGATGGCCCTTCCACACACGTGTTTGTTCAGCGACGTCAGGACTCCTGCCTAGTTGCGAGGGACAACTCGGGATTCTCCTCGAGGCTTGGCAGGGCAATTGGGACGCCTCTCCAGCTGAGGCGGGAGACCAAGGGTCCCTTTCCACGTGCCACAGGAATCCTGGGACTCCTATCAAGTTTCACGAGGAGTCAGGCATTGTCTCCTTTGGAGGCACTGATCTCCGCGTCCCTCTGAAGTTTTCAAAGGATGTGAGGCCTCCGGTCGCGATGAGGTGAGGAACTAGGTCTTTCTATGTGGTCTACACAGGGGATTCAGACATCCTTTCGTCTTGGGAGATGCAAGACGAGCCTGCATTCTAGTCACTGTAGGGATATCAGGCCTTATTTCGAGTCAGGGCATAGCGGTGTTCATTCCACTTGAGGCCGCAAACTCAGGGTCCCTCTCACATACCTAGAGCTGAGAGAAGCCTCCTCTTGACGTGCTTGTGGTAAGGTGGTATTCCTCTGGAGTCGAAGCCAGGGACTAACCTCTCATCTCGAGTTGATTTTTGGTCCACGGAGCTCTTTCCTGTGGCTAAAGTGACCTCAGGATCCCTCAACCTTGAAACAGTGTTCTTGGGGTTTCTCTGGAGTGCCATCAAGGAAATCAAGGCTCCTTTCATGTGTGATGTGCAACACGGAATTGCTCTGCAGGCAGTGCAGGGTAATCGGGCCTCATCTCGCGGCGAGGGGGAAGTCTCATGGTTTTTCTCGAGTTGCGGCGGGAACCTGCGGTATATTCTCGAGTTACGACGGGGATGGCCCTTCCACCCACGTGTTTGTTCAGCGACGTCAGGACTCCTGCCTAGTTGCGAGGGACAACTCGGGATTCTCCTCGAGGCTTGGCAGGGCAATTGGGACGCCTCTCCAGCTGAGGCGGGAGACCAAGGGTCCCTTTCCACGTGCCACAGGAATCCTGGGACTCCTATCAAGATTCACGAGGAGTCAGGCATCGTCTCCTTTGGAGGCACTGATCTCCGCGTACCTCTGGAGTTTTCAAAGGATGTGAGGCCTCCGGTCGCGATGAGGTGGGGAACTAGGTCTTTCTCTGTGGTCTCCACAGGGGATTCAGACATCCTTTCGTCTTGGGAGATGCGAGACGAGCCTGCATTCAAGTCACTGCAGGGATATCCGGCCTTATTTCGAGTCAGGGCATCGCGGTGTCCATTCCACTTGAGGCCGCAAACTCAGGGTTCCTCTCACATAGCTAGAGCTGAGAGAAGCCTCCTCTTGAGCTGCTTGTGGTAAGGTGGTATTCCTCTGGAGTCGAAGCCAGGAACTATCCTCTCATCTCGAGTTGATTTGTGGTCCACGGAGCTCTTTCGTGTTGCTACAGTGACCTCCGGATCCCTCTAGCCTTGAAACAGTGTTCTTGGGGTTTCTCTGGAGTGCCACCATGGAAATCAAGGCTCCTTTCATGTGTGATGTGCAACACGGAATTGCTCTGCACGCAGTGCAGGGGAATCGGGCCTCATCTCGCGGCGAGGGGGAAGTCTCATGGTTTTTCTCGAGTTGCGGCGGAAACCTGGGGTATATTCTCGAGTTACGACGGGGATGGCCCTTCCACCCACGTGTTTGTTCAGCGACGGCAGGACTCCTGCCTAGTTGCGAGGGACAAATCAGAATTCTCCTCGAGGCTTGGCAGGGCAATTGGGACGCCTCTCCAGCTGAGGCGGGAGACCAAGTGTCCCTTTCCATGTGCCACAGGAATCCTGGGACTCCTATCAAGTTTCACGAGGAGTCAGGCATCGTCTCTTTGGAGGCACTGATCTCCGCGTACCTCTGGAGTTTTCCAAGGATTTGAGGCCTCCGGTCGCCATGAGGTGGGGAACTAGGTCTTTCTCTGTGGTCTCCACAGGGGATTCAGTCATCCTTTCATCTTGGGAGATGCAAGACGAGCCTGCATTCAAGTCACTGCAGGGATATCCGGCCTTATTTCGCGTCAGGGCATCGCGGTGTCCATTTCACTTGAGGCCTCAAAATCAGGGTCCCTCTCACATACCTAGAGCTAAGAGAAGCCTCCTCTTGAGGTGCTTGTGGTAAGGTGGTATTCCTCTGGAGTCGAAGCCAGGGACTAACCTCTCATCTCGAGTTGATTTTTGGTCCACGGAGCTCTTTCGTGTTGCTACAGTGACCTCAGGATCCCTCTAGCCTTGATACAGTGTTCTTGGGGTTTCTCTGGAGTGCCACCAAGGAAATCAAGGCTCCTTTCATGTGTGATTTGCAACACGGAATTGCTCTGCACGCAGTGCAGGGAAATCGGGCCTCATCTCGCAGCGAGGGGGAAGTCTCATGGTTTTTCTCGAGTTGCGGCGGGAACCTGGGGTATATTCTCGAGTTACGACGGGGATGGCCCTTCCACCCACGTGTTTGTTCAGCGATGGCAGGACTCCTGCCTAGTTGCGAGGGACAACTCGGGATTCTCCTTGAGGTTTGGCAGGGCAATTGGGACGCCTCTCCAGCTGAGGCGGGAGACCAAGGGTCCCTATCCACGCGCCACAGGAATCCTGGGACTCCTATCAAGTTTCACGAGGAGTCAGGCAACGTCTCCTTTGGAGGCACTGATCTCCGCGTACCTCTTGAGTTTTCAAAGGATGTGAGACCTCCGGTCGCCATGAGGTGGGAAACTAGGTCTTTCTCTGTGGTCTCCACAGGGGATTCAGACATCCTTTCGTCTTGGGAGATGCAAGACGAGCCTGCATTCAAGTCACTGCAGGGATATCCGGCCTTATTTCGCGTCAGGGCATCGCAGTGTCCATTCCACTTGAGGCCGCAAACTCAGGGTCCCTCTCACATACGTAGAGCTGAGAGAAGCCTCCTCTTGAGGTGCTTGTGGTAAGGTGGTATTCCTCTGGAGTCGAAGCCAGGGACTAACCTCTCATCTCGAGTTGATTCTTGGTCCACGGAGCTCTTTTGTGTTGCTACAGTGACCTCAGGATCCCTCTAGCCTTGAAACAGTGTTCTTTGGGTTTCTCTGGAGTGCCATCAAGGAAATTAAGGCTCCTTTCATGTGTGATGTGCAACACGGAATTGCTCTGCACGCAGTGCAGGTGAATTGGGCCTCATCTCGCGGCGAGGGGGAAGTCTCATGGTTTTTCTCCAGTTGCGGCGGGAACCTGGGTTATATTCTCGAGTTCCGACGGGAATGGCCCTTTCAACCACGTGTTTCTTCAGCGACGTCAGGACTCCTGCCTAGTTGCGAGGGACAACTCGGGGATCTCCTCGAGGCTTGGCAGGGCCATTGGGATGCCTCTCCAGCTGAGGCGGGAGACCAAGGGTCCCTTTCCACGTGCCACAGGAATCCTGGGACTCCTATCAAGTTTCACGAGGAGTCAGGCATCGTCTCCTTTAGAGGCACTGATCTCCGCGTACCTCTGGAGTTTTCAAAGGATGTGAGGCCTCCGGTCGCCATGAGGTGGGAAACTAGGTCTTTCTCTGTGGTCTCCACAGGGGATTCAGACATCCTTTCATCTTGGAAGATGCAAGACGAGCCTGCATTCAAGTCACTGCAGGGATATCCGGCCTTATTTCGCGTCAGGGCATCGCAGTGTCCATTCCACTTGAGGCCGCAAACTCAGGGTTCCTCTCACAAAGCTAGAGCTGAGAGAAGCCTCCTCTTGAGGTGCTTGTGGTAAGGTGGTATTCCTCTGGAGTCGAAGCCAGGGACTAACCTCTCATCTCGAGTTGATTTGTGGTCCACGGAGCTCTTTCCTGTTGCGACAGTGACCTCAGGATCCCTCAACCTTGAAACAGTGTTCTTGGGGTTTCTCTGGAGTGCCATCAAAGAAATCAAGGCTCCTTTCATGTGTGATGTGCAACACGGAATTGCTCTGCACGCAGTGCAGGGGAATCGGGCCTCATCTCGCGGCGAGGGGAAAGTCTCATGGTTTTTCTCGAGTTGCGGCGGGAACCTGCGGTATATTCTCGAGTTACGACGGGGATGGCCCTTCCACACACGTGTTAGTTCAGCGACGGCAGGACTCCTGCCTAGTTGCGAGGGACAACTCGGGATTCTCCTCGAGGCTTGGCAGGGCAATTGGGAGGCCTCTCCAGCTGAGGCGGGAGACCAAGGGTCCCTTTCCACGTGCCACAGGAATCCTGGGACTCCTATCAAGATTCACGAGGAGTCAGGCATCGTCTCCTTTGGAGGCACTGATCTCCGCGTACCTCTGGAGTTTTCAAAGGATGTGAGGCCTCCGGTCGCGATGAGGTGGGGAACTAGGTCTTTCTCTGTGGTCTCCACAGGGGATTCAGACATCCTTTCGTCTTGGGAGATGCAAGACGAGCCTGCATTCAAGTCACTGCAGGGATATCCGGCCTTATTTCGCGTCAGGGCATCGCGGTGTCCATTCCACTTGAGGCCGCAAACTCAGGGTCCCTCTCACATACCTAGAGCTGAGAGAAGCCTCCTCTTGAGGTGCTTGTGGTAAGGTGGTATTCCTCTGGAGTCGAAGCCAGGGACTAACCTCTCATCTCGAGTTGATTCTTGGTCCACGGAGCTCTTTTGTGTTGCTACAGTGACCTCAGGATCCCTCTAGCCTTGAAACAGTGTTCTTTGGGTTTCTCTGGAGTGCCATCAAGGAAATTAAGGCTCCTTTCATGTGTGATGTGCAACACGGAATAGCTCTGCACGCAGTGCAGGTGAATTGGGCCTCATATCGCGGCGAGGGGGAAGTCTCATGGTTTTTCTCGAGTTGCGGCGGGAACCTGGGGTATATTCTCGAGTTCCGACGGGGATGGCCCTTCCACCCACGTGTTTGTTCAGCGACGTCAGGACTCCTGCCTAGTTGCGAGGGACAACTCGGGGTTCTCCTCGAGGCTTGGCAGGGCCATTGGGATGCCTCTCCAGCTGAGGCGGGAGACCAAGGGTCCCTTTCCACGTGCCACAGGAATCCTGGGACTCCTATCAAGTTTCACGAGGAGTCAGGCATCGTCTCTTTGGAGGCACTGATCTCTGCGTACCTCTGGAATTTTCCAAGGATTTGAGGCCTCCGGTCGCCATGAGGTGGGGAACTAGGTCTTTCTCTGTGGTCTCCACAGGGGATTCAGACATCCTTTCATTTTCAGAGATGCAAGACGAGCCTGCATTCAAGTCACTGCAGGGATATCCGGCCTTATTACACGTCCGTGCATCGCGGTGTCCATTTCACTTGAGGCCTCAAAATCAGGGTCCCTCTCACATACCTAGAGCTGAGAGAAGCCTCCTCTTGAGGTGCTTGTGGTAAGGTGGTATTCCTCTGGAGTCGAAGCCAGGGACTAACCTCTCATCTCGAGTTGATTCTTGGTCCATGGAGCTCTTTCGTGTTGCTACAGTGACCTCAGGATCCCTCTAGCCTTGAAACAGTGTTCTTGGGGTTTCTCTGGAGTGCCATCAAGGAAATTAAGGCTCCTTTCATGTGTGTTGTGCAACACGGAATTGCTCTGCACGCAGTGCAGGGGAATTGGGCCTCATCTCGCGGCGAGGGGGAAGTCTCATGGTTTTTCTCGAGTTGCGGCGGGAACCTGGGGTATATTCTCGAGTTACAACGGGGATGGCCCTTCCACCCACGTGTTTGTTCAGCGACGTCAGGACTCCTGCCTAGTTGCGAGGGACAACTCGGGGATCTCCTCGAGGCTTGGCAGGGCCATTGGGATGCCTCTCCAGCTGAGGCGGGAGACCAAGGGTCCCTTTCCAAGTGCCACAGGAATCCTGGGACTCCTATCAAGTTTCACGAGGAGTCAGGCATCGTCTCCTTTGGAGGCACTGATCTCCGCGTACCTCTGGAGTTTTCAAAGGATGTGAGGCCTCCGGTCGCCATGACGTGGGGAACTAGGTCTTTCTCTGTGGTCTCCACAGGGGATTCAGACATCCTTTCGTCTTGGGAGATGCAAGACGAGCCTGCATTCAAGTCACTGCAGGGATATCCGGCCTTATTTCGCGTCAGGGCATCGCGGTGTCCATTCCACTTGAGGCCGCAAACTCAGGGTCCCTCTCACATACCTAGAGCTGAGAGAAGCCTCCTCTTGAGGTGCTTGTGGTAAGGTGGTATTCCTCTGGAGTCGAAGCCAGGGACTAACCTCTCATCTCGAGTTGATTCTTGGTCCACGGAGCTCTTTTGTGTTGCTACAGTGACCTCAGGATCCCTCTAGCCTTGAAACAGTGTTCTTTGGGTTTCTCTGGAGTGCCATCAAGGAAATTAAGGCTCCTTTCATGTGTGATGTGCAACACGGAATAGCTCTGCACGCAGTGCAGGTGAATTGGGCCTCATCTCGTGGCGAGGGGGAAGTCTCATGGTTTTTCTCGAGTTGCGGTGGGAACCTGGGGTATATTCTCGAGTTCCGACGGGGATGGCCCTTCCACCCACGTGTTTGTTCAGCGACGTCAGGACTCCTGCCTAGTTGCGAGGGACAACTCGGGGTTCTCCTCGAGGCTTGGCAGGGCCATTGGGATGCCTCTCCAGCTGAGGCGGGAGACCAAGGGTCCCTTTCCACGTGCCACAGGAATCCTGGGACTCCTATCAAGTTTCACGAGGAGTCAGGCATCGTCTCTTTGGAGGCACTGATCTCTGCGTACCTCTGGAATTTTCCAAGGATTTGAGGCCTCCGGTCGCCATGAGGTGGGGAACTAGGTCTTTCTCTGTGGTCTCCACAGGGGATTCAGACATCCTTTCATTTTCAGAGATGCAAGACGAGCCTGCATTCAAGTCACTGCAGGGATATCCGGCCTTATTACACGTCCGTGCATCGCGGTGTCCATTTCACTTGAGGCCTCAAAATCAGGGTCCCTCTCACATACCTAGAGCTGAGAGAAGCCTCCTCTTGAGGTGCTTGTGGTAAGGTGGTATTCCTCTGGAGTCGAAGCCAGGGACTAACCTCTCATCTCGAGTTGATTCTTGGTCCATGGAGCTCTTTCGTGTTGCTACAGTGACCTCAGGATCCCTCTAGCCTTGAAACAGTGTTCTTGGGGTTTCTCTGAAGTGCCATCAAGGAAATTAAGGCTCCTTTCATGTGTGTTGTGCAACACGGAATTGCTCTGCACGCAGTGCAGGGGAATTGGGCCTCATCTCGCGGCGAGGGGGAAGTCTCATGGTTTTTCTCGAGTTGCGGCGGGAACCTGGGGTATATTCTCGAGTTACAACGGGGATGGCCCTTCCACCAACGTGTTTGTTCAGCGACGTCAGGACTCCTGCCTAGTTGCGAGGGACAACTCGGGGATCTCCTCGAGGCTTGGCAGGGCCATTGGGATGCCTCTCCAGCTGAGGCGGGAGACCAAGGGTCCCTTTCCAAGTGCCACAGGAATCCTGGGACTCCTATCAAGTTTCACGAGGAGCCAGGCATCGTCTCCTTTGGAGGCACTGATCTCCGCGTACCTCTGGAGTTTTCAAAGGATGTGAGGCCTCCGGTCGCCATGACGTGGGGAACTAGGTCTTTCTCTGTGGTCTCCACAGGGGATTCAGACATCCTTTCATCTTGGGAGATGCAAGACGAGCCTGCATTCAAGTCACTGCAGGGATATCCGGCCTTATTTCGCGTCAGGGCATCGCAGTGTCCATTCCACTTGAGGCCGCAAACTCAGGGTTCCTCTCACATAGCTAGAGCTGAGAGAAGCCTCCTCTTGAGGTGCTTGTGGTAAGGTGGTATTCCTCTGGAGTCGAAGCCAGGGACTAACCTCTCATCTCGAGGTGATTTGTGGTCCACGGAGCTCTTTCCTGTTGCGACAGTGACCTCAGGATCCCTCAACCTTGAAACAGTGTTCTTGGGGTTTCTCTGGAGTGCCATGAAGGAAATCAAGGCTCCTTTCATGTGTGATGTGCAACACGGAATTGCTCTGCACGCAGTGCAGGGGAATCGGGCCTCATCTCGCGGCGAGGGGGAAGTCTCATGGTTTTTCTCGAGTTGCGGCGGGAACCTGGGGTATATTCTCGAGTTACGACGGGGATGGCCCTTCCACCCACGTGTTTGTTCAGCGACGTCAGGACTCCTGCCTAGTTGCGAGGGACAACTCGGGATTCTCCTCGAGGCTTGGCAGGGCAATTGGGACGCCTCTCCAGCTGAGGCGGGAGACCAAGTGTCCCTTTCCACGTGCCACAGGAATCCTGGGACTCCTATCAAGTTTCACGAGGAGTCAGGCATCGTCTCCTTTGGAGGCACTGATCTCCGCGTACCTCTGGAGTTTTCAAAGGATATGAGGCCTCCGGTCGCGATGAGGTAGGGAACTAGGTCTTTCTCTGTGGTCTCCACAGGGGATTCAGACATCATTTCGTCTTGGGAGATGCAAGACAAGCCTGCATTCAAGTCACTGCAGGGATATTCAGCCTTATTTCGAGCCAGGGCATCGCGGTGTCCATTCCACTTGAGGCCGCAAACTCAGGGTCCCTCTCACATACCTAGAGCTGAGAGAAGCCTCCTCTTGAGGTGCTTGTGGTAAGGTGGTATTCCTCTGGAGTCGAAGCCAGGGACTAACCTCTCATCTCGAGTTGATTCTTGGTCCACGGAGCTCTTTTGTGTTGCTACAGTGACCTCAGGATCCCTCTAGCCTTGAAACAGTGTTCTTTGGGTTTCTCTGGAGTGTCATCAAGGAAATTAAGGCTCCTTTCATGTGTGATGTGCAACACGGAATTGCTCTGTACGCAGTGCAGGTGAATTGGGCCTCATCTCGCGGCGAGGGGGAAGTCTCATGGTTTTTCTCGAGTTGCGGCGGGAACCTGGGGTATATTCTCGAGTTCCGACGGGGATGGCCCTTTCAACCACGTGTTTCTTCAGCGACGTCAGGACTCCTGCCTAGTTGCGAGGGACAACTCGGGATTCTCCTCGAGGCTTGGCAGGGCCATTGGGATGCCTCTCCAGCTGAGGCGGGAGACCAAGGGTCCCTTTCCACGTACCACAGGTATCCTGGAACTCCTATCAAGTTTCACGAGGAGTCAGGCATCGTCTCTTTGGAGGCACTGATCTCTGCGTACCTTTGGAATTTTCCAAGGATTTGAGGCCTCCGGTCGCCATGAGGTGGGGAACTAGGTCTTTCTCTGTGGTCTCCACAGGGGATTCAGACATCCTTTCATTTTCGGAGATGCAAGACGAGCCTGCATTCAAGTCACTGCAGGGATATCCGGCCTTATTACACGTCCGTGCATCGCGGTGTCCATTTCACTTGAGGCCTCAAAATCAGGGTCCCTCTCACATACCTAGAGCTGAGAGAAGCCTCCTCTTGAGGTGCTTGTGGTAAGGTGGTATTCCTCTGGAGTCGAAGCCAGGGACTAACCTCTCATCTCGAGTTGATTCTTGGTCCACGGAGCTCTTTTGTGTTGCTACAGTGACCTCAGGATCCCTCTAGCCTTGAAACAGTGTTCTTGGGGTTTCTCTGGAGTGCCATCAAGGAAATTAAGGCTCCTTTCATGTGTGTTGTGCAACACGGAATTGCTCTGCACGCAGTGCAGGGGAATTGGGCCTCATCTCGCGGCGAGGGGGAAGTCTCATGGTTTTTCTCGAGTTGCGGCGGGAACCTGGGGTATATTCTCGAGTTACAACGGGGATGGCCCTTCCACCCATGTGTTTGTTCAGCGACGTCAGGACTCCTGCCTAGTTGCGAGGGACAACTCGGGGATCCCCTCGAGGCTTGGCAGGGCCATTGGGATGCCTCTCCAGCTGAGGCGGGAGACCAAGGGTCCCTTTCCACGTGCCACAGGAATCCTGGGACTCCTATCAAGTTTCACGAGGAGTCAGGCATCGTCTCCTTTGGAGGCACTGATCTCCGCGTACCTCTGGAGTTTTCAAAGGATGTGAGGCCTCCGGTCGCCATGACGTGGGGAACTAGGTCTTTCTCTGTGGTCTCCACAGGGGATTCAGATATCCTTTCATCTTGGGAGATGCAAGACGAGCCTGCATTCAAGTCACTGCAGGGATATCCGGCCTTATTTCGCGTCAGGGCATCGCAGTGTCCATTCCACTTGAGGCCGCAAACTCAGGGTTCCTCTCACATAGCTAGAGCTGAGAGAAGCCTCCTCTTGAGGTGCTTGTGGTAAGGTGGTATTCCTCTGGAGTCGAAGCCAGGGACTAACCTCTCATCTCGAGTTGATTTGTGGTCCACGAAGCTCTTTCCTGTTGCGACAGTGACCTCAGGATCCCTCAACCTTGAAACAGTGTTCTTGGGGTTTTCTGGAGTGCCATCAAGGAAATCAAGGCTCCTTTCATGTGTGATGTGCAACACGGAATTGCTCTGCACGCAGTGCAGGGGAATCGGGCCTCATCTCGCGGCGCGGGGGAAGTCTCATGGTTTTTCTCGAGTTGCGGCGGGAACCTGCGGTATATTCTCGAATTACGACGGGGATGGCCCTACCACACACGTGTTAGTTCAGCGACGGCAGGACTCCTGCCTAGTTGCGAGGGACAACTCGGGATTCTCCTCGAGGCTTGGCAGGGCAATTGGGACGCCTTTCCAGCTGAGGCGGGAGACCAAGGGTCCCTTTCCACGTGCCACAGGAATCCTGGGACTCCTATCAAGATTCACGAGGAGTCAGGCATCGTCTCCTTTGGAGGCATTGATCTCCGCGTACCTCTGGATTTTTCAAAGGATGTGAGGCCTCCGGTCGCCATGACGTGGGGAACTAGGTCTTTCTCTGTGGTCTCCACAGGGGATTCAGACATCCTTTCATCTTGGGAGATGCAAGACGAGCCTGCATTCAAGTCACTGCAGGGATATCCGGCCTTATTTCGCGTCAGGGCATCGCGGTGTCCATTCCACTTGAGGCCGCAAACTCAGGGTCCCTCTCACATACCTAGAGCTGAGAGAAGCCTCCTCTTGAGGTGCTTGTGGCAAGGTGGTATTCCTCTGGAGTCGAAGCCAGGGACTAAACTCTCATCTCGAGTTGATTCTTGGTCCACGGAGCTCTTTTGTGTTGCTACAGTGACCTCAGGATCCCTCTAGCCTTGAAACAGTGTTCTTTGGGTTTCTCTGGAGTGCCATCAAGGAAATTAAGGCTCCTTTCATGTGTGATGTGCAACACGGAATTGCTCTGCACGCAGTGCAGGTGAATTGGGCCTCATCTCGCGGCGAGGGGGAAGTCTCATGGTTTTTCTCGAGTTGCGGTGGGAACCTGGGGTATATTCTCGAGTTCCGACGGGGATGGCCCTTCCACCCACGTGTTTGTTCAGCGACGTCAGGACTCCTGCCTAGTTGCGAGGGACAACTCGGGGTTCTCCTCGAGGCTTGGCAGGGCCATTGGGATGCCTCTCCAGCTGAGGCGGGAGACCAAGGGTCCCTTTCCACGTGCCACAGGTATCCTGGAACTCCTATCAAGTTTCACGAGGAGTCAGGCATCGTCTCTTTGGAGGCACTGATCTCTGCGTACCTCTGGAATTTTCCAAGGATTTGAGGCCTCCGGTCGCCATGAGGTGGGGAACTAGGTCTTTCTCTGTGGTCTCCACAGGGGATTCAGACATCCTTTCATTTTCAGAGATGCAAGACGAGCCTGCATTCAAGTCACTGCAGGGATATCCGGCCTTATTACACGTCCGTGCATCGCGGTGTCCATTTCACTTGAGGCCTCAAAATCAGGGTCCCTCAAACATACCTAGAGCTGAGAGAAGCCTCCTCTTGAGGTGCTTGTGGTAAGGTGGTATTCCTCTGGAGTCGAAGCCAGGGACTAACCTCTCATCTCGAGTTGATTCTTGGTCCACGGAGCTCTTTCGTGTTGCTACAGTGACCTCAGGATCCCTCTAGCCTTGAAACAGTGTTCTTGGGGTTTCTCTGGAGTGCCATCAAGGAAATTAAGGCTCCTTTCATGTGTGTTGTGCAACACGGAATTGCTCTGCACGCAGTGCAGGGGAATTGGGCCTCATCTCGCGGCGAGGGGGAAGTCTCATGGTTTTTCTCGAGTTGCGGCGGGAACCTGGGGTATATTCTCGAGTTACAACGGGGATGGCCCTTCCACCCACGTGTTTGTTCAGCGACGTCAGGACTCCTGCCTAGTTGCGAGGGACAAATCGGGGATCTCCTCGAGGCTTGGCAGGGCCATTGTGATGCCTCTCCAGCTGAGGCGGGAGACCAAGGGTCCCTTTCCACGTGCCACAGGAATCCTGGGACTCCTATCAAGTTTCACGAGGAGTCAGGCATCGTCTCCTTTGGAGGCACTGATCTCCGCGTACCTCTGGAGTTTTCAAAGGATGTGAGGCCTCCGATCGCCATGACGTGGGGAACTAGGTCTTTCTCTGTGGTCTCCACAGGGGATTCAGACATCCTTTCATCTTGGGAGATGCAAGATGAGCCTGCATTCAAGTCACTGCAGGGATATCCAGCCTTATTTCGCGTCAGGGCATCGCAGTGTCCATTCCACTTGAGGCCGCAAACTCAGGGTTCCTCTCACATAGCTAGAGCTGAGAGAAGCCTCCTCTTGAGGTGCTTGTGGTAAGGTGGTATTCCTCTGGAGTCGAAGCCAGGGACTAACCTCTCATCTCGAGGTGATTTGTGGTCCACGGAGCTCTTTCCTGTTGCGACAGTGACCTCAGGATTCCTCTAGCCTTGAAACAGTGTTCTTGGGGTTTCTCTGGAGTGCCATCAAGGAAATCAAGGCTCCTTTCATGTGTGATGTGCAACACGGAATTGCTCTGCACGCAGTGCAGGGGAATCGGGCCTCATCTCGCGGCGAGGGGGAAGTCTCATGGTTTTTCTCGAGTTGCGGCGGGAACCTGCGGTATATTCTCGAGTTACGACGGGGATGGCCCTTCCACACACGTGTTAGTTCAGCGACGGCAGGACTCCTGCCTAGTTGCGAGGGACAACTCGGGATTCTCCTCGAGGCTTGGCAGGGCAATTGGGACGCCTCTCCAGCTGAGGCGGGAGACCAAGGGTCCCTTTCCACGTGCCACAGGAATCCTGGGACTCCTATCAAGATTCACGAGGAGTCAGGCATCGTCTCCTTTGGAGGCACTGATCTCCGCGTACCTCTGGAGTTTTCAAAGGATGTGAGGCCTCCGGTCGCGATGAGGTGGGGAACTAGGTCTTTCTCTGTGGTCTCCACAGGGGATTCAGACATCCTTTCGTCTTGGGAGATGCAAGACGAGCCTGCATTCAAGTCACTGCAAGGATATCCGGCCTTATTTCGCGTCAGGGCATCGCGGTGTCCATTCCACTTGAGGCCGCAAACTCAGGGTCCCTCTCACATACCTAGAGCTGAGAGAAGCCTCCTCTTGAGGTGCTTGTGGTTAGGTGGTATTCCTCTGGAGTCGAAGCCAGGGACTAACCTCTCATCTCGAGTTGATTTTTGGTCCATGGAGCTCTTTCGTGTTGCTACAGTGACCTCAGGATCCCTCTAGCCTTGAAACAGTGTTCTTGGGGTTTCTCTGGAGTGCCACCATGGAAATCAAGGCTCCTTTCATGTGTGATGTGCAACACGGCATTGCTCTGCACGCAGTGCAGGGGAATCGGGCCTCATCTCGCGGCGAGGGGGAAGTCTCATGGTTTTTCTCGAGTTGCGGCGGGAACCTGGGGTATATTCTCGAGTTACGACGGGGATGGCCCTTCCACCCACGTGTTTGTTCAGCGACGGCAGGACTCCTGCCTAGTTGCGAGGGACAACTCGGGACTCTCCTCGAGGCTTGGCAGGGCAATTGGGACGCCTCTCCAGCTGAGGCGGGAGTCCAAGGGTCCCTTTCCACGTGCCACAGGAATCTTGGGACTCCTATCAAGTTTCACGAGGAGTCAGGCATCGTCTCCTTTGGAGGCACTGATCTCCGCGTACCTCTGGAGTTTTCAAAGGATGTGAGGCCTCCGGTCGCGATGAGGTGGGGAACTAGGTCTTTCCCTGTGGTCTCCACAGGGGATTCGGACATCCTTTCATCTTGGGAGATGCAGGACGAGCCTGCATTCAAGTCACTGCAGGGATATCCGGCCTTATTTCGAGTCAGGGCATCGCGGTGTTCATTTCACTTGAGGCCGCAAACTCAGCCCATAGCTAGAGCTGAGAGAAGCCTCCTCTTGAGGTGCTTGTGGTAAGGTGGTATTCCTCTGGAGTCGAAGCCAGGGACTAACCTCTCATCTTGAGTTGATTTTTGGTCCACGGAGCTCTTTTGTGTTGCGACAGTGACCTCAGGATTCCTCAACCTTGAAACAGTGTTCTTGGGGTTTCTCTGGAGTGCCATCAAGGAAATCAAGGCTCCTTTCATGTGTGATGTGCAACACGGAATTGCTCTGCAGGCAGTGCAGGGTAATCGGGCCTCATCTCGCGGCGAGGGGGAAGTCTCATGGTTTTTCTCGAGTTGCGGCGGGAACCTGCGGTATATTCTCGAGTTACGTCGGGGATGGCCCTTCCACACACGTGTTAGTTCAGCGACGGCAGGACTCCTGCCTAGTTGCGAGGGACAACTCGGGATTCTCCTCGAGGCTTGGCAGGGCAATTGGGACGCCTCTCCAGCTGAGGCGGGAGACCAAGGGTCCCTTTCCACGTGCCACAGGAATCCTGGGACTCCTATCAAGATTCACGAGGAGTCAGGCATCTTATCCTTTGGAGGCAATGATCTCCGCGTACCTCTGGAGTTTTCAAAGGATGTGAGGCCTCCGGACGCCATGAGGTGGGGAACTAGGTCTTTCTCTGTGGTCTCCACAGGGGATTCGGACATCCTTTCGTCTTGGGAGATGCAAGACGAGCCTGCATTCAAGTCACTGCAGGGATATCCGGCCTTATTTCGCGTCAGGGCATCGCGGTGTCCATTCCACTTGAGGCCGCAAACTCAGGGTCCCTCTCACATACCTAGAGCTGAGAGAAGCCTCCTCTTGAGGTGCTTGTGGTAAGGTTGTATTCCTCTGGAGTCGAAGCCAGGGACTAACCTCTCATCTCGAGTTGATTTTTGGTCCACGGTGCTCTTTCGTGTTGCTACAGTGACCTCAGGATCCCTCTAGCCTTGAAACAGTGTTCTTGGGGTTTCTCTGGAGTGCCACCATGGAAATCAAGGCTCCTTTCATGTGTGATGTGCAACACGGAATTGCTCTGCATGCAGTGCAGGGGAATCGGGCCTCATCTCGCGGCGAGGGGGAAGTCTCATGGTTTTTCTCGAGTTGCGGCGGGAACCTGGGGTATATTCTCGAGTTACAACGGGGATGGCCCTTCCAACCACGTGTTTGTTCAGCGACGGCAGGACTCCTGCCTAGTTGCGAGGGACAACTCGGGATTCTCCTCGAGGATTGGCAGGGCAATTGGGACGGCTCTCCAGCTGAGGCGGGAGACCAAGGGTCCCTTTCCACGTGCCACAGGAATCCTGGGACTCCTATCAAGTTTCATGAGGAGTCAGGCTTCGTTTCCTTTGAAGGCACTGATCTCCGCGTTCCTCTGGGGTTTTCAAAGGATGTGAGGCCTCCGGTCGCGATGAGATGGGAAACTAGGTCTTTCTCTGTGGTCTCCACAGGGGATTCAGACATCCTTTCATCTTGGGAGATGCAAGACGAGCCTGCATTCAAGTCACTGCAGGGATATCCGGCCTTATTTCGAGTCAGGGCATCGCGGTGTCCATTCCACTTGAGGCCGCAAAATCAGGGTCCCTCTCACATAGCTAGAGCTGAGAAAAACCACCTCTTGAGGTGCTTGTGGTAAGGTGGTATTCCTCTGGAGTCGAAACCAGGGACTAACCTCTCATCTCGAGTTAATTTTTGGTCCACGGAGCTCTTTTGTGTAGCTACAGTGACCTCATGATCCCTCTAGCCTTGAAACAGTGTTCTTGGGGTTTCTCTGGAGTGCCATTAAGGAAATCAAGGCTCCTTTCATGTGTTTTGTGCAACACGGAATTGCTCTGCACGCAGTGCAGGGGAATCGGGCCTCATCTCACGGCGAGGTGGAAGTCTCATGGTTTTTCTCGAGTTGCGGCGGGAACCTGGGGTATATTCTCGAGTTACGACGGGGATGGCCCTTCCACACACGTGTTTGTACAACAACGGCAGGACTCCTGCCTAGTTGCGAGGGACAACTCGGGATTCTCCTCGAGGCTTGGCAGGGCAATTGGGACGCCTCTCCAGCTGAGGCGGAAGACCAAGGGTCCCTTTCCACGTGCCACAGGAATCCTGGGACTCCTATCAAGTTTGACGAGGAGTCAGGCATTGGCTTCTTTGGAGGCACTGATCTCCGCGTATCTCTGGAGTTTTCAAAGGATGTGAGGCCTCCGGTCGCGATGAGGTGGGGAACTGGGTCTTTCTCTGTGGTCTCCACAGGGGATTCGGACATCCTTTCGTCTTGGGAGATGCAAGACGAGCCTGCATTCAAGTCACTGCAGGGATATCCGGCATTATTTTGAGTCAGGGCATCGTGGTGTCCATTCGACTTGAGGCTGCAAACTCAGGGTCCCTCTCACATACCTAGAGCTGAGAGAAGCCTCCTCTTGAGGTGCTTGTGGTAAGGTGGTATTCCTCTGGAGTCGAAGCCAGGCACTAACCCGTCATCTCGAGTTGATTTTTGGTCCATGGAGCTCTTTCGTGTTGCTACAGTGACCTCAGGATCCCTCTAGCCTGGAAACAGTGTTCCTGGGCTTTCTCTGGAGTGCCATCAAGGAAATCAAGGCTCCTTTTATGTGTGATGTGCAACACGGAATTGCTCTGCACGCAGTGCAGGGGAATCGGGCCTCATCTCGCGGCGAGGGGGAAGTCTCATGGTTTTTCTCGAGTTGCGGCGGGAACCTGGGGTATATTCTCGAGTTACGACGGGGATGGCCCTTCCACACACGTGCTTGTTCAGCGACGTCAGGACTCCTGTCTAGTTGCGAGGGACAACTCGGGATTCTCCTCGAGGCTTGGCAGGGTAATTGGGACGCCTCTCCAGCTGAGGCGGTAGACCAAGGGTCCCTTTCCACGTGCCACAGGAATCCTGGGACTCCTACCAATTTTCACGAGGAGTCAGGCATCGTCTCCTTTGGAGGCACTGATCTCCGCGTACCTCTGGAGTTTTCAAAGGATGTGAGTCCTCCGGTCGCCATGAGGTGGGGAACTAGGTCTTTCTCTGTGGTCTCCACAGGGCATTCAGACATTCTTTCATCTTGGGAGATGCAAGACGAGCCTGCATTCAAGTCACTGCAGGGATATCCGGCCTTATTTCGCGTCAGGGCATCGCAGTGTCCATTCCACTTGAGGCCTCAATATCAGGGTCCCTTTCACATACCTAGAGCTGAGGGAAGCCTCCTCTTGAGGGGCTTGTGGTAAGGTGGTATTCCTGTGTAGTCGAAGCCAGGGACTAACCTCTCATCTCGAGTTGATTTGTGGTCCACGGAGCTCTTTCGTGTTGCTACAGTGACCTCAGGATCCCTCTAGCCTTGAAACAGTGTTCTTTGGGTTTCTCTGGAGTACCATCAAGGAAATTAAGGCTCCTTTCATGTGTGATGTGCAACACGGAATTGCTCTGCACGCAGTGCAGGGGAATCGGGCCTCATCTCGGGGCGAGGGGGAAGTCTCATGGTTTTTCTCGAGTTGCGGCGGGAACCTGGGGTATATTCTCGAATTACGCCGGGGATGGCCCTTCCACCCACGTGTTTGTTCAGCGACGTCAGGACTCCTGCCTAGTTGCGAGGGACAAATCGGGATTCTCCTCGAGGCTTGGCAGGGCCATTGGGATGCCTCTCCAGCTGAGGTGGGAGACCAAGGGTCCCTTTCCACGTGCAACAGGAATCCTGGGACTCCTATCAAGTTTCACAAGGAGTCAGGCATCGTCTCCTTTGGAGGCACTGATCTCTGCGTACCTCTGGAGTTGTCAAAGGATATGAGGCTTCCGGTCGCGATGAGGTGGGGAACTAGGTCTTTCTCTGTGGTCTACACAGGTGATTCAGACATCCTTTCGTCTTGGGAGATGCAAGACGAGCCTGCATTTAAGTCACTGCAGGGATATCCAGCCTTATTTCGAGTCAGGGCATCGTGGTGTCCATTCCACTTGAGGCCGCAAACTCAGGGTCCCTCTCACATACCTAGAGCTGAGAGAAGCCTCCTCTTGAGGTGCTTGTGGTAAGGTGGTATTCCTCTGGAGTCGAAGCCAGGGACTAACCTCTCATCTCGAGTTGATTTTTGGTCCACGGAGCTCTTTCGTGTTGCTACAGTGACCTCAGGATCCCTCTAGCCTTGAAACAGTGTTCTTGGGGATTCTCTGGAGTGCCATCAAGGAAATCAAGGCTCCTTTCATGTGTGATTTGCAACACGGAATTGCTCTGCACGCAGTTCAGGGGAATCGGGCCTCATCTCGCGGCGAGGGGAAGTCTCATGGTTTTTCTCGAGTTGCGGCGGGAACCTGGGGTATATTCTCGAGTTACGACGGGGATGACCCTTCCACCCACGTGTTTGTTCAGCGACGGCAGGACTCCTGCCTAGTTGCGACGGACAACTCGGGATTCTCCTCGAGGCTTGGCAGGGCAATTGGGACGCCTCTCCAGCTGAGGCGGGAGTCCAAGGGTCCCTTTCCACGTGCCACAGGTATCCTGGGACTCCTATCAAGTTTCACGAGGAGTCAGGCATCGTCTCCTTTGGATGCACTGATCTCCGCGTACCTCTGGAGTTTTCAAAGGATGTGAGGCCTCCGGTCGCGATGACGTGGGGAACTAGGTCTTTCTCTGTGGACTACACAGGTGATTCAGACATCCTTTCGTCTTGGGAGATGCAAGACGAGCCTGCATTCAAGTCACTGCAGGGATATCCGGCCTTATTTTGAATCAGGGCATCGCGGTGTCCATTCCACTTGAGGCCGCAAACTCAGGGTCCCTCTCACATACCTAGAGCTGAGAGAAGCCTCCTCTTGAGGTGCTTGTGGTAAGGTGGTATTCCTCTGGAGTCGAAGCCAGGGACTAACCTCTCATCTCGAGTTGATTTGTGGTCCACGGAGCTCTTTCGTGTTGCTACAGTGACCTCAGGATCCCTCTAGCCTTGAAACAGTGTTCTTGGGGTTTCTCTGGAGTGCCACCATGGAAATCAAGGCTCCTTTCATGTGTGATGTGCAACACGGAATTGCTCTGCACGCAGTGCAGGGGAATCGGGCCTCATCTCGCGGCGAGGGGGAAGTCTCATGGTTTTTCTCGAGTTGCGGCGGGAACCTGGGGTATACTCTCGAGTTCCGACGGGGATGGCCCTTCCACCCACGTGTTTGTTCAGTGACGGCAGGACTCCTGCCTAGTTGCGAGGGACAACTCGGGATTCTCCTCGAGGCTTGGCAGGGCAATTGGGACGCCTCTCCAGCTGAGGCGGGAGACCAAGGGTCCCTTTCCACGTGCCACAGGAATCCTGGGACTCCTATCAAGTTTCACGAGGAGTCAGGCATCGTCTCCTTTGGAGGCACTGATCTCCGCGTACCTCTGGATTTGTCAAAGGATATGAGGTCTCCGGTCGCCATGAGGTGGGGAACTAGGTCTTTCTCTGTGGTCTCCACAGGTGATTCAGACATCCTTTCGTCTTGGGAGATGCAAGACGAGCCTGCATTCAAGTCACTGCAAGGATATCCAGCCTTATTTCGAGTCAGGGCATCGTGGTGTCCATTCCACTTGAGGCTGCAAACTCAGGGTCCCTCTCACATACCTAGAGCTGAGAGAAGCCTCCTCTTGAGGTGCTTGTGGTAAGGTGGTATTCCTCTGGATTCGAAGCCAGGGACTAACCTCTCATCTCGAGTTGATTTTTGGTCCACGGAGCTCTTTTGTGTTGCTACAGTGACCTCAGGATCCCTCTAGCCTTGAAACAGTGTTCTTGGGGTGTCTCTGGAGTGCCATCAAGGAAATCAAGGCTCCTTTCATGTGTGATGTGCAACACGGAATTGCTCTGCACGCAGTGCAGGGGAATCGGGCCTCATCTCGCGACGAGGAGGAAGTCTCATGGTTTTTCTCGAGTTTCGGCGGGAACCTGGGGTATATTCTCGAGTTACGACTGGGATGGCCCTTCCACACACGTGTTTGTTCAGCGACGGCAGGACTCCTGCCTAGTTGCGAGGGACAACTCGGGATTCTCCTCGAGGCTTGGCAGGGCAATTGGGACGCCTCTCCAGCTGAGGCGGGAGACCAAGGGTCCCTTTCCATGTGCCACAGGAATCCTGGGACTCCTATCAAGTTTCACGAGGAGTCAGGCATCGTCTCCTTTGGAGGCACTGATCTCCGCGTACCTCTGGAGTTTTCAAAGGATGTGAGGCCTCCGGTTGCCAGGAGGTGGGGAACTAGGTCTTTCTCTGTGGTCTCCACAGGGGATTCAGACATCCTTTCATCTTGGGAGATGCAAGACGAGCCTGCATTGAAGTCACTGCAGGGATATCCGGCCTTATTTCACATCAGGGCATCGCGGTATCCAATCCACTTGAGGCTGCAAAATCAGGGTCCCTCTCACATACTTAGAGCTGAGAGAAGCCTCCTCTTGAGGTGCTTGTGGTAAGGTGGTATTCCTCTGGAGTCGAAGCCAGGGACTAACCTCTCATCTCGAGTTGATTTTTGGTTCACGGAGCTCTTTCGTGTGGCTACAGTGACCTCAGGATCCCTCTAGCCTTGAAACAGTGTTCTTGGGGTTTCTCTGGAGTGCCATCAAGGAAATCAAGGCTCCTTTTATGTGTGATGTGCAAGACGGAGTTGCTCTGCACGCAGTGCAGGGGAATCGGGCCTCATCTCGCGGCGCGGGGGAAGTCTCATGGTTTTTCTCGAGTTGCGGCGGGAACTGGGGTATATTCTCGAGTTACAACGGGGATGGCCCTTCCACCCAAGTGTTTGTTCAGCGACGTCAGGACTCCTGCCTAGTTGCGAGGGACAACTCGGGATTCTCCTCGAGGCTTGGCAGGGCAATTGGGACGCCTCTCCAGCTGAGGCAGTAGACCAAGGGTCCCTTTCCACGTGCCACAGGAATCCTGGGACTCCTATCAAGTTTCACGAGGAGTCAGGCATCGTCTCCTTTGGAGGCACTGATCTCCGCGTCCCTCTGGAGTTTTCAAAGGATGTGAGGCCTCCGGTCGCGATGAGGTGGGGAACTAGATCTTTCTCTGAAGTCTCCACAGGGGATTCAGACATCCTTTCGTCTTGGGAGATGCAAGCCGCGCCTACATTCAAGTCACTGCAGGGATATCCGGCCTTATTTCGAGTCAGGGCATCGCGGTGTCCATTCCACTTGAGGCCGCAAACTCAGGGTCCCTCTCACATACCTAGAGCTGAGAGAAGCCTCCTCTTGAGGTGCTTGTGGTTAGGTGGTATTCCTCTGGAGTCGAAGCCAGGGACTAACCTCTCATCTCGAGTTGATTTTTGGTCCATGGAGCTCTTTCGTGTTACTACAGTGACCTCAGGATCCCTCTAGCCTTGAAACACTGTTCTTGGGGTTTCTCTGGAGTGCCACCATGGAAATCAAGGCTCCTTTCATGTGTGATGTGCAACACGGAATTGCTTTGCACGCAGTGCAGGGGAATCGGGCCTCATCTCGCCGCGAGGGGGAACTCTCATGGTTTTTCTCGAGTTGCGGCGGGAACCTGGGGTATACTTTCGAGTTACGACGTGGATGGCCCTTCCACACACGTGTTTGTTCAGCGACGGGAGGACTCCTGCCTAGTTGCGAGGGACAACTCGGAATTCTCCTCGAGGCTTGGCAGGGCAATTGGGACGGCTCTCCAGCTGAGGCGGGAGACCAAGTGTCCCTTTCCATGTTCCACAGGAATCCTGGGACTCCTATCAAGTTTCACGAGGAGTCAGGCATCGTCTCTTTGGAGGCACTGATCTCTGCGTACCTCTAGAGTTTTCCAAGGATTTGAGGCCTCCGGTCGCCATGAGGTGGGGAACTAGGTCTTTCTCTGTGGTCTACACAGGTGATTCAGACATCCTTTCATCTTGGGAGATGCAAGACGAGCCTGCATTCAAGTCACTGCAGTGATATCCGGCCTTATTTCGAGTCAGGGCATCGCGGTGTTCATTTCACTTGAGGCCGCAAACTCAGCCCATAGCTAGAGCTGAGAGAAGCCTCTTCTTGAGGTGCTTGTGGTAAGGTGGTATTCCTCTGGAGTCGAAGCCAGGGACTAACCTCTCATCTCGAGTTGATTTTTGGTCGACGGAGCTCTTTCCTGTTGCGTCAGTGACCTCAGGATGCCTCAACCTTGAAACAGTGTTCTTGGGGTTTCTCTGGAGTGCCATCAAGGAAATCAAGGCTCCTTTCACGTGTGATGTGCAACACGGAATTGCTCTGCAGGCAGTGCAGGGTAATCGGGCCTCATCTCGCGGCGAGGGGGAAGTCTCATGGTTTTTCTCGAGTTGCGGCGGGAACCTGCGGTATATTCTCGAGTTACGACGGGGATGGCCCTTCCACACACGTGTTAGTTCAGCGACGGCAGGACTCCTGCCTAGTTGCGAGGGACAACTCGGGATTCTCCTCGAGGCTTGGCAGGGCAATTGGGACGCCTCTCCAGCTGAGGCGGGAGACCAAGGGTCCCTTTCCACGTGCCACAGGAATCCTGGGACTCCTATCAAGATTCACGAGGAGTCAGGCATCGTATCCTTTGGAGGCAATGATCTCCGCGTACCTCTGGAGTTTTCAAAGGATGTGAGGCCTCCGGTCGCGATGAGGTGGGGAACTAGGTCTTTCTCTGTGGTCACCACAGGGGATTCAGACATCCTTTCGTCTTGGGAGATGCGAGACGAGCCTGCATTCAAGTCACTGCAGGGATATCCGGCCTTATTTCGAGTCAGGGCATCGCGGTGTCCATTCCACTTGAGGCCGCAAACTCAGGGTCCCTCTCACATAGCTAGAGCTGAGAGAAGCCTCCTCTTGAGCTGCTTGTGGTAAGGTGGTATTCCTCTGGAGTCGAAGCCAGGGACTATCCTGTCATCTCGAGTTGATTTTTGGTCCACGGAGCTCTTTCGTGTTGCTACAGTGACCTCAGGATCCCTCTAGCCTTGAAACAGTGTTCTTGGGGTTTCTCTGGAGTGCCACCAAGGAAATCAAGGCTCCTTTCATGTGTGATGTGCAACACGGAATTGCTCTGTACGCAGTGCAGGTGAATTGGGCCTCATCTCGCGGCGAGGGGGACGTCTCATGGTTTTTCTCGAGTTGCGGCGGGAACCTGGGGTATATTCTCGAGTTCCGACGGGGATGGCCCTTTCAACCACGTGTTTCTTCAGCGACGTCAGGACTCCTGCCTAGTTGCGAGGGACAACTCGGGGTTCTCCTCGAGGCTTGGCAGGGCCATTGGGATGCCTCTCCAGCTGAGGCGGGAGACCAAGGGTCCCTTTCCACGTGCCACAGGTATCCTGGAACTCCTAACAAGTTTCACGAGGAGTCAGGCATCGTCTCTTTGGAGGCACTGATCTCTGCGTACCTCTGGAATTTTCCAAGGATTTGAGGCCTCCGGTCGCCATGAGGTGGGGAACTAGGTCTTTCTCTGTGGTCTCCACAGGGGATTCAGACATCCTTTCATTTTCGGAAATGCAAGACGAGCCTGCATTCAAGTCACTGCAGGGATATCCGGCCTTATTACACGTCCGTGCATCGCGGTGTCCATTTCACTTGAGGCCTCAAAATCAGGGTCCCTCTCACATACCTAGAGGGAGAGAAGCCTCCTCTTGAGGTGCTTGTGGTAAGGTGGTATTCCTCTGGAGTCGAAGCCAGGGACTAACCTCTCATCTCGAGTTGATTCTTGGTCCACGGAGCTCTTTCGTGTTGCTACAGTGACCTCAGGATCCCTCTAGCCTTGAAACAGTGTTCTTGGGGTTTCTCTGGAGTGCCATCAAGGAAATCAAGGCTCCTTTCATGTGTGATGTGCAACACGGAATTGCTCTGCACTCAGTGCAGGGGAATCGGGCCTCATCTCGCGGCGAGGGAGAAGTCTCATGGTTTTTCTCGAGTTGCGGCGGGAAACTGGGGTATATTCTCGAGTTACGACGGGGATGGCCCTTCCACCCACGTGTTTGTTCAGCGACGTCAGGACTCCTGCCTAGTTGCGAGGGACAACTCGGGATTCTCCTCGAGGCTTGGCAGGGCAATTGGGACGCCTCTCCAGCTGAGGCGGGAGACCAAGGGTCCCTTTCCACGTGCCACAGGAATCCTGGGACTCCTATCAAGTTTCACGAGGAGTCAGGCATCGTCTCCTTTGGAGGCACTGATCTCCGCGTACCTCTGGAGTTTTCAAAGGATGTGAGGCCTCCAGTCGCGATGAGGGAGGGAACTAGGTTTTTCTCTGTGGTCTCCACAGGGGATTCAGACATCATTTCGTCTTGGGAGATGCAAGACAAGCCTGCATTCAAGTCACTGCAGGGATATTCAGCCTTATTTCGAGCCAGGGCATCGCGGTTTCCATTCCACTTGAGGCCGCAAACTCAGGGTCCCTCTCACATACCTAGAGCTGAGAGAAGCCTCCTCTTGACGTGCTTGTGGTAAGGTGGTATTCCTCTGGAGTCGAAGCCAGGGACTAACCTCTCATCTCGAGTTGATTCTTGGTCCACGGAGCTCTTTCGTGTTGCTACAGTGACCTCAGGATCCCTCTAGCCTTGAAACAGTGTTCTTGGGGTTTCTCTGGAGTGCCATCAAGGAAATTAAGGCTCCTTTCATGTGTGTTGTGCAACACGGAATTGTTCTGCACGCAGTGCAGGGGAATTGGGCCTCATCTCGCGGCAAGGGGGAAGTCTCATGGTTTTTCTCGAGTTGCGGCGGGAACCTGGGGTATATTCTCGAGTTACAACGGGGATGGCCCTTCCACACTCGTGTTTGTTCAGCGACGTCAGGACTCCTGCCTAGTTGCGAGGGACAACTCGCGATTCTCCTCGAGGCTTGGCAGGGCAATTGGGACGCCTCTCCAGCTGAGGCGGGAGACCAAGGGTCCCTTTCCACGTGCCACAGGAATCCTGGGACTCCTATCAAGTTTCACGAGGAGTCAGGCATCGTCTCCTTTGGAGGCACTGATCTCCGCGTACCTCTGGAGTTTTCAAAGGATGTGAGGCCTCCGGTCGCGATGAGGTAGGGAACTAGGTCTTTCTCTGTCGTCTCCACAGGGAATTCAGACATCATTTCGTCTTGGGAGATGCAAGACAAGCCTGCATTCAAGTCACTGCAGCGATATTCAGCCTTATTTCGAGTCAGGGCATCGCGGTGTCCATTCCACTTGAGGCCGCAAACTCAGGGTCCCTCTCACATACCTAGAGCTGAGAGAAGCCTCCTCTTGAGGTGCTTGTGTTAAGGTGGTATTCCTCTGGAGTGGAAGCCAGGGACTAACCTGTCATCTCGAGTTAATTCTTGGTCCACGGAGCTCTTTCGTGTTTCTACAGTGACCTCAGGATCCCTCTAGCCTTGAAACAGTGTTCTTGGGGTTTCTCTGGAGTGCCATCAAGGAAATCAAGGCTCCTTTCATGTGTGATGTGCAAGACAGAATTGCTCTGCACACAGTGCAGGGGAATCGGGCCTCATCTCGCGGCGAGGGGGAAGTCTCAGGGTTTTTCTCGAGTTGCGGCGGGAACCTGGGGTATATTCTCGAGTTACGACGGGGATGGCCCTTCCACCCACGTGTTTGTTCAGCGACGTCAGGACTCCTGCCTAGTTGCGAGGGACAACTCGGGAATCTTATCGAGGCTTGGCAGGGCAATTGGGACGCCTCTCCAGCTGAGCTGGGAGTCCAAGGGTCCCTTTTCACGTGCCACAGGAATCCTGGGACTCCTATCAAGTTTCACGAGGAGTCAGGCATCATCTCCTTGGAGGCACTGATCTCCGCGTACCTCTGGAGTTTTCAAAGGATGTGAGGCCTCCGGTCGCGATGAGGTGGGGAACTAGGTCTTTCTCTGTGGTCTCCACAGGGGATTCAGACATTCTTTCATCTTGGGAGATGCGAGACGAGCCTGCATTCAAGTCACTGCAGGGATATCCGGCCTTATTTCGAGTCAGGGCATCGCGGTGTCCATTCCACTTGAGACCACAAACTCAGGATCCCTCTCACATAGCTAGAGCTGAGAGAAGCCTCCTCTTGAGCTGCTTGTGGTAAGGTGGTATTCCTCTGGAGTCGAAGCCAGGGACTATCCTCTCATCTCGAGTTGATTTGTGGTCCACGGAGCTCTTTCGTGTTGCTACAGTGACCTCCGGATCCCTCTAGCCTTGAAACAGTGTTCTTGGGGTTTCTTTGGAGTGCCACCATGGAAATCAAGGCTCCTTTCATGTGTGATGTGCAACACGGAATTGCTCTGCACGCAGTGCAGGGGAATCGGGCCTCATCTCGTGGCGAGGGGGAAGTCTCATGGTTTTTCTCGAGTTGCGGCGGAAACCTGGGGTATATTCTCGAGTTACGACGGGGATGGCCCTTCCACCCACGTGTTTGTTCAGCGACGGCAGGACTCCTGCCTAGTTGCGAGGGACAAATCAGAATTCCCCTCGAGGCTTGGCAGGGCAATTGGGACGCCTCTCCAGCTGAGGCGGGAGACCAAGTGTCCCTTTCCATGTGCACAGGAATCCTGGGACTCCTATCAAGTTTCACGAGGAGTCAGGCATCGTCTCTTTGGAGGCACTGATCTCCGCGTACCTCTGGAGTTTTCCAAGGATTTGAGGCCTCCGGTCGCCATGAGGTGGGGAACTAGGTCTTTCTCTGTGGTCTCCACAGGGGATTCAGACATCCTTTCATCTTGGGAGATGCAAGACGAGCCTGCATTCAAGTCACTGCAGGGATATCTGGCCTTATTTCACGTCAGTGCATCGCGGTGTCCATTTCACTTGAGGCCTCAAAATCAGGGTCCCTCTCACATACCTAGAGCTGAGAGAAGCCTCCTCTTGAGGTGCTTGTAGTAAGGTGGTATTCCTCTGGAGTCGAAGCCAGGGACTAACCTCTCATCTCGAGTTGATTTTTGGCCCACAGAGCTCTTTCCTGTTGCTACAGTGACCTCAGGATCCCTCTAGCCTTGAAACAGTGTTCTTGGGGTTTCTGTGGAGTGCCACCATGGAAATCAAGGCTCCTTTCATGTGTGATGTGCAACACGGAATTGCTCTGCACTCAGTGCCGGGGAATCGGGCCTCATCTCGCGGCGAGGGAGAAGTCTCATGGTTTTTCTCGAGTTGCGGCGGGAAACTGGGGTATATTCTCGAGTTACGACGGGGATGGCCCTTCCACCCACGTGTTTGTTCAGCGACGTCAGGACTCCTGCCTAGTTGCGAGGGACAACTCGGGATTCTCCTCGAGGCTTGGCAGGGCAATTGGGACGCCTCTCCAGCTGAGGCGGGAGACCAAGGGTCCCTTTCCACGTGCCACAGGAATCCTGGGACTCCTATCAAGTTTCACGAGGAGTCAGGCATCGTCTCCTTTGGAGGCACTGATCTCCGCGTACCTCTGGAGTTTTCAAAGGATGTGAGGCCTCCAGTCGCGATGAGGGAGGGAACTAGGTTTTTCTCTGTGGTCTCCACAGGGGATTCAGACATCATTTCGTCTTGGGAGATGCAAGACAAGCCTGCATTCAAGTCACTGCAGGGATATTCAGCCTTATTTCGAGCCAGGGCATCGCGGTTTCCATTCCACTTGAGGCCGCAAACTCAGGGTCCCTCTCACATACCTAGAGCTGAGAGAAGCCTCCTCTTGACGTGCTTGTGGTAAGGTGGTATTCCTCTGGAGTCGAAGCCAGGGACTAACCTCTCATCTCGAGTTGATTCTTGGTCCACGGAGCTCTTTCGTGTTGCTACAGTGACCTCAGGATCCCTCTAGCCTTGAAACAGTGTTCTTGGGGTTTCTCTGGAGTGCCATCAAGGAAATTAAGGCTCCTTTCATGTGTGTTGTGCAACACGGAATTGCTCTGCACGCAGTGCAGGGGAATTGGGCCTCATCTCGCGGCAAGGGGGAAGTCTCATGGTTTTTCTCGAGTTGCGGCGGGAACCTGGGGTATATTCTCGAGTTACAACGGGGATGGCCCTTCCACACTCGTGTTTGTTCAGCGACGTCAGGACTCCTGCCTAGTTGCGAGGGACAACTCGCGATTCTCCTCGAGGCTTGGCAGGGCAATTGGGACGCCTCTCCAGCTGAGGCGGGAGACCAAGGGTCCCTTTCCACGTGCCACAGGAATCCTGGGACTCCTATCAAGTTTCACGAGGAGTCAGGCATCGTCTCCTTTGGAGGCACTGATCTCCGCGTACCTCTGGAGTTTTCAAAGGATGTGAGGCCTCCGGTCGCGATGAGGTAGGGAACTAGGTCTTTCTCTGTCGTCTCCACAGGGAATTCAGACATCATTTCGTCTTGGGAGATGCAAGACAAGCCTGCATTCAAGTCACTGCAGCGATATTCAGCCTTATTTCGAGTCAGGGCATCGCGGTGTCCATTCCACTTGAGGCCGCAAACTCAGGGTCCCTCTCACATACCTAGAGCTGAGAGAAGCCTCCTCTTGAGGTGCTTGTGTTAAGGTGGTATTCCTCTGGAGTGGAAGCCAGGGACTAACCTGTCATCTCGAGTTAATTCTTGGTCCACGGAGCTCTTTCGTGTTTCTACAGTGACCTCAGGATCCCTCTAGCCTTGAAACAGTGTTCTTGGGGTTTCTCTGGAGTGCCATCAAGGAAATCAAGGCTCCTTTCATGTGTGATGTGCAAGACAGAATTGCTCTGCACGCAGTGCAGGGGAATCGGGCCTCATCTCGCGGCGAGGGGGAAGTCTCAGGGTTTTTCTCGAGTTGCGGCGGGAACCTGGGGTATATTCTCGAGTTACGACGGGGATGGCCCTTCCACCCACGTGTTTGTTCAGCGACGTCAGGACTCCTGCCTAGTTGCGAGGGACAACTCGGGAATCTTATCGAGGCTTGGCAGGGCAATTGGGACGCCTCTCCAGCTGAGCTGGGAGTCCAAGGGTCCCTTTTCACGTGCCACAGGAATCCTGGGACTCCTATCAAGTTTCACGAGGAGTCAGGCATCATCTCCTTGGAGGCACTGATCTCCGCGTACCTCTGGAGTTTTCAAAGGATGTGAGGCCTCCGGTCGCGATGAGGTGGGGAACTAGGTCTTTCTCTGTGGTCTCCACAGGGGATTCAGACATTCTTTCATCTTGGGAGATGCGAGACGAGCCTGCATTCAAGTCACTGCAGGGATATCCGGCCTTATTTCGAGTCAGGGCATCGCGGTGTCCATTCCACTTGAGACCACAAACTCAGGATCCCTCTCACATAGCTAGAGCTGAGAGAAGCCTCCTCTTGAGCTGCTTGTGGTAAGGTGGTATTCCTCTGGAGTCGAAGCCAGGGACTATCCTCTCATCTCGAGTTGATTTGTGGTCCACGGAGCTCTTTCGTGTTGCTACAGTGACCTCCGGATCCCTCTAGCCTTGAAACAGTGTTCTTGGGGTTTCTTTGGAGTGCCACCATGGAAATCAAGGCTCCTTTCATGTGTGATGTGCAACACGGAATTGCTCTGCACGCAGTGCAGGGGAATCGGGCCTCATCTCGTGGCGAGGGGGAAGTCTCATGGTTTTTCTCGAGTTGCGGCGGAAACCTGGGGTATATTCTCGAGTTACGACGGGGATGGCCCTTCCACCCACGTGTTTGTTCAGCGACGGCAGGACTCCTGCCTAGTTGCGAGGGACAAATCAGAATTCCCCTCGAGGCTTGGCAGGGCAATTGGGACGCCTCTCCAGCTGAGGCGGGAGACCAAGTGTCCCTTTCCATGTGCACAGGAATCCTGGGACTCCTATCAAGTTTCACGAGGAGTCAGGCATCGTCTCTTTGGAGGCACTGATCTCCGCGTACCTCTGGAGTTTTCCAAGGATTTGAGGCCTCCGGTCGCCATGAGGTGGGGAACTAGGTCTTTCTCTGTGGTCTCCACAGGGGATTCAGACATCCTTTCATCTTGGGAGATGCAAGACGAGCCTGCATTCAAGTCACTGCAGGGATATCTGGCCTTATTTCACGTCAGTGCATCGCGGTGTCCATTTCACTTGAGGCCTCAAAATCAGGGTCCCTCTCACATACCTAGAGCTGAGAGAAGCCTCCTCTTGAGGTGCTTGTAGTAAGGTGGTATTCCTCTGGAGTCGAAGCCAGGGACTAACCTCTCATCTCGAGTTGATTTTTGGCCCACAGAGCTCTTTCGTGTTGCTACAGTGACCTCAGGATCCCTCTAGCCTTGAAACAGTGTTCTTGGGGTTTCTGTGGAGTGCCACCATGGAAATCAAGGCTCCTTTCATGTGTGATGTGCAACACGGCATTGCTCTGCACGCAGTGCAGGGGAATCGGGCCTCATCTCGCGGCGAGGGGGAAGTCTCATGGTTTTTCTCGAGTTGCGGCGGGAACCTGGGGTATATTCTCGAGTTACGACGGGGATGGCCCTTCCACCCACGTGTTTGTTCAGCGACGTCAGGACTCCTGCCTAGTTGCGAGGGACAACTCGGGATTCTCCTCGAGGCTTGGCAGGGCAATTGGGACGCCTCTCCAGCTGAGGCGGCAGTCCAAGGGTCCCTTTTCACGTGCCACAGGAATCCTGGGACTCCTATCAAGTTTCACGAGGAGTCAGGCATCGTCTCCTTTGGAGGCACTGATCTCCGCGTACCTCTGGAGTTTTCAAAGGATGTGAGGCCTCCGGTCGCGATGAGGTGGGGAACTAGGTCTTTTTCTGTGGTCTCCACAGGGGATTCGGACATCCTTTCGTCTTGGGAGATGCAGGACGAGCCTGCATTCAAGACACTGCAGGGATATCCGGCCTTATTTCGAGTCAGGGCATCGCGGTGTTCATTTCATTTGAGGCCGCAAACTCAGCCCATAGCTAGAGCTGAGAGAAGCCTCCTCTTGAGGTGATTGTGGTAAGGTGGTATTCCTCTGGAGTCGAAGCCAGGGACTAACCTCTCATCTTGAGTTGATTTTTGGTCCACCGAGCTCTTTCCTGTTGCGACAGTGACCTCAGGATCCCTCAACCTTGAAACAGTGTTCTTGGGGTTTCTCTGGAGTGCCATCAAGGAAATCAAGGCTCCTTTCATGTGTGATGTGCAACACGGAATTGCTCTGCAGGCAGTGCAGGGTAATCGGGCCTCATCTCGCGGCGAGGGGGAAGTCTCATGGTTTTTCTCGAGTTGCGGCGGGAACCTTCGGTATATTCTCGAGTTACGACGGGGATGGCCCTTCCACACACGTGTTAGTTCAGCGACGGCAGGACTCCTGCCTAGTTGCGAGGGACAACTCGGGATTCTCCTCGAGGCTTGGCAGGGCAATTGGGACGCCTCTCCAGCTGAGGCGGGAGACCAAGTTTCCTTTCCACGTGCCACAGGAATCCTGGGACTCCTATCAAGATTCACGAGGAGTCAGGCATCGTATCCTTTGGAGGCAATGATCTCTGCGTACCTCTGGAGTTTTCAAAGGATGTGAGGCCTCCGGTCGCGATGAGGTGGGGAACTAGGTCTTTCTCTGTGGTCTCCACAGGGGATTCAGACATTCTTTCATCTTGGGAGATGCGAGACGAGCCTGCATTCAAGTCACTGCAGGGATATCCGGCCTTATTTCGAGTCAGGGCATCGCGGTGTCCATTCCACTTGAGACCACAAACTCAGGATCCCTCTCACATAGCTAGAGCTGAGAGAAGCCTCCTCTTGAGGTGCTTGTAGTAAGGTGGTATTCCTCTGGAGTCGAAGCCAGGGACTAACCTCTCATCTCGAGTTGATTTTTGGCCCACGGAGCTCTTTCGTGTTGCTACAGTGACCTCAGGATCCCTCTAGCCTTAAAACAGTGTTCTTGGGGTTTCTCTGGAGTGCCACCAAGGAAATCAAGGCTCCTTTCATGTGTGATTTGCAACACGGAATTGCTCTGCACGCAGTTCACGGAAATCGGGCCTCATCTCGCAGCGAGAGGAAAGTCTCATGGTTTTTCTCGAGTTGCGGCGGGAACCTGGGGTATATTCTCGAGTTACGACGGGGATGGCCCTTCCACCCACGTGTTTGTTCAGCGATGGCAGGACTCCTGCCTAGTTGCGAGGGACAACTCGGGATTCTCCTCGAGGTTTGGCAGGGCAATTGGGACGCCTCTCCAGCTGAGGCGGGAGACCAAGGGTCCCTATCCACGTGCCACAGGAATCCTGGGACTCCTATCAAGTTTCACGAGGAGTCAGGCATCGTCTCCCTTGGAGGCACTGATCTCCGCGTACCTCTTGAGTTTTCAAAGGATGTGAGACCTCCGGTCGCCATGAGGTGGGAAACTAGGTCTTTCTCTGTGGTCTCCACTGGGGATTCAGACATCCTTTCGTCTTGGGAGATGCAAGACGAGCCTGCATTCAAGTCACTGCAGGGATATCCGGCCTTATTACACGTCCGTGCATCGCGGTGTCCATTTCACTTGAGGCCTCAAAATCAGGGTCCCTCTCACATACCTAGAGCTGAGAGAAGCCTCCTCTTGAGGTGCTTGTGGTAAGGTGGTATTCCTCTGGAGTCGAAGCCAGGGACTAACCTCTCATCTCGAGTGGATTCTTGGTCCACGGAGCTCTTTCGTGTTGCTACAGTGACCTCAGGATCCCTCTAGCTTTGAAACAGTGTTCTTGGGGTTTCTCTGGAGTGCCATCAAGGAAATTAAGGCTCCTTTCATGTGTGTTGTGCAACACGGAATTGCTCTGCACGCAGTGCAGGGGAATCGGGCCTCATCTCGCGGCGAGGGGGAAGTCTCATGGTTTTTCTCGAGTTGCGGCGGGAACCTGCGGTATATTCTCGAGTTACGACGGGGATGGCCCTTCCACACACGTGTTAGTTCAGCGACGGCAGGACTCCTGCCTAGTTGCGAGGGACAACTCGGGATTCTCCTCGAGGCTTGGCAGGGCAATTGGGACGCCTCTCCAGCTGAGGCGGGAGACCAAGGGTCCCTTTCCACGTGCCACAGGAATCCTGGGACTCCTATCAAGATTCACGAGGAGTCAGGCATCGTCTCCTTTGGAGGCACTGATCTCCGCGTACCTCTGGAGTTTTCAAAGGATGTGAGGCCTCCGGTCGCGATGAGGTGGGGAACTAGGTCTTTCTCTGTGGTCTCCACAGGGGATTCAGACATCCTTTCGTCTTGGGAGATGCAAGACGAACCTGCATTCAAGTCACTGCAGGGATATCCGGCCTTATTTCGCGTCAGGGCATAGCGGTGTCCATTCCACTTGAGGCCGCAAACTCAGGGTCCCTCTCACATACCTAGAGCTGAGAGAAGCCTCCTCTTGAGGTACTTGTGTAAGGTGGTATTCCTCTGGAGTCGAAGCCAGGGACTAACCTCTCATCTCGAGTTGATTCTTGGTCCACGGAGCTCTTTCGTGTTGCTACAGTGACCTCAGGATCCCTCTAGCCTTGAAACAGTGTTCTTGGGCTTTCTCTGGAGTGCCATCAAGGAAATTAAGGCTCCTTTCATGTGTGTTGTGCAACACGGAATTGCTCTGCACGCAGTGCAGGGGAATTGGGCCTCATCTCGCGGCGAGGGAGAAGTCTCATGGTTTTTCTCGAGTTGCGGCGGGAACCTGGGGTATATTCTCGAGTTACGACGGGGATGGCCCTTCCACCCACGTGTTTGTTCAGCGACGTCAGGACTCCTGCCTAGTTGCGAGGGACAATTCGGGGATCTCCTCGAGGCTTGGCAGGGCCATTGGGATCCCTCTCCAGCTGAGGCGGGAGACCAAGGGTCCCTTTCCACGTGCCACAGGAATCCTGGGACTCCTATCAAGTTTCACGAGGAGTCAGGCATCGTCTCCTTTGGAGGCACTGATCTCCGCGTACCTCTTGAGTTTTCAAAGGATGTGAGGCCTCCGGTCGCGATGACGTGGGGAACTAGGTCTTTCTCTGTGGTCTCCACAGGGGATTCAGACATCCTTTCATCTTGGGAGATGCAAGACGAGCCTGCATTCAAGTCACTGCAGGGATATCCGGCCTTATTTCGCGTCAGGGCTTCACAGTGTCCATTCCACTTGAGGCCGCAAACTCAGTGTTCCTCTCACATAGTTAGAGCTGAGAGAAGCCTCCTCTTGAGGTGCTTGTGGTAAGGTGGTATTCCTCTGGAGTCGAAGCCAGGGACTAACCTCTCATCTCGAGTTGATTTGTGGTCCACGGAGCTCTTTCCTGTTGCGACAGTGAGCTCAGGATCCCTCAACCTTGAAACAGTGTTCTTGGGGTTTCTCTGGAGTGCCATCAAGGAAATCAAGGCTCCTTTCATGTGTGATGTGCAACACGGAATTGCTCTGCACGCAGTGCAGGGGAATCGGGCCTCATCTCGCGGCGAGGGGGAAGTCTCATGGTTTTTCTCGAGTTGCGGCGGGAACCTGCGGTATATTCTCGAGTTACGACGGGGATGGCCCTTCCACACACGTGTTAGTTCAGCGACGGCAGGACTCCTGCCTAGTTGCGAGGGACAACTCGGGATTCTCCTCGAGGCTTGGCAGGGCAATTGGGACGCCTCTCCAGCTGAGGCGGGAGACCAAGGGTCCCTTTCCACGTGCCACAGGAATCCTGGGACTCCTATCAAGATTCACGAGGAGTCAGGCATCGTCTCCTTTGGAGGCACTGATCTCCGCGTACCTCTGGAGTTTTCAAAGGATGTGAGGCCTCCGGTCGCGATGAGGTGGGGAACTAGGTCTTTCTCTGTGGTCTCCACAGGGGATTCAGACATCCTTTCGTCTTGGGAGATGCAAGACGAACCTGCATTCATGTCACTGCAGGGATATCCGGCCTTATTTTGCGTCAGGGCATAGCGGTGTCCATTCCACTTGAGGCCGCAAACTCAGGGTCCCTCTCACATACCTAGAGCTGAGAGAAGCCTCCTCTTGAGGTGCTTGTGTAAGGTGGTATTCCTCTGGAGTCGAAGCCAGGGACTAACCTCTCATCTCGAGTTGATTCTTGGTCCACGGAGCTCTTTCGTGTTGCTACAGTGACCTCAGGATCCCTCTAGCCTTGAAACAGTGTTCTTGGGCTTTCTCTGGAGTGCCATCAAGGAAATTAAGGCTCCTTTCATGTGTGTTGTGCAACACGGAATTGCTCTGCACGCAGTGCAGGGGAATTGGGCCTCATCTCGCGGCGAGGGGGAAGTCTCATGGTTTTTCTCGAGTTGCGGCGGGAACCTGGGGTATATTCTCGAGTTACGACGGGGATGGCCCTTCCACCCACGTGTTTGTTCAGCGACGTCAGGACTCCTGCCTAGTTGCGAGGGACAATTCGGGGATCTCCTCGAGGCTTGGCAGGGCCATTGGGATGCCTCTCCAGCTGAGGCGGGAGACCAAGGGTCCCTTTCCACGTGCCACAGGAATCCTGGGACTCCTATCAAGTTTCACGAGGAGTCAGGCATCGTCTCCTTTGGAGGCACTGATCTCCGCGTACCTCTGGAGTTTTCAAAGGATGTGAGGCCTCCGGTCGCGATGAGGTGGGGAACTAGGTCTTTCTCTGTGGTCTCCACAGGGGATTCAGACATCCTTTCGTCTTGGGAGATGCAAGACGAGCCTGCATTCAAGTCACTGCAGGGATATCCGGCCTTATTTCGCGTCAGGGCATCGCGGTGTCCATTCCACTTGAGGCCGCAAACTCAGGGTCCCTCTCACATACCTAGAGCTGAGAGAAGCCTCCTCTTGAGGTGCTTGTGGTAAGGTGGTATTCCTCTGGAGTCGAAGCTAGGGACTAACCTCTCATCTCGAGTTGATACTTGGTCCACGGAGCTCTTTCGTGCTGCTACAGTGACCTCAGGATCCCTCTAGCCTTGAAACAGTGTTCTTGGGGTTTCTCTGGAGTGCCATCAAGGAAATCAAGGCTCCTTTCATGTGTGATGTGAAACACGGAATTGCTCTGCACTCAGTGCAGGGGAATCGGGCCTCATCTCGCGGCGAGGGAGAAGTCTCATGGTTTTTCTCGAGTTGCGGCGGGAAACTGGGGTATATTCTCGAGTTACGACGGGGATGGCCCTTCCACCCACGTGTTTGTTCAGCGACGTCAGGACTCCTGCCTAGTTGCGAGGGACAACTCGGGATTCTCCTCGAGGCTTGGCAGGGCAATTGGGACGCCTCTCCAGCTGAGGCGGGAGACCAAGGGTCCCTTTCCACGTGCCACAGGAATCCTGGGACTCCTATCAAGTTTCACGTGGAGTCAGGCATCGTCTCCTTTGGAGGCACTGATCTCCGCGTCCCTCTGGAGTTTTCAAAGGATGTGAGGCCTCCGGTCGCGATGAGGTAGGGAACTAGGTTTTTCTCTGTGGTCTCCACAGGGGATTCAGACATCATTTCGTCTTGGGAGATGCAAGACAAGCCTGCATTCAAGTCACTGCAGGGATATTCAGCCTTATTTCGAGCCAGGGCATCGCGGTTTCCATTCCACTTGAGGCCGCAAACTCAGGGTCCCTCTCACATACCTAGAGCTGAGAGAAGCCTCCTCTTGAGGTGCTTGTGGTAAGGTGGTATTCCTCTGGAGTGGAAGCCAGGGACTAACCTGTCATCTCGAGTTAATTCTTGGTCCACGGAGCTCTTTCGTGTTTCTACAGTGACCTCAGGATCCCTCTAGCCTTGAAACAGTGTTCTTGGGGTTTCTCTGGAGTGCCATCAAGGAAATCAAGGCTCCTTTCATGTGTTTTGTGCAAGACGGAATTGCTCTGCACGCAGTGCAGGGGAATCGGGCCTCATCTCGCGGCGAGGGGGAAGTCTCATGGTTTTTGTCGAGTTGCGGCGGGAACCTGGGGTATATTCTCGAGTTACGACGGGGATGGCCCTTCCACCCACGTGTTTGTTCAGCCACGTCAGGACTCCTGCCTAGTTGCGAGGGACAACTCGGGAATCTTATCGAGGCTTGGCAGGGCAATTGGGACGCCTCTCCAGCTGAGCTGGGAGTCCAAGGGTCCCTTTTCACGTGCCACAGGAATCCTGGGACTCCTATCAAGTTTCACGAGGAGTCAGGCATCATCTCCTTTGGAGGCACTGATCTCCGCGTACCTCTGGAGTTTTCAAAGGATGTGAGGCCTCCGGTCGCGATGAGGTGGGGAACTAGATCTTTCTCTGTGGTCTCCACAGGGGATTCAGACATCCTTTCATCTTGGGAGATGCAAGACGAGCCTGCATTCAAGTCACTGCAGGGATATCCGGCCTTATTTCGAGTCAGGGCATCACAGTGTCCATTCCACTTGAGGCCGCAAACTCAGGGTCCCTCTCACATACCTAGAGCTGAGAGAAGCCTCCTCTTGAGGTGCTTGTGGTAAGGTGGTATTCCTCTGGAGTCGAAGCCAGGGACTAACCTCTCATCTCGAGTTGATTTTTGGTCCACGGAGCTCTTTCGTGTTGCTACAGTGACCTCAGGATCCCTCTAGCCTTGAAACAGTGTTCTTGGGGATTCTCTGGAGTGCCATCAAGGAAATCAAGGCTCCTTTCATGTGTGATGTGCAATACGGAATTGCTCTGCACGCAGTGCAGGTGAATCGGGCCTCATCTCGCGGCGAGGGTGAAGTCTCATGGTTTTTCTCGAGTTGCGGCGGGAACCTGGAGTATATTCTCGAGTTACGACGGGGATGGCCCTTCCACACACGTGTTTATTCAGCGATGGCAGGACTCCTGCCTAGTTGCGACGGACAACTCGGGATTATCCTCGACGCTTGGCAGGGCAATTGGGACGCCTCTCCAGCTGAGGCGGGAGACCAAGGGTCCCTTTCCACGTGCCACAGGAATCCTGGGACTCCTATCAAGTTTCACGAGGAGTCAGGCATCGTCTCCTTAGGATGCACTGATCTCCGCGTACCTCTGGAGTTTTCCAAGGATTTGAGGCCTCCGGTCGCGATGAGGTGGGGAACTAGGTCTTTCTCTGTGGTCTCCACAGGGGATTCAGACATCCTTTCGTCTTGGGAGTTGCAAGACGAGCCTGCATTCAAGTCACTGCAGCGATATCCGGCCTTATTTCGAGTTAGGGCATCGCGGTGTCCATTCCACCTTAGATTGCAAACTCCGGGTCCCTCTAACATACCTAGAGCTGAGAGAAGCCTCCTCTTGAGGTGCTTGTGGTAAGGTGGTATTCCTCGGGAGTCGAAGCCAGGGACTAACCTCTCATGTCGAGGTGATTTTTGGTCCACGGAGCTCTTTCGTGTTTCTACAGTGACCTCAGGATCCCTCTAGCCTTTAAACAGTGTTCTTGGGGTTTCTCTGGAGTGCCATCAAGGAAATCAAGGCTCCTTTCATGTGTGATGTGCAAGACGGAATTGCTCTGCACACAGTGCAGGGGAATCGGGCCTCATCTCGCGGCGAGGGGGAAGTCTCATGGTTTTTGTCGAGTTGCGGCGGGAACCTGGGGTATATTCTCGAGTTACGACGGGGATGGCCCTTCCACCCACGTGTTTGTTCAGCCACGTCAGGACTCCTGCCTAGTTGCGAGGGACAACTCGGGAATCTTATCGAGGCTTGGCAGGGCAATTGGGACGCCTCTCCAGCTGAGCTGGGAGTCCAAGGGTCCCTTTTCACGTGCCACAGGAATCCTGGGACTCCTATCAAGTTTCACAAGGAGTCAGGCATCATCTCCTTTGGAGGCACTGATCTCCGCGTACCTCTTGAGTTTTCAAAGGATGTGAGACCTCCGGTCGCCATGAGGTGGGAAACTAGGTCTTTCTCTGTGGTCTCCACAGGGGATTCAGACATCCTTTCGTCTTGGGAGATGCAAGACGAGCCTGCATTCAAGTCACTGCAGGGATATCCGGCCTTATTTCACATCAGTGCATCGCGGTGTCCATTCCACTTGAGGCCGCAAACTCAGGGTCCCTCTCACATACCTAGAGCTGAGAGAAGCCTCCTCTTGAGGTGCTTGTGGTAAGGTGGTATTCCTCTGGAGTCGAAGCCAGGGACTAACCTCTCATCTCGAGTTGATTCTTGGTCCACGGAGCTCTTTTGTGTTGCTACAGTGACCTCAGGATCCCTCTAGCCTTGAAACAGTGTTCTTGGGTTTTCTCTGGAGTGCCATCAAGGAAATTAAGGCTCCTTTCATGTGTGATGTGCAACACGGAATTGCTCTGCACGCAGTGCAGGTGAATTGGGCCTCATCTCGCGGCGAGGGGGAAGTCTCATGGTTTTTCTCGAGTTGCGGCGGGAACCTGGGGTATATTCTCGAGTTCCCACGGGGATGGCCCTTCCACCCACGTGTTTGTTCAGCGACGTCAGGACTCCTGCCTAGTTGCGAGGGACAACTCGGGGTTCTCCTCGAGGCTTGGCAGGGCCATTGGGATGCCTCTCCAGCTGAGGCGGGAGACCAAGGGTCCCTTTCCACGTGCCACAGGTATCCTGGAAATCCTATCAAGTTTCACGAGGAGTCAGGCATCGTCTCTTTGGAGGCACTGATCTCTGCGTACCTCTGGAATTTTTCAAGGATTTGAGGCCTCTGGTCGCCATGAGGTGGGGAACTAGGTCTTTCTCTGTGGTCTCCACAGGGGATTCAGACATCCTTTCATTTTCGGAGATGCAAGACGAGCCTGCATTCAAGTCACTGCAGGGATATCCGGCCTTATTACACGTCCGTGCATCGCGGTGTCCATTGCACTTGAGGCCTCAAAATCAGGGTCCCTCTCACATACCTAGAGCTGAGAGAAGCCTCCTCTTGAGGTGCTTGTGTAAGGTGGTATTCCTCTGGAGTCGAAGCCAGGGACTAACCTCTCATCTCGAGTTGATTCTTGGTCCACGGAGCTCTTTCGTGTTGCTACAGTGACCTCAGGATCCCTCTAGCCTTGAAACAGTGTTCTTGGGGTTTCTCTGGAGTGCCATCAAGGAAATTAAGGCTCCTTTCATGTGTGTTGTGCAACACGGAATTGCTCTGCACGCAGTGCAGGGGAATTGGGCCTCATCTCGCGGCGAGGGGGAAGTCTCATTGTTTTTCTCGAGTTGCGGCGGGAACCTGGGGTATATTCTCGAGTTACGACGGGGATGGCCCTTCCACCCACGTGTTCGTTCAGCGACGTCAGGACTCCTGCCTAGTTGCGAGGGACAATTCGGGGATCTCCTCGAGGCTTGGCAGGGCCATTGGGATGCCTCTCCAGCTGAGGCGGGAGACCAAGGGTCCCTTTCTACGTGCCACAGGAATCCTGGGACTCCTATCAAGTTTCACGAGGAGTCAGGCATCGTCTCCTTTGGAGGCACTGATCTCCGCGTACCTCTGGAGTTTTCAAAGGATGTGAGGCCTCCGGTCGCCATGACGTGGGGAACTAGGTCTTTCTCTGTGGTCTCCACAGGGGATTCAGACATCCTTTCATCTTGGGAGATGCAAGACGAGCCTGCATTCAAGTCACTGCAGGGATATCCGGCCTTATTTCGCGTCAGGGCTTCGCAGTGTCCATTCCACTTGAGGCCGCAAACTCAGGGTTCCTCTCACATAGTTAGAGCTGAGAGAAGCCTCCTCTTGAGGTGCTTGTGGTAAGGTGGTATTCCTCTGGAGTCGAAGCCAGGGACTAACCTCTCATCTCGAGTTGATTTGTGTTCCACGGAGCTCTTTCCTGTTGCGACAGTGAGCTCAGGATCCCTCAACCTTGAAACAGTGTTCTTGGGGTTTCTCTGGAGTGCCATCAAGGAAATCAAGGCTCCTTTCATGTGTGATGTGCAACACGGAATTGCTCTGCAGCAGTGCAGGGGAATCGGGCCTCATCTCGCGGCGAGGGGGAAGTCTCATGGTTTTTTTCGAGTTGCGGCGGGAACCTATGGTATATTCTCGAGTTACGACGGGGATGACCCTTCCACACACGTGTTAGTTCAGCGACGGCAGGACTCCTGCCTAGTTGCGAGGGACAACTCGGGATTCTCCTCGAGGCTTGGTAGGGCAATTGGGACGCCTCTCCAGCTGAGGCGGGAGACCAAGGGTCCCTTTCCACGTGCCACAGGAATCCTGGGACTCCTATCAAGTTTCACGAGGAGTCAGGCATCGTCTCCTTTGGAGGCACTGATCTCCGCGTACCTTTGGAGTTTTCAAAGGATGTGAGGCCTCCGGTCGCGATGAGGTGGGGAACTAGGTCTTTCTCTGTGGTCTCCACAGGGGATTCAGACATCCTTTCGTCTTGGGAGATGCAAGACGAGCCTGCATTCAAGTCACTGCAGGGATATCCGGCCTTATTTCGCGTCAGGGCATCGCGGTGTCCATTCCACTTGAAGCCGCAAACTCAGGGTCCCTCTCACATACCTAGAGCTGAGAGAAGCCTCCTCTTGAGGTGCTTGTGGTAAGGTGGTATTCCTCTGGAGTCGAAGCCAGGGACTAACCTCTCATCTCGAGTTGATTCTTGGTCCACGGAGCTCTTTCGTGTTGCTACAGTGACCTCAGGATCCCTCTAGCCTTGAAACAGTGTTCTTGGGGTTTCTCTGGAGTGCCATCAAGGAAATCAAGGCTCCTTTCATGTGTGATGTGCAACACGGAATTGCTCTGCACTCAGTGCAGGGGAATCGGGCCTCATCTCGCGGCGAGGGAGAAGTCTCATGGTTTTTCTCGAGTTGCGGCGGGAAACTGGGGTATATTCTCGAGTTAAGACGGGGATGGCCCTTCCACCCACGTGTTTGTTCAGCGACGTCAGGACTCCTGCCTAGTTGCGTGGGACAACTCGGGATTCTCCTCGTGGCTTGGCAGGGCAATTGGGACGCCTCTCCAGCTGAGGCGGGAGACCAAGGGTCCCTTTCCACGTGCCACAGGAATCCTGGGACTCCTATCAAGTTTCACGAGGAGTCAGGCATCGTCTCCTTTGGAGGCACTGATCTCCGCGTACCTCTGGAGTTTTCAAAGGATGTGAGGCCTCCGGTCGCGATGAGGTGGGGAACTAGATCTTTCTCTGTGGTCTCCACAGGGGATTCAGACATCCTTTCATCTTGGGAGATGCAAGACGAGCCTGCATTCAAGTCACTGCAGGGATATCCGGCCTTATTTCCCGTCAGGCATCGCAGTGTCCATTCCACTTGAGGCCGCAAACTCAGGGTCCCTCTCACATACCTAGAGCTGAGAGAAGCCTCCTCTTGAGGTGCTTGTGGTAAGGTGGTATTCCTCTGGAGTCGAAGCCAGGGACTAACCTCTCATCTCGAGTTGATTCTTGGTCCACGGAGCTCTTTTGTGTTGCTACAGTGACCTCAGGATCCCTCTAGCCTTGAAAGAGTGTTCTTGGGTTTTCTCTGGAGTGCCATCAAGGAAATTAAGGCTCCTTTCATGTGTGATGTGCAACACGGAATTGCTCTGCACGCAGTGCAGGTGAATTGGGCCTCATCTCGCGGCGAGGGGGAAGTCTCATGGTTTTTCTCGAGTTGCGGCGGGAACCTGGGGTATATTCTCGAGTTCCCACGGGGATGGCCCTTCCACCCACGTGTTTGTTCAGCGACGTCAGGACTCCTGCCTAGTTGCGAGGGACAACTCGGGGTTCTCCTCGAGGCTTGGCAGGGCCATTGGGATGCCTCTCCAGCTGAGGCGGGAGACCAAGGGTCCCTTTCCACGTGCCACAGGTATCCTGGAAATCCTATCAAGTTTCACGAGGAGTCAGGCATCGTCTCTTTTGAGGCACTGATCTCTGCGTACCTCTGGAATTTTTCAAGGATTTGAGGCCTCCGGTCGCCATGAGGTGGGGAACTAGGTCTTTCTCTGTGGTCTCCACAGGGGATTCAGACATCCTTTCATTTTCGGAGATGCAAGACGAGCCTGCATTCAAGTCACTGCAGGGATATCCGGCCTTATTACACGTCCGTGCATCGCGGTGTCCATTGCACTTGAGGCCTCAAAATCAGGGTCCCTCTCACATACCTAGAGCTGAGAGAAGCCTCCTCTTGAGGTGCTTGTGTAAGGTGGTATTCCTCTGGAGTCGAAGCCAGGGACTAACCTCTCATCTCGAGTTGATTCTTGGTCCACGGAGCTCTTTCGTGTTGCTACAGTGACCTCAGGATCCCTCTAGCCTTGAAACAGTGTTCTTGGGGTTTCTCTGGAGTGCCTTCAAGGAAATTAAGGCTCCTTTCATGTGTGTTGTGCAACACGGAATTGCTCTGCACGCAGTGCAGGGGAATTGGGCCTCATCTCGCGGCGAGGGGGAAGTCTCATTGTTTTTCTCGAGTTGCGGCGGGAACCTGGGGTATATTCTCGAGTTACGACGGGGATGGCCTTTCCACCCACGTGTTCGTTCAGCGACGTCAGGACTCCTGCCTAGTTGCGAGGGACAATTCGGGGATCTCCTCGAGGCTTGGCAGGGCCATTGGGATGCCTCTCCAGCTGAGGCGGGAGACCAAGGGTCCCTTTCTACGTGCCACAGGAATCCTGGGACTCCTATCAAGTTTCACGAGGAGTCAGGCATCGTCTCCTTTGGAGGCACTGATCTCCGCGTACCTCTGGAGTTTTCAAAGGATGTGAGGCCTCCGGTCGCCATGACGTGGGGAACTAGGTCTTTCTCTGTGGTCTCCACAGGGGATTCAGACATCCTTTCATCTTGGGAGATGCAAGACGAGCCTGCATTCAAGTCACTGCAGGGATATCCGGCCTTATTTCGCGTCAGGGCTTCGCAGTGTCCATTCCACTTGAGGCCGCAAACTCAGGGTTCCTCTCACATAGTTAGAGCTGAGAGAAGCCTCCTCTTGAGGTGCTTGTGGTAAGGTGGTATTCCTCTGGAGTCGAAGCCAGGGACTAACCTCTCATCTCGAGTTGATTTGTGTTCCACGGAGCACTTTCCTGTTGCGACAGTGAGCTCAGGATCCCTCAACCTTGAAACAGTGTTCTTGGGGTTTCTCTGGAGTGCCATCAAGGAAATCAAGGCTCCTTTCATGTGTGATGTGCAACACGGAATTGCTCTGCACGCAGTGCAGGGGAATCGGGCCTCATCTCGCGGCGAGGGGGAAGTCTCATGGTTTTTCTCGAGTTGCGGCGGGAACCTGCGGTATATTCTCGAGTTACGACGGGGATGACCCTTCCACACACGTGTTAGTTCAGCGACGGCAGGACTCCTGCCTAGTTGCGAGGGACAACTCGGGATTCTCCTCGAGGCTTGGCAGGGCAATTGGGACGCCTCTCCAGCTGAGGCGGGAGACCAAGGGTCCCTTTCCACGTGCCACAGGAATCCTGGGACTCATATCAAGATTCACGAGGAGTCAGGCATCGTCTCCTTTGGAGGCACTGATCTCCGCGTACCTTTGGAGTTTTCAAAGGATGTGAGGCCTCCGGTCGCGATGAGGTGGGGAACTAGGTCTTTCTCTGTGGTCTCCACAGGGGATTCAGACATCCTTTCGTCTTGGGAGATGCAAGACGAGCCTGCATTCAAGTCACTGCAGGGATATCCGGCCTTATTTCGCGTCAGGGCATCGCGGTGTCCATTCCACTTGAAGCCGCAAACTCAGGGTCCCTCTCACATACCTAGAGCTGAGAGAAGCCTCCTCTTGAGGTGCTTGTGGTAAGGTGGTATTCCTCTGGAGTCGAAGCCAGGGACTAACCTCTCATCTCGAGTTGATTCTTGGTCCACGGAGCTCTTTCGTGTTGCTACAGTGACCTCAGGATCCCTCTAGCCTTGAAACAGTGTTCTTGGGGTTTCTCTGGAGTGCCATCAAGGAAATCAAGGCTCCTTTCATGTGTGATGTGCAACACGGAATTGCTCTGCACTCAGTGCAGGGGAATCGGGCCTCATCTCGCGGCGAGGGAGAAGTCTCATGGTTTTTCTCGAGTTGCGGCGGGAAACTGGGGTATATTCTCGAGTTAAGACGGGGATGGCCCTTCCACCCACGTGTTTGTTCAGCGACGTCAGGACTCCTGCCTAGTTGCGAGGGACAACTCGGGATTCTCCTCGAGGCTTGGCAGGGCAATTGGGACGCCTCTCCAGCTGAGGCGGGAGACCAAGGGTCCCTTTCCACGTGCCACAGGAATCCTGGGACTCCTATCAAGTTTCACGAGGAGTCAGGCATCGTCTCCTTTGGAGGCACTGATCTCCGCGTACCTCTGGAGTTTTCAAAGGATGTGAGGCCTCCGGTCGCGATGAGGTAGGGAACTAGGTTTTTCTCTGTGGTCTCCACAGGGGATTCAGACATCATTTCGTCTTGGGAGATGCAAGACAAGCCTGCATTCAAGTCACTGCAGGGATATTCAGCCTTATTTCGAGCCAGGGCATCGCGGTTTCCATTCCACTTGAGGCCGCAAACTCAGGGTTCCTCTCACATACCTAGAGCTGAGAGAAGCCTCCTCTTGAGGTGCTTGTGGTAAGGTGGTATTCCTCTGTAGTGGAAGCCAGGGACTAACCTGTCATCTCGAGTTAATTCTTGGTCCACGGAGCTCTTTCGTGTTTCTACAGTGACCTCAGGATCCCTCTAGCCTTGAAACAGTGTTCTTGGGGTTTCTCTGGAGTGCCATCAAGGAAATCAAGGCTCCTTTCATGTGTGATGTGCAAGAAGGAATTGCTCTGCACGCAGTGCAGGGGAATCGGGCCTCATCTCGCGGCGAGGGGGAAGTCTCATGGTTTTTGTCGAGTTGCGGCGGGAACCTGGGGTATATTCTCGAGTTACGACGGGGATGGCCCTTCCACCCACGTGTTTGTTCAGCCACGTCAGGACTCCTGCCTAGTTGCGAGGGACAACTCGGGAATCTTATCGAGGCTTGGCAGGGCAATTGGGACGCCTCTCCAGCTGAGCTGGGAGTCCAAGGGTCCCTTTTCACGTGCCACAGGAATCCTGGGACTCCTATCAAGTTTCACGAGGAGTCAGGCATCATCTCCTTTGGAGGCACTGATCTCCGCGTACCTCTGGAGTTTTCAAAGGATGTGAGGCCTCCGGTCGCGATGAGGTGGGGAACTAGATCTTTCTCTGTGGTCTCCACAGGGGATTCAGACATCCTTTCATCTTGGGAGATGCAAGACGAGCCTGCATTCAAGTCACTGCAGGGATATCCGGCCTTATTTCCCGTCAGGCATCGCTGTGTCCATTCCACTTAAGGCCGCAAACTCAGGGTTCCTCTCACATACCTAGAGCTGAGAGAAGCCTCCTCTTGAGGTGCTTGTGGTAAGGTGGTATTCCTCTGGAGTCGAAGCCAGGGACTAACCTCTCATCTCGAGTTGATTTTTGGTTCACGGAGCTCTTTCGTGTTGCTACAGTGACCTCAGGATCCCTCTAGCCTTGAAACAGTGTTCTTGGGGATTCTCTGGAGTGCCATCAAGGAAATCAAGGCTCCTTTCATGTGTGATGTGCAATACGGAATTGCTCTGCACGGAGTGCAGGTGAATCGGGCCTCATCTCGCGGCGAGGGGGAAGTCTCATGGTTTTTCTCGAGTTGCGGCGGGAATCTGGAGTATATTCTCGAGTTACGACGGGGATGGCCCTTCCACACACGTGTTTATTCAGCGATGGCAGGACTCCTGCCTAGTTGCGACGGACAACTCGGGATTCTCCTCGACGCTTGGCAGGGCAATTGGGACGCCTCTCCAGCTGAGGCGGGAGACCAAGGGTCCCTTTCCACGTGCCACAGGAATCCTGGGACTCCTATCAAGTTTCACGAGGAGTCAGGCATCGTCTCCTTAGGATGCACTGATCTCCGCGTACCTCTGGAGTTTTCAAAGGATGTGAGGCCTCCGGTCGCGATGAGGTGGGGAACTAGGTCTTTCTCTGTGGTCTCCACAGGGGATTCAGACATCCTTTCGTCTTGGGAGTTGCAAGACGAGCCTGCATTCAAGTCACTGCAGGGATATCCGGCCTTATTTCGAGTTAGGGCATCGCGGTGTCCATTCCACTTTAGATCGCAAACTCCGGGTCCCTCTAACATACCTAGAGCTGAGAGAAGCCTCCTCTTGAGGTGCTTGTGGTAAGGTGGTATTCCTCTGGAGTCGAAGCCAGGGACTAACCTCTCATGTCGAGGTGATTTTTGGTCCACGGAGCTCTTTCGTGTTTCTACAGTGACCTCAGGATCCCTCTAGCCTTGAAACAGTGTTCTTGGGGTTTCTCGGGAGTGCCATCAAGGAAATCAAGGCTCCTTTCATGTGTGATGTGCAAGACGGAATTGCTCTGCACGCAGTGCAGGTGAATCGGGCCTCATCTCTCGGCGAGGGGGAAGTCTCATGGTTTTTGTCGAGTTGCGGCGGGAACCTGGGGTATATTCTCGAGTTACGACGGGGATGGCCCTTCCACCCACGTGTTTGTTCAGCCACGTCAGGACTCCTGCCTAGTTGCGAGGGACAACTCGGGAATCTTATCGAGGCTTGGCAGGGCAATTGGGACGCCTCTCCAGCTGAGCTGGAAGTCCAAGGGTCCCTTTTCACGTGCCACAGGAATCCTGGGACTCCTATCAAGTTTCACGAGGAGTCAGGCATCATCTCCTTTGGAGGCACTGATCTCCGCGTACCTCTGGAGTTTTCAAAGGATGTGAGGCCTCCGGTCGCGATGAGGTGGGGAACTAGATCTTTCTCTGTGGTCTCCACAGGGGATTCAGACATCCTTTCATCTTGGGAGATGCAAGACGAGCCTGCATTCAAGTCACTGCAGGGATATCCGGCCTTATTTCCCGTCAGGGCATCGCAGTGTCCATTCCACTTGAGGCCGCAAACTCAGGGTTCCTCTCACATACCTAGAGCTGAGAGAAGCCTCCTCTTGAGGTGCTTGTGGTAAGGTGGTATTCCTCTGGAGTCGAAGCCAGGGACTAACCTCTCATCTCGAGTTGATTTTTGGTCCACGGAGCTCTTTCGTGTTGCTACAGTGACCTCAGGATCCCTCTAGCCTTGAAACAGTGTTCTTGGGGTTTCTCTGGAGTGCCATCAAGGAAATCAAGGCTCCTTTCATGTGTGATGTGCAATACGGAATTGCTCTGCACGCAGTGCAGGTGAATCGGGCCTCATCTCGCGGCGAGGGGGAAGTCTCATGGTTTTTCTCGAGTTGCGGCGGGAACCTGGAGTATATTCTCGAGTTACGACGGGGATGGCCCTTCCACACACGTGTTTATTCAGCGATGGCAGGACTCCTGCCTAGTTGCGACGAACAACTCGGGATTCTCCTCGACGCTTGGCAGGGCCATTGGGACGACTCTCCAGCTGAGGCGGGAGACCAAGGGTCCCTTTCCACGTGCCACAGGAATCCTGGGACTCCTATCAAGTTTCACGAGGAGTCAGGCATCGTCTCCTTAGGATGCACTGATCTCCGCGTACTTCTGGAGTTTTCAAAGGATGTGAGGCCTCCGGTCGCGATGAGGTGGGGAACTAGTTCTTTCTCTGTGGTCTCCACAGGGGATTCAGACATCCTTTCGTCTTGGGAGTTGCAAGACGAGCCTGCATTCAAGTCACTGCAGGGATATCCGGCCTTATTTCGAGTTAGGGCATCGCGGTGTCCATTCCACTTTAGATTGCAAACTCCGGGTCCCTCTAACATACCTAGAGCTGAGAGAAGCCTCCTCTTGAGGTGCTTGTGGTAAGGTGGTATTCCTCGGGAGTCGAAGCCAGGGACTAACCTCTCATGTCGAGGTGATTTTTGGTCCACGGAGCTCTTTCGTGTTTCTACAGTGACCTCAGGATCCCTCTAGCCTTGAAAGAGTGTTCTTGGGGTTTCTCTGGAGTGCCATCAAGGAAATCAAGGCTCCTTTCATGTGTGATGTGCAAGACGGAATTGCTCTGCACGCAGTGCAGGGGAATCGGGCCTCATCTCGCGGCGAGGGGGAAGTCTCATGGTTTTTGTCGAGTTGCGGCAGGAACCTGCGGTATATTCTCTAGTTACGACGGGGATGGCCCTTCCACCCACGTGTTTGTTCAGCCACGTCAGGACTCCTGCCTAGTTGCGAGGGACAACTCGGGAATCTTATCGAGGCTTGGCAGGGCAATTGGGACGCCTCTCCAGCTGAGCTGGGAGTCCAAGGGTCCCTTTTCACGTGCCACAGGAATCCTGGGACTCCTATCAAGTTTCACGAGGAGTCAGGCATCATCTCCTTTGGAGGCACTGATCTCCGCGTACCTCTGGAGTTTTCAAAGGATGTGAGGCCTCCGGTCGCGATGAGGTGGGGAACTAGATCTTTCTCTGTGGTCTCCACAGGGGATTCAGACATCCTTTCATCTTGGGAGATGCAAGACGAGCCTGCATTCAAGTCACTGCAGGGATATCCGGCCTTATATCCCGTCAGGGCATCGCAGTGTCCATTCCACTTGAGGCCGCAAACTCAGGGTTCCTCTCACATACCTAGAGCTGAGAGAAGCCTCCTCTTGAGGTGCTTGTGGTAAGGTGGTATTCCTCTGGAGTCGAAGCCAGGGACTAACCTCTCATCTCGAGTTGATTTTTGGTCCACGGAGCTCTTTCGTGTTACTACAGTGACCTCAGGATCCCTCTAGCCTTGAAACAGTGTTCTTGGGGATTCTCTGGAGTGCCATCAAGGAAATCAAGGCTCCTTTCATGTGTGATGTGCAATACGGAATTGCGCTGCACGCAGTGCAGGTGAATCGGGCCTCATCTCGCGGCGAGGGGGAAGTCTCATGGTTTTCCTCGAGTTGCGGCGGGAACCTGGAGTATATTCTCGAGTTACGACGGGGATGGCCCTTCCACACACGTGTTTATTCAGCGATGGCAGGACTCCTGCCTAGTTGCGACGGACAACTCGGGATTCTCCTCGACGCTTGGCAGGGCAATTGGGACGCCTCTCCAGCTGAGGCGGGAAACCAAGGGTCCCTTTCCACGTGCCACAGAAATCCTGGGACTCCTATCAAGTTTCACGAGGAGTCAGGCATCGTCTCTTTAGGATGCACTGATCTCCGCGTACCTCTGGAGTTTTCAAAGGATGTGAGGCCTCCGGTCGCGATGAGGTGGGGAACTAGGTCTTTCTCTGTGGTCTCCACAGGGGATTCAGACATCCTTTCGTCTTGGGAGTTGCAAGACGAGCCTGCATTCAAGTCACTGCAGGGATATCCGGCCTTATTTCGAGTTAGGGCATCGCGGTGTCCATTCCACTTTAGATCGCAAACTCCGGGTCCCTCTAACATACCTAGAGCTGAGAGAAGCCTCCTCTTAAGGTGCTTGTGGTAAGGTGGTATTCCTCTGGAGTCGAAGCCAGGGACTAACCTCTCATGTCGAGGTGATTTTTGGTCCACGGAGCTCTTTCGTGTTGCTACAGTGACCTCAGGATCCCTCTAGCCTTGAAACAGTGATCTTGGGGTTTCTCTGGAGTGCCATCAAGGAAATTAAGGCTCCTTTCATGTGAGATGTGCAACACGGAATTGCTCTGCACGCAGTGCAGGGGAATCGGGCCTCATCTCGCGGCGAGAGGGAAGTCTCATGGTTTTTCTCGAGTTGCGGCGGGAACCTGGGGTATATTCTCGAGTTACGACGGGGATGGCCCTTCCACACACGTGTTTGTTCAGCGACGTCAGGACTCCTACCTAGTTGCGAGGGACAACTCGGGATTCTCCTCGAAGCTTGGCAGGGCAATTGGGACGCCTCTCCAGCTGAGGCGGGAGACCAAGGGTCCCTTTCCACGTGCCACAGGAATCCTGGGACTCCTATGAAGTTTCACGAGGAGTCAGGCATCATCTCCTTTGGAGGCACTGATTTCCGCGTACCTCTGGAGTTTTCAAAGGATGTGAGGCCTCCGGTCGCCATGAGGTGGGAAACTAGGTCTTTCTCTGTGGTCTCCACAGGGGATTCAGACAGTCGTTCATTTTGGGAGATGGAAGACAAGCCTGCATTCAAGTCACTGCAGGGATATCCGGCCTTATTTTGAGTCAGGGCATCGCGGTCTCCATTCCACTTGAGGCCGCAAACTCAGGGTCCCTCTCACATAGCTAGAGCTGAGAGAAGCCTCCTCTTGAGGTGCTTGTGGTAAGGTGGTATTCCTCTGGAGTCGAAGCCAGGGACTAACCTCTCATCTCGAGTTGATTTTTAGTCCACGGAGCTCTTTCGTGTTGCTACAGTGACCTCGAGATCCCTCTAGCCTTGAAACAGTGTTCTTGGGGTTTCTCTGGAGTGCCATCAAGGAAATCAAGGCTCCTTTCATGTGTGATGTGCAACACGGAATTGCTCTGCACGCAGTGCAGGGGAATCGGGCCTCATCTCGCGGCGAGGGGGAAGTCTCTTGGTTTTTCTCGAGTTGCGGCGGGAACCTGGGGTATATTCTCGAGTTACGACGGGGATGGCCCTTCCACCCACGTGTTTGTTCAGCGACGGCAGGACTCCTGCCTAGTTGCGAGGGACAACTCGGGATTCTCCTCGAGGCTTGGCAGGGCAATTGGGACGCCTCTCCAGCTGAGGCGGGAGACCTAGGGTCCCTTTCCACGTGCCACAGGAATCCTGGGGCTCCTATTAAGTTTCACGAGGAGTCAGGCATCGTCTCCTTTGGAGGCACTCATCTCTGCATACCTCTGGAGTTTTCAAAAGATGTGAGGCCTCCGGTCGCCATGAGGTGGGGAACTAGGTCTTTTTCTGTGGTCTCCACAGGGGATTCGGACATCCTTTCGTCTTGGGAGATGCAAGACGAGAATGCATTCAAGTCACTGCAGGGATATCCGGCCTTATTTCGAGTCAGGGCATCGCGGTGTCCATTCCACTTGAGGCCGGAAACTCAGCATATAGCTAGAGCTGAGAGAAACCTCCTCTTGAGGTGCTTGTGGTAAGGTGGTATTCCTCTGGAGTCGAAGCCAGGGACTAACCTCTCATCTCGAGTTGATTGTTGGTCCACGGAGCTCTTTCCTGTTACTACAGTGACCTCAGGATCCCGCTAGCCTTGAAACAGTGTTCTTGGGGTATCTCTGGAGTGCCATCAAGGAAATCAAGGCTCCTTTCATGTTTGATGTGCAATACGGAATTGCTCTGCATGCAGTGCAGGTGAATCGGGCCTCATCTCGCGGCGAGGGGGAAGTCTCATGGTTTTTCTCGAGTTGCGGCGAGAACCTGGAGTATATTCTCGAGTTACGACGGGGATGGCCCTTCCACACACGTGTTTATTCAGCGATGGCAGGACTCCTGCCTAGTTGCGACGGACAACTCGGGATTCTCCTCGACGCTTGGCAGGGCAATTGGGACGCCTCTCCAGCTGAGGCGGGAGACCAAGGGTCCCTTTCCATGTGCCACAGGAATCCTGGGACTCCTATCAAGTTTCACGAGGAGTCAGGCATCGTCTCCTTTGGAGGCACTGATCTCCGCGTACCTCTGGAGTTTTCAAAGGATGTGAGGCCTCCGGTCGCGATGAGGTGGGGAACTAGATCTTTCTCTGAGGTCTCCACAGGGAAATCAGACATCCTTTCGTCTTGGGAGATGCAAGACGAGCCTGCATTCAAGTCACTGCAGGGATATCCGGCCTTATTTCCCGTCAGGGCATCGCGGTGACCATTCCACTTGAGGCCGCAAACTCAGGGTCCCTCTCACATACCTAGAGCTGAGAGAAGCCTCCTCTTGAGGTTCTTGTGGTAAGGTGGTATTCCTCTGGAGTCGAAGCCAGGGACTATCCTCTCATCTCGAGTTGATTTTTGGGCCACGGTGCTCTTTCGTGTGGCTACAGTGACCTCAGGATCCCTCTAGCCTTGAAACAGTGTTCTTGGGGTTTCTCTGGAGTGCCATCAAGGAAATCAAGGCTCCTTTCATGTGTGATGTGCAACACTGAATTGCTCTGCACGCAGTGCAGGGGAATCCGGCCTCATCTCGCGGCGAGGGGGAAGTCTCATGGTTTTTCTCGAGTTGCGGCGGGAACCTGGGGTATATTCTCGAGTTACGACGGGGATGGCCCTTCCACACACGTGTTTGTTCAGCGACGGCAGGACTTCTGCCTAGTTGCGAGGGACAACTCGGGATTCTCCTCGAGGCTTGGCAGGGCAATTGGGACGCCTCTCCAGCTGAGGCAGGAGACCAAAGGTCCCTTTTCACGTGCCACAGGAATCCTGGGACTCCTATCAAGTTTCACGAGGAATCAGGCATCGTCTCCTTTGGAGGCACTGATCTCTGCGTACCTCTGGAGTTTTCAAAGGATGTGAGGCCTCCGGTCGCGATGAGGTGGGGAACTAGGTCTTTTTCTGTGGTCTCCACAGGGGATTCGGACATCCTTTCGTCTTGGGAGATGCAAGACGAGCCTGCATTCAAGTCACTGCAGGGATATCCGGCCTTATTTCGAGTCAGGGCACGCGGTGTCCATTCCAATTGAGGCCGCAAACTCAGGGTCCCTCTCACATACCTAGAGCTGAGAGAAGCCTCCTCTTGAGGTGCTTGTGGTAAGGTGGTATTCCTCTGGAGTCGAAGCCAGGGACTAACCTCTCATCTCGAGTTGATTTTTGGTCCACGGAGCTCTTTCGTGTTGCTACAGTGACCTCAGGATCCCTCTAGCCTGGAAACAGTGTTCTTGGGGTTTCTCTGGAGGGCCACCAAGAAAATCAAGGCTCCTTTCATGTGTGATGTGCAACACGGAATTGCTCTGCACGCAGTGCAGGGGAATCGGGCCTCATCTCGCGGCGAGGGGGAAGTCTCATGGTTTTTCTCGAGTTGCGGCGGGACCCTGGGGTATATTCTCGAGTTAAGACGGGGATGGCCCTTCCACCCACGTGTTTGTTCAGCGACGTCAGGACTCCTGCCTAGTTGCGAGGGACAACTCGGGATTCTCCTCAGGCTTGGCAGGGCAATTGGGACGCCTCTCCAGCTGAGGCGGGAGACCAAGGGTCCCTATCCACGTGCACAGGAATCCTGGGACTCCTATCAAGTTTCACGAGGAGTCAGGCATCGTCTCCTTTGGAGGCACTGATCTCCGCGTACCTCTGGAGTTTTCAAAGGATGTGAGGCCTCCGGTCGCGATGAGGTGGGGAACTAGGTCTTTCTCTGTGGTCTCCACAGGGGATTCAGACATCCTTTCGTCTTGGGAGATGCAAGACGAGCCTGCATTCAAGTCACTGCAGGGATATCCGGCCTTATTTCGAGTCAGGGCACGCGGTGTCCATTCCACTTGAGGCCGCAAACTCAGGGTCCCTCTCACATACCTAGAGCTGAGAGAAGCCTCCTCTTGAGGTGCTTGTGGTAAGGTGGTATTCCTCTGGAGTCGAAGCCAGGGACTAACCACTCATCTCGAGTTGATTTTTCGTCCACGGAGCTCTTTCGTGTTTCTACAGTGACCTCAGGATCCCTCTAGCCTTGAAACAGTGTTCTTGGGGTTTCTCTGGAGTGCCATCAAGAAAATCAAGGCTCCTTTCATGTGTGATTTGCAACACGGAATTGCTCTGCATGCAGTGCAGGGGAATCGGGCCTCATCTCGCGGCGAGGGGGAAGTCTCATGGTTTTTCTCGAGTTACGGCGGGAACCTGGGGTATATTCTCGAGTTACGATGGGGATGGCCCTTCCACCTACGTGTTTGTTCAGCGTCGTCAGGACTCCTGCCTAGTTGCGAGGGACAACTCGGGATTCTCCTCGAGGCTTGGCAGGGCAATTGGGACGCCTCTCCAGCTGAAGCGGGAGACCAAGGGTCCCTTTCCACGTGCCACAGGTATCCTGGGACTCCTATCAAGTTTCACGAGGAGTCAGGCATCGTCTCCTTTGGAGGCACTGATCTCCGCGTACCTCTGGAGTTTTCAAAGGATGTGAGGCCTCCGGTCGCGATGAGGTGGGGAACTAGGTCTTTCTCTGTGGTCTCCACAGGGGATTCAGACATCCTTTCGTCTTGGGAGATGCAAGACGAGCCTGCATTCAAGTCACTGCAGGGATATCCGGCCTTATTTCGAATCAGGGCATCGCAGTGTCCATTTAACTTGAGGCCGCAAACTCAGGGTCCCTCTCACATACCTAGAGCTGAGAGAAGCCTCCTCTTGAGGTGCTTGTGGTAAGGTGGTATTCCTCTGGAGTCGAAGCCAGGGACTAACCTCTCATCTCGAGTTGATTTTTGGTCCACGGAGCTCTTTCGTGTTGCAAGAGTGACCTCAGGATCCCTCTATCCTGGAAACAGTGTTCTTGGGGTTTCTCTGGAGTGCCACCAAGAAAATCAAGGCTCCTTTCATGTGTGATGTGCAACACGGAATTGCTCTGCACGCAGTGCAGGGGAATCAGGCCTCATCTCGCGGCGAGGGGGAAGTCTCATGGTTTTTCTCGAGTTGCGGCGGGACCCTGGGGTATATTCTCGAGTTAAGACGGAGATGGCCCTTCCACCCACGTGTTTGTTCAGCGACGTCAGGACTCCTGCCTAGTTGCGAGGGACAACTCGGGATTCTCCTCAGGCTTGGCAGGGCAATTGGGACGCCTCTCCAGCTGAGGCGGGAGACCAAGGGTCCCTATCCACGTGCACAGGAATCCTGGGACTCCTATCAAGTTTCAGGAGGAGTCAGGCATCGTCTCCTTTGGAGGCACTGATCTCCGCGTACCTCTGGAGTTTTCAAAGGATGTGAGGCCTCCGGTCGCGATGAGGTGGGGAACTAGGTCTTTCTCTGTGGTCTCCACAGGGGATTCAGACATCCTTTCGTCTTGGGAGATGCAAGACGAGCCTGCATTCAAGTCACTGCAGGGATATCCGGCCTTATTTCGAGTCAGGGCACGCGGTGTCCATTCCACTTGAGGCCGCAAACTCAGGGTCCCTCTCACATACCTAGAGCTGAGAGAAGCCTCCTCTTGAGGTGCTTGTGGTAAGCTGGTATTCCTCTGGAGTCGAAGCCAGGGACTAACCTCTCATCTCGAGTTGATTTTTGGTCCATGGAGCTCTTTCGTGTTGCTACAGTGACCTCAGGATCCCCTAGCCTTGAAACAGTGTTCTTGGGGTTTCTCTGGAGTTCCATCAAGGAAATCAAGGCTTCTTTCATGTGTGATTTGCAACACGGAATTTCTCTGCACGCAGTGCAGGGGAATCGGGCCTCATCTCGCGGCGAGGGGGAAGTCTCATGGTTTTTCTCGAGTTGCGGCGGGAACCTGGGGTATATTCTCGAGTTACGATGGGGATGGCCCTTCCACCTACGTGTTTGTTCAGCGTCGTCAGGACTCCTGCCTAGTTGCGAGGGACAACTCGGGATTCTCCTCGAGGCTTGGCAGGGCAATTGGGACGCCTCTCCAGCTGAGGCGGGAGACCAAGGGTCCCTTTCCACGTGCCACAGGTATCCTGGGACTCCTATCAAGTTTCACGAGGAGTCAGGCATCGTCTCCTTTGGAGGCACTGATCTCCGCGTACCTCTGGAGTTTTCAAAGGATGTGAGGCCTCCGGTCGCGATGAGGTGGGGAACTAGGTCTTTCTCTGTGGTCTCCACAGGGGATTCAGACATCCTTTCGTCTTGGGAGATGCAAGACGAGCCTGCATTCAAGTCACTGCAGGGATATCCGGCCTTATTTCAAGTCAGGGCATCGCAGTGTCCATTCCACTTGAGGCTGCAAACTCAGGGTCCCTCTCACATACCTAGAGCTGAGAGAAGCCTCCTCTTGAGGTGTTTGTGGTAAGGTGGTATTCCTCTGGAGTCGAAGCCAGGGACTAACCACTCATCTCGAGTTGATTTTTCGTCCACGGAGCTCTTTCGTGTTTCTACAGTGACCTCAGGATCCCTCTAGCCTTGAAACAGTGTTCTTGGGGTTTCTCTGGAGCGCCATCAAGAAAATCAAGGATCCTTTCATGTGTGATGTGCAACACGGAATTGCTCTGCACGCAGTGCAGGGGAATCGGGCCTCATCTCGCGGCGCGGGGGAAGTCTCATGGTTTTTCTCGAGTTGCGGCGGGAACCTGGGGTATATTCTCGAGTTACGACGGGGATGGCCCTTCCACACACGTGTTTCTTCAGCGACGTCAGGACTCCTGCCTAGTTGCGAGGGACAACTCGGGATTCTCCTCGAGGCTTGGCAGGGCAATTGGGACGCCTCTCCAGCTGAGGCGGAAGACCAAGGGTCCCTTTCCATGTGCCACAGGAATCCTGGGACTCCTATCAAGTTTCACGAGGAGTCAGGCATCGTCTACTTTGGAGGCACTGATCTCCACGTCCCTCTGGAGTTTTCAAAGGATGTGAGGCCTCCGGTCGCGATGAGGTGGGGAACTAGGTCTTTCTCTGTGGTCTCCACAGGGGATTCAGACATCCTTTCGTCTTGTGAGGTGCAAGACGAGCCTGCATTCAAGTCACTGCAGGGATATCCGGCCTTATTTCGAGTCAGGGCATCGCGGTGTCCATTCCACTTGAGGCCGCAAACTCAGAGTCCCTCTCACATAGCTAGAGCTGAGAGAAGCCTCCTCTTGATGTGCTTGTGGTAAGGTGGTATACCTCTGGAGTCGAAGCCAGGGACTAACCTCTCATGTCGAGTTGATTTTTGGTCCATGGAGCTCTTTGGAGTTGCTACAGTGACCTCAGGATCCCTCTAGCCTTGAAACAGTGTTCTTGGGGTTTCGCTGGAGTGCCATCAAGGAAATCAAGGCTCCTTTCATGTGTGATGTGCAAGACGGAATTGCTCTGCACGCAGTGCAGGGGAATCGGGCCTCATCTCGCAGCGAGGGGGAAGTCTCATGGTTTTTCTCGAGTTGCGGCGGGAACCTGGGGTATATTATCGAGTTCCGATCGGGATGGCCCTTCCAAACACGTGTTTGTTCAGCGACGTCAGGACTCCTGCTTAGTTGCGAGGGACAACTCGGGATTCTCCTCGAGGCTTGGCAGGGCAATAGGGACGCCTCTCCAGCTGAGGCGGGAGACCAAGGGTCCCTTTCCACGTGCCACAGGAATCCTGGGACTCCTATCAAGTTTCACGAGGAGTCAGGCATCGTCTCCTTTGGAGGCACTGATCTCTGCGTACCTCTGGAGTTTTCAAAGGATGTGAGGCATCCGGTGGCGAGGAGGTGGTGAACTAGGTCTTTCTCTGTGGTCTACACAGGTGATTCAGACATCCTTTCGTCTTGGGAGATGCAAGACGAGCCTGCATTCAAGTCACTGCAGGGATATCCAGCCTTATTTCGAGTCAGGGCATCGCGGTGTCCATTCGACTTGAGGCCGCAAACTCAGGGTCCCTCTCACATAGCTAGAGCTGAGAGAAGCCTCCTCTTGAGGTGCTTGTGGTAAGGTGGTATTCCTCTGCAGTCGAAGCCAGGGACTAACCTGTCATCTCGAGTTGATTTTTGGTCCACGGAGATCTTTCGTGTTGCTACAGTGACCTCAGGATCCCTCTAGCCTTGAAACAGTGTTCTTTGGTTTTCTCTGGAGTGCCACCAAGGAAATCAAGGCTCCTTTCATGTGTGATGTGCAACACGGCATTGCTCTGCTCGCAGTGCAGGGGAATCGGGCCTCATCTCGCGGCGAGGGGGAAGTCTCATGGTTTTTCTCGAGTTGCGGCGGGAACCTGGGGTATATTCGCGAGTTACGACGGGGACGGCCCTTCCACCCACGTATTTGTTCAGCGACGTCAGGTCTCCTGCCTAGTTGCGAGGGACAACTCGGGATTCTCCTCGAGGCTTGGCAGGGCAATTGGGACGCCTCTCCAGCTGAGGCGGGAGACCAAGGGTCCCTTTCCACGTTCCACAGGAATCCTGGGACTCCTATCAAGTTTCACGAGGAGTCAGGCATCGTCTCCTTTGGAGGCACTGATCTCTGCGTACCTCTGGACTTTTCAAAGGATGTGAGGCCTCCAGTCGCGATGACGTGGGGAACTAGGTCTTTCTCTGTGGTCTCCAAATGGGATTCAGACATCCTTTCGTCTTGGGAGATGCAAGATGAGCCTGCATTCAAGTCACTGCAGGGATATCCGGCCTTATTTCGAGTCAGGGCATCGCGATGTCCATTCCACTTGAGGCCGCAAACTCAGGGTCCCTCTCACATACCTAGAGCTGAGAGAAGCCTCCTCTTGAGGTGCTTCTGGTAAGGTGGTATTCCTCTGGAGTCGAAGCCAGGGACTAACCTCTCATCACGAGTTGATTTTTGGTCCACGGAGCTCTTTCGTGTTGCAAGAGTGACCTCAGGATCCCTCTAGCCTGGAAACAGTGTTCTTGGGGTTTCTCTGGAGTGCCATCAAGGAAATCAAGGCTCCTTTCATATGTGATGTGCAACACGGAATTGCTCTGCACGCAGTGCAGGGGAATCGGGCCTCATCTCGCGGCGAGGGGGACGTCTCATGCTTTTTCTCGAGTTGCGGCGGGAACCTGGGGTATATTCTCGAGTTACGACGGGGATGGCCCTTCCACACACGTGTTTCTTCAGCGACGTCAGGACTCCTGCCTAGTTGCGAGGGATAACTCGGGATTCTCCTCGAGGCTTGGCAGGGCAGTTGGGACGCCTCTCCAGCTGAGGCGGGAGACCAAGGGTCCCTTTCCACGTGCCACAGGAATCCTGGGACTCCTATCAAGTTTCACGAGGAGTCAGGCATCGTCTCCTTTGGAGGCACTGATCTCCGCGTACCTCTGGAGTTTTCAAAGGATGTGAGGCTTCCGGTCGCGATGAGGTGGGGAACTAGGTCTTTCTCTGTGGTCTCCACAGGGGATTCAGACATCCTTTCGTCTTGGGAGATGCAAGACGAGCCTGCATTCAAGTCACTGCAGGGATATCCGGCCTTATTTCGAGCCAGGGCATCGCGGTGCCCATTCCACTTGAGGCCGCAAACTCAGGGTCCCTCTCACATACCTAGAGCTGAGAGAAGCCTCCTCTTGAGGTGCTTGTGGTAAGGTGGTATTCCTCTGGAGTCGAAGCCAGGGACTAACCTCTCATCTCGAGTTGATTTTTGGTCCACGGAGCTCTATCCTGTTGCTACAGTGACCTCAGGATCCCTCTAGCCTTGAAACAGTGTTCTTGGGGTTTCTCTAGAGTGCCATCAAGGAAATCAATGCTCCTTTCATGTTTGATGTGCACATTAAACACGGAATTGCTCTGCATGCAGTGCAGGGGAATCGGTCCTCATCTCGCGGCGAGGGGAAAGTCTCATGGTTTTTCTCGAGTTGCGGCGGGAACCTGGGGTATATTATCGAGTTCCGATCGGTATGGTCCTTCAAAACACGTGTTTGTTCAGCGACGTCAGGACTCCTGCTTAGTTGCGAGGGACAACTCGGGATTCTCCTCGAGGCTTGGCAGGGCAATTGGGACGCCTCACCAGCTGAGGCGGGAGACCAAGGATCCCTTTCCACGTGCCACAGGAATCCTGGGACTCCTATAAAGTTTCAGGAGGAGTCAGGTATCGTCTCCTTTGGAGGCACTGATCTCCGCGTACCTCTGGAGTTTTCAAAGGATGTGAGGCCTCCGGTCGCGATGGGGTGGGGAACTAGGTCTTTCTCTGTGGTCTCAACAGGGGATTCAGACATCCTTTCATCTTGGGAGATGCAAGACGAGCCTGCATTCAAGTCACTGCAGGGATATCCGGCCTTATTTCGAGCCAGGGCATCGCGGTGTCCATTCCACTTGAGGCCGCAAACTCAGGGTCCCTCTCACATACCTAGAGCTGAGAGAAGCCTCCTCTTGAGGTGCTTGTGGTAAGGTGGTATTCTTCTGGAGTCGAAGCCAGGGACTAACATCTCATCTCGAGTTGATTTTTGGTCCACGGAGCTCTTTCCTCTTGCGACAGTGACCTCAGGATCCCTCTAGCCTTGAAACAGTTTTCTTGGGGTTTCTCTGGAGTGCCACCAAGGAAATCAAGGCTCCTTTCATGTGTGATGTGCAACACGGAATTGCTCTGCACGCAGTGTAGGGGAATCGGGCCTCATCTCGCGGCGAGGGGGAAGTCTCATGGTTTTTCTCGAGTTGCGGCGGGAACCTGGGGTATACTCTCGAGTTACGACGGGGATGGGCCTTCCACACACGTGTTTGTTCAGCGACGGCAGGACTCCTGCCTAGTTGCGAGGGACAACTCGGGATTCTCCTCGAGGCTTGGCAGGGCAATTGGGACGCCTCTCCAGCTGAGGCGGGAGACCAAGGGTCCCTTTCCACGTGCACAGGAATCCTGGGACTCCTATGAAGTTTCACGAGGAGTCACGAAACGTCTCCTTTGGAGGCACTGATCTCCGCGTACCTCTGGAGTTTTCAAAGGATGTGAGGCCTCCGGTCGCGATGAGGTGGGGAACTAGGTCTTTCTCTGTGGTCTCCACATGGGATTCAGACATCCTTTGGTCTTGGGAGATGCAAGACGAGCCTGCATTCAAGTCACTGCAGGAATATCTGGCCTTATTTCGAGTCAGGGCATCGCGGTGTTCATTCCATTTGAGGGCGCAAACTCAGGGTCCCTCTCACATACCTAGAGCTGAGAGAAGCCTCCTCTTGAGGTGCTTGTGGTTAGGTGGTATTCCTCTGGAGTCGAAGCCAGGGACTAACCTCTAATCTCGAGTTGATTTTTGGTCCACGGAGATCTTTCGTGTTGCTACAGTGATCTCAGGATCCCTCTAGCCTGGAAACAGTGTTCTTGAGGTTTCTCTGGAGTGCCACCAAGGAAATCAAGGCTCCTTTCATATGTGATGTGCAACACGGAATTGCTCTGCACGCAGTGCAGAGGAATCGGGCCTCATCTCCCGGCGAGGGGGAAGTCTCATGGTTTTTCTCGAGTTGCGGCGGGAACCTGGGGTATATTCTCGAGTTACGACGGGGATGGCCCTTCCACACACGTGCTTGTTCAGCTACGGCAGGACTCCTGCCTACTTGCGAGGGACAACTCGGGATTCTACTCGAGGCTTGGCAGGGCAATTGGGACGCCTCTCCAGCTGAGGCGGGAGACCAAGGGTCCCTTTCCATGTGCCACAGGAATCCTGGGACTCCTATGAAGTTTCACGAGGAGTCACGAAACGTCTCCTTTGGAGGCACTGATCTCCGCGTACCTCTGGAGTTTTCAAAGGATGTGAGGCCTCCGGTCGCCATGAGGTGGGGAACTAGGTTTTTCTCTGTGGTCTCCACAGGGGATTCAGACATCCTTTCATCTTGGGAGATGCAAGACGAGCCTGCATTCAAGTCACTGCAGGGATATCCGGCCTTATTTCGCATCAGGGCATCGCAATGTCCATTCCACTTGAGGCCGCAAACTCAGGGTCCCTCTCACATACCTAGAGCTGAGAGAGAAGCCTCCTCTTGAGGTGCTTGTGGTAAGGTGGTATTCCTCTGGAGTCGAAGCCAGGGACTAACCTCTCATCTCGAGTTGATTTTTGGTCCACGGAGCTCTTTCGTGTTGCTACAGTGACGTCAGGATCCCTCTAGCCTTGAAACAGTGTTCTTGGGGTTTCTCTGGAGTGCCATCAAGAAAATCAAGGCTCCTTTCATGTGTGATGTGCAACACGGCATTGCTCTGCTCGCAGTGCAGGGGAATCGGGCCTCATCTCGCGGCGAGGGGGAAGTCTCATGGTTTTTCTCGAGTTGCGGCGGGAACCTGGGGTATATTCGCGAGTTACGACGGGGATGGCCCTTCCACCCACGTGTTTGTTCAGCGACGTCAGGACTCCTGCCTAGTTGCGAGGGACAACTCGGGATTCTACTCGAGGCTTGGCAGGGCAGTTGGGACGCCTCTCCAGCTGAGGCGGGAGACCAAGGGTCCCTTTCCACGTGCCACAGGAATCCTGGGACTCCTATTATGTTTCACGAGGAGTCAGGCATCGTCTCCTTTGGAGGCACTGATCTCCGCGTACCTCTGGAGTTTTCAAAGGATGTGAGGCCTCCGGTCGCGATGAGGTGGGGAACTAGGTCTTTCTCTGTGGTCTCCACAGGGGATTCAGACATCCTTTCGTCTTGGCAGATGCAAGACGAGCCTGCATTCAAGTCACTGCAGGGATATCCGGCCTTATTTCGAGTCAGGGAATTGCGGTGTCCATTCCACTTGAGGCCGCAAACTCAGGGTCCCTCTCACATACCTAGAGCTGAGAGAAGCCTCCTCTTGAGGTGCTTGTGGTTAGGTGGTATTCCTCTGGAGTCGACGCCAGGGACTAACCTCTCATCTCGAGTTGATTTTTGGTCCACGGAGCTCTTTCGTGTTGCTACAGTGACATCAGGATCCCTCTAGCCTTGAAACAGTGTTCTTGGAGATTCTCTGGAGTGCCATCAAGGAAATCAAGGCTCTTTTCATGTGTGATGTGCAACACGGAATTGCTCTGCACGCAGTGCAGGGGAATCGGGCCTCATCTCGCGGCGAGGGGGAAGGCTCAGGTTTTTCTCGAGTTGCGGCGGAACCTGGGGTATATTCTCGAGTTACGACGGGGATGGCCCTTCCACACACGTGTGTGTTTAGCGACGTCAGGACTCCTGCCTAGTTGCGAGGGACAACTTGGGATTCTCCTCGAGGCTTGGCAGGGCAATTGGGATGCCTATCCAGCTGAGGCGGGAGACCAAGGGTCCCTTTTCACGTGCCACAGGAATCCTGGGACTCCTATCAAGTTTCACGAGGAGTCAGGCATCGTCTCCTTTGGAGGCACTGATCTCCGCGTACCTCTGGAGTTTTCAAAGGATGTGAGGAATCCGGTCGCGAGGAGGTGGTGAACTAGGTCTTTCTCTGTGGTCTCCACAGGGGATTCAGACATCCTTTCATCTTGGGAGATGCAAGACGAGACTGCATTCAAGTCACTGCAGGGTTATGCGGCCTTAATTCGAGTCAGGGCATCGCGGTGTCCATTCCACTTGAGGCCGCAAACTCAGGGTCCCTCTCACATAGCTAGAGCTGAGAGAAGCCTCCTCTTGAGGTGCTTGTGGTAAGGTGGTATTCCTCTGCAGTCGAAGCCAGGGACTAACCTGTCATCTCGAGTTGATTTTTGGTCCGTGGAGCTCTTTCATGTTGCTACAGAGACGTCAGGATCCCTCTAGCCTTGAAACAGTGTTCTTGGGGTTTCTCTGGAGTGCCACCAAGGAAATCAAGGCTCCTTTCATGTGTGATGTGCAACACGGAATTGCTCTGCTCGCAGTGCAGGGGAATCGGGCCTCATCTCGCGGCGAGGGGGACGTCTCATGCTTTTTCTCGAGTTGCGGCGGGAACCTGGGGTATATTCGCGAGTTACGACGGGGATGGCCCTTCCACCCACGTGTTTATTCAGCGACGTCAGGACTCCTGCCTAGTTGCGAGGGACAACTCGGGATTCTCCTCGAGGCTTGGCAGGGCAATAGGGACGCCTCTCCAGCTGAGGCGGGAGACCAAGGGTCCCTTTCCACGTGCCACAGGAATCCTGGGACTCCTATCAAGTTTCACGAGGAGTCAGGCATCGTCTCCTTTGGAGGCACTGATCTCTGCGTACCTCTGGAGTTTTCAAAGGATGTGAGGCATCCGCTGGCGAGGAGGTGGTGAACTAGGTCTTTCTCTGTGGTCTACACAGGTGATTCAGACATCCTTTCGTCTTGGGAGATGCAAGACGAGCCTGCATTCAAGTCACTGCAGGGATATCCAGCCTTATTTCGAGTCAGGGCATCGCGGTGTCCATTCGACTTGAGGCCGCAAACTCAGGGTCCCTCTCACATAGCTAGAGCTGAGAGAAGCCTCCTCTTGAGGTGCTTGTGGTAAGGTGGTATTCCTCTGCAGTCGAAGCCAGGGACTAACCTGTCATCTCGAGTTGATTTTTGGTCCACGGAGATCTTTCGTGTTGCTACAGTGACCTCAGGATCCCTCTAGCCTTGAAACAGTGTTCTTTGGTTTTCTCTGGAGTGCCACCAAGGAAATCAAGGCTCCTTTCATGTGTGATGTGCAACACGGCATTGCTCTGCTCGCAGTGCAGGGGAATCGGGCCTCATCTCGCGGCGAGGGGGAAGTCTCATGGTTTTTCTCGAGTTGCGGCGGGAACCTGCGGTATATTCGCGAGTTACGACGGGGATGGCCCTTCCACCCACGTATTTGTTCAGCGACGTCAGGTCTCCTGCCTAGTTGCGAGGGACAACTCGGGATTCTCCTCGAGGCTTGGCAGGGCAATTGGGACGCCTCTCCAGCTGAGGCGGGAGACCAAGGGTCCCTTTCCACGTTCCACAGGAATCCTGGGACTCCTATCAAGTTTCACGAGGAGTCAGGCATCGTCTCCTTTGGAGGCAGTGATCTCTGCGTACCTCTGGACTTTTCAAAGGATGTGAGGCCTCCAGTCGCGATGAGGTGGGGAACTAGGTCTTTCTCTGTGGTCTCCACAGGGGATTCAGACATCCTTTCGTCTTGGGAGATGCAAGATGAGCCTGCATTCAAGTCACTGCAGGGATATCCGGCCTTATTTCGAGTCAGGGCATCGCGATGTCCATTCCACTTGAGGCCGCAAACTCAGGGTCCCTCTCACATACCTAGAGCTGAGAGAAGCCTCCTCTTGAGGTGCTTCTGGTAAGGTGGTATTCCTCTGGAGTCGAAGCCTGGGACTAACCTCTCATCTCGAGTTGATTTTTGGTCCACGGAGCTCTTTCGTGTTGCAAGAGTGACCTCAGGATACCTCTAGCCTGGAAACAGTGTTCTTGGGGTTTCTCTGGAGTGCCATCAAGGAAATCAAGGCTCCTTTCATATGTGATGTGCAACACGGAATTGCTCTGCACGCAGTGCAGGGGAATCGGGCCTCATCTCGCGGCGAGGGGGACGTCTCATGCTTTTTCTCGAGTTGCGGCGGGAACCTGGGGTATATTCTCGAGTTACGACGGGGATGGCCCTTCCACACACGTGTTTCTTCAGCGACGTCAGGACTCCTGCCTAGTTGCGAGGGACAACTCGGGATTCTCCTCGAGGCTTGGCAGGGCAGTTGGGACGCCTCTCCAGCTGAGGCGGGAGACCAAGGGTCCCTTTCCACGTGCCACAGGAATCCTGGGACTCCTATCAAGTTTCACGAGGAGTCAGGCATCGTCTCCTTTGGAGGCACTGATTTCCGCGTACCTCTGGAGTTTTCAAAGGATGTGAGGCTTCCGGTCGCGATGAGGTGGGGAACTAGGTCTTTCTCTGTGGTCTCCACAGGGGATTCAGACATCCTTTCGTCTTGGGAGATGCAAGACGAGCCTGCATTCAAGTCACTGCAGGGATATCCGGCCTTATTTCGAGCCAGGGCATCGCGGTGCCCATTCCACTTGAGGCCGCAAACTCAGGGTCCCTCTCACATACCTAGAGCTGAGAGAAGCCTCCTCTTGAGGTGCTTGTGGTAAGGTGGTATTCCTCTGGAGTCGAAGCCAGGGACTAACCTCTCATCTCGAGTTGATTTTTGGTCCACGGAGCTCTTTCCTGTTGCTACAGTGACCTCAGGATCCCTCTAGCCTTGAAACAGTGTTCTTGGGGTTTCTCTAGAGTGCCATCAAGGAAATCAATGCTCCTTTCATGTTTGATGTGCACATCAAACACGGAATTGCTCTGCATGCAGTGCAGGGGAATCGGTCCTCATCTCGCGGTGAGGGGAAAGTCTCATGGTTTTTCTCGAGTTGCGGCGGGAACCTGGGGTATATTATCGAGTTCCGATCGGTATGGCCCTTCCAAACACGTGTTTGTTCAGCGACGTCAGGACTCCTGCTTAGTTGCGAGGGACAACTCGGGATTCTCCTCGAGGCTTGGCAGGGCAATTGGGATGCCTCTCCAGCTGAGGCGGGAGACCAAGGATCCCTTTCCACGTGCCACAGGAATCCTGGGACTCCTATAAAGTTTCAGGAGGAGTCAGGTATCGTCTCCTTTGGAGGCACTGATCTCCGCGTACCTCTGGAGTTTTCAAAGGATGTGAGGCCTCCGGTCGCGATGGGGTGGGGAACTAGGTCTTTCTCTGTGGTCTCAACAGGGGATTCAGACATCCTTTCATCTTGGGAGATGCAAGACGAGCCTGCATTCAAGTCACTGCAGGGATATCCGGCCTTATTTCGAGCCAGGGCATCGTGGTGTCCATTCCACTTGAGGCCGCAAACTCAGGGTCCCTCTCACATACCTAGAGCTGAGAGAAGCCTTCTCTTGAGGTGCTTGTGGTAAGGTGGTATTCCTCTGGAGTCGAAGCCAGGGACTAACCTCTCATCTCGAGTTGATTTTTGGTCCACGGAGCTCTTTTGTGTGGCTACAGTGACCTCAGGATCCCTCTAGCCTTGAAAGAGTGTTCTTGGGGTTTCTCTGGAGTGCCATCAAGGAAATCAAGGCTCCTTTCATATGTGATGTGCAACACGGAATTGCTCTGCACGCAGTGCAGGGGAATCGGGCCTCATCTCGCGGCGAGGGGGACGTCTCATGCTTTTTCTCGAGTTGCGGCGGGAACCTGGGGTATATTCTCGAGTTACGACGGGGATGGCCCTTCCACACACGTGTTTCTTCAGCGACGTCAGGACTCCTGCCTAGTTGCGAGGGACAACTCGGGATTCTCCTCGAGGCTTGGCAGGGCATTTGGGATGCCTCTCCAGCTGAGGCGGGAGACCAAGGGTCCCTTTCCACGTGCCACAGAAATCCTTGGACTCCTATCAAGTTTCACGAGGAGTCACGAAACGTCTCCTTTGGAGGCACTGATCTCCGCGTACCTCTGGAGTTTTCAAAGGATGTGAGGCCTCCGGTCGCGATGAGGTGGGGAACTAGGTCTTTCTCTGTGGTCTCCACATGGGATTCAGACATCCTTTGGTCTTGGCAGATGCAAGACGAGCCTGCATTCAAGTCACTGCAGGGATATCTGGCCTTATTTCGAGTCAGGGCATCGCAGTGTTCATTCCATTTGAGGGCGCAAACTCAGGGTCCCTCTCACATACCTAGAGCTGAGAGAAGCCTCCTCTTGAGGTGCTTGTGGTTAGGTGGTATTCCTCTGGAGTCGAAGCCAGGGACTAACCTCTAATCTCGAGTTGATTTTTGGTCCACGGAGATCTTTCGTGTTGCTACAGTGATCTCAGGATCCCTCTAGCCTGGAAACAGTGTTCTTGAGGTTTCTCTGGAGTGCCACCAAGGAAATCAAGGCTCCTTTCATATGTGATGTGCAACACGGAATTGCTCTGCACGCAGTGCAGAGGAATCGGGCCTCATCTCCCGGCGAGGGGGAAGTCTCATGGTTTTTCTCGAGTTGCGGCGGGAACCTGGGGTATATTCTCGAGTTACGACGGGGATGGCCCTTCCACACACGTGCTTGTTCAGCTACGGCAGGACTCCTGCCTACTTGCGAGGGACAACTCGGGATTCTACTCGAGGCTTGGCAGGGCAATTGGGACGCCTCTCCAGCTGAGGCGTTAGACCAAGGGTCCCTTTCCACGTGCCACAGGAATCCTGGGACTCCTATGAAGTTTCACGAGGAGTCACGAAACGTCTCCTTTGGAGGCACTGATCTCCGCGTACCTCTGGAGTTTTCAAAGGATGTGAGGCCTCCGGTCGCCATGAGGTGGGGAACTAGGTTTTTCTCTGTGGTCTCCACAGGGGATTCAGACATCCTTTCATCTTGGGAGATGCAAGACGAGCCTGCATTCAAGTCACTGCAGGGATATCCGGCCTTATTTCGCATCAGGGCATCGCAATGTCCATTCCACTTGAGGCCGCAAACTCAGGGTCCCTCTCACATACCTAGAGCTGAGAGAGAAGCCTCCTCTTGAGGTGCTTGTGGTAAGGTGGTATTCCTCTGGAGTCGAAGCCAGGGACTAACCTCTCATCTCGAGTTGATTTTTGGTCCACGGAGCTCTTTCGTGTTGCTACAGTGACGTCAGGATCCCTCTAGCCTTGAAACAGTGTTCTTGGGGTTTCTCTGGAGTGCCATCAAGAAAATCAAGGCTCCTTTCATGTGTGATGTGCAACACGGCATTGCTCTGCTCGCAGTGCAGGGGAATCGGGCCTCATCTCGCGGCGAGGGGGAAGTCTCATGGTTTTTCTCGAGTTGCGGCGGGAACCTGGGGTATATTCGCGAGTTACGACGGGGATGGCCCTTCCACCCACGTGTTTGTTCAGCGACGTCAGGACTCCTGCCTAGTTGCGAGGGACAACTCGGGATTCTACTCGAGGCTTGGCAGGGCAGTTGGGACGCCTCTCCAGCTGAGGCGGGAGACCAAGGGTCCCTTTCCACGTGCCACAGGAATCCTGGGACTCCTATTATGTTTCATGAGGAGTCAGGCATCGTCTCCTTTGGAGGCACTGATCTCCGCGTACCTCTGGAGTTTTCAAAGGATGTGAGGCCTCCGGTCGCGATGAGGTGGGGAACTAGGTCTTTCTCTGTGGTCTCCACAGGGGATTCAGACATCCTTTCGTCTTGGCAGATGCAAGACGAGCCTGCATTCAAGTCACTGCAGGGATATCCGGCCTTATTTCCCGTCAGGGAATTGCGGTGTCCATTCCACTTGAGGCCGCAAACTCAGGGTCCCTCTCACATACCTAGAGCTGAGAGAAGCCTCCTCTTGAGGTGCTTGTGGTTAGGTGGTATTCCTCTGGAGTCGACGCCAGGGACTAACCTCTCATCTCGAGTTGATTTGTGGTCCACGGAGCTCTTTCGTGTTGCTACAGTGACATCAGGATCCCTCTAGCCTTGAAACAGTGTTCTTGGAGATTCTCTGGAGTGCCATCAAGGAAATCAAGGCTCTTTTCATGTGTGATGTGCAACACGGAATTGCTCTGCACGCAGTGCAGGGGAATCAGGCCTCATCTCGCGGCGAGGGGGAAGGCTCAGGTTTTTCTCGAGTTGCGGCGGAACCTGGGGTATATTCTCGAGTTACGACGGGGATGGCCCTTCCACACACGTGTGTGTTTAGCGACGTCAGGACTCCTGCCTAGTTGCGAGGGACAACTTGGGATTCTCCTCGAGGCTTGGCAGGGCAATTGGGATGCCTATCCAGCTGAGGCGGGAGACCAAGGGTGCCTTTTCACGTGCCACAGGAATCCTGGGACTCCTATCAAGTTTCACGAGGAGTCCGGCATCGTCTCCTTTGGAGGCACTGATCTCCCCGTACCTCTGGAGTTTTCAAAGGATTTGAGGAATCCGGTCGCGAGGAGGTGGTGAACTAGGTCTTTCTCTGTGGTCTCCACAGGGGATTCAGACATCCTTTCATCTTGGGAGATGGAAGACGAGACTGCATTCAAGTCACTGCAGTGTTATGCGGCCTTAATTCGAGTCAGGGCATCGCGGTGTCCATTCCACTTGAGGCCGCAAACTCAGGGTCCCTCTCACATAGCTAGAGCTGAGAGAAGCCTCCTCTTGAGGTGCTTGTGGTAAGGTGGTATTCCTCTGCAGTCGAAGCCAGGGACTAACCTGTCATCTCGAGTTGATTTTTGGTCCGTGGAGCTCTTTCGTGTTGCTACAGAGACGTCAGGATCCCTCTAGCCTTGAAACAGTGTTCTTGGGGTTTCTCTGGAGTGCCACCAAGGAAATCAAGGCTCCTTTCATGTGTGATGTGCAACACGGAATTGCTCTGCTCGCAGTGCAGGGGAATCGGGCCTCATCTCGCGGCGAGGGGGAAGTCTCATGGTTTTTCTCGAGTTGCGGCGGGAACCTGGGGTATATTCGCGAGTTACGACGGGGATGGCCCTTCCACCCACGTATTTGTTCAGCGACGTCAGGACTCCTGCCTATTTGCGAGGGACAACTCGGGATTCTCCTCGAGGCTTGGCAGGGCAATTGGGACGCCTCTGAAGCTGAGACGGGAGACTAAGGTTCCCTTTCCATGTGCCACAGGAATCCTGGGACTCCTATCAAGTTTCACGAGGAGTCAGGCATCGTCTCCTTTGGAGGCACTGATCTCCGCGTACCTCTGGAGTTTTCAAAGGATGTGAGGCCTCCGGTTCCGATGAGGTGGGGAACTAGGTCTTTCTCTGTGGTCTCCACATGGGATTCAGACATCCTTTCGTCTTGGGAGATGCAAGACGAGCCTGCATTCAAGTCACTGCAGGGATATCTGGCCTTATTTCGAGTCAGGGCATCGCGGTGTTCATTCCATTTGAGGCCGCAAACTCAGGGTCCCTCTCACATACCTAGAGCTGAGAGAAGCCTCCTCTTGAGGTGCTTGTGGTAAGGTGGTATTCCTCTGGAGTCGAAGCCAGGGACTAACCTCTCATCTCGAGTTGATTTTTGGTCCACGGAGCTCTTTTGTGTTGCTACAGTGACCTCAGGATCCCTCTAGCCTTGAAGCAGTGTTCTTGGGTTTTCTCTGGAGTGCCATCAAGAAAATCAAGGCTCCTTTCATGTGTGATGTGCAACACGGAGTTGCTCTGCACGCAGTGCAGGGGAATCGGGCCTCATCTCGCGGCGAGGGGGAAGTCTCATGGTTTTTCTCGAGTTGCGGCGGGAACCTGGGGTATATTCTCGAGTTACGACGGGGATGGCCCTTCCACCCACGTGTTTGTTCAGCGACGTCAGGACTCCTGCCTAGTTGCGAGGGACAACTCGGGATTCTCCTCGAGGCTTGGCAGGGCAATTGGGACGCCTCTCCAGCTGAGGCGGGAGACCAAGGGTCCCTTTCCATGTGCCACAGGAATCCTGGGACTCCTATCAAGTTTCACGAGGAGTCAGGCATCATCTCCTTTGGAGGCACTGATCTCCGCGTACCTCTGGAGTTTTCAAAGGATGTGAGGCCTCCGGTCGCGATGAGATGGGGAACTAGGTCTTTCTCTGTGGTCTCCACAGGTGATTCAGACATCCTTTCGTCTTGGAAGATGCAAGACGAGCCTGCATTCAAGTCACTGCAGGGATATCCGGCCTTATTTCGAGCCAGGGCATCGCGGTGTCCATTCCACTTGAGGCCGCAAACTCAGGGTCCCTCTCACATACCTAGAGCTGAGAGAAGCTTCCTCTTGAGGTGATTGTGGTAAGGTGGTGTTCCTCTGGAATCGGAGCCAGGGACTAACCTCTCATCTCGAGTTGATTTTTGGTCCATGGAGCTCTTTCGTGTTGCTACAGTGACCTCAGGATCCCTCTAGCCTTGAAGCAGTGTTCTTGGGTTTTCTCTGGAGTGCCATCAAGAAAATCAAGGCTCCTTTCATGTGTGATGTGCAACACGGAGTTGCTCTGCACGCAGTGCAGGGGAATCGGGCCTCATCTCCCGGCGAGGGGGAAGTCTTATGGTTTTTCTCGAGTTGCGGCGGGAACCTGGGGTATATTCTCGAGTTACGACGGGGATGGCCCTTCCATCCACGTGTTTGTTCAGCGACGTCAGGACTCCTGTCTAGTTGCGAGGGACAACTCGGGATTCTCCTCGAAGCTTGGCAGGGCAATTGGGACGCCTCTCCAGCTGAGGCGGGAGACCAAGGGTCCCTTTCCACGTGCCACAGGAATCCTGGGACTCCTATCAAGTTTCACGAGGAGTCAGGCATCGTCTCCTTTGGAGGCACTGATCTCTGCGTACCTCTGGAATTTTCAAAGGATGTGAGGCCTCCGGTGGCGATGAGGTGGGGAACTAGGTCTTTCTCTGTGGTCTCCACAGGGTATTCAGACATCCTTTCGTCTTGGGAGATGCAAGACGAGCCTGCATTCAAGTCACTGCAGTGATATCCGGCCTTATTTCGAGTCAGGGCATCGCGGTGTCCATTCCACTTGAGGCCGCAAACTCAGGGTCCCTCTCACATACCTAGTGCTGAGAGAAGCCTCCTCTTGAGGTGCTTCTGGTAAGGTGGTATTCCTCTGGAGTCGAAGCCAGGGACTACCCTCTCATCTCGAGTTGATTTTTGGTCCACGGAGCTCTTTCGTGTGGCTACAGTGACCTCAGGATCCCTCTAGCCTTGAAACAGTGTTCTTGGGGTTTCTCTGGAGTGCCATCAAGAAAATCAGAGGCTCCTTTCATGTGTGATGTGCAACACGGCATTGCTCTGCTCGCAGTGCAGGGGAATCGGGCCTCATCTCGCGGCGAGGGGGAAGTCTCATGGTTTTTCTCGAGTTGCGGCGGGAACCTGGGGTATATTCGCGAGTTACGACGGGGATGGCCCTTCCACCCACGTGTTTGTTCAGCGACGTCAGGACTCCTGCCTAGTTGCGAGGGACAACTCGGGATTCTACTCGAGGCTTGGCAGGGCAGTTGGGACGCCTCTCCAGCTGAGGCAGGAGACCAAGGGTCCCTTTCCACGTGCCACAGGAATCCTGGGACTCCTACTATGTTTCATGAGGAGTCAGGCATCGTCTCCTTTGGAGGCACTGATCTCCGCGTACCTCTGGAGTTTTCAAAGGATGTGAGGCCTCCGGTCGCGATGAGGTGGGGAACTAGGTCTTTCTCTGTGGTCTCCACAGGGGATTCAGACATCCTTTCGTCTTGGCAGATGCAAGACGAGCCTGCATTCAAGTCACTGCAGGGATATCCGGCCTTATTTCGAGTCAGGGAATTGCGGTGTCCATTCCACTTGAGGCCGCAAACTCAGGGTCCCTCTCACATACCTAGAGCTGAGAGAAGCCTCCTCTTGAGGTGCTTGTGGTTAGGTGGTATTCCTCTGGAGTCGACGCCAGGGACTAACCTCTCATCTCGAGTTGATTTTTGGTCCACGGAGCTCTTTCGTGTTGCTACAGTGACATCAGGATCCCTCTAGCCTTGAAACAGTGTTCTTGGAGATTCTCTGGAGTGCCATCAAGGAAATCAAGGCTCTTTTCATGTGTGATGTGCAACACGGAATTGCTCTGCACGCAGTGCAGGGGAATCAGGCCTCATCTCGCGGCGAGGGGGAAGGCTCAGGTTTTTCTCGAGTTGCGGCGGAACCTGGGGTATATTCTCGAGTTACGACGGGGATGGCCCTTCCACACACGTGTGTGTTTAGCGACGTCAGGACTCCTGCCTAGTTGCGAGGGACAACTTGGGATTCTCCTCGAGGCTTGGCAGGGCAATTGGGATGCCTATCCAGCTGAGGCGGGAGACCAAGGGTCCCTTTTCACGTGCCACAGGAATCCTGGGACTCCTATCAAGTTTCACGAGGAGTCAGGCATCGTCTCCTTTGGAGGCACTGATCTCCGCGTACCTCTGGAGTTTTCAAAGGATTTGAGGAATCCGGTCGCGAGGAGGTGGTGAACTAGGTCTTTCTCTGTGGTCTCCACAGGGGATTCAGACATCCTTTCATCTTGGGAGATGCAAGACGAGACTGCATTCAAGTCACTGCAGTGTTATGCGGCCTTAATTCGAGTCAGGGCATCGCGGTGTCCATTCCACTTGAGGCCGCAAACTCAGGGTCCCTCTCACATAGCTAGAGCTGAGAGAAGCCTCCTCTTGAGGTGCTTGTGGTAAGGTGGTATTCCTCTGCAGTCGAAGCCAGGGACTAACCTGTCATCTCGAGTTGATTTTTGGTCCGTGGAGCTCTTTCGTGTTGCTACAGAGACGTCAGGATCCCTCTAGCCTTGAAACAGTGTTCTTGGGGTTTCTCTGGAGTGCCACCAAGGAAATCAAGGCTCCTTTCATGTGTGATGTGCAACACGGAATTGCTCTGCTCGCAGTGCAGGGGAATCGGGCCTCATCTCGCGGCGAGGGGGAAGTCTCATGGTTTTTCTCGAGTTGCGGCGGGAACCTGGGGTATATTCGCGAGTTACGACGGGGATGGCCCTTCCACCCACGTATTTGTTCAGCGACGTCAGGACTCCTGCCTATTTGCGAGGGACAACTCGGGATTCTCCTCGAGGCTTGGCAGGGCAATTGGGACGCCTCTGAAGCTGAGACGGGAGACTAAGGTTCCCTTTCCATGTGCCACAGGAATCCTGGGACTCCTATCAAGTTTCACGAGGAGTCAGGCATCGACTCCTTTGGAGGCACTGATCTCCGCGTACCTCTGGAGTTTTCAAAGGATGTGAGGCCTCCGGTCGCGATGAGGTGGGGAACTAGGTCTTTCTCTGTGGTCTCCACATGGGATTCAGACATCCTTTCGTCTTGGGAGATGCAAGACGAGCCTGCATTCAAGTCACTGCAGGGATATCTGGCCTTATTTCGAGTCAGGGCATCGCGATGTTCATTCCATTTGAGGCCGCAAACTCAGGGTCCCTCTCACATACCTAGAGCTGAGAGAAGCATCCTCTTGAGGTGCTAGTGGTAAGGTGGTATTCCTCTGGAGTCGAAGCCAGGGACTAACCTCTCATCTCGAGTTGATTTTTGGTCCACGGAGCTCTTTCGTGTTGCTACAGTGACCTCAGGATCCCTCTAGCCTTGAAGCAGTGTTCTTGGGTTTTCTCTGGAGTGCCATCAAGAAAATCAAGGCTCCTTTCATGTGTGATGTGCAACACGGAGTTGCTCTGCACGCAGTGCAGGGGAATCGGGCCTCATCTCGCGGCGAGGGGGAAGTCTCATGGTTTTTCTCGAGTTGCGGCGGGAACCTGGGGTATATTCTCGAGTTACGACGGGGATGGCCCTTCCACCCACGTGTTTGTTCAGCGACGTCAGGACTCCTGCCTAGTTGCGAGGGACAACTCGGGATTCTCCTCGAGGCTTGGCAGGGCAATTGGGACGCCTCTCCAGCTGAGGCGGGAGACCAAGGGTCCCTTTCCATGTGCCACAGGAATCCTGGGACTCCTATCAAGTTTCACGAGGAGTCAGGCATCATCTCCTTTGGAGGCACTGATCTCCGCGTACCTCTGGAGTTTTCAAAGGATGTGAGGCCTCCGGTCGCGATGAGATGGGGAACTAGGTCTTTCTCTGTGGTCTCCACAGGGTATTCAGACATCCTTTCGTCTTGGGAGATGCAAGACGAGCCTGCATTCAAGTCACTGCAGTGATATCCGGCCTTATTTCGAGTCAGGGCATCGCGGTGTCCATTCCACTTGAGGCCGCAAACTCAGGGTCCCTCTCACATACCTAGTGCTGAGAGAAGCCTCCTCTTGAGGTGCTTATGGTAAGGAGGTATTCCTCTGGAGTCGAAGCCAGGGACTACCCTCTCATCTCGAGTTGATTTTTGGTCCACGGAGCTCTTTCGTGTGGCTACAGTGACCTGAGGATCCCTCTAGCCTTGAAACAGTGTTCTTGGGGTTTCTCTGGAGTGCCATCAAGGAAATCAAGGCTCCTTTCATGTGTGATGTGCAAGACGGAATTGCTCTGCACGCAGTGCAGGGGAATCGGGCCTCATCTAGCGGCGAGGGGGAAGGCTCATGATTTTTCTCGAGTTGCGGCGGGAACCTGGGGTATATTCTCGAGTTACGACGGGGATGGCCCTTCCACCCACGTGTTTATTCAGCGACGTCAGGACTCCTGCCAAGTTGCGAGGGACAAGTCGGGATTCTCCTCGAGGCTTGGCAGGGCAATTGGGACGCCTCTCCAGCTGAGGCGGGAGACCAAGGGTCCCTTTCCACGTGCCACAGGAATCCTGGGACTCCTATCAAGTTTCACGAGGAGTCAGGCATCGTCTCCTTTGGAGGCACTGATCTCCACGCACCTCAGGAATTTTCAAAGGATGTGAGGCCTCCGGTGGCGATGAGGTGGGGAACTAGGTCTTTCTCTGTGGTCTGCACAGGGGATTCAGACATCCTTTCGTCTTGGGAGATGCCAGACGAGCCTGCATTCAAGTCACTGCAGGGATATCCGGCCTTATTTCCCGTCAGGGCATCGCAGTGTCCATTCCACTTGAGGCCGCAAACTCAGGGTCCCTCTCACATACCTAGAGCTGAGAGAAGCCTCCTCTTGAGGAGCTTGTGTTAAGGTGGTATTCCTCTGGAGTCGAAGCCAGGGACTAACCTCTCATCTTGAGTTGATTTCTGGTCCACGGAGCTCTTTCGTGTTGCTACAGTGACCTCAGGATCCCTCTAGCCTTGAAACAGTGTTCTTGGGGTTTCTCTGGAGTGCCATCAAGGAAATCAAGGCTCCTTTCATGTGTGATGTGCAACACGGAATTGCTCTGCACGCAGTGCAGGGGAATCAGGCCTCATCTCCCGGCGAGGGGGAAGTCTCATGGTTTTTCTCTAGTTGCGGCGGAAACCTGGGGTATATTCTCGAGTTACGAAGGGGCTGGCCCTTCCACACACATGTTTGTTCAGCGACGTCAGGACTCCTGCCTAGTTGCGAGGGACAACTCGGGATTCTACTCGAGGCTTGGCAGGGCAATTGGGACGCCTCTCCAGCTGAGGCGGGAGACCAAGGGTCCCTTTCCACGTGCCACAGGAATCCTGCAAATCCTATCAAGTTTCACGAGGAGTCAGGCATCGTCTCCTTTGGAGGCACTGATCTCTGCGTACCTCTGAAGTTTTCAAAGGATTTGAGGCCTCCGGTCGCGATGAGGTGGGGAACTAGGTCTTTCTCTGTGGTCTGCACAGGGGATTCAAACATCCTTTCATCTTGGTAGATGCAAGACAAGCCGGCATTCAAGTCACTGCAGAGATATCTGGCCTTATTTCGAGTCAGGGCATCGCGGTGTCCATTCCACTTGAGGCCGCAAACTCAGGGTCCCTCTCACATACCTAGAGCTGAGAGAAGCCTCCTCTTGAGGTGCTTGTGGTAAGGTGGTATTCCTCTGGAGTCGAAGCCAGGGACTAACCTCTCATCTCGAGTCGATTTTTGGTCCACGGAGCTCTTTTGTGTTGCTACAGTGACCTCAGGATCCCTCTAGCCTTGAAAGAGTGTTCTTGGGGTTTCTCTGGAGTGCCATCAAGGAAATCAAGTCTCCTTTCATGTGTGATGTGCAACACGGAATTGCTCTGCACGCAGTGCAGGGGAATCGGGTCTCATCTCGCGGCGAGGGGGAAGTCTCATGGTTTTTCTCGAGTTGCGGCGGGAACCTGGGGTATATTCTCGAATTACGACGGGGATGGCCCTTCCACACACGTGTTTGTTCAGCGACGGCAGGATTCCTGCCTAGTTGCGAGGGACAACTCGGGATTCTCCTCGAAGCTTGGCAGGGCAATTGGGACGCCTCTGCAGCTGAGGCGGGAGACCAAGGGTCCCTTTCCACGTGCCACAGGAATCCTGGGACTCCTATCAAGTTTCACGAGTAGTCAGGCATCGTCTCCTTTGGAAGCACTGATCTCCGCGTACCTCTGGAGTTTTGAAAGGATGTGAGGCCTCCGGCCTCAATGAGGTGGGGAACTAGGTCTTTCTCTGTGGTCTCCACAGGGGATTCAGACATGCTTTCGTCTTGGGAAATGCAAGACGAGCCTGCATTCAAGTCACTGCAGGGATATCCGGCCTTATTTCAAGTCAGGGCATCGCAGTGGCCATTCCACTTGAGGCCGCAAACTCAGGGTCCCTCTCACATACCTAGAGCTGAGAGAAGCCTCCACTTGAGGTGCTTGTGGTAAGGTGGTATTCCTCTGGAGTCGAAGCCAGGGACTAACCTCTCATCTCGAGTTGATTTTTGGTCCATGGAGCTCTTTCGTGTTGCTACAGTGACCTCAGGATCCCTCTAGCCTTGAAACAGTGTTCTTGGGTTTTCTCTAGAGTGCCATCAAGGAAATCAAGGCTCCTTTCATGTGTGATGTGCAACACGGAATTGCTCTGCACGCAGTGCAGGGGAATCGGGCCTCATCTCGCGGCGAGGGGGAAGTCTCATGATTTTTCTCCAGTTGCGGCGGGAACCTGGGGTATATTCTGGAGTTACGACGGGGAAGGCCCTTCCAACCACGTGTTTCTTCAGCGACGTCAGCACTCCTGCTTAGTTGCGAGGGACAACTCGGGATTCTCTTCGACGCTTGGCAGGGCAATTTGGAGGCCTCTCCAGCTGAGGCGGAGACCAATTGTCCCTTTCCACGTGCCACAGGAATCCTGGGACTCCTATCAAGTTTCACGAGGAGTCAGGTATCGTCTCCTTTGGAGGCACTGATCTCCGCGTCCCTCTGGAGTTTTCAAAGGATTTGAGGCCTCTGGTCGAAGATGAGGTGGGGAACTAGGTCTTTCTCTGTGGTCTCCACAGGGGATTCAGACATCCTTTCGTCTTGGGAGATGCAAGACGAGCCTGCATTCAAGTCACTGCAGGGATATCCGGACTTATTTCGAGTCAGGGCATCACGGTGTCCATTTCACTTGAGGCCGTAAACTCAGAATCCCTCTCAGATACCTAGAGCTGAGAGAAGCCTCCTCTTGAGGTGCTTGTGGTAAGGTGGTATTCCTCTGGAGTCGAATCCAGGGACTAACCTCTCTTCTCGAGTTGATTTTTGGTCCACAGAGTTCTTTCGTGTTGCTACAGTGACCTCAGGATCTCTCGAGCCTTCAAACAGTGTTCTTGGGATTTCTCTGGAGTGCCATCAAGGAAATCAAGGCACCTTTCATGTGTGATGTGCAAGACGGAATTGCTCTGCAAGCAGTACAGGGGAATCGGGCCTCATCTCGCATCGAGGGGGACGTCTCATGGTTTTTCTCGAGTTGCGGCGGGAACCTGGGGTATATTCTCGAGTTACGACGGGGATGGCCCTTCCACCCACGTGTTTGTTCGGCGACGTCAGGACTCCTGCCTAGTTGCGAGGGACAACTCGGGATTCTCCTCGAGGCTTGGCAGGGCAATTGGAACGCCTCTCCAGCTGAGGCGGGAGACCAAGGGTCCATTTCCACGTGCCACAAGAATCCTGGGACTCCTATTAAGTTTCACGAGGAGTCAGGCATCGTCTCCTTTGCAGGCACTGATCTCCGCGTACCTCTGGAGTTTTCAAAGGATGTGAGGCCTCCGGTCGCGATGAGGTGGGGAACTAGGTCTTTCTCTGTGGTCTCCACAGGGGATTCAGACATCCTTTCACCTTGGGAGATGCAAGACGAGCCTGCATTCAAGTCACTGCAGGGATATGCGGCCTTATTTCGCGTCAGGGCATCGCGGTGTCCATTCCACTTGAGGCCGCAAACTCAGGGTCCCCCTCAGATACCTAGAGGTGAGAGAAGCCTCCTCTTGAGGTGCTGTGGTAAGGTGGTATTCCTCTGGAGTCGAAGCCAGGGACTAACCTCTCATCTCGAGTTGATTTTTGGTCCACGGAGCTCTTTCGTGTTGCTACAGTGACCTCAGGATCCCTCTAGCCTTGAAACATTGTTCTTGGGGTTTCTCTGAAGTGCCATCAAGGAAATCAAGGCTCCTTTCATGTGTGATGTGCAACACGGAATTGCTCTGCACGCAGTGCAGGGGAATCGGGCCTCATCTCATGGCGAGGGGTAAGTCTCATGATTTTCCTCGAGTTCCGGCGGGAACATGGGGTATATTCTCGAATTACGACGGGGATGGCCCTGCCACACACGTGTTTGTTCAGCGACGGCAGGATTCCTGCCTAGTTGCGAGGGACAACTCGGGATTCTCCTCGAGGCTTGGCAGGGCAATTGGGACGCCTCTCCACCTGAGGCGGGAGACCAAGGGTCACTTTCCACGTGCCACAGGAATCCTGGAAATCCTATCAAGTTTCAAGAGGAGTCAGGCATCGTCACCTTTGGAGGCACTGATTTCCGCGTACCTCTGGAGTTTTGAAAGGATGTGAGGCCTCCGTCCTCAATGAGGTGGGGAACTAGGTCTTTCTCTGTGGTCTCCACAGGGGATTCAGACATCCTTTCGTCTTGGGAAATGCAAGAGGAGCCTGCATTCAAGTCACTGCAGGGATATCCGGGCTTATTTCGAGTCAGGGCATCGCGGTGTCCATTCCACTTGAGGCCGCAAACTCAGGGTCCCTCTCACATACCTAGAGCTGAGAGAAGCCTCCTCTTGAGGTGCTTGTGGTAAGGTGGTATTCCTCTGGAGTCGAAGCCACGGACTAACCTCTCATCTCGAGTTGATTTTTGGTCCACGGAGCTCTTTCGTGTTGCTACAGTGACCTCAGGATCCCTCTAGCCTTGAAACAGTGTTCTTTTGGTTTCTCTGGAGTGCCATCAAGGAAATCAAGGCTCCTTTCATGTGTGATGTGCAACACGGAATTGCTCTGCATGCAGTGCAGGGGAATCGGGCCTCATCTCGCAGCGAGGGGGAAGTCTCATGGTTTTCCTCGAGTTGCGGCGGGAACCTGGGGTATATTCTCGAGTTACGACGGGGATGGCCCTTCCACACACGTGTGTGTTTAGCGACGTCAGGACTCCTGCCTAGTTGCGAGGGACAACTTGGGATTCTCCTCGAGGCGTGGCAGGGCAATTGGGATGCCTATCCAGCTGAGGCGGGAGACCAAGGGTCCCTTTCCACGTGCCACAGGAATCCTGGGACTCCTATAAAGTTTCACGAGGAGTCAGGCATCGTCTCCTTTGGAGGCACTGATCTCCGCGTACCTCTGGAGTTTTCAAAGGATGTGAGGCCTCTGGTCGCCATGAAGTGGGGAACTAGGTCGTTATCTGTGGTCTCCACAGGGGATTCAGACATCCTTTCATCTTTGGAGATGCAAGACGAGCCTGCATTCAAGTCACTGCAGGGATATCTGGCCTTATTTCGAGTCAGGGCATCGTGGTGTCCATTCCACTTGAGGCCGCAAACTCAGGGTCACTCTCACATAGTTAGAGCTGAGAGAAGCCTCCTTTTGAGGTGCTTGTGGTAAGGTGGTATTCCTCTGGAGTCGAAGTCAGGGACTAACCTTTCATCTCGAGTTGATTTTTAGCCCACGGAGCTCTTTCGTGTTGCTACAGTGACCTCGGGATCCCTCTAGCCTTGAAACAGTGTTCTTGGGGTTTCTCTGGAGTGCCATCAAGGAAATCAAGGCTCGTTTCATGTGTCATGTTCAACACTTAATTGCTCTGCACGCAGTGCAAGGGAATCGGGCCTCATCTCGCGGCGAGGGGGAAGTCCCATTGTTTTTCTCGAGTTGCGGCGGGAACCTGGGTACATTCTCGAGTTACGACGGAGATGGCCCTTCCACACACGTGTTTTTTCAGCGACGTCAGGACTCCTGCCTAGTTGTGACGGACAACTCGGGATTCTCCTCGAGGCTTGGCAGGGCAATTGGGTCGCCTCGCCAGCTGAGAGGGAGACCAAGGGTCCCTTTCCACGTGCCACAGGAATCCTGGGACTCCTATCAAGTTTCACGAGGAGTCAGGCATCGTCTCCTTTGGAGGCACTGATCTCCCCGTACCTCTGGAGTTTTCAAATGATGTAAGGCCTCCGGTCGCGACGAGGTGGGGAACTAGGTCTTTCTCTGTGGTCCTCACAGGGGCTTCAGACATCCTTTCGTCTTTGGAGATGCAAGACGAGCCTGCATTCAAGTCACTGCAGGCATATCCGGCCTTATTTCGAGTCAGGGCATCGCGGTGTCCATTCCACTTGAGGCCGCAAACTCAGGGTCCCTCTCACATACCTAGAGCTGAGAGAAGCCTCCTCTTGAGGTGCTTGTGGTAAGGTGGTATTCCTCTGGAGTCGAATCCAGGGACTAACCTTTCTTCTCGAGTTGATTTTTGGTCCACAGAGTTCTTTCGTGTTGCTACAGTGACCTCAGGATCCCTCTAGCCTTGAAACAGTGTTCTTGGGGTTTCTCTGGAGTGCCATCAAGGAAATCAAGGCTCCTTTCATGTGTGATGTACAAGACGGAATTGCTCTGCACGCAGTACAGGGGAATCGGGCCTCATCTCGCATCGACGGGGAAGTCTCATGGTTTTCTCGAGTTGCGGCGGGAACCTTGGGTATATTCGCGAGTTACGACGGGGATGGCCCTTCCACCCACGTGTTTGTTCAGCGACGTCAGGACTCCTGACTAGTTGCGAGGGACAACTCGGGATTCTCCTCGAGGCTTGGCAGGCAATTGGAACGCCTCTCCAGCTGAGGCGGGAGACCAAGTGTCCCTTTCCACGTGCCACAAGAATCCTGGGACTCCTATCAAGTTTCACGAGGAGTCAGGCATCGTATCCTTTGGAGGCACTGATCTCCGAGTACCTCTGGAGTTTTCAAAGGATGTGAGGCCTCCGGTCGCGATGAGGTGGGGAACTAGGTCTTTCTCTGTGGTCTCCACAGGGGATTCAGACATCCTTTACTCTTGGGAGATGCAAGACGAGCCTGCATTAAAGTCACTGCAGGGATATCCGGCCTTATTTCGCGTCAGGGCATCGCAGTGTCCATTCCACTAGAGGCCGCAAACTCAGGGTCCCTGTCACATACATACAGCTGAGAGAAGCCTCCTCTTGAGGTGCTTGTGGTAAGGTGGTATTCCTCTGGAGTTGAAACCAGGGACTAACCTCTCATCTCGAGTTGATTTGTGGTCCACGGAGCTCTTTCGTGTTGCTACAGTGACCTCAGGATCTCTCTAGCCTTGAAACAGTGTTCTTGGGGTTTCTCTGGAGTGCCATCAAGGAAATCAAGGCTCCTTTCATGTGTGATGTGCAACACGGAATTGCTCTGCACGCATTGCAGGGGAATCGGGCCTCATCTCGCGGCGAGGGGGAAGTCTCATGGTTTTTCTCGAGTTGCGGCGGGAACCTGGGGTATATTCTCGAATTACGACGGGGATGGCCCTTCCACTCACGTGTTTGTTCAGCGACGTCAGGACTCCTGCCTAGTTGCGAGGGACAACTCGGGATTCTTCTCGAGGCTTGGCAGGGCAATTGGGACGCCTCTCCAGCTGAGGCGGGAGACCAAGGGTCCCTTTCCACGTGCCACAGGAATCCTGGGACTCCTATCAAGTTTCACGAGGAGTCAGGCATCGTCTCCTTTGGAGGCAATGATCTCCGCGTACCTCTGGAGTTTTCAAAGGATGTGAGGCCTCCGGTCGTGATGTGGTGGGGAATTAGGTCTTTCCTCTGTGGTCTCCACAGGGGATTCAGACATCCTTTCGTCTTGGGAAATGCAAGACGAGCCTGCATTCAGATCACTGCAGGGATATCCGGGCTTATTTCGAGTCAGGGCATCGCGGTGTCCATTCCACTTGAGGCCGCAAACTCAGGGTCCCTCTCACATACCTAGAGCTGAGAGAAGCCTCCTCTTGAGGTGCTTGTGGTAAGGTGGTATTCCTCTGGAGTCGAAGCCAGGGACTAACCTCTCATCTCGAGTTGATTTTTGGTCCACGGAGCTCTTTCGTGTTGCTACAGTGACCTCAGGATCCCTCTAGCCTTGAAACAGTGTTCTTTTGGTTTCTCTGGAGTGCCATCAAGGAAATCAAGGCTCCTTTCATGTGTGATGTGCAACACGGAATTGCTCTACATGCAGTGCAGGGGAATCGGGCCTCATCTCGCGGCGAGGGGGAAGTCTCACTGTTTTTCTCGGGTTGCGGCGGGAACCTGGGGTATATTCTCGAATTACGACGGGGATGGCCCTGCCACACACGTGTTTGTTCAGCGACGGCAGGATTCCTGCCTAGTTGCGAGGGACAACTCGGGATTCTCCTCGAGGCTTGGCAGGGCAATTGGGACGCCTCTCCAGCTGAGGCGGGAGACCAAGGGTCCCTTTCCACGTGCCACAGGAATCCTGGAAATCCTATCAAGTTTCAAGAGGAGTCAGGCATCGTCACCTTTGGAGGCACTGATTTCCGCGTACCTCTGGAGTTTTGAAAGGATGTGAGGCCTCCGTCCTCAATGAGGTGGGGAACTAGGTCTTTCTCTGTGGTCTCCACAGGGGATTCAGACATCCTTTCGTCTTGGGAAATGCAAGACGAGCCTGCATTCAAGTCACTGCAGGGATATCCGGCCTCATTTCAAGTCAGGGCATCGCAGTGTCCATTCCACTTGAGGCCGCAAACTCAGGGTCCCTCTCACATACCTAGAGCTGAGAGAAGCCTCCTCTTGAGGTGCTTGTGGTAAGGTGGTATTCCTCTGGAGTCGAAGCCAGGGACTAACCTCTCATCTCGAGTTGATTTTTGGTCCATGGAGCTCTTTCGTGTTGCTACAGTGACCTCAGGATCCCTCTAGCCTTGAAACAGTGTTCTTGGGGTTTCTCTAGAGTGCCATCAAGGAAATCAAGGCTCCTTTCATGTGTGATGTGCAACACGGAATTGCTCTGCACGCAGTGCAGGGGAATCGGGCCTCATCTCGCGGCGAGGGGGAAGTCTCATGATTTTTCTCGAGTTGCGGCGGGAACCTGGGGTATATTCTGGAGTTACGACGGGGAAGGCCCTTCCAACCACGTGTTTGTTCAGCGACGTCAGCACTCCTGCCTAGTTGCGAGGGACAACTCGGGATTCTCTTCGACGCTTGGCAGGGCAATTTGGAGGCCTCTCCAGCTGAGGCGGAGACCAATTGTCCCTTTCCACGTGCCACAGGAATCCTGGGACTCCTATCAAGTTTCACGAGGAGTCAGGTATCGTCTCCTTTGGAGGCACTGATCTCCGCGTATCTCTGGAGTTTTCAAAGGATGTGAGGCCTCTGGTCGCCATGAGGTGGGGAACTAGGTCTTTCTCTGTGGTCTCCACAGGGGATTCAGACATCCTTTCATTTTCGGAGATGCAAGACGAGCCTGCATTCAAGTCACTGCAGGGATATCCGGCGTTTTTTCGCGTCAGGGCATCGCAGTGTCCATTCCACTTGAGGCCGCAAACTCAGGGTCCCTCTCACATACCTAGAGCTGAGAGAAGCCTCCTCTTGAGGTGCTTGTGGTAAGGTGGTATTCCTCTGGAGTCAAAGCCAGGGACTAACCTCTCATCTCGAGATGATTTTTGGTCCACGGAGCTCTTTCGTGTTGCTACAGTGACCTCAGGATCACTCTAGCCTTGAAACAGTGTTCTTGGGGTTTTTCTGGAGTGCCATCAAGGAAATCAAGGCTCCTTTCATGTTTGACGTGCAGCACGGAATTGCTCTGCACGCAGTGCAGGGGAATCGGGCCTCATATCAAGGCGAGGGGTAAGTCTCATGATTTTTCTCGAGTTGCGGCGGGAACATGGGGTATATTCTCGAATTACGACGGGGATGGCCCTTCCACCCACGTGTTTGTTCAGCGACGTCAGGACTCCTGCCTAGTTGCGAGGGACAACTCGGGATTCTTCTCGAGGCTTGGCAGGGCAATTGGGACGCCTCTCCAGCTGAGGCGGGAGACCAAGGGTCCCTTTCCACGTGCCACAGGAATCCTGGGACTCCTATCAAGTTTCACGAGGAGTCAGGCATCGTCTCCTTTGGAGGCACTGATCTCCGCGTACCTCTGGAGTTTTCAAAGGATATGAGGCCTCTGGTCGTGATGTGGTGGGGAATTAGGTCTTTCCTCTGTGGTCTCCACAGGGGATTCAGACATCCTTTCGTCTTGGGAAATGCAAGAGGAGCCTGCATTCAAGTCACTGCAGGGATATCCGGGCTTATTTCGAGTCAGGGCATCGCGGTGTCCATTCCACTTGAGGCCGCAAACTCAGGGTCCCTCTCACATACCTAGAGCTGAGAGAAGCCTCCTCTTGAGGTGCTTGTGGTAAGGTGGTATTCCTCTGGAGTCGAAGCCACGGACTAACCTCTCATCTCGAGTTGATTTTTGGTCCACGGAGCTCTTTCGTGTTGCTACAGTGACCTCAGGATCCCTCTAGCCTTGAAACAGTGTTCTTTTGGTTTCTCTGGAGTGCCATCAAGGAAATCAAGGCTCCTTTCATGTGTGATGTGCAACACGGAATTGCTCTGCATGCAGTGCAGGGGAATCGGGCCTCATCTCGCAGCGAGGGGGAAGTCTCATGGTTTTCCTCGAGTTGCGGCGGGAACCTGGGGTATATTCTCGAGTTACGACGGGGATGGCCCTTCCACACACGTGTGTGTTTAGCGACGTCAGGACTCCTGCCTAGTTGTGAGGGACAACTTGGGATTCTCCTCGAGGCGTGGCAGGGCAATTGGGATGCCTATCCAGCTGAGGCGGGAGACCAAGGGTCCCTTTCCACGTGCCACAGGAATCCTGGGACTCCTATAAAGTTTCACGAGGAGTCAGGCATCGTCTCCTTTGGAGGCACTGATCTCCGCGTACCTCTGGAGTTTTCAAAGGATGTGAGGCCTCTGGTCGCCATGAAGTGGGGAACTAGGTCGTTATCTGTGATCTCCACAGGGGATTCAGACATCCTTTCGTCTTGGGAGATGCAAGACGAGCCTGCATTCAAGTCACTGCAGGGATATCTGGCCTTATTTCGAGTCAGGGCATCGTGGTGTCCATTCCACTTGAGGCCGCAAACTCAGGGTCACTCTCACATAGTTAGAGCTGAGAGAAGCCTCCTTTTGAGGTGCTTGTGGTAAGGTGGTATTCCTCTGGAGTCGAAGCCAGGGACTAACCTTTCATCTCGAGTTGATTTTTAGCCCACGGAGCTCTTTCGTGTTGCTACAGTGACCTCGGGATCCCTCTAGCCTTGAAACAGTGTTCTTGGGGTTTCTCTGGAGTGCCATCAAGGAAATCAAGGCTCGTTTCATGTGTCATGTTCAACACTTAATTGCTCTGCACGCAGTGCAAGGGAATCGGGCCTCATCTCGCGGCGAGGGGGAAGTCCCATTGTTTTTCTCGAGTTGCGGCGGGAACCTGGGTACATTCTCGAGTTACGACGGAGATGGCCCTTCCACACACGTGTTTTTTCAGCGACGTCAGGACTCCTGCCTAGTTGTGACGGACAACTCGGGATTCTCCTCGAGGCTTGGCAGGGCAATTGGGTCGCCTCGCCAGCTGAGAGGGAGACCAAGGGTCCCTTTCCACGTGCCACAGGAATCCTGGGACTCCTATCAAGTTTCACGAGGAGTCAGGCATCGTCTCCTTTGGAGGCACTGATCTCCCCGTACCTCTGGAGTTTTCAAAGGATGTGAGGCCTCCGGTCGCGACGAGGTGGGGAACTAGTTCTTTCTCTGTGGTCCTCACAGGGGCTTCAGACATCCTTTCGTCTTTGGAGATGCAAGACGAGCCTGCATTCAAGTCACTGCAGGCATATCCGGCCTTATTTCGAGTCAGGGCATCGCGGTGTCCATTCCACTTGAGGCCGCAAACTCAGGGTCCCTCTCACATACCTAGAGCTGAGAGAAGCCTCCTCTTGAGGTGCTTGTGGTAAGGTGGTATTCCTCTGGAGTCGAATCCAGGGACTAACCTTTCTTCTCGAGTTGATTTTTGGTCCACAGAATTCTTTCGTGTTGCTACAGTGACCTCAGGATCCCTCTAGCCTTGAAACAGTGTTCTTGGGGTTTCTCTGGAGTGCCATCAAGGAAATCAAGGCTCCTTTCATGTGTGATGTACAAGACGGAATTGCTCTGCACGCAGTACAGGGGAATCGGGCCTCATCTCGCATCGACGGGGAAGTCTCATGGTTTTCTCGAGTTGCGGCGGGAACCTTGGGTATATTCGCGAGTTACGACGGGGATGGCCCTTCCACCCACGTGTTTGTTCAGCGACGTCAGGACTCCTGACTAGTTGCGAGGGACAACTCGGGATTCTCCTCGAGGCTTGGCAGGCAATTGGAACGCCTCTCCAGCTGAGGCGGGAGACCAAGTGTCCCTTTCCACGTGCCACAAGAATCCTGGGACTCCTATCAAGTTTCACGAGGAGTCAGGCATCGTATCCTTTGGAGGCACTGATTTCCGAGTACCTCTGGAGTTTTCAAAGGATGTGAGGCCTCCGGTCGCGATGAGGTGGGGAACTAGGTCTTTCTCTGTGGTCTCCACAGGGGATTCAGACATCCTTTACTCTTGGGAGATGCAAGACGAGCCTGCATTCAAGTCACTGCAGGGATATCCGGCCTTATTTCGCGTCAGGGCATCGCAGTGTCCATTCCACTAGAGGCCGCAAACTCAGGGTCCCTGTCACATACCTACAGCTGAGAGAAGCCTCCTCTTGAGGTGCTTGTGGTAAGGTGGTATTCCTCTGGAGTTGAAACCAGGGACTAACCTCTCATCTCGAGTTGATTTGTGGTCCACGGAGCTCTTTCGTGTTGCTACAGTGACCTCAGGATCTCTCTAGCCTTGAAACAGTGTTCTTGGGGTTTCTCTGGAGTGCCATCAAGGAAATCAAGGCTCCTTTCATGTGTGATGTGCAACACGGAATTGGTCTGCACGCAGTGCAGGGGAATCGGGCCTCATCTCGCGGCGAGGGGGAAGTCTCATGGTTTTTCTCGAGTTGCGGCGGGAACCTGGGGTATATTCTCGAATTACGACGGGGATGGCCCTTCCACTCACGTGTTTGTTCAGCGACGTCAGGACTCCTGCCTAGTTGCGAGGGACAACTCGGGATTCTTCTCGAGGCTTGGCAGGGCAATTGGGACGCCTCTTCAGCTGAGGCGGGAGACCAAGGGTCCCTTTCCACGTGCCACAGGAATCCTGGGACTCCTATCAAGTTTCACGAGGAGTCAGGCATCGTCTCCTTTGGAGGCAATGATCTCCGCGTACCTCTGGAGTTTTCAAAGGATGTGATGCCTCCGGTCGTGATGTGGTGGGGAATTAGGTCTTTCCTCTGTGGTCTCCACAGGGGATTCAGACATCCTTTCGTCTTGGGAAATGCAAGACGAGCCTGCATTCAAGTCACTGCAGGGATATCCGGGCTTATTTCGAGTCAGGGCATCGCGGTGTCCAATCCACTTGAGGCCGCAAACTCAGGGTCCCTCTCACATACCTAGAGCTGAGAGAAGCCTCCTCTTGAGGTGCTTGTGGTAAGGTGGTATTCCTCTGGAGTCGAAGCCAGGGACTAACCTCTCATCTCGAGTTGATTTTTGGTCCACGGAGCTCTTTCGTGTTGCTACAGTGACCTCAGGATCCCTCTAGCCTTGAAACAGTGTTCTTTTGGTTTCTCTGGAGTGCCATCAAGGAAATCAAGGCTCCTTTCATGTGTGATGTGCAACACGGAATTGCTCTACATGCAGTGCAGGGGAATCGGGCATCATCTCGCGGCGAGGGGGAAGTCTCATGGTTTTTCTCGAGTTGCGGCGGGAACCTGGGGTATATTCTCGAATTACGACGGGGATGGCCCTGCCACACACGTGTTTGTTCAGCGACGGCAGGATTCCTGCCTAGTTGCGAGGGACAACTCGGGATTCTCCTCGAGGCTTGGCAGGGCAATTGGGACGCCTCTCCACCTGAGGCGGGAGACCAAGGGTCCCTTTCCACGTGCCACAGGAATCCTGGAAATCCTATCAAGTTTCAAGAGGAGTCAGGCATCGTCACCTTTGGAGGCACTGATTTCCGCGTACCTCTGGAGTTTTGAAAGGATGTGAGGCCTCCGTCCTCAATGAGGTGGGGAACTAGGTCTTTCTCTGTGGTCTCCACAGGGGATTCAGACATCCTTTCGTCTTGGGAAATGCAAGACGAGCCTGCATTCAAGTCACTGCAGGGATATCCGGCCTTATTTCGCGTCAGGGCATCGCAGTGTCCATTCCACTAGAGGCCGCAAACTCAGGGTCCCTGTCACATACCTACAGCTGAGAGAAGCCTCCTCTTGAGGTGCTTGTGGTAAGGTGGTATTCCTCTGGAGTTGAATCCAGGGACTAACCTCTCATCTCGAGTTGATTTGTGGTCCACGGAGCTCTTTCGTGTTGCTACAGTGACCTCAGGATCCCTCTAGCCTTGAAACAGTGTTCTTGGGGTTTCTCTAGAGTGCCATCAAGGAAATCAAGGCTCCTTTCATGTGTGATGTGCAACACGGAATTGCTCTGCACGCAGTGCAGGGGAATCGGGCCTCATCTCGCGGCGAGGGGGAAGTCTCATGATTTTTCTCGAGTTGCGGCGGGAACCTGGGGTATATTCTGGAGTTACGACGGGGAAGGCCCTTCCAACCACGTGTTTGTTCAGCGACGTCAGCACTCCTGCCTAGTTGCGAGGGACAACTCGGGATTCTCTTCGACGCTTGGCAGGGCAATTTGGAGGCCTCTCCAGCTGAGGCGGAGACCAATTGTCCCTTTCCACGTGCCACAGGAATCCTGGGACTCCTATCAAGTTTCACGAGGAGTCAGGTATCGTCTCCTTTGGAGGCACTGATCTCCGCGTATCTCTGGAGTTTTCAAAGGATGTGAGGCCTCTGGTCGCGATGAGGTGGGGAACTAGGTCTTTCTCTGTGGTCTCCACAGGGGATTCAGACATCCTTTCATTTTCGGAGATGCAAGACGAGCCTGCATTCAAGTCACTGCAGGGATATCCGGCGTTTTTTCGCGTCAGGGCATCGCAGTGTCCATTCCACTTGAGGCCGCAAACTCAGGGTCCCTCTCACATACCTAGAGCTGAGAGAAGCCTCCTCTTGAGGTGCTTGTGGTAAGGTGGTATTCCTCTGGAGTCAAAGCCAGGGACTAACCTCTCATCTCGAGATGATTTTTGGTCCACGGAGCTCTTTCGTGTTGCTACAGTGACCTCAGGATCACTCTAGCCTTGAAACAGTGTTCTTGGGGTTTTTCTGGAGTGCCATCAAGGAAATCAAGGCTCCTTTCATGTTTGACGTGCAGCACGGAATTGCTCTGCATGCAGTGCAGGGGAATCGGGCCTCATCTCAAGGCGAGGGGTAAGTCTCATGATTTTTCTCGAGTTGCGGCGGGAACATGGGGTATATTCTCGAATTACGACGGGGATGGCCCTTCCACCCACGTGTTTGTTCAGCGACGTCAGGACTCCTGCCTCGTTGCGAGGGACAACTCGGGATTCTCCTCGAGGCTTGGCAGGGCAATTGCGAGGCCTCTCCAGCTGAGGCGGGAGACCAAGGGTCCCTTTCCACGTGCCACAGGAATCCTGGGACTCCTATCAAGTTTCACGAGGAGTCAGGCATCGTCTCCTTTGGAGGCACTGATCTCCGCGTACCTCTGGAGTTTTCAAAGGATATGAGGCCTCTGGTCGTGATGTGGTGGGGAATTAGGTCTTTCCTCTGTGGTCTCCACAGGGGATTCAGACATCCTTTCGTCTTGGGAAATGCAAGACGAGCCTGCATTCAAGTCACTGCAGGGATATCCGGGCTTATTTCGAGTCAGGGCATCGCGGTGTCCATTCCACTTGAGGCCGCAAACTCAGGGTCCCTCTCACATACCTAGAGCTGAGAGAAGCCTCCTCTTGAGGTGCTTGTGGTAAGGTGGTATTCCTCTGGAGTCGAAGCCACGGACTAACCTCTCATCTCGAGTTGATTTTTGGTCCACGGAGCTCTTTCGTGTTGCTACAGTGACCTCAGGATCCCTCTAGCCTTGAAACAGTGTTCTTTTGGTTTCTCTGGAGTGCCATCAAGGAAATCAAGGCTCCTTTCATGTGTGATGTGCAACACGGAATTGCTCTGCATGCAGTGCAGGGGAATCAGGCCTCATCTCGCAGCGAGGGGGAAGTCTCATGGTTTTCCTCGAGTTGCGGCGGGAACCTGGGGTATATTCTCGAGTTACGACGGGGATGGCCCTTCCACACACGTGTGTGTTTAGCGACGTCAGGACTCCTGCCTAGTTGCGAGGGACAACTTGGGATTCTCCTCGAGGCGTGGCAGGGCAATTGGGATGCCTATCCAGCTGAGGCGGGAGACCAAGGGTCCCTTTCCACGTGCCACAGGAATCCTGGGACTCCTATAAAGTTTCACGAGGAGTCAGGCATCGTCTCCTTTGGAGGCACTGATCTCCGCGTACCTCTGGAGTTTTCAAAGGATGTGAGGCCTCTGGTCGCCATGAAGTGGGGAACTAGGTCGTTATCTGTGGTCTCCACAGGGGATTCAGACATCCTTTCGTCTTGGGAGATGCAAGACGAGCCTGCATTCTAGTCACTGCAGGGATATCTGGCCTTATTTCGAGTCAGGGCATCGTGGTGTCCATTCCACTTGAGGCCGCAAACTCAGGGTCACTCTCACATAGTTAGAGCTGAGAGAAGCCTCCTTTTGAGGTGCTTGTGGTAAGGTGGTATTCCTCTGGAGTCGAAGCCAGGGACTAACCTTTCATCTCGAGTTGATTTTTAGCCCACGGAGCTCTTTCGTGTTGCTACAGTGACCTCGGGATCCCTCTAGCCTTGAAACAGTGTTCTTGGGGTTTCTCTGGAGTGCCATCAAGGAAATCAAGGCTCGTTTCATGTGTCATGTTCAACACTTAATTGCTCTGCACGCAGTGCAAGGGAATCGGGCCTCATCTCGCGGCGAGGGGGAAGTCCCATTGTTTTTCTCGAGTTGCGGCGGGAACCTGGGTACATTCTCGAGTTACGACGGAGATGGCCCTTCCACACACGTGTTTTTTCAGCGACGTCAGGACTCCTGCCTAGTTGTGACGGACAACTCGGGATTCTCCTCGAGGCTTGGCAGGGCAATTGGGTCGCCTCGCCAGCTGAGAGGGAGACCAAGGGTCCCTTTCCACGTGCCACAGGAATCCTGGGACTCCTATCAAGTTTCACGAGGAGTCAGGCATCGTCTCCTTTGGAGGCACTGATCTCCCCGTACCTCTGGAGTTTTCAAAGGATGTGAGGCCTCCGGTCGCGACGAGGTGGGGAACTAGTTCTTTCTCTGTGGTCCTCACAGGGGCTTCAGACATCCTTTCGTCTTTGGAGATGCAAGACGAGCCTGCATTCAAGTCACTGCAGGCATATCCGGCCTTATTTCGAGTCAGGGCATCGCGGTGTCCATTCCACTTGAGGCCGCAAACTCAGGGTCCCTCTCACATACCTAGAGCTGAGAGAAGCCTCCTCTTGAGGTGCTTGTGGTAAGGTGGTATTCCTCTGGAGTCGAATCCAGGGACTAACCTTTCTTCTCGAGTTGATTTTTGGTCCACAGAGTTATTTCGTGGTGCTACAGTGACCTCAGGATCCCTCTAGCCTTGAAACAGTGTTCTTGGGGTTTCTCTGGAGTGCCATCAAGGAAATCAAGGCTCCTTTCATGTGTGATGTACAAGACGGAATTGCTCTGCACGCAGTACAGGGGAATCGGGCCTCATCTCGCATCGACGGGGAAGTCTCATGGTTTTCTCGAGTTGCGGCGGGAACCTTGGGTATATTCGCGAGTTACGACGGGGATGGCCCTTCCACCCACGTGTTTGTTCAGCGACGTCAGGACTCCTGACTAGTTGCGAGGGACAACTCGGGATTCTCCTCGAGGCTTGGCAGGCAATTGGAACGCCTCTCCAGCTGAGGCGGGAGACCAAGTGTCCCTTTCCTCGTGCCACAGGAATCCTGGGACTCCTATCAAGTTTCACGAGGAGTCAGGCATCGTATCCTTTGGAGGCACTGATCTCCGAGTACCTCTGAAGTTTTCAAAGGATGTGAGGCCTCCGGTCGCGATGAGGTGGGGAACTAGGTCTTTCTCTGTGGTCTCCACAGGGGATTCAGACATCCTTTACTCTTGGGAGATGCAAGACGAGCCTGCATTCAAGTCACTGCAGGGATATCCGGCCTTATTTCGCGTCAGGGCATCGCAGTGTCCATTCCACTAGAGGCCGCAAACTCAGGGTCCCTGTCACATACCTAGAGCTGAGAGAAGCCTCCTCTTGAGGTGCTTGTGGTAAGGTGGTATTCCTCTGGAGTTGAAACCAGGGACTAACCTCTCATCTCGAGTTGATTTGTGGTCCACGGAGCTCTTTCGTGTTGCTACAGTGACCTCAGGATCTCTCTAGCCTTGAAACAGTGTTCTTGGGGTTTCTCTGGAGTGCCATCAAGGAAATCAAGGCTCCTTTCATGTGTGATGTGCAACACGGAATTGGTCTGCACGCAGTGCAGGGGAATCGGGCCTCATCTCGCGGCGAGGGGGAAGTCTCATGGTTTTTCTCGAGTTGCGGCGGGAACCTGGGGTATATTCTCGAATTACGACGGGGATGGCCCTTCCACTCACGTGTTTGTTCAGCGACGTCAGGACTCCTGCCTAGTTGCGAGGGACAACTCGGGATTCTTCTCGAGGCTTGTCAGGGCAATTGGGACGCCTCTCCAGCTGAGGCGGGAGACCAAGTGTCCCTTTCCACGTGCCACAGGAATCCTGGGACTCCTATCAAGTTTCACGAGGAGTCAGGCATCGTCTCCTTTGGAGGCACTGATCTCCGCGTACCTCTGGAGTTTTCAAAGGATGTGAGGCCTCCGGTCGTGATGTGGTGGGGAATTAGGTCTTTCCTCTGTGGTCTCCACAGGGGATTCAGACATCCTTTCGTCTTGGGAAATGCAAGACGAGCCTGCATTCAAGTCACTGCAGGGATATCCGGGCTTATTTCGAGTCAGGGCATCGCGGTGTCCATTCCACTTGAGGCCGCAAACTCAGGGTCCCTCTCACATACCTAGAGCTGAGAGAAGCCTCCTCTTGAGGTGCTTGTGGTAAGGTGGTATTCCTCTGGAGTCGAAGCCAGGGACTAACCTCTCATCTCGAGTTGATTTTTGGTCCACGGAGCTCTTTCGTGTTGCTACAGTGACCTCAGGATCCCTCTAGCCTTGAAACAGTGTTCTTTTGGTTTCTCTGGAGTGCCATCAAGGAAATCAAGGCTCCTTTCATGTGTGATGTGCAACACGGAATTGCTCTACATGCAGTGCAGGGGAATCGGGCCTCATCTCGCGGCGAGGGGGAAGTCTCATGGTTTTTCTCGAGTTGCGGCGGGAACCTGGGGTATATTCTCGAGTTACGACGGGGATGGCCCTTCCACACACGTGTGTGTTTAGCGACGTCAGGACTCCTGCCTAGTTGCGAGGGACAACTCGGGATTCTCCTCGAGGCTTGGCAGGGCAATTGGGACGCCTCTCCAGCTGAGGCGGGAGACCAAGGGTCCCTTTCCACGTGCCACAGGAATCCTGGGACTCCTATCAAGTTTCAAGAGGAGTCAGGCATCGTCTCCTTTGGAGGCACTGATTTCCGCGTACCCCTGGAGTTTTCAAAGGATTTGAGGCCTCCGGTCGCGATGAGGTGGGGAACTAGGTCTTTCTCTGTGGTCTGCACAGGGGATTCAAACATCCTTTCATCTTGGTAGATGCAAGACAAGCCGGCATTCAAGTCACTGCAGAGATATCTGGCCTTATTTTGAGTCAGGGCATCGCGGTGTCCATTCCACTTGAGGCCGCAAACTCAGGGTCCCTCTCATATACCTAGAGCTGAGAGAAGCCTCCTCTTGAGGTGCTTGTGGTAAGGTGGTATTCCTCTGGAGTCGAAGCCAGGGACTAACCTCTCATCTCGAGTTGATTTTTGGTCCACGGACCTCTTTCGTGTTGCTACAGTGACCTCAGGATCCCTCTAGCCTTGAAACAGTGTTCTTGGGGTTTCTCTGGAGTGCCATCAAGGAAATCAAGTCTCCTTTCATGTGTGATGTGCAACACGGAATTGCTCTGCACGCAGTGCAGGGGAATCGGGTCTCATCTCGCGGCGAGGGGGAAGTCTCATGGTTTTTCTCGAGTTGCGGCGGGAACCTGGGGTATATTCTCGAATTACGACGGGGATGGCCCTTCCACACACGTGTTTATTCAGCGACGGCAGGATTCCTGCCTAGTTGCGAGGGACAACTCGGGATTCTCCTCGAAGCTTGGCAGGGCAATTGGGACGCCTCTCCAGCTGAGGCGGGAGACCAAGGGTCCCTTTCCACGTGCCACAGGAATCCTGGGACTCCTATCAAGTTTCACGAGTAGTCAGGCATCGTCTCCTTTGGAAGCACTTATCTCCGCGTACCTCTGGAGTATTTAAAGGATGTGAGGCCTCCGGCCTCAATGAGGTGGGGAACTAGGTCTTTCTCTGTGGTCTCCACAGGGGATTCAGACATCCTTTCGTCTTGGGAAATGCAAGACGAGCCTGCATTCAAGTCACTGCAGGGATATCCGGCCTTATTTCAAGTCAGGGCATCGCGGTGTCCATTCCACTTGAGGTCGCAAACTCAGGGTCCCTCTCACATACCTACAGCTGAGAGAAGCCTCCTCTTGAGGTGCTTGTGGTAAGGTGGTTTCCTCTGGAGTCGAAGCCAGGGATTAACCTCTCATCTCGAGTTGATTTTGGGTCCACGGAGCTCTTTCGTGTTGCCACAGTGACCTCAGGATCCCTCTAGCCTTGAAAGAGTGTTCTTGGGGTTTCTCTGGAGTGCCATCAAGGAAATCAAGGCTCCTTTCATGTGTGATGTGCAACACGGAATTGCTCTGCATGCACTGCAGGGGAATCGGGCCTCATCTCGCAGCGAGGGGGAAGTCTCATGGTTTTTCTCGAGTTGCGGCGGGAACCTGGGGTATATTCTCGAGTTACAACGGGGATGCCCATCCACACACGTGTTTGTTCAGTGACGTCAGGACTCCTTCCTAGTTGCGAGGGACAACTCGGGATTCTCCTCGAGGCTTGGCAGGGCAATTGGGACGCCTCTCCAGCTGAGGCGGGAGACCAAGGGTCCCTTTCCACCTGCCACAGGAATCCTGGGACTCCTATCAAGTTTCACGAGGAGTCAGGCATCGTCTCCTTTGGAGGCACTGATCTCCGCGTACCTCTGGAGTTTTCAAAGGATGTGAGGCCTCCGGTCGCGATGAGGTGGGGAACTAGGTCTTTCTCTGTGGTCTCCACAGGGGATTCAGACATCCTTTCGTCTTGGGAGATGCAAGACGAGCCAGCATTCAAGTCACTGCAGTGATATCCGGCCTTATTTCGCGTCAGGGCATCGCAGTGTCCATTCCACTAGAGGCCGCAAACTCAGGGTCCCTGTCACATACCTAGAGCTGAGAGAAGCCACCTCTTGAGGTGCTTGTGGTAAGGTGGTATTCCTCTGAAGTCGAAGCCAGGGACTACCCTCTCATCTCGAGTTGATTTTTGGTCCACGGAGCTCTTTCGTGTGGCTACAGTGACCTCAGGATCCCTCTAGCCTTAAAACAGTGTTCTTGGGGTTTCTCTGGAGTTCCATCAAGGAAATCAAGGCTTCTTTCATGTTTGATGTGCAACACGGAATTGCTCTGCAAGCAGTGCAGGGGAATCGGGCCTCATCTCACGGTGAGGGGGAAGTCTCATGGTTTTTCTCGAGTTGCGGCGAGAACCTGGGGTATATTCTCGAGTTACGACGGGGATGGCTCTTCCACCCACGTGTTTGTTCAGCGACGTCAGGACTCCTTCCTAGTTGCGAGGGACAACTCGGGATTCTCCTCGAGGCTTGGCAGGGCAATTGGAACGCCTCTCAAGTTGAGGTGGGAGACCAAGGGTCCCTTTCCACGTGCCACAGGAATCCTGGGACTCCTATCAAGTTTCACGAGGAGTCAGAAATCGTCTCTTTGGAGGCACTGATCTCCGCGTACCTCTGGAATTTTCAAAGGATGTGAGGCCTCCGGTCGCGATGAGGTGGGGAACTACGTCTTTCTCTGTGGTCTCCACAGGGGTTTCAGACATCCTTTCGTCTTGGGAGATGCAAGACGAGCCTGCATTCAAGTCACTGCAGAGATATCCGGCCTTATTTCGAGTAGGGGCATCGCGGTGTCCATTCGACTTGAGACCGCAAACTCAGGGTCCCTCTCACATACCTACAGCTGAGAGAAGCCTCCTCTTGAGGTGCTTGTGGTAAGGTGGTATTCCTCTGGAGTCGAAGCCACGGACTAACCTCTCATCTCGAGTTGATTTTTGGTCCACGGAGCTCTTTCCTGTTGCTGCAGTGACCTCAGGATCCCTCTAGCCTTGAAAGAGTGTTCTTGGGGTTTCTCTGGAGTGCCATCAAGGAAATCAAGGCTCCTTTCATGTGTGATGTGCAACACGGAATTGCTCTGCATGCAGTGCAGGGGAATCGGGCCTCATCTCGCGGTGAGGGGGAAGTCTCATGGTTTTTATCGAGTTGCGGCGGGAACCTGGGGTATATTCTCGAGTTACGACGGGGATGGCCCTTCCACACACGTGTGTGTTTAGCGACGTCAGGACTCCTGCCTAGTTGCGAGGGACAACTTGGGATTCTCCTCGAGGCTTGGCAGGGCAATTGGGACGCCTCTCCAGCTGAGAGGGAGACCAAGGTTCCTTTCCACGTGCCACAGGAATCCTGGGACTCCTATCAAGTTTCACGAGGAGTCAGGCATCGTCTCGCTTGGAGGCACTGATCTCCGCGTACCTCTGGAGTTTTCAAAGGATGTGAGGCCTCCGGTCGCGACGAGGTGGGGAACTAGGTCTTTCTCTGTGGTCTCCACAGGGGCTTCAGACATCCTTTCGTCTTGGGAGATGCAAGACGAGCCTGCATTCAAGTCACTGCAGGCATATCCGGCCTTATTTCGAGTCAGGGCATCACGGTGTCGATTCCACTTGAGGCCGCAAACTCAGGGTCCCTCTCACATAGCTAGAGCTGAGAGAAGCCTCCTCTTGAGGTGCTTGTGGTAAGGTGGTATTCCTCTGGAGTCGAATCCAGGGACTAACCTCTCTTCTCGAGTTGATTTTTGGTCCACAGAGTTCTTTCGTGTTGCTACAGTGACCTCAGGATCCCTCTAGCCTTGAAACAGTGTTCTTGGGGTTTCTCTGGAGTGCCATCAAGGAAATCAAGGCACCTTTCATGTGTGATGTGCAAGACGGAATTGCTCTGCACGCAGTACAGGGGAATCGGGCCTCATCTCGCATCGACGGGGAAGTCTCATGGTTTTCTCGAGTTGCGGCGGGAACCTGGGGTATATTCTCGAGTTACGACGGGGATGGCCCTTCCAACCACGTGTTTGTTCAGCGACGTCAGGACTCCTGCCTAGTTGCAAGGGACAACTCGGGATTCTCCTCGAGGCTTGGCAGGGCAATTGGAACGCCTCTCCAGCTGAGGCGGGAGACCAAGTGTCCCTTTCCACGTGCCACAAGAATCCTGGGACTCCTATCAAGTTTCACGAGGAGTCAGGCATCGTCTCCTTTGGAGGCACTGATCTCCGAGTACCTCTGGAGTTTTCAAAGGATGTGAGGCCTCCAGTCGCGATGAGGTGGGGAACTAAGACTTTCTCTGTGGTCTCCACAGGGGATTCAAACATCCTTTCATCTTCGGAGATGCAAGACGAGCCTGCATTCAAGTCACTGCAGGGTTATGCGGCCTTAATTCGAGTCAGGGCATCGCGGTGTCCATTCCACTTGAGGCCGCAAACTCAGGGTCCCTCTCACATACCTAGAGCTGAGAGAAGCCTCCTCTTGAGGTGCTTGTGGTAAGGTGGTTTCCTCTGCAGTCGAAGCGAGGGATTAACCTCTCATCTCGAGTTGATTTTGGGTCCACGGAGCTCTTTCGTGTTGCCACAGTGACCTCAGGATCCGTCTAGCCTTTAAACAGTGTTCTTGGAGTTTCTCTGGAGTGCCATCAAGGAAATCAAGGCTCCTTTCATGTGTGATGTGCAACACGGAATTGCTCTGCACGCAGTGCAGGGGAATCGGGCCTCATCTCGCAGCGAGGGGGAAGTCTCATGGTTTTTCTCGAGTTGCGGCGGGAACCTGGGGTATATTCTCGAGTTACGACGGGGATGGCTCTTCCACCCACCTGTTTGTTCAGCGACGTCAGGACTCCTTCCTAGTTGCGAGGGACAACTCGGGATTCTCCTCGAGGCTTGGCAGGGCAATTGGGACGCCTCTCCAGCTGAGGCGGGAGACCAAGGGTCCCTTTCCACGTGCCACAGGAATCCTGGGACTCCTATCAAGTTTCACGAGGAGTCAGGCATCGTCTCCTTTGGAGGCACTGATCTCCGCGTACCTCTGGAGTTTTCAAAGGATGTGAGGCCTCCGGTCGCGATGAGGTGGGGAACTAGGTCTTTCTCTGTGGTCTCCACAGTTGATTCAGACATCCTTTCGTCTTGGGAGATGCAAGCCGCGCCTGCATTCAAGTCACTGCAGGGATATCCGGCCTTAATTCGAGTCAGGGCATCGCGGTGTCCATTCCACTTGAGGCCGCAAACTCAGGGTCACTCTCACATAGCTAGAGCTGAGAGAAGCCTCCTGTTGAGGTGCTTGTGGTAAGGTGGTATTCCTCTGGAGTCGAAGCCAGGGACTAATCTTTCATCTCGAGTTAATTTTTGGCCCAAGGAGCTCTTTCGTGTTGCTACAGTGACCTCGGGATCCCTCTAGACTTGAAACAGTGTTCTTCGGGTTTCTCTGGAGTTCCATCAAGGAAATCAAGGCTCGTTTCATGTGTCATGTTCAACACTTAATTGCTCTGCACGCAGTGCAAGGGAATCGGACCTCATCTCGCGGCGAGGGGGAAGTCCCATTGTTTTTCTCGAGTTGCGGCGGAAACCTGGGTACATTCTCGAGTTACGACGGAGATGGCCCTTCCACACACGTGTTTTTTCAGCGACGTCAGGACTCCTGCCTAGTTGTGACGGACAACTCAGGATTCTCCTCGAGGCTTGGCAGGGCAATTGGGACGCCTCTCCAGCTGAGAGGGAGACCAAGGGTCCCTTTCCACGTGCCACAGGAATCCTGGGACTCCTATCAAGTTTCACGAGGAGTCAGGCATCGTCTCCTTTGGAGGCACTGATCTCCGCGTACCTCTGGAGTTTTCAAAGGATGTGAGGCCTCCGGTCGCGACGAGGTGGGGAACTAGGTCTTTCTCTGTGGTCTCCACAGGGGCTTCAGACATCCTTTCGTCTTGGGAGATGCAAGACGAGCCTGCATTCAAGTCACTGCAGGCATATCCGGCCTTATTTCGAGTCAGGGCATCTCGGTGTCCATTCCACTTGAGGCCGCAAACTCAGGGTCCCTCTCACATACCTAGAGCTGAGAGAAGCCTCCTCTTGAGGTGCTTGTGGTAAGGTGGTATTCCCCTGGAGTCGAATCCAGGGACTAACCTCTCTTCTCGAGTTGATTTTTGGTCTACGGAGCTCTTTCGTGTTGCTACAGTGACCTCAGGATCCCTCTAGCCTTGAAACAGTGTTCTTGGGGTTTCTCTGGAGTGCCATCAAGGAAATCAAGGCACCTTTCATGTGTGATGTGCAAGACGGAATTGCTCTGCACGCAGTACAGGGGAATCGGGCCTCATCTCGCATCGACGGGGAAGTCTCATGGTTTTCTCGAGTTGCGGCGGGAACCTGGGGTATATTCTCGAGTTACGACGGGGATGGCCCTTCCAACCACGTGTTTGTTCAGCGACGTCAGGACTCCTGCCTAGTTGCGAGGGACAACTCGGGATTCTCCTCGAGGCTTGGCAGGGCAATTGGAACGCCTCTCCAGCTGAGGCGGGAGACCAAGTGTCCCTTTCCACGTGCCACAAAATCCCTGGGACTCCTATCAAGTTTCACGAGGAGTCAGGCATCGTATCCTTTGGAGGCACTGATCTCCGAGTACCTCTGGAGTTTTCAAAGGATGTGAGGCCTCCGGGCGCGATGAGGTGGGGAAGTAAGACTTTCTCTGTGGTCTCCACAGGGGATTCAAACATCCTTTCATCTTCGGAGATGCAAGACGAGCCTGCATTCAAGTCACTGCAGGGTTATGCGGCCTTAATTCGAGTCAGGGCATCGCGGTGTCCATTCCACTTGAGGCCGCAAACTCAGGGTCCCTCTCACATACCTAGAGCTGAGAGAAGCCTCCTCTTGAGGTGCTTGTGGTAAGGTGGTTTCCTCTGCAGTCGAAGCGAGGGATTAAACTCTCATCTCGAGTTGATTTTTGGTCCACGGAGCTCTTTCGTGTTGCCACAGTGACCTCAGGATCCGTCTAGCCTTTAAACAGTGTTCTTGGAGTTTCTCTGGAGTGCCATCAAGGAAATCAAGGCTCCTTTCATGTGTGATGTGCAACACGGAATTGCTCTGCACGCACAGCAGGGGAATCGGGCCTCATCTCGCAGCGAGGGGGAAGTCTCATGGTTTTTCTCGAGTTGCGGCGGGAACCTGGGGTATGTTCTCGAGTTACAACGGGGATGCCCTTCCACACACGTGTTTGTTCAGCGACGTCAGGACTCCTGCCTTGTTGCGAGGGACAACTCGGGATTCTCCTCGAGGCTTGGCAGGGCAATTGGGACACATCTCCAGCTGAGGCGGGATTCCAAGGGTCCCTTTCCACGTGCCACAGGAATCCTGGGACTCCTATCAAGTTTCACGAGGAGTCAGGCATCGTATCCTTTGGAGGCACTAATCTCTGCGTACCTCTGGAGTTTTCAAAGGATGTGAGGCCTCCGGTCGCGATGAGGTGGGGAACTAGGTCTTTCTCTGTGGTCTCCACAGGGGATTCAGACATCTTTCGTCTTGGGAGATGCAAGACGAGCCTGCATTCAAGTCACTGCAGGGATATCCGGCCTTATTTCGCGTCAGGGCATCGCAGTGTACATTCCACTAGAGGCCGCAAACTCAGGGTCCCTGTCACATACCTAAAGCTGAGAGAAGCCTCCTCTTGAGGTGCTTGTGGTAAGGTGGTATTCCTCTGGAGTCGAAGCCAGGGACTACCCTCTCATCTCGTGTTGATTTTTGGTCCACGGAGCTCTTTCGTGTGGCTACAGTGACCTCAGGATCCCTCTAGCCTTGAAACAGTGTTCTTGGGGTTTCTCTGGAGTGCCATCAAGGAAATCAAGGCACCTTTCATGTGTGATGTGCAAGACGGAATTGCTCTGCACGCAGTACAGGGGAATCGGGCCTCATCTCGCATCGACGGGGAAGTCTCATGGTTTTCTCGAGTTGCGGCGGGAACCTGGGGTATATTCTCGAGTTACGACGGGGATGGCCCTTCCAACCACGTGTTTGTTCAGCGACGTCAGGACTCCTGCCTAGTTGCGAGGGACAACTCGGGATTCTCCTCGAGGCTTGGCAGGGCAATTGGAACGCCTCTCCAGCTGAGGCGGGAGACCAAGTGTCCCTTTCCACGTGCCGCAAGAATCCTGGGACTCCTATCAAGTTTCACGAGGAGTCAGGCATCGTCTCCTTTGGAGGCACTGATCTCCGAGTACCTCTGGAGTTTTCAAAGGATGTGAGGCCTCCAGTCGCGATGAGGTGGGGAACTAAGACTTTCTCTGTGGTCTCCACAGGGGATTCAAACATCCTTTCATCTTCGGAGATGCAAGACGAGCCTGCATTCAAGTCACTGCAGGGTTATGCGGCCTTAATTCGAGTCAGGGCATCGCGGTGTCCATTCCACTTGAGGCCGCAAACTCAGGGTCCCTCTCACATACCTAGAGCTGAGAGAAGCCTCCTCTTGAGGTGCTTGTGGTAAGGTGGTTTCCTCTGCAGTCGAAGCGAGGGATTAACCTCTCATCTCGAGTTGATTTTGGGTCCACGGAGCTCTTTCGTGTTGCCACAGTGACCTCAGGATCCGTCTAGCCTTTAAACAGTGTTCTTGGAGTTTCTCTGGAGTGCCATCAAGGAAATCAAGGCTCCTTTCATGTGTGATGTGCAACACGGAATTGCTCTGCACGCAGTGCAGGGGAATCGGGCCTCATCTCGCAGCGAGGGGGAAGTCTCATGGTTTTTCTCGAGTTGCGGCGAGAACATGGGGTATATTCTCGAGTTACGACGGGGATGGCTCTTCCACCCACCTGTTTGTTCAGCGACGTCAGGACTCCTTCCTAGTTGCGAGGGACAACTCGGGATTCTCCTCGAGGCTTGGCAGGGCAATTGGAACGCCTCTCCAGATGAGGCGGGAGACCAAGGGTCCCTTTCCACGTGCCACAGTAATCCTGGGACTCCTATCAAGTTTCACGAGGAGTCAGGAATCGTCTCCTTTGGAGGCACTGATCTCCGCGTACCTCTGGAGTTTTCAAAGGATGTGAGGCCTCCGGTCGCGATGAGGTGGGGAAATAGGTCTTTCTCTGTGGTCTCCACAGGGGTTTCAGACATCCTTTCGTCTTTTGAGATGCAAGACGAGCCTGCATTCAAGTCACTGCAGAGATATCCGGCCTTATTTCGAGTCAGGGCATCGCGGTGTCCATTCGACTTGAGACCGCAAACCCAGGGTCCCTCTCACATACCTAGAGCTGAGAGAAGCCTCCTCTTGAGGTGCTTGTGGTAAGGTGGTATTCCTCTGGAGTTGAAACCAGGGACTAACCTCTCATCTCGAGTTGATTTGTGGTCCACGGAGCTCTTTCGTGTTGCTACAGTGACCTCAGGATCTCTCTAGCCTTGAAACAGTGTTCTTGGGGTTTCTCTGGAGTGCCATCAAGGAAATCAAGGCTCCTTTCATGTGTGATGTGCAACACGGAATTGCTCTGCACGCAGTGCAGGGGAATGGGGCCTCATCTCGCGGCGAGGGGGAAGTCTCATGGTTTTTATCGAGTTGCGGCGGGAACCTGGGGTATATTCTCGAGTTACGACGGGGATGGCCCTTCCACACACGTGTGTGTTTAGCGACGTCAGGACTCCTGCCTAGTTGCGAGGGACAACTCGGGATTCTCCTCGAGGCTTGGCAGGGCAATTGGGACGCCTCTCCAGCTGAGGCGGGAGACCAAGGTTCCCTTTCCACGTGCCACAGGAATCCTGGGACTCCTATCAATTTTCACGAGGAGTCAGGCATCGTCTCCTTTGGAGGCACTGATCTCCGCGTACCTCTGGAGTTTTCAAAGGATGTGAGGCCTCCGGTCGCGATGAGGTGGGGAACTAGGTCTTTCTCTGTGGTCTCCACAGGGGATTCAGACATCCTTTCGTCTTGGGAGATGCAAGACGAGCCTGCATTCAAGTCACTGCAGGGATATCCGGCCTTATTTCGAGTCAGGGCATCGCAGTGTCCATTCCACTTGAGGCCGCAAACTCAGGGTCACTCTCACATAGCTAGAGCTGAGAGAAGCCTCCTGTTGAGGTGCTTGTGGTAAGGTGGTATTCCTCTGGAGTCGAAGCCAGGGACTAATCTTTCATCTCGAGTTAATTTTTGGCCCAAGGAGTTCTTTCGTGTTGCTACAGTGACCTCGGGATCCCTCTAGACTTGAAACAGTGTTCTTCGGGTTTCTCTGGAGTTCCATCAAGGAAATCAAGGCTCGTTTCATGTGTCATGTTCAACACTTAATTGCTCTGCACGCAGTGCAAGGGAATCGGACCTCATCTCGCGGCGAGGGGGAAGTCTCATGGTTTTTCTCGAGTTGCGGCGGAAACCTGGGTACATTCTCGAGTTACGACGGAGATGGCCCTTCCACACACGTGTTTTTTCAGCGACGTCAGGACTCCTGCCTAGTTGTGACGGACAACTCGGGATTCTCCTCGAGGCTTGGCAGGGCAATTGGGACGCCTCTCCAGCTGAGAGGGAGACCAAGGGTCCCTTTCCACGTGCCACAGGAATCCTGGGACTCCTATCAAGTTTCACGAGGAGTCAGGCATCGTCTCCTTTGGAGGCACTGATCTCCGCGTACCTCTGGAGTTTTCAAAGGATGTGAGGCCTCCGGTCGCGACGAGGTGGGGAACTAGGTCTTTCTCTGTGGTCTCCACAGGGGCTTCAGACATCCTTTCGTGTTGGGAGATGCAAGACGAGCCTGCATTCAAGTCACTGCAGGCATATCCGGCCTTATTTCGAGTCAGGGCATCTCGGTGTCCATTCCACTGGAGGCCGCAAACTCAGGGTCCCTCTCACATACCTAGAGCTGAGAGAAGCCTCCTCTTGAGGTGCTTGTGGTAAGGTGGTATTCCCCTGGAGTCGAATCCAGGGACTAACCTCTCTTCTCGAGTTGATTTTTGGTCTATGGAGCTCTTTCGTGTTGCTACAGTGACCTCAGGATCCCTCTAGCCTTGAAACAGTGTTCTTGGGGTTTCTCTGGAGTGCCATCAAGGAAATCAAGGCACCTTTCATGTGTGATGTGCAAGACGGAATTGCTCTGCACGCAGTACAGGGGAATCGGGCCTCATCTCGCATCGACGGGGAAGTCTCATGGTTTTCTCGAGTTGCGGCGGGAACCTTGGGTATATTCGCGAGTTACGACGGGGATGGCCCTTCCACCCACGTGTTTGTTCAGCGACGTCAGGACTCCTGCCTAGTTGCGAGGGACAACTCGGGATTCTCCTCGAGGCTTGGCAGGGCAATTGGAACGCCTCTCCAGCTGAGGCGGGAGACCAAGTGTCCCTTTCCACGTGCCACAAGATCCCTGGGACTCCTATCAAGTTTCACGAGGAGTCAGGCATCGTATCCTTTGGAGGCACTGATCTCCGAGTACCTCTGGAGTTTTCAAAGGATGTGAGGCCTGCGGGCGCGATGAGGTGGGGAACTAGGTCTTTCTCTGTGGTCTCCACAGGGGATTCAAACATCCTTTCATCTTCGGAGATGCAAGACGAGCCTGCATTCAAGTCACTGCAGGGTTATGCGGCCTGAATTTGAGTCAGGGCATCGCGGTGTCCATTCCACTTGAGACCGCAAACTCAGGGTCCCTCTCACTTACCTAGAGCTGAGAATAGCCTCCTCTTGAGGTGCTTGTGGTAAGGTGGAATTCCTCTGGAGTCGAAGCCAGGGATTAACCTTTCATCTCGAGTTGATTTTTGGTCCACGGAGATCTTTCGTGTTGCTACAGTGACCTCAGGATCCCTCTAGCCCCGAAACAGGGTTCTTGGGATTTCTCTGGAGTGCCATCAAGGAAATCAAGGCTCCTTTCATGTGTGATGTGCAACACGGAATTGCTCTGCACGCAGTGCAGGGGAATCGGGCCTCATCTCGCGGCGAGGGGGAAGTCTCATGGTTTCTCTCGAGTTGTGGCGGGAAACTGGGGTATATTCTCGAGTTACGACTGGGATGGCCTTCCACCCACGTGTTTCTTCAGCAATGTCAGGAGTTCTGCCTAGTTGCGAGGGACAACTCGGGATTCTCCTCGAGGCTTGGCAGGCAATTGGGATGCCTCTCCAGCTGAGGCCGGAGACCAAGGGTCCCTTTCCACTTGCCACAGGAATCCTGGGACTCCTATCAAGTTTCACGAGGAGTCAGGCATCGTCTCCTTTGGAGGCACTGATCTCCGCGTACCTCTGGAGTTTTCAAAGGATGTGAGGCCTCCGGTCGCGATGAAGTGGGGAACTAGATCTTTCTCTGTGGTTTCCACAAGGGATTCAGACATCCTTTCGTCTTGGGAGATGCAAGACGAGCCTGCATTCAAGTCACTGCAGGGATATCCGGCCTTATTACGAGTCAGGGCATCGCGGTGTCCATTCCACTTGAGGCCGCAAGCTCAGGGTCCCTCTCACATACCTAGAGCTGAGAGAAGCCTCCTCTTGAGGTGCTTGTGGTAAGGTGGTATTCCTCTGGAGTCGAAGCCAGGTACTAACCTCTCATCTCGAGTTGAATTTATTCCACGGAGCTCTTTCGTGTCGCTACAGTGACATCAGAATCCCACTAGCCTTAAAACAGTTTTCTTGGGGTTTCTCTGGAGTGCCATCAAGGAAATCAAAGCTCCTTTCATGTGTGATGTGTAACACGGAATTGCTCTGCACACGGTGCAGGGGAATCGGAGCTATCTCGCGGCGAGGGGGAAGTCTCATGGTTTTTCTCGAGTTGCGGCGGGAACCTGGGGTATATTCTCGAGATACTACGGGGATTGCCCTTCCACACACGTGTTTGTTCAGCGACGTCAGGACTCCTGCCTAGTTGCGAGGGACAACTCGGGATTCTCCTCGATGCTTGGCAGGGCAATTGGGACGCCTCTCCAGCTGAGGCGGGAGACCAAGGGTGCCTTTCCACGTGCCTCAGGAATCCTGGGACTCCTATCAAGTTTCACGAGGAGTCAGGCATCGTCTCCTTTGGATTCACTGATCTCCGCGTACCTCTGAAGTTTTCAAAGGATGTGAGGCCTCCGGTCGCGATGAGGTGGGGAACTAGATCTTTCTCTGAGGTCTCCACAGGGGATTAGGACATCCTTTCGTCTTGGGAGATGCAAGACGAGCCTGCATTCAAGTCACTGCAGGGATATCCGGCCTTATTTCGAGTCAGGGCATCGCGGTGTCCATTCCACTTGAGGCCGCAAACTCAGAACATAGCTAGAGCTGAGAGAAGCCTCCTCTTGAGGTGCTTGTGGTAAGGTGGTATTCCTCTGGAGTTGAAGCCAGGGACTAACCTCTCATCTCGAGTTGATTGTTGGTCCACGGAGCTCTTTCCTGTTGCTACAGTGACCTCAGGATCCCGCTAGCCTTGAAACACTGTTCTTGGGGTTTCTCTGGAGTGCCATCAAGGAAATCAAGGCTCCTTTCATGTGTGATGTGCAACACGGAATTGCTCTGCACGCAGTGCAGGGGAATCGGGCCTCATCTCGCATCGATGGGGAAGTCTCATGGTTTTTCTCGAGTTGCGGCGGGAACCTGGAGTATATTCTCGAGTTACGACGGGGATGGCCCTTCCAACCACGTGTTTGTTCAGCGACGGCAGGACTCCTGCCTAGTTGCGACGGACAACTCGGGATTCTCCTCGAGGATTGGCAGGGCAATTGGGACGCCTCTCCAGCTGAGGCGGGAGACCAAGGGTCCCTTTCCACGTGCACAGGAATCCTGGGACTCCTATCAAGTTTCACGAGGAGTCAGGCATCGTCTCCTTTGGAGGCACTGATTTCCGCGTACCTCTGGAGTTTTCAAAGGATGTGAGGCCTGCGGTCGCCATGAGGTGGGGAACTAGGTGTTTCTCTGTGGTCTCCACAGGGGATTCAGACATCCTTTCATCTTGGGAGATGCAAGACGAGCCTGCATTCAAGTCACTGCAGGTATATGCAGCCTTAATTTGAGTCAGGGCATCGCGGTGTCCATTCCACTTGAGACCGCAAACTCAGGGTCCATCTCACATACCTAGAGCTGAGAGAAGCCTCCTCTTGAGGTGCTTGTGGTAAGGTGGTATTCCTCTGCAGTCGAAGCCAGGGACTAACCTCTCATCTCGAGTTGATTTTTGGTCCACGGAGCTCTTTCTTGTTGCTACAGTGACCTCAGGATGCCTCTAGCCGTAAAACAGTGTTCTTGGGGTTTCTCTGGAGTGCCATCAAGGAAATCAAGGCTCCTTTCATGTGTGATGTGCAACACGGAATTGCTCTGCACGCACTGCAGGGGAATCGGGCCTCATCTCGCAGCGAGGGGAAAGTCTCATGGTTTTTCTCGAGTTGAGGCGGGAACCAGGGGTATATTCTCGAGTTACAACGGGGATACCCTTCCACACACGTGTTTGTTCAGCGACGGCAGGACTCCTGCCTAGTTGCGAGGGACAACTCGGGATTCTCCTCGAGGCTTGGCAGGGCAATTGGGACGCCTCCCCAGCTGAGGCGGGAGACCAAGGGTCCCTTTCCTTGTGCCACAGGAATCCTGGGACTCCTATCAAGTTTCACGAGGAGTCAGGCATCGTCTCCTTTGGAGGCACTGATCTCAGTGTACCTCTGGAGTTTTCAAAGTATGTGAGGCCTCCGGTCGCGATGAAGTGGGGAACTAGGTCTTTCTCTCTGGTCTCCACAGGGGATTCAGACATCCTTTCGTCTTGGGAGATGCAAGACGAGCCTGCATTCAAGTCACTGCAGGGATATCCGGGCTTATTTCGAGTCAGGGCATCGCGGTGTCCATTCCACTTGAGGCCGCAAACTCAGGGTCCCTCTCACATACCTAGAGCTGAGAGAAGCCTTCTCTTGAGGTGCTTGTGGTAAGGTGGTTTCCTCTGGAGTCGAAGCCAGGGACAAACCTCTCATCTCAAGTTGATTTTTGGTCCACGGAGCTCTGTCATGTAGCTACAGTGACCTCAGGAACCCTCTAGCCTTGAAACAGTGTTCTTGGGGTTTCTCTGGAGTGCCATCAAGGAAATCAAGGCTCCTTTCATGTGTGATGTGCAGCACGGAATTGCTCTGTACGCACTGCAGGGGAATCTGGCCTCATCTCGTGGCGAGGGGGACGTCTCATGGTTTTTCTCGAGTTGCGGCGGGAACCTGGGGTATATTCTCGAGTTACGACGGGGATGGCCCTTCCACACACGTGTTAGTTTAGCGACGTCAGGACTCCTGCCTAGTTGCGAGGGACAACTCGGGATTCTCCTCGAGGCTTGGCAGGGCAATTGGGACGCCTCTCCAGGTGAGGCGGGAGACCAAGGGTCCCTTTCCACGTGCCACAGGAATCCTGGGACTCCTATCAAGTTTCACGAGGGGTCAGGCATCGTCTCCTTTGGAGGCACTGATCTCCGCGTACCTCTGGTGTTTTCAAAGGATGTGAGGCCTGCGGGCGCCATGAGGTGGGGAACTAGGTGTTTCTCTGTGGTCTCCACAGGGGATTCAGACATCCTTTCATCTTGGGAGATGCAAGACGAGCCTGCATTCAAGTCACTGCAGGGATATCCGGCCTTATATCGAGCCAGGGCATCGCGGTGTCCATTCCACTTGAGGCCGCAAATTCAGGGTCCCTCTCACTTACCTACAGCTGAGAATAGCCTCCTCTTGAGGTGCTTGTGGTAAGGTGGAATTCCTCTGGAGTCGAAGCCAGGGACTAATCTCTCATCTTGAGTTGATTTTTGGTCCACGGAGCTCTTTCGTGTTGCTACAGTGACCTCAGGATCCCTCGAGCCTTGAAACAGTGTTCTTGGGGTTTCTCTGGAGTGCCATCAAGGAAATCAAGGCTCCTTTCATGTGTGATGTGCAACACGGAATTGCTCTGCACGCAGTGCAGGGGAATCGGGCCTCATCTCGCGGCGAGGGGGAAGTCTCATGGTTTTTCTCGAATTGCGGCGGGAACCTGGGGTATATTCTCGAGTTACGACGGGGATGGCCCTTCCACCAAGTGTTTGTTCAGTGACGGCAGGACTCCTGCCTAGTTGCGAGGGACAACTCGGGATTCTCCTCGAGTCTTGGCAGGGCAATTGGGACGCCTCTCCAGCTGAGGCGGGAGACCAAGGGTCCCTTTCCACGTGCCACAGGAATCCTGGGACTCCTATCAAGTTTCACGAGAAGTCAGGCATCGTCTGCTTTCTAGGCACTGATCTCCGCGTCCCTCTGTAGATTTGACAGGATGTGAGGCCTCCGGTCACGATGGGGTGGGGAACTACGTCTTTCTCTGTGGTCTCCACAGGGGATTCAGACATCCTTTCATCTTGGCAGATGCAAGACGAGCCTGAATTCAAGTCACTGGAGGGATATCCGGCCTTATTTCGAGTCAGGGCATCGCGGTGTCCATTCCACTTGAGGCCACAAACTCAGGGTCCCTCTCACATACCTAGAGCTGAGAGAAGCCTCCTCTTGAGGTGCTTGTGGTAAGGTGGTATTCCTCTGGAGTCGAAGCCAGGGACTAACCTCTCATCTCGAGTTGATTTTAGGTCCACGGAGCTCTTTCGTGTGGCTACAGTGACATCAGAATCCCTCTAGCCTTAAAACACTATTCTTGGGGTTTCTCTGGAGTGCCATCAAGGAAATCAAGGCTCCTTTCATGTGTGATGTGTAACCCGGAATTGCTCTGCACACGGTGCAGGGGAATCGGAGCTCATCTCGCGAGGAGGGGGAAGTCTCATGGTTTTTCTCGAGTTGCGGCGGGAACCTGGGGTATATTCTCGAGTTACGACGGGGATGGCCCTTCCACCCACGTGTTTGTTCAGCGACGTCAGGACTCCTGCCTAGTTGCGAGGGACAACTCGGGATTCTCCTCGATGCTTGGCAGGGCAATTGGGACGCCTCTCCAGCTGAGGCGGGAGACCAAGGGTGCCTTTCCACGTGCCTCAGGAATCCTGGGACTCCTATCAAGTTTCACGAGGAGTCAGGCATCGTCTCCTTTGGAGTCACTGATCTCCGCGTACCTCTGAAGTTTTCAAAGGATGTGAGGCCTCCGGTCGCGATGAGGTGGGGAACTAGATCTTTCTCTGAGGTCTCCACAGGGGATTAGGACATCCTTTCGTCTTGGGAGGTGCAAGACGAGCCTGCATTCAAGTCACTGCAGGGATATCCGGCCTTATTTCGAGTCAGGGCATCGCGGTGTCCATTCCACTTGAGGCCGCAAACTCAGAACATAGCTAGAGCTGAGAGAAGCCTCCTCTTGAGGTGCTTGTGGTAAGGTGGTATTCCTCTGGAGTTGAAGCCAGGGACTAACCTCTCATCTCGAGTTGATTGTTGGTCCACGGAGCTCTTTCCTGTTGCTACAGTGACCTCAGGATCCCGCTAGCCTTGAAACAGTGTTCTTGGGGTTTCTCTGGAGTGCCATCAAGGAAATCAAGGCTCCTTTCATGTGTGATGTGCAACACGGAATTGCTCTGCACGCAGTGCAGGGGAATCGGGCCTCATCTCGCGGCAAGGGGGAAGTCTCATGGTTTTTCTCGAGTTGCGGCGGGAACCTGGAGTATATTCTCGAGTTACGACGGGGATGGCCCTTCCAAACACGTGTTTGTTCAGCGACGGCAGGACTCCTGCCTAGTTGCGACGGACAACTCGGGATTCTCCTCGAGGATTGGCAGGGCAATTGGGACGCCTCTCCAGCTGAGGCGGGAGACCAAGGGTCCCTTTCCACGTGCACAGGAATCCTGGGACTCCTATCAAGTTTCACGAGGAGTCAGGCATCGTCTCCTTTGGAGGCACTGATTTCCGCGTACCTCTGGAGTTTTCAAAGGATGTGAGGCCTGCGGTCGCCATGAGGTGGGGAACTAGGTGTTTCTCTGTGGTCTCCACAGGGGATTCAGACATCCTTTCATCTTGGGAGATGCAAGACGAGCCTGCATTCAAGTCACTGCAGGTATATGCGGCCTTAATTTGAGTCAGGGCATCGCGGTGTCCATTCCACTTGAGACCGCAAACTCAGGGTCCATCTCACATACCTAGAGCTGAGAGAAGCCTCCTCTTGAGGTGCTTGTGGTAAGGTGGTATTCCTCTGCAGTCGAAGCCAGGGACTAACCTCTCATCTCGAGTTGATTTGTGGTCCACGGAGCTCTTTCTTGTTGCTACAGTGACCTCAGGATGCCTCTAGCCTTGAAACAGTGTTCTTGGGGTTTCTCTGGAGTGCCATCAAGGAAATCAAGGCTCCTTTCATGTGTGATGTGCAACACGGAATTGCTCTGCACGCACTGCAGGGGAATCGGGCCTCATCTCGCAGCGAGGGGGAAGTCTCATGGTTTTTCTCGAGTTGAGGCGGGAACCAGGGGTATATTCTCGAGTTACAACGGGGATACCCTTCCACACACGTGTTTGTTCAGCGACGGCAGGACTCCTGCCTAGTTGCGAGGGACAGCTCGGGATTCTCCTCGAGGCTTGGCAGGGCAATTGGGACGCCTCCCCAGCTGAGGCGGGAGACCAAGGGTCCCTTTCCTTGTGCCACAGGAATCCTGGGACTCCTATCAATTTTCACGAGGAGTCAGGCATCGTCTCCTTTGGAGGCACTGATCTCAGTGTACCTCTGGAGTTTTCAAAGTATGTGAGGCCTCCGGTCGCGATGAAGTGGGGAACTAGGTCTTTCTCTCTGGTCTCCACAGGGGATTCAGACATCCTTTCGTCTTGGGAGATGCAAGACGAGACTGCATTCAAGTCACTGCAGGGATATCCGGGCTTATTTCGAGTCAGGGCATCGCGGTGTCCATTCCACTTGAGGCCGCAAACTCAGGGTCCCTCTCACATACCTAGAGCTGAGAGAAGCCTTCTCTTGAGGTGCTTGTGGTAAGGTGGTTTCCTCTGGAGTCGAAGCCAGGGACAAACCTCTCATCTCAAGTTGATTTTTGGTCCACGGAGCTCTGTCATGTAGCTACAGTGACCTCAGGAACCCTCTAGCCTTGAAACAGTGTTCTTGGGGTTTCTCTGGAGTGCCATCAAGGAAATCAAGGCTCCTTTCATGTGTGATGTGCAGCACGGAATTGCTCTGTACGCACTGCAGGGGAATCTGGCCTCATCTCGTGGCGAGGGGGACGTCTCATGGTTTTTCTCGAGTTGCGGCGGGAACCTGGGGTATATTCTCGAGTTACAACGGGGATGGCCCTTCCACACACGTGTTAGTTTAGCGACGTCAGGACTCCTGCCTAGTTGCGAGGGACAACTCGGGATTCTCCTCGAGGCTTGGCAGGGCAATTGGGACGCCTCTCCAGGTGAGGCGGGAGACCAAGGGTCCCTTTCCACGTGCCACAGGAATCCTGGGACTCCTATCAAGTTTCACGAGGGGTCAGGCATCGTCTCCTTTGGAGGCACTGATCTCCGCGTACCTCTGGTGTTTTCAAAGGATGTGAGGCCTGCGGGCGCCATGAGGTGGGGAACTAGGTGTTTCTCTGTGGTCTCCACAGGGGATTCAGACATCCTTTCATCTTGGGAGATGCAAGACGAGCCTGCATTCAAGTCACTGCAGGGATATCCGGCCTTATATCGAGCCAGGGCATCGCGGTGTCCATTCCACTTGAGGCCGCAAACTCAGGGTCCCTCTCACTTACCTACAGCTGAGAATAGCCTCCTCTTGAGGTGCTTGTGGTAAGGTGGAATTCCTCTGGAGTCGAAGCCAGGGACTAATCTCTCATCTTGAGTTGATTTTTGGTCCACGGAGCTCTTTCGTGTTGCTACAGTGACCTCAGGATCCCTCGAGCCTTGAAACAGTGTTCTTGGGGTTTCTCTGGAGTGCCATCAAGGAAATCAAGGCTCCTTTCATGTGTGATGTGCAACACGGAATTGCTCTGCACGCAGTGCAGGGGAATCGGGCCTCATCTCGCGGCGAGGGGAAAGTCTCATGGTTTTTCTCGAATTGCGGCGGGAACCTGGGGTATATTCTCGAGTTACGACGGGGATGGCCCTTCCACCAAGTGTTTGTTCAGCGACGGCAGGACTCCTGCCTAGTTGCGAGGGACAACTCGGGATTCTCCTCGAGTCTTGGCAGGGCAATTGGGACGCCTCTCCAGCTGAGGCGGGAGACCAAGGGTCCCTTTCCACGTGCCACAGGAATCCTGGGACTCCTATCAAGTTTCACGAGAAGTCAGGCATCGTCTGCTTTCTAGGCACTGATCTCCGCGTCCCTCTGTAGATTTGACAGGATGTGAGGCCTCCGGTCACGATGGGGTGGGGAACTAGGTCTTTCTCTGTGGTCTCCACAGGGGATTCAGACATCCTTTCATCTTGGCAGATGCAAGACGAGCCTGAATTCAAGTCACTGGAGGGATATCCGGCCTTATTTCGAGTCAGGGCATCGCGGTGTCCATTCCACTTGAGGCCACAAACTCAGGGTCCCTCTCACATACCTAGAGCTGAGAGAAGCCTGCTCTTGAGGTGCTTGTGGTAAGGTGGTATTCCTCTGGAGTCGAAGCCAGGGACTAACCTCTCATCTCGAGTTGATTTTAGGTCCACGGAGCTCTTTCGTGTGGCTACAGTGACATCAGAATCCCTCTAGCCTTAAAACACTATTCTTGGGGTTTCTCTGGAGTGCCATCAAGGAAATCAAGGCTCCTTTCATGTGTGATGTGTAACCCGGAATTGCTCTGCACACGGTGCAGGGGAATCGGAGCTCATCTCGCGAGGAGGGGGAAGTCTCATGGTTTTTCTCGAGTTGCGGCGGGAACCTGGGGTATATTCTCGAGTTACGACGGGGATGGCCCTTTCACACACGTGCTTGTTCAGCGACGTCAGGACTCCTGCCTAGTTGCGAGGGACAACTCGGGATTCTCCTCGGGGCTGGCCAGGGCAATTGGGACGCCTCTCCAGCTGAGGCGGGAGACCAAGGGTCCCTTTCCACGTGCCACAGGAACCCTGGGACTCCTATCAAGTTTTAAGAGGAGTCAGGCATCGTCTCCTTTGGAGGCACTGATCTCCGCGTACCTCTGGAGTTTTCAAAGGATGTGAGGCCTCCGGTCGCGATGAGGTGGGGAACTAGGTCTTTCTCTGTAGTCTCCACAGGGGATTCAGACATCCTTTCGTCTTGGGAGACGCAAGACGAACCTGCATTCTAGTCACTGTAGGAATATCCGGCCTTACTTCGAGTCAGGGCATCGAGGTGTCCATTCCACTTGAGGCCGCAAACTCAGGGTCCCTCTCACTTACCTAGAGCTGAGAATAGCCTCCTCTTGAGGTGCTTGTGGTAAAGTGGAATTCCTCTGGAGTCGAAGCCAGGGATTAACCTTTCATCTCGAGTTGATTTTTGGTCCACGGAGATCTTTCGTGTTGCTACAGTGACCTCAGGATCCCTCTAGCCTTGAAACAGGGTTCTTGGGATTTCTCTGGAGTGCCATCAAGGAAATCAAGGCTCCTTACATGTGTGATGTGCAACACGGAATTGCTCTGCACGCAGTGCAGGGGAATCGGGCCTCATCTCGCGGCGAGGGGGAAGTCTCATGGTTTCTCTCGAGTTGTGGCGGGAAACTGGGGTATATTCTCGAGTTACGACTGGGATGGCCCTTCCACCCACGTGTTTCTTCAGCAATGTCAGGAGTTCTCCCTAGTTGCGAGGGACAACTCGGGATTCTCCTCGAGGCTTGGCAGGCAATTGGGATGCCTCTCCAGCTGAGGCCGGAGACCAAGGGTCCCTTTCCACGTGCCACAGGAATCCTGGGACTCCTATCAAGTTTCACGAGGAGTCAGGCATCGTCTCCTTTGGAGGCACTGATCTCCGCGTACCTCTGGAGTTTTCAAAGGATGTGAGGCCTCCGGTCGCGATGAAGTGGGGAACTAGATCTTTCTCTGTGGTTTCCACAGGGGATTCAGACATCCTTTCGTCTTGGGAGATGCAAGACGAGCCTGCATTCAAGTCACTGCAGGGTTATCTGGTCTTATTTCGAGTCAGGGCATCGCGGTGTCCATTCCACTTGAGGCCGCAAACTCAGGGTCCCTCTCCCATACCTAGAGCTGAGAGAAGCCTCCTCTTGAGGTGCTTGTGGTAAGGTGGTGTTCCTCTGCAGTCGAAGCCAGGGACTAACCTCTCATCTCGAGTTGATTTTTGGTCCACGGAGCTCTTTCGTGTTCTTACAGTGACCTCAGGATCCCTCTAGCCTTGAAACAGTGTTCTTGGGGTTTCTCTGGAGTGCCATCAAGGAAATCAAGGCTCCTTTCATGTGTGATTTGCAACACGGTATTGCTGTGCACGCAGTGCAGGGGAATCGGGCCTCATCTCACGGCGAGGGGGAAGTCTCATGGTTTTTCTCAAGTTGCGGCGGGAACCTGGGGTATATTCTCGAGTTACGACGGGGATCGCCCTTCCACACACGTGTTTGTTCAGCGACGGCAGGACTCCTGCCTAGTTGCGAGGGACAACTCGGGATTCTCCTCGAGGCTTGGCAGGGCAATTGGGACGCCTCTCCAGCTGAGGCGGGAGACCAAGGGTGCCTTTCCACGTGACTCAGGAATCCTGGGACTCCTATCAAGTTTCACGAGGAGTCAGGCATCGTCTCCTTTGGAGTCACTGATCTCCGCATACCTCTGAAGTTTTCAAAGGATGTGAGGCCTCCGGTCGCGATGAGGGGGGGAACTAGATCTTTCTCTGAGGTCTCCACAGGGGATTAGGACATCCTTTCGTCTTGGGAGATGCAAGACGCGCCTGCATTCAAGTCACTGCAGGGATATCCGGCCTTATTTTGAGTCAGGGCATCGCGGTGTCCATTCCACTTGAGGCCGCAAACTCAGAACATAGCTAGAGCTGAGAGAAGCCTCCTCTTGAGGTGCTTGTGGTAAGGTGGTATTCCTCTGGAGTTGAAGCCAGGGACTAACCTCTCATCTCGAGTTGATTGTTGGTCCACGGAGCTCTTTCCTGTTGCTACAGTGACCTCAGGATCCCGCTAGCCTTGAAACAGTGTTCTTGGGGTTTCTCTGGAGTGCCATCAAGGAAATCAAGGCTCCTTTCATGTGTGATGTGCAACACGGAATTGCTCTGCACGCAGTGCAGGGGAATCGGGCCTCATCTCGCGGAAAGGGGGAAGTCTCATGGTTTTTCTCGAGTTGCGGCGGGAACCTGGAGTATATTCTCGAGTTACGACGGGGATGGCCCTTCCAACCACGTGTTTGTTCAGCGACGGCAGGACTACTGCCTAGTTGCGACGGACAACTCGGGATTCTCCTCGAGGCTTGGCAGGGCAATTGGGACGCCTCTCCAGCTGAGGCGGGAGAACAAGGGTCCCTTTCCACGAGCACAGGAATCCTGGGACTCCTATCAAGTTTCACGAGGAGTCAGGCATCGTCTCCTTTGGAGCCACTGACCTCCGCGTACCTCTGGAGTTTTCAAAGGATGTGAGGCCTGCGGTCGCCATGAGGTGGGGAACTAGGTGTTTCTCTGTGGTCTCCACAGGGGATTCAGACATCCTTTCATCTTGGGAGATGCAAGACGAGCCTGCATTCAAGTCACTTCAGGGATATCCGGCCTTATATCGAGCCAGGGCATCGCGGTGTCCATTCCACTTGAGGCAGCAAACTCAGGGTCCCTCTCACATACCTAAAGCTGAGAGAAGCCTCCTCTTGAGGTGCTTGTGGTAAGGTGGTATTCCTCTGGAGTCGAATCCAGGGACTAACCTCTCTTCTCGAGTTGATTTTTGGTCCACAGAGTTCTTTCGTGTTGCTACAGTGACCTCAGGATCCCTCTAGCCTTGAAACAGTGTTCTTGGGGTTTCTCTGGAGTGCCATCAAGGAAATCAAGGCACCTTTCATGTGTGATGTGCAAGACAGAATTGCTCTGCACGCAGTACAGGGGAATCGGGCCTCATCTCGCATCGAGGGGGAAGTCTCATGGTTTTTCTCGAGTTGCGGCGGGAACCTGGGGTATATTCTCGAGTTACGACGGGGATGGCCCTTCCACCCACGTGTTTGTTCAGCGACGTCAGGACTCCTGCCTAGTTGCGAGGGACAACTCGGGATTCTCCTCGAGGCTTGGCAGGGCAATTGGAACGCCTCTCCAGCTGAGACGGGAGACCAAGTGTCCCTTTCCACGTGCCACAAGAATCCTGGGACTCCTATCAAGTTTCACGAGGAGTCAGGCATCGTCTCCTTTGGAGGCACTGATCTCCGCGTACCTCTGGAGTTTTCAAAGGATGTGAGGCCTCCGGTCGCGATGAGGTGGGGAACTAAGACTTTCTCTGTGGTCTCCACAGGGGATTCAAACATCCTTTCATCTTCGGAGATGCAAGACGAGCCTGCATTCAAGTCACTGCAGGGTTATGCGGCCTTAATTCGAGTCAGGGCATCGCGGTGTCCATTCCACTTGAGACCGCAAACTCAGGGTCCATCTCACATACCTAGAGCTGAGAGAAGCCTCCTCTTGAGGTGCTTGTGGTAAGGTGGTATTCCTCTGGAGTCGAAGCCAGGGACTAACCTCTCATCTCGAGTTGATTTGTGGTCCACGGAGCTCTTTCTTGTTGCTACAGTGACCTCAGGATGCCTCTAGCCTTGAAACAGTGTTCTTGGGGTTTCTCTGGAGTGCCATCAAGGAAATCAAGGCTCCTTTCATGTGTGATGTGCAGCACGGAATTGCTCTGTACGCACTGCAGGGGAATCTGGCCTCATCTCGTGGCGAGGGGGACGTCTCATGGTTTTTCTCGAGTTGCGGCGGGAACCTGGGGTATATTCTCGAGTTACGACGGGGATGGCCCTTCCACACACGTGTTAGTTCAGCGACGTCAGGACTCCTGCCTAGTTGCGAGGGACAACTCGGGATTCTCCTCGAGGCTTGGCAGGGCAATTGGGACGCCTCTCCAGCTGAGGCGGGAGACCAAGGGTCCCTTTCCACGTGCCACAGGAATCCTGGGACTCCTATCAAGTTTCACGAGGAGTCAGGCATCGTATCCTTTGGAGGCACTAATCTCTGCGTACCTCTGGAGTTTTCGAAGGATGTGAGGCCTCCGGTCGCGATGAGGTGGGGAACTAGGTCTTTCTCTGTGGTCTCCACAGGGGATTCAGACATCCTTTCGTCTTGGGAGATGCAAGACGAGCCTGCATTCAAGTCTCTGCAGGGATATCCGGCCTTATTTCGCGTCAGGGCATCGCAGTGTCCATTCCACTTGAGGCCGCAAACTCAGGGTCCCTCTCACATACCTAGAGCTGAGAGAAGCCTCCTCTTGAGGTGCTTGTGGTAAGGTGGTATTCCTCTGGAGTCGAAGCCAGGGACTACCCTCTCATCTCGTGTTGATTTTTGGTCCACGGAGATCTTTCGTGTTGCTACATTGACCTCAGGATCCCTCTAGCCTTGAAACAGTGTTCTTGGGGTTTCTCTGGAGTGCCATCAAGGAAATCAAGGCTCCTTTCATGTGTGATGTGCAACACGGAATTGCTCTGCATGCAGTGCAGGGGAATCGGGCCTCATCTCGCGCCGAGGGGGAAGTCTCATGGTTTTTCTCGAGTTGCGGCGGGAACCGGGGTATATTCTCGAGTTACGACGGGGATGGCCCTTCCACCCACGTGTTTGTTCAGCGACGTCAGGATTCCTGCCTAGTTGTGAGGGACAACTCGGGATTCTCCTCGAGGCTTGGCAGGGCAATTGGGACGCCTCTCCAGCTGAGGCGGGAGACCAAGGGTCCCTTTCCACGTGCCACAGGAATCCTGGGACTCCTATCAAGATTCACGAGGAGTCAGGCATCGTCTCCTTTGGAGGCACTGATCTCCGCGTACCTCTGGAGTTTTCAAAGGATGTGAGGCCTGCGGGCGCCATGAGGTGGGGAACTAGGTGTTTCTCTGTGGTCTCCACAGGGGATTCAGACATCCTTTCATCTTGGGAGATGCAAGACGAGCCTGCATTCAAGTCACTGCAGGGATATCCGGCCTTATATCGAGCCAGGGCATCGCGGTGTCCATTCCACTTGAGGCCGCAAACTCAGGGTCCCTCTCACTTTCCTACAGCTGAGAATAGCCTCCTCTTGAGGTGCTTGTGGTAAGGTGGAATTCCTCTGGAGTCGAAGCCAGGGACTAACCTCTCATCTTGAGTTGATTTTTGGTCCACGGAGCTCTTTCGTGTTGCTACAGTGACCTCAGGATCCCTCTAGCCTTGAAAGAGTGTTCTTGGGGTTTCTCTGGAGTACCATAAAGGAAATCAAGGCTCCTTTCATGTGTGATGTGCAACACGGAATTGCTCTGCACGCAGTGCAGGGGAATCGGGCCTCATCTCGCGGCGAGGGGAAAGTCTCATGGTTTTTCTCGAATTGCGGCGGGAACCTGGGGTATATTCTCGAGTTACGACGGGGATGGCCCTTCCACCAAGTGTTTGTTCAGCGACGGCAGGACTCCTGCCTAGTTGCGAGGGACAACTCGGGATTCTCCTCGAGTCTTGGCAGGGCAATTGGGACGCCTCTCCAGCTGAGGCGGGAGACCAAGGGTCCCTTTCCACGTGCCACAGGAATCCTGGGACTCCTATCAAGTTTCACGAGGAGTCAGGCATCGTCTGCTTTGGAGGCACTGATCTCCGCGTCCCTCTGTAGATTTGACAGGATGTGAGGCCTCCGGTCACGATGAGGTGGGGAACTAGGTCTTTCTCTGTGGTCTCCACAGGGGATTCAGACATCCTTTCATCTTGGCAGATGCAAGACGAGCCTGAATTCAAGTCACTGGAGGGATATCCGGCCTTATTTCGAGTCAGGGCATCGCGGTGTCCATTCCACTTGCGGCCACAAACTCAGGGTCCCTCTCACATACCTAGAGCTAAGAGAAGCCTCCTCTTGAGGTGCTTGTGGTAAGGTGGTATTCCTCTGGAGTCGAAGCCAGGGACTAACCTCTCATCTCGAGTTGATTTTAGGTCCACGGAGCTCTTTCGTGTGGCTACAGTGACATCAGAATCCCTCTAGAATTAAAACACTATTCTTGGGGTTTCTCTGGAGTGCCATCAAGGAAATCAAGGCTCCTTTCATGTGTGATGTGTAACCCGGAATTGCTCTGCACACGGTGCAGGGGAATCGGAGCTCATCTCGCGAGGAGGGGGAAGTCTCATGGTTTTTCTCGAGTTGCGGTGGGAACCTGGGGTATATTCTCGAGTTACGACGGGGATGGCCCTTTCACACACGTGCTTGTTCAGTGACGTCAGGACTCCTGCCTAGTTGCGAGGGACAACTCGGGATTCTCCTCGGGGCTGGCCAGGGCAATTGGGACGCCTCTCCAGCTGAGGCGGGAGACCAAGGGTCCCTTTCCACGTGCCACAGGAACCCTGGGACTCCTATCAAGTTTTAAGAGGAGTCAGGCATCGTCTCCTTTGGAGGCACTGATCTCCGCGTACCTCTGGAGTTTTCAAAGGATGTGAGGCCTCCGGTCGCGATGAGGTGGGGAACTAGGTCTTTCTCTGTAGTCTCCACAGGGGATTCAGACATACTTTCGTCTTGGGAGACGCAAGACGAACCTGCATTCTAGTCACTGTAGGGATATCCGGCCTTACTTCGAGTCAGGGCATCGAGGTGTCCATTCCACTTGAGGCCGCAAACTCAGCGTCCCTCTCACTTAACTAGAGCTGAGAATAGCCTCCTGTTGAGGTGCTTGTGGTAAGGTGGAATTCCTCTGGAGTCGAAGCCAGGGATTAACCTTTCATCTCGAGTTGATTTTTGGTCCACGGAGATCTTTCGTGTTGCTACAGTGACCTCAGGATCCCTCTAGCCCCGAAACAGGGTTCTTGGGATTTCTCTGGAGTGCCATCAAGGAAATCAAGGCTCCTTACATGTGTGATGTGCAACACGGAATTGCTCTGCACGCAGTGCAGGGGAATCGGGCCTCATCTCGCGGCGAGGGGGAAGTCTCATGGTTTCACTCGAGTTGTGGGGGGAAACTGGGGTATATTCTCGAGTTACGACTGGGATGGCCCTTCCACCCACGTGTTTCTTCAGCAATGTCAGGAGTTCTGCCTAGTTGCGAGGGACAACTCGGGATTCTCCTCGAGGCTTGGCAGGCAATTGGGATGCCTCTCCAGCTGAGGCCGGAGACCAAGGGTCCCTTTCCACGTGCCACAAGAATCCTGGGACTCCTATCAAGTTTCACGAGGAGTCAGGCATCGTCTCCTTTGGAGGCACTGATCTCCGCGTACCTCTGGAGTTTTCAAAGGATGTGAGGCCTCCGGTCGCGATGAAGTGGGGAACTAGATCTTTCTCTGTGGTTTCCACAGGGGATTCAGACATCCTTTCGTCTTGGGAGATGCAAGACGAGCCTGCATTCAAGTCACTGCAGGGATATCCGGCATTATTACGAGTCAGGGCATCGCGGTGTCCATTCCACTTGAGGCCGCAAGCTCAGGGTCCCTCTCACATACCTAGAGCTGAGAGAAGCCTCCTCTTGAGGTGCTTGTGGTAAGGTGGTATTCCTCTGGAGTCGAAGCCAGGCACTAACCTCTCATCTCGAGTTGAATTTTGGTCCACGGAGCTCTTTCGTGTCGCTACAGTGACATCAGAATCCCACTAGCCTTAAAACAGTTTTCTTGGGGTTTCTCTGGAGTGCCATCAGGGAAATCAAAGCTCCTTTCATGTGTGATGTGTAACACGGAATTGCTCTGCACACGGTGCAGGGGAATCGGAGCTATCTCGCGGCGAGGGGGAAGTCTCATGGTTTTTCTCGAGTTGCGGCGAGAACCTGGGGTATATTCTCGAGTTACGATGGGGATGGCCCTTCCGCCCACGTGTTTGTTCAGCGACGTCAGGACTCCTGCCTAGTTGCGAGGGACAACTCGGGATTCTCCTCGAGGCTTGGCAGGGCAATTGGGACGCCTCTCCAGCTGAGGCGGGAGACCAAGGGTGCCTTTCCACGTGCCTCAGGAATCCTGGGACTCCTATCAAGTTTCACGAGGAGTCAGGCATCGTCTCCTTTGGAGTCACTGATCTCCGCGTACCTCTGAAGTTTTCAAAGGATGTGAGGCCTCCGGTCGCGATGAGGTGGGGAACTAGATCTTTCTATGAGGTCTCCACAGGGGATTAGGACATCCTTTCGTCTTGGGAGATGCAAGACGAGCCTGCATTCAAGTCACTGCAGGGATATCCGGCCTTATTTCGAGTCAGGGCATCGCGGTGTCCATTCCACTTGAGGCCGCAAACTCAGAACATAGCTAGAGCTGAGAGAAGCCTCCTCTTGAGGTGCTTGTGGTAAGGTGGTATTCCTCTGGAGTTGAAGCCAGGGACTAACCTCTCATCTCGAGTTGATTGTTGGTCCACGGAGCTCTTTCCTGTTGCTACAGTGACCTCAGGATCCCGCTAGCCTTGAAACAGTGTTCTTGGGGTTTCTCTGGAGTGCCATCAAGGAAATCAAGGCTCCTTTCATGTGTGATGTGCAACACGGAATTGCTCTGCACGCAGTGCAGGGGAATCGGGCCTCATCTCGCGGCAAGGGGGAAGTCTCATGGTTTTTCTCGAGTTGCGGCGGGAACCTGGGGTATATTCTCGAGTTACGACGGGGATGGCCCTTCCAACCACGTGTTTGTTCAGCGACGGCAGGACTCCTGCCTAGTTGCGACGGACAACTCGGGATTCTCCTCGAGGATTGGCAGGGCAATTGGGACGCCTCTCCAGCTGAGGCGGGAGACCAAGGGTCCCTTTCCACGTGCACAGGAATCCTGGGACTCCTATCAAGTTTCACGAGGAGTCAGGCATCGTCTCCTTTGGAGTCACTGATTTCCGCGTACCTCTGGAGTTTTCAAAGGATGTGAGGCCTGCGGTCGCCATGAGGTGGGGAACTAGGTGTTTCTCTGTGGTCTCCACAGGGGATTCAGACATCCTTTCATCTTGGGAGATGCAAGACGAGCCTGCATTCAAGTCACTGCAGGTATATGCGGCCTTAATTTGAGTCAGGGCATCGCGGTGTCCATTCCACTTGAGACCGCAAACTCAGGGTCCATCTCACATACCTAGAGCTGAGAGAAGCCTCCTCTTGAGGTGCTTGTGGTAAGGTGGTATTCCTCTGCAGTCGAAGCCAGGGACTAACCTCTCATCTCGAGTTGATTTGTGGTCCACGGAGCTCTTTCTTGTTGCTACAGTGACCTCAGGATGCCTCTAGCCTTGAAACAGTGTTCTTGGGGTTTCTCTGGAGTGCCATCAAGGAAATCAAGGCTCCTTTCATGTGTGATGTGCAACACGGAATTGCTCTGCACGCACTGCAGGGGAATCGGGCCTCATCTCGCAGCGAGGGGGAAGTCTCATGGTTTTTCTCGAGTTGAGGCGGGAACCAGGGGTACATTCTCGAGTTACAACGGGGATGCCCTTCCACACACGTGTTTGTTCAGCGACGGCAGGACTCCTGCCTAGTTGCGAGGGACAACTCGGGATTCTCCTCGAGGCTTGGCAGGGCAATTGGGACGCCTCCCCAGCTGAGGCGGGAGACCAAGGGTCCCTTTCCTTGTGCCACAGGAATCCTGGGACTCCTATCAAGTTTCACGAGGAGTCAGGCATCGTCTCCTTTGGAGGCACTGATCTCAGTGTACCTCTGGAGTTTTCAAAGTATGTGAGGCCTCCGGTCGCGATGAAGTGGGGAACTAGGTCTTTCTCTCTGGTCTCCACAGGGGATTCAGACATCCTTTCGTCTTGGGAGATGCAAGACGAGCCTGCATTCAAGTCACTGCAGGGATATCCGGGCTTATTTCGAGTCAGGGCATCGCGGTGTCCATTCCACTTGAGGCCGCAAACTCAGGGTCCCTCTCACATACCTAGAGCTGAGAGAAGCCTTCTCTTGAGGTGCTTGTGGTAAGGTGGTTTCCTCTGGAGTCGAAGCCAGGGACAAACCTCTCATCTCAAGTTGATTTTTGGTCCACGGAGCTCTGTCATGTAGCTACAGTGACCTCAGGAACCCTCTAGCCTTGAAACAGTGTTCTTGGGGTTTCTCTGGAGTGCCATCAAGGAAATCAAGGCTCCTTTCATGTGTGATGTGCAGCACGGAATTGCTCTGTACGCACTGCAGGGGAATCTGGCCTCATCTCGTGGCGAGGGGGACGTCTCATGGTTTTTCTCGAGTTGCGGCGGGAACCTGGGGTATATTCTCGAGTTACGACGGGGATGGCCCTTCCACACACGTGTTAGTTTAGCGACGTCAGGACTCCTGCCTAGTTGCGAGGGACAACTCGGGATTCTCCTCGAGGCTTGGCAGGGCAATTGGGACGCCTCTCCAGGTGAGGCGGGAGACCAAGGGTCCCTTTCCACGTGCCACAGGAATCCTGGGACTCCTATCAAGTTTCACGAGGGGTCAGGCATCGTCTCCTTTGGAGGCACTGATCTCCGCGTACCTCTGGTGTTTTCAAAGGATGTGAGGCCTGCGGGCGCCATGAGGTGGGGAACTAGGTGTTTCTCTGTGGTCTCCACAGGGGATTCAGACATCCTTTCATCTTGGGAGATGCAAGACGAGCCTGCATTCAAGTCACTGGAGGAATATCCGGCCTTATATCGAGCCAGGGCATCGCGGTGTCCATTCCACTTGAGGCCGCAAACTCAGGGTCCCTCTCACTTTCCTACAGCTGAGAATAGCCTCCTCTTGAGGTGCTTGTGGTAAGGTGGAATTCCTCTGGAGTCGAAGCCAGGGACTAACCTCTCATCTTGAGTTGATTTTTGGTCCACTGAGCTCTTTCGTGTTGCTACAGTGACCTCAGGATCCCTCGAGCCTTGAAACAGTGTTCTTGGGGTTTCTCTGGAGTGCCATCAAGGAAATCAAGGCTCCTTTCATGTGTGATGTGCAACACGGAATTGCTCTGCACGCAGTGCAGGGGAATCGGGCCTCATCTCGCGGCGAGGGGAAAGTCTCATGGTTTTTCTCGAATTGCGGCGGGAACCTGGGGTATATTCTCGAGTTACGACGGGGATGGCCCTTCCACCAAGTGTTTGTTCAGCGACGGCAGGACTCCTGCCTAGTTGCGAGGGACAACTCGGGATTCTCCTCGAGTCTTGGCAGGGCAATTGGGACGCCTCTCCAGCTGAGGCGGGAGACCAAGGGTCCCTTTCCACGTGCCACAGGAATCCTGGGACTCCTATCAAGTTTCACGAGGAGTCAGGCATCGTCTGCTTTGGAGGCACTGATCTCCGCGTCCCTCTGTAGATTTGACAGGATGTGAGGCCTCCGGTCACGATGAGGTGGGGAACTAGGTCTTTCTCTGTGGTCTCCACAGGGGATTCAGACATCCTTTCATCTTGGCAGATGCAAGACGAGCCTGAATTCAAGTCACTGGAGGGATATCCGGCCTTATTTCGAGTCAGGGCATCGCGGTGTCCATTCCACTTGAGGCCACAAACTCAGGGTCCCTCTCACATACCTAGAGCTGAGAGAAGCCTCCTCTTGAGGTGCTTGTGGTAAGGTCGTATTCCTCTGGAGTCGAAGCCAGGGACTAACCTCTCATCTCGAGTTGATTTTAGGTCCACGGAGCTCTTTCGTGTGGCTACAGTGACATCAGAATCCCTCTAGCCTTAAAACACTATTCTTGGGGTTTCTCTGGAGTGCCATCAAGGAAATCAAGGCTCCTTTCATGTGTGATGTGTAACCCGGAATTGCTCTGCACACGGTGCAGGGGAATCGGAGCTCATCTCGCGAGGAGGGGGAAGTCTCATGGTTTTTCTCGAGTTGCGGCGGGAACCTGGGGTATATTCTCGAGTTACGACGGGGATGGCCCTTTCACACACGTGCTTGTTCAGCGACATCAGGACTCCTGCCTAGTTGCGAGGGACAACTCGGGATTCTCCTCGGGGCTGGCCAGGGCAATTGGGACGCCTCTCCAGCTGAGGCGGGAGACCAAGGGTCCCTTTCCACGTGCCACAGGAACCCTGGGACTCCTATCAAGTTTTAAGAGGAGTCAGGCATCGTCTCCTTTGGAGGCACTGATCTCCGCGTACGTCTGGAGTTTTCAAAGGATGTGAGGCCTCCGGTCGCGATGAGGTGGGGAACTAGGTCTTTCTCTGTAGTCTCCACAGGGGATTCAGACATCCTTTCGTCTTGGGAGACGCAAGACGAACCTGCATCTAGTCACTGTAGGAATATCCGGCCTTACTTCGAGTCAGGGCATCGAGGTGTCCATTCCACTTGAGGCCGCAAACTCAGGGTCCCTCTCACTTACCTAGAGCTGAGAATAGCCTCCTCTTGAGGTGCTTGTGGTAAAGTGGAATTCCTCTGGAGTCGAAGCCAGGGATTAACCTTTCATCTCGAGTTGATTTTTGGTCCACGGAGATCTTTCGTGTTGCTACAGTGACCTCAGGATCCCTCTAGCCCCGAAACAGGGTTCTTGGGATTTCTCTGGAGTGCCATCAAGGAAATCAAGGCTCCTTACATGTGTGATGTGCAACACGGAATTGCTCTGCACGCAGTGCAGGGGAATCGGGCCTCATCTCGCGGCGAGGGGGAAGTCTCATGGTTTCACTCGAGTTGTGGGGGGAAACTGGGGTATATTCTCGAGTTACGACTGGGATGGCCCTTCCACCCACGTGTTTCTTCAGCAATGTCAGGAGTTCTGCCTAGTTGCGAGGGACAACTCGGGATTCTCCTCGAGGCTTGGCAGGCAATTGGGATGCCTCTCCAGCTGAGGCCGGAGACCAAGGGTCCCTTTCCACGTGCCACAAGAATCCTGGGACTCCTATCAAGTTTCACGAGGAGTCAGGCATCGTCTCCTTTGGAGGCACTGATCTCCGCGTACCTCTGGAGTTTTCAAAGGATGTGAGGCCTCCGGTCGCGATGAAGTGGGGAACTAGATCTTTCTCTGTGGTTTCCACAGGGGATTCAGACATCCTTTCGTCTTGGGAGATGCAAGACGAGCCTGCATTCAAGTCACTGCAGGGATATCCGGCCTTATTACGAGTCAGGGCATCGCGGTGTCCATTCCACTTGAGGCCGCAAGCTCAGGGTCCCTCTCACATACCTAGAGCTGAGAGAAGCCTCCTCTTGAGGTGCTTGTGGTAAGGTGGTATTCCTCTGGAGTCGAAGCCAGGCACTAACCTCTCATCTCGAGTTGAATTTTGGTCCACGGAGCTCTTTCGTGTCGCTACAGTGACATCAGAATCCCACTAGCCTTAAAACAGTTTTCTTGGGGTTTCTCTGGAGTGCCATCAGGGAAATCAAAGCTCCTTTCATGTGTGATGTGTAACACGGAATTGCTCTGCACACGGTGCAGGGGAATCGGAGCTATCTCGCGGCGAGGGGGAAGTCTCATGGTTTTTCTCGAGTTGCGGCGAGAACCTGGGGTATATTCTCGAGTTACGATGGGGATGGCCCTTCCGCCCACGTGTTTGTTCAGCGACGTCAGGACTCCTGCCTAGTTGCGAGGGACAACTCGGGATTCTCCTCGAGGCTTGGCAGGGCAATTGGGACGCCTCTCCAGCTGAGGCGGGAGACCAAGGGTGCCTTTCCACGTGCCTCAGGAATCCTGGGACTCCTATCAAGTTTCACGAGGAGTCAGGCATCGTCTCCTTTGGAGTCACTGATCTCCGCGTACCTCTGAAGTTTTCAAAGGATGTGAGGCCTCCGGTCGCGATGAGGTGGGGAACTAGATCTTTCTATGAGGTCTCCACAGGGGATTAGGACATCCTTTCGTCTTGGGAGATGCAAGACGAGCCTGCATTCAAGTCACTGCAGGGATATCCGGCCTTATTTCGAGTCAGGGCATCGCGGTGTCCATTCCACTTGAGGCCGCAAACTCAGAACATAGCTAGAGCTGAGAGAAGCCTCCTCTTGAGGTGCTTGTGGTAAGGTGGTATTCCTCTGGAGTTGAAGCCAGGGACTAACCTCTCATCTCGAGTTGATTGTTGGTCCACGGAGCTCTTTCCTGTTGCTACAGTGACCTCAGGATCCCGCTAGCCTTGAAACAGTGTTCTTGGGGTTTCTCTGGAGTGCCATCAAGGAAATCAAGGCTCCTTTCATGTGTGATGTGCAACACGGAATTGCTCTGCACGCAGTGCAGGGGAATCGGGCCTCATCTCGCGGCAAGGGGGAAGTCTCATGGTTTTTCTCGAGTTGCGGCGGGAACCTGGGGTATATTCTCGAGTTACGACGGGGATGGCCCTTCCAACCACGTGTTTGTTCAGCGACGGCAGGACTCCTGCCTAGTTGCGACGGACAACTCGGGATTCTCCTCGAGGATTGGCAGGGCAATTGGGACGCCTCTCCAGCTGAGGCGGGAGACCAAGGGTCCCTTTCCACGTGCACAGGAATCCTGGGACTCCTATCAAGTTTCACGAGGAGTCAGGCATCGTCTCCTTTGGAGTCACTGATTTCCGCGTACCTCTGGAGTTTTCAAAGGATGTGAGGCCTGCGGTCGCCATGAGGTGGGGAACTAGGTGTTTCTCTGTGGTCTCCACAGGGGATTCAGACATCCTTTCATCTTGGGAGATGCAAGACGAGCCTGCATTCAAGTCACTGCAGGTATATGCGGCCTTAATTTGAGTCAGGGCATCGCGGTGTCCATTCCACTTGAGACCGCAAACTCAGGGTCCATCTCACATACCTAGAGCTGAGAGAAGCCTCCTCTTGAGGTGCTTGTGGTAAGGTGGTATTCCTCTGCAGTCGAAGCCAGGGACTAACCTCTCATCTCGAGTTGATTTGTGGTCCACGGAGCTCTTTCTTGTTGCTACAGTGACCTCAGGATGCCTCTAGCCTTGAAACAGTGTTCTTGGGGTTTCTCTGGAGTGCCATCAAGGAAATCAAGGCTCCTTTCATGTGTGATGTGCAACACGGAATTGCTCTGCACGCACTGCAGGGGAATCGGGCCTCATCTCGCAGCGAGGGGGAAGTCTCATGGTTTTTCTCGAGTTGAGGCGGGAACCAGGGGTACATTCTCGAGTTACAACGGGGATGCCCTTCCACACACGTGTTTGTTCAGCGACGGCAGGACTCCTGCCTAGTTGCGAGGGACAACTCGGGATTCTCCTCGAGGCTTGGCAGGGCAATTGGGACGCCTCCCCAGCTGAGGCGGGAGACCAAGGGTCCCTTTCCTTGTGCCACAGGAATCCTGGGACTCCTATCAAGTTTCACGAGGAGTCAGGCATCGTCTCCTTTGGAGGCACTGATCTCAGTGTACCTCTGGAGTTTTCAAAGTATGTGAGGCCTCCGGTCGCGATGAAGTGGGGAACTAGGTCTTTCTCTCTGGTCTCCACAGGGGATTCAGACATCCTTTCGTCTTGGGAGATGCAAGACGAGCCTGCATTCAAGTCACTGCAGGGATATCCGGGCTTATTTCGAGTCAGGGCATCGCGGTGTCCATTCCACTTGAGGCCGCAAACTCAGGGTCCCTCTCACATACCTAGAGCTGAGAGAAGCCTTCTCTTGAGGTGCTTGTGGTAAGGTGGTTTCCTCTGGAGTCGAAGCCAGGGACAAACCTCTCATCTCAAGTTGATTTTTGGTCCACGGAGCTCTGTCATGTAGCTACAGTGACCTCAGGAACCCTCTAGCCTTGAAACAGTGTTCTTGGGGTTTCTCTGGAGTGCCATCAAGGAAATCAAGGCTCCTTTCATGTGTGATGTGCAGCACGGAATTGCTCTGTACGCACTGCAGGGGAATCTGGCCTCATCTCGTGGCGAGGGGGACGTCTCATGGTTTTTCTCGAGTTGCGGCGGGAACCTGGGGTATATTCTCGAGTTACGACGGGGATGGCCCTTCCACACACGTGTTAGTTTAGCGACGTCAGGACTCCTGCCTAGTTGCGAGGGACAACTCGGGATTCTCCTCGAGGCTTGGCAGGGCAATTGGGACGCCTCTCCAGGTGAGGCGGGAGACCAAGGGTCCCTTTCCACGTGCCACAGGAATCCTGGGACTCCTATCAAGTTTCACGAGGGGTCAGGCATCGTCTCCTTTGGAGGCACTGATCTCCGCGTACCTCTGGTGTTTTCAAAGGATGTGAGGCCTGCGGGCGCCATGAGGTGGGGAACTAGGTGTTTCTCTGTGGTCTCCACAGGGGATTCAGACATCCTTTCATCTTGGGAGATGCAAGACGAGCCTGCATTCAAGTCACTGGAGGAATATCCGGCCTTATATCGAGCCAGGGCATCGCGGTGTCCATTCCAATTGAGGCCGCAAACTCAGGGTCCCTCTCACTTTCCTACAGCTGAGAATAGCCTCCTCTTGAGGTGCTTGTGGTAAGGTGGAATTCCTCTGGAGTCGAAGCCAGGGACTAACCTCTCATCTTGAGTTGATTTTTGGTCCACTGAGCTCTTTCGTGTTGCTACAGTGACCTCAGGATCCCTCGAGCCTTGAAACAGTGTTCTTGGGGTTTCTCTGGAGTGCCATCAAGGAAATCAAGGCTCCTTTCATGTGTGATGTGCAACACGGAATTGCTCTGCACGCAGTGCAGGGGAATCGGGCCTCATCTCGCGGCGAGGGGAAAGTCTCATGGTTTTTCTCGAATTGCGGCGGGAACCTGGGGTATATTCTCGAGTTACGACGGGGATGGCCCTTCCACCAAGTGTTTGTTCAGCGACGGCAGGACTCCTGCCTAGTTGCGAGGGACAACTCGGGATTCTCCTCGAGTCTTGGCAGGGCAATTGGGACGCCTCTCCAGCTGAGGCGGGAGACCAAGGGTCCCTTTCCACGTGCCACAGGAATCCTGGGACTCCTATCAAGTTTCACGAGGAGTCAGGCATCGTCTGCTTTGGAGGCACTGATCTCCGCGTCCCTCTGTAGATTTGACAGGATGTGAGGCCTCCGGTCACGATGAGGTGGGGAACTAGGTCTTTCTCTGTGGTCTCCACAGGGGATTCAGACATCCTTTCATCTTGGCAGATGCAAGACGAGCCTGAATTCAAGTCACTGGAGGGATATCCGGCCTTATTTCGAGTCAGGGCATCGCGGTGTCCATTCCACTTGAGGCCACAAACTCAGGGTCCCTCTCACATACCTAGAGCTGAGAGAAGCCTCCTCTTGAGGTGCTTGTGGTAAGGTCGTATTCCTCTGGAGTCGAAGCCAGGGACTAACCTCTCATCTCGAGTTGATTTTAGGTCCACGGAGCTCTTTCGTGTGGCTACAGTGACATCAGAATCCCTCTAGCCTTAAAACACTATTCTTGGGGTTTCTCTGGAGTGCCATCAAGGAAATCAAGGCTCCTTTCATGTGTGATGTGTAACCCGGAATTGCTCTGCACACGGTGCAGGGGAATCGGAGCTCATCTCGCGAGGAGGGGGAAGTCTCATGGTTTTTCTCGAGTTGCGGCGGGAACCTGGGGTATATTCTCGAGTTACGACGGGGATGGCCCTTTCACACACGTGCTTGTTCAGCGACATCAGGACTCCTGCCTAGTTGCGAGGGACAACTCGGGATTCTCCTCGGGGCTGGCCAGGGCAATTGGGACGCCTCTCCAGCTGAGGCGGGAGACCAAGGGTCCCTTTCCACGTGCCACAGGAACCCTGGGACTCCTATCAAGTTTTAAGAGGAGTCAGGCATCGTCTCCTTTGGAGGCACTGATCTCCGCGTACGTCTGGAGTTTTCAAAGGATGTGAGGCCTCCGGTCGCGATGAGGTGGGGAACTAGGTCTTTCTCTGTAGTCTCCACAGGGGATTCAGACATCCTTTCGTCTTGGGAGACGCAAGACGAACCTGCATCTAGTCACTGTAGGAATATCCGGCCTTACTTCGAGTCAGGGCATCGAGGTGTCCATTCCACTTGAGGCCGCAAACTCAGGGTCCCTCTCACTTACCTAGAGCTGAGAATAGCCTCCTCTTGAGGTGCTTGTGGTAAAGTGGAATTCCTCTGGAGTCGAAGCCAGGGATTAACCTTTCATCTCGAGTTGATTTTTGGTCCACGGAGATCTTTCGTGTTGCTACAGTGACCTCAGGATCCCTCTAGCCCCGAAACAGGGTTCTTGGGATTTCTCTGGAGTGCCATCAAGGAAATCAAGGCTCCTTACATGTGTGATGTGCAACACGGAATTGCTCTGCACGCAGTGCAGGGGAATCGGGCCTCATCTCGCGGCGAGGGGGAAGTCTCATGGTTTCTCTCGAGTTGTGGCGGGAAACTGGGGTATATTCTCGAGTTACGACTGGGATGGCCCTTCCACCCACGTGTTTCTTCAGCAATGTCAGGAGTTCTGCCTAGTTGCGAGGGACAACTCGGGATTCTCCTCGAGGCTTGGCAGGCAATTGGGATGCCTCTCCAGCTGAGGCCGGAGACCAAGGGTCCCTTTCCACGTGCCACAGGAATCCTGGGACTCCTATCAAGTTTCACGAGGAGTCAGGCATCGTCTCCTTTGGAGGCACTGATCTCCGCGTACCTCTGGAGTTTTCAAAGGATGTGAGGCCTCCGGCGCGATGAAGTGGGGAACTAGATCTTTCTCTGTGGTTTCCACAGGGGATTCAGACATCCTTTCATCTTGGGAGATGCAAGACGAGCCTGCATTCAAGTCACTGCAGGGATATCTGGTCTTATTTCGAGTCAGGGCATCGCGGTGTCCATTCCACTTGAGGCCGCAAACTCAGGGTCCCTCTCCCATACCTAGAGCTGAGAGAAGCCTCCTCTTGAGGTGCTTGTGGTAAGGTGGTGTTCCTCTGCAGTCGAAGCCAGGGACTAACCTCTCATCTCGAGTTGATTTTTGGTCCACGGAGCTCTTTCGTGTTCTTACAGTGACCTCAGGATCCCTCTAGCCTTGAAACAGTGTTCTTGGGGTTTCTCTGGAGTGCCATCAAGGAAATCAAGGCTCCTTTCATGTGTGATTTGCAACACGGTATTGCTGTGCACGCAGTGCAGGGGAATCGGGCCTCATCTCACGGCGAGGGGGAAGTCTCATGGTTTTTCTCAAGTTGCGGCGGGAACCTGGGGTATATTCTCGAGTTACGACGGGGATCGCCCTTCCACACACGTGTTTGTTCAGCGACGTCAGGACTCCTGCCTAGTTGCGAGGGACAACTCGGGATTCTCCTCGATGCTTGGCAGGGCAATTGGGACGCCTCTCCAGCTGAGGCGGGAGACCAAGGGTGCCTTTCCACGTGCCTCAGTAATCCTGGGACTCCTATCAAGTTTCACGAGGAGTCAGGCATCGTCTCCTTTGGAGTCACTGATCTCCGTGTACCTCTGAAGTTTTCAAAGGATGTGAGGCCTCCGGTCGCGATGAGGTGGGGAACTAGATCTTTCTCTGAGGTCTCCACAGGGGATTAGGACATCCTTTCGTCTTGGGAGATGCAAGACGCGCCTGCATTCAAGTCACTGCAGGGATATCCGGCCTTATTTTGAGTCAGGGCATCGCGGTGTCCATTCCACTTGAGGCCGCAAACTCAGAACATAGCTAGAGCTGAGAGAAGCCTCTTCTTGAGGTGCTTGTGGTAAGGTGGTATTCCTCTGGAGTTGAAGCCAGGGACTAACCTCTCATCTCGAGTTGATTGTTGGTCCACGGAGCTCTTTCCTGTTGCTACAGTGACCTCAGGATCCCGCTAGCCTTGAAACAGTGTTCTTGGGGTTTCTCTGGAGTGCCATCAAGGAAATCAAGGCTCCTTTCATGTGTGATGTGCAACACGGAATTGCTCTGCACGCATTGCAGGGGAATCGGGCCTCATCTCGCGGAAAGGGGGAAGTCTCATGGTTTTTCTCGAGTTGCGGCGGGAACCTGGGGTATATTCTCGAGTTACGACGGGGATGGCCCTTCCACCCACGTGTTTGTTCAGCGACGGCAGGACTCCTGCCTAGTTGCGAGGGACAACTCGGGATTCTCCTCGAGGCTTGGCAGGGCAATTGGGACGCCTCTCCAGCTGAGGCGGGAGAACAAGGGTCCCTTTCCACGAGCAGTGGAATCCTGGGACTCCTATCAAGTTTCACGAGGAGTCAGGCATCGTCTCCTTTGGAGCCACTGACCTCCGCGTACCTCTGGAGTTTTCAAAGGATGTGAGGCCTGCGGTCGCCATGAGGTGGGGAACTAGGTGTTTCTCTGTGGTCTCCACAGGGGATTCAGACATCCTTTCATCTTGGGAGATGCAAGACGAGCCTGCATTCAAGTCACTGCAGGAATATCCGGCCTTATATCGAGCCAGGGCATCGCGGTGTCCATTCCACTTGAGGCCGCAAACTCAGGGTCCCTCTCACATACCTAGAGCTGAGAGAAGCCTCCTCTTGAGGTGCTTGTGGTAAGGTGGTATTCCTCTGGAGTCGAAGCCAGGGACTAACCTCTCATCTCGATTTGATTTTTGGCACACGGAGCTCTTTCGTGTTGCTTCAGTGACCTCAGGATACTTCAGCCTTGAAATAGTGTTCTTGGGGTTTCTCTGGAGTGCGGTCATGGTAATCAAGGCTCCTTTCATGTGTAATGTGCAACACGGAATTGCTCTGCACGCAGTGCAGGGGAATCGGGCCTCATCTCGCGGCGAGGGGGAACTCTCATGGTGTTTCTCGAGTTGCGGCGGGACCCTGGGGTATATTCTCGAGTTAAGAAGGGGATGGCCCTTCCACACACGTGTTTGTTCAGTGACGTCAGGACTCCTTCCTAGTTGCGAGGTACAACTCGGGATTCTCCTCGAGGCTTGGCAGGGTAATTGGGATTCCTCTCCGGCTGAGGCGGGAGACCAAGGGTCCCTTTCCACGTGCCACAGTAATCCTGAGACTCCTATCAAGTTTCACGAGGAGTCAGGCATCGTCTCCTTTGGAGGCACTGATCTCCGCGTACCTCTGGAGTTTTCAAAGGATGTGAGGCTTCCGGTCGCGATGAGGTGGGTAACTAGGTTTTTCTCTGTGGTCTCCACAGGGGATTCAGACATCCTTTCATCTTGGGAGATGCAAGACGAGCCTGCATTCAAGTCACTGCAGGGATATCCGGCCTTATTTCGAGTCAGGGCATCGAGGTGTCCATTCCACTTGAGGCCGCAAACTCAGGGTCCCTCTCACATACCTAGAGCTGAGAGAAGCCTCCTCTTGAGGTGCTTGTGGTAAGGTGGTATTCCTCTGGAGTCGAAGCCAGGGACTAACCTCTCATCTCGAGTTGATTCTTGGTCCACGGAGCTCTTTCTTGTTGCTACAGTGACCTCAGGATCCCTCTAGCCTTGAAACAGTGATCTTGGGGTTTCTCTGGAGTGCCATCAAGGAAATCAAGGCTCCTTTCATGTGTGATGTGCAACACGGAATTGCTCTGCACGCAGTGCAGTGGAATCGGGCCTCATCTCGGGGCGAGGGGGAAGTCTCATGGTTTTTCTTGAGTTGCGGCGGGAACCTGGGGTATATTCTCGAAGTACGACGGGGATGGAACTTCCACCCACGTGTTTGTTCAACAACGGCAGGACTCCTGCCTAGTTGCGAGGGACAACTCGGGATTCTCCTCGAGGCTTGGCAGGGCAATTGGGACGCCTCTCCAGCTGAGGCGGGAGACCAAGTGTCCCTTTCCACGTGGCACAGGAATCCTGGGACTCCTATCAAGTTTCACGAGGAGTCAGGCATCGTCTCCTTTGGAGGCACTGATCTCCGCGTACCTCTGGAGTTTTCAAAGGATGTGAGGCCTCCGGTCGCGATGAGGTGGGGAACTAGGTCTTTCTCTGTGGTCTACACAGGTGATTCAGACATCCTTTCGTCTTGGGAGATGCAAGACGAGCCTTCATTCAAGTCACTGCAGGGATATCCGGCCTTATTTCGAGTCAGGGCACCGTGGTGTCCATTCCACTTGAGGCTGCAAACTCAGGGTCCCTCTCACATACCTAGAGCTGAGAGAAGCCTCCTCTTGAGGTGCTTGTGGTAAGGTGGTATTCCTCTGGAGTCGAAGCCAGGGACTAACCTCTCATCTCGAGTTGATTTTTGGTCCACGGAGCTCTTTCGTGTTGCTACAGTGACCTCAGGATCCCTCTAGCCTTGAAACAGTGTTCTTGGGGTTTCTCTGGAGTGCCACCAAGGAAATCAAGGCTCCTTTCATGTGTGATGTGCAGCACGGAATTGCTCTGCACGCAGTTCTGGAGAATCGGGCCTCATCTCGCGGCGAGGGGGAAGTCTCATGGTTTTTCTCGAGTTGCGGCGGGAACCTGGGGTATATTCTCGAGTTACGACGGGGATGGCCCTTCCACACACGTGTTTATTCAGCGACGGCAGGACTCCTGCCTAGTTGCGAGGGACAACTCGTGATTCTCCTCGAGGCTTGGCAGGGCAATTGGGACGCCTCTCCAGCTGAGCCGGGAGACCAAGGGTCCCTTTCCATGTTCCACAGGAATCCTGTGACTCCTATCAAGTTTCTCGAGGAGTCAGGCATCGTCTCCTGTGGAGGCACTGATCTCCGCGTACCTCTGAAGTTTTCAAAGGATGTGAGGCCTCCGGTCGCGAGGAGGTGGGGAACTAGGTCTTTCTGCGTGGTCTACACAGGTGATTCAGACATCCTTTCGTTTTGGCAGATGCAAGACGAGCCTGCATTCAAGTCAGTGCAGGGATATCCGGCCTTATTTCGAGTCAGGGCATCGCGGTGTCCATTCCACTTGAGACCGCAAACTCAGGGTCCCTCTCACATACCTAGAGCTGAGAGAAGCCTCCTCTTGAGGTGCTTGTGGTAAGGTGGTATTCCTCTGGAGTCGAAGCCAGGGACTAACCTCTCATCTCGAGTTGATTTTTGGTCCACGGAGCTCTTTCGTGTTGCTACATTGACCTCAGGATCCCTCTAGCCTTGAAACAGTGTTCTTGGGGTGTCTCTGGAGTGCCATCAAGGAAATCAAGGCTCCTTTCATGTGTGATGTGCAACACGAAATTGCTCTGCACGCAGTGCAGGGGAATCAGGCCTCATCTCGCGGCGAGGGGGAAGTCTCATGGTTTTTCTCGAGTTGCGGCGGGAACCTGGGGTATATTCTCGAGTTACGACTGGGATGGCCCTTCCACACACGTGTTGGTTCAGCGACGGCAGGACTCCTGCCTAGTTGCGAGGGACAACTCGGGATTTTCCTCGAGGCTTGGCAGGGCAATTGGGACGCCTCTCCAGCTGAGGCGGGAGACCAAGGGTCCCTTTCCATGTGCCACAGGAATCCTGGGACTCCTATAAAGTTTCACGAGGAGTCAGGCATCGTCTCCTTTGGAGGCACTGATCTCCGCGTACCTCTTGAGTTTTCAAAGGATGTGAGGCCTCCGGACGCCATGAGGTGGGAAACTAGGTCTTTCTCTGTGGTCTCCACAGGGGATTCAGACATTCTTTCATCTTGGGAGATGCAAGACGAGCCTGCATTCAAGTCACTACAGGGATATCCGGCCTTATTTCGAGTCAGGGCATCGCGATGTCCATTCCACGTGAGGCCGCAAACTCAGGGTCCCTCTCACATACCTAGAGCTGAGAGAAGCCTCCTCTTGAGGTGCTTGTGGTAAGGTGGTATTCCTCTGGAGTCGAAGCCAGGGACTAACCTCTCATCTCGAGTTGATTTTTGGTCCACGGAGCTCTTTCGTGTTGCTACAGTGACCTCAGGATCCCTCTAGCCTTGAAACAGTATTCTTGGGTTTTCTCTGGAGTGCCATCAAGGAAATCAAGGCTCCTTTCATGTGTGATGTGCAACACGGAATTGCTCTGCACGCAGTGCAGGGGAATCGGGCCTCATCTCTCGGCGAGGGGGAAGTCTCATGGTTTTTCTCGAGTTGCGGCGGGAACCTGGGGTATATTCTCGAGTTACGACGGGGATGGCCCTTCCACCCACGTGTTTGTTCAGCGACGTCAGTACTCCTGCCTAGTTGCGACGGACAACTCGGGATTCTCCTCGAGGCTTGGCAGGGCAATTGGGACGCCTCTCCAGCTGAGGCGGGAGACCAAGTGTCCCTTTCCACGTGCCACAGGAATCCTGGGACTCCTATCAAGTTTCACGAGGAGTCAGGCATCGTCTCCTTTGGAGGCACTGATCTCCGCGTACCTCTGGAGTTTTCAAAGATGTGAGGCCTCCGGTCGCGATGAGGTGGGGAACTAGGTCTTTCTCTGTGGTCTCCACAGGGGATTCAGACATCCTTTCGTCTTGGCAGATGCAAGACGAGCCTGCATTCAAGTCACTGTAGGGATATCCGGCCTTATTTCGCGTCAGGGCATCGCAGTGTCCATTCCACTTGAGGCCGCAAACTCAGGGTCCCTCTCACATACCTAGAGCTGAGAGAAGCCTCCTCTTGAGGTGCTTGTGGTAAGGTGGTATTCCTCTGGATTCGAAGCCAGGGACTAACCTCTCATCTCGAGTTGATTTTTGGTCCACGGAGCTCTTTCTTGTTGCTACAGTGACCTCAGGATCCCTCTAGCCTTGAAACAGTGTTCTTGGGGTTTCTCTGGAGTGCCATCAAGGAAATCAAGGCTCCTTTCATGTGTGATGTGCAACACGGAATTGCTCTGCACGCAGTGCAGGGGAATCGGGCCTCATCTCGCGGCGAGGGGGAAGTCTCATGGTTTTTCTCGAGTTGCGGCGGGAACCTGGGGTATATTCTCGAGTTACGACGGGGATGGCCCTTCCACACACGTGTTTATTCAGCGACGGCAGGACTCCTGCCTAGTTGCGAGGGACAACTCGGGATTCTCCTCGAGGCTTGGCAGGGCAATTGGGACGCCTCTCCAGCTGAGCCGGGAGACCAAGGGTCCCTTTCCATGTGCCACAGGAATCCTGTGACTCCTATCAAGTTTCTCGAGGAGTCAGGCATCGTCTCCTGTGGAGGCACTGATCTCCGCGTACCTCTGAACTTTTCAAAGGATGTGAGGCCTCCGGTCGCGATGAGGTGGGGAACTAGGTCTTTCTCTGTGGTCTACACAGGTGATTCAGACATGCTTTCGTCTTGGGAGATGCAAGACGAGCCTGCATTCAAGTCACTGCAGGGATATCCGGCCTTATTTCGAGTCAGGGCATCGCGGTTTCCATTCCACTTGAGACCGCAAACTCAGGGTCCCTCTCACATACCTAGAGCTGAGAGAAGCCTCCTCTTGAGGTGCTTGTGGTAAGGTGGTATTCCTCTGGAGTCGAAGCCAGGGACTAACCTCTCATCTCGAGTTGATTTGTGGTCCACGGAGCTCTTTCGTGTTGCTACAGTGACCTCAGGATCCCTCTAGCCTTGAAACAGTGTTCTTGGGGTTTCTCTGAAGTACCACCATGGAAATCAAGGCTCCTTTCATGTGTGATATGCAACACGGAATTGCTCTGCACGCAGTGCAGGGGAATCGGGCCTCATCTCCCGGCGAGGAGGAAGTCTCATGGTTTTTCTAGAGTTGCGGCGGGAATCTGGGGTATACTCTCGAGTTACGACGGGGATGGCCCTTCCACCCACGTGTTTGTTCAGCGATGGCAGGACTCCTGCCTATTTGCGAGGGAAAACTCGGGATTCTCCTCGAGGCTTGGCAGGGCAATTGGGACGCCTCTCCAGCTGAGGCGGGAGACCAAGTGTCCCTTTCCATGTGCCACAGGAATCCTGGGACTCCTATCAAGTTTCACGAGGAGTCAGGCATCGTCTCCTTTGGAGGCACTGATCTCTGCGAACCTCTGGAGTTTTCCAAGGATGTGAGGCCTCCGGTCGCCATGAGGTGTGGAACTAGGTCTTTCTCTGTGGTCTCCACAGGGGATTCAGACATCCTTTACTCTTGGGAGATGCAAGACGAGCCTGCATTCAAGTCACTGCAGGGATATCCGGCCTTATTTCGCGTCAGGGCATCGCAGTGTCCATTCCACTTGAGGCCGCAAACTCAGGGTCCCTCTCACATACCTAGAGCTGAGAGAAGCCTCCTCTTGAGGTGCTTGTGGTAAGGTGGTATTCCTCTGGAGTCGAAGCCAGGGACTAACCTCTCATTACGAGTTGATTCTTGGACCACGGAGCTCTTTCGTGTTGCTACAGTGACCTCAGGATCCCTCTAGCCTTGAAACACTGTTCTTTTGGTTTCTCTGGAGTGCCATCAAGGAAATCAAGGCTCCTTTCATGTGTGATGTGCAACACGGAATTGCTCTGCACGCAGTGCAGGGGAATCGGGCCTCATCTCGCGGCGAGGGGGAAGTCTCATGGTTTTTCTCGAGTTGCGGCGGGAACCTGGGGTATATTCTCGAGTTACGACGGGGATGGCCCTTCCACACACGTGTTTATTCAGCGACGGCAGGACTCCTGCCTAGTTGCGAGGGACAACTCGGGATTCTCCTCGAGGCTTGGCAGGGCAATTGGGACGCCTCTCCAGCTGAGGCGGGAGACCAAGGGTCCCTTTCCACGTGCCACAGGAATCCTGTGACTCCTATCAAGTTTCTCGAGGAGTCAGGCATCGTCTCCTTTGGAGGCACTGATCTCCTCCTACCTCTGAAGTTTTCAAAGGATGTGAGGCCTCCGGTCGTGATGAGGTGGGGAACTAGGTCTTTCTCTGTGGTCTACACAGGTGATTCAGACATCCTTTCGTCTTGGGAGATGCAAGACGAGCCTGCATTCAAGTCACTGCAGGGATATCCGGCCTTATTTCGAGTCAGGGCATCGCGGTGTCCATTCCACTTGAGACCGCAAACTCAGGGTCCCTCTCACATACCTAGAGCTGAGAGAAGCCTCCTCTTGAGGTGCTTGCGGTAAGGTGGTATTCCTCTGGAGTCAAAGCCAGGGACTAACCTCTCATCTCGAGTTGATTTGTGGTCCACGGAGCTCTTTCGTGTTGCTACAGTGACCTCAGGATCCCTCTAGCCTTGAAACAGTGTTCTTGGGGTTTCTCTGGAGTGCCACCATGGAAATCAAGGCTCCTTTCATGTGTGATGTGCAACACGGAATTGCTCTGCACGCAGTGCAGGGGAATCGGGCCTCATCTCGCGGCGAGGGGGAAGTCTCATGGTTTTTCTCGAGTTGCGGCGGGAACCTGGGGTATACTCTCGCGTTACGACGGGGATGGCCCTTCCACCCACGTGTTTGTTCAGCGACGGCAGCACTCCTGCCTAGTTGCGAGGGACAACTCGGGATTCTCCTCGAGGCTTGGCAGGGCAATTGGGACGCCTCTCCAGCTGAGGCGGGGGACCAAGTGTCCCTTTCCATGTGCCACAGGAATCCTGGGACTCCTATCAAGTTTCACGAGGAGTCAGGCATCGTCTCCTTTGGAGGCACTGATCTCTGCCTACCTCTGGAGTTTTCCAAGGATGGGAGGCCTCCGGTCGCCATGAGGTGGGGAACTAGGTCTTTCTCTGTGGTCTCCACAGGGGATTCAGACATTCGTTCATTTTGGGAGATGCAAGACGAGCCTGCATTCAAGTCACTGCAGGGATATCCGGCCTTATTTCGAGTCAGGGCATCGCGGTGTCCATTCCACTTGAGGCCGCAAACTCAGGGTACCTCTCACATACCTAGAGCTGAGAGAAGCCTCCTCTTGAGGTGCTTGTGGTAAGGTGGTATTCCTCTGGAGTCGAAGCCAGGGACTAACCTTTCATCTCCAGTTGATTTTTGGTCCACGGAGTTCTTTCGTGTTGCTACAGTGACCTCAGTTTCCCTCTAGCCTTGAAACAGTGTTCTTGGGGTTTCTCTGGAGTGCCATCAAGGAAATCACGGCTCCTTTCATGTGTGATGTGCTACACGGAATTGCTCTGCTCGCAGAGCTGGTTAATCGGGCCTCATCTCGTGGCGAGGGGGAAGTCTCATTGTTTTTCTCGAGTTGCGGCGGGAACCTGGGGTATATTCTCGAGTTACGACGGGGATGGCCCTTCCACACACGTGTTTGTTCAGCGACGTCAGGACTCCTGCCTAGTTGTGACGGACAACTCGGGATTCTCCTCGAGGCTTGGCAGGGCAATTGGGACGCCTCTCCAGCTGAGGCGGGAGACCAAGTGTCCCTATCCACGTGCCACCGGAATCCTGGGACTCCTTTCATGTTTCACGAGGAGTCAGGCATCGTCTCCTTTGGAGGCACTGATCTCCACGTACCTCTTGAGTTTTCAAAGGATGTGAGGCCTCCGGACGCCATGAGGTGGGAAACTAGGTCTTTCTCTGTGGTCTCCACAGGGGATTCAGACATTCTTTCATCTTGGGAGATGCAAGACGAGCCTGCATTCAAGTCACTGCAGGGATTTCCGGCCTTATTTCCAGTCAGGGCATCGCGGTGTCCATTCCACTTGAGGCCGCAAACTCAGGGTCCCTCTCACATACGTAGAGCTGAGAGAAGCCTCCTCTTGAGGTGCTTGTGGTAAGGTGGTATTCCTCTGGAGTCGAAGCCAGGGACTAACCTTTCTTCTCGAGTTGATTTTTGGTCCACAGAGTTCTTTCGTGTTGCTACAGTGACCTCAGGATCCATCTAGCCTTGAAACAGTGTTCTTGGGGTTTCTCTGGAGTGCCATCAAGGAAATCAAGGCTCCTTTCATGTGTGATGTACAAGACGGAATTGCTCTGCACGCAGTACAGGGGAATCGGGCCTCATCTCGCGGCGAGGGGGAAGTCTCATGGTTTTCTCGAGTTGCGGCGGGAACCTTGGGTATATTCGCGAGTTACGACGGGGATGGCCCTTCCACCCACGTGTTTGTTCAGCGACGTCAGGACTCCTGACTAGTTGCGAGGGACAACTCGGGATTCTCCTCGAGGCTTGGCAGGCAATTGGAACGCCTCTCCAGCTGAGGCGGGAGACCAAGTGTCCCTTTCCACGTGCCACAAGAATCCTGGGACTCCTATCAAGTTTCACGAGGAGTCAGGCATCGTATCCTTTGGAGGCACTGATCTCCGAGTACCTCTGGAGTTTTCAAAGGATGTGAGGCCTCCGGTCGCGATGAGGTGGGGAACTAGGTCTTTCTCTGTGGTCTCCACAGGGGATTCAGACATCCTTTACTCTTGGGAGATGCAAGACGAGCCTGCATTCAAGTCACTGCAGGGATATCCGGCCTTATTTCGCGTCAGGGCATCGCAGTGTCCATTCCACTAGAGGCCGCAAACTCAGGGTCCCTGTCACATACCTACAGCTGAGAGAAGCCTCCTCTTGAGGTGCTTGTGGTAAGGTGGTATTCCTCTGGAGTTGAAACCAGGGACTAACCTCTCATCTCGAGTTGATTTGTGGTCCACGGAGCTCTTTCGTGTTGCTACAGTGACCTCAGGTTCTCTCTAGCCTTGAAACAGTGTTCTTGGGGTTTCTCTGGAGTGCCATCAAGGAAATCAAGGCTCCTTTCATGTGTGATGTGCAACACGGAATTGCTCTGCACGCAGTGCAGGGGAATCGGGCCTCATCTCGCGGCGAGGGGGAAGTCTCATGGTTTTTCTCGAGTTGCGGCGGAAATTGGGGTATATTCTCGAATTACGATGGGGATGGCCCTTCCACCCACGTGTTTGTTCAGCGACGTCAGGACTCCTGCCTAGTTGCGAGTGACAACTCGGGATTCTTCTCGAGGCTTGGCAGGGCAGTTGGGACGCCTCTCCAGCTGAGGCGGGAGACCAAGGGTCCCTTTCCACGTGCCACAGGAATCCTGGGACTCCTATCAAGTTTCACGAGGAGTCAGGCATCGTCTCCTTTGGAGGCACTGATCTCCGCGTACCTCTGGAGTTTTCAAAGGATGTGAGGCCTCCGGTCGTGATGTTGTGGGGAATTAGTCTTTCCTCTGTGGTCTCCACAGGGGATTCAGACATCCTTTCGTCTTGGGAAATGCAAGACGAGCCTGCATTCAAGTCACTGCAGGGATATCCGGCCTTATTTCGAGTCAGGGCATCGCGGTGTCCATTCCACTTGAGGCCGCAAACTCAGGGTCCCTCTCACATACCTAGAGCTGAGAGAAGCCTCCTCTTGAGGTGCTTGTGGTAAGGTGGTATTCCTCTGGAGTCGAAGCCAGGGACTAACCTCTCATCTCGAGTTGATTTTTGGTCCACGGAGCTCTTTCGTGTTGCTACATTGACCTCAGGATCCCTCTAGCCTTGAAACAGTGTTCTTGGGGTGTCTCTGGAGTGCCATCAAGGAAATCAAGGCTCCTTTCATGTGTGATGTGCAACACGGAATTGCTCTACATGCAGTGCAGGGAAATCGGGCCTCATCTCGCGGCGAGGGGGAAGTCTCATGGTTTTTCTCGAGTTGCGGCGGGAACCTGGGGTATATTCTCGAGTTACGACGGGGATGGCCCTTCCACACACGTGTTTGTTCAGCGACGGCAGGACTCCTGCCTAGTTGCGAGGGACAACTCGGGATTTTCCTCGAGGCTTGGCAGGGCAATTGGGACGCCTCTCCAGGTGAGGCGGGAGACCAAGGGTCCCTTTCCACGTGCCACAGGAATCCTGGGACTCCTATCAAGTTTCACGAGGGGTCAGGCATCGTCTCCTTTGGAGGCACTGATCTCCGCGTACCTCTGGTGTTTTCAAAGGATGTGAGGCCTGCGGGCGCCATGAGGTGGGGAACTAGGTGTTTCTCTGTGGTCTCCACAGGGGATTCAGACATCCTTTCATCTTGGGAGATGCAAGACGAGCCTGCATTCAAGTCACTGCAGGGATATCCGGCCTTATATCGAGCCAGGGCATCGCGGTGTCCATTCCACTTGAGGCCGCAAACTCAGGGTCCCTCTCACTTACCTACAGCTGAGAATAGCCTCCTCTTGAGGTGCTTGTGGTAAGGTGGAATTCCTCTGGAGTCGAAGCCAGGGACTAACCTCTCATCTTGAGTTGATTTTTGGTCCACGGAGCTCTTTCTTGTTGCTACAGTGACCTCAGGATCCCTCGAGCCTTGAAACAGTGTTCTTGGGGTTTCTCTGGAGTGCCATCAAGGAAATCAAGGCTCCTTTCATGTGTGATGTGCAACACGGAATTGCTCTGCACGCAGTGCAGGGGAATCGGGCCTCATCTCGCGGCGAGGGGAAAGTCTCATGGTTTTTCTCGAATTGCGGCGGGAACCTGGGGTATATTCTCGAGTTACGACGGGGATGGCCCTTCCACCAAGTGTTTGTTCAGCGACGGCAGGACTCCTGCCTAGTTGCGAGGGACAACTCGGGATTCTCCTCGAGTCTTGGCAGGGCAATTGGGACGCCTCTCCAGCTGAGGCGGGAGACCAAGGGTCCCTTTCCACGTGCCACAGGAATCCTGGGACTCCTATCAAGTTTCACGAGAAGTCAGGCATCGTCTGCTTTCTAGGCACTGATCTCCGCGTCCCTCTGTAGATTTGACAGGATGTGAGGCCTCCGGTCACGATGAGGTGGGGAACTAGGTCTTTCTCTGTGGTCTCCACAGGGGATTCAGACATCCTTTCATCTTGGCAGATGCAAGACGAGCCTGAATTCAAGTCACTGGAGGGATATCCGGCCTTATTTCGAGTCAGGGCATCGCGGTGTCCATTCCACTTGAGGCCACAAACTCAGGGTCCCTCTCACATACCTAGAGCTGAGAGAAGCCTCCTCTTGAGGTGCTTATGGTAAGGTGGTATTCCTCTGGAGTCGAAGCCAGGGACTAACCTCTCATCTCGAGTTGATTTTAGGTCCACGGAGCTCTTTCGTGTGGCTACAGTGACATCAGAATCCCTCTAGCCTTAAAACACTATTCTTGGGGTTTCTCTGGAGTGCCATCAAGGAAATCAAGGCTCCTTACATGTGTGATGTGCAACACGGAATTGCTCTGCACGCAGTGCAGGGGAATCGGGCCTCATCTCGCGGCGAGGGGGAAGTCTCATGGTTTCTCTCGAGTTGTGGCGGGAAACTGGGGTATATTCTCGAGTTACGACTGGGATGGCCCTTCCACCCACGTGTTTCTTCAGCAATGTCAGGAGTTCTGCCTAGTTGCGAGGGACAACTCGGGATTCTCCTCGAGGCTTGGCAGGCAATTGGGATGCCTCTCCAGCTGAGGCCGGAGACCAAGGGTCCCTTTCCACGTGCCACAGGAATCCTGGGACTCCTATCAAGTTTCACGAGGAGTCAGGCATCGTCTCCTTTGGAGGCACTGATCTCCGCGTACCTCTGGAGTTTTCAAAGGATGTGAGGCCTCCGGTCGCGATGAAGTGGGGAACTAGATCTTTCTCTGTGGTTTCCACAGGGGATTCAGACATCCTTTCGTCTTGGGAGATGCAAGACGAGCCTGCATTCAAGTCACTGCAGGGATATCTGGTCTTATTTCGAGTCAGGGCATCGCGGTGTCCATTCCACTTGAGGCCGCAAACTCAGGGTCCCTCTCCCATACCTAGAGCTGAGAGAAGCCTCCTCTTGAGGTGCTTGTGGTAAGGTGGTGTTCCTCTGCAGTCGAAGCCAGGGACTAACCTCTCATCTCGAGTTGATTTTTGGTCCACGGAGCTCTTTCGTGTTCTTACAGTGACCTCAGGATCCCTCTAGCCTTGAAACAGTGTTCTTGGGGTTTCTCTGGAGTGCCATCAAGGAAATCAAGGCTCCTTTCATGTGTGATGTGCAACACGGAATTGCTCTGCACGCAGTGCAGGGGAATCGGGCCTCATCTCGTGGCGAGGGGGAAGTCTCATGGTTTTTCTCAAGTTGCGGCGGGAACCTGGGGTATATTCTCGAGTTACGACGGGGATGGCCCTTCCACACACGTGTTTGTTCAGCGACGGCAGGACTCCTGCCTAGTTGCGAGGGACAACTCGGGATTCTCCTCGATGCTTGGCAGGGCAATTGGGACGCCTCTCCAGCTGAGGCGGGAGACCAAGGGTGCCTTTCCACGTGACTCAGGAATCCTGGGACTCCTATCAAGTTTCACGAGGAGTCAGGCATCGTCTCCTTTGGAGTCACTGATCTCCGCATACCTCTGAAGTTTTCAAAGGATGTGAGGCCTCCGGTCGCGATGAGGTGGGGAACTAGATCTTTCTCTGAGGTCTCCACAGGGGATTAGGACATCCTTTCATCTTGGGAGATGCAAGACGCGCCTGCATTCAAGTCACTGCAGGGATATCCGGCCTTATTTTGAGTCAGGGCATCGCGGTGTCCATTCCACTTGAGGCCGCAAACTCAGAACATAGCTAGAGCTGAGAGAAGCCTCCACTTGAGGTGCTTGTGGTAAGGTGGTATTCCTCTGGAGTTGAAGCCAGGGACTAACCTCTCATCTCGAGTTGATTGTTGGTCCACGGAGCTCTTTCCTGTTGCTACAGTGACCTCAGGATCCCGCTAGCCTTGAAACAGTGTTCTTGGGGTTTCTCTGGAGTGCCATCAAGGAAATCAAGGCTCCTTTCATGTGTGATGTGCAACACGGAATTGCTCTGCACGCAGTGCAGGGGAATCGGGCCTCATCTCGCGGAAAGGGGGAAGTCTCATGGTTTTTCTCGAGTTGCGGCGGGAACCTGGGGTATATTCTCGAGTTACGACGGGGATGGCCCTTCCAACCACGTGTTTGTTCAGCGACGGCAGGACTACTGCCTAGTTGCGACGGACAACTCGGGATTCTCCTCGAGGCTTGGCAGGGCAATTGGGACGCCTCTCCAGCTGAGGCGGGAGAACAAGGGTCCCTTTCCACGAGCACAGGAATCCTGGGACTCCTATCAAGTTTCACGAGGAGTCAGGCATCGTCTCCTTTGGAGCCACTGACCTCCGCGTACCTCTGGAGTTTTCAAAGGATGTGAGGCCTGCGGTCGCCATGAGGTGGGGAACTAGGTGTTTCTCTGTGGTCTCCACAGGGGATTCAGACATCCTTTCATCTTGGGAGATGCAAGACGAGCCTGCATTCAAATCACTGCAGGTATATGCGGCCTTAATTTGAGTCAGGGCATCGCGGTGTCCATTCCACTTGAGACCGCAAACTCAGGGTCCATCTCACATACCTAGAGCTGAGAGAAGCCTCGTCTTGAGGTGCTTGTGGTAAGGTGGTATTCCTCTGCAGTCGAAGCCAGAGACTAACCTCTCATCTCGAGTTGATTTGTGGTCCACGGAGCTCTTTCTTGTTGCTACAGTGACCTCAGGATGCCTCTAGCCTTGAAACAGTGTTCTTGGGGTTTCTCTGGAGTGCCATCAAGGAAATCAAGGCTCCTTTCATGTGTGATGTGCAACACGGAATTGCTCTGCATGCACTGCAGGGGAATCAGGCCTCATCTCGCAGCGAGGGGGAAGTCTCATGGTTTTTCTCGAGTTGAGGCGGGAACCAGGGGTATATTCTCGAGTTACAACGGGGATGCCCTTCCACACACGTGTTTGTTCAGCGACGGCAGGACTCCTGCCTAGTTGCGAGGGACAACTCGGGATTCTCCTCGAGGCTTGGCAGGGCAATTGGGACGCCTCTCCAGGTGAGGCGGGAGACCAAGGGTCCCTTTCCACGTGCCACAGGAATCCTGGGACTCCTATCAAGTTTCACGAGGGGTCAGGCATCGTCTCCTTTGGAGGCACTGATCTCCGCGTACCTCTGGTGTTTTCAAAGGATGTGAGGCCTGCGGGCGCCATGAGGTGGGGAACTAGGTGTTTCTCTGTGGGCTCCACAGGGGATTCAGACATCCTTTCATCTTGGGAGATGCAAGACGAGCCTGCATTCAAGTCACTGCAGGGATATCCGGCCTTATATCGAGCCAGGGCATCGCGGTGTCCATTCCACTTGAGGCCGCAAACTCAGGGTCCCTCTCACTTTCCTACAGCTGAGAATAGTCTCCTCTTGAGGTGCTTGTGGTAAGGTGGAATTCCTCTGGAGTCGAAGCCAGGGACTAACCTCTCATCTTGAGTTGATTTTTGGTCCACGGAGCTCTTTCGTGTTGCTACAGTGACCTCAGGATCCCTCGAGCCTTGAAACAGTGTTCTTGGGGTTTCTCTGGAGTGCCATCAAGGAAATCAAGGCTCCTTTCATGTGTGATGTGCAACACGGAATTGCTCTGCACGCAGTGCAGGGGAATCGGGCCTCATCTCGCGGCGAGGGGAAAGTCTCATGGTTTTTCTCGAATTGCGGCGGGAACCTGGGGTATATTCTCGAGTTACGACGGGGATGGCCCTTCCACCAAGTGTTTGTTCAGCGACGGCAGGACTCCTGCCTAGTTGCGAGGGACAACTCGGGATTCTCCTCGAGTCTTGGCAGGGCAATTGGGACGCCTCTCCAGCTGAGGCGGGAGACCAAGGGTCCCTTTCCACGTGCCACAGGAATCCTGGGACTCCTATCAAGTTTCACGAGGAGTCAGGCATCGTCTGCTTTGGAGGCACTGATCTCCGCGTCCCTCTGTAGATTTGACAGGATGTGAGGCCTCCGGTCACGATGAGGTGGGGAACTAGGTCTTTTTCTGTGGTCTCCACAGGGGATTCAGACATCCTTTCATCTTGGCAGATGCAAGACGAGCCTGAATTCAAGTCACTGGAGGGATATCCGGCCTTATTTCGAGTCAGGGCATCGCGGTGTCCATTCCACTTGCGGCCACAAACTCAGGGTCCCTCTCACATACCTAGAGCTGAGAGAAGCCTCCTCTTGAGGTGCTTGTGGTAAGGTGGTATTCCTCTGGAGTCGAAGCCAGGGACTAACCTCTCATCTCGAGTTGATTTTAGGTCCACGGAGCTCTTTCGTGTGGCTACAGTGACATCAGAATCCCTCTAGCCTTAAAACACTATTCTTGGGGTTTCTCTGGAGTGCCATCAAGGAAATCAAGGCTCCTTTCATGTGTGATGTGTAACCCGGAATTGCTCTGCACACGGTGCAGGGGAATCGGAGCTCATCTCGCGAGGAGGGGGAAGTCTCATGGTTTTTCTCGAGTTGCGGCGGGAACCTGGGGTATATTCTCGAGTTACGACGGGGATGGCCCTTTCACACACGTGCTTGTTCAGTGACGTCAGGACTCCTGCCTAGTTGCGAGGGACAACTCGGGATTCTCCTCGGGGCTGGCCAGGGCAATTGGGACGCCTCTCCAGCTGAGGCGGGAGACCAAGGGTCCCTTTCCACGTGCCACAGGAACCCTGGGACTCCTATCAAGTTTTAAGAGGAGTCAGGCATCGTCTCCTTTGGAGGCACTGATCTCCGCGTACCTCTGGAGTTTTCAAAGGATGTGAGGCCTCCGGTCGCGATGAGGTGGGGAACTAGGTCTTTCTCTGTAGTCTCCACAGGGGATTCAGACATACTTTCGTCTTGGGAGACGCAAGACGAACCTGCATTCTAGTCACTGTAGGGATATCCGGCCTTACTTCGAGTCAGGGCATCGAGGTGTCCATTCCACTTGAGGCCGCAAACTCAGGGTCCCTCTCACTTACCTAGAGCTGAGAATAGCCTCCTCTTGAGGTGCTTGTGGTAAGGTGGAATTCCTCTGGAGTCGAAGCCAGGGATTAACCTTTCATCTCGAGTTGATTTTTGGTCCACGGAGATCTTTCGTGTTGCTACAGTGACCTCAGGATCCCTCTAGCCCCGAAACAGGGTTCTTGGGATTTCTCTGGAGTGCCATCAAGGAAATCAAGGCTCCTTACATGTGTGATGTGCAACACGGAATTGCTCTGCACGCAGTGCAGGGGAATCGGGCCTCATCTCGCGGCGAGGGGGAAGTCTCATGGTTTCTCTCGAGTTGTGGCGGGAAACTGGGGTATATTCTCGAGTTACGACTGGGATGGCCCTTCCACCCACGTGTTTCTTCAGCAATGTCAGGAGTTCTGCCTAGTTGCGAGGGACAACTCGGGATTCTCCTCGAGGCTTGGCAGGCAATTGGGATGCCTCTCCAGCTGAGGCCGGAGACCAAGGGTCCCTTTCCACTTGCCACAGGAATCCTGGGACTCCTATCAAGTTTCACGAGGAGTCAGGCATCGTCTCCTTTGGAGGCACTGATCTCCGCGTACCTCTGGAGTTTTCAAAGGATGTGAGGCCTCCGGTCGCGATGAAGTGGGGAACTAGATCTTTCTCTGTGGTTTCCACAGGGGATTCAGACATCCTTTCGTCTTGGGAGATGCAAGACGAGCCTGCATTCAAGTCACTGCAGGGATATCCGGCCTTATTACGAGTCAGGGCATCGCGGTGTCTATTCCACTTGAGGCCGCAATCTCAGGGTCCCTCTCACATACCTAGAGCTGAGAGAAGCCTCCTCTTGAGGTGCTTGTGGTAAGGTGGTATTCCTCTGGAGTCGAAGCCAGGTACTAACCTCTCATCTCGAGTTGATTTTTGGTCCACGGAGCTCTTTCGTGTCGCTACAGTGACATCAGAATCCCACTAGCCTTAAAACAGTTTTCTTGGGGTTTCTCTGGAGTGCCATCAAGGAAATCAAAGCTCCTTTCATGTGTGATGTGTAACACGGAATTGCTCTGCACACGGTGCAGGGGAATCGGAGCTATCTCGCGGCGAGGGGGAAGTCTCATGGTTTTTCTCGAGTTGCGGTGGGAACCTGGGGTATATTCTCGAGATACTACGGGGATTGCCCTTCCACACACGTGTTTGTTCAGCGACGTCAGGACTCCTGCCTAGTTGCGAGGGACAACTCGGGATTCTCCTCGATGCTTGGCAGGGCAATTGGGACGCCTCTCCAGCTGAGGCGGGAGACCAAGGGTGCCTTTCCACGTGCCTCAGGAATCCTGGGACTCCTATCAAGTTTCACGAGGAGTCAGGCATCGTCTCCTTTGGAGTCACTGATCTCCGCGTACCTCTGAAGTTTTCAAAGGATGTGAGGCCTCCGGTCGCGATGAGGTGGGGAACTAGATCTTTCTCTGAGGTCTCCACAGGGGATTAGGACATCCTTTCGTCTTGGGAGATGCAAGACGAGCCTGCATTCAAGTCACTGCAGGGATATCCGGCCTTATTTCGAGTCAGGGCATCGCGGTGTCCATTCCACTTGAGGCCGCAAACTCAGAACATAGCTAGAGCTGAGAGAAGCCTCCTCTTGAGGTGCTTGTGGTAAGGTGGTATTCCTCTGGAGTTGAAGCCAGGGACTAACCTCTCATCTCGAGTTGATTGTTGGTCCACGGAGCTCTTTCCTGTTGCTACAGTGACCTCAGGATCCCGCTAGCCTTGAAACAGTGTTCTTGGGGTTTCTCTGGAGTGCCAACAAGGAAATCAAGGCTCCTTTCATGTGTGATGTGCAACACGGAATTGCTCTGCACGCAGTGCAGGGGAATCGGGCCTCATCTCGCGGCAAGGGGGAAGTCTCATGGTTTTTCTCGAGTTGCGGCGGGAACCTGGGGTATATTCTCGAGTTACGACGGGGATGGCCCTTCCAACCACGTGTTTGTTCAGCGACGGCAGGACTCCTGCCTAGTTGCGACGGACAACTCGGGATTCTCCTCGAGGCTTGGCAGGGCAATTGGGACGCCTCTCCAGCTGAGGCGGGAGACCAAGTGTCCCTTTCCACGTGCACAGGAATCCTGGGACTCCTATCAAGTTTCACGAGGAGTCAGGCATCGTCTCCTTTGGAGGCACTGATTTCCGCGTACCTCTGGAGTTTTCAAAGGATGTGAGGCCTGCGGTCGCCATGAGGTGGGGAACTAGGTGTTTCTCTGTGGTCTCCACAGGGGATTCAGACATCCTTTCATCTTGGGAGATGCAAGACGAGCCTGCATTCAAGTCACTGCAGGTATATGCGGCCTTAATTTGAGTCAGGGCATCGCGGTGTCCATTCCACTTGAGACCGCAAACTCAGGGTCCATCTCACATACCTAGAGCTGAGAGAAGCCTCGTCTTGAGGTGCTTGTGGTAAGGTGGTATTCCTCTGCAGTCGAAGCCAGGGACTAACCTCTCATCTCGAGTTGATTTGTGGTCCACGGAGCTCTTTCTTGTTGCTACAGTGACCTCAGGATGCCTCTAGCCTTGAAACAGTGTTCTTGGGGTTTCTCTGGAGTGCCATCAAGGAAATCAAGGCTCCTTTCATGTGTGATGTGCAACACGGAATTGCTCTGCACGCACTGCAGGGGAATCGGGCCTCATCTCGCAGCGAGGGGGAAGTCTCATGGTTTTTCCCGAGTTGAGGCGGGAACCAGGGGTATATTCTCGAGTTACAACGGGGATGCCCTTCCACACACGTGTTTGTTCAGCGACGGCAGGACTCCTGCCTAGTTGCGAGGGACAACTCGGGATTCTCCTCGAGGCTTGGCAGGGCAATTGGGACGCCTCCCCAGCTGAGGCGGGAGACCAAGGGTCCCTTTCCTTGTGCCACAGGAATCCTGGGACTCCTATCAAGTTTCACGAGGAGTCAGGCATCGTCTCCTTTGGAGGCACTGATCTCAGTGTACCTCTGGAGTTTTCAAAGTATGTGAGGCCTCCGGTCGCGATGAAGTGGGGAACTAGGTCTTTCTCTCTGGTCTCCACAGGGGATTCAGACATCCTTTCGTCTTGGGAGATGCAAGACGAGCCTGCATTCAAGTCACTGCAGGGATATCCGGGCTTATTTCGAGTCAGGGCATCGCGGTGTCCATTCCACTTGAGGCCGCAAACTCAGGGTCCCTCTCACATACCTAGAGCTGAGAGAAGCCTTCTCTTGAGGTGCTTGTGGTAAGGTGGTTTCCTCTGGAGTCGAAGCCAGGGACAAACCTCTCATCTCAAGTTGATTTTTGGTCCACGGAGCTCTGTCATGTAGCTACAGTGACCTCAGGAACCCTCTAGCCTTGAAACAGTGTTCTTGGGGTTTCTCTGGAGTGCCATCAAGGAAATCAAGGCTCCTTTCATGTGTGATGTGCAGCACGGAATTGCTCTGTACGCACTGCAGGGGAATCTGGCCTCATCTCGTGGCGAGGGGGACGTCTCATGGTTTTTCTCGAGTTGCGGCGGGAACCTGGGGTATATTCTCGAGTTACGACGGGGATGGCCCTTCCACACACGTGTTAGTTTAGCGACGTCAGGACTCCTGCCTAGTTGCGAGGGACAACTCGGGATTCTCCTCGAGGCTTGGCAGGGCAATTGGGACGCCTCTCCAGGTGAGGCGGGAGACCAAGGGTCCCTTTCCACGTGCCACAGGAATCCTGGGACTCCTATCAAGTTTCACGAGGGGTCAGGCATCGTCTCCTTTGGAGGCACTGATCTCCGCGTACCTCTGGTGTTTTCAAAGGATGTGAGGCCTCCGGTCGCGAGGAGGTGGGGAACTAGGTCTTTCTGCGTGGTCTCCACAGGGGATTCAGACATCCTTTCATCTTGGGAGATGCAAGACGAGCCTGCATTCAAGTCACTGGAGGAATATCCGGCCTTATATCGAGCCAGGGCATCGCGGTGTCCATTCCACTTGAGGCCGCAAACTCAGGGTCCCTCTCACTTTCCTACAGCTGAGAATAGCCTCCTCTTGAGGTGCTTGTGGTAAGGTGGAATTCCTCTGGAGTCGAAGCCAGGGACTAACCTCTCATCTTGAGTTGATTTTTGGTCCACTGAGCTCTTTCGTGTTGCTACAGTGACCTCAGGATCCCTCGAGCCTTGAAACAGTGTTCTTGGGGTTTCTCTGGAGTGCCATCAAGGAAATCAAGGCTCCTTTCATGTGTGATGTGCAACACGGAATTGCTCTGCACGCAGTGCAGGGGAATCGGGCCTCATCTCGCGGCGAGGGGAAAGTCTCATGGTTTTTCTCGAATTGCGGCGGGAACCTGGGGTATATTCTCGAGTTACGACGGGGATGGCCCTTCCACCAAGTGTTTGTTCAGCGACGGCAGGACTCCTGCCTAGTTGCGAGGGACAACTCGGGATTCTCCTCGAGTCTTGGCAGGGAAATTGGGACGCCTCTCCAGCTGAGGCGGGAGACCAAGGGTCCCTTTCCACGTGCCACAGGAATCCTGGGACTCCTATCAAGTTTCACGAGGAGTCAGGCATCGTCTGCTTTGGAGGCACTGATCTCCGCGTCCCTCTGTAGATTTGACAGGATGTGAGGCCTCCGGTCACGATGAGGTGGGGAACTAGGTCTTTCTCTGTGGTCTCCACAGGGGATTCAGACATCCTTTCATCTTGGCAGATGCAAGACGAGCCTGAATTCAAGTCACTGGAGGGATATCCGGCCTTATTTCGAGTCAGGGCATCGCGGTGTCCATTCCACTTGAGGCCACAAACTCAGGGTCCCTCTCACATACCTAGAGCTGAGAGAAGCCTCCTCTTGAGGTGCTTGTGGTAAGGTCGTATTCCTCTGGAGTCGAAGCCAGGGACTAACCTCTCATCTCGAGTTGATTTTAGGTCCACGGAGCTCTTTCGTGTGGCTACAGTGACATCAGAATCCCTCTAGCCTTAAAACACTATTCTTGGGGTTTCTCTGGAGTGCCATCAAGGAAATCAAGGCTCCTTTCATGTGTGATGTGTAACCCGGAATTGCTCTGCACACGGTGCAGGGGAATCGGAGCTCATCTCGCGAGGAGGGGGAAGTCTCATGGTTTTTCTCGAGTTGCGGCGGGAACCTGGGGTATATTCTCGAGTTACGACGGGGATGGCCCTTTCACACACGTGCTTGTTCAGCGACGTCAGGACTCCTGCCTAGTTGCGAGGGACAACTCGGGATTCTCCTCGGGGCTGGCCAGGGCAATTGGGACGCCTCTCCAGCTGAGGCGGGAGACCAAGGGTCCCTTTCCACGTGCCACAGGAACCCTGGGACTCCTATCAAGTTTTAAGAGGAGTCAGGCATCGTCTCCTTTGGAGGCACTGATCTCCGCGTACGTCTGGAGTTTTCAAAGGATGTGAGGCCTCCGGTCGCGATGAGGTGGGGAACTAGGTCTTTCTCTGTAGTCTCCACAGGGGATTCAGACATCCTTTCGTCTTGGGAGACGCAAGACGAACCTGCATCTAGTCACTGTAGGAATATCCAGCCTTACTTCGAGTCAGGGCTTCGAGGTGTCCATTCCACTTGAGGCCGCAAACTCAGGGTCCCTCTCACTTACCTAGAGCTGAGAATAGCCTCCTCTTGAGGTGCTTGTGGTAAAGTGGAATTCCTCTGGAGTCGAAGCCAGGGATTAACCTTTCATCTCGAGTTGATTTTTGGTCCACGGAGATCTTTCGTGTTGCTACAGTGACCTCAGGATCCCTCTAGCCCCGAAACAGGGTTCTTGGGATTTCTCTGGAGTGCCATCAAGGAAATCAAGGCTCCTTTCATGTGTGATGTGCAACACGGAATTGCTCTGCACGCAGTGCAGGGGAATCGGGCCTCATCTCGCGGCGAGGGGGAAGTCTCATGGTTTCTCTCGAGTTGTGGCGGGAAACTGGGGTATATTCTCGAGTTACGACTGGGATGGCCCTTCCACCCACGTGTTTGTTCAGCGACGTCAGGACTCCTGCCTAGTTGCGAGGGACAACTCGGGATTCTCCTCGATGCTTGGCAGGGCAATTGGGACGCCTCTCCAGCTGAGACGGGAGACCAAGGGTGCCTTTCCACGTGCCTCAGGAATCCTGGGACTCCTATCAAGTTTCACGAGGAGTCAGGCATCGTCTCCTTTGGAGTCACTGATCTCCGCGTACCTCTGAAGTTTTCAAAGGATGTGAGGCCTCCGGTCGCGATGAGGTGGGGAACTAGATCTTTCTCTGAGGTCTCCACAGGGGATTAGGACATCCTTTCGTCTTGGGAGATGCAAGACGCGCCTGCATTCAAGTCACTGCAGGGATATCCGGCCTTATTTTGAGTCAGGGCATCGCGGTGTCCATTCCACTTGAGGCCGCAAACTCAGAACATAGCTAGAGCTGAGAGAAGCCTCCTCTTGAGGTGCTTGTGGTAAGGTGGTATTCCTCTGGAGTTGAAGCCAGGGACTAACCTCTCATCTCGAGTTGATTGTTGGTCCACGGAGCTCTTTCCTGTTGCTACAGTGACCTCAGGATCCCGCTAGCCTTGAAACAGTGTTCTTGGGGTTTCTCTGGAGTGCCATCAAGGAAATCAAGGCTCCTTTCATGTGTGATGTGCAACACGGAATTGCTCTGCACGCAGTGCAGGGGAATCGGGCCTCATCTCGCGGAAAGGGGGAAGTCTCATGGTTTTTCTCGAGTTGCGGCGGGAACCTGGGGTATATTCTCGAGTTACGACGGGGATGGCCCTTCCAACCACGTGTTTGTTCAGCGACGGCAGGACTCCTGCCTAGTTGCGAGGGACAACTCGGGATTCTCCTCGAGGCTTGGCAGGGCAATTGGGACGCCTCTCCAGCTGAGGCGGGAGAACAAGGGTCCCTTTCCACGAGCACAGGAATCCTGGGACTCCTATCAAGTTTCACGAGGAGTCAGGCATCGTCTCCTTTGGAGCCACTGACCTCCGCGTACCTCTGGAGTTTTCAAAGGATGTGAGGCCTGCGGTCGCCATGAGGTGGGGAACTAGGTGTTTCTCTGTGGTCTCCACAGGGGATTCAGACATCCTTTCATCTTGGGAGATGCAAGACGAGCCTGCATTCAAGTCACTTCAGGGATATCCGGCCTTATATCGAGCCAGGGCATCGCGGTGTCCATTCCACTTGAGGCCGCAAACTCAGGGTCCCTCTCACATACCTAGAGCTGAGAGAAGCCTCCTCTTGAGGTGCTTGTGGTAAGGTGGTATTCCTCTGGAGTCGAAGCCAGGGACTAACCTCTCATCTCGATTTGATTTTTGGCACACGGAGCTCTTTCGTGTTGCTTCAGTGACCTCAGGATACTTCAGCCTTGAAATAGTGTTCTTGGGGTTTCTCTGGAGTGCGGTCATGGTAATCAAGGCTCCTTTCATGTGTAATGTGCAACACGGAATTGCTCTGCACGCAGTGCAGGGGAATCGGGCCTCATCTCGCGGCGAGGGGGAACTCTCATGGTGTTTCTCGAGTTGCGGCGGGACCCTGGGGTATATTCTCGAGTTAAGAAGGGGATGGCCCTTCCACACACGTGTTTGTTCAGTGACGTCAGGACTCCTTCCTAGTTGCGAGGTACAACTCGGGATTCTCCTCGAGGCTTGGCAGGGTAATTGGGACGCCTCTCCGGCTGAGGCGGGAGACCAAGGGTCCCTTTCCACGTGCCACAGTAATCCTGGGACTCCTATCAAGTTTCACGAGGAGTCAGGCATCGTCTCCTTTGGAGGCACTGATCTCCGCGTACCTCTGGAGTTTTCAAAGGATGTGAGGCTTCCGGTCGCGATGAGGTGGGTAACTAGGTTTTTCTCTGTGGTCTCCACAGGGGATTCAGACATCCTTTCATCTTGGGAGATGCAAGACGAGCCTGCATTCAAGTCACTGCAGGGATATCCGGCCTTATTTCGAGTCAGGGCATCGAGGTGTCCATTCCACTTGAGGCCGCAAACTCAGGGTCCCTCTCACATACCTAGAGCTGAGAGAAGCCTCCTCTTGAGGTGCTTGTGGTAAGGTGGTATTCCTCTGGAGTCGAAGCCAGGGACTAACCTCTCATCTCGAGTTAATTCTTGGTCCACGGAGCTCTTTCTTGTTGCTACAGTGACCTCAGGATCCCTCTAGCCTTGAAACAGTGATCTTGGGGTTTCTCTGGAGTGCCATCAAGGAAATCAAGGCTCCTTTCATGTGTGATGTGCAACACGGAATTGCTCTGCACGCAGTGCAGTGGAATCGGGCCTCATCTCGGGGCGAGGGGGAAGTCTCATGGTTTTTCTTGAGTTGCGGCGGGAACCTGGGGTATATTCTCGAAGTACGACGGGGATGGAACTTCCACCCACGTGTTTGTTCAACAACGGCAGGACTCCTGCCTAGTTGCGAGGGACAACTCGGGATTCTCCTCGAGGCTTGGCAGGGCAATTGGGACGCCTCTCCAGCTGAGCCGGGAGACCAAGGGTCCCTTTCCACGTGGCACAGGAATCCTGGGACTCCTATCAAGTTTCACGAGGAGTCAGGCATCGTCTCCTTTGGAGGCACTGATCTCCGCGTACCTCTGGAGTTTTCAAAGGATGTGAGGCCTCCGGTCGCGATGAGGTGGGGAACTAGGTCTTTCTCTGTGGTCTACACAGGTGATTCAGACATCCTTTCGTCTTGGGAGATGCAAGACGAGCCTTCATTCAAGTCACTGCAGGGATATCCGGCCTTATTTCGAGTCAGGGCATCGTGGTGTCCATTCCACTTGAGGCTGCAAACTCAGGGTCCCTCTCACATACCTAGAGCTGAGAGAAGCCTCCTCTTGAGGTGCTTGTGGTAAGGTGGTATTCCTCTGGAGTCGAAGCCAGGGACTAACCTCTCATCTCGAGTTGATTTTTGGTCCACGGAGCTCTTTCGTGTTGCTACAGTGACCTCAGGATCCCTCTAGCCTTGAAACAGTGTTCTTGGGGTTTCTCTGGAGTGCCACCAAGGAAATCAAGGCTCCTTTCATGTGTGATGTGCAGCACGGAATTGCTCTGCACGCAGTTCTGGAGAATCGGGCCTCATCTCGCGGCGAGGGAGAAGTCTCATGGTTTTTCTCGAGTTGCGGCGGGAAACTGGGGTATATTCTCGAGTTACGACGGGGATGTCCCTTCCACCCACGTGTTTCTTCAGCGACGTCAGGACTCCTGCCTAGTTGCGAGGGACAACTCGGGATTCTCCTCGAGGCTTGGCAGGGCAATTGGGACGCCTCTCCAGCTGAGGCGGGAGACCAAGGGTCCCTATCCACGTGCCACAGGAATCCTGGGACTCCTATCAAGTTTCACGAGGAGTCAGGCATCGTCTCCTTTGGAGGCACTGATCTCCGCGTACCTCTGGAGTTGTCAAAGGATATGAGGCCTCCGGTCGCGATGAGGTGGGGAACTAGGTTTTTCTCTGTGGTCTACACAGGTGATTCAGACATCCTTTCGTCTTGGGAGATGCAAGACGAGCCTGCATTCAAGTCACTGCAGGGATATCCGGCCTTATTTCGAATCAGGGCATCGCGGTGTCCATTCCACTTGAGGCCGCAAAATCAGGGTCCCTCTCACATACCTAGAGCTGAGAGAAGCCTCCTCTTGAGGTGCTTGTGGTAAGGTGGTATTCCTCTGGAGTCGAAGCCAGTTACTAACCTTTCATCTCGAGTTGATTTTTGGTCCATGGAGTTCTTTCGTGTTACTACAGTGACCTCAGTTTCCCTCTAGCCTTGAAACAGTGTTCTTGGGGTTTCTCTGGAGTGCTATCAAGGAAATCAAGGCTCCTTTCTTGTGTGATGTGCAACACGGAAATGCTCTGCACGCATTGCAGGGGAATCGGGCCTCATCTCGCCGTGAGGGGGTGGTCTCATGGATTTTCTCGAGTTGCGCCGGGAACCTGGGGTATATTCTCGAGTTACGACGGGGATGGCCCTTCCACACACGTGTTTGTTCAGCGACGTCAGGACTCCTGCCTAGTTTCGAGGGACAACTCGGGATTCTCCTCGAGGCTTGGCAGGGCAATTGGGACGCCTCTCCAGCTGAGGCGGGAGACCAAGTGTCCCTTTCCACGTGCCACAGGAATCCTGGGACTCCTAACAAGTTTCACGAGGAGTCAGGCATCGTCTCCTTTGGAGGCACTGATCTCCGCGTACCTCTGGAGTTTTCAAAGGATGTGAGGCCTCCGGTCGCGATGAGGTGGGGAACTAGGTCTTTCTCTGTGGTCTCCACAGGGGATTCAGACATCCTTTCGTCTTGGGAGATGCAAGACGAGCCTGCATTCAAGTCACTGCAGGGATATCCGGCCTTATTTCGCGTCAGGGCATCGCAGTGTCCATTCCACTTGAGGCCGCAAACTCATTGTCCCTCTCACATACCTAGAGCTGAGAGAAGCCTCCTCTTGAGGTGCTTGTGGTAAGGTGGTATTCCTCTGGATTCGAAGCCAGGGACTAACCTCTCATCTCGAGTTGATTTTTGGTCCACGGAGCTCTTTCTTGTTGCTACAGTGACCTCAGGATCCCTCTAGCCTTGAAACAGTGTTCTTGGGGTTTCTCTGGAGTGCCATCAAGGAAATCAAGGCTCCTTTCATGTGTGATGTGCAACACGGAATTGCTCTGCACGCAGTGCAGGGGAATCGGGCCTCATCTCGCGGCGAGGGGGAAGTCTCATGGTTTTTCTCGAGTTGCGGCGGGAACCTGGGGTATATTCTCGAGTTACGACGGGGATGGCCCTTCCACACACGTGTTTATTCAGCGACGGCAGGACTCCTGCCTAGTTGCGAGGGACAACTCGTGATTCTCCTCGAGGCTTGGCAGGGCAATTGGGACGCCTCTCCAGCTGAGCCGGGAGACCAAGGGTCCCTTTCCATGTTCCACAGGAATCCTGTGACTCCTATCAAGTTTCTCGAGGAGTCAGGCATCGTCTCCTGTGGAGGCACTGATCTCCGCGTACCTCTGAAGTTTTCAAAGGATGTGAGGCCTCCGGTCGCGAGGAGGTGGGGAACTAGGTCTTTCTGCGTGGTCTACACAGGTGATTCAGACATCCTTTCGTCTTGGGAGATGCAAGACGAGCCTGCATTCAAGTCACTGCAGGGATATCCGGCCTTATTTCGAGTCAGGGCATCGCGGTGTCCATTCCACTTGAGACCGCAAACTCAGGGTCCCTCTCACATACCTAGAGCTGAGAGAAGCCTCCTCTTGAGGTGCTTGTGGTAAGGTGGTATTCCTCTGGAGTCGAAGCCAGGGACTAACCTCTCATCTCGAGTTGATTTTTGGTCCACGGAGCTCTTTCGTGTTGCTACATTGACCTCAGGATCCCTCTAGCCTTGAAACAGTGTTCTTGGGGTGTCTCTGGAGTGCCATCAAGGAAATCAAGGCTCCTTTCATGTGTGATGTGCAACACGGAATTGCTCTGCACGCAGTGCAGGGGAATCAGGCCTCATCTCGCGGCGAGGGGGAAGTCTCATGGTTTTTCTCGAGTTGCGGCGGGAACCTGGGGTATATTCTTGAGTTACGACTGGGATGGCCCTTCCACACACGTGTTTGTTCAGCGACGGCAGGACTCCTGCCTAGTTGCGAGGGACAACTCGGGATTTTCCTCGAGGCTTGGCAGGGCAATTGGGACGCCTCTCCACCTGAGGCGGGAGACCAAGGGTCCCTTTCCATGTGCCACAGGAATCCTGGGCATCCTATCAAGTTTCACGAGGAGTCAGGCATCGTCTCCTTTGGAGGCACTGATCTCCGCGTACCTCTTGAGTTTTCAAAGGATGTGAGGCCTCCGGACGCCATGAGGTGGGAAACTAGGTCTTTCTCTGTGGTCTCCACAGGTGATTCAGACATTCTTTCATCTTGGGAGATGCAAGACGAGCCTGCATTCAAGTCACTACAGGGATATCCGGCCTTATTTCGAGTCAGGGCATCGCGGTGTCCATTCCACGTGAGGCCGCAAACTCAGGGTCCCTCTCACATACCTAGAGCTGAGAGAAGCCTCCTCTTGAGGTGCTTGTGGTTAGGTGGTATTCCTCTGGAGTCGAAGCCAGGGACTAACCTCTCATCTCGAGTTGATTTTTGGTCCACGGAGCTCTTTCGTGTTGCTACAGTGACCTCAGGATCCCTCTAGCCTTGAAACAGTATTCTTGGGTTTTCTCTGGAGTGCCATCAAGGAAATCAAGGCTCCTTTCATGTGTGATGTGCAACACGGAATTGCTCTGCACGCAGTGCAGGGGAATCGGGCCTCATCTCGCGGCGAGGGGGAAGTCTCATGGTTTGTCTCGAGTTGCGGCGGGAACCTGGGGTATATTCTCGAGTTACGACGGGGATGGCCCTTCCACCCACGTGTTTGTTCAGCGACGTCAGTACTCCTGCCTAGTTGCGACGGACAACTCGGGATTCTCCTCGAGGCTTGGCAGGGCAATTGGGACGCCTCTCCAGCTGAGGCGGGAGACCAAGTGTCCCTTTCCACGTGCCACAGGAATCCTGGGACTCCTATCAAGTTTCACGAGGAATCAGGCATCGTCTCCTTTGGAGGCACTGATCTCCGCGTACCTCTGGAGTTTTCAAAGATGTGAGGCCTCCGGTCGCGATGAGGTGGGGAACTAGGTCTTTCTCTGTGGTCTCCACAGGGGATTCAGACATCCTTTCGTCTTGGCAGATGCAAGACGAGCCTGCATTCAAGTCACTGTAGGGATATCCGGCCTTATTTCGCGTCAGGGCATCGCAGTGTCCATTCCACTTGAGGCCGCAAACTCAGGGTCCCTCTCACATACCTAGAGCTGAGAGAAGCCTCCTCTTGAGGTGCTTGTGGTAAGGTGGTATTCCTCTGGATTCGAAGCCAGGGACTAACCTCTCATCTCGAGTTGATTTTTGGTCCACGGAGCTCTTTCTTGTTGCTACAGTGACCTCAGGATCCCTCTAGCGTTGAAACAGTGTTCTTGGGGTTTCTCTGGAGTGCCATCAAGGAAATCAAGGCTCCTTTCATGTGTGATGTGCAACACGGAATTGCTCTGCACGCAGTGCAGGGGAATCGGGCCTCATCTCGCGGCGAGGGGGAAGTCTCATGGTTTTTCTCGAGTTGCGGCGGGAACCTGGGGTATATTCTCGAGTTACGACGGGGATGGCCCTTCCACACACGTGTTTATTCAGCGACGGCAGGACTCCTGCCTAGTTGCGAGGGACAACTCGGGATTCTCCTCGAGGCTTGGCAGGGCAATTGGGACGCCTCTCCAGCTGAGCCGGGAGACCAAGGGTCCCTTTCCATGTGCCACAGGAATCCTGTGACTCCTATCAAGTTTCTCGAGGAGTCAGGCATCGTCTCCTTTGGAAGCACTGATCTCCGCGTACCTCTGAAGTTTTCAAAGGATGTGAGGCCTCCGGTCGCGATGAGGTGGGGAACTAGGTCTTTCTCTGTGGTCTACACAGGTGATTCAGACATGCTTTCGTCTTGGGAGATGCAAGACGAGCCTGCATTCAAGTCACTGCAGGGATATCCGGCCTTATTTCGAGTCAGGGCATCGCGGTGTCCATTCCACTTGAGACCGCAAACTCAGGGTCCCTCTCACATACCTAGAGCTGAGAGAAGCCTCGTCTTGAGGTGCTTGTGGTAAGGTGGTATTCCTCTGGAGTCGAAGCCAGGGACTAACCTCTCATCTCGAGTTGATTTGTGGTCCACGGAGCTCTTTCGTGTTGCTACAGTGACCTCAGGATCCCTCTAGCCTTGAAACAGTGTTCTTGGGGTTTCTCTGAAGTACCACCATGGAAATCAAGGCTCCTTTCATGTGTGATATGCAACACGGAATTGCTCTGCACGCAGTGCAGGGGAATCGGGCCTCATCTCGCGGCGAGGAGGAAGTCTCATGGTTTTTCTAGAGTTGCGGCGGGAATCTGGGGTATACTCTCGAGTTACGACGGGGATGGCCCTTCCACCCACGTGTTTGTTCAGCGATGGCAGGACTCCTGCCTATTTGCGAGGGAAAACTCGGAATTCTCCTCGAGGCTTGGCAGGGCAATTGGGACGCCTCTCCAGCTGAGGCGGGAGACCAAGTGTCCCTTTCCATGTGCCACAGGAATCCTGGGACTCCTATCAAGTTTCACGAGGAGTCAGGCATCGTCTCCTTTGGAGGCACTGATCTCTGCGAACCTCTGGAGTTTTCCAAGGATGTGAGGCCTCCGGTCGCCATGAGGTGTGGAACTAGGTCTTTCTCTGTGGTCTCCACAGGGGATTCAGACATCCTTTACTCTTGGGAGATGCAAGATGAGCCTGCATTCAAGTCACTGCAGGGATATCCGGCCTTATTTCGCGTCAGGGCATCGCAGTGTCCATTCCACTTGAGGCCGCAAACTCAGGGTCCCTCTCACATACCTAGAGCTGAGAGAAGCCTCCTCTTGAGGTGCTTGTGGTAAGGTGGTATTCCTCTGGAGTCGAAGCCAGGGACTAACCTCTCATTACGAGTTGATTCTTGGACCACGGAGCTCTTTCGTGTTGCTACAGTGACCTCAGGATCCCTCTAGCCTTGAAACAGTGTTCTTTTGGTTTCTCTGGAGTGCCATCAAGGAAATCAAGGCTCCTTTCATGTGTGATGTGCAACACGGAATTGCTCTGCACGCAGTGCAGGGGAATCGGGCCTCATTTCGCGGCGAGGGGGAAGTCTCATGGTTTTTCTCGAGTTGCGGCGGGAACCTGGGGTATATTCTCGAGTTACGACGGGGATGGCCCTTCCACACACGTGTTTATTCAGCGACGGCAGGACTCCTGCCTAGTTGCGAGGGACAACTCGGGATTCTCCTCGAGGCTTGGCAGGGCAATTGGGACGCCTCTCCAGCTGAGGCGGGAGACCAAGGGTCCCTTTCCACGTGCCACAGGAATCCTGGGACTCCTATCAAGTTTCTCGAGGAGTCAGGCATCGTCTCCTTTGGAGGCACTGATCTCCTCGTACCTCTGAAGTTTTCAAAGGATGTGAGGCCTCCGGTCGTGATGAGGTGGGGAACTAGGTCTTTTTCTGTGGTCTACACAGGTGATTCAGACATCCTTTCGTCTTGGGAGATGCAAGACGAGCCTGCATTCAAGTCACTGCAGGGATATCCGGCCTAATTTCGAGTCAGGGCATCGCGGTGTCCATTCCACTTGAGACCGCAAACTCAGGGTCCCTCTCACATACCTAGAGCTGAGAGAAGCCTCCTCTTGAGGTGCTTGTGGTAAGGTGGTATTCCTCTGGAGTCAAAGCCAGGGACTAACCTCTCATCTCGAGTTGATTTGTGGTCCACGGAGCTCTTTCGTGTTGCTACAGTGACCTCAGGATCCCTCTAGCCTTGAAACAGTGTTCTTGGGGTTTCTCTAGAGTGCCACCATGGAAATCAAGGCTCCTTTCATGTGTGATGTGCAACACGGAATTGCTCTGCACGCAGTGCAGGGGAATCGGGCCTCATCTCGCGGCGAGGGGGAAGTCTCATGGTTTTTCTCGAGTTGCGGCGGGAACCTGGGGTATACTCTCGCGTTACGACCGGGATGGCCCTTCCACCCACGTGTTTGTTCAGCGACGGCAGCACTCCTGCCTAGTTGCGAGGGACAACTCGGGATTCTCCTCGAGGCTTGGCAGGGCAATTGGGACGCCTCTCCAGCTGAGGCGGGAGACCAAGTGTCCCTTTCCATGTGCCACAGGAATCCTGGGACTCCTATCAAGTTTCACGAGGAGTCAGGCATCGTCTCCTTTGGAGGCACTGATCTCTGCCTACCTCTGGAGTTTTCCAAGGATGTGAGGCCTCCGGTCGCCATGAGGTGGGGAACTAGGTCTTTCTCTGTGGTCTCCACAGGGGATTCAGACATTCGTTCATTTTGGGAGATGCAAGACGAGCCTGCATTCAAGTCACTGCAGGGATATCCGGCCTTATTTCGAGTCAGGGCATCGCGGTGTCCATTCCACTTGAGGCCGCAAACTCAGGGTCCCTCTCACATACCTAGAGCTGAGAGAAGCCTCCTCTTGAGGTGCTTGTGGTAAGGTGGTATTCCTCTGGAGTCGAAGCCAGGGACTAACCTTTCATCTCCAGTTGATTTTTGGTCCACGGAGTTCTTTCGTGTTGCTACAGTGACCTCAGTTTCCCTCTAGCCTTGAAACAGTGTTCTTGGGGTTTCTCTGGAGTGCCATCAAGGAAATCAAGGCTCCTTTCATGTGTGATGTGCTACACGGAATTGCTCTGCTTGCAGAGCTGGTTAATCGGGCCTCATCTCGTGGCGAGGGGGAAGTCTCATTGTTTTTCTCGAGTTGCGGCGGGAACCTGGGGTATATTCTCGAGTTACGACGGGGATGGCCCTGCCACACACGTGTTTGTTCAGCGACGTCAGGACTCCTGCCTAGTTGCGAGGGACAACTCGGGATTCTCCTCGAGGCTTGGCAGGGCAATTGGGACGCCTCTCCAGCTGAGGCGGGAGACCAAGTGTCCCTATCCACGTGCCACCGGAATCCTGGGACTCCTTTCATGTTTCACGAGGAGTCAGGCATCGTCTCCTTTGGAGGCACTGATCTCCACGTACCTCTTGAGTTTTCAAAGGATGTGAGGCCTCCGGACGCCATGAGGTGGGAAACTAGGTCTTTCTCTGTGGTCTCCACAGGGGATTCAGACATTCTTTCATCTTGGGAGATGCAAGACGAGCCTGCATTCAAGTCACTGCAGGGATTTCCGGCCTTATTTCCAGTCAGGGCATCGCGGTGTCCATTCCACTTGAGGCCGCAAACTCAGGGTCCCTCTCACATACCTAGAGCTGAGAGAAGCCTCCTCTTGAGGTGCTTGTGGTAAGGTGGTATTCCTCTGGAGTCGAAGCCAGGGACTAACCTGTCATCTCGAGTTGATTTTTGGTCCATGGGGCTCTTTCGTGTTGCTACAGTGACCTCAGGATCCCTCTAGCCTTGAAACACTGTTCTTGGGGTTTCTCTGGAGTGCCATCAAGGAAATCTAGGCTCCTTTCATGTATGATGTGCAACACGGAATTGCTCTGCATGCAGTGCAGGGGAATCGGGCCTCATCTCGCGGCGAGGGGGAAGTCTCATGGTTTTTCTCGAGTTGCGGCGGGAACCTGGGGTATATTCTCGAGTTACGACGGGGATGGCCCTTCCACCCACGTGTTTGTTCAGCGACGTCAGGACTCCTGCCTAGTTGCGAGGGACAACTCGGGATTCTCCTCGAGGCTTGGCAGGGCAATTGGGACGCCTCTCCAGCTGAGGCGGTAAACCAAGGGTCCCTTTCCACGTGCCACAGGAATCCTGGGACTCCTATCAAGTTTCACGAGGAGTCATGCATCGTCTCCTTTGGAGGCACTGATCTCCGCGTACCTCTGGAGTTTTCAAAGGATGTGAGGCCTCCGGTCGCGATGAAGTGGGGAACTAGGTGTTTCTCTGTGGTCTCCACAGGGGATTCAGACATCCTTTCTTCTTGGGAGATGCAAGACGAGCCTGCATTCAAGTTACTGCAGGGATGTCCGGCCTTATTTCGAGTAAAGGCATCGCGGTGTCCATTCCACTTGAGGCCGCAAACTCAGGGTCCCTCTCACATACCTAGAGCTGAGAGAAGCCTCCTCTTGAGGTGCTTGTGGTAAGGTGGTATTCCTCTGGAGTCGAAGCCAGAGACTAACCTTTCATCTCGAGTTGATTTTTAGCCCACGGAGCTCTTTCGTGTTGCTACAGTGACCTCGGGATCCCTCTAGCCTTGAAACAGTGTTCTTGGGGTTTCTCTGGAGTGCCATCAAGGAAATCAAGGCTCGTTTCATGTGTCATGTTCAACACTTAATTGCTCTGCACGCAGTGCAAGGGAATCGGGCCTCATCTCGCGGCGAGGGGGAAGTCCCATTGTTTTTCTCGAGTTGCGGCGGGAACCTGGGTACATTCTCGAGTTACGACGGAGATGGCCCTTCCACACACGTGTTTTTTCAGCGACGTCAGGACTCCTGCCTAGTTGTGACGGACAACTCGGGATTCTCCTCGAGGCTTGGCAGGGCAATTGGGTCGCCTCGCCAGCTGAGAGGGAGACCAAGGGTCCCTTTCCACGTGCCACAAGAATCCTGGGACTCCTATCAAGTTTCACGAGGAGTCAGGCATCGTCTCCTTTGGAGGCACTGATCTCCCCGTACCTCTGGAGTTTTCAAAGGATGTGAGGCCTCCGGTCGCGACGAGGTGGGGAACTAGGTCTTTCTCTGTGGTCCTCACAGGGGCTTCAGACATCCTTTCGTCTTTGGAGATGCAAGACGAGCCTGCATTCAAGTCACTGCAGGCATTTCCGGCCTTATTTCGAGTCAGGGCATCGCGGTGTCCATTCCACTTGTGGCCGCAAACTCAGGGTCCCTCTCACATACCTAGAGCTGAGAGAAGCCTCCTCTTGAGGTGCTTGTGGTAAGGTGGTATTCCTCTGGAGTCGAATCCAGGGACTAACCTTTCTTCTCGAGTTGATTTTTGGTCCACAGAGTTCTTTCGTGTTGCTACAGTGACCTCAGGATCCCTCTAGCCTTGAAACAGTGTTCTTGGGGTTTCTCTGGAGTGCCATCAAGGAAATCAAGGCTCCTTTCATGTGTGATGTACAAGACGGAATTGCTCTGCACGCAGTACAGGGGAATCGGGCCTCATCTCGCATCGACGGGGAAGTCTCATGGTTTTCTCGAGTTGCGGCGGGAACCTTGGGTATATTCGCGAGTTACGACGGGGATGGCCCTTCCACCCACGTGTTTGTTCAGCGACGTCAGGACTCCTGACTAGTTGCGAGGGACAACTCGGGATTCTCCTCGAGGCTTGGCAGGCAATTGGAACGCCTCTCCAGCTGAGGCGGGAGACCAAGTGTCCCTTTCCACGTGCCACAAGAATCCTGGGACTCCTATCAAGTTTCACGAGGAGTCAGGCATCGTATCCTTTGGAGGCACTGATCTCCGAGTACCTCTGGAGTTTTCAAAGGATGTGAGGCCTCCGGTCGCGATGAGGTGGGGAACTAGGTCTTTCTCTGTGGTCTCCACAGGGGATTCAGACACCCTTTACTCTTGGGAGATGCAAGACGAGCCTGCATTCAAGTCACTGCAGGGATATCCGGCCTTATTTCGCGTCAGGGCATCGCAGTGTCCATTCCACTTGAGGCCGCAAACTCAGGGTCCCTGTCACATACCTACAGCTGAGAGAAGCCTCCTCTTGAGGTGCTTGTGGTAAGGTGGTATTCCTCTGGAGTCGAAGCCAGGGACTAACCTCTCATCTCGAGTTGATTTTTGGTCCACGGAGCTCTTTCGTGTTGCTACAGTGACCTCAGGATCACTCTAGCCTTGAAACAGTGTTCTTGGGGTTTTTCTGGAGTGCCATCAAGGAAATCAAGGCTCCTTTCATGTTTGATGTGCAGCACGGAATTGCTCTGCACGCAGTGCAGGGGAATCGGGCCTCATCTCAAGGCGAGGGGTAAGTCTCATGATTTTTCTCGAGTTGCGGTGGGAACATGGGGTATATTCTCGTATTACGACGGGGATGGCCCTTCCACCCACGTGTTTGTTCAGCGACGTCAGGACTCCTGCCTAGTTGCGAGGGACAACTCGGGATTCTTCTCGAGGCTTGGCAGGGCAATTGGGACGCCTCTCCAGCTGAGGCGGGAGACCAAGGGTCCCTTTCCACGTCCCACAGGAATCCTGGGACTTCTATCAAGTTTCACGAGGAGTCAGGCATCGTCTCCTTTGGAGGCACTGATCTCCGCGTACTTCTGGAGTTTTCAAAGGATGTGAGGCCTCCGGTCGTGATGTGGTGGGGAATTAGATCTTTCCTCTGTGTTCTCCACAGGGGATTCAGACATCCTTTCGTCTTGGGAAATGCAAAAAGAGCCTGCATTCAAGTCACTGCAGGGATATCCGGGCTTATTTCGAGTCAGGGCATCGCGGTGTCCATTCCACTTGAGGCCGCAAACTCAGGGTCCCTCTCACATACCTAGAGCTGAGAGAAGCCTCCTCTTGAGGTGCTTGTGGGAAGGTGGTATTCCTCTGGAGTCGAAGCCACGGACTAACCTCTCATCTCGAGTTGATTTTTGGTCCACGGAGCTCTTTCGTGTTGCTACAGTGACCTCAGGATCCCTCTAGTCTTGAAACAGTGTTCTTTTGGTTTCTCTGGAGTGCCATCAAGGAAATCAAGGCTCCTTTCATGTGTGATGTGCAACACGGAATTGCTCTGCATGCAGTGCAGGGAAATCTGGCCTCATCTCGCTGCGAGGGGGAAGTCTCATGGTTTTTCTCGAGTTGCGGCGGGAACCTGGGGTATATTCTCGAGTTACGACGGGGATGGCCCTTCCACACACGTGTGTGTTTAGCGACGTCAGGACTCCTGCCTAGTTGCGAGGGACAACTTGGGATTCTCCTCGAGGCGTGGCAGGGCAATTGGGATGCCTATCCAGCTGAGGCGGGAGACCAAGGGTCCCTTTCCACGTGCCACAGGAATCCTGGGACTCCTATCAAGTTTCACGAGGAGTCAGGCATCGTCTCCTTTGGAGGCACTGATCTCCGCGTACCTCTGGAGTTTTGAAAGGATGTGAGGCCTCTGGTCGCCAAGAAGTGGGGAACTAGGTCGTTATCTGTGGTCTCCACAGGGGATTCAGACATCCTTTCGTCTTGGGAGATGCAAGACGAGCCTGCATTCAAGTCACTGCAGGGATATCCGGCCTTATTTCGAGTCAGGGCATCGTGGTGTCCATTCCACTTGAGGCCCCAAACTCAGGGTCACTCTCACGTAGCTAGAGCTGAGAGAAGCCTCCTCTTGAGGTGCTTGTGGTAAGGTGGTATTCCTCTGGAGTCGAAGCCAGGGACTAACCTTTCATCTCGAGTTGATTTTTGGCCCACGGAGCTCTTTCGTGTTGCTACAGTGACCTCGGGATCCCTCTAGACTTGAAACAGTATTCTTCGGGTTTCTCTGGAGTGCCATCAAGGAAATCAAGGCTCGTTTCATGTGTCATGTTCAACACTTAATTGCTCTGCACGCAGTGCAAGGGAATCGGGCCTCATCTCGCGGCGAGGGGGAAGTCCCATTGTTTTTCTCGAGTTGCGGTGGGAACCTGCGTACATTCTCGAGTTACGACGGAGATGGCCCTTCCACACACGTGTTTTTTCAGCGACGTCAGGACTCCTGCCTAGTTGTGACGGACAACTCGGGATTCTCCTCGAGGCTTGACAGGGCAATTGGGACGCCTCTCCAGCTGAGAGGGAGACCAAGGGTCCCTTTCCACGTGCCACAGGAATCCTGGGACTCCTATCAAGTTTCACGAGGAGTCAGGCATCGTCTCCTTTGGAGGCACTGATCTCCGCGTACCTCTGGAGTTTTCAAAGGATGTGAGGCCTCCGGTCGCGACGAGGTGGGGAACTAGGACTTTCTCTGTGGTCTCCACAGGGGCTTCAGACATCCTTTCGTCTTGGGAGATGCAAGACGAGCCTGCATTCAAGTCACTGCAGGCATATCCGGCCTTATTTCGAGTCAGGGCATCGCGGTGTCCATTCCACTTGAGGCCGTAAACTCAGGGTCCCTCTCACATACCTAGAGCTGAGAGAAGCCTCCTCTTGAGGTGCTTGTGGTAAGGTGGTATTCCTCTGGAGTCGAATCCAGGGACTAACCTCTCTTCTCGAGTTGATTTTTGGTCCACAGAGTTCTTTTGTGTTGCTACAGTGACCTCAGGATCCCTCTAGCCTTGAAACATTGTTCTTGGGGTTTCTCTGGAGTGCCATCAAGGAAATCAAGGCACCTTTCATGTGTGATGTGCAAGACGGAATTGCTCTGCACGCAGTACAGGGGAATCGGGCCTCATCTCGCATCGACGGGGAAGTCTCATGGTTTTCTCGAGTTGCGGCGGGAACCTGGGGTATATTCGCGAGTTACGACGGGGATGGCCCTTCCACCCACGTGTTTGTTCAGCGACGGAAGGACTCCTGCCTAGTTGCGAGGGACAACTCGGGATTCTCCTCGAGGCTTGGCAGGGCAATTGGAACGCCTCTCCAGCTGAGGCGGGAGACCAAGTGTCCCTTTCCACGTGCCACAAGAATCCTGGGACTCCTATCAAGTTTCACGAGGAGTCAGGCATCGTATCCTTTGGAGGCACTGATCTCCGAGTACCTCTGGAGTTTTCAAAGGATGTGAGGCCTCCGGACGCCATGAGGTGGGAAACTAGGTCTTTCTCTGTGGTCTCCACAGGGGATTCAAACATCCTTTCATCTTCGGAGATGCAAGACGAGCCTGCATTCAAGTCACTGCAGGGTTATGCGGCCTTAATTCGAGTCAGGGCATCGCCGTGTCCATTCCACTTGAGGTCGCAAACTCAGGGTCCCTCTCACATACCTACAGCTGAGAGAAGCCTCCTCTTGAGGTGCTTGTGGTAAGGTGGTTTCCCCTGGAGTCGAAGCCAGGGATTAACCTCTCATCTCGAGTTGATTTTGGGTCCACGGAGCTCTTTCGTGTTGCCACAGTGACCTCAGGATCCCTCTAGCCTTGAAAGAGTGTTCTTGGGGTTTCTCTGGAGTGCCATCAAGGAAATCAAGGCTCCTTTCATGTGTGATGTGCAACACGGAATTGCTCTGCATGCACTGCAGGGGAATCGGGCCTCATCTCGCAGCGAGGCTGAAGTCTCATGGTTTTTCTCGAGTTGCGGCGGGAACCTGGGGTATATTCTCGAGTTACAACGGGGATGCCCTTCCACACACGTGTTTGTTCAGCGACGTCAGGACTCCTGCCTAGTTGCGAGGGACAACTCGGGATTCTCCTCGAGGCTTGGCAGGGCAATTGGGACGCCTCTCCAGCTGAGGCGGGAGACCAAGGGTCCCTTTCCACGTGCCACAGGAATCCTGGGACTCCTATCAAGTTTCACGAGGAGTCAGGCATCGTATCCTTTGGAGGCACTAATCTCTGCGTACCTCTGGAGTTTTCAAAGGATGTGAGGCCTCCGGTCGCGATGAGGTGGGGAACTAGGTCTTTCTCTGTGGTCTCCACAGGGGATTCAGACATTCTTTCGTCTTGGGAGATGCAAGACGAGCCTGCATTCAAGTCACTGCAGTGATATCCGGCCTTATTTCGCGTCAGGGCATCGCAGTGTCCATTCCACTAGAGGCCGCAAACTCAGGGTCCCTGTCACATACCTAGAGCTGAGAGAAGCCACCTCTTGAGGTGCTTGTGGTAAGGTGGTATTCCTCTGGAGTCGAAGCCAGGGACTACCCTCTCATCTCATGTTGATTTTTGGTCCACGGAGCTCTTTCGTGTGGCTACAGTGACCTCAGGATCCCTCTAGCCTTAAAACAGTGTTCTTGGGGTTTCTCTGGAGTTCCATCAAGGAAATCAAGGCTTCTTTCATGTTTGATGTGCAACACGGAATTGCTCTGCAAGCAGTGCAGGGGAATCGGGCCTCATCTCACGGTGAGGGGGAAGTCTCATGGTTTTTCTCGAGTTGCGGCGAGAACCTGGGGTATAGTCTCGAGTTACGACGGGGATGGCTCTTCCACCCACGTGTTTGTTCAGCGACGTCAGGACTCCTTCCTAGTTGCGAGGGACAACTCGGGATTCTCCTCGAGGCTTGGCAGGGCAATTGGAACGCCTCTCAAGTTGAGGTGGGAGACCAAGGGTCCCTTTCCACGTGCCACAGGAATCCTGGGACTCCTATCAAGTTTCACGAGGAGTCAGAAATCGTCTCTTTGGAGGCACTGATCTCCGCGTACCTCTGGAATTTTCAAAGGATGTGAGGCCTCCGGTCGCGATGAGGTGGGGAACTACGTCTTTCTCTGTGGTCTCCACAGGGGATTCAGACATCCTTTCGTCTTGGGAGATGCAAGACGAGCCTGCATTCAAGTCACTGCAGAGATATCCGGCCTTATTTCGAGTAGGGGCATCGCGGTGTCCATTCGACTTGAGACCGCAAACTCAGGGTCCCTCTCACATACCTACAGCTGAGAGAAGCCTCCTCTTGAGGTGCTTGTGGTAAGGTGGTATTCCTCTGGAGTCGAAGCCACGGACTAACCTCTCATCTCGAGTTGATTTTTGGTCCACGGAGCTCTTTCCTGTTGCTGCAGTGACCTCAGGATCCCTCTAGCCTTGAAACAGTGTTCTTGGGGTTTCTCTGGAGTGCCATCAAGGAAATCAAGGCTCCTTTCATGTGTGATGTGCAACACGGAATTGCTCTGCATGCAGTGCAGGGGAATCGGGCCTCATCTCGCGGTGAGGGGGAAGTCTCATGGTTTTTCTCGAGTTGCGGCGGGAACCTGGGGTATATTCTCGAGTTACGACGGGGATGGCCCTTCCACACACGTGTGTGTTTAGCGACGTCAGGACTCCTGCCTAGTTGCGAGGGACAACTCGGGATTCTCCTCGAGGCTTGGCAGGGCAATTGGGACGCCTCTCCAGCTGAGGCGGGAGATCAAGGTTCCCTTTCCACGTGCCACAGGAATCCTGGGACTCCTATCAATTTTCACGAGGAGTCAGGCATCGTCTCCTTTGGAGGCACTGATCTCCGCGTACCTCTGGAGTTTTCAAAGGATGTGAGGCCTCCGGTCGCGATGAGGTGGGGAACTAGGTCTTTCTCTGTGGTCTCCACAGGGGATTCAGACATCCTTTCGTCTTGGGAGATGCAAGACGAGCCTGCATTCAAGTCACTGCAGGGATATCCGGCCTTATTTCGAGTCAGGGCATCGCGGTGTCCATTCCACTTGAGGCCGCAAACTCAGGGTCACTCTCACATAGCTAGAGCTGAGAGAAGCCTCCTGTTGAGGTGCTTGTGGTAAGGTGGTATTCCTCTGGAGTCGAAGCCAGGGACTAATCTTTCATCTCGAGTTAATTTTTGGCCCAAGGAGCTCTTTCGTGTTGCTACAGTGACCTCGGGATCCCTCTAGACTTGAAACAGTGTTCTTCGGGTTTCTCTGGAGTTCCATCAAGGAAATCAAGGCTCGTTTCATGTTTCATGTTCAACACTTAATTGCTCTGCACGCAGTGCAAGGGAATCGGACCTCATCTCGCGGCGAGGGGGAAGTCCCATTGTTTTTCTCGAGTTGCGGCGGAAACCTGGGTACATTCTCGAGTTACGACGGAGATGGCCCTTCCACACACGTGTTTTTTCAGCGACGTCAGGACTCCTGCCTAGTTGTGACGGACAACTCGGGATTCTCCTCGAGGCTTGGCAGGGCAATTGGGACGCCTCTCCAGCTGAGAGGGAGACCAAGGGTCCCTTTCCACGTGCCACAGGAATCCTGGGACTCCTATCAAGTTTCACGAGGAGTCAGGCATCGTCTCCTTTGGAGGCACTGATCTCCGCGTACCTCTGGAGTTTTCAAAGGATGTGAGGCCTCCGGTCGCGACGAGGTGGGGAACTAGGTCTTTCTCTGTGGTCTCCACAGGGGCTTCAGACATCCTTTCGTCTTGGGAGATGCAAGACGAGCCTGCATTCAAGTCACTGCAGGCATATCCGGCCTTATTTCGAGTCAGGGCATCTCGGTGTCCATTCCACTTGAGGCCGCAAACTCAGGGTCCCTCTCACATACCTAGAGCTGAGAGAAGCCTCCTCTTGAGGTGCTTGTGGTAAGGTGGTATTCCCCTGGAGTCGAATCCAGGGACTAACCTCTCTTCTCGAGTTAATTTTGTTCTACGGAGCTCTTTCGTGTTGCTACAGTGACCTCAGGATCCCTCTAGCCTTGAAACAGTGTTCTTGGGGTTTCTCTGGAGTGCCATCAAGGAAATCAAGGCACCTTTCATGTGTGATGTGCAAGACGGAATTGCTCTGCACGCAGTACAGGGGAATCGGGCCTCATCTCGCATCGACGGGGAAGTCTCATGGTTTTCTCGAGTTGCGGCGGGAACCTGGGGTATATTCTCGAGTTACGACGGGGATGGCCCTTCCAACCACGTGTTTGTTCAGCGACGTCAGGACTCCTGCCTAGTTGCGAGGGACAACTCGGGATTCTCCTCGAGGCTTGGCAGGGCAATTGGAACGCCTCTCCAGCTGAGGCGGGAGACCAAGTGTCCCTTTCCACGTGCCACAAGATCCCTGGGACTCCTATCAAGTTTCACGAGGAGTCAGGCATCGTATCCTTTGGAGGCACTGATCTCCGAGTACCTCTGGAGTTTTCAAAGGATGTGAGGCCTCCGGGCGCGATGAGGTGGGGAAGTAAGACTTTCTCTGTGGTCTCCACAGGGGATTCAAACATCCTTTCATCTTCGGAGATGCAAGACGAGCCTGCATTCAAGTCACTGCAGGGTTATGCGGCCTTAATTCGAATCAGGGCATCGCGGTGTCCATTCCACTTGAGGCCGCAAACTCAGGGTCCCTCTCACATACCTAGAGCTGAGAGAAGCCTCCTCTTGAGGTGCTTGTGGTAAGGTGGTTTCCTCTGCAGTCGAAGCGAGGGATTAACCTCTCATCTCGAGTTGATTTTTGGTCCACGGAGTTCTTTCGTGTTGCCACAGTGACCTCAGGATCCGTCTAGCCTTTAAACAGTGTTCTTGGAGTTTCTCTGGAGTGCCATCAAGGAAATCAAGGCTCCTTTCACGTGTGATGTGCAACACGGAATTGCTCTGCACGCACAGCAGGGGAATCGGGCCTCATCTCGCAGCGAGGGGGAAGTCTCATGGTTTTTCTCGAGTTGCGGCGGGAACCTGGGGTATGTTCTCGAGTTACAACGGGGATGCCCTTCCACACACGTGTTTGTTCAGCGACGTCAGGACTCCTGCCTTGTTGCGAGGGACAACTCGGGATTCTCCTCGAGGCTTGGCAGGGCAATTGGGACGCCTCTCCAGCTGAGGCGGGAGACCAAGGGTCCCTTTCCACGTGCCACAGGAATCCTGGGACTCCTATCAAGTTTCACGAGGAGTCAGGCATCGTATCCTTTGGAGGCACTAATCTCTGCGTCCCTCTGGAGTTTTCAAAGGATGTGAGGCCTCCGGTCGCGATGAGGTGGGGAACTAGGTCTTTCTCTGTGGTCTCCACAGGGGATTCAGACATCTTTCGTCTTGGGAGATGCAAGACGAGCCTGCATTCAAGTCACTGCAGGGATATCCGGCCTTATTTCGCTTCAGGGCATCGCAGTGTACATTCCACTAGAGGCCGCAAACTCAGGGTCCCTGTCACATAACTAAAGCTGAGAGAAGCCTCCTCTTGAGGTGCTTGTGGTAAGGTGGTATTCCTCTGGAGTCGAAGCCAGGGACTACCCTCTCATCTCGTGTTGATTTTTGGTCCACGGAGCTCTTTCTTGTGGCTACAGTGACCTCAGGATCCCTCTAGCCTTGAAACAGTGTTCTTGGGGTTTCTCTGGAGTGCCATCAAGGAAATCAAGGCTTCTTTCATGTTTGATGTGCAACACGGAATTGCTCTGCATGCAGTGCAGGGGAATCGGGCCTCATCTCACGGCGAGGGGGAAGTCTCATGGTTTTTCTCGAGTTGCGGCGAGAACCTGGGGTATATTCTCGAGTTAAGACGGGGATGGCTCTTCCACCCACCTGTTTGTTCAGCGACGTCAGGACTCCTTCCTAGTTGCAAGGGACAACTCGGGATTCTCCTCGAGGCTTGGCAGGGCAATTGGAACGCCTCTCCAGTTGAGGCGGGAGACCAAGGGTCCCTTTCCACGTGCCACAGTAATCCTGGGACTCCTATCAAGTTTCACGAGGAGTCAGGCATCGTCTCCTTTGGAGGCACTGATCTCCGCGTACCTCTGGAGTTTTCAAAGGATGTGAGGCCTCCGGTCGCGATGAGGTGGGGATCTAGGTCTTTCTCTGTGGTCTCCACAGGGGTTTCAACATCCTTTCGTCTTATGAGATGCAAGACGAGCCTGCATTCAAGTCACTGCAGAGATATCCGGCCTTATTTCGAGTCAGGGCATCGCGGTGTCCATTCGACTTGAGACCGCAAAATCAGGGTCCCTCTCACATACCTACAGCTGAGAGAAGCCTCCTCTTGAGGTGCTTGTGGTAAGGTGGTATTCCTCTGGAGTTGAAACCAGGGACTAACCTCTCATCTCGAGTTGATTTGTGGTCCACGGAGCTCTTTCGTGTTGCTACAGTGACCTCAGGATCTCTCTAGCCTTGAAACAGTGTTCTTGGGGTTTCTGTGGAGTGCCATCAAGGAAATCAAGGCTCCTTTCATGTGTGATGTGCAACAAGGAATTGCTCTGCACGCAGTGCAGGGGAATCGGGCCTCATCTCGCGGCGAGTGGGAAGTCTCATGGTTTTTCTCGAGTTGCGGCGGGAACCTGGGGTATATTCTCGAGTTACGACGGGGATGGCCCTTCCACACACGTGTGTGTTTAGCGACGTCAGGACTCCTGCCTAGTTGCGAGGGACAACTCGGGATTCTCCTCCAGGCTTGGCAGGGCAATTGGGACGCCTCTCCAGCTGAGGCGGGAGACCAAGGGTCCCTTTTCACGTGCCACAGGAATCCTGGGACTCCTATCAATTTTCACGAGGAGTCAGGCATCGTCTCCTTTGGAGGCACTGATCTCCGCGTACCTCTGGAGTTTTCAAAGGATGTGAGGCCTCCGGTCGCGATGAGATGGGGACTAGGTCTTTCTCTGTGGTCTCCACTGGGGATTCAGACATCCTTTCGTCTTGGGAGATGCAAGACGAGCCTGCATTCAAGTCACTGCAGGGATATCCGGCCTTATTTCGAGTCAGGGCATCGCGGTGTCCATTCCACTTGAGGCCGCAAACTCAGGGTCCCTCTCACATACCTAGAGCTGAGAGAAGCCTCCTCTTGAGGTGCTTGTGGTAAGGTGGTATTCCTCTGGAGTCGAATCCAGGGACTAACCTCTCTTCTCGAGTTGATTTTTGGTCCACAGAGTTCTTTCGTGTTGCTACAGTGACCTCAGGATCCCTCTAGCCTTGAAACAGTGTTCTTGGGGTTTCTCTGGAGTGCCATCAAGGAAATCAAGGCACCTTTCATGTGTGATGTGCAAGACAGAATTGCTCTGCACGCAGTACAGGGGAATCGGGCCTCATCTCGCGGCGAGTGGGAAGTCTCATGGTTTTTCTCGAGTTGCGGCGGGAACCTGGGGTATATTCTCGAGTTATGACGGGGATGGCCCTTCCAACCACGTGTTTGTTCAGCGACGTCAGGACTCCTGCCTAGTTGCGAGGGACAACTCGGGATTCTCCTCGAGGCTTGGCAGGGCAATTGGAATGCCTCTCCAGCTGAGACGGGAGACCAAGTGTCCCTTTCCACGTGCCACAAGAATCCTGGGACTCCTATCAAGTTTCACGAGGAGTCAGGCATCGTCTCCTTTGGAGGCACTGATCTCCGCGTACCTCTGGAGTTTTCAAAGGATGTGAGGCCTCCGGTCGCGATGAGGTGGGGAACTAAGACTTTCTCTGTGGTCTCCACAGGGGATTCAAACATCCTTTCATCTTCGGAGATGCAAGACGAGCCTGCATTCAAGTCACTGCAGGGATATGCGGCCTGAATTTGAGTCAGGGCATCGCGGTGTCCATTCCACTTGAGACCGCAAACTCAGGGTCCATCTCACATACCTAGAGCTGAGAGAAGCCTCCTCTTGAGGTGCTTGTGGTAAGGTGGTATTCCTCTGGAGTCGAAGCCAGGGACTAACCTCTCATCTCGAGTTGATTTGTGGTCCACGGAGCTCTTTCTTGTTGCTACAGTTACCTCAGGATGCCTCTAGCCTTGAAACAGTGTTCTTGGGGTTTCTCTGGAGTGCCATCAAGGAAATCAAGGCTCCTTTCATGTGTGATGTGCAGCACGGAATTGCTCTGTACGCACTGCAGGGAAATCTGGCCTCATCTCGTGGCGAGGGGGACGTCTCATGGTTTTTCTCGAGTTGCGGCGGGAACCTGGGGTATATTCTCGAGTTACGACGGGGATGGCCCTTCCACACACGTGTTAGTTCAGCGACGTCAGGACTCCTGCCTAGTTGCGAGGGACAACTCGGGATTCTCCTCGAGGCTTGGCAGGGCAATTGGGACGCCTCTCCAGCTGAGGCGGGAGACCAAGGGTCCCTTTCCACGTGCCACAGGAATCCTGGGACTCCTATCAAGTTTCACGAGGAGTCAGGCATCGTCTCCTTTGGAGGCACTAATCTCTGCGTACCTCTGGAGTTTTCGAAGGATGTGAGGCCTCCGGTCGCGATGAGGTGGGGAACTAGGTCTTTCTCTGTGGTCTCCACAGGGGATTCAGACATCCTTTCGTCTTGGGAGATGCAAGACGAGCCTGCATTCAAGTCACTGCAGGGATATCCGGCCTTATTTCGCGTCAGGGCATCGCAGTGTCCATTCCACTTGAGGCCGCAAACTCAGGGTCCCTCTCACATACCTAGAGTTGAGAGAAGCCTCCTCTTGAGGTGCTTGTGGTAAGGTGGTATTCCTCTGGAGTCGAAGCCAGGGACTACCCTCTCATCTCGTGTTGATTTTTGGTCCACGGAGCTCTTTCGTGTTGCTACATTGACCTCAGGATCCCTCTAGCCTTGAAACAGTGTTCTTGGGGTTTCTCTGGAGTGCCATCAAGGAAATCAAGGCTCCTTTCATGTGTGATGTGCAACACGGAATTGCTCTGCATGCAGTGCAGGGGAATCGGGCCTCATCTCGCGGCGAGGGGGAAGTCTCATGGTTTTTCTCGAGTTGCGGCGGGAACCGGGGTATATTCTCGAGTTACGACGGGGATGGCCCTTCCACCCACGTGTTTGTTCAGCGACGTCAGGATTCCTGCCTAGTTGTGAGGGACAACTCGGGATTCTCCTCGAGGCTTGGCAGGGCAATTGGGACGCCTCTCCAGCTGAGGCGGTAGACCAAGGGTCCCTTTCCACGTGCCACAGGAATCCTGGGACTCCTATCAAGATTCACGAGGAGTCAGGCATCGTCTCCTTTGGAGGCACTGATCTCCGCGTACCTCTGGAGTTTTCAAAGGATGTGAGGCCTGCGGGCGCCATGAGGTGGGGAACTAGGTGTTTCTCTGTGGTCTCCACAGGGGATTCAGACATCCTTTACTCTTGGGAGATGCAAGACGAGCCTGCATTCAAGTCACTGCAGGGATATCCGGCCTTATATCGAGCCAGGGCATCGCGGTGTCCATTCCACTTGAGGCCGCAAACTCAGGGTCCCTCTCACTTTCCTACAGCTGAGAATAGCCTCCTCTTGAGGTGCTTGTGGTAAGGTGGAATTCCTCTGGAGTCGAAGCCAGGGACTAACCTCTCATCTTGAGTTGATTTTTGGTCCACGGAGCTCTTTCGTGTTGCTACAGTGACCTCAGGATCCCTCGAGCCTTGAAACAGTGTTCTTGGGGTTTCTCTGGAGTGCCATCAAGGAAATCAAGGCTCCTTTCATGTGTGATGTGCAACACGGAATTGCTCTGCATGCAGTGCAGGGGAATCGGGCCTCATCTCGCGGTGAGGGGGAAGTCTCATGGTTTTTCTCGAGTTGCGGCGGGAACCTGGGGTATATTCTCGAGTTACGACGGGGATGGCCCTTCCACACACGTGTGTGTTTAGCGACGTCAGGACTCCTGCCTAGTTGCGAGGGACAACTCGGGATTCTCCTCGAGGCTTGGCAGGGCAATTGGGACGCCTCTCCAGCTGAGGCGGGAGATCAAGGTTCCCTTTCCACGTGCCACAGGAATCCTGGGACTCCTATCAAGTTTCACGAGGAGTCAGGCATCGTCTCCTTTGGAGGCACTGATCTCCGCGTACCTCTGGAGTTTTCAAAGGATGTGAGGCCTCCGGTCGCGATGAGGTGGGGAACTAGGTCTTTCTCTGTGGTCTCCACAGGGGATTCAGACATCCTTTCGTCTTGGGAGATGCAAGACGAGCCTGCATTCAAGTCACTGCAGGGATATCCGGCCTTATTTCGAGTCAGGGCATCGCGGTGTCCATTCCACTTGAGGCCGCAAACTCAGGGTCACTCTCACATAGCTAGAGCTGAGAGAAGCCTCCTGTTGAGGTGCTTGTGGTAAGGTGGTATTCCTCTGGAGTCGAAGCCAGGGACTAATCTTTCATCTCGAGTTAATTTTTGGCCCAAGGAGCTCTTTCGTGTTGCTACAGTGACCTCGGGATCCCTCTAGACTTGAAACAGTGTTCTTCGGGTTTCTCTGGAGTTCCATCAAGGAAATCAAGGCTCGTTTCATGTGTCATGTTCAACACTTAATTGCTCTGCACGCAGTGCAAGGGAATCGGACCTCATCTCGCGGCGAGGGGGAAGTCCCATTGTTTTTCTCGAGTTGCGGCGGAAACCTGGGTACATTCTCGAGTTACGACGGAGATGGCCCTTCCACACACGTGTTTTTTCAGCGACGTCAGGACTCCTGCCTAGTTGTGACGGACAACTCGGGATTCTCCTCGAGGCTTGGCAGGGCAATTGGGACGCCTCTCCAGCTGAGAGGGAGACCAAGGGTCCCTTTCCACGTGCCACAGGAATCCTGGGACTCCTATCAAGTTTCACGAGGAGTCAGGCATCGTCTCCTTTGGAGGCACTGATCTCCGCGTACCTCTGGAGTTTTCAAAGGATGTGAGGCCTCCGGTCGCGACGAGGTGGGGAACTAGGTCTTTCTCTGTGGTCTCCACAGGGGCTTCAGACATCCTTTCGTCTTGGGAGATGCAAGACGAGCCTGCATTCAAGTCACTGCAGGCATATCCGGCCTTATTTCGAGTCAGGGCATCTCGGTGTCCATTCCACTTGAGGCCGCAAACTCAGGGTCCCTCTCACATACCTAGAGCTGAGAGAAGCCTCCTCTTGAGGTGCTTGTGGTAAGGTGGTATTCCCCTGGAGTCGAATCCAGGGACTAACCTCTCTTCTCGAGTTAATTTTGTTCTACGGAGCTCTTTCGTGTTGCTACAGTGACCTCAGGATCCCTCTAGCCTTGAAACAGTGTTCTTGGGGTTTCTCTGGAGTGCCATCAAGGAAATCAAGGCACCTTTCATGTGTGATGTGCAAGACGGAATTGCTCTGCACGCAGTACAGGGGAATCGGGCCTCATCTCGCATCGACGGGGAAGTCTCATGGTTTTCTCGAGTTGCGGCGGGAACCTGGGGTATATTCTCGAGTTACGACGGGGATGGCCCTTCCAACCACGTGTTTGTTCAGCGACGTCAGGACTCCTGCCTAGTTGCGAGGGACAACTCGGGATTCTCCTCGAGGCTTGGCAGGGCAATTGGAACGCCTCTCCAGCTGAGGCGGGAGACCAAGTGTCCCTTTCCACGTGCCACAAGATCCCTGGGACTCCTATCAAGTTTCACGAGGAGTCAGGCATCGTATCCTTTGGAGGCACTGATCTCCGAGTACCTCTGGAGTTTTCAAAGGATGTGAGGCCTCCGGGCGCGATGAAGTGGGGAAGTAAGACTTTCTCTGTGGTCTCCACAGGGGATTCAAACATCCTTTCATCTTCGGAGATGCAAGACGAGCCTGCATTCAAGTCACTGCAGGGTTATGCGGCCTTAATTCGAATCAGGGCATCGCGGTGTCCATTCCACTTGAGGCCGCAAACTCAGGGTCCCTCTCACATACCTAGAGCTGAGAGAAGCCTCCTCTTGAGGTGCTTGTGGTAAGGTGGTTTCCTCTGCAGTCGAAGCGAGGGATTAACCTCTCATCTCGAGTTGATTTTTGGTCCACGGAGTTCTTTCGTGTTGCCACAGTGACCTCAGGATCCGTCTAGCCTTTAAACAGTGTTCTTGGAGTTTCTCTGGAGTGCCATCAAGGAAATCAAGGCTCCTTTCATGTGTGATGTGCAACACGGAATTGCTCTGCACGCACAGCAGGGGAATCGGGCCTCATCTCGCAGCGAGGGGGAAGTCTCATGGTTTTTCTCGAGTTGCGGCGGGAACCTGGGGTATGTTCTCGAGTTACAACGGGGATGCCCTTCCACACACGTGTTTGTTCAGCGACGTCAGGACTCCTGCCTTGTTGCGAGGGACAACTCGGGATTCTCCTCGAGGCTTGGCAGGGCAATTGGGACGCCTCTCCAGCTGAGGCGGGAGACCAAGGGTCCCTTTCCACGTGCCACAGGAATCCTGGGACTCCTATCAAGTTTCACGAGGAGTCAGGCATCGTATCCTTTGGAGGCACTAATCTCTGCGTCCCTCTGGAGTTTTCAAAGGATGTGAGGCCTCCGGTCGCGATGAGGTGGGGAACTAGGTCTTTCTCTGTGGTCTCCACAGGGGATTCAGACATCTTTCGTCTTGGGAGATGCAAGACGAGCCTGCATTCAAGTCACTGCAGGGATATCCGGCCTTATTTCGCTTCAGGGCATCGCAGTGTACATTCCACTAGAGGCCGCAAACTCAGGGTCCCTGTCACATAACTAAAGCTGAGAGAAGCCTCCTCTTGAGGTGCTTGTGGTAAGGTGGTATTCCTCTGGAGTCGAAGCCAGGGACTACCCTCTCATCTCGTGTTGATTTTTGGTCCACGGAGCTCTTTCTTGTGGCTACAGTGACCTCAGGATCCCTCTAGCCTTGAAACAGTGTTCTTGGGGTTTCTCTGGAGTGCCATCAAGGAAATCAAGGCTTCTTTCATGTTTGATGTGCAACACGGAATTGCTCTGCATGCAGTGCAGGGGAATCGGGCCTCATCTCACGGCGAGGGGGAAGTCTCATGGTTTTTCTCGAGTTGCGGCGAGAACCTGGGGTATATTCTCGAGTTACGACGGGGATGGCTCTTCCACCCACCTGTTTGTTCAGCGACGTCAGGACTCCTTCCTAGTTGCAAGGGACAACTCGGGATTCTCCTCGAGGCTTGGCAGGGCAATTGGAACGCCTCTCCAGTTGAGGCGGGAGACCAAGGGTCCCTTTCCACGTGCCACAGTAATCCTGGGACTCCTATCAAGTTTCACGAGGAGTCAGGAATCGTCTCCTTTGGAGGCACTGATCTCCGCGTACCTCTGGAGTTTTCAAAGGATGTGAGGCCTCCGGTCGCGATGAGGTGGGGAACTAGGTCTTTCTCTGTGGTCTCCACAGGGGTTTCAACATCCTTTCGTCTTATGAGATGCAAGACGAGCCTGCATTCAAGTCACTGCAGAGATATCCGGCCTTATTTCGAGTCAGGGCATCGCGGTGTCCATTCGACTTGAGACCGCAAAATCAGGGTCCCTCTCACATACCTACAGCTGAGAGAAGCCTCCTCTTGAGGTGCTTGTGGTAAGGTGGTATTCCTCTGGAGTTGAAACCAGGGACTAACCTCTCATCTCGAGTTGATTTGTGGTCCACGGAGCTCTTTCGTGTTGCTACAGTGACCTCAGGATCTCTCTAGCCTTGAAACAGTGTTCTTGGGGTTTCTGTGGAGTGCCATCAAGGAAATCAAGGCTCCTTTCATGTGTGATGTGCAACACGGAATTGCTCTGCACGCAGTGCAGGGGAATCGGGCCTCATCTCGCGGCGAGTGGGAAGTCTCATGGTTTTTCTCGAGTTGCGGCGGGAACCTGGGGTATATTCTCGAGTTACGACGGGGATGGCCCTTCCACACACGTGTGTGTTTAGCGACGTCAGGACTCCTGCCTAGTTGCGAGGGACAACTCGGGATTCTCCTCCAGGCTTGGCAGGGCAATTGGGACGCCTCTCCAGCTGAGGCGGGAGACCAAGGTTCCCTTTCCACGTGCCACAGGAATCCTGGGACTCCTATCAATTTTCACGAGGAGTCAGGCATCGTCTCCTTTGGAGGCACTGATCTCCGCGTACCTCTGGAGTTTTCAAAGGATGTGAGGCCTCCGGTCGCGATGAGATGGGGACTAGGTCTTTCTCTGTGGTCTCCACTGGGGATTCAGACATCCTTTCGTCTTGGGAGATGCAAGACGAGCCTGCATTCAAGTCACTGCAGGGATATCCGGCCTTATTTCGAGTCAGGGCATCGCGGTGTCCATTCCACTTGAGGCCGCAAACTCAGGGTCCCTCTCACATACCTAGAGCTGAGAGAAGCCTCCTCTTGAGGTGTTTGTGGTAAGGTGGTATTCCTCTGGAGTCGAATCCAGGGACTAACCTCTCTTCTCGAGTTGATTTTTGGTCCACAGAGTTCTTTCGTGTTGCTACAGTGACCTCAGGATCCCTCTAGCCTTGAAACAGTGTTCTTGGGGTTTCTCTGGAGTGCCATCAAGGAAATCAAGGCACCTTTCATGTGTGATGTGCAAGACAGAATTGCTCTGCACGCAGTACAGGGGAATCGGGCTTCATCTCGCGGCGAGTGGGAAGTCTCATGGTTTTTCTCGAGTTGCGGCGGGAACCTGGGGTATATTCTCGAGTTACGACGGGGATGGCCCTTCCACCCACGTGTTTGTTCAGCGACGTCAGGACTCCTGCCTAGTTGCGAGGGACAACTCGGGATTCTCCTCGAGGCTTGGCAGGGCAATTGGAACGCCTCTCCAGCTGAGACGGGAGACCAAGTGTCCCTTTCCACGTGCCACAAGAATCCTGGGACTCCTATCAAGTTTCACGAGGAGTCAGGCATCGTCTCCTTTGGAGGCACTGATCTCTGCGTACCTCTGGAGTTTTCAAAGGATGTGAGGCCTCCGGTCGCGATGAGGTGGGGAACTAAGACTTTCTCTGTGGTCTCCACAGGGGATTCAAACATCCTTTCATCTTCGGAGATGCAAGACGAGCCTGCATTCAAGTCACTGCAGGGATATGCGGCCTGAATTTGAGTCAGGGCATCGCGGTGTCCATTCCACTTGAGACTGCAAACTCAGGGTCCATCTCACATACCTAGAGCTGAGAGAAGCCTCCTCTTGAGGTGCTTGTGGTAAGGTGGTATTCCTCTGGAGTCGAAGCCAGGGACTAACCTCTCATCTCGAGTTGATTCTTGGTCCACGGAGCTCTTTCTTGTTGCTACAGTTACCTCAGGATGCCTCTAGCCTTGAAACAGTGTTCTTGGGGTTTCTCTGGAGTGCCATCAAGGAAATCAAGGCTCCTTTCATGTGTGATGTGCCGCACGGAATTGCTCTGTACGCACTGCAGGGGAATCTGGCCTCATCTCGTGGCGAGGGGGACGTCTCATGGTTTTTCTCGAGTTGCGGCGGGAACCTGGGGTATATTCTCGAGTTACGACGGGGATGGCCCTTCCACACACGTGTTAGTTCAGCGACGTCAGGACTCCTGCCTAGTTGCGAGGGACAACTCGGGATTCTCCTCGAGGCTTGGCAGGGCAATTGGGACGCCTCTCCAGCTGAGGCGGGAGACCAAGGGTCCCTTTCCACGTGCCACAGGAATCCTGGGACTCCTATCAAGTTTCACGAGGAGTCAGGCATCGTCTCCTTTGGAGGCACTAATCTCTGCGTACCTCTGGAGTTTTCGAAGGATGTGAGGCCTCCGGTCGCGATGAGGTGGGGAACTAGGTCTTTCTCTGTGGTCTCCACAGGGGATTCAGACATCCTTTCGTCTTGGGAGATGCAAGACGAGCCTGCATTCAAGTCACTGCAGGGATATCCGGCCTTATTTCGCGTCAGGGCATCGCAGTGTCCATTCCACTTGAGGCCGCAAACTCAGGGTCCCTCTCACATACCTAGAGTTGAGAGAAGCCTCCTCTTGAGGTGCTTGTGGTAAGGTGGTATTCCTCTGGAGTCGAAGCCAGGGACTACCCTCTCATCTCGTGTTGATTTTTGGTCCACGGAGCTCTTTCGTGTTGCTACATTGACCTCAGGATCCCTCTAGCCTTGAAACAGTGTTCTTGGGGTTTCTCTGGAGTGCCATCAAGGAAATCAAGGCTCCTTTCATGTGTGATGTGCAACACGGAATTGCTCTGCATGCAGTGCAGGGGAATCGGGCCTCATCTCGCGGCGAGGGGGAAGTCTCATGGTTTTTCTCGAGTTGCGGCGGGAACCGGGGTATATTCTCGAGTTACGACGGGGATGGCCCTTCCACCCACGTGTTTGTTCAGCGACGTCAGGATTCCTGCCTAGTTGTGAGGGACAACTCGGGATTCTCCTCGAGGCTTGGCAGGGCAATTGGGACGCCTCTCCAGCTGAGGCGGTAGACCAAGGGTCCCTTTCCACGTGCCACAGGAATCCTGGGACTCCTATCAAGATTCAAGAGGAGTCAGGCATCGTCTCCTTTGGAGGCACTGATCTCCGCGTACCTCTGGAGTTTTCAAAGGATGTGAGGCCTGCGGGCGCCATGAGGTGGGGAACTAGGTGTTTCTCTGTGGTCTCCACAGGGGATTCAGACATCCTTTCATCTTGGGAGATGCAAGACGAGCCTGCATTCAAGTCACTGCAGGGATATCCGGCCTTATATCGAGCCAGGGCATCGCGGTGTCCATTCCACTTGAGGCCGCAAACTCAGGGTCCCTCTCACTTTCCTACAGCTGAGAATAGCCTCCTCTTGAGGTGCTTGTGGTAAGGTGGAATTCCTCTGGAGTCGAAGCCAGGGACTAACCTCTCATCTTGAGTTGATTTTTGGTCCACGGAGCTCTTTCGTGTTGCTACAGTGACCTCAGGATCCCTCGAGCCTTGAAACAGTGTTCTTGGGGTTTCTCTGGAGTGCCATAAAGGAAATCAAGGCTCCTTTCATGTGTGATATGCAACACGGAATTGCTCTGCATGCAGTGCAGGGGAATCGGGCCTCATCTCGCGGCGAGGGGAAAGTCTCATGGTTTTTCTCGAATTGCGGCGGGAACCTGGGGTATATTCTCGAGTTACGACGGGGATGGCCCTTCCACCAAGTGTTTGTTCAGCGACGGCAGGACTCCTGCCTAGTTGCGAGGGACAACTCGGGATTCTCCTCGAGGCTTGGCAGGGCAATTGGGACGCATCTCCAGCTGAGGCGGGAGACCAAGGGTCCCTTTCCACGTGCCACAGGAATCCTGGGACTCCTATCAAGTTTCACGAGGAGTCAGGCATCGTATCCTTTGGAGGCACTAATCTCTGCGTCCCTCTGGAGTTTTCAAAGGATGTGAGGCCTCCGGTCGCGATGAGGTGGGGAACTAGGTCTTTCTCTGTGGTCTCCACAGGGGATTCAGACATCTTTCGTCTTGGGAGATGCAAGACGAGCCTGCATTCAAGTCACTGCAGGGATATCCGGCCTTATTTCGCGTCAGGGCATCGCAGTGTACATTCCACTAGAGGCCGCAAACTCAGGGTCCCTGTCACATACCTAAAGCTGAGAGAAGCCTCCTCTTGAGGTGCTTGTGGTAAGGTGGTATTCCTCTGGAGTCGAAGCCAGGGACTACCCTCTCATCTCGTGTTGATTTTTGGTCCACGGAGCTCTTTCGTGTGGCTACAGTGACCTCAGGATCCCTCTAGCCTTGAAACAGTGTTCTTGGGGTTTCTCTGGAGTTCCATCAAGGAAATCAAGGCTTCTTTCATGTTTGATGTGCAACACGGAATTGCTCTGCATGCAGTGCAGGGGAATCGGGCCTCATCTCACGGCGAGGGGGAAATCTCATGGTTTTTCTCGAGTTGCGGCGAGAACCTGGGGTATATTCTCGAGTTACGACGGGGATGGCTCTTCCACCCACCTGTTTGTTCAGCGACGTCAGGACTCCTTCCTAGTTGCAAGGGACAACTCGGGATTCTCCTCGAGGCTTGGCAGGGCAATTGGAACGCCTCTCCAGTTGAGGCGGGAGACCAAGGGTCCCTTTCCTTGTGCCACAGTAATCCTGGGACTCCTATCAAGTTTCACGAGGAGTCAGGAATCGTCTCCTTTGGAGGCACTGATCTCCGCGTACCTCTGGAGTTTTCAAAGGATGTGAGGCCTCCGGTCGCGATGAGGTGGGGAACTAGGTCTTTCTCTGTGGTCTCCACAGGGGTTTCAGACATCCTTTCGTCTTATGAGATGCAAGACGAGCCTGCATTCAAGTCACTGCAGAGATATCCGGCCTTATTTCAAGTCAGGGCATCGCGGTGTCCATTCGACTTGAGACCGCAAAATCAGGGTCCCTCTCACATACCTACAGCTGAGAGAAGCCTCCTCTTGAGGTGCTTGTGGTAAGGTGGTATTCCTCTGGAGTTGAAACCAGGGACTAACCTCTCATCTCGAGTTGATTTGTGGTCCACGGAGCTCTTTCGTGTTGCTACAGTGACCTCAGGATCTCTCTAGCCTTGAAACAGTGTTCTTGGGGTTTCTGTGGAGTGCCATCAAGGAAATCAAGGCTCCTTTCATGTGTGATGTGCAACACGGAATTGCTCTGCACGCAGTGCAGGGGAATCGGGCCTCATCTCGCGGCGAGTGGGAAGTCTCATGGTTTTTCTCGAGTTGCGGCGGGAACCTGGGGTATATTCTCGAGTTACGACGGGGATGGCCCTTCCACACACGTGTGTGTTTAGCGACGTCAGGACTCCTGCCTAGTTGCGAGGGACAACTCGGGATTCTCCTCGAGGCTTGGCAGGGCAATTGGGACGCCTCTCCAGCTGAGGCGGGAGACCAAGGTTCCCTTTCCACGTGCCACAGGAATCCTGGGACTCCTATCAAGTTTCACGAGGAGTCAGGCATCGTCTCCTTTGGAGGCACTGATCTCCGCATACCTCTGGAGTTTTCAAAGGATGTGAGGCCTCCGGTCGCGATGAGATGGGGACTAGGTCTTTCTCTGTGGTCTCCACTGGGGATTCAGACATCCTTTCGTCTTGGGAGATGCAAGACGAGCCTGCATTCAAGTCACTGCAGGGATATCCGGCCTTATTTCGAGTCAGGGCATCGCGGTGTCCATTCCACTTGAGGCCGCAAACTCAGGGTCCCTCTCACATACCTAGAGCTGAGAGAAGCCTCCTCTTGAGGTGTTTGTGGTAAGGTGGTATTCCTCTGGAGTCGAATCCAGGGACTAACCTCTCTTCTCGAGTTGATTTTTGGTCCACAGAGTTCTTTCGTGTTGCTACAGTGACCTCAGGATCCCTCTAGCCTTGAAACAGTGTTCTTGGGGTTTCTCTGGAGTGCCATCAAGGAAATCAAGGCACCTTTCATGTGTGATGTGCAAGACAGAATTGCTCTGCACGCAGTGCAGGGGAATCGGGCCTCATCTCGCATCGATGGGGAAGTCTCATGGTTTTTCTCGAGTTGCGGCGGGAACCTGGGGTATATTCTCGAGTTACGACGGGGATGGCCCTTCCACCCACGTGTTTGTTCAGCGACGTCAGGACTCCTGCCTAGTTGCGAGGGACAACTCGGGATTCTCCTCGAGGCTTGGCAGGGCAATTGGAACGCCTCTCCAGCTGAGACGGGAGACCAAGTGTCCCTTTCCACGTGCCACAAGAATCCTGGGACTCCTATCAAGTTTCACGAGGAGTCAGGCATCGTCTCCTTTGGAGGCACTGATCTCCGCGTACCTCTGGAGTTTTCAAAGGATGTGAGGCCTCCGGTCGCGATGAGGTGGGGAACTAAGACTTTCTCTGTGGTCTCCACAGGGGATTCAAACATCCTTTCATCTTCGGAGATGCAAGACGAGCCTGCATTCAAGTCACTGCAGGGATATGCGGCCTGAATTTGAGTCAGGGCATCGCGGTGTCCATTCCACTTGAGACCGCAAACTCAGGGTCCATCTCACATACCTAGAGCTGAGAGAAGCCTCCTCTTGAGGTGCTTGTGGTAAGGTGGTATTCCTCTGGAGTCGAAGCCAGGGACTAACCTCTCATCTCGAGTTGATTTGTGGTCCACGGAGCTCTTTCTTGTTGCTACAGTTACCTCAGGATGCCTCTAGCCTTGAAACAGTGTTCTTGGGGTTTCTCTGGAGTGCCATCAAGGAAATCAAGGCTCCTTTCATGTGTGATGTGCAGCACGGAATTGCTCTGTACGCACTGCAGGGGAATCTGGCCTCATCTCGTGGCGAGGGGGACGTCTCATGGTTTTTCTCGAGTTGCGGCGGGAACCTGGGGTATATTCTCGAGTTACGACGGGGATGGCCCTTCCACACACGTGTTAGTTCAGCGACGTCAGGACTCCTGCCTAGTTGCGAGGGACAACTCGGGATTCTCCTCGAGGCTTGGCAGGGCAATTGGGACGCCTCTCCAGCTGAGGCGGGAGACCAAGGGTCCCTTTCCACGTGCCACAGGAATCCTGGGACTCCTATCAAGTTTCACGAGGAGTCAGGCATCGTCTCCTTTGGAGGCACTAATCTCTGCGTACCTCTGGAGTTTTCGAAGGATGTGAGGCCTCCGGTCGCGATGAGGTGGGGAACTAGGTCTTTCTCTGTGGTCTCCACAGGGGATTCAGACATCCTTTCGTCTTGGGAGATGCAAGACGAGCCTGCATTCAAGTCACTGCAGGGATATCCGGCCTTATTTCGCGTCAGGGCATCGCAGTGTCCATTCCACTTGAGGCCGCAAACTCAGGGTCCCTCTCACATACCTAGAGTTGAGAGAAGCCTCCTCTTGAGGTGCTTGTGGTAAGGTGGTATTCCTCTGGAGTCGAAGCCAGGGACTACCCTCTCATCTCGTGTTGATTTTTGGTCCACGGAGCTCTTTCGTGTTGCTACATTGACCTCAGGATCCCTCTAGCCTTGAAACAGTGTTCTTGGGGTTTCTCTGGAGTGCCATCAAGGAAATCAAGGCTCCTTTCATGTGTGATGTGCAACACGGAATTGCTCTGCATGCAGTGCAGGGGAATCGGGCCTCATCTCGCGGCGAGGGGGAAGTCTCATGGTTTTTCTCGAGTTGCGGCGGGAACCGGGGTATATTCTCGAGTTACGACGGGGATGGCCCTTCCACCCACGTGTTTATTCAGCGACGTCAGGATTCCTGCCTAGTTGTGAGGGACAACTCGGGATTCTCCTCGAGGCTTGGCAGGGCAATTGGGACGCCTCTCCAGCTGAGGCGGTAGACCAAGGGTCCCTTTCCACGTGCCACAGGAATCCTGGGACTCCTATCAAGATTCACGAGGAGTCAGGCATCGTCTCCTTTGGAGGCACTGATCTCCGCGTACCTCTGGAGTTTTCAAAGGATGTGAGGCCTGCGGGCGCCATGAGGTGGGGAACTAGGTGTTTCTCTGTGGTCTCCACAGGGGATTCAGACATCCTTTCATCTTGGGAGATGCAAGACGAGCCTGCATTCAAGTCACTGCAGGGATATCCGGCCTTATATCGAGCCAGGGCATCGCGGTGTCCATTCCACTTGAGGCCGCAAACTCAGGGTCCCTCTCACTTTCCTACAGCTGAGAATAGCTTCCTCTTGAGGTGCTTGTGGTAAGGTGGAATTCCTCTGGAGTCGAAGCCAGGGACTAACCTCTCATCTTGAGTTGATTTTTGGTCCACTGAGCTCTTTCGTGTTGCTACAGTGACCTCAGGATCCCTCGAGCCTTGAAACAGTGTTCTTGGGGTTTCTCTGGAGTGCCATCAAGGAAATCAAGGCTCCTTTCATGTGTGATGTGCAACACGGAATTGCTCTGCATGCAGTGCAGGGGAATCGGGCCTCATCTCGCGGCGAGGGGAAAGTCTCATGGTTTTTCTCGAATTGCGGCGGGAACCTGGGGTATATTCTCGAGTTACGACGGGGATGGCCCTTCCACCAAGTGTTTGTTCAGCGACGGCAGGACTCCTGCCTAGTTGCGAGGGACAACTCGGGATTCTCCTCGAGGCTTGGCAGGGCAATTGGGACGCATCTCCAGCTGAGGCGGGAGACCAAGGGTCCCTTTCCACGTGCCACAGGAATCCTGGGACTCCTATCAAGTTTCACGAGGAGTCAGGCATCGTGTCCTTTGGAGGCACTAATCTCTGCGTCCCTCTGGAGTTTTCAAAGGATGTGAGGCCTCCGGTCGCGATGAGGTGGGGAACTAGGTCTTTCTCTGTGGTCTCCACAGGGGATTCAGACATCCTTTCGTCTTGGGAGATGCAAGACGAGCCTGCATTCAAGTCACTGCAGGGATATCCGGCCTTATTTCGCGTCAGGGCATCGCAGTGTACATTCCACTAGAGGCCTCAAACTCAGGGTCCCTGTCACATACCTAAAGCTGAGAGAAGCCTCCTCTTGAGGTGCTTGTGGTAAGGTGGTATTCCTCTGGAGTCGAAGCCAGGGACTACCCTCTCATCTCGTGTTGATTTTTGGTCCACGGAGCTCTTTCGTGTGGCTACAGTGACCTCAGGATCCCTCTAGCCTTGAAACAGTGTTCTTGGGGTTTCTCTGGAGTTCCATCAAGGAAATCAAGGCTTCTTTCATGTTTGATGTGCAACACGGAATTGCTCTGCATGCAGTGCAGGGGAATCGGGCCTCATCTCACGGCGAGGGGGAAATCTCATGGTTTTTCTCGAGTTGCGGCGAAAACCTGGGGTATATTCTCGAGTTACGACGGGGATCTCTCTTCCACCCACCTGTTTGTTCAGCGACGTCAGGACTCCTTCCTAGTTGCAAGGGACAACTCGGGATTCTCCTCGAGGCTTGGCAGGGCAATTGGAACGCCTCTCCAGTTGAGGCGGGAGACCAAGGGTCCCTTTCCACGTGCCACAGTAATCCTGGGACTCCTATCAAGTTTCACGAGGAGTCAGGAATCGTCTCCTTTGGAGGCACTGATCTCCGCGTACCTCTGGAGTTTTCAAAGGATGTGAGGCCTCCGGTCGCGATGAGGTGGGGAACTAGGTCTTTCTCTGTGGTCTCCACAGGGGTTTCAGACATCCTTTCGTCTTATGAGATGCAAGACGAGCCTGCATTCAAGTCACTGCAGAGATATCCGGCCTTATTTCGAGTCAGGGCATCGCGGTGTCCATTCGACTTGAGACCGCAAAATCAGGGTCCCTCTCACATACCTACAGCTGAGAGAAGCCTCCTCTTGAGGTGCTTGTGGTAAGGTGGTATTCCTCTGGAGTTGAAACCAGGGACTAACCTCTCATCTCGAGTTGATTTGTGGTCCACGGAGCTCTTTCGTGTTGCTACAGTGACCTCAGGATCTCTCTAGCCTTGAAACAGTGTTCTTGGGGTTTCTGTGGAGTGCCATCAAGGAAATCAAGGCTCCTTTCATGTGTGATGTGCAACACGGAATTGCTCTGCACGCAGTGCAGGGGAATCGGGCCTCATCTCGCGGCGAGTGGGAAGTCTCATGGTTTTTCTCGAGTTGCGGCGGGAACCTGGGGTATATTCTCGAGTTACGACGGGGATGGCCCTTCCACACACGTGTGTGTTTAGCGACGTCAGGACTCCTGCCTAGTTGCGAGGGACAACTCGGGATTCTCCTCGAGGCTTGGCAGGGCAATTGGGACGCCTCTCCAGCTGAGGCGGGAGACCAAGGTTCCCTTTCCACGTGCCACAGGAATCCTGGGACTCCTATCAAGTTTCACGAGGAGTCAGGCATCGTCTCCTTTGGAGGCACTGATCTCCGCGTACCTCTGGAGTTTTCAAAGGATGTGAGGCCTCCGGTCGCGATGAGATGGGGACTAGGTCTTTCTCTGTGGTCTCCACTGGGGATTCAGACATCCTTTCGTCTTGGGAGATGCAAGACGAGCCTGCATTCAAGTCACTGCAGGGATATCCGGCCTTATTTCGAGTCAGGGCATCGCGGTGTCCATTCCACTTGAGGCCGCAAACTCAGGGTCCCTCTCACATACCTAGAGCTGAGAGAAGCCTCCTCTTGAGGTGTTTGTGGTAAGGTGGTATTCCTCTGGAGTCGAATCCAGGGACTAACCTCTCTTCTCGAGTTGATTTTTGGGCCACGGAGTTCTTTCGTGTTGCTACAGTGACCTCAGGATCCCTCTAGCCTTGAAACAGTGTTCTTGGGGTTTCTCTGGAGTGCCATCAAGGAAATCAAGGCACCTTTCATGTGTGATGTGCAAGACAGAATTGCTCTGCACGCAGTACAGGGGAATCGGGCCTCATCTCGCATCGATGGGGAAGTCTCATGGTTTTTCTCGAGTTGCGGCGGGAACCTGGGGTATATTCTCGAGTTACGACGGGGATGGCCCTTCCACCCACGTGTTTGTTCAGCGACGTCAGGACTCCTGCCTAGTTGCGAGGGACAACTCGGGATTCTCCTCGAGGCTTGGCAGGGCAATTGGAACGCCTCTCCAGCTGAGACGGGAGACCAAGTGTCCCTTTCCACGTGCCACAAGAATCCTGGGACTCCTATCAAGTTTCACGAGGAGTCAGGCATCGTCTCCTTTGGAGGCACTGATCTCCGCGTACCTCTGGAGTTTTCAAAGGATGTGAGGCCTCCGGTCGCGATGAGGTGGGGAACTAAGACTTTCTCTGTGGTCTCCACAGGGGATTCAAACATCCTTTCATCTTCGGAGATGCAAGACGAGCCTGCATTCAAGTCACTGCAGGGATATGCGGCCTGAATTTGAGTCAGGGCATCGCGGTGTCCATTCCACTTGAGACCGCAAACTCAGGGTCCATCTCACATACCTAGAGCTGAGAGAAGCCTCCTCTTGAGGTGCTTGTGGTAAGGTGGTATTCCTCTGGAGTCGAAGCCAGGGACTAACCTCTCATCTCGAGTTGATTTGTGGTCCACGGAGCTCTTTCTTGTTGCTACAGTTACCTCAGGATGCCTCTGGCCTTGAAACAGTGTTCTTGGGGTTTCTCTGGAGTGCCATCAAGGAAATCAAGGCTCCTTTCATGTGTGATGTGCCGCACGGAATTGCTCTGTACGCACTGCAGGGGAATCTGGCCTCATCTCGTGGCGAGGGGGACGTCTCATGGTTTTTCTCGAGTTGCGGCGGGAACCTGGGGTATATTCTCGAGTTACGACGGGGATGGCCCTTCCACACACGTGTTAGTTCAGCGACGTCAGGACTCCTGCCTAGTTGCGAGGGACAACTCGGGATTCTCCTCGATGCTTGGCAGGGCAATTGGGACGCCTCTCCAGCTGAGGCGGGAGACCAAGGGTCCCTTTCCACGTGCCACAGGAATCCTGGGACTCCTATCAAGTTTCACGAGGAGTCAGGCATCGTATCCTTTGGAGGCACTAATCTCTGCGTACCTCTGGAGTTTTCGAAGGATGTGAGGCCTCCGGTCGCGATGAGGTGGGGAACTAGGTCTTTCTCTGTGGTCTCCACAGGGGATTCAGACATCCTTTCGTCTTGGGAGATGCAAGACGAGCCTGCATTCAAGTCACTGCAGGGATATCCGGCCTTATTTCGCGTCAGGGCATCGCAGTGTCCATTCCACTTGAGGCCGCAAACTCAGGGTCCCTCTCACATACCTAGAGTTGAGAGAAGCCTCCTCTTGAGGTGCTTGTGGTAAGGTGGTATTCCTCTGGAGTCGAAGCCAGGGACTACCCTCTCATCTCGTGTTGATTTTTGGTCCACGGAGCTCTTTCGTGTAGCTACATTGACCTCAGGATCCCTCTAGCCTTGAAACAGTGTTCTTGGGGTTTCTCTGGAGTGCCATCAAGGAAATCAAGGCTCCTTTCATGTGTGATGTGCAACACGGAATTGCTCTGCATGCAGTGCAGGGGAATCGGGCCTCATCTCCCGGCGAGGGGGAAGTCTCATGGTTTTTCTCGAGTTGCGGAGGGAACCGGGGTATATTCTCGAGTTACGACGGGGATGGCCCTTCCACCCACGTGTTTGTTCAGCGACGTCAGGATTCCTGCCTAGTTGTGAGGGACAACTCGGGATTCTCCTCGAGGCTTGGCAGGGCAATTGGGACGCCTCTCCAGCTGAGGCGGTAGACCAAGGGTCCCTTTCCACGTGCCACAGGAATCCTGGGACTCCTATCAAGATTCACGAGGAGTCAGGCATCGTCTCATTTGGAGGCACTGATCTCCGCGTACCTCTGGAGTTTTCAAAGGATGTGAGGCCTGCGGGCGCCATGAGGTGGGGAACTAGGTGTTTCTCTGTGGTCTCCACAGGGGATTCAGACATCCTTTCATCTTGGGAGATGCAAGACGAGCCTGCATTCAAGTCACTGCAGGGATATCCGGCCTTATATCGAGCCAGGGCATCGCGGTGTCCATTCCACTTGAGGCCGCAAACTCAGGGTCCCTCTCACTTTCCTACAGCTGAGAATAGCCTCCTCTTGAGGTGCTTGTGGTAAGGTGGAATTCCTCTGGAGTCGAAGCCAGGGACTAACCTCTCATCTTGAGTTGATTTTTGGTCCACTGAGCTCTTTCGTGTTGCTACAGTGACCTCAGGATCCCTCGAGCCTTGAAACAGTGTTCTTGGGGTTTCTCTGGAGTGCCATCAAGGAAATCAAGGCTCCTTTCATGTGTGATGTGCAACACGGAATTGCTCTGCACGCAGTGCAGGGGAATCGGGCCTCATCTCGCGGCGAGGGGAAAGTCTCATGGTTTTTCTCGAATTGCGGCGGGAACCTGGGGTATATTCTCGAGTTACGACGGGGATGGCCCTTCCACCAAGTGTTTGTTCAGCGACGGCAGGACTCCTGCCTAGTTGCGAGGGACAACTCGGGATTCTCCTCGAGTCTTGGCAGGGCAATTGGGACGCCTCTCCAGCTGAGGCGGGAGACCAAGGGTCCCTTTCCACGTGCCACAGGAATCCTGGGACTCCTATCAAGTTTCACGAGGAGTCAGGCATCGTCTGCTTTGGAGGCACTGATCTCCGCGTCCCTCTGTAGATTTGACAGGATGTGAGGCCTCCGGTCACGATGAGGTGGGGAACTAGGTCTTTCTCTGTGGTCTCCACAGGGGATTCAGACATCCTTTCATCTTGGCAGATGCAAGACGAGCCTGAATTCAAGTCACTGGAGGGATATCCGGCCTTATTTCGAGTCAGGGCATCGCGGTGTCCATTCCACTTGCGGCCACAAACTCAGGGTCCCTCTCACATACCTAGAGCTGAGAGAAGCCTCCTCTTGAGGTGCTTGTGGTAAGGTGGTATTCCTCTGGAGTCGAAGCCAGGGACTAACCTCTCATCTTGAGTTGATTTTAGGTCCACGGAGCTCTTTCGTGTGGCTACAGTGACATCAGAATCCCTCTAGCCTTAAAACACTATTCTTGGGGTTTCTCTGGAGTGCCATCAAGGAAATCAAGGCTCCTTTCATGTGTGATGTGTAACCCGGAATTGCTCTGCACACGGTGCAGGGGAATCGGAGCTCATCTCGCGAGGAGGGGGAAGTCTCATGGTTTTTCTCGAGTTGCGGCGGGAACCTGGGGTATATTCTCGAGTTACGACGGGGATGGCCCTTTCACACACGTGCTTGTTCAGTGACGTCAGGACTCCTGCCTAGTTGCGAGGGACAACTCGGGATTCTCCTCGGGGCTGGCCAGGGCAATTGGGACGCCTCTCCAGCTGAGGCGGGAGACCAAGGGTCCCTTTCCACGTGCCACAGGAACCCTGGGACTCCTATCAAGTTTTAAGAGGAGTCAGGCATCGTCTCCTTTGGAGGCACTGATCTCCGCGTACCTCTGGAGTTTTCAAAGGATGTGAGGCCTCCGGTCGCGATGAGGTGGGGAACTAGGTCTTTCTCTGTAGTCTCCACAGGGGATTCAGACATACTTTCGTCTTGGGAGACGCAAGACGAACCTGCATTCTAGTCACTGTAGGGATATCCGGCCTTACTTCGAGTCAGGGCATCGAGGTGTCCATTCCACTTGAGGCCGCAAACTCAGGGTCCCTCTCACTTACCTAGAGCTGAGAATAGCCTCCTCTTGAGGTGCTTGTGGTAAGGTGGAATTCCTCTGGAGTCGAAGCCAGGGATTAACCTTTAATCTCGAGTTGATTTTTGGTCCACGGAGATCTTTCGTGTTGCTACAGTGACCTCAGGATCCCTCTAGCCCCGAAACAGGGTTCTTGGGATTTCTCTGGAGTGCCATCAAGGAAATCAAGGCTCCTTACATGTGTGATGTGCAACACGGAATTGCTCTGCACGCAGTGCAGGGGAATCGGGCCTCATCTCGCGGCGAGGGGGAAGTCTCATGGTTTCTCTCGAGTTGTGGCGGGAAACTGGGGTATATTCTCGAGTTACGACTGGGATGGCCCTTTCACCCACGTGTTTCTTCAGCAATGTCAGGAGTTCTGCCTAGTTGCGAGGGACAACTCGGGATTCTCCTCGAGGCTTGGCAGGCAATTGGGATGCCTCTCCAGCTGAGGCCGGAGACCAAGGGTCCCTTTCCACTTGCCACAGGAATCCTGGGACTCCTATCAAGTTTCACGAGGAGTCAGGCATCGTCTCCTTTGGAGGCACTGATCTCCGCGTACCTCTGGAGTTTTCAAAGGATGTGAGGCCTCCGGTCGCGATGAAGTGGGGAACTAGATCTTTCTCTGTGGTTTCCACAGGGGATTCAGACATCCTTTCGTCTTGGGAGATGCAAGACGAGCCTGCATTCAAGTCACTGCAGGGATATCCGGCCTTATTACGAGTCAGGGCATCGCGGTGTCCATTCCACTTGAGGCCGCAAGCTCAGGGTCCCTCTCACATACCTAGAGCTGAGAGAAGCCTCCTCTTGAGGTGCTTGTGGTAAGGTGGTATTCCTCTGGAGTCGAAGCCAGGTACTAACCTCTCATCTCGAGTTGAATTTTGGTCCACGGAGCTCTTTCGTGTCGCTACAGTGACATCAGAATCCCACTAGCCTTAAAACAGTTTTCTTGGGGTTTCTCTGGAGTGCCATCAAGGAAATCAAAGCTCCTTTCATGTGTGATGTGTAACACGGAATTGCTCTGCACACGGTGCAGGGGAATCGGAGCTATCTCGCGGCGAGGGGGAAGTCTCATGGTTTTTCTCGAGTTGCGGCGGGAACCTGGAGTATATTCTCGAGATACTACGGGGATTGCCCTTCCACACACGTGTTTGTTCAGCGACGTCAGGACTCCTGCCTAGTTGCGAGGGACAACTCGGGATTCTCCTCGATGCTTGGCAGGGCAATTGGGACGCCTCTCCAGCTGAGGCGGGAGACCAAGGGTGCCTTTCCACGTGCCTCAGGAATCCTGGGACTCCTATCAAGTTTCACGAGGAGTCAGGCATCGTCTCCTTTGGAGTCACTGATCTCCGCGTACCTCTGAAGTATTCAAAGGATGTGAGGCCTCCGGTCGCGATGAGGTGGGGAACTAGATCTTTCTCTGAGGTCTCCACAGGGGATTAGGACATCCTTTCGTCTTGGGAGATGCAAGACGAGCCTGCATTCAAGTCACTGCAGGGATATCCGGCCTTATTTCGAGTCAGGGCATCGCGGTGTCCATTCCACTTGAGGCCGCAAACTCAGAACATAGCTAGAGCTGAGAGAAGCCTCCTCTTGAGGTGCTTGTGGTAAGGTGGTATTCCTCTGGAGTTGAAGCCAGGGACTAACCTCTCATCTCGAGTTGATTGTTGGTCCACGGAGCTCTTTCCTGTTGCTACAGTGACCTCAGGATCCCGCTAGCCTTGAAACAGTGTTCTTGGGGTTTCTCTGGAGTGCCATCAAGGAAATCAAGGCTCCTTTCATGTGTGATGTGCAACACGGAATTGCTCTGCACGCAGTGCAGGGGAATCGGGCCTCATCTCGCGGCAAGGGGGAAGTCTCATGGTTTTTCTCGAGTTGCGGCGGGAACCTGGGGTATATTCTCGAGTTACGACGGGGATGGCCCTTCCAACCACGTGTTTGTTCAGCGACGGCAGGACTCCTGCCTAGTTGCGAGGGACAACTCGGGATTCTCCTCGAGGATTGGCAGGGCAATTGGGACGCCTCTCCAGCTGAGCCGGGAGACCAAGGGTGCCTTTCCACGTGCCTCAGGAATCCTGGGACTCCTATCAAGTTTCACGAGGAGTCAGGCATCGTCTCCTTTGGAGGCACTGATTTCCGCGTACCTCTGGTGTTTTCAAAGGATGTGAGGCCTGCGGGCGCCATGAGGTGGGGAACTAGGTCTTTCTCTGTGGTCTCCACAGGGGATTCAGACATCCTTTCATCTTGGGAGATGCAAGACGAGCCTGCATGCAAGTCACTGCAGGGATATCCGGCCTTATATCGAGCCAGGGCATCGCGGTGTCCATTCCACTTGAGGCCGCAAACTCAGGGTCCCTCTCACTTTCCTACAGCTGAGAATAGCCTCCTCTTGAGGTGCTTGTGGTAAGGTGGAATTCCTCTGGAGTCGAAGCCAGGGACTAACCTCTCATCTTGAGTTGATTTTTGGTCCACGGAGCTCTTTCGTGTTGCTACAGTGACCTCAGGATCCCTCGAGCCTTGAAACAGTGTTCTTGGGGTTTCTCTGGAGTGCCATCAAGGAAATCAAGGCTCCTTTCATGTGTGATGTCCAACACGGAATTGCTCTGCACGCAGTGCAGGGGAATCGGGCCTCATCTCGCGGCGAGGGGAAAGTCTCATGGTTTTTCTCGAATTGCGGCGGGAACCTGGGGTATATTCTCGAGTTACGACGGGGATGGCCCTTCCACCAAGTGTTTGTTCAGCGACGGCAGGACTCCTGCCTAGTTGCGAGGGACAACTCGGGATTCTCCTCGAGTCTTGGCAGGGCAATTGGGACGCCTCTCCAGCTGAGGCGGGAGACCAAGGGTCCCTTTCCACGTGCCACAGGAATCCTGGGACTCCTATCAAGTTTCACGAGGAGTCAGGCATCGTCTGCTTTGGAGGCACTGATCTCCGCGTCCCTCTGTAGATTTGACAGTATGTGAGGCCTCCGGTCACGATGAGGTGGGGAACTAGGTCTTTCTCTGTGGTCTCCACAGGGGATTCAGACATCCTTTCATCTTGGCAGATGCAAGACGAGCCTGAATTCAAGTCACTGGAGGGATATCCGGCCTTATTTTGAGTCAGGGCATCGCGGTGTCCATTCCACTTGCGGCCACAAACTCAGGGTCCCTCTCACATACCTAGAGCTGAGAGAAGCCTGCTCTTGAGGTGCTTGTGGTAAGGTGGTATTCCTCTGGAGTCGAAGCCAGGGACTAACCTCTCATCTCGAGTTGATTTTAGGTCCACGGAGCTCTTTCGTGTGGCTACAGTGACATCAGAATCCCTCTAGCCTTAAAACACTATTCTTGGGGTTTCTCTGGAGTGCCATCAAGGAAATCAAGGCTCCTTTCATGTGTGATGTGTAACCCGGAATTGCTCTGCACACGGTGCAGGGGAATCGGAGCTCATCTCGCGAGGACGGGGAAGTCTCATGGTTTTTCTCGAGTTGCGGCGGGAACCTCGGGTATATTCTCGAGTTACGACGGGGATGGCCCTTTCACACACGTGCTTGTTCAGTGACGTCAGGACTCCTGCCTAGTTGCGAGGGACAACTCGGGATTCTCCTCGGGGCTGGCCAGGGCAATTGGGACGCCTCTCCAGCTGAGGCGGGAGACCAAGAGTCCCTTTCCACGTGCCACAGGAACCCTGGGACTCCTATCAAGTTTTAAGAGGAGTCAGGCATCGTCTCCTTTGGAGGCACTGATCTCCGCGTACCTCTGGAGTTTTCAAAGGATGTGAGGCCTCCGGTCGCGATGAGGTGGGGAACTAGGTCTTTCTCTGTAGTCTCCACAGGGGATTCAGACATACTTTCGTCTTGGGAGACGCAAGACGAACCTGCATTCTAGTCACTGTAGGGATATCCGGCCTTACTTCGAGTCAGGGCATCGAGGTGTCCATTCCACTTGAGGCCGCAAACTCAGGGTCCCTCTCACTTACCTAGAGCTGAGAATAGCCTCCTCTTGAGGTGCTTGTGGTAAGGTGGAATTCCTCTGGAGTCGAAGCCAGGGATTAACCTTTCATCTCGAGTTGATTTTTGGTCCACGGAGATCTTTCGTGTTGCTACAGTGACCTCAGGATCCCTCTAGCCCCGAAACACGGTTCTTGGGATTTCTCTGGAGTGCCATCAAGGAAATCAAGGCTCCTTACATGTGTGATGTGCAACACGGAATTGCTCTGCACGCAGTGCAGGGGAATCGGGCTTCATCTCGCAGCGAGGGGGAAGTCTCATGGTTTTTCTCGAGTTGAGGCGGGAACCAGGGGAATATTCTCGAGTTACAACGGGGATGCCCTTCCACACACGTGTTTGTTCAGTGACGGCAGGACTCCTGCCTAGTTGCGAGGGACAACTCGGGATTCTCCTCGAGGCTTGGCAGGGCAATTGGGACGCCTCCCCAGCTGAGGCGGGAGACCAAGGGTCCCTTTCCTTGTGCCACAGGAATCCTGGGACTCCTATCAAGTTTCACGAGGAGTCAGGCATCGTCTCCTTTGGAGGCACTGATCTCAGTGTACCTCTGGAGTTTTCAAAGTATGTGAGGCCTCCGGTCGCGATGAAGTGGGGAACTAGGTCTTTCTCTGTGGTCTCCACAGGGGATTCAGACATCCTTTCGTCTTGGGAGATGCAAGACGAGCCTGCATTCAAGTCACTGCAGGGATATCCGGGCTTATTTCGAGTCAGGGCATCGCGGTGTCCATTCCACTTGAGGACGCAAACTCAGGGTCCCTCTCACATACCTAGAGCTGAGAGAAGCCTTCTCTTGAGGTGCTTGTGGTAAGGTGGTTTCCTCTGGAGTCGAAGCCAGGGACAAACCTCTCATCTCAAGTTGATTTTTGGTCCACGGAGCTCTGTCATGTAGCTACAGTGACCTCAGGAACCCTCTAGCCTTGAAACAGTGTTCTTGGGGTTTCTCTGGAGTGCCATCAAGGAAATCAAGGCTCCTTTCATGTGTGATGTGCAGCACGGAATTGCTCTGTACGCACTGCAGGGGAATCTGGCCTCATCTCGTGGCGAGGGGGACGTCTCATGGTTTTTCTCGAGTTGCGGCGGGAACCTGGGGTATATTCTCGAGTTACGACGGGGATGGCCCTTCCACACACGTGTTAGTTTAGCGACGTCAGGACTCCTGCCTAGTTGCGAGGGACAACTCGGGATTCTCCTCGAGGCTTGGCAGGGCAATTGGGACGCCTCTCCAGGTGAGGCGGGAGACCAAGGGTCCCTTTCCACGTGCCACAGGAATCCTGGGACTCCTATCAAGTTTCACGAGGGGTCAGGCATCGTCTCCTTTGGAGGCACTGATCTCCGCGTACCTCTGGTGTTTTCAAAGGATGTGAGGCCTGCGGGCGCCATGAGGTGGGGAACTAGGTGTTTCTCTGTGGTCTCCACAGAGGATTCAGACATCCTTTCATCTTGGGAGATGCAAGACGAGCCTGCATTCAAGTCACTGCAGGGATATCCGGCCTTATATCGAGCCAGGGCATCGCGGTGTCCATTCCACTTGAGGCCGCAAACTCAGGGTCCCTCTCACTTACCTACAGCTGAGAATAGCCTCCTCTTGAGGTGCTTGTGGTAAGGTGGAATTCCTCTGGAGTCGAAGCCAGGGACTAATCTCTCATCTTGAGTTGATTTTTGGTCCACGGAGCTCTTTCGTGTTGCTACAGTGACCTCAGGATCCCTCGAGCCTTGAAATAGTGTTCTTGGGGTTTCTCTGGAGTGCCATCAAGGAAATCAAGGCTCCTTTCATGTGTGATGTGCAACACGGAATTACTCTGCACGCAGTGCAGGGGAATCGGGCCTCATCTCGCGGCGAGGGGAAAGTCTCATGGTTTTTCTCGAATTGCGGCGGGAACCTGGGGTATATTCTCGAGTTACGACGGGGATGGCCTTTCCACCAAGTGTTTGTTCAGCGACGGCAGGACTCCTGCCTAGTTGCGAGGGACAACTCGGGATTCTCCTCGAGTCTTGGCAGGGCAATTGGGACGCCTCTCCAGCTGAGGCGGGAGACCAAGGGTCCCTTTCCACGTGCCACAGGAATCCTGGGACTCCTATCAAGTTTCACGAGAAGTCAGGCATCGTCTGCTTTCTAGGCACTGATCTCCGCGTCCCTCTGTAGATTTGACAGGATGTGAGGCCTCCGGTCACGATGAGGTGGGGAACTAGGTCTTTCTCTGTGGTCTCCACAGGGGATTCAGACATCCTTTCATCTTGGCAGATGCAAGACGAGCCTGAATTCAAGTCACTGGAGGGATATCCGGCCTTATTTCGAGTCAGGGCATCGCGGTGTCCATTCCACTTGAGGCCACAAACTCAGGGTCCCTCTCACATACCTAGAGCTGAGGAAGCCTCCTCTTGAGGTGCTTGTGGTAAGGTGGTATTCCTCTGGAGTCGAAGCCAGGGACTAACCTCTCATCTCGAGTTGATTTTAGGTCCACGGAGCTCTTTCGTGTGGCTACAGTGACATCAGAATCCCTCTAGCCTTAAAACACTATTCTTGGGGTTTCTCTGGAGTGCCATCAAGGAAATCAAGGCTCCTTTCATGTGTGATGTGTAACCCGGAATTGCTCTGCACACGGTGCAGGGGAATCGGAGCTCATCTCGCGGCGAGGGGGAAGTCTCATGGTTTTTCTCGAGTTGCGGCGGGAACCTGGGGTATATTCTCGAGTTACGACGGGGATGGCCCTTTCACACACGTGCTTGTTCAGCGACGTCAGGACTCCTGCCTAGTTGCGAGGGACAACTCGGGATTCTCCTCGGGGCTGGCCAGGGCAATTGGGACGCCTCTCCAGCTGAGGCGGGAGACCAAGGGTCCCTTTCCACGTGCCACAGGAACCCTGGGACTCCTATCAAGTTTTAAGAGGAGTCAGGCATCGTCTCCTTTGGAGGCACTGATCTCCGCGTACCTCTGGAGTTTTCAAAGGATGTGAGGCCTCCGGTCGCGATGAGGTGGGGAACTAGGTCTTTCTCTGTAGTCTCCACAGGGGATTCAGACATCCTTTCGTCTTGGGAGCCGCAAGACGAACCTGCATTCTAGTCACTGTAGGAATATCCGGCCTTACTTCGAGTCAGGGCATCGAGGTGTCCATTCCACTTGAGGCCGCAAACTCAGGGTCCCTCTCACTTACCTAGAGCTGAGAATAGCCTCCTCTTGAGGTGCTTGTGGTAAAGTGGAATTCCTCTGGAGTCGAAGCCAGGGATTAACCTTTCATCTCGAGTTGATTTTTGGTCCACGGAGATCTTTCGTGTTGCTACAGTGACCTCAGGATCCCTCTAGCCCCGAAACAGGGTTCTTGGGATTTCTCTGGAGTGCCATCAAGGAAATCAAGGCTCCTTACATGTGTGATGTGCAACACGGAATTGCTCTGCACGCAGTGCAGGGGAATCGGGCCTCATCTCGCGGCGAGGGGGAAGTCTCATGGTTTCTCTCGAGTTGTGGCGGGAAACTGGGGTATATTCTCGAGTTACGACTGGGATGGCCCTTCCACCCACGTGTTTCTTCAGCAATGTCAGGAGTTCTGCCTAGTTGCGAGGGACAACTCGGGATTCTCCTCGAGGCTTGGCAGGCAATTGGGAGGCCTCTCCAGCTGAGGCCGGAGACCAAGGGTCCCTTTCCACGTGCCACAGGAATCCTGGGACTCCTATCAAGTTTCACGAGGAGTCAGGCATCGTCTCCTTTGGAGGCACTGATCTCCGCGTACCTCTGGAGTTTTCAAAGGATGTGAGGCCTCCGGTCGCGATGAAGTGGGGAACTAGATCTTTCTCTGTGGTTTCCACAGGGGATTCAGACATCCTTTCGTCTTGGGAGATGCAAGACGAGCCTGCATTCAAGTCACTGCAGGGATATCTGGTCTTATTTCGAGTCAGGGCATCGCGGTGTCCATTCCACTTGAGGCCGCAAACTCAGGGTCCCTCTCCCATACCTAGAGCTGAGAGAAGCCTCCTCTTGAGGTGCTTGTGGTAAGGTGGTGTTCCTCTGCAGTCGAAGCCAGGGACTAACCTCTCATCTCGAGTTGATTTTTGGTCCACGGAGCTCTTTCGTGTTCTTACAGTGACCTCAGGATCCCTCTAGCCTTGAAACAGTGTTCTTGGGGTTTCTCTGGAGTGCCATCAAGGAAATCAAGGCTCCTTTCATGTGTGATTTGCAACACGGTATTGCTGTGCACGCAGTGCAGGGGAATCGGGCCTCATCTCACGGCGAGGGGGAAGTCTCATGGTTTTTCTCAAGTTGCGGCGGGAACCTGGGGTATATTCTCGAGTTACGACGGGGATCGCCCTTCCACACACGTGTTTGTTCAGCGACGGCAGGACTCCTGCCTAGTTGCGAGGGACAACTCGGGATTCTCCTCGATGCTTGGCAGGGCAATTGGGACGCCTCTCCAGCTGAGGCGGGAGACCAAGGGTGCCTTTCCACGTGCCTCAGGAATCCTGGGACTCCTATCAAGTTTCACGAGGAGTCAGGCATCGTCTCCTTTGGAATCACTGATCTCCGCGTACCTCTGGTGTTTTCAAAGGATGTGAGGCCTCCGGTCGCGATGAGGTGGGGAACTAGATCTTTCTCTGAGGTCTCCACAGGGGATTAGGACATCCTTTCGTCTTGGGAGATGCAAGACGCGCCTGCATTCAAGTCACTGCAGGGATATCCGGCCTTATTTTGAGTCAGGGCATCGCGGTGTCCATTCCACTTGAGGCCGCAAACTCAGAACATAGCTAGAGCTGAGAGAAGCCTCCTCTTGAGGTGCTTGTGGTAAGGTGGTATTCCTCTGGAGTTGAAGCCAGGGACTAACCTCTCATCTCGAGTTGATTGTTGGTCCACGGAGCTCTTTCCTGTTGCTACAGTGACCTCAGGATCCCGCTAGCCTTGAAACAGTGTTCTTGGGGTTTCTCTGGAGTGCCATCAAGGAAATCAAGGCTCCTTTCATGTGTGATGTGCAACACGGAATTGCTCTGCACGCAGTGCAGGGGAATCGGGCCTCATCTCGCGGAAAGGGGGAAGTCTCATGGTTTTTCTCGAGTTGCGGCGGGAACCTGGGGTATATTCTCGAGTTACGACGGGGATGGCCCTTCCACACACGTGTTTGTTCAGCGACGGCAGGACTCCTGCCTAGTTGCGAGGGACAACTCGGGATTCTCCTCGAGGCTTGGCAGGGCAATTGGGACGCGTCTCCAGCTGAGGCGGGAGAACAAGGGTCCCTTTCCACGAGCACAGGAATCCTGGGACTCCTATCAAGTTTCATGAGGAGTCAGGCATCGTCTCCTTTGGAGCCACTGACCTCCGCGTACCTCTGGAGTTTTCAAAGGATGTGAGGCCTGCGGTCGCCATGAGGTGGGGAACTAGGTGTTTCTCTGTGGTCTCCACAGGGGATTCAGACATCCTTTCATCTTGGGAGATGCAAGACGAGACTGCATTCAAGTCACTTCAGGGATATCCGGCCTTATATCGAGCCAGGGCATCGCGGTGTCCATTCCACTTGAGGCCGCAAACTCAGGGTCCCTCTCACATACCTAGAGCTGAGAGAAGCCTCCTCTTGAGGTGCTTGTGGTAAGGTGGTATTCCTCTGGAGTCGAAGCCAGGGACTAACCTCTCATCTCGATTTGATTTTTGGCACACGGAGCTCTTTCGTGTTGCTTCAGTGACCTCAGGATACTTCAGCCTTGAAATAGTGTTCTTGGGGTTTCTCTGGAGTGCGGTCATGGTAATCAAGGCTTCTTTCATGTGTAATGTGCAACACGGAATTGCTCTGCACGCAGTGCAGGGGAATCGGGCCTCATCTCGCGGCGAGGGGGAACTCTCATGGTTTTTCTCGAGTTGCGGCGGGACCCTGGGGTATATTCTCGAGTTAAGAAGGGGAAGGCCCTTCCACACACGTGTTTGTTCAGTGACGTCAGGACTCCTTCCTAGTTGCGAGGTACAACTCGGGATTCTCCTCGAGGCTTGGCAGGGTAATTGGGACGCCTCTCCGGCTGAGGCGGGAGACCAAGGGTCCCTTTCCACGTGCCACAGGAATCCTGGGACTCCTATCAAGTTTCACGAGGAGTCAGGCATCGTCTCCTTTGGAGGCACTGATCTCCGCGTACCTCTGGAGTTTTCAAAGGATGTGAGGCCTCCGGTCGCGATGAGGTGGGTAACTAGGTTTTTCTCTGTGGTCTCCACAGGGGATTCAGACATCCTTTCATCTTGGGAGATGCAAGACGAGCCTGCATTCAAGTCACTGCAGGGATATCCGGCCTTATTTCGAGTCAGGGCATCGAGGTGTCCATTCCACTTGAGGCCGCAAACTCAGGGTCCCTCTCACATACCTAGGGCTGAGAGAAGCCTCCTCTTGAGGTGCTTGTGGTAAGGTGGTATTCCTCTGGAGTCGAAGCCAGGGACTAACCTCTTATCTCGAGTTGATTCTTGGTCCCCGGAGCTCTTTCTTGTTGCTACAGTGACCTCAGGATCCCTCTAGCCTTGAAACAGTGATCTTGGGGTTTCTCTGGAGTGCCATCAAGGAAATCAAGGCTCCTTTCATGTGTGATGTGCAACACGGAATTGCTCTGCACGCAGTGCAGTGGAATCGGGCCTCATCTCGGGGCGAAGGGGAAGTCTCATGGTTTTTCTTGAGTTGCGGCGGGAACCTGGGGTATATTCTCGAAGTACGACGGGGATGGAACCTCCACCCACGTGTTTGTTCAACAACGGCAGGGCTCCTGCCTAGTTGCGAGGGACAACTCGGGATTCACCTCGAGGCTTGGCAGGCCAATTGGGACGCCTCTCCAGCTGAGGCGGGAGACCAAGGGTCCCTTTCCACGTGCCACAGGAATCCTGGGACTCCTATCAAGTTTCACGAGGAGTCAGGCATCGTCTCCTTTGGAGGCACTGATCTCCGCGTACCTCTGGAGTTTTCAAAGGATGTGAGGCCTCCGGTCGCGATGAGGTGGGGAACTAGGTCTTTCTCTGTGGTCTCCACAGGGGATTCAGACATCCTTTACTCTTGGGAGATGCAAGACGAGCCTGCATTCAAGTCACTGCAGGGATATCCGGCCTTATTTCGCGTCAGGGCATCGCAGTGTCCATTCCACTTGAGGCCGCAAACTCAGGGTCCCTCTCACATACCTAGAGCTGAGAGAAGCCTCCTCTTGAGGTGCTTGTGGTAAGGTGGTATTCCTCTGGAGTCGAAGCCAGGGACTAACCTCTCATTACGAGTTGATTCTTGGACCACGGAGCTCTTTCGTGTTGCTACAGTGACCTCAGGATCCCTCTAGCCTTGAAACAGTGTTCTTGGGGTTTCTCTGGAGTGCCATCAAGGAAATCAAGGCTCCTTTCATGTGTGATGTGCAACACGGAATTGCTCTGCACGCAGTGCAGGGGAATCGGGCCTCATCTCGCGGCGAGGGGGAAGTCTCATGGTTTTTCTCGAGTTGCGGCGGGAACCTGGGGTATATTCTCGAGTTACGACGGGGATGGCCCTTCCACACACGTGTTTATTCAGCGACGGCAGGACTCCTGCCTAGTTGCGAGGGACAACTCGGGATTCTCCTCGAGGCTTGGCAGGGCAATTGGGACGCCTCTCCAGCTGAGCCGGGAGACCAAGGGTCCCTTTCCACGTGCCACAGGAATCCTGTGACTCCTATCAAGTTTCTCGAGGAGTCAGGCATCGTCTCCTTTGGAGGCACTGATCTCCTCGTACCTCTGAAGTTTTCAAAGGATGTGAGGCCTCCGGTCGTGATGAGGTGGGGAACTAGGTCTTTCTCTGTGGTCTACACAGGTGATTCAGACATCCTTTCGTCTTGGGAGATGCAAGACGAGCCTGCATTCAAGTCACTGCAGGGATATCCGGCCTTATTTCGAGTCAGGTCATCGCGGTGTCCATTCCACTTGAGACCGCAAACTCAGGGTCCCTCTCACATACCTAGAGCTGAGAGAAGCCTCCTCTTGAGGTGCTTGTGGTAAGGTGGTATTCCTCTGGAGTCGAAGCCAGGGACTAACCTCTCATCTCGAGTTGATTTTTGGTCCACGGAGCTCTTTCGTGTTGCTACAGTGACCTCAGGATCCCTCTAGCCTTGAAACAGTGTTCTTGGGGTTTCTCTGGAGTGCCATCAATGAAATCAAGGCTCCTTTCCTGTGTGATGTGCAACACGGCATTGCTCTGCACGCAGTGCAGGGGAATCGGGCCTCATCTCGCGGCGAGGGGGAAGTCTCATGGTTTTTCTCGAGTTGCGGCGGGAACCTGGGGTATACTCTCGCGTTACGACCGGGATGGCCCTTCCACCCACGTGTTTGTTCAGCGACGGCAGGACTCCTGCCTAGTTGCGAGGGACAACTCGGGATTCTCCTCGAGGCTTGGCAGGGCAATTGGGACGCCTCTCCAGCTGAGGCGGGAGACCAAGTGTCCCTTTCCATGTGCCACAGGAATCCTGGGACTCCTATCAAGTTTCACGAGGAGTCAGGCATCGTCTCCTTTGGAGGCACTGATCTCTGCCTACCTCTGGAGTTTTCCAAGGATGTGAGGCCTCCGGTCGCCATGAGGTGGGGAACTAGGTCTTTCTCCGTGGTCTCCACAGGGGATTCAGACATCCTTTCGTCTTGGGAAATGCAAGACGAGCCTGCATTCAAGTCACTGCAGGGATATCCGGCCTTATTTCAAGCCAGGGCATCGCGGTGTCCATTCCACTTGAGGCCACAAACTCAGGGTCCCTCTCACATACCTAGAGCTGAGAGAAGCCTTCACTTGAGGTGCTTGTGGTAAGGTGGTATTCCTCTGGAGTCGAAGCCAGGGACTAACCTCTCATCTCGAGTTGATTCTTGGTCCACGGAGCTCTTTCGTGTTGCTACAGTGACCTCAGGATCCCTCTAGCCTTGAAACAGTGTTCTTGGGGTTTCTCTGGAGTGCCATGAAGGAAATCAAGGCTCCTTTCATGTGTGATGTGCAACACGGAATTGCTCAGCATGCCGTGCAGGGGAATCGAGCCTCATCTCGCGGCGAGGGGGAACTCTCATGGTTTTTCTCGAGTTGCGGCGGGAACCTGGGGTATACTCTCGAGTTACGACGGGGATGGCCCTTTCACCCACGTGTTTGTTCAGCGATGGCAGGACTCCTGCCTATTTGCGAGGGAAAACTCGGAATTCTCCTCGAGGCTTGGCAGGGCAATTGGGACGCCTCTCCAGCTGAGGCGGGAGACCAAGTGTCCCTTTCCATGTGCCACAGGAATCCTGGGACTCCTATCAAGTTTCACGAGGAGTCAGGCATCGTCTCCTTTGGAGGCACTGATCTCTGCGTACCTCTGGAGTTTTCCAAGGATGTGAGGCCTCCGGTCGCCATGAGGTGGGGAACTAGGTCTTTCTCTGTGGTCTCCACAGGGGATTCAGACATCCTTTACTCTTGGGAGATGCAAGACGAGCCTGCATTCAAGTCACTGCAGGGATATCCGGCCTTATTTCGCGTCAGGGCATCGCAGTGTCCATTCCACTAGAGGCCGCAAACTCAGGGTCCCTCTCACATACCTAGAGCTGAGAGAAGCCTCCTCTTGAGGTGCTTGTGGTAAGGTGGTATTCCTCTGGAGTCGAAGCCAGGGACTAACCTCTCATTTCGAGTTGATTCTTGGACCACGGAGCTCTTTCGTGTTGCTACAGTGACCTCAGGATCCCTCTAGCCTTGAAACAGTGTTCTGGGGTTTCTCTGGAGTGCCATCAAGGAAATCAAGGCTCCTTTCATGTGTGATGTGCAACACGGAATTGCTCTGAATGCAGTGCAGGGGAATCGGGCCTCATCTCGCGGCGAGGGGGAAGTCTCATGGTTTTTCTCGAGTTGCGGCGGGAACCTGGGGTATATTCTCGAGTTTCGACGGGGATGGCCCTTCCACACACGTGTTTATTCAGCGACGGCAGGACTCCTGCCTAGTTGCGAGGGACAACTCGGGATTCACCTCGAGGCTTGGCAGGGCAATTGGGACGCCTCTCCAGCTGAGGCGTGAGACCAAGTGTCCCTTTCCACGTGCCACAGGAATCCTGTGACTCCTATCAAGTTTCTCGAGGAGTCAGGCATCGTCTCCTTTGGAGGCACTAATCTCCTCGTACCTCTGAAGTTTTCAAAGGATGTGAGGCCTCCGGTCGGGATGAGGTGGGGAACTAGGTCTTTCTCGGTGGTCTACACAGGTGATTCAGACATCCTTTCGTCTTGTGAGATGCAAGACGAGCCTGCATTCAAGTCACTGCAGGGATATCCGGCCTTATTTCGAGTCAGGGCATCGCGGTGTCCATTCCACTTGAGGCCGCAAAATCAGGGTCCCTCTCACATACCTAGAGCTGAGAGAAGCCTCCTCTTGAGGTGCTTGTGGTAAGGTGGTATTCCTCTGGAGTCGAAGCCAGGGACTAACCTCTCATCTCGAGTTGATTTGTGGTCCACGGAGCTCTTTCGTGTTGCTACAGTGACCTCAGGATCCCTCTAGCCTTGAAACAGTGTTCTTGGGGTTTCTCTGGAGTGCCACCATGGAAATCAAGGCTCCTTTCATGTGTGATGTGCAAGACGGAATTGCTCTGCACGCAGTGCAGGGGAATCGGGCCTCATCTCGCGGCGAGGGGGAAGTCTCATGGTTTTTCTCGAGTTGCGGCGGGAACGTGGGGTATACTCTCGCGTTACGCCCGGGATGGCCCTTCCACCCACGTGTTTGTTCAGCGACGGCAGGACTCCTGCCTAGTTGCGAGGGAAAACTCGGAATTCTCCTCGAGGCATGGCAGGGCAATTGGGACGCCTCTCCAGCTGAGGCGGGAGACCAAGTGTCCCTTTCCATGTGCCACAGGAATCCTGGGACTCCTATCAAGTTTCACGAGGAGTCAGGCATCGTCTCCTTTGGAGGCACTGATCTCTGCCTACCTCTGGAGTTTTCCAAGGATGTGAGGCCTCCGGTCGCCATGAGGTGGGGAACTAGGTCTTTCTCTGTGGTCTCGACAGGGGATTCAGACATCCTTTCATCTTGGGAGATGCAAGACGAGCCTGCATTCAAGTCACTGCAGGGATATCCGGCCTTATTTCGAGTCAGGGCATCGCGGTGTCCATTCCACTTGAGGCCGCAAACTCAGGGTCCCTCTCACATACCTAGAGCTGAGAGAAGCCTCCTCTTGAGGTGCTTGTGGTAAGGTGATATTCCTCTGGAGTCGAAGCCAGGGACTAACCTTTCATCTTCAGTTGATTTTTGGTCCACGGAGTTCTTTCGTGTTGCTACAGTGACCTCAGTTTCCCTCTAGCCTTGAAACAGTGTTCTTGGGGTTTCTCTGGAGTGCCATCAAGGAAATCAAGGCTCCTTTCATGTGTGATGTGCTACACGGAATTGCTCTGCTCGCAGTGCTGGTTAATCGGGCCTCATCTCGTGGCGAGGGGGAAGTCTCATGGTTTTTCTCGAGTTGCGGCGGGAACCTGGGGTATATTCTCGAGTTACGAGGGGGATGGCCCTGCCACACACGTGTTTGTTCAGCGACGTCAGGACTCCTGCCAAGTTGCGAGGGACAACTCGGGATTCTCCTCGAGGCTTGGCAGGGCAATTGGGACGCCTCTCCAGCTGAGGCGGGAGACCAAGTGTCCCTATCCACGTGCCACAGGAATCCTGGGACTCCTATCAAGTTTCACGAGGAGTCAGGCATCGTCTCCTTTGGAGGCACTGATCTCCACGTACCTCTTGAGTTTTCAAAGGATGTGAGGCCTCCGGACGCCATGAGGTGGGAAACTAGGTCTTTCTCTGTGGTCTCCACAGGGGATTCAGACATTCTTTCATCTTGGGTGATGCAAGACGAGCCTGCATTCAAGTCACTGCAGGGATATCCGGCCTTATTTCGCGGCAGGACATCGCAGTGTCCATTCCACTTGAGGCCGCAAACTCAGGGTCCCTCTCACATACCTAGAGCTGAGAGAAGCCTCCTCTTGAGGTGCTTGTGGTAAGGTGGTATTCCTCTGGAGTCGAAGCCGGGGACTAACCTCTCATCTCGAGTTGATTTTTGGTCCACGGAGCTCTTTCCTGTTGCTACAGTGACCTCAGGATCCCTCTAGCCTTGAAACAGTGTTCTTGGGGTTTTCTGGAGTGCCACCATGGAAATCAAGGCTCCTTTCATGTGTGATGTGCATTACGGAATTGCTCTGCACGCAGTGCAGGGGAATCGGGCCTCATCTCGCGGCGAGGGGGAGGTCTCATGGTTTTTCTCGTGTTGCGGCGGGAACCTGGGGTATATTCTCGAGTTACGACGGGGATGGCCCTTCCACCCACGTATTTGTTCAGCGACGTCAGGACTCCTGCCTAGTTGCGAGGGACAACTCGGGATTCTCCTCGAGGCTTGGCAGGGCAATTGGGACGCCTCTCCAGCTGAGGCGGGAGACCAAGTGTCCCTTTCCATGTGCCGCAGGAATCCTGGGACTCCTATCAAGTTTCACGAGGAGTCAGGCATCGTCTCCTTTGGAGGCACTGATCTCTGTGTACCTCTGAAGTTTTCCAAGGATGTGAGGCCTCCGGTCGCCATGACGTGGGGAACTAGGTCTTTCTCTGTGGTCTCCACAGGGGATTCAGACATCCTTTCTTCTTGGGAGATGCAAGACGAGCCTGCATTCAAGTCACCGCAGGGATATCCGGCCTTATTTCACGTCAGTGCATCGCGGTGTTCATTCCACTTGAGGCCGCAAAATCAGGGTCCCTCTCACATACCTAGAGCTGAGAGAAGCCTCCTCTTGAGGTTCTTGTGGTAAGGTGGTATTCCTCTGGAGTCGAACCCAGGGACTAACCTCTCATCTCGAGTTGATTTTTGGTCCTCGGAGCTCTTTCGTGTTGCTACAGTGACCTCAGGATCCCTCTAGCCTTAAAACAGTGTTCTTGGGGTTTCTCTGGAGTGCCATCAAGGAAATCAAGGCTACGTTCATGTGTGATGTGCAACACGGAATTGCTCTGCACGCAGTGCAGGGGAATCGGGCCTCATCTCGCGGCGAGGGGGAAGTCTCATGGTTTTTCTCGAGTTGCGGCGGGAACCTGGGGTATATTCCCGAGTTAAGAGGGGGATGGCCCTTCCACACACGTGTTTATTCAGCGACGGCAGGACTCCTGCCTAGTTGCGAGGGACAACTCGGGATTCTCCTCGAGGCTTGGCAGGGCAATTGGGACGCCTCTCCAGCTGAGCCGGGAGACCAAGGGTCCCTTTCCACGTGCCACAGGAATCCTGGGACTCCTATCAAGTTTCACGAGGAGTCAGGCATCGTCTCCTTTGGAGGCACTGATCTCCGCGTACCTCTGGAGTTTTCAAAGGATGTGAGGCCTCCGGTCGCGATGAGGTGGCGAACTAGGTCTTTCTCTGTGGTCTCCACAGGGGATTCAGACATCCTTTCTTTTTGGGAGATGCAAGACGAGCCTGCATTTACATCACTGCAGGGATATCCGGCCTTATTTCAAGTCAGTGCATCGCGGTGTCCATTCCACTTGAGGCCTCAAACTCAGGGTCCCTCTCACATACCTAGAGCTGAGAGAAGCCTCCTCTTGAGGTGCTTGTGGTAAGGTGGTATTCCTCTGGAGTCGAAGCCAGGGACTAACCTCTCATCTCGAGTTGATTTTTGGTCCACGGAGCTCTTTCATGTTGCTACAGTGACCTCAGGATTCCTCTAGCCTTGATACAGTGTTCTTCGGGTTTCTCTGGAGTGCCATCAAGGAAATCAAGGCTCTTTTCCTGTGTGATGTGCAACAGGGAATTGCTCTGCACGCAGTGCAGGGAAATCGGGCCTCATCTCGCGGCGAGGGGGAAGTCTCATGGTTTTTCTCGAGTTGCGGCGGGAACCTGGGGTATATTCTCGAGTTAAGACGGGGATGGCCCTTCCACACACGTGTTTGTTCAGCGACGGCAGGACTCCTGCCTAGTTGCGAGGGACAACTCGGGATTCTCCTCGAGGCTTGGCAGGGCAATTGCGAGGCCTCTCCAGCTGAGGCGGGAGACCAAGGGTCCCTTTCCACGAACCACAGGAATCCTGGGACTCCTATCAAGTTTCATGAGGAGTCAGGCATCGTTTCCTTCGGAGGCACTGATCTCCGCATACCTCTGGGGTTTTCACAGGATGTGAAGCCACCGGTTGCGATGAGATGGGAAACTAGGTCTTTCTCTGTGGTCTCCACAGGGGATTCAGACATCCTTTCGTTTTGGGAGATACAAGACGAGCCTGCATTCAAGTCACTGCAGGGATATCCGGGCTTATTTCCAGTCAGGGCATCGCGGTGTCCATTCCACTTGAGGCCGCAAACTCAGGGTCCCTCTCACATACCTAGAGCTGAGAGAAACCTCCTCTTGAGGTGCTTGTGGTAAGGTGGTATTCCTCTGGAGTCGAAGCCAGGGACTAACCTCTCATCTCGAGTTGATTTTTGGTCCACGGAGCTCTTTCGTGTTGCTACAGTGACCTCAGGATCCCTCTAGCCTTGAAACACTGTTCTTGGGGTTTCTCTGGAGTGCCATCAAGGAAATCAAGGCTCCTTTCATGTATGATGTGCAACACGGAATTGCTCTGCATGCAGTGCAGGGGAATCGGGCCTCATCTCGCGGCGAAGGGGAAGTCTCATGGTTTTTCTCGAGTTGCGGCGGGAACCTGGGGTATATTCTCGAGTTACGACGGGGATGGCCCTTCCACCCACGTGTTTGTTCAGTGACGTCAGGACTCCTGCCTAGTTGCGAGGGACAACTCGGGATTCTCCTCGAGGCTTGGCAGGGCAATTGGGACGCCTCTCCAGCTGAGGCGGGAGACCAAGTGTCCCTTTCCATGTGCCACAGGAATCCTGGTACTCCTATCAAGTTTCACGAGGAGTCAGGCATCGTCTCCTTTGGAGGCACTGATCTCCGCGTACCTCTGGAGTTTTCAAAGGATGTGAGGCCTCCGGTCGCGATGAGGTGGCGAACTAGGTCTTTCTCTGTGGTCTCCACAGGGGATTCAGACATCCTTTCTTTTTGGGAGATGCAAGACGAGCCTGCATTTACATCACTGCAGGGATATCCGGCCTTATTTCAAGTCAGTGCATCGCGGTGTCCATTCCACTTGAGGCCTCAAACTCAGGGTCCCTCTCACATACCTAGAGCTGAGAGAAGCCTCCTCTTGAGGTGCTTGTGGTAAGGTGGTATTCCTCTGGAGTCGAAGCCAGGGACTAACCTCTCATCTCGAGTTGATTTTTGGTCCACGGAGCTCTTTCATGTTGCTACAGTGACCTCAGGATTCCTCTAGCCTTGATACAGTGTTCTTCGGGTTTCTCTGGAGTGCCATCAAGGAAATCAAGGCTCTTTTCCTGTGTGATGTGCAACACGGAATTGCTCTGCACGCAGTGCAGGGAAATCGGGCCTCATCTCGCGGCGAGGGGGAAGTCTCATGGTTTTTCTCGAGTTGCGGCGGGAACCTGGGGTATATTCTCGAGTTAAGACGGGGATGGCCCTTCCACACACGTGTTTGTTCAGCGACGGCAGGACTCCTGCCTAGTTGCGAGGGACAACTCGGGATTCTCCTCGAGGCTTGGCAGGGCAATTGCGAGGCCTCTCCAGCTGAGGCGGGAGACCAAGGGTCCCTTTCCACGTGCCACAGGAATCCTGGGACTCCTATCAAGTTTCATGAGGAGTCAGGCATCGTTTCCTTCGGAGGCACTGATCTCCGCATACCTCTGGGGTTTTCACAGGATGTGAAGCCACCGGTTGCGATGAGATGGGAAACTAGGTCTTTCTCTGTGGTCTCCACAGGGGATTCAGACATCCTTTCGTTTTGGGAGATACAAGACGAGCCTGCATTCAAGTCACTGCAGGGATATCCGGGCTTATTTCCAGTCAGGGCATCGCGGTGTCCATTCCACTTGAGGCCGCAAACTCAGGGTCCCTCTCACATACCTAGAGCTGAGAGAAACCTCCTCTTGAGGTGCTTGTGGTAAGGTGGTATTCCTCTGGAGTCGAAGCCAGGGACTAACCTCTCATCTCGAGTTGATTTTTGGTCCACGGAGCTCTTTCGTGTTGCTACAGTGACCTCAGGATCCCTCTAGCCTTGAAACACTGTTCTTGGGGTTTCTCTGGAGTGCCATCAAGGAAATCAAGGCTCCTTTCATGTATGATGTGCAACACGGAATTGCTCTGCATGCAGTGCAGGGGAATCGGGCCTCATCTCGCGGCGAAGGGGAAGTCTCATGGTTTTTCTCGAGTTGCGGCGGGAACCTGGGGTATATTCTCGAGTTACGACGGGGATGGCCCTTCCACCCACGTGTTTGTTCAGTGACGTCAGGACTCCTGCCTAGTTGCGAGGGACAACTCGGGATTCTCCTCGAGGCTTGGCAGGGCAATTGGGACGCCTCTCCAGCTGAGGCGGGAGACCAAGTGTCCCTTTCCATGTGCCACAGGAATCCTGGGACTCCTATCAAGTTTCACGAGGAGTCAGGCATCGTCTCCTTTGGAGGCACTGATCTCTGTGTACCTCTGGAGTTTTCCAAGGATGTGAGGCCTCCAGTCGCCATGACGTGGGGAACTAGGTCTTTCTCTGTGGTCTCCACAGGGGATTCAGACATCCTTTCATCTTGGGATATGCAAGACGAGCCTGCATTCAAGTCACTGCAGGGATATCCGGCCTTATTTCACGTCAGTGCATCGCGGTGTCCATTCCACTTGAGACCGCAAAATCAGGGTCCCTCTCACATACCTAGAGCTGAAAGAAGCCTCCTCTTGAGGTGCTTGTGGTAAGTTGGTATTCCTCTGGAGTAGAACCCAGGGACTAACCTCTCATCTCGAGTTGATTTTTGGTCCACGGAGCTCTTTCGTGTTGCTACAGTGACCTCAGGATCCCTCTAGCCTTGAAACAGTGTTCTTGGGGTTTCTCTGGAGTGCCATCAAGGAAATCAAGGCTCCTTTCATGTGTGATGTGCAACACGGAATTGCTCTGCACACAGTGCAGGGGAATCGGGCCTCATCTCGCGGCGAGGGGGAAGTCTCATGGTTTTTCTCGAGTTGCGGCGGGAACCTGGGGTATATTCCCGAGTTACGCCGGGGATGGCCCTTCCACACACGTGTTTCTTCAGCGACGTCAGGACTCCTGCCTAGTTGCGAGGGACAACTCGGGATTCTCCTCGAGGCTTGGCAGGGCAATTGGGACGCCTCTCCAGCTGAGGCGGGAGACCAAGGGTCCCTTTCCAAGTGCCACAGTAATCCTGGGACTCCTATCAAGTTTCACGAGGAGTCAGGCATCGTCTCCTTTGGAGGCACTGATCTCCGCGTACCTCTGGAGTTTTCAAAGGATGTGAGGTCTCCGGTCGCGATGAGGTGGGGAACTAGGTCTTTCTCTGTGGTCTCCACAGGGGATTCAGACATCCTTTCTTCTTGGGAGATGCAAGACGAGCCTGTATTTAAATCACTGCAGGTATATCCGGCCTTATTTCAAGTCAGTGCATCGCGGTGTCCATTCCACGTGAGGCCGCAAACTCAGGGTCCCTCTCACATACCTAGAGCTGAGAGAAGCCTCCTCTTGAGGTGCTTGTGGTAAGGTGGTATTCCTCTGGAGTCGAAGCCAGGGACTAACCTCTCATCTCGAGTTGATTCTTGGTCCACGGAGCTCTTTCGTGTTGCTACAGTGACCTCAGGATCCCTCTAGCCTTGAAACACTGTTCTTGGGGTTTCTCTGGAGTGCCATCAAGGAAATCTAGGCTCCTTTCATGTATGATGTGCAACACGGAATTGCTCTGCATGCAGTGCAGGGGAATAGGGCCTCATCTCGCGGCGAGGGGGAAGTCTCATGGTTTTTCTCGAGTTGCGGCGGGAACCTGGGGTATATTCTCGAGTTACGACGGGGATGGCCCTTCCACCCACGTGTTTGTTCAGCGACGTCAGGACTCCTGCCTAGTTGCGAGGGACAACTCGGGATTCTCCTCGAGGCTTGGCAGGGCAATTGCGAGGCCTCTCCAGCTGAGGCGGGAGACCAAGGGTCCCTTTCCACGAACCACAGGAATCCTGGGACTCCTATCAAGTTTCATGAGGAGTCAGGCATCGTTTCCTTCGGAGGCACTGATCTCCGCATACCTCTGGGGTTTTCACAGGATGTGAAGCCACCGGTTGCGATGAGATGGGAAACTAGGTCTTTCTCTGTGGTCTCCACAGGGGATTCAGACATCCTTTCGTTTTGGGAGATACAAGACGAGCCTGCATTCAAGTCACTGCAGGGATATCCGGGCTTATTTCCAGTCAGGGCATCGCGGTGTCCATTCCACTTGAGGCCGCAAACTCAGGGTCCCTCTCACATACCTAGAGCTGAGAGAAACCTCCTCTTGAGGTGCTTGTGGTAAGGTGGTATTCCTCTGGAGTCGAAGCCAGGGACTAACCTCTCATCTCGAGTTGATTTTTGGTCCACGGAGCTCTTTCGTGTTGCTACAGTGACCTCAGGATCCCTCTAGCCTTGAAACACTGTTCTTGGGGTTTCTCTGGAGTGCCATCAAGGAAATCAAGGCTCCTTTCATGTATGATGTGCAACACGGAATTGCTCTGCACGCAGTGCAGGGGAATCGGGCCTCATCTCGCGGCGAAGGGGAAGTCTCATGGTTTTTCTCGAGTTGCGGCGGGAACCTGGGGTATATTCTCGAGTTACGACGGGGATGGCCCTTCCACCCACGTGTTTGTTCAGTGACGTCAGGACTCCTGCCTAGTTGCGAGGGACAACTCGGGATTCTCCTCGAGGCTTGGCAGGGCAATTGGGACGCCTCTCCAGCTGAGGCGGGAGACCAAGTGTCCCTTTCCATGTGCCACAGGAATCCTGGGACTCCTATCAAGTTTCACGAGGAGTCAGGCATCGTCTCCTTTGGAGGCACTGATCTCTGTGTACCTCTGGAGTTTTCCAAGGATGTGAGGCCTCCAGTCGCCATGACGTGGGGAACTAGGTCTTTCTCTGTGGTCTCCACAGGGGATTCAGACATCCTTTCATCTTGGGATATGCAAGACGAGCCTGCATTCAAGTCACTGCAGGGATATCCGGCCTTATTTCACGTCAGTGCATCGCGGTGTCCATTCCACTTGAGACCGCAAAATCAGGGTCCCTCTCACATACCTAGAGCTGAAAGAAGCCTCCTCTTGAGGTGCTTGTGGTAAGTTGGTATTCCTCTGGAGTAGAACCCAGGGACTAACCTCTCATCTCGAGTTGATTTTTGGTCCACGGAGCTCTTTCGTGTTGCTACAGTGACCTCAGGATCCCTCTAGCCTTGAAACAGTGTTTTTGGGGTTTCTCTGGAGTGCCATCAAGGAAATCAAGGCTCCTTTCATGTGTGATGTGCAACACGGAATTGCTCTTCACACAGTGCAGGGGAATCGGGCCTCATCTCGCGGCGAGGGGGAAGTCTCATGGTTTTTCTCGAGTTGCGGCGGGAACCTGGGGTATATTCCCGAGTTACGCCGGGGATGGCCCTTCCACACACGTGTTTCTTCAGCGACGTCAGGACTCCTGCCTAGTTGCGAGGGACAACTCGGGATTCTCCTCGAGGCTTGGCAGGGCAATTGGGACGCCTCTCCAGCTGAGGCGGGAGACCAAGGGTCCCTTTCCAAGTGCCACAGTAATCCTGGGACTCCTATCAAGTTTCACGAGGAGTCAGGCATCGTCTCCTTTGGAGGCACTGATCTCCGCGTACCTCTGGAGTTTTCAAAGGATGTGAGGTCTCCGGTCGCGATGAGGTGGGGAACTAGGTCTTTCTCTGTGGTCTCCACAGGGGATTCAGACATCCTTTCTTCTTGGGAGATGCAAGACGAGCCTGTATTTAAATCACTGCAGGTATATCCGGCCTTATTTCAAGTCAGTGCATCGCGGTGTCCATTCCACGTGAGGCCGCAAACTCAGGGTCCCTCTCACATACCTAGAGCTGAGAGAAGCCTCCTCTTGAGGTGCTTGTGGTAAGGTGGTATTCCTCTGGAGTCGAAGCCAGGAACTAACCTCTCATCTCGAGTTGATTTTTGGTCCACGGAGCTCTTTCGTGTTGCTACAGTGACCTCAGGATTCCTCTAGCCTTGATACAGTGTTCTTCGGGTTTCTCTGGAGTGCCATCAAGGAAATCAAGGCTCCTTTCATGTGTGATGTGCAACATGGAATTGCTCTGCACGCAGTGCAGGGAAATCGGGCCTCATCTCGCGGCGAGGGGGAAGTCTCATGGTTTTTCTCGAGTTGCGGCGGGAACCTGGGGTATATTCTCGAGTTACGACGGGGATGGCCCTTCCACCCACGTGTTTGTTCAGCGACGTCAGGACTCCTGCCTAGTTGCGAGGGACAACTCGGGATTCTCCTCGAGGCTTGGCAGGGCAATTGGGACGCCTCTCCAGCTGAGGCGGTAAACCAAGGGTCCCTTTCCACGTGCCACAGGAATCCTGGGACTCCTATCAAGTTTCACGAGGAGTCATGCATCGTCTCCTTTGGAGGCACTGATCTCCAGGTACCTCTGGAGTTTTCAAAGGATGTGAGGCCTCCGTTCGCGATGAAGTGGGGAACTAGGTGTTTCTCTGTGGTCTCCACAGGGGATTCAGACATCCTTTCTTCTTGGGAGATGCAAGACGAGCCTGCATTCAAGTCACTGCAGGGATATCCGGCCTTATTTCGAGTAAAGGCATCGCGGTCTCCATTCCACTTGAGGCCGCAAACTCAGGGTCCCTCTCACATACCTAGAGCTGAGAGAAGCCTCCTCTTGAGGTGCTTGTGGTAAGGTGGTATTCCTCTGGAGTCGAAGCCTGGGACTAACCTCTCATCTCGAGTTGATTTTTGGTCCACGGAGCTCTTTCGTGTTGCTACAGTGACCTCAGGATGCCTCTAGCCTTGAAACAGTGTTCTTGGGGTTTCTCTGGAGTGCCATCAAGGAAATCAAGGCTACTTTCATGTTTGTTCTGCAACACGGAATTGCTCTGCATGCAGTGCAGGGGAATCGTGCCTCATCTCGCGGCGAGGGGGAAGTCTCATGGTTTTTCTCGAGTTGCGGCGGGAACCTGGGGTATATTCTCGAGTTACGACGGGGATGGCCCTTCCACACACGTTTTTCTTCAGCGACGTCAGGACTCCTGCCTAGTTGCGAGGGACAATTCGGGATTCTCCTCGAGGCTTGGCAGATCAATTGGGACGCCTCTCCAGCTGAGGCGGGAGACCAAGGGTCCCTTTCCACGTGCCACAGGTATCCTGGGAATCCTATCAAGTTTCACGAGGAGTCAGGCATCGTCTCCTTTGGAGGCACTGATCTCCGCGTACCTCTGGAGTTTTCAAAGGATGTGAGGCCTCCGGTCGCCATGAGGTGGGGAACTAGGTCTTTCTCTGTGGTCTCCACAGGGGATTCAGACATCCTTTCTTCTTGGGAGATGCAAGACGAGCCTGCATTCAAGTCACTGCAGGGATATCCGGCCTTATTTCGAGTAAAGGCATCGCGGTGTCCATTCCACTTGAGGCCGCAAACTCAGGGTCCCTCTCACATACCTAGAGCTGAGAGAAGCCTCCTCTTGAGGTGCTTGTGGTAAGGTGGTATTCCTCTGGAGTCGAAGCCTGGGACTAACCTCTCATCTCGAGTTGATTTTTGGTCCACGGAGCTCTTTCGTGTTGCTACAGTGACCTCAGGATGCCTCTAGCCTTGAAACAGTGTTCTTGGGGTTTCTCTGGAGTGCCATCAAGGAAATCAAGGCTACTTTCATGTTTGTTCTGCAACACGGAATTGCTCTGCATGCAGTGCAGGGGAATCGTGCCTCATCTCGCGGCGAGGGGGAAGTCTCATGGTTTTTCTCGAGTTGCGGCGGGAACCTGGGGTATATTCTCGAGTTACGACGGGGATGGCCCTTCCACCTACGTGTTTGTTCAGCGACGTCAGACTCCTGCTTAGTTGTGAGAGACAACACGGGATTCTCCTCGAGGCTTGGAAGGGCAATTGGGACGCCTCTCCAGCTGAGGCGGGAGACCAAGGGTCCCTTTCCACGTGCCACAGTAATCCTGGGACTCCTATCAAGTTTCACGAGGAGTCAGGCATCGTCTCCTTTGGAGGCACTGATCACCGCGTACCTCTGGAGTTTTCAAAGGATGTGAGGCCTCCGGTCGCGATGAGGTGGGGAACTAGGTGTTTCTCTGCGGTCTCCACAGGGGATTCAGACATCCGTTCATCTTGGGAGATGCCAGACGAGCCTGCATTCAAGTCACTGCAGGGACATCCGGCCTTATTTTGCGTCAGGGCATTGCAGTGCCATTCCACTTGAGGCCCCAAAATCAGGGTCCCTCTCACATACCTAGAGCTGAGAGAAGCCTCCTCTTGAGGTGCTTGTGGTAAGGTGGTATTCCCCTGGAGTCGAAGCCAGGGACTAACCTCTCATCTCGAGTTGATTTTTGGTCTACGGAGCTCTTTCGTGTTGCTACAGTGACCTCAGGATCCCTCTAGCCTTGAAACAGCGTTCTTGGGGTTTCTCTGGAGTGCCATCAAGGAAATCAAGGCTCCTTTCATGTGTGATGTGCAACACGGAATTGCTCTGCACGCAGTGCGGGGGAATCGGGCCTCATCTCGCGGCGAGGGGGAAGTCTCATGGTTTTTCTCGAGTTGCGGCGGGAACCTGGGGTATATTCTCGAGTTACGACGGGGATGGCCCTTCCACCCACGTATTTGTTCAGCGACGTCAGGACTCCTGCCTAGTTGCGAGGGACAACTCGGGATTCTCCTCGAGGCTTGGCAGGGCAATTGGGACGCCTCTCCAGCTGAGGTCGGAGAACAAGGGTCCCTTTCCACGTGCCACAGGAATCCTGGGACTCCTATCAAGTTTCACGAAGAGTCAGGCATCGTCTCCTTTGGAGGCACTGATCTCCACGTACCTCTTGAGTTTTCAAAGGATGTGAGGCCTCCGGTCGCGATGAGGTGTGGAACTAGGTCTTTCTCTGTGGTCTCCACAGGGGATTCAGACATCCTTTCGTCTTGGGAGATGCAAGACAAGCCTGCATTCAAGTCACTGCAGGGATATCCGGCCTTATTTCGAGTCAGGGCATCGTGGTCTCCATTCCACTTGAGGCCGCAAACTCAGGGTCCCTCTCACATACCTAGAGCTGAGAGAAGCCTCCTCTTGAGGTGCTTGTGGTAAGGTGATATTCCTCTGGAGTCGAAGCCAGGGACTAACCTCTCATCTCGAGTTGATTTTTGGTCCACGGAGCTCTTTCATGTTGCTACAGTGACCTCAGGATCGCTCTAGCCTTGAAACAGTGTTCTTTGGGTTTCTCTGGAGTGCCATCAAGGAAATCAAGGCTCCTTTCATGTGAGATGTGCAACACGGAATTGCTCTGCACTCAGTGCAGGGGAATCTGGCCTCATCTCGCGGCGAGGGGGAAGTCTCATGGTTTTTCTCGAGTTGCAGTGGGAACCTGGGGTATATTCTCGAGTTACGACGGGGATGGCCCTTCCACACACGTTTTTCTTCAGCGACGTCAGGACTCCTGCCTAGTTGCGAGGGACAATTCGGGATTCTCCTCGAGGCTTGGCAGATCAATTGGGACGCCTCTCCAGCTGAGGCGGGAGACCAAGGGTCCCTTTCCACGTGCCACAGGTATCCTGGGAATCCTATCAAGTTTCACGAGGAGTCAGGCATCGTCTCCTTTGGAGGCACTGATCTCCGCGTACCTCTGGAGTTTTCAAAGGATGTGAGGCCTCCGGTCGCGATGAGGTGGGGAACTAGGTCTTTCTCTGTGGTCTCCACAGGGGATTCAGACATCCTTTCATCTTTGGAGATGCAAGACGAGCCTGCATTCAAGTCACTGCAGGGATAACCGGCCTTATTTTGCGTCAGGGCATCGCAGTGTCCATTCCACTTGAGGCCGCAAACTCAGGGTCCCTCTCACATACTTAGAGCTGAGAGAAGCCTCCTCTTGAGGTGCTTGTGGTATGGTGGTATTCCTCTGGAATCGAAGCCAGGGATTAACCTCTCATCTCGAGTTGATTTTTGGTCCACGGAGCTCTTTCGTGTTGCTACAGTGACCTCAGGATGCCTCTAGCCTTGAAACAGTGTTCTTGGGGTTTCTCTGGAGTGCCATCAAGGAAATCAAGGCTACTTTCATGTTTGTTCTGCAACACGGAATTGCTCTGCATGCAGTGCAGGGGAATCGTGCCTCATCTCGCGGCGAGGGGGAAGTCTCATGGTTTTTCTCGAGTTGCGGCGGGAACCTGGGGTATATTCTCGAGTTACGACGGGGATGGCCCTTCCACCTACGTGTTTGTTCAGCGACGTCAGACTCCTGCTTAGTTGTGAGAGACAACACGGGATTCTCCTCGAGGCTTGGCAGGGCAATTGGGACGCCTCTCCAGCTGAGGCGGGAGACCAAGGGTCCCTTTCCACGTGCCACAGTAATCCTGGTACTCCTATCAAGTTTCACGAGGAGTCAGGCATCGTCTCCTTTGGAGGCACTGATCTCCGCGTACCTCTGGAGTTTTCAAAGGATGTGAGGCCTCCGGTCGCGATGAGGTGGGAAACTAGGTGTTTCTCTGCGGTCTCCACAGGGGATTCAGACATCCGTTCATCTTGGGAGATGCCAGACGAGCCTGCATTCAAGTCACTGCAGGGACATCCGGCCTTATTTTGCGTCAGGGCATTGCAGTGCCATTCCACTTGAGGCCCCAAAATCAGGGTCCCTCTCACATACCTAGAGCTGAGAGAAGCCTCCTCTTGAGGTGCTTGTGGTAAGGTGGTATTCCCCTGGAGTCGAAGCCAGGGACTAACCTCTCATCTCGAGTTGATTTTTGGTCTACGGAGCTCTTCCGTGTTGCTACAGTGACCTCAGGATCCCTCTAGCCTTGAAACAGCGTTCTTGGGGTTTCTCTGGAGTGCCATCAAGGAAATCAAGGCTCCTTTCATGTGTGATGTGCAACACGGAATTGCTCTGCACGCAGTGCGGGGGAATCGGGCCTCATCTCGCGGCGAGGGGGAAGTCTCATGGTTTTTCTCGAGTTGCGGCGGGAACCTGGGGTATATTCTCGAGTTACGACGGGGATGGCCCTTCCACCCACGTATTTGTTCAGCGACGTCAGGACTCCTGCCTAGTTGCGAGGGACAACTCGGGAATCTCCTCGAGGCTTGGCAGGGCAATTGGGACGCCTCTCCAGCTGAGGCGGGAGACCAAGTGTCCCTTTCCATGTGCCACAGGAATCCTGGGACTCCTATCAAGTTTCACGAGGAGTCAGGCATCGTCTCCTTTGGAGGCACTGATCTCTGTGTACCTCTGGAGTTTTCCAAGGATGTGAGGCCTCCAGTCGCCATGACGTGGGGAACTAGGTCTTTCTCTGTGGTCTCCACAGGGGATTCAGACATCCTTTCATCTTGGGATATGCAAGACGAGCCTGCATTCAAGTCACTGCAGGGATATCCGGCCTTATTTCACGTCAGTGCATCGCGGTGTCCATTCCACTTGAGACCGCAAAATCAGGGTCCCTCTCACATACCTAGAGCTGAAAGAAGCCTCCTCTTGAGGTGCTTGTGGTAAGTTGGTATTCCTCTGGAGTAGAACCCAGGGACTAACCTCTCATCTCGAGTTGATTTTTGGTCCACGGAGCTCTTTCGTGTTGCTACAGTGACCTCAGGATCCCTCTAGCCTTGAAACAGTGTTCTTGGGGTTTCTCTGGAGTGCCATCAAGGAAATCAAGGCTCCTTTCATGTGTGATGTGCAACACGGAATTGCTCTTCACACAGTGCAGGGGAATCGGGCCTCATCTCGCGGCGAGGGGGAAGTCTCATGGTTTTTCTCGAGTTGCGGCGGGAACCTGGGGTATATTCCCGAGTTACGCCGGGGATGGCCCTTCCACACACGTGTTTCTTCAGCGACGTCAGGACTCCTGCCTAGTTGCGAGGGACAACTCGGGATTCTCCTCGAGGCTTGGCAGGGCAATTGGGACGCCTCTCCAGCTGAGGCGGGAGACCAAGGGTCCCTTTCCAAGTGCCACAGTAATCCTGGGACTCCTATCAAGTTTCACGAGGAGTCAGGCATCGTCTCCTTTGGAGGCACTGATCTCCGCGTACCTCTGGAGTTTTCAAAGGATGTGAGGTCTCCGGTCGCGATGAGGTGGGGAACTAGGTCTTTCTCTGTGGTCTCCACAGGGGATTCAGACATCCTTTCTTCTTGGGAGATGCAAGACGAGCCTGTATTTAAATCACTGCAGGTATATCCGGCCTTATTTCAAGTCAGTGCATCGCGGTGTCCATTCCACGTGAGGCCGCAAACTCAGGGTCCCTCTCACATACCTAGAGCTGAGAGAAGCCTCCTCTTGAGGTGCTTGTGGTAAGGTGGTATTCCTCTGGAGTCGAAGCCAGGAACTAACCTCTCATCTCGAGTTGATTTTTGGTCCACGGAGCTCTTTCGTGTTGCTACAGTGACCTCAGGATTCCTCTAGCCTTGATACAGTGTTCTTCGGGTTTCTCTGGAGTGCCATCAAGGAAATCAAGGCTCCTTTCATGTGTGATGTGCAACATGGAATTGCTCTGCACGCAGTGCAGGGAAATCGGGCCTCATCTCGCGGCGAGGGGGAAGTCTCATGGTTTTTCTCGAGTTGCGGCGGGAACCTGGGGTATATTCTCGAGTTACGACGGGGATGGCCCTTCCACCCACGTGTTTGTTCAGCGACGTCAGGACTCCTGCCTAGTTGCGAGGGACATCTCGGGATTCTCCTCGAGGCTTGGCAGGGCAATTGGGACGCCTCTCCAGCTGAGGCGGTAAACCAAGGGTCCCTTTCCACGTGCCACAGGAATCCTGGGACTCCTATCAAGTTTCACGAGGAGTCATGCATCGTCTCCTTTGGAGGCACTGATCTCCAGGTACCTCTGGAGTTTTCAAAGGATGTGAGGCCTCCGTTCGCGATGAAGTGGGGAACTAGGTGTTTCTCTGTGGTCTCCACAGGGGATTCAGACATCCTTTCTTCTTGGGAGATGCAAGACGAGCCTGCATTCAAGTCACTGCAGGGATATCCGGCCTTATTTCGAGTAAAGGCATCGCGGTCTCCATTCCACTTGAGGCCGCAAACTCAGGGTCCCTCTCACATACCTAGAGCTGAGAGAAGCCTCCTCTTGAGGTGCTTGTGGTAAGGTGGTATTCCTCTGGAGTCGAAGCCTGGGACTAACCTCTCATCTCGAGTTGATTTTTGGTCCACGGAGCTCTTTCGTGTTGCTACAGTGACCTCAGGATGCCTCTAGCCTTGAAACAGTGTTCTTGGGGTTTCTCTGGAGTGCCATCAAGGAAATCAAGGCTACTTTCATGTTTGTTCTGCAACACGGAATTGCTCTGCATGCAGTGCAGGGGAATCGTGCCTCATCTCGCGGCGAGGGGGAAGTCTCATGGTTTTTCTCGAGTTGCGGCGGGAACCTGGGGTATATTCTCGAGTTACGACGGGGATGGCCCTTCCACACACGTTTTTCTTCAGCGACGTCAGGACTCCTGCCTAGTTGCGAGGGACAATTCGGGATTCTCCTCGAGGCTTGGCAGATCAATTGGGACGCCTCTCCAGCTGAGGCGGGAGACCAAGGGTCCCTTTCCACGTGCCACAGGTATCCTGGGAATCCTATCAAGTTTCACGAGGAGTCAGGCATCGTCTCCTTTGGAGGCACTGATCTCCGCGTACCTCTGGAGTTTTCAAAGGATGTGAGGCCTCCGGTCGCCATGAGGTGGGGAACTAGGTCTTTCTCTGTGGTCTCCACAGGGGATTCAGACATCCTTTCTTCTTGGGAGATGCAAGACGAGCCTGCATTCAAGTCACTGCAGGGATATCCGGCCTTATTTCGAGTAAAGGCATCGCGGTGTCCATTCCACTTGAGGCCGCAAACTCAGGGTCCCTCTCACATACCTAGAGCTGAGAGAAGCCTCCTCTTGAGGTGCTTGTGGTAAGGTGGTATTCCTCTGGAGTCGAAGCCTGGGACTAACCTCTCATCTCGAGTTGATTTTTGGTCCACGGAGCTCTTTCGTGTTGCTACAGTGACCTCAGGATGCCTCTAGCCTTGAAACAGTGTTCTTGGGGTTTCTCTGGAGTGCCATCAAGGAAATCAAGGCTACTTTCATGTTTGTTCTGCAACACGGAATTGCTCTGCATGCAGTGCAGGGGAATCGTGCCTCATCTCGCGGCGAGGGGGAAGTCTCATGGTTTTTCTCGAGTTGCGGCGGGAACCTGGGGTATATTCTCGAGTTACGACGGGGATGGCCCTTCCACCTACGTGTTTGTTCAGCGACGTCAGACTCCTGCTTAGTTGTGAGAGACAACACGGGATTCTCCTCGAGGCTTGGCAGGGCAATTGGGACGCCTCTCCAGCTGAGGCGGGAGACCAAGGGTCCCTTTCCACGTGCCACAGTAATCCTGGGACTCCTATCAAGTTTCACGAGGAGTCAGGCATCGTCTCCTTTGGAGGCACTGATCACCGCGTACCTCTGGAGTTTTCAAAGGATGTGAGGCCTCCGGTCGCGATGAGGTGGGGAACTAGGTGTTTCTCTGCGGTCTCCACAGGGGATTCAGACATCCGTTCATCTTGGGAGATGCCAGACGAGCCTGCATTCAAGTCACTGCAGGGACATCCGGCCTTATTTTGCGTCAGGGCATTGCAGTGCCATTCCACTTGAGGCCCCAAAATCAGGGTCCCTCTCACATACCTAGAGCTGAGAGAAGCCTCCTCTTGAGGTGCTTGTGGTAAGGTGGTATTCCCCTGGAGTCGAAGCCAGGGACTAACCTCTCATCTCGAGTTGATTTTTGGTCTACGGAGCTCTTTCGTGTTGCTACAGTGACCTCAGGATCCCTCTAGCCTTGAAACAGCGTTCTTGGGGTTTCTCTGGAGTGCCATCAAGGAAATCAAGGCTCCTTTCATGTGTGATGTGCAACACGGAATTGCTCTGCACGCAGTGCGGGGGAATCGGGCCTCATCTCGCGGCGAGGGGGAAGTCTCATGGTTTTTCTCGAGTTGCGGCGGGAACCTGGGGTATATTCTCGAGTTACGACGGGGATGGCCCTTCCACCCACGTATTTGTTCAGCGACGTCAGGACTCCTGCCTAGTTGCGAGGGACAACTCGGGATTCTCCTCGAGGCTTGGCAGGGCAATTGGGACGCCTCTCCAGCTGAGGTCGGAGAACAAGGGTCCCTTTCCACGTGCCACAGGAATCCTGGGACTCCTATCAAGTTTCACGAAGAGTCAGGCATCGTCTCCTTTGGAGGCACTGATCTCCACGTACCTCTTGAGTTTTCAAAGGATGTGAGGCCTCCGGTCGCGATGAGGTGTGGAACTAGGTCTTTCTCTGTGGTCTCCACAGGGGATTCAGACATCCTTTCGTCTTGGGAGATGCAAGACAAGCCTGCATTCAAGTCACTGCAGGGATATCCGGCCTTATTTCGAGTCAGGGCATCGTGGTCTCCATTCCACTTGAGGCCGCAAACTCAGGGTCCCTCTCACATACCTAGAGCTGAGAGAAGCCTCCTCTTGAGGTGCTTGTGGTAAGGTGATATTCCTCTGGAGTCGAAGCCAGGGACTAACCTCTCATCTCGAGTTGATTTTTGGTCCACGGAGCTCTTTCATGTTGCTACAGTGACCTCAGGATCGCTCTAGCCTTGAAACAGTGTTCTTTGGGTTTCTCTGGAGTGCCATCAAGGAAATCAAGGCTCCTTTCATGTGAGATGTGCAACACGGAATTGCTCTGCACTCAGTGCAGGGGAATCTGGCCTCATCTCGCGGCGAGGGGGAAGTCTCATGGTTTTTCTCGAGTTGCAGTGGGAACCTGGGGTATATTCTCGAGTTACGACGGGGATGGCCCTTCCACACACGTTTTTCTTCAGCGACGTCAGGACTCCTGCCTAGTTGCGAGGGACAATTCGGGATTCTCCTCGAGGCTTGGCAGATCAATTGGGACGCCTCTCCAGCTGAGGCGGGAGACCAAGGGTCCCTTTCCACATGCCACAGGTATCCTGGGAATCCTATCAAGTTTCACGAGGAGTCAGGCATCGTCTCCTTTGGAGGCACTGATCTCCGCGTACCTCTGGAGTTTTCAAAGGATGTGAGGCCTCCGGTCGCGATGAGGTGGGGAACTAGGTCTTTCTCTGTGGTCTCCACAGGGGATTCAGACATCCTTTCATCTTTGGAGATGCAAGACGAGCCTGCATTCAAGTCACTGCAGGGATAACCGGCCTTATTTTGCGTCAGGGCATCGCAGTGTCCATTCCACTTGAGGCCGCAAACTCAGGGTCCCTCTCACATACTTAGAGCTGAGAGAAGCCTCCTCTTGAGGTGCTTGTGGTATGGTGGTATTCCTCTGGAATCGAAGCCAGGGATTAACCTCTCATCTCGAGTTGATTTTTGGTCCACGGAGCTCTTTCGTGTTGCTACAGTGACCTCAGGATGCCTCTAGCCTTGAAACAGTGTTCTTGGGGTTTCTCTGGAGTGCCATCAAGGAAATCAAGGCTACTTTCATGTTTGTTCTGCAACACGGAATTGCTCTGCATGCAGTGCAGGGGAATCGTGCCTCATCTCGCGGCGAGGGGGAAGTCTCATGGTTTTTCTCGAGTTGCGGCGGGAACCTGGGGTATATTCTCGAGTTACGACGGGGATGGCCCTTCCACCTACGTGTTTGTTCAGCGACGTCAGACTCCTGCTTAGTTGTGAGAGACAACACGGGATTCTCCTCGAGGCTTGGCAGGGCAATTGGGACGCCTCTCCAGCTGAGGCGGGAGACCAAGGGTCCCTTTCCACGTGCCACAGTAATCCTGGTACTCCTATCAAGTTTCACGAGGAGTCAGGCATCGTCTCCTTTGGAGGCACTGATCTCCGCGTACCTCTGGAGTTTTCAAAGGATGTGAGGCCTCCGGTCGCGATGAGGTGGGAAACTAGGTGTTTCTCTGCGGTCTCCACAGGGGATTCAGACATCCGTTCATCTTGGGAGATGCCAGACGAGCCTGCATTCAAGTCACTGCAGGGACATCCGGCCTTATTTTGCGTCAGGGCATTGCAGTGCCATTCCACTTGAGGCCCCAAAATCAGGGTCCCTCTCACATACCTAGAGCTGAGAGAAGCCTCCTCTTGAGGTGCTTGTGGTAAGGTGGTATTCCCCTGGAGTCGAAGCCAGGGACTAACCTCTCATCTCGAGTTGATTTTTGGTCTACGGAGCTCTTCCGTGTTGCTACAGTGACCTCAGGATCCCTCTAGCCTTGAAACAGCGTTCTTGGGGTTTCTCTGGAGTGCCATCAAGGAAATCAAGGCTCCTTTCATGTGTGATGTGCAACACGGAATTGCTCTGCACGCAGTGCGGGGGAATCGGGCCTCATCTCGCGGCGAGGGGGAAGTCTCATGGTTTTTCTCGAGTTGCGGCGGGAACCTGGGGTATATTCTCGAGTTACGACGGGGATGGCCCTTCCACCCACGTATTTGTTCAGCGACGTCAGGACTCCTGCCTAGTTGCGAGGGACAACTCGGGAATCTCCTCGAGGCTTGGCAGGGCAATTGGGACGCCTCTCCAGCTGAGGCGGGAGACCAAGGGTCCCTTTCCACGTGCCACAGGAATCCTGGGACTCCTATCAAGTTTCACGAGGAGTCAGGCATCATCTCCTTTGGAGGCACTGATCTCCGCATACCTCTGGAGTTTTCAAAGGATGTGAGGCCTCCGGTCGCCATGACGTGGGGAACTAGGTCTTTCTCTGTGGTCTCCACAGGGGATTCAGACATCCTTTCGTCTTGGGAAATGCAAGACGAGCCTGCATTCAAGTCACTGCAGGGATATCCGGCCTTATTTTGAGCCAGGGCATCGCGGTGTCCATTCCACTTGAGGCCGCAAACTCAGGGTCCCTCTCACATACCTAGAGCTGAGAGAAGCCTCCACTTGAGGTGCTTGTGGTAAGGTGGTATTCCTCTGGAGTCGAAGCCAGGGACTAACCTCTCATCTCGAGTTGATTCTTGGTCCACGGAGCTCTTTCGTGTTGCTACATTGACCTCAGGATCCCTCTAGCCTTGAAACAGTGTTCTTGGGGTTTCTCTGGAGTGCCATGAAGGAAATCAAGGCTCCTTTCATGTGTGATGTGCAACACGGAATTGCTCTGCATGCCGTGCAGGGGAATCGGGCCTCATCTCGCGGCGAGGGGGAAGTCTCATGGTTTTTCTCGAGTTGCGGCGGGAACCTGGGGTATATTCTCGAGTTACGACGGGGATGGCCCTTCCACCCACGTGTTTGTTCAGGGACGTCAGGACTCCTGCCTAGTTGCGAGGGACAACTCGGGATTCTCCTCGAGGCTTGGCAGGGCAATTGGGACGCCTCTCCAGCTGAGGCGGGAGACCAAGGGTCCCTTTCCACGTGCCACAGGAATCCTGGGACTCCTATCAAGTTTCACGAGGAGTCAGGCATCGTCTCCTTTGGAGGCACTGATCTCCGCGTACCTCTGGAGTTTTCAAAGGATGTGAGGCCTCCGGTCACGATGAGGTGGGGAACTAGGTCTTTCTCTGTGGTCTCCACAGGGGATTCAGACATCCTTTCTTCTTGGGAGATGCAAGACGAGCCTGTATTTAAATCACTGCAGGTATATCCGGCCTTATTTCAAGTCAGTGCATCGCGGTGTCCATTCCACTTGAGGCCGCAAACTCAGGGTCCCTCTCACATACCTAGAGCTGAGAGAAGCCTCCTCTTGAGGTGCTTGTGGTAAGGTGGTATTCCTCTGGAGTCGAAGCCAGGGACTAACCTCTCATCTCGAGTTGATTTTTGGTCCACGGAGCTCTTTCGTGTTGCTACAGTGACCTCAGGATTCCTCTAGCCTTGATACAGTGTTCTTCGGGTTTCTCTGGAGTGCCATCAAGGAAATCAAGGCTCCTTTCATGTGTGATGTGCAACATGGAATTGCTCTGCACGCAGTGCAGGGAAATCGGGCCTCATCTCGCGGCGAGGGGGAAGTCTCATGGTTTTTCTCGAGTTGCGGCGGGAACCTGGGGTATATTCTCGAGTTACGACGGGGATGGCCCTTCCACACACGTGTTTGTTCAGCGACGTCAGGACTCCTGCCTAGTTGCGAGGGACAACTCGGGGTTCTCCTCGAGGCTTGGCAGGGCAATTGGGACGCCTCTCCAGCTGAGGCGGGAGACCAAGGGTCCCTTTCCACGTGCCACAGGAATCCTGGGACTCCTATCAAGTTTCATGAGGAGTCAGGCATCGTTTCCTTTGGAGGCACTGATCTCCGCATACCTCTGGGGTTTTCACAGGATGTGAAGCCTCCGGTTGCGATGAGATGGGAAACTAGGTCTTTCTCTGTGGTCTCCACAGGGGATTCAGACATCCTTTCGTTTTGGGAGATACAAGACGAGCCTGCATTCAAGTCACTGCAGGGATTTCCGGCCTTATTTCCAGTCAGGGCATCGCGGTGTCCATTCCACTTGAGGCCGCAAACTCAGGGTCCCTCTCACATACGTAGAGCTGAGAGAAGCCTCCTCTTGAGGTGCTTGTGGTAAGGTGGTATTCCTCTGGAGTCGAAGCCAGGGACTAACCTGTCATCTCGAGTTGATTTTTGGTCCACGGAGCTCTTTCGTGTTGCTACAGTGACCTCAGGATCCCTCTAGCCTTGAAACAGTGTTCTTGGGGTTTCTCTGGAGTGCCATCAAGGAAATCTAGGCTCCTTTCATGTATGATGTGCAACACGGAATTGCTCTGCATGCAGTGCAGGGGAATCGGGCCTCATCTCGCGGCGAGGGGGAAGTCTCATGGTTTTTCTCGAGTTGCGGCGGGAACCTGGGGTATATTCTCGAGTTACGACGGGGATGGCCCTTCCACCCACGTGTTTGTTCAGTGACGTCAGGACTCCTGCCTAGTTGCGAGGGACAACTCGGGATTCTCCTCGAGGCTTGGCAGGGCAATTGGGACGCCTCTCCAGCTGAGGCGGTAAACCAAGGGTCCCTTTCCACGTGCCACAGGAATCCTGGGACTCCTATCAAGTTTCACGAGGAGTCATGCATCGTCTCCTATGGAGGCACTGATCTCCGCGTACCTCTGGAGTTTTCAAAGGATGTGAGGCCTCCGTTCGCGATGAAGTGGGGAACTAGGTGTTTCTCTGTGGTCTCCACAGGGGATTCAGACATCCTTTCGTCTTGGGAGATGCAAGACGAGCCTGCATTCAAGTCACTGCAGGGATATCCGGCCTTATTTCGAGTAAAGGCATCGCGGTGTCCATTCCACTTGAGGCCGCAAACTTAGGGTCCCTCTCACATACCTAGAGCTGAGAGAAGCCTCCTCTTGAGCTTCTTGTGGTAAGGTGGTATTCCTCTGGAGTCGAAGCCAGGGACTAACCTCTCATCTCGAGTTGATTTTTGGTCCACGGAGCTCTTTCATGTTGCTACAGTGACCTCAGGATCGCTCTAGCCTTGAAACAGTGTTCTTTGGGTTTCTCTGGAGTGCCATCAAGGAAATCAAGGCTCCTTTCATGTGAGATGTGCAACACGGAATTGCTCTGCACTCAGTGCAGGGGAATCTGGCCTCATCTCGCGGCGAGGGGGAAGTCTCATGGTTTTTCTCGAGTTGCAGTGGGAACCTGGGGTATATTCTCGAGTTACGACGGGGATGGCCCTTCCACACACGTTTTTCTTCAGCGACGTCAGGACTCCTGCCTTGTTGCGAGGGACAATTCGGGATTCTCCTCGAGGCTTGGCAGATCAATTGGGACGCCTCTCCAGCTGAGGCGGGAGACCAAGGGTCCCTTTCCACGTGCCACAGGTATCCTGGGAATCCTATCAAGTTTCACGAGGAGTCAGGCATCGTCTCCTTTGGAGGCACTGATCTCCGCGTACCTCTGGAGTTTTCAAAGGATGTGAGGCCTCCGGTCGCGATGAGGTGGGGAACTAGGTCTTTCTCTGTGGTCTCCACAGGGGATTCAGACATCCTTTCATCTTTGGAGATGCAAGACGAGCCTGCATTCAAGTCACTGCAGGGATAACCGGCCTTATTTTGCGTCAGGGCATCGCAGTGTCCATTCCACTTGAGGCCGCAAACTCAGGGTCCCTCTCACATACTTAGAGCTGAGAGAAGCCTCCTCTTGAGGTGCTTGTGGTATGGTGGTATTCCTCTGGAATCGAAGCCAGGGATTAACCTCTCATCTCGAGTTGATTTTTGGTCCACGGAGCTCTTTCGTGTTGCTACAGTGACCTCAGGATGCCTCTAGCCTTGAAACAGTGTTCTTGGGGTTTCTCTGGAGTGCCATCAAGGAAATCAAGGCTACTTTCATGTTTGTTCTGCAACACGGAATTGCTCTGCATGCAGTGCAGGGGAATCGTGCCTCATCTCGCGGCGAGGGGGAAGTCTCATGGTTTTTCTCGAGTTGCGGCGGGAACCTGGGGTATATTCTCGAGTTACGACGGGGATGGCCCTTCCACCTACGTGTTTGTTCAGCGACGTCAGACTCCTGCTTAGTTGTGAGAGACAACACGGGATTCTCCTCGAGGCTTGGCAGGGCAATTGGGACGCCTCTCCAGCTGAGGCGGGAGACCAAGGGTCCCTTTCCACGTGCCACAGTAATCCTGGTACTCCTATCAAGTTTCACGAGGAGTCAGGCATCGTCTCCTTTGGAGGCACTGATCTCCGCGTACCTCTGGAGTTTTCAAAGGATGTGAGGCCTCCGGTCGCGATGAGGTGGGAAACTAGGTGTTTCTCTGCGGTCTCCACAGGGGATTCAGACATCCGTTCATCTTGGGAGATGCCAGACGAGCCTGCATTCAAGTCACTGCAGGGACATCCGGCCTTATTTTGCGTCAGGGCATTGCAGTGCCATTCCACTTGAGGCCCCAAAATCAGGGTCCCTCTCACATACCTAGAGCTGAGAGAAGCCTCCTCTTGAGGTGCTTGTGGTAAGGTGGTATTCCCCTGGAGTCGAAGCCAGGGACTAACCTCTCATCTCGAGTTGATTTTTGGTCCACGGAGCTCTTTTGTGTTGCTACAGTGACCTCAGGATCCCTCAACCTTGAAACAGTGTTCCTGGGGTTTCTCTGGAGTGCCATCAAGGAAATCAAGGCTCCTTTCATGTGTGATGTGCAACACGGAATTGCTCTGCACGCAGTGCAGGGGAATCGGGCCTCATCTCGCGGCGAGGGGGAAGTCTCATGGTTTTTCTCGAGTTGCGGCGGGAACCTGGGGTATATTCTCGAGTTACGACGGGGATGGCCCTTCCACCCACGTGTTTGTTCAGCGACGTCAGGACTCCTGCCTAGTTGGGAGGGACAACTCGGGAATCTCCTCGAGGCTTGGCAGGGCAATTGGGACGCCTCTCCAGCTGAGGTGGGAGACCAAGGGTCCCTTTCCACGTGCCACAGGAATCCTGGGACTCCTATCAAGTTTCACGAGGAGTCAGGCATCGTCTCCTTTGGAGGCACTGATCTCCGCGTACCTCTGGAGTTTTCAAAGGATGTGAGGCCTCCGGTCGGGATGAGGTGGGGACTAGGTCTTTCTCTGTGGTCTACACAGGTGATTCAGACATCCTTTCGTCTTGGGAGATGCAAGACGAGCCTGCATTCAAGTCACTGCAGCGATATCCGGCCTTATTTCGAGTCAGGGCATCGCGGTGTCCATTCCACTTGAGGCCGCAAACTCAGGGTCCCTCTCACATAGCTAGAGCTGAGAGAAGCCTCCTCTTGAGGTGCTTGTGGTAAGGTGGTATTCCTCTGGAGTCGAACCCAGGGACTAACCTCTCATCTCGAGTTGATTTTTAGTCCACGGAGCTCTTTCGTGTTGCTACAGTGACCTCAGGATCCCTCTAGCCTTGAAACAGTGTTTTTGGGGTTTCTCTGGAGTGCCATCAAGGAAATCAAGGCTCCTTTCATGTGTGATGTGCAACACGGAATTGCTCTGCACGCAGTGCAGGGGAATCGGGCCTCATCTCGCGGCGAGGGGGAAGTCTCATGGTTTTTCTCGAGTTGCGGCGGGAACCTGGGGTATATTCCCGAGTTACGACGGGGATGGCCCTTCCACCCACGTATTTGTTCAGCGACGTCAGGACTCCTGCCTAGTTGCGAGGGACAACTCGGGATTCTCCTCGAGGATTGGCAGGGCAATTGGGACGCCTCTCCAGCTGAGGTCGGAGAACAAGGGTCCCTTTCCACGTGCCACAGGAATCCTGGGACTCCTATCAAGTTTCACGAGGAGTCAGGCATCGTCTCCTTTGGAGGCACTGATCTCTGTGTACCTCTGGAGTTTTCAAAGGATGTGAGGCCTCCGGTCGCGATGAGGTGGCGAACTAGGTCTTTCTCTGTGGTCTCCACAGGGGATTCAGACATCCTTTCTTTTTGGGAGATGCAAGACGAGCCTGCATTTACATCACTGCAGGGATATCCGGCCTTATTTCAAGTCAGTGCATCGCGGTGTCCATTCCACTTGAGGCCTCAAACTCAGGGTCCCTCTCACATACCTAGAGCTGAGAGAAGCCTCCTCTTGAGGTGCTTGTGGTAAGGTGGTATTCCTCTGGAGTCGAAGCCAGGGACTAACCTCTCATCTCGAGTTGATTTTTGGTCCACGGAGCTCTTTCATGTTGCTACAGTGACCTCAGGATTCCTCTAGCCTTGATACAGTGTTCTTCGGGTTTCTCTGGAGTGCCATCAAGGAAATCAAGGCTCTTTTCCTGTGTGATGTGCAAGACGGAATTGCTCTGCACGCAGTGCAGGGAAATCGGGCCTCATCTCGCGGCGAGGGGGAAGTCTCATGGTTTTTCTCGAGTTGCGGCGGGAACCTGGGGTATATTCTCGAGTTAAGACGGGGATGGCCCTTCCACACACGTGTTTGTTCAGCGACGGCAGGACTCCTGCCTAGTTGCGAGGGACAACTCGGGATTCTCCTCGAGGCTTGGCAGGGCAATTGGGACGCCTCTCCAGCTGAGGCGGGAGACCAAGGGTCCCTTTCCACGTGCCACAGGAATCCTGGGACTCCTATCAAGTTTCACGAGGAGTCAGGCATCGTTTCCTTTGGAGGCACTGATCTCCGCATACCTCTGGGGTTTTCACAGGATGTGAGGCCACCGGTTGCGATGAGATGGGAAACTAGGTCTTTCTCTGTGGTCTCCACAGGGGATTCAGACATCCTTTCGTTTTGGGAGATACAAGACGAGCCTGCATTCAAGTCACTGCAGGGATATCCGGGCTTATTTCCAGTCAGGGCATCGCGGTGTCCATTCCACTTGAGGCCGCAAACTCAGGGTCCCTCTCACATACCTAGAGCTGAGAGAAACCTCCTCTTGAGGTGCTTGTGGTAAGGTGGTATTCCTCTGGAGTCGAAGCCAGGGACTAACCTCTCATCTCGAGTTGATTTTTGGTCCACGGAGCTCTTTCGTGTTGCTACAGTGACCTCAGGATTCCTCTAGCCTTGAAACACTGTTCTTGGGGTTTCTCTGGAGTGCCATCAAGGAAATCAAGGCTCCTTTCATGTATGATGTGCAACACGGAATTGCTCTGCACTCAGTGCAGGGGAATCGGGCCTCATCTCGCGGCGAAGGGGAAGTCTCATGGTTTTTCTCGAGTTGCGGCGGGAACCTGGGGTATATTCTCGAGTTACGACGGGGATGGCCCTTCCACCCACGTGTTTGTTCAGTGACGTCAGGACTCCTGCCTAGTTGCGAGGGACAACTCGGGATTCTCCTCGAGGCTTGGCAGGGCAATTGGGACGCCTCTCCAGCTGAGGCGGGAGACCAAGTGTCCCTTTCCATGTGCCACAGGAATCCTGGGACTCCTATCAAGTTTCACGAGGAGTCAGGCATCGTCTCCTTTGGAGGCACTGATCTCCGCATACCTCTGGGGTTTTCACAGGATGTGAAGCCACCGGTTGCGATGAGATGGGAAACTAGGTCTTTCTCTGTGGTCTCCACAGGGGATTCAGACATCCTTTCGTTTTGGGAGATACAAGACGAGCCTGCATTCAAGTCACTGCAGGGATATCCGGGCTTATTTCCAGTCAGGGCATCGCGGTGTCCATTCCACTTGAGGCCGCAAACTCAGGGTCCCTCTCACATACCTAGAGCTGAGAGAAACCTCCTCTTGAGGTGCTTGTGGTAAGGTGGTATTCCTCTGGAGTCGAAGCCAGGGACTAACCTCTCATCTCGAGTTGATTTTTGGTCCACGGAGCTCTTTCGTGTTGCTACAGTGACCTCAGGATCCCTCTAGCCTTGAAACAGCGTTCTTGGGGTTTCTCTGGAGTGCCATCAAGGAAATCAAGGCTCCTTTCATGTATGATGTGCAACACGGAATTGCTCTGCATGCAGTGCAGGGGAATCGGGCCTCATCTCGCGGCGAAGGGGAAGTCTCATGGTTTTTCTCGAGTTGCGGCGGGAACCTGGGGTATATTCTCGAGTTACGACGGGGATGGCCCTTCCACCCACGTGTTTGTTCAGTGACGTCAGGACTCCTGCCTAGTTGCGAGGGACAACTCGGGATTCTCCTCGAGGCTTGGCAGGGCAATTGGGACGCCTCTCCAGCTGAGGCGGGAGACCAAGTGTCCCTTTCCATGTGCCACAGGAATCCTGGGACTCCTATCAAGTTTCACGAGGAGTCAGGCATCGTCTCCTTTGGAGGCACTGATCTCTGTGTACCTCTGGAGTTTTCCAAGGATGTGAGGCCTCCAGTCGCCATGACGTGGGGAACTAGGTCTTTCTCTGTGGTCTCCACAGGGGATTCAGACATCCTTTCATCTTGGGATATGCAAGACGAGCCTGCATTCAAGTCACTGCAGGGATATCCGGCCTTATTTCATGTCAGTGCATCGCGGTGTCCATTCCACTTGAGACCGCAAAATCAGGGTCCCTCTCACATACCTAGAGCTGAAAGAAGCCTCCTCTTGAGGTGCTTGTGGTAAGTTGGTATTCCTCTGGATTAGAACCCAGGGACTAACCTCTCATCTCGAGTTGATTTTTGGTCCACGGAGCTCTTTCGTGTTGCTACAGTGACCTCAGGATCCCTCTAGCCTTGAAACAGTGTTCTTGGGGTTTCTCTGGAGTGCCATCAAGGAAATCAAGGCTCCTTTCATGTGTGATGTGCAACACGGAATTGCTCTGCACACAGTGTAGGGGAATCGGGCCTCATCTCGCGGCGAGGGGGAAGTCTCATGGTTTTTCTCGAGTTGCGGCGGGAACCTGGGGTATATTCCCGAGTTACGCCGGGGATGGCCCTTCCACACACGTGTTTCTTCAGCGACGTCAGGACTCCTGCCTAGTTGCGAGGGACAACTCGGGATTCTCCTCGAGGCTTGGCAGGGCAATTGGGACCCCTCTCCAGCTGAGGCGGGAGACCAAGGGTCCCTTTCCAAGTGCCACAGTAATCCTGGGACTCCTATCAAGTTTCACGAGGAGTCAGGCATCGTCTCCTTTGGAGGCACTGATCTCCGCGTACCTCTGGAGTTTTCAAAGGATGTGAGGTCTCCGGTCGCGATGAGGTGGGGAACTAGGTCTTTCTCTGTGGTCTCCACAGGGGATTCAGACATCCTTTCTTCTTGGGAGATGCAAGACGAGCCTGTATTTAAATCACTGCAGGTATATCCGGCCTTATTTCAAGTCAGTGCATCGCGGTGTCCATTCCACGTGAGGCCGCAAACTCAGGGTCCCTCTCACATAGCTAGAGCTGAGAGAAGCCTCCTCTTGAGGTGCTTGTGGTAAGGTGGTATTCCTCTGGAGTCGAAGCCAGGAACTAACCTCTCATCTCGAGTTGATTTTTGGTCCACGGAGCTCTTTCGTGTTGCTACAGTGACCTCAGGATTCCTCTAGCCTTGATACAGTGTTCTTCGGGTTTCTCTGGAGTGCCATCAAGGAAATCAAGGCTCCTTTCATGTGTGATGTGCAACATGGAATTGCTCTGCACGCAGTGCAGGGAAATCGGGCCTCATCTCGCGGCGAGGGGGAAGTCTCATGGTTTTTCTCGAGTTGCGGCGGGAACCTGGGGTATATTCTCGAGTTACGACGGGGATGGCCCTTCCACACACGTGTTTGTTCAGCGACGTCAGGACTCCTGCCTAGTTGCGAGGGACAACTCGGGATTCTCCTCGAGGCTTGGCAGGGCAATTGGGACGCCTCTCCAGCTGAGGCGGGAGACCAAGGGTCCCTTTCCACGTGCCACAGGAATCCTGGGACTCCTATCAAGTTTCATGAGGAGTCAGGCATCGTTTCCTTTGGAGGCACTGATCTCCACGTACCTCTGGGGTTTTCACAGGATGTGAAGCCTCCGGTTGCGATGAGATGGGAAACTAGGTCTTTCTCTGTGGTCTCCACAGGGGATTCAGACATCCTTTCGTTTTGGGAGATACAAGACGAGCCTGCATTCAAGTCACTGCAGGGATTTCCGGCCTTATTTCCAGTCAGGGCATCGCGGTGTCCATTCCACTTGAGGCCGCAAACTCAAGGTCCCTCTCACATACGTAGAGCTGAGAGAAGCCTCCTCTTGAGGTGCTTGTGGTAAGGTGGTATTCCTCTGGAGTCGAAGCCAGGGACTAACCTCTCATCTCGAGTTGATTTTTGGTCCACGGAGCTCTTTCGTGTTGCTACAGTGACCTCAGGATCCCTCTAGCCTTGAAACACTGTTCTTGGGGTTTCTCTGGAGTGCCATCAAGGAAATCTAGGCTCCTTTCATGTATGATGTGCAACACGGAATTGCTCTGCATGCAGTGCAGGGGAATCGGGCCTCATCTCGCGGCGAGGGGGAAGTCTCATGGTTTTTCTCGAGTTGCGGCGGGAACCTGGGGTATATTCTCGAGTTACGACGGGGATGGCCCTTCCACACACGTGTTTGTTCAGCGACGTCAGGACTCCTGCCTAGTTGCGAGGGACAACTCGGGATTCTCCTCGAGGCTTGGCAGGGCAATTGGGACGCCTCTCCAGCTGAGGCGGGAGACCAAGGGTCCCTTTCCACGTGCCACAGGAATCCTGGGACTCCTATCAAGTTTCACGAGGAGTCATGCATCGTCTCCTTTGGAGGCACTGATCTCCGCGTACCTCTGGAGTTTTCAAAGGATGTGAGGCCTCCGTTCGCGATGAAGTGGGGAACTAGGTGTATCTCTGTGGTCTCCACAGGGGATTCAGACATCCTTTCTTCTTGGGAGATGCAAGACGAGCCTGCATTCAAGTCACTGCAGGGATATCCGGCCTTATTTCGAGTAAAGGCATCGCGGTCTCCATTCCACTTGAGGCCGCAAACTCAGGGTCCCTCTCACATACCTAGAGCTGAGAGAAGCCTCCTCTTGAGGTGCTTGTGGTAAGGTGGTATTCCTCTGGAGTCGAAGCCTGGGACTAACCTCTCATCTCGAGTTGATTTTTGGTCCACGGAGCTCTTTCCTGTTGCTACAGTGACCTCAGGATGCCTCTAGCCTTGAAACAGTGTTCTTGGGGTTTCTCTGGAGTGCCATCAAGGAAATCAAGGCTCCTTTCATGTGTGATGTGCAACACGGAATTGCTCTGCATGCAGTGCAGGGGAATCGTGCCTCATCTCGCGGCGAGGGGGAAGTCTCATGGTTTTTCTCGAGTTGCGGCGGGAACCTGGGGTATATTCTCGAGTTACGACGGGGATGGCCCTTCCACCTACGTGTTTGTTCAGCGACGTCAGACTCCTGCTTAGTTGTGAGAGACAACACGGGATTCTCCTCGAGGCTTGGCAGGGCAATTGGGACGCCTCTCCAGCTGAGGCGGGAGACCAAGGGTCCCTTTCCACGTGCCACAGTAATCCTGGGACTCCTATCAAGTTTCACGAGGAGTCAGGCATCGTCTCCTTTGGAGGCACTGATCTCCGCGTACCTCTGGAGTTTTCAAAGGATGTGAGGCCTCCGGTCGCGATGAGGTGGGGAACTAGGTGTTTCTCTCCGGTCTCCACAGGGGATTCAGACATCCGTTCATCTTGGGAGATGCCAGACGAGCCTGCATTCAAGTCACTGCAGGGACATCCGGCCTTATTTTGCGTCAGGGCATTGCAGTGCCATTCCACTTGAGGCCCCAAAATCAGGGTCCCTCTCACATACCTAGAGCTGAGAGAAGCCTCCTCTTGAGGTGCTTGTGGTAAGGTGGTATTCCCCTGGAGTCGAAGCCAGGGACTAACCTCTCATCTCGAGTTGATTTTTGGTCTACGGAGCTCTTTCGTGTTGCTACAGTGACCTCAGGATCCCTCTAGCCTTGAAACAGCGTTCTTGGGGTTTCTCTGGAGTGCCATCAAGGAAATCAAGGCTCCTTTCATGTGTGATGTGCAACACGGAATTGCTCTCCACGCAGTGCGGGGGAATCGGGCCTCATCTCGCGGCGAGGGGGAAGTCTCATGGTTTTTCTCGAGTTGCGGCGGGAACCTGGGGTATATTCTCGAGTTACGACGGGGATGGCCCTTTCACCCACGTATTTGTTCAGCGACGTCAGGACTCCTGCCTAGTTGCGAGGGACAACTCGGGATTCTCCTCGAGGATTGGCAGGGCAATTGGGACGCCTCTCCAGCTGAGGTCGGAGAACAAGGGTCCCTTTCCACGTGCCACAGGAATCCTGGGACTCCTATCAAGTTTCACGAGGAGTCAGGCATCGTCTCCTTTGGAGGCACTGATCTCCACGTACCTCTTGAGTTTTCAAAGGATGTGAGGCCTCCGGTCGCGATGAGGTGTGGAACTAGGTCTTTCTCTGTGGTCTCCACAGGGGATTCAGACATCCTTTCGTCTTGGGAGATGCAAGACAAGCCTGCATTCAAGTCACTGCAGGGATATCCGGCCTTATTTCGAGTCAGGGCATCGTGGTCTCCATTCCACTTGAGGCCGCAAACTCAGGGTCCCTCTCACATACCTAGAGCTGAGAGAAGCCTCCTCTTGAGGTGCTTGTGGTAAGGTGGTATTCCTCTGGAGTCGAAGCCAGGGACTAACCTCTCATCTCGAGTTGATTTTTGGTCCACGGAGCTCTTTCGTGTTGCTACAGTGACCTCAGGATCCCTCTAGCCTTGAAACAGTGTTCTTGGGGTTTGTCTGGAGTGCCATCAAGGAAATCAAGGCTCCTTTCATGTGAGATGTGCAACACGGAATTGCTCTGCACTCAGTGCAGGGGAATCTGGCCTCATCTCGCGGCGAGGGGGAAGTCTCATGGTTTTTCTCGAGTTGCAGTGGGAACCTGGGGTATATTCTCGAGTTACGACGGGGATGGCCCTTCCACACACGTTTTTCTTCAGCGACGTCAGGACTCCTGCCTAGTTGCGAGGCACAATTCGGGATTCTCCTCGAGGCTTGGCAGATCAATTGGGACGCCTCTCCAGCTGAGGCGGGAGACCAAGGGTCCCTTTCCACGTGCCACAGGTATCCTGGGAATCCTATCAAGTTTCACGAGGAGTCAGGCATCGTCTCCTTTGGAGGCACTGATCTCCGCGTACCTCTGGAGTTTTCAAAGGATGTGAGGCCTCCGGTCGCCATGAGGTGGGGAACTAGGTCTTTCTCTGTGGTCTCCACAGGGGATTCACACATCCTTTCTTCTTGGGAGATGCAAGACGAGCCTGCATTCAAGTAACTGCAGGGATATCCGGCGTTATTTCGAGTAAAGGCATCGCGGTGTCCATTCCACTTGAGGCCGCAAACTCAGGGTCCCTCTCACATACCTAGAGCTGAGAGAAGCCTCCTCTTGAGGTGCTTGTGGTAAGGTGGTATTCCTCTGGAGTCGAAGCCAGGGACTAACCTCTCATCTCGAGTTGATTTTTGGTCCACGGAGCTCTTTCGTGTTGCTACAGTGACCTCAGGATGCCTCTAGCCTTGAAACAGTGTTCTTGGGGTTTCTCTGGAGTGCCATCAAGGAAATCAAGGCTACTTTCATGTTTGTTCTGCAACACGGAATTGCTCTGCATGCAGTGCAGGGGAATCGTGCCTCATCTCGCGGCGAGGGGGAAGTCTCATGGTTTTTCTCGAGTTGCGGCGGGAACCTGGGGTATATTCTCGAGTTACGACGGGGATGGCCCTTCCACCTACGTGTTTGTTCAGCGACGTCAGACTCCTGCTTAGTTGTGAGAGACAACACGGGATTCTCCTCGAGGCTTGGCAGGGCAATTGGGACGCCTCTCCAGCTGAGGCGGGAGACCAAGGGTCCCTTTCCACGTGCCAGAGGAATCCTGGGACTCCTATCAAGTTTCACGAGGCGTCAGGCATCGTCTCCTTTGGAGGCACTGATCTCCGCGTACCTCTGGAGTTTTCAAAGGATGTGAGGCCTCCGGTCGCGATGAGGTGGGGAACTAGGTGTTTCTCTGCGGTCTCCACAGGGGATTCAGACATCCGTTCATCTTGGGAGATGCCAGACGAGCCTGCATTCAAGTCACTGCAGGGACATCCGGCCTTATTTTGCGTCAGGGCATTGCAGTGCCATTCCACTTGAGGCCCCAAAATCAGGGTCCCTCTCACATACCTAGAGCTGAGAGAAGCCTCCTCTTGAGGTGCTTGTGGTAAGGTGGCATTCCCCTGGAGTCGAAGCCAGGGACTAACCTCTCATCTCGAGTTGATTTTTGGTCTACGGAGCTCTTTCGTGTTGCTACAGTGACCTCAGGATCCCTCTAGCCTTGAAACAGCGTTCTTGGGGTTTCTCTGGAGTGCCATCAAGGAAATCAAGGCTCCTTTCATGTGTGATGTGCAACACGGAATTGCTCTGCACGCAGTGCGGGGGAATCGGGCCTCATCTCGCGGCGAGGGGGAAGTCTCATGGTTTTTCTCGAGTTGCGGCGGGAACCTGGGGTATATTCTCGAGTTACGACGGGGATGGCCCTTCCACCCACGTATTTGTTCAGCGACGTCAGGACTCCTGCCTAGTTGCGAGGGACAACTCGGGATTCTCCTCGAGGCTTGGCAGGGCAATTGGGACGCCTCTCCAGCTGAGGTCGGAAAACAAGGGTCCCTTTCCACGTGCCACAGGAATCCTGGGACTCCTATCAAGTTTCACGAGGAGTCAGGCATCGTCTCCTTTGGAGGCACTGATCTCCACGTACCTCTTGAGTTTTCAAAGGATGTGAGGCCTCCGGTCGCGATGATGTGTGGAACTAGGTCTTTCTCTGTGGTCTCCACAGGGGATTCAGACATCCTTTCGTCTTGGGAGATGCAAGACAAGCCTGCATTCAAGTCACTGCAGGGATATCCGGCCTTATTTCGAGTCAGGGCATCGTGGTCTCCATTCCACTTGAGGCCGCAAACTCAGGGTCCCTCTCACATACCTAGAGCTGAGAGAAGCCTCCTCTTGAGGTGCTTGTGGTAAGGTGGTATTCCTCTGGAGTCGAAGCCAGGGACTAACCTCTCATCTCGAGTTGATTTTTGGTCCACGGAGCTCTTTCATGTTGCTACAGTGACCTCAGGATCGCTCTAGCCTTGAAACAGTGTTCTTTGGGTTTCTCTGGAGTGCCATCAAGGAAATCAAGGCTCCTTTCATGTGAGATGTGCAACACGGAATTGCTCTGCACTCAGTGCAGGGGAATCTGGCCTCATCTCGCGGCGAGGGGGAAGTCTCATGGTTTTTCTCGAGTTGCAGTGGGAACCTGGGGTATATTCTCGAGTTACGACGGGGATGGCCCTTCCACACACGTTTTTCTTCAGCGACGTCAGGACTCCTGCCTAGTTGCGAGGGACAATTCGGGATTCTCCTCGAGGCTTGGCAGATCAATTGGGACGCCTATCCAGCTGAGGCGGGAGACCAAGGGTCCCTTTCCACGTGCCACAGGTATCCTGGGAATCCTATCAAGTTTCACGAGGAGTCAGGCATCGTCTCCTTTGGAGGCACTGATCTCCGCGTACCTCTGGAGTTTTCAAAGGATGTGAGGCCTCCGGTCGCCATGAGGTGGGGAACTAGGTCTTTCTCTGTGGTCTCCACAGGGGATTCAGACATCCTTTCGTCTTGGGAGATGCAAGACGAGCCTGCATTCAAGTCACTGCGGGGATATCCGGCCTTATTTCACGTCTGTGCATCCCGGTGTTCATTCCACTTGAGGCCGCAAAATCAGGGTCCCTCTCACATACCTAGAGCTGAGAGAAGCCTCCTCTTGAGGTTCTTGTGGTAAGGTGGTATTCCTCTGGAGTCGAACCCAGGGACTAACCTCTCATCTCGAGTTGATTTTTGGTCCACGGAGCTCTTTCGTGTTGCTACAGTGACCTCAGGATCCCTCTAGCCTTAAAACAGTGTTCTTGGGGTTTCTCTGGAGTGCCATCAAGGAAATCAAGGCTCCTTTCATGTGTGATGTGCAACACGGAATTGCTCTGCACGCAGTGCAGGGGAATCGGGCCTCATCTCGCGGCGAGGGGGAAGTCTCATGGTTTTTCTCGAGTTGAGGCGGGAACCTGGGGTATATTCTCGAGTTACGACGGGGATGGCCCATCCACACACGTGTTTGTTCAGCGACGGCAGGACTCCTGCCTAGTTGCGAGGGACAACTCGGGATTCTCCTCGAGGCTTGGCAGGGCAATTGGGACGCCTCTCCAGCTGAGGCGGGAGACCAAGGGTCCCTTTCCACGTGCCACAGGAATCCTGGGACTCCTATCAAGTTTCACGAGGAGTCAGGCATCGTCTCCTTTGGAGGCACTGATCTCCGCGTACCTCTGGAGTTTTCAAAGGATGTGAGGCCTCCGGTCGCGATGAGGTGGGGAACTAGGTCTTTCTCTGTGGTCTCCACAGGGGATTCAGACATCCTTTCTTTTTGGGAGATGCAAGATGAGCCTGCATTTAAATCACTGCAGGGATATCCGGCCTTATTTCAAGTCAGTGCATCGCGGTGTCCATTCCACTTGAGGCCTCAAACTCAGGGTCCCTCTCACATACCTAGAGCTGAGAGAAGCCTCCTCTTGAGGTGCTTGTGGTAAGGTGGTATTCCTCTGGAGTCGAAGCCAGGGACTAACCTCTCATCTCGAGTTGATTTTTGGTCCACGGAGCTCTTTCATGTTGCTACAGTGACCTCAGGATTCCTCTAGCCTTGATACAGTGTTCTTCGGGTTTCTCTGGAGTGCCATCAAGGAAATCAAGGCTCTTTTCCTGTGTGATGTGCAACACGGAATTGCTCTGCACGCAGTGCAGGGAAATCGGGCCTCATCTCGCGGCGAGGGGGAAGTCTCATGGTTTTTCTCGAGTTGCGGCGGGAACCTGGGGTATATTCTCGAGTTAAGACGGGGATGGCCCTTCCACACACGTGTTTGTTCAGCGACGGCAGGACTACTGCCTAGTTGCGAGGGCCAACTCGGGATTCTCCTCGAGGCTTGGCAGGGCAATTGGGACGCCTCTCCACCTGAGGCGGGAGACCAAGGATCCCTTTCCACGTGCCACAGGAATCCTGGGACTCCTATCAAGTTTCACGAGGAGTCAGGCATCGTCTCCTTTGGAGGCACTGATGTCCGCGTACCTCTGGAGTTTTCAAAGGATGTGAGGCCTCCGGTCGCGATGAAGTGGGGAACTAGGTCTTTCTCTGTGGTCTCCACAGGGGATTCAGACATCCTTTCTTCTTGGGAGATGCAAGACGAGCCTGCATTCAAGTCACTGCAGGGATATCCGGCCTTATTTCGAGTCAGGGCATCGCGGTGTCCATTCCACTTGAGGCCGCAAACTCAGGGTCCCTCTCACATACCTAGAGCTGAGAGAAGCCTCCTCTTGAGGTGCTTGTGGTAAGGTGGTATTCCTCTGGAGTCGAAGCCAGGGACTAACCTCTCATCTCGAGTTGATTTTTGGTCCACGGAGCTCTTTCATGTTGCTACAGTCACCTCAGGATCCCTCTAGCCTTGAAACAGTGTTCTTGGGGTTTCTCTGGAGTGCCATCAAGGAAATCAAGGCTCCTTTCATGTGTGATGTGCAACACGGAATTGCTCTGCACGCAGTGCAGGGGAATCGGGCCTCATCTCGCGGCGAAGGGGAGGTCTCATGGTTTTTCTCGAGTTGCGGCGGGAACCTGGGGTATATTCTCGAGTAACGACGGGGATGGCCCTTCCACCCACGTGTTTGTTCAGTGACGTCAGGACTCCTGCCTAGTTGCGAGGGACAACTCGGGATTCTCCTCGAGGCTTCGCAGGGCAATTGGGACGCCTCTCCAGCTGAGGCGGGAGACCAAGTGTCCCTTTCCATGTGCCACAGGAATCCTGGGACTCCTATCAAGTTTCACGAGGAGTCAGGCATCGTCTCCTTTGGAGGCACTGATCTCCGCGTACCTCTGGAGTTTTCAAAGGATGTGAGGCCTCCGGTCACGATGAGGTGGGGAACTAGGTCTTTCTCTGTGGTCTCCACAGGGGATTCAGACATCCTTTCTTCTTGGGAGATGCAAGACGAGCCTGTATTTAAATCACTGCAGGTATATCCGGCCTTATTTCAAGTCAGTGCATCGCGGTGTCCATTCCACTTGAGGCCGCAAACTCAGGGTCCCTCTCACATACCTAGAGCTGAGAGAAGCCTCCTCTTGAGGTGCTTGTGGTAAGGTGGTATTCCTCTGGAGTCGAAGCCAGGGACTAACCTCTCATCTCGAGTTGATTTTTGGTCCACGGAGCTCTTTCGTGTTGCTACAGTGACCTCAGGATTCCTCTAGCCTTGATACAGTGTTCTTCGGGTTTCTCTGGAGTGCCATCAAGGAAATCAAGGCTCCTTTCATGTGTGATGTGCAACATGGAATTGCTCTGCACGCAGTGCAGGGAAATCGGGCCTCATCTCGCGGCGAGGGGGAAGTCTCATGGTTTTTCTCGAGTTGCGGCGGGAACCTGGGGTATATTCTCGAGTTACGACGGGGATGGCCCTTCCACACACGTGTTTGTTCAGCGACGTCAGGACTCCTGCCTAGTTGCGAGGGACAACTCGGGGTTCTCCTCGAGGCTTGGCAGGGCAATTGGGACGCCTCTCCAGCTGAGGCGGGAGACCAAGGGTCCCTTTCCACGTGCCACAGGAATCCTGGGACTCCTATCAAGTTTCATGAGGAGTCAGGCATCGTTTCCTTTGGAGGCACTGATCTCCGCGTACCTCTGGGGTTTTCACAGGATGTGAAGCCTCCGGTTGCGATGAGATGGGAAACTAGGTCTTTCTCTGTGGTCTCCACAGGGGATTCAGACATCCTTTCGTTTTGGGAGATACAAGACGAGCCTGCATTCAAGTCACTGCAGGGATTTCCGGCCTTATTTCCAGTCAGGGCATCGCGGTGTCCATTCCACTTGAGGCCGCAAACTCAGGGTCCCTCTCACATACCTAGAGCTGAGAGAAGCCTCCTCTTGAGCTTCTTGTGGTAAGGTGGTATTCCTCTGGAGTCGAAGCCAGGGACTAACCTCTCATCTCGAGTTGATTTTTGGTCCACGGAGCTCTTTCATGTTGCTACAGTGACCTCAGGATCCCTCTAGCCTTGAAACAGTGTTCCTTGGGTTTCTCTGGAGTGCCATCAAGGAAATCAAGGCTCCTTTCATGTGAGATGTGCAACACGGAATTGCTCTGCACTCAGTGCAGGGGAATCTGGCCTCATCTCGCGGCGAGGGGGAAGTCTCATGGTTTTTCTCGAGTTGCAGTGGGAACCTGGGGTATATTCTCGAGTTACGACGGGGATGGCCCTTCCACACACGTTTTTCTTCAGCGACGTCAGGACTCCTGCCTAGTTGCGAGGGACAATTCGGGATTCTCCTCGAGGCTTGGCAGATCAATTGGGACGCCTCTCCAGCTGAGGCGGGAGACCAAGGGTCCCTTTCCACGAGCCACAGGTATCCTGGGAATCCTATCAAGTTTCACGAGGAGTCAGGCATCGTCTCCTTTGGAGGCACTGATCTCCGCGTACCTCTGGAGTTTTCAAAGGATGTGAGGCCTCCGGTCGCCATGAGGTGGGGAACTAGGTCTTTCTCTGTGGTCTCCACAGGGGATTCAGACATCCTTTCATCTTTGGAGATGCAAGACGAGCCTGCATTCAAGGCACTGCAGGGATATCCGGCCTTATTTTGCGTCAGGGCATCGCAGTGTCCATTCCACTTGAGGCCGCAAACTCAGGGTCCCTCTCACATACCTAGAGCTGAGAGAAGCCTCCTCTTGAGGTGCTTGTGGTATGGTGGTATTCCTCTGGAATCGAAGCCAGGGATTAACCTCTTATCTCGAGTTGATTTTTGGTCCACGGAGCTCTTTCATGTTGCTACAGTGACCTCAGGATCCCTCTAGCCTTGAAACAGTGTTCTTGGGGTTTCTCTGGAGTGCCATCAAGGAAATCAAGGCTACTTTCATGTTTGTTCTGCAACACGGAATTGCTCTGCATGCAGTGCAGGGGAATCGTGCCTCATCTCGCGGCGAGGGGAAAGTCTCATGGTTTTTCTCGAGTTGCGGCGGGAAGCTGGGGTATATTCTCGAGTTACGACGGGGATGGCCCTTCCACCTACGTGTTTGTTCAGCGACGTCAGACTCCTGCTTAGTTGTGAGAGACAACACGGGATTCTCCTCGAGGCTTGGCAGGGCAATTGGGACGCCTCTCCAGCTGAGGCGGGAGACCAAGGGTCCCTTTCCACGTGCCACAGGAATCCTGGGACTCCTATCAAGTTTCACGAGGAGTCAGGCATCGTCTCCTTTGTAGGCACTGATCTCCGCGTACCTCTGGAGTTTTCAAAGGATGTGAGGCCTCCGGTCGCGATGAGGTGGGGAACTAGGTGTTTCTCTGCGGTCTCCACAGGGGATTCAGACATCCGTTCATCTTGGGAGATGCCAGACGAGCCTGCATTCAAGTCACTGCAGGGACATCCGGCCTTATTTTGCGTCAGGGCATCGCAGTGTCCATTCCACTTGAGGCCGCAAACTCAGGGTCCCTCTCACATACCTAGAGCTGAGAGAAGCCTCCTCTTGAGGTGCTTGTGGTAAGGTGGTATTCCTCTGGAGTCGAAGCCAGGGACTAACCTCTCATCTCGAGTTGATTTTTGGTCCACGGAGCTCTTTTGTGTTGCTACAGTGACCTCAGGATCCCTCAACCTTGAAACAGTGTTCCTGGGGTTTCTCTGGAGTGCCATCAAGGAAATCAAGGCTCCTTTCATGTGTGATGTGCAACACGGAATTGCTCTGCACGCAGTGCAGGGGAATCGGGCCTCATCTCGCGGCGAGGGGGAAGTCTCATGGTTTTTCTCGAGTTGCGGCGGGAACCTGGGGTATATTCTCGAGTTACGACGGGGATGGCCCTTCCACCCACGTGTTTGTTCAGCGACGTCAGGACTCCTGCCTAGTTGGGAGGGACAACTCGGGAATCTCCTCGAGGCTTGGCAGGGCAATTGGGACGCCTCTCCAGCTGAGGTGGGAGACCAAGGGTCCCTTTCCACGTGCCACAGGAATCCTGGGGCTCCTATCAAGTTTCATGAGGAGTCAGGCATCATCTCCTTTGGAGGCACTGATCTCCGCGTACCTCTGGAGTTTTCAAAGGAGGTGAGGCCTCCGGTCGCGGTGAGGTGTGGAACTAGGTCGTTTTCTGTGGTCTCCACAGGGGATTCGGACATGCTTTCGTCTTGGGAGATGCAAGACGAGCCTGCATTCAAGTCACTGCAGGGATATCCGGCCTTATTTCGAGTCAGGGCATCGCGGTGTCCATTCCACTTGAGGCCGCAAACTCAGCACATAGCTAGAGCTGAGAGAAGCCTCCTCTTGAGGTGCTTGTGGTAAGGTGGTATTCCTCTGGAGTCGAAGCCAGGGACTAACCTCTCATCTCGAGTTGATTGTTGGTCCACGGAGCTCTTTCCTGTTGCTACAGTGACCTCAGGATCCCGCTAGCCTTGAATCAGTGTTCTTGGGGTTTCTCTGGAGTACCATCAAGGAAATCAAGGCTCCTTTCATGTGTGATGTGCAGCACCGAATAGCTCTGCACGCAGTGCAGGGGAATCGGGCCTCATATCGCGGCGAGGGGAAGTCTCATGGTTTTTCTCGAGTTGCAGCGGGAACCTGGGGTATATTCTCGAGTTACGACGGGGATGGCCCTTCCAACCACGTGTTTGTTCAGCGACGGCAGGACTCCTGCCTAGTTGCGAGGGACAACTCGGGATTCTCCTCGAGGCTTGGCAGGGCAATTGGGACGCCTCTCCAGCTGAGGCGGGAGACCAAGGGTCCCTTTCCACGTGCACAGGAATCCTGGGACTCCTATCAAGTTTCACGAGGAGTCAGGCATCGTCTCCTTTGGAGGCACTGATCTCCGCGTACCTCTGGAGTTTTCAAAGGATGTGAGGCCTCCGGTCGCGATGAGGTGGGGAACTAGGTCTTTCTCTGTGGTCTCCAAAGGGGATTCAGACATCCTTTCGTCTTGGGAGATGCAAGATGAGCCTGCATTCAAGTCACTGCAGGATTATCCGGCCTTATTTCAAGTCAGGGCATCGCGGTGTCCATTCCACTTGAGGCCGCAAACTCAGGGTCCCTCTCACATACCTGGAGCTGAGAGAAGCCTCCTCTTGAGGTGCTTGTGTTAAGGTGGTATTCCTGTGGAGCCGAAGCCAGGGACTATCCTCTCATCTCGAGTTGATTTTTGGGCCACGATGCTCTTTCGTGTTGCTACAGTGACCTCAGGATCCCTCTAGCCTTAAAACAGTGTTCTTGGGGTTTCTCTGGAGTGCCATCAAGGAAATTAAGGCTCCTTTCATGTGTGATGTGCAACACGGAATTGCTCTGCACGCAGTGCAGGGGAATCGGGCCTCATCTCGCGGCGAGGGGGAAGTCTCATGGTTTTTCTCGAGTTGCGGCGGGAACCTGGGGTATATTCTCGAGTTACGACGGGGATGGCCCTTCCACACACGTGTTTGTTCAGCGACGTCAGGACTCCTGCCTAGTTGCAAGGGACAACTCGGGATTCTCCTCGAGGCTTGGGAGGGCAATTGGGACGCCTCTCCAGCTGAGGCGGGAGACCAAGTGTCCCTATCCACGTGCCACAGGAATCCTGGGACTCCTATCAAGTTTCATGAGGAGTCAGGCATCGTCTCCTTTGGAGGCACTGATCTCCGCGTACCTCTGGAGTTTTCAAAGGATGTGAGGCCTCCGGTCGCCATGAGGTGGGAAACTAGGTCTTTCTCTGTGGTCTCCACAGGGGATTCAGACATTCGTTCATTTTGGGAGATGCAAGACGAGCCTGCATTCAAGTCACTGCAGGGATATCCGGCCTTATTTCGCGTCAGGGCATCGCAGTGTCCATTCCACTTGAAGCCGCAAAATCAGGGTCACTCTCACATACCTAGAGCTGAGAGAAGCCTCCTCTTGAGGTGCTTGTGGTAAGGTGGTATTCCTTTGGAGTCGAATCCAGGGACTAACCTCTCATCTCGAGTTGATTCTTGGTCCACGGAGCTCTTTCGTGTTGCTACAGTGACCTCAGGATCCCTCTAGCCTTGAAACAGTGTTCTTTTGGTTTCTCTGGAGTGCCATCAAGGAAATCAAGGCTCCTTTCATGTGTGATGTGAAACACGGAGTTGCTCTCCACGCAGTACAGGGGAATCGGGCCTCATCTGGCGGCGAGGGGGAAGTCTCATGGTTTTTCTCGAGTTGCGGCGGGAACCTGGGGTATATTCTCGAGTTACGACGGGGATGGCCCTTCCACCCACGTGTTTCTTCAGCGACGTCAGGACTCCTGCCTAGTTGCGAGGGACAAATCGGGATTCTCCTCGAGGCTTGGCAGGGCAATTGGGACGCCACTCCAGCTGAGGCGGGAGACCAAGTGTCCCTTTCCACGTGCCACAGGAATCCTGGGATCCTATCAAGTTTCACGAGGAGTCAGGCATCGTCTCCTTTGGAGGCACTGATCTCCGCGTACCTCTGGAGTTTTCAAAGGATATGAGGCCTCCGGTCGCGATGAGGTGGGGAACTATGTCTTTCTCTGTGGTCTACACAGGTGATTGAGAGATCCTTTCATCTTGGGAGATGCAAGACGAGCCTGCATTCAAGTCACTGCAGGGATATCCGGCCTTATTTCGAGTCAGGGCATCGCGGTGTCCATTCCACTTGAGGCCGCAAACTCAGGGTCCCTCTCACATACCTAGAGCTGAGAGAAGCCTCCTCTTGAGGTGCTTGTGGTAAGGTGGTGTTCCTCTGGAGTCGAAGCCAGGGACTATCCTCTCATCTCGAGTTGATTTTTGGTCCACGGAGCTCTTTCGTGTTGCTACAGTGACCTCAGGATCCCTCTAGCCTTGAAACAGTGTTCTTGGGGTTTCTCTGGAGTGCCATCAAGGAAATCAAGGCTCCTTTCATGTTTGATGTGCAATACGGAATTGCTCTGCATGCAGTGCAGGAGAATCGGGCCTCAACTCGCGGCGAGGGGGAAGTCTCATGGTTTTTCTCGAGTTGCGGCGGGAACCTGGGGTATATTCTCGAGTTATGACGGGGATGGCCCTTCCACCCACGTGTTTGTTCAGCGACGTCAGGACTCCTGCTAGTTGCAAGGGACAACTCGGGATTCTCCTCGAGGCTTGGCAGGGCAATTGGGACGCCTCTGCAGCTGAGGCGGGAGACCAAGGGTCCCTTTCCTTGTGCCACAGGAATCCTGGGACTCCTATCAAGTTTCACGAGGAGTCAGGCATCGTCTCTTTTGGAGGCACTGATCTCCGCGTACCTCTGGTGTTTTCAAAGGATGTGAGGCCTCCGGTCGCGATGAGGTGGGGAACTAGATCTTTCTCTGAGGTCTCCACAGAGGATTCAGACATCCTTTCGTCTTGGGAGATGCAAGACGCGCCTGCATTCAAGTCACTGCAGGAATATCCGGCCTTATTTCGAGTCAGGGCATCGCGGTGTCCATTCCACTTGAGGCCGCAAACTCAGGGTCCCTCTCACATACCTAGAGCTGAGAGAAGCCTCCTCTTGAGGTGCTTGTGTTAAGGTGGTATTCCTCTGGAGTCGAAGCCAGGGACTATCCTTTCATCTCGAGTTGATTTTTGGGCCACGGTGCTCTTTCGTGTGGCTACAGTGACCTCAGGATCCCTCTAGCCTTGAAACAGTGTTCTTGGGGTTTCTCTGGAGTGCCATCAAGGAAATCAAGGCTACTTTCATGTGTGATGTGCAACACGGAATTACTCTGCACGCAGTTCAGGGGAATCGGGCCTCATCTCGTGGCAAGGCGGAAGTCTCATCGTTTTTCTCGAGTTGCGGCGGGAACCTGGGGTATATTCTCGAGTTACGACGGGGATGGCCCTTCCACCCACGTGTTTGTTCAGCGACGTCAGGACTCCTGCCTAGTTGCGAGGGACAACTCGGGATTCTCCTCGAGGCTTGGCAGGGCAATTGGGACGCCTCTCCAGCTGAGGCGGGAGACCAAGGGTCCCTTTCCTTGTGCCACAGGAATCCTGGGACTCCTATCAAGTTTCACGAGGAGTCAGGCATCGTCTCTTTTGGAGGCACTGATCTCCGCGTACCTCTGGAGTTTTCAAAGGATGTGAGGCCTCCGGTCGCGATGAGGTGGGGAACTAGATCTTTCTCTGAGGTCTCCACAGGGGATTCAGACATCCTTTCGTCTTGGGAGATGCAAGACGCGCCTGCATTCAAGTCACTGCAGGAATATCCGGCCTTATTTTGAGTCAGGGCATCGCGGTGTCCATTCCACTTGAGGCCGCAAACTCAGGGTCCCTCTCACATACCTAGAGCTGAGAGAAGCCTCCTCTTGAGGTGCTTGTGTTAAGGTGGTATTCCTCTGGAGTCGAAGCCAGGGACTATCCTCTCATCTCGAGTTGATTTTTGGGCCACGGTGCTCTTTCGTGTGGCTACAGTGACCTCACGATCCCTCTAGCCTTGAAACAGCGTTCTTGGGGTTTCTCTGGAGTGCCATCAAGGAAATCAAGGCTCCTTTCATGTGTGATGTGCAACACGGAATTGGTCTCAACGCAGTGCAGGGGAATCGGGCCTCATCTCGCGGCGAGGGGGAAGTCTCATGGTTTTTCTCGAGTTGCGGCGGGAACCTGGGGTATATTCTCGAGTTACGACGGGGATGGCCCTTCCACCCACGTGTTTGTTCAGCGACGTCAGGACTCCTGCCTAGTTGCGAGGGACAACTCGGAATTCTCCTCGAGGCTTGGCAGGGCAATTGGGACGCCTCTCCAGCTGAGGCGGGGGACCAGGGGTCCCTTTCCACGTGCCACAGGAATCCTGGAACTTCTATCAAGTTTCTCGAGGAGTCAGGCATCGTCTCCTTTGGAGGCATTGATCTCCGCGTACCTCTGGTGTTTTCAAAGGATGTGAGGCCTCCGGTCGCGATGGGGTGGGGAACTAGGTCTTTTTCTGTGGTCTCCACAGGGGATTCAGACATCCTTTCGTCTTGGGAGATGCAAGACGAGCCTGCATTCAAGTCACTGCAGGGATATCCGGCCTTATTTCGAGTCAGGGCATCGCGGTGTCCATTCCAATTGAGGCCGCAAAATCAGCACATAGCTAGAGCTGAGAGAAGCCTCCTCTTGAGGTGCTTGTGGTAAAGTGGTATTCCTCTGGAGTCGAAGCCAGGGACTAACCTCTAATCTCGAGTTGATTGTTGGTCCACGGAGCTCTTTCCTGTTGCTACAGTGACCTCAGGATCCCGTTAGCCTTGAAACAGTGTTCTTGGGGTTTCTCTGGAGTGCCATCAAGGAAATCAAGGCTCCTTTCATGTGTGATGTGCAACACGGAATTGCTCTGCACGCAGTGCAGGGGAATCGTGCCTCATCTCGCGGCGAGGGGGAAGTCTCATGGTTTTTCTCAAGTTGCGGAGAGAACCTGGGGTATATTCTCGAGTTGCGACGGGGATGGCCCTTCCAACCACGTGTTTGTTCAGCGACGGCAGGACTCCTGCCTAGCTGCGACGGACAACTCGGGATTCTCCTCGAGGCTTGGCAGGGCAATTGGGACGCCTCTCCAGCTGAGGCGGGAGACCAAGGGTCCCTTTCCACGTGCCACAGGAATCCTGGGACTCCTATCAAGTTTCACGAGGAGTCAGGCATCGTCTCCTTTGGAGGCACTGATCTCCGCGTACCTCTGAAGTTTTCAAAGGATGTGAGGCCTCCGGTCGCGATGAGGTGGGGAACTTGGTCTTTCTCTGTGGTCTCCACAGGGGATTCAGACATCCTTTCGTCTTGGGAGATGCAAGACGAGCCTGCATTCAAGTCACTGCAGGGATATCCGGCCTTATTTCGAGTCAGGGCATCGCGGTGTCCATTCCACTTGAGGCCGCAAACTCAGGGTCCCTCTCACATACCTAGAGGTGAGAGAAGCCTCCTCTTGAGGTGCTTGTGGTAAGGTGGTATTCCTCTGGAGTCGAAGCCAGGGACTAACCTCTCATCTCGAGTTGATTTTTGGTCCACGGAGCTCTTTCGTGTTGCTACAGTGACCTCAGGATCCCGCTAGCCTTGAAACAGTGTTCTTGGGGTTTCTCTGGAGTGCCATCAAGGAAATTAAGGCTCCTTACATGTGTGATGTGCAACACGGAATTGCTCTGCACGCAGTGCAGGGGAATCGGGCCTCATCTCGCGGCGAGGGGAAAGTCTCATGGTTTTTCTCGAGTTGCGGCGGAAACCTGGGGTATATTCTCGAGTTACGACGGGGATGGCCCTTCCACCCACGTGTTTGTTCAGCGACGTCAGGACTCCTGCCTAGTTGCGAGGGACAACTCGGGATTCTCCTCGAGGCTTGGCAGCGCAATTGGGACGCCTCTCCAGCTGAGGCGGGAGACCAGGGGTCCCTTTCCACGTGCCACAGGAACCCTGGGACTTCTATCAAGTTTCTCGAGGAGTCAGGCATCGTCTCCTTTGGAGGCATTGATCTCCGCGTACCTCTGGAGTTTTCAAAGGATGTGAGGCCTCTGGTCGCGATGAGGTGGGGAACTAGGTCTTTCTCTGTGGTCTCCACAGGGGATTCGGACATCCTTTCGTCTTGGGAGATGCAAGACGAGCCTGCATTCAAGTCACTGCAGGGATATCCGGCCTTATTTCGAGTCAGGGCATCGCGGTGTCAATTCCAATTGAGGCCGCAAAATCAGCACATAGCTAGAGCTGAGAGAAGCCTCCTCTTGAGGTGCTTGTGTTAAGGTGGTATTCCTCTAGAGTCGAAGCCAGGGACTATCCTCTCATCTCGAGTTGATTTTTGGGCCACGATGCTCTTTCGTGTTGCTACAGTGACCTCAGGATCCCTCTAGCCTTGAAACAGTGTTCTTGGGGTTTCTCTGGAGTGCCATCAAGGAAATTAAGGCTCCTTTCATGTGTGATGTGCAACACGGAATTGCTCTGCACGCAGTGCAGGGGAATCGGGCCTCATCTCGCGGCGAGGGGGAAGTCTCATGGTTTTTCTCGAGTTGCGGCGGGAACCTGGGGTATATTCTCGAGTTACGACGGGGATGGCCCTTCCACCCACGTGTTTCTTCAGCGACGTCAGGACTCCTGCCTAGTTGCGAGGGACAAATCGGGATTCTCCTCGAGGCTTGGCAGGGCAATTGGGACGCCTCTCCAGCTGAGGCGGGAGACCAAGGGTCCCTTTCCACGTGCCACAGGAATCCTGGGATCCTATCAAGTTTCACGAGGAGTCAGGCATCGTCTCCTTTGGAGGCACTGATCTCCGCGTACCTCTGGAGTTTTCAAAGGATATGAGGCCTCCGGTCGCGATGAGGTGGGGAACTATGTCTTTCTCTGTGGTCTACACAGGTGATTCAGAGATCCTTTCATCTTGGGAGATGCAAGACGAGCCTGCATTCAAGTCACTGCAGGGATATCCGGCCTTATTTAGAGTCAGGGCATCGCGGTGTCCATTCCACTTGAGGCCGCAAACTCAGGGTCCCTCTCACATACCTAGAGCTGAGAGAAGCCTCCTCTTGAGGTGCTTGTGGTAAGGTGGTGTTCCTCTGGAGTCGAAGCCAGGGACAAACTTCTCATCTCGAGTTGATTTTTGGTCCACGGAGCTCTTTCGTGTTGCTACAGTGACCTCAGGATCCCTCTAGCCTTGAAACAGTGTTTTTGGGGTTTCTCTGGAGTGCCATCAAGGAAATCAAGGCTCCTTTCATGTGTGATGTGCAACACGGAATTGCTCTGCATGCCGTGCAGGGGAATCGGGCCTCATCTTGCGGCGAGGGGGAAGTCTCATGATTTTTCTCGAGTTGCGGCGGGAACCTGGGGTATATTCTCGAGTTACGACGGGGATGGCCCTTCCACCCACGTGTTTGTTCAGGAACGTCAGGACTCCTGCCTAGTTGCGAGGGACAACTCGGGATTCTCCTCGAGGCTTGGCAGGGCAATTGGGACGCCTCTCCAGCTGAGGCGGGAGACCAAGGGTCCCTTTCCACGTGCCACAGGAATCCTGGGACTCCTATCAAGTTTCACGAGGAGTCAGGCATCGTCTCCTTTGGAGGCACTGATCTCCGCGTACCTCTGGAGTTTTCAAAGGATGTGAGGCCTCCGGTCGCGATGATGTGGGGAACTAGATCTTTCTCTGAGGTCTCCACAGGGGATTTAGACATCCTTTCGTCTTGGGAGAGGCAAGACGCGCCTGCATTCAAGTCACTGCAGGGATATCCGGCCTTATTTTGAGTCAGGGCATCGCGGTGTCCATTCCACGTGAGGCCGCAAACTCAGGGTCCCTCTCACATACCTAGAGCTGAGAGAAGCCTCCTCTTGAGGTGCTTGTGTTAAGGTGGTATTCCTCTGGAGTCGAAGCCAGGGACTAACCTCTCATCTCGAGTTGATTTTTGGGCCACGGAGCTCTTTCGTGTTGCTACAGTGACCTCAGGATCCCTCTAGCCTTGAAACAGTGTTCTTGGGGTTTCTCTGGAGTGCCATCAAGGAAATCAAGGCTCCTTTCATGTGTGATGTGCAACACGGAATTGCTCTGCACGCAGTGCAGGGGAATCGGGCCTCATCTCGCGGCGAGGGGGAAGTCTCATGGTTTTTCTCGAGTTGCGGCGGGAACCTGGGGTATATTCTCGAGTTACGACGGGGATGGCCCTTCCACACACGTGTTTGTTCAGCGACGTCAGGACTCCTGCCTAGTTGCGAGGGACAACTCGGGATTCTACTCGAGGCTTGGGAGGGTAATTGGGACGCCTCTCCAGCTGAGGCGGGAGACCAAGGGTCCCTTTCCACGTGCCACAGGAATCCTGGGACTCCTATCAAGTTTCACGAGGAGTCAGGCATCGTCTCCTTTGGAGGCACTGATCTCCGCGTACCTCTGGAGTTTTCAAAGGATGTGAGGCCTCCGGTCGCCATGAGGTGGGGAACTAGGTCTTTCTCTGTGGTCTCCACAGGGGATTCAGACATCCTTTCATCTTTGGAGATGCAAGACGAGCCTGCATTCAAGTCACTGCAGGGATATCCGGCCTTATTTTGCGTCAGGGCATCGCAGTGTCCATTCCACTTGAGGCCGCAAACTCAGGGTCCCTCTCACATACCTAGAGCTGAGAGAAGCCTCCTCTTGAGGTGCTTGTGGTAAGGTGGTATTCCTCTGGAATCGAAGCCAGGGATTAACCTCTCATCTCGAGTTGATTTTTGGTCCACGGAGCTCTTTCGTGTTGCTCCAGTGACCTCAGGATGCCTCTAGCCTTGAAACAGTATTCTTGGGGTTTCTCTGGAGTGCCATCAAGGAAATCAAGGCTACTTTCATGTTTGTTCTGCAACACGGAATTGCTCTGCATGCAGTGCAGGGGAATCGTGCCTCATCTCGCGGCGAGGGGGAAGTCTCATGGTTTTTCTCGAGTTGCGGCGGGAACCTGGGGTATATTCTCGAGTTACGACGGGGATGGCCCTTCCACACACGTGTTTGTTCAGCGACGTCAGACTCCTGCCTAGTTGTGAGAGACAACACGGGATTCTCCTCGAGGCTTGGCAGGGCAATTGGGACGCCTCTCCAGCTGAGGCGGGAGACCAAGGGTCCCTTTCCACGTGCCACAGTAATCCTGGTACTCCTATCAAGTTTCACGAGGAGTCAGGCATCGTCTCCTTTGGAGGCACTGATCTCCGCGTACCTCTGGAGTTTTCAAAGGATGTGAGGCCTCCGGTCGCGATGAGGTGGGGAACTAGGTCTTTCTCTGCGGTCTCCACAGGGGATTCAGACATTCGTTCATCTTGGGAGATGCCAGACGAGCCTGCATTCAAGTCACTGCAGGGACATCCGGCCTTATATTGCGTCAGGGCATTGCATTGCCATTCCACTTGAGGCCCCAAAATCAGGGTCCCTCTCACATACCTAGAGCTGAGAGAAGCCTCCTCTTGAGGTGCTTGTGGTAAGGTGGTATTCCCCTGGAGTCGAAGCCAGGGACTAAAATCTCATCTCGAGTTGATTTTTGGTCTACGGAGCTCTTTCGTGTTGCTACAGTGACCTCAGGATCCCTCTAGCCTTGAAACAGCGTTCTTGGGGTTTCTCTGGAGTGCCATCAAGGAAATCAAGGCTCCTTTCATGTGTGATGTGCAACACGGAATTGCTCTGCACGCAGTGCGGGGGAATCGGGCCTCATCTCGCGGCGAGGGGGAAGTCTCATGGTTTTTCTCGAGTTGCGGAGGGAACCTGGGGTATATTCTCGAGTTACGACGGGGATGGCCCTTCCACCCACGTATTTGTTCAGCGACGTCAGGACTCCTGCCTAGTTGCGAGGGACAACTCGGAATTCTCCTCGAGGCTTGGCAGGGCAATTGGGTCGCCTCTCCAGCTGAGGTCGAGGACAAGGGTCCCTTTCCACGTGCCACAGGAATCCTGGGACTCCTATCAAGTTTCACGAGGAGTCAGGCATCGTCTCCTTTGGAGGCACTGATCTCCACGTACCTCTTGAGTTTTCAAAGGATGTGAGGCCTCCGGTCGCGATGAGGTGTGGAACTAGGTCTTTCTCTGTGGTCTCCACAGGGGATTCAGACATCCTTTCGTCTTGGGAGATGCAAGACAAGCCTGCATTCAAGTCACTGCAGGGATATCCGGCCTTATTTCGAGTCAGGGCATCGCGGTCTCCATTCCACTTGAGGCCGCAAACTCAGGGTCCCTCTCACATACATAGAGCTGAGAGAAGCCTCCTCTTGAGGTGCTTGTGTTAAGGTGGTATTCCTCTGGAGTCGAAGCCAGGGACTAACCTCTCATCTCGAGTTGATTTTTGGTCCACGGAGCTCTTTTGTGTTGCTACGGTGACCTCAGGATCCCTCAACCTTGAAACAGTGTTCTTGGGGTTTCTCTGGAGTGCCATCAAGGAAATCAAGGCTCCTTTCATGTGTGATGTGCAACACGGAATTGCTCTGCACGCAGTGCAGGGGAATCGGGCCTCATCTCGCGGCGAGGGGGAAGTCTCATGGTTTTTCTCGAGTTGCGGCGGGAACCTGGGGTATATTCTCGAGTTACGACGGGGATGGCCCTTCCACACACGTGTTTGTTCAGCGACGTCAGGACTCCTGACTAGTTGCGAGGGACAACTCGGGATTCTCCTCGAGGCTTGGCAGGGCAATTGGGACGCCTCTCCAGCTGAGGCGGGAGACCAAGGGTCCCTTTCCACGTGCCACAGGAATCCTGGGACTCCTATCAAGTTTCACGAGGAGTCAGGCATCATCTCCTTTGGAGGCACTGATCTCCCCATACCTCTGGAGTTTTCAAAGGATGTGAGGCCTCCGGTCGCGATGAGGTGGGGAACTAGGTCTTCTTCTGTGGTCTCCACAGGTGGTTCAGACATCCTTTCTTTTTGGGAGATGCAAGACGAGCCTGCATTCAAGTCACTGCAGGCATATCCGGCCTAATTTCGAGTCAGGGCATCGAGGTGTCCATTCCACTTGAGGCCGTAAACTCAGGGTCCCTCTCACATAGCTAGAGCTGAGAGAAGCCTCCTCTTGAGGTGCTTGTGGTAAGGTGGTATTCCTCTGGAGTCGAAGCCAGGGACTAACCTCTCATCTCGAGTTGATTCTTGGTCCACGGAGCTCTTTCGTGTTGCTACAGTGACCTCAGGATCCCTCTAGCCTTGAAACAGTGTTCTTGGGGTTTCTCTGGAGTGCCATCAAGGAAATCAACGCTCCTTTCATGTTTGATGTGCAACACGGAATTGCTCTGCATGCCGTGCAGGGGAATCGGGCCTCATCTCGCGGCGAGGGGGAAGTCTCATGGTTTTTCTCGAGTTGCGGCGGGAACCTGGGGTATATTCTCGAGTTACGACGGGGATGGCCCTTCCACCCACGTGTTTGTTCAGCGAAGTCAGGACTCCTGCCTAGTTGCGAGGGCCAACTCGGGATTCTCCTTGAGGCTTGGCAGGGCAATTGGGACGCCTCTCCAGCTGAGGCGGGAGACCAAGTGTCCCTTTCCATGTGCCACAGGAATCCTGGGACTCCTATCAAGTTTCACGAGGAGTCAGGCATCGTCTCCTTTGGAGGCACTGATCTCCGAGTACCTCTGGAGTTTTCAAAGGATGTGAGGCCTCCGGTCGCGATGATGTGGGGAACTAGGTCTTTCTCTGTAGTCTCCACAGGGAATTAAGACACCCTTTCATCTTGGGAGATGCAAGACGAGCCTGCATTCAAGTCACTGCAGGGATATCCGGCCTTATTTCGTGTCAGGGCATCGCAGTGTCCATTTCACTTGAGGCCGCAAACTCAGGGTCCCTCTGACATACCTAGAGCTGAGAGAAGCCTCCTCTTGAGGTGCTTGTGGTAAGGTGGTATTCCTCTGGAGTCGAAGCCAGGGACTAACCTCTCATCTCGAGTTGATTCTTGGTCCACGGAGCTCTTTCGTGTTGCTACAGTGACCTCAGGATCCCTCTAGCCTTGAAACAGTGTTCTTGGGGTTTCTCTGGAGTGCCATCAAGGAAATCAAGGCTCCTTTCATGTTTGATGTGCAACACGGAATTGCTCTGCATGCCGTGCAGGGGAATCGGGCCTCATCTCGCGGCGAGGGGGAAGTCTCATGGTTTTTCTCGAGTTGCGGCGGGAACCTGGGGTATATTCTCGAGTTACGACGGGGATGGCCCTTCCACATACGTGTTTGTTCAGCGAAGTCAGGACTCCTGCCTAGTTGCGAGGGCCAACTCGGGATTCTCCTTGAGGCTTGGCAGGGCAATTGGGACGCCTCTCCAGCTGAGGCGGGAGACCAAGTGTCCCTTTCCACGTGCCACAGGAATCCTGGGACTCCTATCAAGTTTCACGAGGAGTCAGGCAACGTCTCCTTTGGAGGCACTGATCTCCGAGTACCTCTGGAGTTTTCAAAGGATGTGAGGCCTCCGGTCGCGATGATGTGGGGAACTAGGTCTTTCTCTGTAGTCTCCACAGGGAATTAAGACACCCTTTCATCTTGGGAGATGCAAGACGAGCCTGCATTCAAGTCACTGCAGGGATATCCGGCCTTATTTCGAGTCAGGGCATCGCGGTGTCCATTCCACTTGAGGCCGCAAACTCAGGGTCCCTCTCACATGCCTAGAGCTGAGAGAAGCCTCCTCTTGAGGTGCTTGTGGTAAGGTGGTGTTCCTCTGGAGTTGAAGCCAGGGACTATCCTCTCATCTCGAGTTGATTTTTGGGCCACGGAGCTCTTTCGTGTGGCTACAGTGACCTCAGGATCCCTCTAGCCTTGAAACAGTGTTCTTGGGGTTTCTCTGGAGTGCCATCAAGGAAATCAAGGCTCCTTTCATGTGTGATGTGCAACACGGAATTGCTCTGCACGCAGTGCAGGGGAATCGGGCCTCATCTCGTGGCAAGGCGGAAGTCTCATGGTTTTTCTCGAGTTGCGGCGGGAACCTGGGGTATATTCTCGAGTTACGACGGGGATGGACCTTCCACACACGTGTTTGTTCAGCGACGTCAGGACTCCTGCCTAGTTGCGAGGGACAACTCGGGATTCTCCTCGAGGCTTGGCAGGGCAATTGGGACGCCTCTGCAGCTGAGGCGGGAGACCAAGGGTCCCTTTCCTTGTGCCACAGGAATCCTGGGACTCCTATCAAGTTTCACGAGGAGTCAGGCATCGTCTCTTTTGGAGGCACTGATCTCCGCGTACCTCTGGAGTTTTCAAAGGATGTGAGGCCTCCAATCGCGATGAGGTGGGGAACTAGGTCTTTTTCTGTGGTCTCCACAGGGGATTCAGACATCCTTTCGTCTTGGGAGATGCAAGACGAGCCTGCATTCAAGTCACTGCAGGGATATCCGGCCTTATTTCGAGTCAGGGCATCGCGGTGTCCATTCCAATTGAGGCCGCAAAATCAGCACATAGCTAGAGCTGAGAGAAGCCTCCTCTTGAGGTGCTTGTGGTAAAGTGGTATTCCTCTGGAGTCGAAGCCAGGGACTAACCTCTCATCTCGAGTTGATTGTTGGTCCACGGAGCTCTTTCCTGTTGCTACAGTGACCTCAGGATCCCGTTAGCCTTGAAACAGTGTTCTTGGGGTTTCTCTGGAGTGCCATCAAGGAAATCAAGGCTCCTTTCATGTGTGATGTGCAACACGGAATTGCTCTGCACGCAGTGCAGGGGAATCGTGCCTCATCTCGCGGCGAGGGGGAAGTCTCATGGTTTTTCTCAAGTTGCGGCGGGAACCTGGGGTATTCTCGAGTTGCGACGGGGATGGCCCTTCCAACCACGTGTTTGTTCAGCGACGGCAGGACTCCTGCCTAGTTGCGACGGACCACTCGGGATTCCCCTCGAGGCTTGGCAGGGCAATTGGGACGCCTCTCCAGCTGAGGCGGGAGACCAAGGGTCCCTTTCCACGTGCCACAGGAATCCTGGGACTCCTATCAAGTTTCACGAGGAGTCAGGCATCGTCTCCTTTGGAGGCACTGATCTCCGCGTACCTCTGAAGTTTTCAAAGGATGTGAGGCCTCCGGTCGCGATGAGGTGGGGAACTAGGTCTTTCTCTGTGGTCTCCACAGGGGATTCAGTTATCCTTTCGTTTTGGGAGATGCAAGCCGAGCCTGCATTCAAGTCACTGCAGGGATATCCGGCCTTATTTCGAGTCAGGGCATCGCAGTGTCCATTCCACTTGAGGCCGCAAACTCAGGGTCCCTCTCACATAGCTAGAGCTGAGAGAAGCCTCCTCTTGAGGTGCTTGTGGTAAGGTGGTATTCCTCTGGAGTCGAAGCCAGGGACTAACCTCTCATCTCGAGTTGATTTTTGGTCCACGGAGCTCTTTCGTGTTGCTACAGTGACCTCAGGATCCCGCTAGCCTTGAAACAGTGTTCTTGGTGTTTCTCTGGAGTGCCATCAAGAAAATTAAGGCTCCTTACATGTGTGATGTGCAACATGGAATTGCTCTGCACGCAGTGCAGGGGAATCGGGCCTCATCTCGCGGCGAGGGGAAAGTCTCATGGTTTTTGTCGAGTTGCGGCGGGAACCTGGGGTATATTCTTGAGTTACGACGGGGATGGCCCTTCCAACCACGTGTTTGTTCAGCGACGGCAGGACTCCTGCCTAGTTGCGACGGACAACTCGGGATTCTCCTCGAGGCTTGGCAAGGCAATTGGGACGCCTCTCCAGCTGAGGCGGGAGACCAAGGGTCCCTTTCCACGTGCACAGGAATCCTGGGACTCCTATCAAGTTTCACGAGGAGTCAGGCATCGTCTCCTTTGGAGGCACTGATCTCCGCGTACCTCTGGAGTTTTCAAAGGATGTGAGGCCTCCGGTCGCGATGATGTGGGGAACTAGATCTTTCTCTGAGGTCTCCACAGGGGATTTAGACATCCTTTCGTCTTGGGAGAGGCAAGACGCGCCTGCATTCAAGTCACTGCAGGGATATCCGGCCTTATTTCGAGTCAGGGCATCACGGTGTCCATTCCACTTGAGGCCGCAAACTCAGGGTCCCTCTCACATACCTAGAGCTGAGAGAAGCCTCCTCTTGAGGTGCTTGTGTTAAGGTGGTATTCCTCTAGAGTCGAAGCCAGGGACTATCCTCTCATCTCGAGTTGATTTTTGGGCCACGATGCTCTTTCGTGTTGCTACAGTGACCTCAGGATCCCTCTAGCCTTGAAACAGTGTTCTTGGGGTTTCTCTGGAGTGCCATCAAGGAAATTATGGCTCCTTTCATGTGTGATGTGCAACACGGAATTGCTCTGCACGCAGTGCAGTGGAATCGGGCCTCATCTCGCGGCGAGGGGAAAGTCTCATGGTTTTTCTCGAGTTGCGGCGGGAACCTGGGGTATATTCTCGAGTTACGACTGGGATGGCCCTTCCACACACGTGTTTGTTCAGCGACGTCAGAACTCCTGCCTAGTTGCAAGGGACAACTCGGGATTCTCCTCGAGGCTTGGGAGGGCAATTGGGACGCCTCTCCAGCTGAGGCGGGAGACCAAGGGTCCCTATCCACGTGCCACAGGAATCCTGGTACTCCTATCAAGTTTCATGAGGAGTCAGGCATCGTCTCCTTTGGAGGCACTGATCTCCGCGTACCTCTGGAGTTTTCAAAGGATGTGAGGCCTCCGGTCGCCATGAGGTGGGAAACTAGGTCTTTCTCTGTGGTCTCCAAAGGGGATTCAGACATTCGTTCATTTTGGGAGATGCAAGACGAGCCTGCATTCACGTCACTGCAGGGATATCCGGCCTTATTTCGCGTCAGGGCATCGCAGTGTCCATTCCACTTGAAGCCGCAAAATCAGGGTCCCTCTCACATACCTAGAGCTGAGAGAAGCCTCCTCTTGAGGTGCTTGTGGTAAGGTGGTATGCCTTTGGACTCGAATCCAGGGACTAACCTCTCATCTCGAGTTGATTCTTGGTCCACGGAGCTCTTTCGTGTTGCTACAGTGACCTCAGGATCCCTCTAGCCTTGAAACAGTGTTCTTGGGGTTTCTCTGGAGTGCCATCAAGGAAATCAAGGCTCCTTTCATGTGTGATGTGCAACACGGAATTGCTCTGCACGCCGTGCAGGGGAATCGGGCCTCATGTGGCGGCGAGGGGGAAGTCTCATGGTTTTTCTCGAGTTGCGGCGGGAACCTGGGGTATATTCTCGAGTTACGACGGGGATGGCCCTTCCACCCACGTGTTTCTTCAGCGACGTCATGACTCCTGCCTAGTTGCGAGGGACAAATCGGGATTCTCCTCGAGGCTTGGCAAGGCAATTGGGACGCCTCTCCAGCTGAGGCGGGAGACCAAGTGTCCCTTTCCACGTGCCACAGGAATCCTGGGATCCTATCAAGTTTCACGAGGAGTCAGGCATCGTCTCCTTTGGAGGCATTGATCTCCGCGTACCTCTGGAGATTTCAAAGGATGTGAGGCCTCTGGTGGCGATGAGGTGGGGAACTAGGTCTTTTTCTGTGGTCTCCACAGGGGATTCGGACATCCTTTCGTCTTGGGAGATGCAAGACGAGCCTGCATTCAAGTCACTGCAGGGATATCCGGCCTTATTTCGAGTCAGGGCATCGCGGTGTCCATTCCAATTGAGGCCGCAAAATCAGCACATAGCTAGAGCTGAGAGAAGCCTCCTCTTGAGGTGCTTGTGGTAAAGTGGTATTCCTCTGGAGTCGAAGCCAGGGACTAACCTCTCATCTCGAGTTGATTGTTGGTCCACGGAGCTCTTTCCTGTTGCTACAGTGACCTCAGGATCCCGTTAGCCTTGAAACAGTGTTCTTGGGGTTTCTCTGGAGTGCCATCAAGGAAATCAAGGCTCCTTTCATGTGTGATGTGCAACATGGAATTGCTCTGCACGCAGTGCAGGGGAATCGTGCCTCATCTCGCGGCGAGGGGGAAGTCTCATGGTTTTTCTCAAGTTGCGACGGGAACCTGGGGTATATTCTCGAGTTACGACGGGGATGGCCCTTCCAACCACGTGTTTGTTCAGCGACGGCAGGACTCCTGCCTAGTTGCGAGGGACAACTCGGGATTCTCCTCGAGGCTTGGCAGGGCAATTGGGACGCCTCCCCAGCTGAGGCGGGAGACCAAGGGTCCCTTTCCATGTGCCACAGGAATCCTGGGACTCCTATCAAGTTTCACGAGGAGTCAGGCATCGTCTCCTTTGGAGGCACTGATCTCCGCGTACCTCTGAAGTTTTCAAAGGATGTGAGGCCTCCAGTCGCGATGAGGTGGGGAACTTGGTCTTTCTCTGTGGTCTCCACAGGGGATTCAGACATCCTTTCGTCTTGGGAGATGCAAGACGAGCCTGCATTCAAGTCACTGCAGGGATATCCGGCCTTATTTCGAGTCAGGGCATCGCGGTGTCCATTCCACTTGAGGCCGCAAACTCAGGGTTCCTCTCACATACCTAGAGCTGAGAGAAGCCTCCTCTTGAGGTGCTTGTGGTAAGGTGGTGTTCCTCTGGAGTCGAAGCCAGGGAGAAACTTCTCATCTCGAGTTGATTTTTGGTCCACAGAGCTCTTTCGTGTGGCTACAGTGACCTCAGGATCCCTCTAGCCTTGAAACAGTGTTCTTGGGGTTTCTCTGGAGTGCCATCAAGGAAATCAAGGCTCCTTTCATGTGTGATGTGCAATACGGAATTGCTCTGCATGCAGTGCAGGATAATCGGGCCTCATCTCGCGGCGAGGGGGAAGTCTCATGGTTTTTCTCGAGTTGCGGTGGGAACCTGGGGTATATTCTCGAATTATGACGGGGATGGCCCTTCCACCCACGTGTTTGTTCAGCGACATCAGGACTCCTGCCTAGTTGCGAGGGACAACTCGGGATTCTCCTCGAGGCTTGGCAGGGCAATTGGGACGCCTCTCCAGCTGAGGCGGGAGACCAAGGGTCCCTTTCCTTGTGCCACAGGAATCCTGGGACTCCTATCAAGTTTCACGAGGAGTCAGGCATCGTCTCTTTTGGAGGCACTGATCTCCGCGTACCTCTGGAGTTTTCAAAGGATGTGAGGCCTCCGGTCGTGATGAGGTGGGGAACTATATCTTTCTCTGAGGTCTGCACAGGGGATTCAGACATCCTTTCGTCTTGGGAGATGCAAGACGCGCCTGCATTCAAGTCACTGCAGGGATATCCGGCCTTATTTTGAGTCAGGGCATCGCGGTGTCCATTCCACTTGAGGCCGCAAACTCAGGGTCCCTCTCACATACATAGAGCTGAGAGAAGCCTCCTCTTGAGGTGCTTGTGTTAAGGTGGTATTCCTCTGGAGTCGAAGCCAGGGACTATCCTCTCATCTCGAGTTGATTTTTGGGCCACGGTGCTCTTTCGTGTGGCTACAGTTACCTCAGGATCCCTCTAGCCTTGAAACAGTGTTCTTGGGGTTTCTCTGGAGTGCCATCAAGGAAATCCAGGCTCCTTTCATGTGTGATGTGCAACACGGAATTGCTCTGCACGCAGTGCAGGGGAATCGGGCCTCATCTCGCGGCGAGGGGGAAGTCTCATGGTTTTTCTCGAGTTGCGGCGGGAACCTGGGGTATATTCTCGAGTTAAGACGGGGATGGCCCTTCTACCCACGTGTTTGTTCAGCGACGTCAGGACTCCTGCCTAGTTGCGAGGGACAACTCGGAATTCTCCTCGAGGCTTGGCAGGGCAATTGGGACGCCTCTCCAGCTGAGGCGGGGGACCAGGGGTCCCTTTCCACGTTCCATAGGAATCCTGGGACTTCTATCAATTTTCTCGAGGAGTCAGGCATCGTCTCCTTTGGAGGCACTGATCTCCGCGTACCTCTGGAGTTTTCAAAGGATGTGAGGCCTCCGGTCGCCATGAGGTGGGGAACTAGGTCTTTTTCTGTGGTTTCCACAGGGGATTCGGACATCCTTTCGTCTTGGGAGAAGCAAGACGAGCCTGCATTCAAGTCACTGCAGGGATATCCGGCCTTATTTCGAGTCAGGGCATCGCGGTGTCCATTCCACTTGAGGCCGCAAACTCAGGGTCCCTCTCACATACCTAGAGCTGAGAGAAGCCTCCTCTTGAGGTGCTTGTGGTAAGGTGGTATACCTCTGGAGTCGAAGCCAGGGACTAACCTCTCATCTCGAGTTGATTTTTGGTCCACGGAGCTCTTTCGTGTTGCTACAGTGACCTCAGGATCCCTCTAGCCTTGAAACAGTGTTCTTGGGGTTTCTCTGGAGTGCAATCAAGGAAATCAAGGCTCCTTTCATGTGTGATGTGCAACACGGAATTGCTCTGCACGCAGTGCAGGGGAATCGGGCCTCATCTCGCGGAGAGGGGGAAGTCTCATGGTTTTTCTCGAGTTGCGGCGGGAACCTGGGGTATATTCTCGAGTTACGATGGGGATGGCCCTTCCACACACTAGTGTTTCTTCAGCGACGTCAGGACTCCTGCCTAGTTGCGAGGGACAACTCGGGATTCTCCTCGAGGCTTGGCAGGGCAATTGGGACGCCTCTCCAGCTGAGGCGGGAGACCAAGGGTTCCTATCCACGTGCCACAGGTATCCTGGGACTCCTATCAAGTTTCACGAGGAGTCAGGCATCGTCTCCTTTGGAGGCACTGATCTCCTCGTACCTCTGGAGTTTTCAGAGGATGTGAGGCCTTCGGTTGCGATGAGGTGGGGAACTAGGTCTTTCTCTGTTGTCTCCACAGGGGATTCAGAAATCCTTTCCTCTTGGGAGATGCAAGACGAGCCTGCATTCAAGTCACTGCAGGGATATCCGGCCTTATTTCGAGTCAGGGCATCGCGGTGTCCATTCCACTTGAGGCCGCAAACTCAGGGTCCCTCTCACATACCTAGAGCTGAGAGAAGCCTCCTCTTGAGGTGCTTGTGGTAAGGTGGAATACCTCTGGAGTCGAAGCCAGGGACTAACCTCTCATGTCGAGTTGATTTTTGGTCCATGGAGCTCTTTGGAGTTGCTACAGTGACCTCAGGATCCCTCTAGCCTTGAAACAGTGTTCTTGGGGTTTCGCTGGAGTGCCATCAAGGAAATCAAGGCTCCTTTCATGTGTGATGTGCAACACGGAATTACTCTGCACGCAGTGCAGGGGAATCGGGCCTCATCTCGCAGCGAGGGGGAAGTCTCATGGTTTTTCTCGAGTTGCGGCGGGAACCTGGGGTATATTCTCGAGTTACGATGGGGATGGCCCTTCCACACACGTGTTTCTTCCGTGATGTCAGGACTCCTGCATAGATGCGAGGGACAACTCGGGATTCTCCTCGATGCTTGGCAGGGAAATTGGAACGCCTCTCCAGCTGAGGCGGGAGACCAAGGGTCCCTTTCCACGTGCCACAGGAATCCTGGGACTCCTATCAAGTTTCACGAGGAGTCAGGCATCGTCTCCTTTGGAGGCACTGATCTCCGCGTACCTCTGGAGTTTTCAAAGGATGTGAGGCCTCCGGTTGCCATGAGGTGGGGAACTAGGTCTTTCTCTGTGGTCTCCACAGGGGATTCAGACATCCTTTCGTCTTGGGAGATGGAAGACAAGCCTGCATTCAAGTCACTGCAGGGATATCCGGCCTTATTACGAGCCAGGGCTTCGCGGTGTCCATTCCACTTGAGGCCGCAAACTCAGGGTCCCTCTCACATAGCTAGAGCTGAGAGAAGCCTCCTCTTGAGGTGCTTGTGGTAAGGTGGTATTCCTGTGGAGTCGAAGCCAGGAACTAACCTCTCATCTCGAGTTGATATTTGGTCCACGGAGATCTTTCATGTTGCTACAGTGACCTCAGGATCCCTCTAGCCTTGAAACAGTTTTCTTGGGGATTCTCTGGAGTACCACCAAGGAAATCAAGGCTCCTTTCATGTGTGATGTGCAACACGGAATTGCTCTGCACGCATTGCAGGGAAATCAGGCCTCATCTCGCGGCGAGGGGGAAGTTTCATGGTTTTTCTCGAGTTGCGGCAGGAACCTGGGGTATATTCTCGAGTTAAGACGGGGATGGCCCTTCCACCCACGTGATTGTTCAGCGACGTCAGGACTCTTGCCTAGTTGCGAGGGACAATTCGGGATTCTCCTCGAGGCTTGGCAGGGCAATTGGGACGCCTCTCCACCTGAGGCGGGAGACCAAGGGTCCCTTTCCACGTGCCACAGGAATCCTGGGACTCCTATCAAGTTGCACGAGGAGGCAGGCATCGTCTCCTTTGGAGGAACTGATCTCCGCGTACCTCTGGAGTTTTCAAAGGATATAAGAAATCCGGTCGCGATGAGGTGGGGAACTAGGTCTTTCTCTGTGGTCTCCACAGGGGATTCAGACATCCTTTCGTCTTGGGATATGCAAGCCGAGCCTGCATTCAAGTCACTGCAGGGATATCCGGCCTTATTTCGAGTCAGGGCATCGCGGTGTCCATTCCACTTGAGGCCGCAAACTCAGGGTCCCCCTCACATACGTAGAGCTGAGAGAAGCCTCCTCTTGAGGTGCTTGTGGTAAGGTGGTATTCGTCTGGAGTCGAAGCCAGGGACTAACCTCTCATCTCGAGTTGATTTTTGGTCCACGGAGCTCTTTCGTGTTGCTACAGTGACGTCAGGATCCCTCTAGCCTTGAAACAGTGTTCTTGGCGCTTCTCTGGAGTGCCACCAAGGAAATCAAGGCTCCTTTCATGTGTGATGTGCAACACGGAATTGCTCTGCACGCAGTGCAGGGGAATCGGGCCTCATCTCGCGGCGAGGGGGAAGTCTCATGGTTTTTCTCGAGTTGCGGCGGGAACATGTGGTATATTCTTGAGTTACGACTGGGATGGCCCTTCCACCCACGTGTTTGTTCAGCAACGTCAGGACTCCTGCCTAGTTGCGAGGGACAACTTGGGATTCTCCTCGAGGCTTGGCAGGGCAATTGGGACGCCTCTCCAGCTGAGGCGGAAGCCCAAGGGTCCCTTTCCACGTGCCACAGGAATCCTGGGACTCCTATAAAGTTTCACGAGGAGTCAGGCATCGTGTCCTTTGGAGGCACTGATCTCCGCGTACCTCTGGAGTTTTCAAAGGATGTGAGGCCTCCGGTCGCCATGAGGTGGGGAACTAGGTCTTTCTCTGTGGTCTCCACAGGGGATTCAGACATCCTTTCATCTTGGGAGATGCAAGACGAGCCTGCATTCAAGTCACTGCGGGGATATCCGGCCTTATTTCGCATCAGGGCATCGCAGTGTCCATTCCTCTTGAGGCCGCAAACTCAGGGTCCCTCTCACATACCTAGAGCTGAGAGAAGCCTCCTCTTGAGGTGCTTGTGGTAAGGTGGTATTCCTCTGGAGTCGAAGCCAGGGACTAACCTCTCATCTCGAGTTGATTTTTGGTCCACGGAGCTCTTTCCTGTTGCTACAGTGACCTCAGGATTCCTCTAGCCTTGAAACAGTGTTCTTGGGGTTTCTCTGGAGTGCCATCAAGGAAATCAAGGCTCCTTTCATGTGTGATGTGCAACACGGAATTGCTCTGCACGCAGTGCAGGGGAATCGGGCCTCATCTCGCGGCCAGGGGGAAGTCTCATGGTTTTTCTCGAGTTGCGGCGGGAACCTGGGGTATATTCTCGAGTTACGACGGGAATGGCCATTCCACACACGTGTTTGTTCAGCGACGGCAGGACTCCTGCCAAGTTGCGAGGGACAACTCGGGATTCTCCTCGAGGCTTGGCAGGGCAATTGGGACGCCTCTCCAGCTGAGGCGGGAGACCAAGGGTCCCTTTCCATGTGCCACAGGAATCCTGGGACTTCTATCAAGTTTCACGAGTAGTCAGGCATCGTCTCCTTTGGAGGCACTGATCTCCGCGTACCTCTGGAGTTTTCAAAGGATGTAAGGCCTCCGGTCGCGATTAGGTGGGAAACTAGGTGTTTCTCTGTGGTCTCCACAGGGGATTCAGACATCCTTTCGTCTTGGGAGATGCAAGACGAGCCTGCATTCAAGTGACTGCAGGGATATCCGGCCTTATTTCGAGTCAGTTCATCGCGGTGTCCATTCCACTTGAGGCTGCAAACTCAGGGTCCCTCTCACATACTTAGAGCTGAGAGAAGCCTCCTCTTGAGGTGCTTGTGGTAAGGTGGTATTCCTCTGGAGTTGAAGCCAGGGACTAACCTCTCATCTCGAATTGATTTTTGGTCCACGGAGCTCTTTCCTGTTGCGACAGTGACCTCAGGATCCCTCTAGCCTTGAAACAGTTTTCTTGGGGTTTCTCTGGAGTGCCACCAAGGAAATCAAGGCTCCTTTCATGTGTGATGTGCAACACGGAATTGCTCTGCACGCAGTGCAGGGGAATCGGGCCTCATCTCGAGGCGAGGGGGAAGTCTCATGGTTTTTCTCGAGTTGCGGCGGGAACCTGGGGTATATTCTCGAGTTACGACGGGGAAGGGCCTTCCAAACACCTGTTTGTTCAGCGATGGCAGGACTCCTGCCTAGTTGCGAGGGACAACTCGGGATTCTCCTCGAGGCTTCGCAGGGCAATTGGGACCCCTCTCCAGCTGAGGCGGGACACCAAGGGTCCCTTTCCACGTGCCACAGGAATCCTGGGACTCCTATCAAGTTTCACGAGGAGTCACGAATCGTCTCCTTTGGAGGCACTGATCTCTGCGTACCTCTGGAGTTTTCAAAGGATGTGAGGCCTCCGATCGCGATGAGGTGGGGAACTACGTCTTTCCCTGTGGTCTCCACAGGGGATTCAGGTATCCTTTCGTTTTGGGAGATGCAAGACGAGCCTGCATTCAAGTCACTGCAGGGATATCCGGCCTTATTTCGAGTCAGGGCATTGCAGTGTCCATTCCACTTGAGGCCGCAAACTCAGGGTCCCTCTCACATAGCTAGAGCTGAGAGAAGCCTCCTCTTGAGGTGCTTGTGGTAAGGTGGTATTCCTCTGGAGTCGAAGCCAGGGACTAACCTGTCATCTCGAGTTGATTTTTGGTCCACGGAGCTCTTTCGTGTTGCTACAGTGACCTCAGGATCCCGCTAGCCTTGAAACAGTGTTCTTGGGGTTTCTCTGGAGTGCCATCAAGGAAATCAAGGCTCCTTTCATGTGTGATGTGCAACACGGAATTGCTCTGCACGCAGTGCAGGGGAATCGGGCCTCATCTCGCGGCGAGTGGGAAGTCTCATGGTTTTTCTCGAGTTGCGGCGGGAACCTGGGGTATATTCTCGAGTTACGACGGGGATGGCCCTTCCACCCACGTGTTTGTTCAGCAACGTCAGGACTCCTGCCTAGTTGCGAGGGACAACTCGGGATTCTCCTCGAGGCTTGGCAGGGCAATTGGGACGCCTCTCCAGCTGAGGCGGGAGAACAAGGGTCCCTTTCCACGTGCCACAGGAATCCTGGGACTCCTATCAAGTTTCACGAGGAGTCAGGCATCGTCTCCTTTGGAAGCACTGATGTCCGCGTACCTCTGGAGTTTTCAAAGCATGTTAGGTCTCCGGTCGCCATGAGGTGGGGAACTAGGTCTTTCTCTGTGGTCTCCACAGGGGATTCAGACATCCTTTCATCTTGGGAGATGCAAGCCGAGCCTGCATTCAAGTCACTGCAGGGATATCCGGCCTTATTTCGCATCAGGGCATCGCAGTTTCCATTCCACTTGAGGCCGCAAAATCAGGGTCCCTCTCACATACCTAGAGCTGAGAGAAGCCTCCTCTTGAGGTGCTTGTGGTAAGGTGGTATTCCTCTGGAGTCGAAGCCAGGGACTAACCTCTCATCTCGAGTTGATTTTTGGTCTACAGAGCTCTTTCGTGTTGCTACAGTGACCTCAGGATCCCTCTAGCCTTGAAACAGTGTTCTTGGGGTTTCTCTGGAGTGCCATCAAGGAAATCAAGGCTCCTTTCATGTGTGATGTGCAACACGGAATTGCTCTGCACACAGTGCAGGGGAATCGGGCCTCATCTCGCAGCGAGGGGGAAGTCTCATGGTTTTTCTCGAGTTGCGGCGGGAACCTGGGGTATATTCTCGAGTTACGATGGGGATGGCCCTTCCGCCCACGTGTTTGTTCAGCGTCGTCAGGACTCCTGCCTAGTTGCGAGGGACAACTCGGGATTCTCCTCGAGGCTTGGCAGGGCAATTGGGACGCCTCTCCAGCTGAGGCCGGAGACCAAGGGTCCCTTTCCACGTGCCACAGGAATCCTGGGACTCCTATCAAGTTTCACGAGGAGTCAGGCATCGTCTCCTTTGGAGGCACTGATCTCCGCGTACCTCTGGAGTTTTCAAAGGATGTGAGGCCTCCGGACGCCATGAGGTGGGGAACTAGGTCTTTCTCTGTGGTCTCCACAGGGGATTCAGACATCCTTTCATCTTGGGAGATGCAAGACGAGCCTGCATTCTAGTCACTGCAAGGATATCCGGCCTTATTTCGAGTCAGGGCATCGCGGTGTCCATTCCACTTGAGGCCGCAAACTCAGGGTCCCTCTCACATACCTAGAGCTGATAGAAGCCTCCTCTTGAGGTGCTTGTGGTAAGGTGGTATTCCTCTGGAGTCGAAGCCAGGGACTAACCTCTCATCTCGAGTTGATTTTTGGTCCACGGAGCTCTTTCGTGTTGCTACAGTGACCTCAGGATCCCTCTAGCCTTGAAACAGTGTTCTTGGGGTTTCTCTGGAGTGCCATCAAGGAAATCAAGGCTCCTTTCATGTGTGATGTGCAACACGGAATTGCTCTGCACGCAGTGCAGGGGAATCGGGCCTCATCTCGCGGAGATGGGGAAGTCTCATGGTTTTTCTCGAGTTGCGGCGGGAACCTGGGGTATACTCTCGAGTTACGACGGGGATGGCCCTTCCAACCACGTGTTTGTTCAGTGACGTCTGGACTCCTGCCTAGTTGCGAGGGACAACTCGGGATTCCCCTCGAGGCTTGTCAGGGCAATTGGGACGCCTCTCCAGTTGAGGCGGGAGACCAAGGGTCCCTTTCCACGTGCCACAGGAATCCTGGGACTCCTATCAAGTTTCACGAGGAGTCAGGCATCGTCTCCTTTGGAGGCTCTGATCTCCGCGTACCTCTGGAATTTTCAAAGGATGTGAGGCCTCCGATCGCGATGAGGTGGGGAACTAGGTCATTCTCTGTTGTCTCTACAGGAGATTCAGACATCCTTTCGTCTTGGGAGATGCAAGACGAGCCTGCATTCAAGTCACTGCAGGGATATCCGGCCTTATTTTGAGTCAGGGCATCGCGGTGTCCATTCCACTTGAGGCCGCAAACTCAGGGTCCCTCTCACATACCTAGAGCTGAGAGAAGCCTCCTCTTGAGGTGCTTGTGGTAAGCTGGTGTTCCTCTGGAGTCGAAGCCAGGGAGAAACTTCTCATCTCGAGTTGATTTTTGGTCCACGGAGCTCTTTCGTGTGGCTACACTGACCTCAGGATCCCTCTAGCCTTGAAACAGTGTTCTTGGGGTTTCTCTGGAGTGCCATCAAGGAAATCAAGGCTCCTTTCATGTGTGATGTGCAATACGGAATTGCTCTGCATGCAGTGCAGGACAATCGGGCCTCATCTCGCGGCGAGGGGGAAGTCTCATGGTTTTTCTCGAGTTGCGGTGGGAACCTGGGGTATATTCTCGAGTTATGACGGGGATGGCCCTTCCACCCACGTGTTTGTTCAGCGACATCAGGACTCCTGCTAGTTGCGAGGGACAACTCGGGATTCTCCTCGAGGCTTGGCAGGGCAATTGGGATGCCTCTCCAGCTGAGGCGGGAGACCAAGGGTCCCTTTCCTTGTGCCACAGGAATCCTGGGACTCCTATCAAGTTTCACGAGGAGTCAGGCATCGTCTCTTTTGGAGGCACTGATCTCCGCGTACCTCTGGTGTTTTCAAAGGATGTGAGGCCTCCGGTCGCAATGAGGTGGGGAACTAGATCTTTCTCTGAGATCTCCACAGAGGATTCAGACATCCTTTCGTCTTGGGAGATGCAAGACGCGCCTGCATTCAAGTCACTGCAGGAATATCCGGCCTTATTATGAGTCAGGGCATCGCGGTGTCCATTCCACTTGAGGCCGCAAAATCAGGGTCCCTCTCACATACCTAGAGCTGAGAGAAGCCTCCTCTTGAGGTGCTTGTGTTAAGGTGGTATTCCTCTGGAGTCGAAGCCAGGGACTATCCTTTCATCTCGAGTTGATTTTTGGGCCACGGTGCTCTTTCGTGTGGCTACAGTGACTTCAGGATCCCTCTAGCCTTGAAACAGTGTTCTTGGGGTTTCTCTGGAGTGCCATTAAGGAAATCAAGGCTCCTTTCATGTGTGATGTGCAACACGGAATTGCTCTGCACGCAGTGCAGGGGAATCGGGCCTCATCTCGTGGCAAGGCGGAAGTCTCATGGTTTTTCTCGAGTTGCGGCGGGAACCTGGGGTATATTCTCGAGTTACGACGGGGATGGCCCTTCCACCCACGTGTTTGTTCAGCGACGTCAGGACTCCTGCCTAGTTGCGAGGGACAACTCGGGATTCTCCTCGAGGCTTGGCAGGGCAATTGGGACGCCTCTCCAGCTGAGGCGGGAGACCAAGGGTCCCTTTCCTTTTGCCACAGGAATCCTGGGACTCCTATCAAGTTTCACGAGGAGTCAGGCATCGTCTCTTTTGGAGGCACTGATCTCCGCGTACCTCTGGAGTTTTCAAAGGATGTGAGGCCTCCGGTCGCGATGAGGTGGGGAACTATATCTTTCTCTGAGGTCTGCACAGGGGATTCAGACATCCTTTCGTCTTGGGAGATGCAAGACGCGCCTGCATTCAAGTCACTGCAGGGATATCCGGCCTTATTTTGAGTCAGGGCATCGCGGTGTCCATTCCACTTGAGGCCGCAAACTCAGGGTCCCTCTCACATACATAGAGCTGAGAGAAGCCTCCTCTTGAGGTGCTTGTGTTAAGGTGGTATTCCTCTGGAGTCGAAGCCAGGGACTATCCTCTCATCTCGAGTTGATTTTTGGGCCACGGTGCTCTTTCGTGTGGCTACAGTGACCTCAGGATCCCTCTAGCCTTGAAACAGTGTTCTTGGGGTTTCTCTGGAGTGCCATCAAGGAAATCCAGGCTCCTTTCATGTGTGATGTGCAACACGGAATTGGTCTGCACGCAGTGCAGGGGAATCGGGCCTCATCTCGCGGCGAGGGGGAAGTCTCATGGTTTTTCTCGAGTTGCGGCGGGAACCTGGGGTATATTCTCGAGTTAAGACGGGGATGGCCCTTCCACCCACGTGTTTGTTCAGCGACGTCAGGACTCCTGCCTAGTTGCGAGGGACAACTCGGAATTCTCCTCGAGGCTTGGCAGGGCAATTGGGACCCCTCTCCAGCTGAGGCGGGGGACCAGGGGTCCCTTTCCACGTTCCACAGGAATCCTGGGACTTCTATCAAGTTTCTCGAGGAGTCAGGCATCGTCTCCTTTGGAGGCACTGATCTCCGCGTACCTCTGGAGTTTTCAAAGGATGTGAGGCCTCCGGTCGCCATGAGGTGGGGAACTAGGTCTTTTTCTGTGCTCTCCACAGGGGATTCGGACATCCTTTCGTCTTGGGAGATGCAAGACGAGCCTGCATTCAAGTCACTGCAGGGATATCCGGCCTTATTTCGAGTCAGGGCATCGCGGTATCCATTCCACTTGAGGCCGCAAACTCAGGGTCCCTCTCACATACCTAGAGCTGAGAGAAGCCTCCTCTTGAGGTGCTTGTGGTAAGGTGGTATTCCTCTGGAGTCGAAGCCAGGGACTAACCTCTCATCTCGAGTTGATTTTTGGTCCACGGAGCTCTTTCCTGTTGCTACAGTGACCTCAGGATCCCTCTAGCCTTGAAACAGTGTTCTTGGGGTTTCTCTGGAGTGCCATCAAGGAAATCAAGGCTCCTTTCATGTGTGATGTGCAACACGGAATTGCTCTGCACGCAGTGCAGGGGAATCGGGCCTCATCTCGCGGCCAGGGGGAAGTCTCATGGTTTTTCTCGAGTTGCGGCGGGAACCTGGGGTATATTCTCGAGTTACGAAGGGAATGGCCATTCCACACACGTGTTTGTTCAGCGACGGCAGGACTCCTGCCTAGTTGCGAGGGACAACTCGGGATTCTCCTCGAGGCTTCGCAGGGCAATTGGGACCCCTCTCCAGCTGAGGCGGGAAACCAAGGGTCCCTTTCCACGTGCCACAGGAATCCTGGGACTCCTATCAAGTTTCTCGAGGAGTCACGAATCGTCTCCTTTGGAGGCACTGATCTCTGCGTACCTCTGGAGTTTTAAAAGGATGTGAGGCCTCTGATCGCGATGAGGTGGGGAACTACGTCTTTCCCTGTGGTCTCCACAGGGGATTCAGGTATCCTTTCGTTTTGGGAGATGCAAGACGAGCCTGCATTCAAGTCACTGCAGGGATATCCGGCCTTATTTCGAGTCAGGGCATTGCAGTGTCCATTCCACTTGAGGCCGCAAACTCAGGGTCCCTCTCACATAGCTAGAGCTGAGAGAAGCCTCCTCTTGAGGTGCTTGTGGTAAGGTGGTATTCCTCTGGAGTCGAAGCCAGGGACTAACCTGTCATCTCGAGTTGATTTTTGGTCCACGGAGCTCTTTCGTGTTGCTACATTGACCTCAGGATTCCGCTAGCCTTGAAACAGTGTTCTTGGGGTTTCTCTGGAGTGCCATCAAGGAAATCAAGGCTCCTTTCATGTGTGATGTGCAACACGGAATTGCTCTGCACGCAGTGCAGGGGAATCGGGCCTCATCTCGCGGCGAGGGGGAAGTCTCATGGTTTTTCTCGAGTTGCGGCGGGAACCTGGGGTATATTCTCGAGTTACGACGGGGATGGCCCTTCCACCCACGTGTTTGTTCAGCAACGTCAGGACTCCTGCCTAGTTGCGAGGGACAACTCGGGATTCTCCTCGAGGCTTGGCAGGGCAATTGGGACGCCTCTCCAGCTGAGGCGGGAGAACAAGGGTCCCTTTCCACGTGCCACAGGAATCCTGGGACTCCTATCAAGTTTCACGAGGAGTCAGGCATCGTCTCCTTTGGAAGCACTGATGTCCGCGTACCTCTGGAGTTTTCAAAGCATGTTAGGTCTCCGGTCGTCATGAGGTGGGGAACTAGGTCTTTCTCTGTGGTCTCCACAGGGGATTCAGACATCCTTTCATCTTGGGAGATGCAAGCCGAGCCTGCATTCAAGTCACTGCAGGGATATCCGGCCTTATTTCGCATCAGGGCATCGCAGTTTCCATTCCACTTGAGGCCGCAAACTCAGGGTCCCTCTCACATACCTAGACCTGAGAGAAGCCTCCTCTTGAGGTGCTTGTGGTAAGGTGGTATTCCTCTGGAGTCGAAGCCAGGGACTAACCTCTCATCTCAAGTTGAATTTTGGTCCATGGAGGTCTTTCGTGTTGCTACAGTGACCTCAGGATCCCTCTAGCCTTGAAACAGTGTTCTTGGGGTTTCTCTCGAGTGCCATGAAGGAAATCAAGACTCCTTTCATGTGTGATGTGCAACACGGAATTGCTCTGCACACAGTGCAGGGGAATCGGGCCTCATCTCGCAGCGAGGGGGAAGTCTCATGGTTTTTCTCGAGTTGCGGCGGGAACCTGCGGTATATTCTCGAGTTACGATGGGGATGGCCCTTCCACCCACGTGTTTGTTCAGCGTCGTCAGGACTCCTGCCTAGTTGCGAGGGACAACTCGGGATTCTCCTCGAGGCTTGGCAGGGCAATTGGGACGCCTCTCCAGCTGAGGCGGGAGACCAAGGGTCCCTATCCACGTGCCACAGGAATCCTGGGACTCCTATCAAGTTTCACGAGGAGTCAGGCATCGTCTCCTTTGGAGGCACTGATCTCCGCGTACCTCTGGAGTTTTCAAAGGATGTGAGGCCTCCGGACGCCATGAGGTGGGGAACTAGGTCTTTCTCTGTGGTCTCCACAGGGGATTCAGACATCCTTTCGTCTTGGGAGATGCAAGACGAGCCTGCATTCAAGTCACTGCAAGGATATCCGGCCTTATTTCGAGTCAGGGCATCGCGGTGTCCATTCCACTTGAGGCCGCAAACTCAGGGTCCCTCTCACATACCTAGAGCTGAGAGAAGCCTCCTCTTGAGGTGCTTGTGGTAAGGTGGTATTCCTCTGGAGTCGAAGCCAGGGACTAACCTCTCATCTCGAGTTGATTTTTGGTCCACGGAGCTCTTTCGTGTTGCTACAGTGACCTCAGGATCCCTCTAGCCTTGAAACAGTGTTCTTGGGGTTTCTCTGGAGTGCCATCAAGGAAATCAAGGCTCCTTTCATGTGTGATGTGCAACACGGAATTGCTCTGCACGCAGTGCAGGGGAATCGGGCCTCATCTCGCGGAGAGGGGGAAGTCTCATGGTTTTTCTCGAGTTGCGGCGGGAACCTGGGGTATACTCTCGAGTTACGACGGGGATGGCCCTTCCAACCACGTGTTTGTTCAGTGACGTCTGGACTCCGGCCTAGTTGCGAGGGACAACTCGGGATTCTCCTCGAGGCTTGTCAGGGCAATTGGGACGCCTCTCCAGTTGAGGCGGGAGACCAAGGGTCCCTTTCCACGTGCCACAGGAATCCTGGGACTCCTATCAAGTTTCACGAGGAGTCAGGCATCGTCTCCTTTGGAGGCTCTGATCTTCGCGTACCTCTGGAGTTTTCAAAGGATGTGAGGCCTCCGATCGCGATGAGGTGGGGAACTAGGTCATTCTCTGTTGTCTCTACAGGAGATTCAGACATCCTTTCGTCTTGGGAGATGCAAGACGAGCCTGCATTCAAGTCACTGCAGGGATATCCGGCCTTATTTTGAGTCAGGGCATCGCGGTGTCCATTCCACTTGAGGCCGCAAACTCAGGGTCCCTCTCACATACCTAGAGCTGAGAGAAGCCTCCTCTTGAGGTGCTTGTGTTAAGGTGGTATTCCTCTGGAGTCGAAGCCAGGGACTAACCTCTCATCTCGAGTTGAATTTTGGTCCATGGAGGTCTTTCGTGTTGCTACAGTGACCTCAGGATCCCTCTAGCCTTGAAACAGTGTTCTTGGGGTTTCTCTGGAGTGCCATCAAGGAAATCAAGACTCCTTTCATGTGTGATGTGCAACACAGAATTGCTCTGCACACAGTGCAGGGGAATCGGGCCTCATCTCGCAGCGAGGGGGAAGTCTCATGGTTTTTCTCGAGTTGCGGCGGGAACCTGCGGTATATTCTCGAGTTACGATGGGGATGGCCCTTCCACACACTAGTGTTTCTTCAGCGACGTCAGGACTCCTGCCTAGTTGCGAGGGACAACTCGGGATTCTCCTCGAGGCTTGGCAGGGCAATTGGGACGCCTCTCCAGCTGAGGCGGGAGACCAAGGGTCCCTTTCCACGTGCCACAAGTATCCTGGGACTCCTATCAAGTTTCACGAGGAGTCAGGCATCGTCTCCTTTGGAGGCACTGATCTCCGCGTACCTCTGGAGTTTTCAGAGGATGTGAGGCCTCTGGTTGCGATGAGGTGGGGAACTAGGTCTTTCTCTGTTGTCTCCACAGGGGATTCAGAAATCCTTTCGTCTTGGGAGATGCAAGACGAGCCTGCATTCAAGTCACTGCAGGGATATCCGGCCTTATTTTGAGTCAGGGCATCGCGGTGTCCATTCCACTTGAGGCCGCAAACTCAGGGTCCCTCTCACATACCTAGAGCTGAGAGAAGCCTCCTCTTGAGGTGCTTGTGGTAAGGTGGTATACCTCTGGAGTCGAAGCCAGGGACTAACCTCTCATGTCGAGTTGATTTTTGGTCCATGGAGCTCTTTGGAGTTGCTACAGTGACCTCAGGATCCCTCTAGCCTTGAAACAGTGTTCTTGGGGTTGTGCTGGAGTGCCATCAAGGAAATCAAGGCTCCTTTCATGTGTGATGTGCAACACGGAATTAGTCTGCACGCAGTGCAGGGGAATCGGGCCTCATCTCGCAGCGAGGGGGAAGTCTCATGGTTTTTCTCAAGTTGCGGCGGGAACCTGGGGTATATTCTCGAGTTACGATGGGGATGGCCCTTCCACACACGTGTTTCTTAGGTGACGTCAGGACTCCTGCATAGATGCGAGGGACAACTCGGGATTCTCCTCGATGCTTGGCAGGGAAATTGGAACGCCTCTCCACCTGAGGCGGGAGACCAAGGGTCCCTTTCCACGTGCCACAGGAATCCTGGGGCTCCTATCAAGTTTCACGAGGAGTCAGGCATCGTCTCCTTTGGAGGCACTGATCTCCGCGTACCTCTGGAGTTTTCAAAGGATGTGAGGCCTCCGGTTGCCATGAGGTGGGGAACTAGGTCTTTCTCTGTGGTCTCCACAGGGGATTCAGACATCCTTTCGTCTTGGGAGATGGAAGACAAGCCTGCATTCAAGTCACTGCAGGGATATCCGGCCTTATTACGAGCCAGGGCATCGCGGTGTCCATTCCACTTGAGGCCGCAATCTCAGGGTCCCTCTCACATAGCTAGAGCTGAGAGAAGCCTCCACTTGAGGTGCTCGTGGTAAGGTGGTATTCCTGTGGAGTCGAAGCCAGGGACTAACCTCTCATCTCGAGTTGATTTTTGGTCCACGGAGATCTTTCATGTTGCTACAGTGACCTCAGGATCCCTCTAGCCTTGAAACAGTTTTCTTGGGGTTTCTCTGGAGTGCCACCAAGGAAATCAAGGCTCCTTTCATGTGTGATGCGCAACACGGAATTGCTCTGCACGCATTGCAGGGAAATCGGGCCTCATCTCGCGGCGAGGGGGAAGTCTCATGGTTTTTCTCGAGTTGCGGCGGGAACCTGGGGTATATTCTCGAGTTACGACGGGGATGGCCCTTCCACCCACGTGATTGTTCAGCGACGTCAGGACTCCTGCCTAGTTGCGAGGGACAATTCGGGATTCTCCTCGAGGCTTGGCAGGGCAATTGGGACGCCTCTCCAGCTGAGGCGGGAGACCAAGGGTCCCTTTCCACGTGCCACAGGAATCCTGGGACTCCTATCAAGTTTCACGAGGAGTCAGGCATCGTGTCCTTTGGAGGCACTGATCTCCGCGTACCTCTGGAGTTTTCAAAGGATGTTAGGCCTCCGGTCGCCATGAGGTGCGGAAGTAGGTCTTTCTCTGTGGTCTCCACAGGGGATTCAGACATCCTTTCATCTTGGGAGATGCAAGACGAGCCTGCATTCAAGTCACTGCGGGGATATCCGGCCTTATTTCGCATCAGGGCATCGCAGTGTCCGTTCCTCTTGAGGCCGCAAACTCAGGGTCCCTCTCACATACATAGAGCTGAGAGAAGCCTCCTCTTGAGGTGCTTGTGGTAAGGTGGTATTCCTCTGGAGTCGAAGCCAGGGACTAACCTCTCATCTCGAGTTGATTTTTGGTCCACGGAGCTCTTTCTGTTGCTACAGTGACCTCAGGATCCCTCTAGCCTTGAAACAGTGTTCTTGGGGTTTCTCTGGAGTGCCATCAAGGAAATCAAGGCTCCTTTCATGTGTGATGTGCAACACGGAATTGCTCTGCACGCAGTGCAGGGGAATCGGGCCTCATCTCGCGGCCAGGGGGAAGTCTCATGGTTTTTCTCGAGTTGCGGCGGGAACCTGGGGTATATTCTCGAGTTACGACGGGAATGGCCATTCCACACACGTGTTTGTTCAGCGACGGCAGGACTCCTGCCTAGTTGCGAGGGACAACTCGGGATTCTCCTCGAGGCTTGGCTGGGCAATTGGGACGCCTCTCCAGCTGAGGCGGGAGACCAAGGGTCCCTTTCCATGTGCCACAGGAATCCTGGGACTTCTATCAAGTTTCACGAGTAGTCAGGCATCGTCTCCTTTGGAGGCACTGATCTCCGCGTACCTCTGGAGTTTTCAAAGGATGTAAGGCCTCCGGTCGCGATTAGGTGGGAAACTAGGTCTTTCTCTGTGGTCTCCACAGGGGATTCAGACATCCTTTCGTCTTGGGAGATGCAAGACCAGCCTGCATTCAAGTCACTGCAGGGATATCCGGCCTTATTTCGAGTCAGTTCATCGCGGTGTCCATTCCACTTGAGGCCGCAAACTCAGGGTCCCTCTCACATAGCTAGAGCTGAGAGAAACCTCCTCTTGAGGTGCTTGTGGTAAGGTGGTATTCCTCTGGAGTCGAAGCCAGGGACTAACCTCTCATCTCGAGTTGATTTTTGGTCCATGGAGCTCTTTCGTGTTGCTACAGTGACCTCAGGATACCTCTAGCCTTGAAACAGTGTTCTTGTGGTTTCTCTGGAGTGCCATCAAGGAAATCAAGGCTCCTTTCATGTGTGATGTGCAACACGGAATTGCTCTGCACGCAGTGCAGGGGAATCGGGCCTCATCTGGCGACGAGGGGGAAGTCTCATGGTTTTTCTCGTGTTCCGGCGGGAACCTGGGGTATATTCTCGAGTTACGACGGGGATGGCCCTTCCACACACGTGTTTCTTCAGCGACGTCAGGACTCCTGCCTAGTTGCGAGGGACAACTCGGGATTCTCCTTGAGGCTTGGCAGGGCAATTGGGACGCCTCTCCAGCTGAGGCGGGAGACCAAGGGTAACTTTCCACGTGCCACAGGAATCCTGGGACGCCTATCAAGTTTCACGAAGAGTCAGGCATCGTCTCCTTTGGAGGCACTGATCTCCGCGTACCTCTGGAGTTTTCAAAGGATGTGAGGCCTCCGGTCGCCATGAGGTGGGGAACTAGGTCTTTCTCTGTGGTCTCCACAAGGGATTCAGACATCCTTTCATCTTCGGAGATGCAAGACGAGCCTGCATTCAAGTCACTGCGGGGATATCCGGGCTTATTTCGCATCCGGGCATCGCAGTGTCCATTCCACTTGAGGCCGCACAATCAGGGTCCCTCTCACATACCTAGAGCTGGAGAAGCCTCCTCTTGAGGTGCTTGTGGTAAGGTGGTATTCCTCTGGAGTCGAAGCCAGGGACTAACCTCTCATCTCGAGTTGATTTTTGGTCCACGGAGCTCTTTCGTGTTGCTACAGTGACCTCAGGATCCCGCTAGCCTTGAAACAGTGTTCTTGGGGATTCTCTGGAGGGCCATCAAGGAAATTAAGGCTCCTTTCATGTGTGATGTGCTACACGGAATTGCTCTGCACGCAGTGCAGGGGAATCGGTCCTCATCTCGTGGCGAGGGGGAAATCTCATGGTTTTTCTCGAGTTGTGGCGAGAACCTGGGGTATATTCTCGAGTTAAGACGGAGATGGCCCTTCCACACACGTGTTTGTTCAGCGACGTCAGGACTCCTGCTTAGTTGCGAGGGACAACTCGGGATTCTCCTCGAGGCTTGGCAGGGCTATTGGGACGCCTCACCAGCTGAGGCGGAAGACCAAGGATTCCTTTCCACGTGCCACAGTAATCCTGGGACTCCTATCAAGTTTCACGAGGAGTCAGGCATCGTCTCCTTTGGAGGCACTGATCTCCGCGTACCTCTGGAGTTTTCAAAGGATGTGAGGCCTCCGGTCGCGATGAGGTGGGGAACTAGGTCTTTCTCTGTGGTCTCCACAGGGGATTCAGACATCCTTTCATCTTGGGAGATGCAAGACAAGCCTGCATTCAAGTCACTGCAGGGATATCCGGCCTTATTTCGAGTCAGGGCATCGCGGTGTCCATTCCACTTGAGGCCGCAAACTCAGGGTCCCTCTCACATAGCTAGAGCTGAGAGAAGCCTCCTCTTGAGGTGCTTGTGGTAAGGTGGTATTCCTCTGGAGTCGAAGCCAGGGACTAACCTCTAATCTCGAGTTGATTTTTGGGCCACGGAGCTCTTTCGTGTTGCGACAGTGACCTCAGGATCCCTCTAGCCTTGAAACAGTGTTGTTGGGGTTTCTCTGGAGTGCCACCAAGGAAATCAAGGCTCCTTTCATGTGTGATGTGCAACACGGAATTGCTCTGCACGCAGTGCAGGGGAATCGGGCCTCATCTCGCGGCGAGGGGGAAGTCTCATGGTTTTTCTCGAGTTGCGGCGGGAACCTGGGGTATATTCTCGAGTTACGACGGGGATGGCCCTTCCACCCACGTATTTGTTCAGCGACGTCAGGACTCCTGCCTAGTTTCGAGGGACAACTCGGGATTCTCCTCGAGGCTTGGCAGCGCAATTGGGACGCCTCTCCAGCTGAGACGGAAGACTAAGGTTCCCTTTCCATGTGCCACAGGAATCCTGGGACTCCTATCAAGTTTCACGAGGAGTCAGGCATCGTCTCCTTTGGAGGCACTGATCTCCGCGTACCTCTGGAGTTTTCAAAGTATGTGAGGCCTCCGGTCGCGATGAGGTGGGGAACTAGGTCTTTCTCTGTGGTCTCCACAGGGGATTCAGACATCCTTTCGTCTTGGGAGATGCAAGACGAGCCTGCATTCAAGTCACTGCAGGGATATCTGGCCTTATTTCGAGTCAGGGCATCGCGGTGTTCATTCCATTTGAGGCCGCAAACTCAGGGTCCCTCTCACATACCTAGAGCTGAGAGAAGACTCCTCTTGAGGTGCTTGTGGTAAGGTGGTATTCCTCTGGAGTCGAAGCCAGGGACTAACCTCTCATCTCGAGTTGATTTTTGGTCCATGGAGCTCTTTCGTGTTGCTACAATGACCTCAGGATCCCTCTAGCCTTGAAACAGTGTTCTTGGGTTTTCTCTGGAGTGCCATCAAGAAAATCAAGGCTCCTTTCATGTGTGATGTGCAACACGGAGTTGCTCTGCACGCAGTGCAGGGGAATCGGGCCTCATCTCACGACGAGTGGGAAGTCTCATGGTTTTTCTCGAGTTGCGGCGGGAACCTGGGGTATATTCTCGAGTTACGACGGGGATGGCCCTTCCACACACGTGCTTGTTCAGCGACGGCAGGACTCGTCCCTAGTTGCGAGGGACAACTCGGGATTCTCCTCGAGGCTTGGCAGGGCAATTGGGACGCCTCTTCAGCTGAGGCGGGAGACCAAGGGTCCCTTTCCACGTGCCACAGGAATCCTGGGACTCCTAGCAAGTTTCACGAGGAGTCAGGCATCGTCTCCTTTGGAGGCACTGATCTCCGCGTACCTCTGGAGTTTTCAAAGGATGTGAGGCCTCCGGTCGCGATGAGGTGGGGAACAAGGTCTTTCTCTGTGGTCTCCACAGGGGATTCAGACATCCCTTCGTCTTGGGAGATGCAAGACGAGGCTGCATTCAAGTCACTGCAGGGATATCCGGCCTTATTTCGAGTCAGGGCATCGGGGTGTCCATTCCACTTGAGGCCGCAAAATCAGGGTCCCTCTCACATACCTAGAGCTGAGAGAAGCCTCCTCTTGAGGTGCTTGTGGTTAGGTGGTATTCCTCTGGACTCAAGGCCAGGGACTAACCTCTAATCTCGAGTTGATTTTTGGTCCACGGAGATTTTTCGTGTTGCTACAGTGACCTCAGGATCCCTCTAGCCTGGAAACAGTGTTCTTGAGGTTTCTCTGGAGTGCCACCAAGGAAATTAAGGCTCCTTTCATATGTGATGTGCAACACGGAATTGCTCTGCACGCAGTGCAGGGGAATCGGGGCTGATCTCGCGGCGAGGGGGAAGTCTCATGGTTTTTCTCGAGTTGCGGCGGGAACCTGGGGTATATTCTCGAGTTACGACGGGGATGGCCTTTAAACACACGTGTTTCTTCAGCGACGGCAGGACTCCTGCCTAGTTGCGAGGGACAACTCGGGATTCTCCTCGAGGCTTGGCAGGGCAATTGGGACGCCTCTCCAGCTGAGGCGGGAGACCAAGGGTCCCTTTCCACGTTCCACAGGAATCCTGGGACGCCTATCAAGTTTCACGAGGAGTCAGGCATCGTCTCCTTTGGAGGCACTGATCTCTGCGTACCTCTGGAGTTTTCAAAGGATGTGAGGCCTCCGGTCGCGATGAGGTGGGTAACTAGGTCTTTCTCTGTGGTCTCCAAAGGGGATTCAGACATCCTTTCGTCTTGGGAGATGCAAGATGAGCCTACATTCAAGTCACTGCAGGGATATCCGGCCTTATTTCGAGTCAGGGCATCGCGGTGTCCATTCCACTTGAGGCCGCAAACTCAGGGTCCCTCTCACATACCAAGAGCTGAGAGAAGCCTCCTCTTGAGGTGCTTGTGGTAAGGTGGTATTCCTCTGGAGTCGAAGCCAGGGACTAACCTCTCATCTCGAGTTGATTTGTGGTCCACGGAGCTCTTTCGTGTTGCAAGAGTGACATCAGGATCCCTCTAGCCTGGAAACAGTGTTCTTGGGGTTTCTCTGGAGTGCCATCAAGGAAATCAAGGCTCCTTTCTTATGTGATGTGCAACACGGAATTGCTCTGCACGCAGTGCAGGGGAATCGGGCCTCATCTCGCGGCGAGGGGAACGTCTCATGGTTTTTCTCGAGTTGCGGCGGGAACCTGGGGTATATTCTCGAGTTACGACGGGGATGGCCCTTCCACACACGTGTTTATTCAGCGACGTCAGGACTCCTGCTAGTTGCGAGGGACAACTCGGGATTCTCCTCGAGGCTTGGCAGGGCATTTGGGATGCCTCTCCAGCTGAGGCGGGAGACCAAGGGTCCCTTTCCACGTGCCACAGGAATCCTGGGACTCCTATCAAGTTTCACGAGGAGTCAGGCATCGTCTCCTTTGGAGGCACTGATCTCTGCGTACCTCTGGAGTTTTCAAAGGATGTAAGGCCTCCGGTCGCGATTAGGTGGGGAACTAGGTCTTTCTCTGTGGTCTCCACAGGGGATTCAGACATTCTTTCGTCTTGGGAGATGCAAGACGAGCCTGCATTCAAGTCACTGCAGGGATATCAGGCCTTATTTTGAGTCAGGGCATCGCGGTGTCCATTCCACTTGAGGCCGTAAACTCAGGGTCCCTCTCACATACCTAGAGCTGAGAGAAGCCTCCTCTTGAGGTGCTTGTGGTAAGGTGGTATTCCTCTGGAGTCGAAGCCAGGGACTAACCTCTCATCTCGAGTTGATTTTTGGTCCACGGAGCTCTTTCGTGTTGCTACAGTGACCTCAGGATCCCTCTAGCCTTGAAACAGTGTTCTTGGGGTTTCTCTGGAGTGCCACCAAGGAAATCAAGGCTCCTTTCATGTGTGATGTGCAACACGGAATTGCTCTGCTCGCAGTGCAGGGGAATCGGGCCTCATCTCGCGGCGAGGGGAAAGTCTCATGGTTTTTCTCGAGTTGCGGCGGGAACCTGGGGTATATTCTCGAGTTACGACGGGGATGGCCCTTCCACCCACGTGTTTGTTCAGCGACGTCAGGACTCCTGCCTAGTTGCGAGGGACAACTCGGGATTCTCCTCGAGGCTTGGCAGGGCAATTGGGACGCCTCTCCAGCTGAGGCGGGAGACCAAGGGTCCCTTTCCACGTGCCACAGGAATCCTGGGACTCCTATTATGTTTCACGAGGAGTCAGGCATCGTGTCCTTTGGAGGCACTGATCTCCGCGTACCTCTGGAGTTTTCAAAGGATGTGAGGCCTCCGGTCGCGATGAGGTGGGGAACCTGGTCTTTCTCTGTGGTCTCCACAGGGGATTCAGATATCCTTTCGTCTTGGCAGATGCAAGACGAGCCTGCATTCAAGTCACTGCAGGGATATCCGGCCTTATTTCGAGTCAGGGCATCGCGGTGTCCATTCCACTTGAGGCCGCAAACTCAGGGTCCCTCTCACATAGCTAGAGCTGAGAGAAGCCTCCTCTTGAGGTGCTTGTGGTTAGGTGGTATTCCTCTGGAGTCGAAGCCAGGGACTAACCTCTCATCTCAAGTTGATTTTTGGTCCACGGAGCTCTTTCGTGTGGCTACAGTGACCTCAGGATCCCTCTAGCCTTGAAACAGTGTTCTTGGAGATTCTCTGGAGTGCTATCAAGGAAATCAAGGCTCTTTTCATGTGTGATGTGCAACACGGAATTGCTCTGCACGCAGTGCAGGAGAATCGGGCCTCATCTCGCGGCGAGGGGGAAATCTCATGGTATTGCTTGAGTTGCGGCGGGAACCTGGGGTATATTCTCGAGTTACGACGGGGATGGCCCTTCCACACATGTGCTTGTTCAGCGACGTCAGGACACCTGTCTAGTTGCGAGGGACAACTCGGGATTCTCCTCGAGGCTTGGCAGGGCAATTGGGACGCCTCTCCAGCTGAGGCGCGAGACCAAGGGTCCCTTTCCACGTGCCACAGGAATCCTGGGACTCCTATCAAGTTTCACAAGGAGTCAGGCATCGTCTCCTTTGGAGGCACTGATCTCTGCGTACCTCTGGAATTTTCAAAGGATGTGAAGCCTCCGGTCGCGATGAGGTGGTGAACTAGGTCTTTCTCGGTGGTCTCCACAGGGTATTCAGACATCCTTTCGTCTTGTGAGATGCAAGACGAGCCTGCATTCAAGTCATTGCAGGGATATCCGGCCTTATTTCGAGTCAGGGCATCGCGGTGTCCATTCCACTTGAGGCCGCAAACTCAGGGTCCCTCTCACATACCTAGTGCTGAGAGAAGCCTCCTCTTGAGGTGCTTGTGGTAAGGTGGTATTCCTCTGGAGTCGAAGCCAGGGATTAACCTCTCATCTCGAGTTGATTTTTGGACCACGGAGCTCTTTCGTGTTGCTACAGTGACCTCAGGATCCCTCTAGCCTTGAAAGAGTGTTCTTGGGGTTTCTCTGGAGTGCCATCAAGGAAATCAAGGCTCCTTTCATGTGTGATGTGCAAGACGGAATTGCTCTGCACGCAGTGCAGGGGAATCGGGCCTCATCTAGCGGCGAGGGGGAAGGCTCAGGTTTTTCTCGAGTTGCGGCGGGAAGCTGGGGTATATTCTCGAGTTACGACGGGGATGGCCCTTCCACCCACGTGTTTATTCAGCGACGTCAGGACTCCTGCCTAGTTGCGAGGGACAACTCGGGATTCTCCTCGAGGCTTGGCAGGGCAATTGGGACGCCTCTCCAGCTGAGGCGGGAGACCAAGGGTCCCTTTCCACGTGCCACAGGAATCCTGGGACTCCTATCAAGTTTCACGAGGAGTCAGGCATCGTCTCCTTTGGAGGCACTGATCTCCGCGTACCTCTGGAGTTTTCAAAGGATGTGAGGCATCCGGTCGCGAGGAGGTGGTGAACTAGGTCTTTCTCTATGGTCCAAACTGGGGATTCAGACATTCTTTCGTCTTGGGAGATGCAAGACGAGCCTGCATTCAAGTCACTGCAGGGATATCCGGCCTTATTTCAAGTCAGGGCATCGCGGTGTCCATTCGACTTGAGGCCGCAAACTCAGGGTCCCTCTCACATAGCTAGAGCTGAGAGAAGCCTCCTCTTGAGGTGCTTGTGGTAAGGTGGTATTCCTCTGCAGTCGAAGCCAGGGACTAACCTGTCATCTCGAGTTGATTTTTGGTCCACGGAGATCTTTCGTGTTGCTACAGTGACCTCAGGATCCCTCTAGCCTTGAAACAGTGTTCTTGGGTTTTCTCTGGAGTGCCACCAAGGAAATCAAGGCTCCTTTCATGTGTGATGTGCAACACGGCATTGCTCAGCACGCAGTGCACGGGAATCGGGCGTCATCTCGCGGCGAGGGGGAAGTCTCATGGTTTTTCTCGAGTTGCGGCGGGAACCTGGGGTATATTCTCGAGTTACGACTGGGATGGCCCTTCCACCCACGTGATTGTTCAGCGACGTCAGGTCTCCTGCCTAGTTGCGAGGGACAATTCGGGATTCTCCTCGAGGCTTGGCAGGGCAATTGGGACGCCTCTCCAGCTGAGGCGGGAGACCAAGGGTCCCTTTCCACGTGCCACAGGAATCCTGGGACTCCTATCAAGTTTCACGAGGAGTCAGGAATCGTCTCCTTTGGAGGCACTGATCTCCGCGTACCTCTGGAGTTTTCAAAGGATGTGAGGCCTCCGGTCGCGATGAGGTGGGGAACTAGGTCTTTCTCTGTGGTCTCCACATGGGATTCAGACATCCTTTCGTCTTGGGAGATGCAAGACGAGCCTGCATTCAAGTCACTGCAGGGATATCTGGCCTTATTTCGAGTCAGGGCATCGCGGTGTTCATTCCATTTGAGGCCGCAAACTCAGGGTCCCTCTCACATACATAGAGCTGAGAGAAGCGTCCTCTTGAGGTGCTTGTGGTAAGGTGGTATTCCTCTGGAGTCGAAGCCAGGGACTAACCTCTCATCTCGAGTTGATTTTTGGTCCATGGAGCTCTTTCGTGTTGCGACAGTGACCTCAGGATCCCTCTAGCCTTGAAACAGTGTTGTTGGGGTTTCTCTGGAGTGCCACCAAGGAAATCAAGGCTCCTTTCATGTGTGATGTGCAACACGGAATTGCTCTGCACGCAGTGCAGGGGAATCGGGCCTCATCTCGCGGCGAGGGGGAAGTCTCATGGTTTTTCTCGAGTTGCGGCGGGAACCTGGGGTATATTCTCGAGTTACGACGGGGATGGCCCTTCCACACACCTGTTTGTTCAGCGACGGCAGGACTCCTGCCTAGTTGCGAGGGACAACTCGGGATTCTCCTCGAGGCTTGGCAGGGCAATTGGGACCCCTCTCCAGCTGATGCGGGAAACCAAGGGTCACTTTCCACGTGCCACAGGAATCCTGGGACTCCTATCAAGTTTCACGAGGAGTCACGAATCGTCTCCTTTGGAGGGACTGATCTCTGCGTACCTCTGGAGTTTTCAAAGTATGTGAGGCCTCCGGTCGCGATGAGGTGGGGAACTAGTTCTTTCTCTGTGGTCTCCACAGGGGATTCAGGTATCCTTTCGTTTTGGGAGATGCAAGACGAGCCTGCATTCAAGTCACTGCAGGGATATCCGGCCTTATTTCGAGTCAGGGCATCGCAGTGTCCATTCCACTTGAGGCCGCAAACTCAGGGTCCCCCTCACATACCTATAGCTGAGAGAAGCCTCCTCTTGAGGTGCTTGTGGAAAGGTGGTATTCCTCTGGAGTCGAAGCCAGGGACTAACCTCTCATCTCGAGTTGATTTTTGGTCCACGGAGCTCTTTCGTGTTGCTACAGTGATCTCAGGATCCCTCTAGCCTTGAAACAGTGTTCTTGGGGTTTCTCTGGAGTGCCATCAAGGAAATCAAGGCTCCTTTCATGTGTGATGTGCAACACGGAATTGCTCTGCATGCAGTGCAGGGGAATCGGGCCTCATCTCGCGGCGAGGGGGAAATCTCATGGTTTTTCTCGAGTTGCGGCGGGAACCTGGGGTATATTCTCGAGTTACGACGGGGATGGCCCTTCCACCCACGTGTTTGTTCAGCGACGTCAGGACTCCTGCCTAGTTGCGAGGGACAACTCGGGATTCTCCTCGAGGCTTGGCAGGGCAGTTGGGACGCCTCTCCAGCTGAGGCGGGAGACCAAGGGTCCCTTTCCACGTTCCACAGGAATCCTGGGACTCCTATCAAGTTTCACGAGGAGTCAGGCATCGTCTCCTTTGGAGGCACTGATCTCCGCGTACCTCTGGAGTTTTCAAAGGATATAAGGAATCCGGTCGCGATGAGGTGGGGAACTAGGTGTTTCTCTGTGGTCTCCACAGGGGATTCAGACATCCTTTCGTCTTGGGAGATGCAAGACGAGCCTGCATTCAAGTCACTGCAGGGATATCCGGCCTTATTTCGAGTCAGGGCATCGCGGTGTTCATTCCACTTGAGGCCGCAAAATCAGGGTCCCTCTCACATACCTAGAGCTGAGAGAAGCCTCCTCTTGAGGTGCTTGTGGTAAGGTGGTATTCCTCTGGAGTCGAAGCCAGGGACTAACCTCTCATCTCGAGTTGATTTTTGGTCCAGGGAGCTCTTTCGTGTTGCTACAGTGACCTCAGGATCCCTCTAGCCTTGAAACAGTGTTCTTGGGGTTTCTCTGGAGTGCCATCAAGGAAATCAAGGCTCCTTTCATGTGTGATGTGCAACACCGAATTGCTCTGCACGCAGTGCAGGGGATTCGGGCCTCATCTCCCGGCGAGGGGGAAGTCTCATGTTTTTTCTCGAGTTGCGGCGGGAAACTGGGGTATATTCTCGAGTTACGACCTGGATGGCCCTTCCACACACGTGTTTGTTCAGCGACGTTAGGACTCCTGCCTAGTTGCGAGGGACAACTCGGGATTCTCCTCGAGGCTTGTCAGGGCATTTGGGATGCCTCTCCAGCTGAGGCGGGAGACCAAGGGTCCCTTTCCATGTGCCAAAGGAATCCTGGGACTCCTATCAAGTTTCACGAGGAGTCAGGCATCGTCTACTTTGGAGGCACTGATCTCTGCGTACCTCTGGAGTTTTCAAAGGATGTAAGGCCTCACGTCGCGATTAGGTGGGGAACTAGGTCTTTCTCTGTGGTCTCCACAGGGGATTCAGACATCCTTTCGTCTTGGGAGATGCAAGACGAGCCTGCATTCAAGTCACTGCAGGGATATCCGGCCTTATTTCGAGTCAGTGCATCGCGTTGTCCATTCCACTTGAGGCCGCAAACTCAGGGTCCCTCTCACATACCTAGAGCTGAGAGAAGCCTCCTCTTGAGGTGCTTGTGGTAAGGTGGTATTCCTCTGGAGTCGAAACCAGGGACTAACCTCTCATCTCGAGTTGATTTTTGGTCCACGGAGATCTTTCGTGTTGCTTCAGTGACCTCAGGATCCCTCTAGCCTTGAAACAGTGTTCTTGGGGTTTCTCTGGAGTGCCATCAAGGAAATCAAGGCTCCTTTCATGTGTAATGTGCAACACGGAATTGCTCTGCATGCAATGCAGGGGAATCGGGCCTCATCTCGCGGCGAGGGGGAAATCTCATGGTATTTCTCGAGTTGCGGCGGGATCCTGGGGTATATTCTCGAGTTATGACGGGGATGGCCCTTGCACCTTCGTGTTTCTTCAGCGACGTCAGGACTCCTGCCTAGTTGCGAGGGACAATTCGGGATTCTCCTCGAGGCTTGGCAGGGCAATTGGGACGCCTCTCCAACTGAGGCGGGAGACCAAGGGTCCCTTTCCACGTGCCACAGGAATCCAGGGACTCCTATGAAGTTTCACGAGGAGTCAGGCATCGTCTCCTTTGGAGGCACTGATCTCCGCGTACCTCTAGAGTTTTCAAAGGATGTGAGGCCTCCGATCGCGATGAGGTGGGGAACTAGGTCTTTCTCTGTGGTCTCCACAGGGGATTTAGACATCCTTTCGTCTTGGGAGATGCAAGACGAGCCTGCATTCAAGTCACTGCAGGGATATCCGGCCTTATTTCGAGCCAGGGCATCGCGGTGTCCATTCCACTTGAGGCTGCAAACTCAGGGTACCTCTCACATACCTAGAGCTGAGAGAAGCCTCCTCTTGAGGTGCTTGTGGTAAGGTGGTATTCCTCTGGAGTCGATGCCAGGGACTAACCTCTCATCTCGAGTTGATTTTTGGTCCATGAAGATCTTTCGTGTTGCTACAGTGACCTCAGGATCCCTCTAGCCTTGAAACAGTATTCTTGGGGTTTCTCTGGAGTGCCACCAAGGAAATCAAGGCTCCTTTCATGTGTGATGTGCAACACGGAATTGCTCTGCACGCAGTGCAGGGGAATCGGGCCTCATCTCGCGGCGAGGGGGAAGTCTCATGGTTTTTCTCGAGTTGCGGCGGGAACCTGGGGTATATTCTCGAGTTACGACGGGGATGGGCCTTCCACACACGTGTTTGTTCAGCGACGGCAAGACTCCTGCCTAGTTGCGAGGGACAACTCGGGATTCTCCTCGAGGCTTGGCAGGGCAATTGGGACCCCTCTCCAGCTGAGGCGGGAAACCACGGGTCAATTTCCACGTGCCACAGGAATCCTGGGACTCCTATCAAGATTCACGAGGAGTCACGAATCGTCTCCTTTGGAGGCACTGATCTCTGCGTACTTCTGGAGTTTTCAAAGGATGTGAGGCCTCCGGTCGCGATGAGGTGGGGAACTAGGTCTTTCTCTGTGGTCTCCACAGGGGATTCAGGTATCCTTTCGTTTTGGAAGATGCAAGACGAGCCTGCATTCAAATCACTGCAGGGATATCCGGCCTTATTTCGAGTCAGGGCATCGCGGTGTCCATTCCACTTGAGGCCGCAAACTCAGGGTCCCTCTCACATACCTAGAGCTGAGAGAAGCCTCCTCTTGAGGTGCTTGTGGTAAGGTGGTATTCCTCTGGAGTCGAAGCCAGGGACTAACCTCTCATCTCGAGTTGATTTTTGGTCCACGGAGCTCTTTCGTGTTGCTACAGTGACCTCAGGATCCCTCTAGCCTTGAAACAGTGTTCTTGGGGTTTCTCTGGAGTGCCATCAAGGAAATCAAGGCTCCTTTCATGTGTGATGTGCAACACGGAATTGCTCTGCACGCAGTGCAGGGGAATCGGGCCTCATCTCGCGGCGAGGGGGAAATCTCATGGTTTTTCTCGAGTTGCGGCGGGAACCTGGGGTATATTCTCGAGTTACGACGGGGATGGCCCTTCCACCCACGTGTTTGTTCAGCAACGTAAGGACTCCTGCCTAGTTGCGAGGGACAACTCGGGATTCTCCTCGAGGCTTGGCAGGGCAATTGGGACGCCTCTCCAGCTGAGGCGGGAGAACAAGGGTCCCTTTCCACGTGCCACAGGAATCCTGGGACTCCTATCAAGTTTCACGAGGAGTCAGGCATCGTCTCCTTTGGAGGCACTGATCTCCGCGTACCTCTGGAGTTTTCAAAGCATGTTAGGCCTCCGGTTGCCATGAGGTGGGGAACTAGGTCTTTCTCTGTGGTGTCCACAGGGGATTCAGACATCCTTTCATGTTGGGAGATGCAAGCCGCGCCTGCATTCAAGTCACTGCAGGGATATCCGGCCTTATTTCGAGTCAGGGCATCGCGGTGTCCATTCCACTTGAGGCCGCAAACTCAGGGTCCCTCTCACATAGCTAGAGCTGAGAGAAGCCTCCTCTTGAGGTGCTTGTGGTAAGATGGTATTCCTCTGGAGTCGAAGCCAGGGACTAACCTCTCATCTCGAGTTGATTTTTGGTCCACGGAGCTCTTTCGTGTTGCTACAGTTACCTCAGGATCACTCTAGCCTTGAAACAGTGTTCTTGGGGTTTCTTTGGAGTGCCATCAAGGAAATCAAGGCTCCTTTCATGTTTGATGTGCAGCACGGAATTGCTCTGCACGCAGTGCAGGGGAATCGGGCCTCATCTCGCGGCGAGGGGGAAGTCTCATGGTTTTCTCGAGTTGTGGCGGGAACCTGGGGTATATTCTCGAGTTACGCCGGGGATGGCCCTTCCAGCCACGTGTTTGTTCAGCGACGTCAGGACTCCTGCCTAGTTGCGAGGGACAACTCGGGATAGTCCTCGAGGCTTGGCAGGGCAATTGGGACGCCTCTCCAGCTGAGGCGTGAGACCAAGGGTCCCTTTCCACGTGCCACAGGAATCCTGGGACTCCTATCAAGTTTCATGAGGAGTCAGGCATCGTCTCCTTTGGAGGCACTGATCTCCGCGTACCTCTGGAGTTTTCAAAGGATGTGTGGCCTCCGGTCACGAAGAGGTGGGAAACTAGATCTTTCTCTGTGGTCTCCACAGGGGATTCAGACCTCCTTTCGTCTTGGGAGATGCAAGACGAGCCTGCATTCAAGTGACTGCAGGGATATCCGGCCTTATTTCGAGTCAGGGCATCGCGGTGTCCATTCCACTAGAGGCCGCAAACTCAGGGTCCCTCTCACATACTTAGAGTTGAGAGAAGCCTCCTCTTGAGGTGCTTGTGGTAATGTGGTATTCCTCTGGAGTCGAAGTCAGGGACTAAACTCTCATCTCGAGTTGATTTTTGGTCCACGGAGCTCTTTCGTGTTGCTATAGTGACCTCAGGATCCCTTTAGCCTTGAAACATTGTTCTTGGGGTTTCTCTGAAGTGCCATCAAGGAAATAAGGCTCTTATCATGTGTGATGTGCAACACGGAATTGCTCTGCACGCAGTACAGGGGAATCGGGCCTCATCTCAAGGCGAGGGGTAAGTCTCATGATTTTTCTCGAGTTGCGGCGGGAACATGGGGTATATTCTCGAATTACGACGGGGATGGCCCTTCCACCCACGTGTTTGTTCAGCGATGTCAGGACTCCTGCCTAGTTGCGAGGGACAACTCGGGATTCTTCTCGAGGCTTGGCAGGGCAATTGGGACGCCTCTCCAGCTGAGGCGGGAGACCAAGGGTCCCTTTCCACGTGCCACAGGAATCCTGGGACTCCTATCAAGTTTCATGAGGAGTCAGGCATCGTCTCCTTTGGAGGCACTGATCTCCGAGTACCTCTGGAGTTTTCAAAGGATGTGAGGCCTGCGGTCGCGATGAGGTGGGGAACTAAGACTTTCTCTGTGGTCTCCACAGGGGATTCAAACATCCTTTCATCTTCGGAGATGCAAGACGAGCCTGCATTCAAGTCACTGCAGGGATATCCGGCCTTATTTCGAGTCAGGGCATCGCGGTGTCCATTCCACTTGAGGCCGCAAACTCAGGGTCCCTCTCACATGCCTAGAGCTGAGAGAAGCCTCCTCTTGAGGTGCTTGTGGTAAGGTGGTTTCCTCTGGAGTCGAAGCCAGGGATTAACCTCTCATCTCGAGTTGATTTTTGGTCCACGGAGCTCTTTCGTGTTGCCACAGTGACCTCAGGATCCGTCTAGCTTTTAAACAGTGTTCTTGGGGTTTCTCTGGAGTGCCATCAAGGAAATCAAGGCTCCTTTCATGTGTGATGTGCAACACGGAATTGCTCTGCACGCACTGCAGGGGTATCGGGCCTCATCTCGCAGCGAGGGGGAAGTCTCATGGTTTTTCTCGAGTTGCGGCGGGAACCTGGGGTATATTCTCGAGTTACAACGGGGATGCCCTTCCACACACGTGTTTGTTCAGCGACGTCAGGACACCTGCCTAGTTGCGAGGGACAACTCGGGATTCTCCTCGAGGCTTGGCAGGGCAATTGGGACGCCTCTCCAGCTGAGGCGGGAGACCAAGGGTCCCTTTCCACGTGCCAAAGGAATCCTGGGACTCCTATCAAGTTTCACGAGGAGTCAGGCATCGTATCCTTTCGAGGCACTAATCTCTGCGTACCTCTGGAGTTTTCAAAGGATGTGAGGCCTCCGGTCGCGATGAGGTGGGGAACTAGGTCTTTCTCTGTGGTCTCCACAGGGGAGTCAGACATCCTTTCGTCATGGGAGATGCAAGACGAGCCTGCATTCAAGTCACTGCAGGGATATCCGGCCTTATTTCGCGTCAGGGCATCGCAGTGTCCATTCCACTTGAGGCCGCAAACTCAGGGTCCCTCTCACATACCTAGAGCTGAGAGAAGCCTCCTCTTGAGGTGCTTGTGGTAAGGTGGTATTCCTCTGGAGTCGAAGCCAGGGACTACCCTCTCATCTCGTGTTGATTTTTGGTCCACGGAGCTCTTTCGTGTGGCTACAGTGACCTCAGGATCCCTCTAGCCTTGAAACAGTGTTCTTGGGGTTTCTCTGGAGTTCCATCAAGGAAATCAAGGCTTCTTTCATGTTTGATGTACAACACGGAATTGCTCTGCATGCAGTGCAGGGGAATCGGGCCTCATCTCACGGCGAGGGGGAAGTCTCATGGTTTTTCTCGAGTTGCGGCGGGAACCTGGGGTATACTCTCGAGTTACGACGGGGATGGCCCTTCCACGCACGTGTGTGTTTAGCGACGTCAGGACTCCTGCCTAGTTGCGAGGGACAACTTGGGATTCTCCTCGAGGCGTGGCAGGGGAATTGGGATGCCTATCCAGCTGAGGCGGGAGACCAAGGGTCCCTTTCCACGTGCCACAGGAATCCTGGGACTCCTATCAAGTTTCACGAGGAGTCAGGCATCGTCTCCTTTGGAGGCACTGATCTCCGCGTTCCTCTGGAGTTTTCAAAGGATGTGAGGCCTCTGGTCGCCATGAAGTGGGGAACTAGGTCGTTATCTGTGGTCTCCACAGGGGATTCAGACATCCTTTCGTCTTGGGAGATGCAAGACGAGCCTGCATTCAAGTCACTGCAGGGATATCCGGCCTTATTTCGAGTCAGGGCATCGTGGTGTCCATTCCACTTGAGGCCGCAAACTCAGGGTCACTCTCACATAGCTAGAGCTGAGAGAAGCCTCCTCTTGAGGTGCGTGTGGTAAGGTGGTATTCCTCTGGAGTAGAAGCCAGGGACTAACCTTTCATCTCGAGTTGATTTTTGGTCCACGGAGCTCTTTCGTGTTGCTACAGTGACCTCGGGATCCCTCTAGACTTGAAACAGTGTTCTTGGGGTGTCTCTGGAGTGCCATCAAGGAAATCAAGGCTCCTTTCATGTGTGATGTGCAAAACGGAATTGCTCTGCACGCAGTGCAAGGGAATCGGGCCTCATCTCGCGGCGAGGGGGAAGTCCCATTGTTTTTCTCGAGTTGCGGTGGGAACCTGGGTACATTCTCGAGTTACGACGGAGATGGCCCTTCCACACACGTGTTTTTTCAGCGACGTCAGGACTCCTGCCTAGTTGTGACGGACAACTCGGGATTCTCCTCGAGGCTTGGCAGGGCAATTGGGACGCCTCTCCAGCTGAGGCGGGAGACCAAGGGTCCCTTTCCACGTGCCACAGGAATCCTGGGACTCCTATCAAGTTTCACGAGGAGTCAGGCATCGTCTCCTTTGGAGGCACTGATCTCCGCGTACCTCTGGAGTTTTCAAAGGATGTGAGGCCTCCGGTCGCCATGAGGTGGGGAACTAGGTCTTTATCTGTGGTGTCCACGGGGGATTCAGACATCCTTTCATCTTGGGAGATGCAAAACGAGCCTGAATTCAAGTCACTGCAGGGATATCCGGCCTTATTTCGAGTCAGGGCATCGCGGTGTCCATTCCACTTGAGGCCGCAAACCCAGGGTCCCTCTCACATACCTAGAGCTGAGAGAAGCCTCCTCTTGAGGTGCTTGTGGTAAGGTGGTATTCCTCTGGCGTCGAAGCCAGGGACTAACCTCTCATCTCGAGTTGATTTGTGGTCCACGGAGCTCTTTTGTGTTGCTACAGTGACCTCAGGATCCCTCTAGCCTTGAAACAGTGTTCTTGGGGTTTCTCTGGAGTGCCATCAAGGAAATCAAGGCTCCTTTCATGTGTGATGTGCAACACGGAATTCCTCTGCATGCAGTGCAGGGAATCAGGCCTCATCTCGAGTCGAGGGGGAAGTCTCATGGTTTTTATCGAGTTGCGGCGGGAACCTGGGGTATATTCTCGAGTTACGACGGGGATGACCCTTCCACACACGTGTTTGTTCAGCGACGTCAGGACTCCTTCCTAGTCGCGAGGGACAACTCGGGATTCTCCTCGAGGCTTGGCAGGGTAATTGGGACGCCTCTCCAGCTGAGGCGGGAGACCAAGGGTCCCTTTCCACGTGCCACAGGAATCCTGGGACTCCTATCAAGTTTCACGAGGAGTCAGGCATCGTCTCCTTTGGAGGCACTGATCTCCGCGTACCTCTGGAGTTTTCAAAGGATGTGAGGCTTCCGGTCGCGATGAGGTGGGGAAGTAGGTCTTTCTCTGTGGTCTCCACAGGGGATTCAGACATCCTTTGATCTTGGGAGATGCAAGACGAGCCTGCATTCAAGTCACTGCAGGGATATCCGGCCTTATTTCGAATCAGGGCATCGCGGTGTCCATTCCACTTGAGGCCGCAAACTCAGGTTCCCTCTCACATACCTAGAGCTGAGAGAAGCCTCCTCTTGAGGTGCTTGTGGTAAGGTGGTATTCCTCTGGAGTCGAAGCCAGGGACTAACCTCTCAACTCGAGTTGATTCTTGGTCCACGGAGCTCTTTCTTGTTGCTACAGTGACCTCAGGATCACTCTAGCCTTGAAACAGTGATCTTGGGGTTTCTCTGGAGTGCCATCAAGGAAATCAAGGCTCCTTTCATGTGTGATGTGCAACACGGAATTGCTCTGCTCGCAGTGCAGGGGAATCGGGCCTCATCTCGGGGCGAGGGAGAAGTCTCATGGTTTTTCTCGAGTTGCGGCGGAAACCTGGGGTATATTCTCGAAGTACGACGGGGATGGAACTTCCACCCACGTGTTTGTTCAGCGACGTAAGGACTTCTGCCTAGTTGCGAGGGACAACTCGGGATTCTCCTCGAGGCTTGGCAGGGCAATTGGGACGCCTCTCCAGCTGAGGCGGGAGACCAAGGGTCCCTTTCCACGTGCCACAGGAATCCTGGGACTCCTATCAAGTTTCACGAGGAGTCAGGCATCGTCTCCTTTGGAGGCACTGATCTCCGCGTACCTCTGGAGTTGTCAAAGGATATGAGGCTGCCGGTCGCGATGAGGTGGGGAACTAGGTCTTTCTCTGTGGTCTACACAGGTGATTCAGACATCTTTTCGTCTTGGGAGATGCAAGACGAGCCTGCATTCAAGTCACTGCAGGGATATTCGGCCTTATTTCGCTTCAGGGCATCGCAGTGTCCATTCCACTTGAGGCCGCAAAATCAGGGTCCCTAACACATACCTAGAGCTGACAGAAGCCTCCTCTTGAGGTGCTTGTGGTAAGGTGGTATTCCTCTGGAGTCGAAGCCGGGGACTAACCTCTCATCTCGAGTTGATTCTTGGTCCACGGAGCCCTTTCGTTTTACTACAGTGACCTCAGGATCCCTCCAACCTTGAAACAGTGTTCTTTGGGTTTCTCTGGAGTGCCATCAAGGAAATCAAGGCTCCTTTCATGTGTGATGTGCAACACGGAATTGTTCTGCACGCAGTGCAGGGGAATCGGGCCTCATCTCGCGGTGAGGGGGAGGTCTCATGGTTTTTCTCGAGTTGCGGCGGGAACCTGGGGTATATTCTCGAGTTACGACGGGGATGGCCCTTCCACCCACGTGTTTATTCAGCGACGTCAGGACTCCTGCCTAGTTGCGAGGGACAACTCGGGATTCTCATCGAGGCTTGGCAGGGCAATTGGGACGCCTCTCCAGCTGAGGCGGGAGACCAAGGGTCCCTATCCACGTGCCACAGAAATCCTGGGACTCCTATCAAGTTTCACGAGGAGTCAGGCATCGTCTCCTTTGGAGGCACTGATCTCCGCGTACCTCTTGAGTTTTCAAAGGATGTGAGGCCTCCGGACGCCATGAGGTGGGAAACTAGGTCTTTCTCTGTGGTCTCCAAAGGGGATTCAGACATTCTTTCATCTTGGGAGATGCAAGACGAGCCTGCATTCAAGTCACTACAGGGATATCCGGCCTTATTTCGAGTCAGGGCATCGCGGTGTCCATTCCACGTGAGGCCGCAAAATCAGGGTCCCTCTCACATACCTAGAGCTGAGAGAAGCCTCCTCTTGAGGTGCTTGTGGTTAGGTGGTATTCCTCTGTAGTCGAAGCCAGGGACTAACCTCTCATCTCGAGTTGATTTTTGGTACACGGAGCTCTTTCGTGTTGCTACAGTGACCTCAGGATCCCTTTAGCCTTGAAACAGTGTTCTTGGGGTTTCTCTGGAATGCCATCAAGGAAATCAAGGTTCCTTTCATGTGTGATGTGCAACACGGAATTGCTCTGCACGCAGTGCAGGGGAATCGGGCCTCATCTCGCGGCGAGGGGGAAGTCTCATGGTTTTTCTCGAGTTGCGGCGGGAACCTGGGGTATACTCTCGAGTTACGACGGGGATGGCCCTTCCACCCACGTGTTTGTTCAGCGATGGCAGGACTCCTGCCTATTTGCGATGGAAAACTCGGAATTCTCCTCGAGGCTTGGCAGGGCAATTGGGACGCCTCTCCAGCTGAGGCGGGAGACCAAGTGTCCCTTTCCATGTGCCACAGGAATCCTGGGACTCCTATCAAGTTTCACGAGGAGTCAGGCATCGTCTCCTTTGGAGGCACTGATCTCTGCGTACCTCTGGAGTTTTCCAAGGATGTGAGGCCTCCGGTCACCATGAGGTGGGGAACTAGGTCTTTCTCTGTGGTCTCCACAGGGGATACAGACATCCTTTAGTCTTGGGAGATGCAAGACGAGCCTGCATTCAAGTCACTGCAGGGATATCCGGCCTTATTTCGCGTCAGGGCATCGCAGTGTCCATTCCACTTGAGGCCGCAAAATCAGGGTCCCTCTCACATACCTAGAGCTGAGAGAAGCCTCCTCTTGAGGTGCTTGTGGTAAGGTGGTTTTCCTCTGGAGTCGAAGCTAGGGACTAACCTCTCATCTCGAGTTGATTCTTGGTCCACGGAGCTCTTTCGTGTTGCTACAGTGACCTCAGGATCCCTCTAGCCTTGAAACAGTGTTCTTGGGGTTTCTCTGGAGTGCCATCAAGGAAATCAAGGCTCCTTTCATGTGTGATGTGCAACACGGAATTGCTCTGCACGCACTGCAGGGGAATCAGGCCTCATCTCGCGGCGAGGGGGAAGTCTCATGGTTTTTCTCGAGTTGCGGCGGGAACCTGGGGTATATTCTCGAGTTACGACGGGGATGGCCCTTCCACACACGTGTTTATTCAGCGACGGCAGGACTCCTGCCTAGTTGCGAGGGACAACTCGGGATTCTCCTCGAGGCTTGGCAGGGCAATTGGGACGCCTCTCCAGCTGAGGCGGGAGACCAAGGGTCCCTATCCACGTGCCACAGGAATCCTGTGAATCCTATCAAGTTTCTCGAGGAGTCAGGCATCGTCTCCTTTGGAGGCACTCATCTCCGCGTACCTCTGAAATTTTCAAAGGATGTGAGGCCTCCGGTCGGGATGAGGTGGGGAACTAAGTCTTTCTCTGTGGTCTACACAGGCGATTCAGACATCCTTTCGTCTTGGGAGATGCAAGACGAGCCTGCATTCAAGTCACTGCAGGGATATCCGGCCTTATTTCGAGTCAGGGCATCGCGGTGTCCATTCCACTTGAGACCGCAAACTCAGGGTCCCTCTCACATACCTAGAGCTGAGAGAAGCCTCCTCTTGAGGTGCTTGTGGTAAGGTGGTATTCCTCTAGAGTCGAAGCCAGGGACTAACCTCTCATCTCGAGTTGATTTTTGGTCCACGGAGCTCTTTCGTGTTGCTACAGTGACCTCAGGATTCCTCTAGCCTTGAAACAGTGTTCTTGGTGTTTCTCTGAAGTGCCATCAAGAAAATCAAGGCTCCTTTCATGTGTGATGTGCAACAAGGAATTACTCTGCACGCAGTGCAGGGGAATCGGGCCTCATCTCGCGGCGAGTGGGAAGTCTCATGGTTTTTCTCGAGTTGGGTCGGGAACCTGGGGTATATTTTCGAGTTACGACCGGGATGGCCCTTCCACCCACGTGTTTGTTCAGCGACGGCAGGACTTCTGCCTATTTGCGATGGAAAACTCGGAATTCTCCTCGAGGCTTGGCAGGGCAATTGGGACGCCTCTCCAGCTGAGGCGGGAGACCAAGGGTCCCTTTCCATGTGCCACAGGAATCCTGGGACTCCTATCAAGTTTCACGAGGAGTCAGGCATCGTCTCCTTTGGAGGCACTGATCTCCGCGTACCTCTGGATTTTTCAAAGGATGTGAGGCCTCCGGTCGCCGTGAGGTGGGGAACTAAGTCTTTCTCTGTGGTCTCCAAAGGGGATTCAGACATCCTTTCATCTTGGGAGATGCAACACGAGCCTGCATTCAAGTCACTGCAGGGATATCCGGCCTTATTTCGAATCAGGGCATCGCGGTGTCCATTCCACTTGAGGCCGCAAAATCAGGGTCCCTCTCACATACCTAGAGCTGAGAGAAGCCTCCTCTGGAGGTGCTTGTGTTAAGGCGGTATTCCTCTGGAGTCGAAGCCAGGGACTAACCTTTCATCTCGAGTTGATTTTTGGTCCACGGAGTTCTTTTGTGTTGCTACAGTGACCTCAGTTTCCCTCTAGCCTTGAAACAGTGTTCTTGGGGTTTCTCTGGAATGCCATCAAGGAAATCATGGCTCCTTTCATGTGTGATGTGCAACACGGAATTGCTCTGCTCGCAGGTGCAGGGGAATCGGGCCTCATCTCGCGGCGAGGGGGAAGTCTCATGGTTTTTCTCGAGTTGCGGCGGGAACCTGGGGTATATTCTCGAGTTACGAGGGGGATGGGCCTGCCACACACGTGTTTGTTCCGCGACGTCAGGACTCCTGCCTAGTTGCGAGGGACAACTCGGGATTCTCCTCGAGGCTTGGCAGGGCAATTGGGACGCCTCTCCAGCTGAGGCGGGAGACCGAGGGTCCCTATCCACGTGCCACAGGAATCCTGGGACTCCTATCAAGTTTCACGAGGAGTCAGGCATCGTCTCCTTTGGAGGCACTGATCTCCACGTACCTGTTGAGTTTTCAAAGGATGTGAGGCCTCCGGACGCCATGAGGTGGGAAACTAGGTCCTTCTCTGTGGTCCCCACAGGGGATTCAGACATTCTTTCATCTTGGGAGATGCAAGACGAGCCTGCATTCAAGTCACTGCAGGGATATCCGGCCTTATTTCGCGTCAGGGCATCGCAGTGTCCATTCCACTTGAGGCCGCAAACTCAGGGTCCCTCTCACATACCTAGAGCTGAGAGAAGCCTCCTCTTGAGGTGCTTGTGGTAAGGTGGTATTCCTCTGGAGTCGAAGCCGGGGACTAATCTCTCATCTCAAGTTGATTTTTGGTCCACGGAGCTCTTTCTTGTTGCTACAGTGACTTCAGGATCCCTGTAGCCTTGAAACAGTGTTCTTGTGGTTTTTCTGGAGTGCCACCATGGAAATCAAGGCTCCTTTCATGTGTGATGTGCAACCCGGAATTGCTCTGCACGCATTGCCGGGAAATCGGGGATCATCTCGCGGCGAGGGGGAAGTCTCATGGTTTTTCTCGAGTTGCGGCGGGAACCTGGGGTATACTCTCGAGTTACGACGGGGATGGCCCTTCCACCCACGTGTTTGTTCAGCGATGGCAGGACTCCTGCCTATTTGCGAGGGACAACTCGGGATTCTCCTCGAGGCTTGGCAGGGCAATTGGGACGCCTCTCCAGCTGAGGCGGGAGACCAAGTGTCCCTTTCCATGTGCCACAGGAATCCTGGGACTCCTATCAAGTTTCACGAGGAGTCAGGCATCGTCTCCTTTGGAGGCACTGATGTCCGCGTACCTCTGGAGTTTTCAAAGGATGTGAGGCCTCCGGTCGCGATGAGGTGGGGAACTAGGTGTTTCTCTGTTGTCTCCACAGGGGATTCAGACATCCTTTCTTCTTGGGAGATGCAAGACGAGCCTGCATTCAAGTCACTGCAGCGATATCCGGCCTTATTTCGAGTCAGGGCATCGTGGTGTCCATTCCACTTGAGGCCGCAAACTCAGGGTCCCTCTCACATACCTAGAGCTGAGAGAAGCCTCCTCTTGAGGTGCTTGTGGTAAGGTGGTATTCCTCTGGAGTCGAAGCCAGGGACTAACCTCTCATCTCGAGTTGATTTTTGGTCTACGGAGCTCTTTCGTGTTGCTACAGTGACTTCAGGATCCCTCTAGCCTTGAAACAGTGTTCTTGGGGTTTCTCTGGAGTGCCATCAAGGAAATCAAGGCTCCTTTCATGTGTGATGTGCAACACGGAATTGCTCTGCACGCAGTGCAGGGGAATCGGGCCTCATCTCGCGGCGAGGGGGAGGTCTCATGGTTTTTCTCGAGTTGCGGCGGGAACCTGGGGTATATTCTCGAGTTACGACGGGGATGGCCCTTCCACCCACGTGTTTGTTCAGCGACGTCAGGACTCCTGCCTAGTTGCGAGGGACAACTCGGGATTCTCCTCCAGGCTTCGCAGGGCAATTGGGACGCCTCTCCAGCTGAGGCGGGAGACCAAGTGTCCCTTTCCATGTGCCACAGGAATCCTGGGACTCCTATCAAGTTTCACGAGGAGTCAGGCATCGTCTCCTTTGGAGGCACTGATCTCTGCGTACCTCTGGAGTTTTCCAAGGATGTGAGGCCTCCGGTCACCATGAGGTGGGGAACTAGGTCTTTCTCTGTGGTCTCCACAGGGGATTCAGACATCCTTTACTCTTGGGAGATGCAAGACGAGCCTGCATTCAAGTCACTGCAGGGATATCCGGCCTTATTTCGAGACAGGGCATCGCGGTGTCCATTCCACTTGAGGCCGCAAACTCAGGGTCCCTCTCACATACCTAGAGCTGAGAGAAGCCTCCTCTTGAGGTGCTTGTGGTAAGGTGGTATTCCTCTGGAGTCGAAGCCAGGGACTAACCTTTCATCTCGAGTTGATTTTTGGTCCACGGAGTTCTTTTGTGTTGCTACAGTGACCTCAGTTTCCCTCTAGCCTTGAAACAGTGTTCTTGGGGTTTCTCTGGAGTGCCATCAAGGAAATCAAGGCTCCTTTCATGTGTGATGTGCAACACGGAATTGCTCTGCTCGCAGTGCAGGGGAATCGGGCCTCATCTCGCGGCGAGGGGGAAGTCTCATGGTTTTTCTCGAGTTGGGGCGGGAACCTGGGGTATATTCTCGAGTTACGAGGGGGATGGCCCTGCCACACACGTGTTTGTTCAGCGACGTCAGGACTCCTGCCTAGTTGCGAGGGACAACTCGGGATTCTCCTCGAGGCTTGGCAGGGCAATTGGGACGCATCTCCAACTGAGGCGGGAGACCAAGGGTCCCTTTCCATGTGCCACAGGAATCCTGGGACTCCTATCAAGTTTCATGAGGAGTCAGGCATCGTCTCCTTTGGAGGCACTGATCTCCGCGTACCTCTGGAGTTTTCAAAGGATGTGAGGCCTCCGGTCGCGATGAGGTGGGGAACTAGGTCTTTCTCTGTGGTCTCCACAGGGGATTCAGAAATCCTTTCGTCTTGGGAGATGCAAGACGAGACTGCATTCAAGTCATTGCAGGGATATCCGGCCTTATTTCGAGTCAGGGCATCGCGGTGTCCATTCCACATGAGGCCGCAAACTCAGGGTCCCTCTCACATACCTAGAGCTGAGAGAAGCCTCCTCTTGAGGTGCTTGTGGTTAGGTGGTATTCCTTTGGAGTCGAAGCCAGGGACTAACGTCTCATCTCGAGTTGATTTTTGGTCCACGGAGCTCTTTCGTGTTGCTACAGTGACCTCAGGATCCCTCTAGCCTTGAAACAGTGTTCTTGGGGTTTCTCTGGAGTGCCATCAAGGAAATCAAGGCTCCTTTCATGTGTGATGTGCAACACGGAATTGCTCTGCTCGCAGTGCAGGGGAATCGGGCCTCATCTCGCGGCGAGGGGGAAGTCTCATGGTTTTTCTCGAGTTGGGTCGGGAACCTGGGGTATATTCTCGAGTTACGAGGGGGATGGCCCTGCCACACACGTGTTTGTTCAGCGACGTCAGGACTCCTGCCTAGTTGCGAGGGACAACTCGGGATTCTCCTCGAGGCTTGGCAGGGCAATTGGGACGCATCTCCAACTGAGGCGGGAGACCAAGTGTCCCTTTCCATGTGCCACAGGAATCCTGGGACTCCTATCAAGTTTCACGAGGAGTCAGGCATCGTCTCCTTTGGAGGCACTGATCTCCGCGTACCTCTGGAGTTTTCAAAGGATGTGAGGCCTCCGGTCGCGATGAGGTGGGGAACTAGGTCTTTCTCTGTGGTCTCCACAGGGGATTCAGACATCCTTTCGTCTTGGGAGATGCAAGACGAGACTGCATTCAAGTCACTGCAGGGATATCCGGCCTTATTTCGAGTCAGGGCATCGCGGTGTCCATTCCACATGAGGCCGCAAACTCAGGGTCCCTCTCACATACCTAGAGCTGAGAGAAGCCTCCTCTTGAGGTGCTTGTGGTTAGGTGGTATTCCTTTGGAGTCGAAGCCAGGGACTAACGTCTCATCTCGAGTTGATTTTTGGTCCACGGAGCTCTTTCGTGTTGCTACAGTGACCTCAGGATCCCTCTAGCCTTGAAACAGTGTTCTTGGGATTTCTCTGGAGTGCCATCAAGGAAATCAAGGCTCCTTTCATGTATGATGTGCAACACGGAATTGTTCTGCACGCAGTGCAGGGGAATCGGGCCTCATCTCGCGGCGAGGGGGAAGTCTCATGGTTTTTCTCGAGTTGCGGTGGGAACCTGGGGTATATTCTCGAGTTACGACGGGGATGGCCCTTCCACACACCTGTTTCTTCAGCGACGTCAGGACTCCTGCCTAGTTGCGAGGGACAATTCGGGGTTCTCCTCGAGGCTTGGCAGGGCAATTGGGATGCCTCTCCAGCTGAGGCGGGAGGCCAAGGGTCCCTTTCCACGTGCCACAGGAATCCTGGGACTCCTATCAAGTTTCACGAGGAGTCATGCATCGTCTCCTTTGGAGGCACTGATCTCCGCGTACCTCTGGAGTTTTCAAAGGATGTGAGGCCTCCGGTCGCGATTAGGTGGGCAACTAGGTCTTTCTCTGTGGTCTCCACAGGGGATTCAGACATCCTTTCGTCTTGGGAGATGCAAGACGAGCCTGCATTCAAGTCACTGCAGCGATATCCGGCCTTATTTCGAGTCAGGGCGTCGCGGTGTCCATTCCACTTGAGGCCGCAAACTCTGGGTCCCTCTCACATACCTAGAGCTGAGAGAAGCCTCCTCTTGAGGTGCTTGTGGTAAGGTGGTATTCCTCTGGAGTCGAAGCCAGGGACTAACCTCTCATCTCGAGTTGATTTTTGGTCCACGGAGCTCTTTCGTGTTGCTACAGTGACCTCAGGATCCCTCTAGCCTTGAAACAGTGTTCTTGGGTTTTCTCTGGAGTGCCATCAAGGAAATCAAGGCTCCTTTCATGTGTGATGTGCAACACGGAATTGCTCTGCACGCAGTGCAGGGGAATCGGGCCTCATCTCGCGGCGAGGGGGAGGTCTCATGGTTTTTCTCGAGTTGCGGCGGGAACCTGGGGTATATTCTCGAGTTACGACGGGGATGGCCCTTCCACCCACGTGTTTGTTCAGCGACGTCAGGACTCCTGCCTAGTTGCGAGGGACAACTCGGGATTCTCCTCGAGGCTTGGCAGGGCAATTGGGACGCCTCTCCAGCTGAGGCGGGAGACCAAGTGTCCCTTTCCATGTGCCACAGGAATCCTGGGACTCTTATCAAGTTTCACGAGGAGTCAGGCATCGTCTCCTTTGGAGGCACTGATCTCTGTGTACCTCTGGAGTTTTCCAAGGATGTGAGGCCTCCGGTCGCCATGACGTGGGGAATTAGGTCTTTCTCAGTGGTCTCCACAGGGTATTCAGACATCCTTTCATCTTGGGAGATGCAAGACGAGCCTGCATTCAAGTCACTGCAGGGATATCCGGCCTTATTTCACGTCAGGGCATCGCGGTGTCCATTCCACTTGAGGCCGCAAAATCAGGGTCCCTCTCACATACCTAGAGCTGAGAGAAGCCTCCTCTTGAGGTGCTTGTGGTAAGGTGGTATTCCTCTGGAGTCGAACCCAGGGACTAACCTCTCATCTCGAGTTGATTTTTGGTCCACGGAGCTCTTTCGTGTTGCTACAGTGACCTCAGGATCCCTCTAGCCTTGAAACAGTGTTCTTGGGGTTTCTCTGGAGTGCCATCAAGGAAATCAAGGCTCCTTTCATGTGTGATGTGCAACACCGAATTGCTCTGCACGCAGTGCAGGGGAATCGGGCCTCATCTCGCGGCGAGGGGGAAGTCTCATGGTTTTTCTCGAGTTGCGGCGGGAACCTGGGGTATATTCCCGAGTTACGACGGGGATGGCCCTTCCACACACGTGTTTGTTCAGAGACGGCAGGACTCCTGCCTAGTTGCGAGGGACAACTCGGGATTCTCCTCGAGGCTTGGCAGGGCAATTGGGAGGCCTCTCCAGCTGAGGCGGGAGACCAAGGGTCCCTTTCCACGTGCCACAGGAATCCTGGGACTCCTATCAAGTTTCATGAGGAGTCAGGCATCGTCTCCTTTGGAGGCACTGATCTCCGCGTACCTCTGGAGTTTTCAAAGGATGTGAGGCCTCCGGTCGCGATGAGGTGGGGAACTAGGTCTTTCTCTGTGGTCTCCACAGGGGATTCAGAAATCCTTTCGTCTTGGGAGATGCAAGACGAGACTGCATTCAAGTCACTGCAGGGATATCCGGCCTTATTTCGAGTCAGGGCATCGCGGTGTCCATTCCACATGAGGCCGCAAACTCAGGGTCCCTCTCACATACCTAGAGCTGAGAGAAGCCTCCTCTTGAGGTGCTTGTCGTTAGGTGGTATTCCTTTGGAGTCGAAGCCAGGGACTAACGTCTCATCTCGAGTTGATTTTTGGTCCAAGGAGCTCTTTCGTGTTGCTACAGTGACCTCAGGATCCCTCTAGCCTTGAAACAGTGTTCTTGGGGTTTCTCTGGAGTGCCATCAAGGAAATCAAGGCTCCTTTCATGTGTGATGTGCAACACGGAATTGCTCTGCTCGCAGTGCAGGGGAATCGGGCCTCATCTCGTGGCGAGGGGGAAGTCTCATGGTTTTTCTCAAGTTGCGGTGGGAACCCTGGGTATATTCTCGAGTTACGACGTGGATGGCCCTTCCACCCACGTGTTTGTTCAGCGACGTCAGGACTCCTGCCTAGTTGCGAGGGACACCTCGGGGTTCTCCTCCAGGCTTGGCAGGGCAATTGGGACGCCTCTCCAGCTGAGGCGGGAGACCAAGGGTCCCTTTCCACGTGCCACAGGAATCCTGGGACTCCTATCAAGTTTCACGAGGAGTCATGCATCGTCTCCTTTGGAGGCACTGATCTCCGCGTACCTCTGGAGTTTTCAAAGGATGTGAGGCCTCCGGTCGCGATTAGGTGGGCAACTAGGTCTTTCTCTGTGGTCTACACAGGGGATTCAGACATCCTTTCGTCTTGGGAGATGCAAGACGAGCCTGCATTCAAGTCAGTGCAGCGATATCCGGCCTTATTTCGAGTCAGGGCATCGCGGTGTCCATTCCACTTGAGGCCGCAAACTCAGGGTCCCTCTCACATACCTAGAGCTGAGAGAAGCCTCCTCTTGAGGTGCTTGTGGTAAGGTGGTATTCCTCTGGAGTCGAAGCCAGGGACTAACCTTTCATCTCGAGTTGATTTTTGGTCCACGGAGTTCTTTCGTGTTGCTACAGTGACCTCAGGATCCCTCTAGCCTTGAAACAGTGTTCTTGGGGTTTCTCTGGAGTGCCATCAAGGAAATCAAGGCTCCTTTCATGTGTGATGTGCAACACGGAATTGCTCTGCTCGCAGTGCAGGGGAATCGGGCCTCATCTCGCGGCGAGGGGGAAGTCTCATGGTTTTTCTCGAGTTGGGTCGGGAACCTAGGGTATATTCTCGAGTTACGAGGGGGATGGCCCTGCCACACACGTGTTTGTTCAGCGACGTCAGGACTCCTGCCTAGTTGCGAGGGACAACTCGGGATTCTCCTCGAGGCTTGGCAGGGCAATTGGGACGCATTTCCAACTGAGGCGGGAGACCAAGTGTCCCTTTCCATGTGCCACAGGAATCCTGGGACTCCTATCAAGTTTCACGAGGAGTCAGGCATCGTCTCCTTTGGAGGCACTGATCTCCGCGTACCTCTGGAGTTTTCAAAGGATGTGAGGCCTCCGGTCGCGATGAGGTGGGGAACTAGGTCTTTCTCTGTGGTCTCCACAGGGGATTCAGAAATCCTTTCGTCTTGGGAGATGCAAGACGAGACTGCATTCAAGTCACTGCAGGGATATCCGGCCTTATTTCGAGTCAGGGCATCGCGGTGTCCATTCCACATGAGGCCGCAAACTCAGGGTCCCTCTCACATACCTAGAGCTGAGAGAAGCCTCCTCTTGAGGTGCTTGTGGTTAGGTGGTATTCCTTTGGAGTCGAAGCCAGGGACTAACGTCTCATCTCGAGTTGATTTTTGGTCCACGGAGGTCTTTCGTGTTGCTACAGTGACCTCAGGATCCCTCTAGCCTTGAAACAGTGTTCTTGGGGTTTCTCTGGAGTGCCATCAAGGAAATCAAGGCTCCTTTCATGTATGATGTGCAACACGGAATTGCTCTGCACGCAGTGCCGGGGAAACGGGCCTCATCTCGCGGCGAGGGGGAAGTCTCATGGTTTTTCTCGAGTTGCGGTGGGAACCCTGGGTATATTCTCGAGTTACGACGGGGATGGCCCTTCCACACACGTGTTTCTTCAGCGACGTCAGGACTCCTGCCTAGTTGCGAGGGACAACTCGGGGTTCTCCTCGAGGCTTGGCAGGGCATTTGGGACGCCTCTCCAGCTGAGGCGGGAGGCCAAGGGTCCCTTTCCACGTGCCACAGGAATCCTGGGACTCCTATCAATTTTCACGAGGAGTCATGCATCGTCTCCTTTGGAGGCACTGATCTCCGCGTATCTCTGGAGTTTTCAAAGGATGTGAGGCCTCCGGTCGCGATTAGGTGGGCAACTAGGTCTTTCTCTGTGGTCTCCACAGGGGATTCAGACATCCTTTCGTCTTGGGAGATGCAAGACGAGCCTGCATTCAAGTCACTGCAGGGATATCCGGCCTTATTTCGAGTCAGGGCATCGCGGTGTCCATTCCACTTGAGGCCGCAAACTCTGGGTCCCTCTCACATACCTAGAGCTGAGAGAAGCCTCCTCTTGAGGTGCTTGTGGTAAGGTGGTATTCCTCTGGAGTCAAAGCCAGGGACTAACCTCTCATCTCGAGTTGATTTTTGGTCCACGGAGCTCTTTCGTGTTGCTACAGTGACCTCAGGATCCCTCTAGCCTTGAAACAGTGTTCTTGGGGTTTCTCTGGAGTGCCATCAAGGAAATCAAGTCTCCTTTCATGTGTGATGTGCAACACCGAATTGCTCTGCACGCAGTGCAGGGGTATCGGGCCTCATCTCGCGGCGAGGGGGAAGTCTCATGGTTTTTCTCGAGTTGCGGCGGCAACCTGGGGTATATTCCCGAGTTACGACGGGGATGGCCCTTTCACACACGTGTTTGTTCAGCGACGGCAGGACTCCTGCCTAGTTGCGAGGGACAACTCGGGATTCTCCTCGAGGCTTGGCAGGGCAATTGGGAGGCCTCTCCAGCTGAGGCGGGAGACCAAGGGTCCCTTTCCACGTGCCACAGGAATCCTGGGACTCCTATCAAGTTTCATGAGGAGTCAGGCATCGTTTCCTTTGGAGGCACTGATCTCCGCGTACCTCTGGGGTTTTCACAGGATGTGAAGCCACCGGTTGCGATGAGATGGGAAACTAGGTCTTTCTCTGTGGTCTCCACAGGGGATTCAGACATCCTTTCGTTTTGGGAGATACAAGACGAGCCTGCATTCAAGTCACTGCAGGGATTTCCGGTCTAATTTCGAGTCAGGGCATCGAGGTGTCCATTCCACTTGAGGCCGCAAACTCAGGGTCCCTCTCACATACCTAGAGCTGAGAGAAGCCTCCTCTTGAGGTGCTTGTGGTAAGGTGGTATTCCTCTGGAGTCGAAGCCAGGGACTAACCTCTCATCTCGAGTTGATTTTTGGTCCACGGAGCTCTTTCGTGTTGCTACAGTGACCTCAGGATCCCTCTAGCCTTGAAACAGTGTTCTTGGGGTTTCTCTGGAGTGCCATCAAGGAAATCAAGGCTCCTTTCATGTATGATGTGCAACACGGAATTGCTCTGCATGCAGTGCAGGGGAATCGGGCCTCATCTCGCGGCGAGGGGGAAGTCTCATGATTTTTCTCGAGTTGCGGCGGGAACCTGGGGTATATTCTCGAGTTACGACGGGGATAGCCCTTCCACCCGCGTGTTTCTTCAGGGACGTCAGGACTCCTGCCTAGTTGCGAGGGACAACTCGGGATTCTCCTCGAGGCTTGGCAGGGCAATTGGGACGCCTCTCCAGCTGAGGCGGGAGACCAAGGGTGACTTTCCACGTGCCACAGGAATCCTGGGACTCCTATCAAGTTTCACGAGGAGTCAGGCATCGTCTCCTTTGGAGGCACTGATCTCCGCGTACCTCTGGAGTTTTCAAAGGATGTGAGGCCTCCGGTCGCGATGAGGTGGGAAACTAGGTCTTTCTCTGTGGTCTCCACAGGGGATTCAGAAATCCTTTCGTCTTGGGAGATGCAAGACGAGACTGCATTCAAGTCACTGCAGGGATGTCCGGCCTTATTTCGAGTCAGGGCATCGCGGTGTCCATTCCACATGAGGCCGCAAACTCAGGGTCCCTCTCACATACCTAGAGCTGAGAGAAGCCTCCTCTTGAGGTGCTTGTGGTTAGGTGGTATTCCTTTGGAGTCGAAGCCAGGGACTAACGTCTCATCTCGAGTTGATTTTTGGTCCACGGAGCTCTTTCGTGTTGCTACAGTGACCTCAGGATCCCTCTAGCCTTGAAACAGTGTTCTTGGGGTTTCTCTGGAGTGCCATCAAGGAAATCAAGGCTCCTTTCATGTATGATGTGCAACACGGAATTGCTCTGCACGCAGTGCAGGGGAATCGGGCCTCATCTCGCGGCGAGGGGGAAGTCTCATGGTTTTTCTCGAGTTGCGGTGGGAACCCTGGGTATATTCTCGAGTTACGACGGGGATGGCCCTTCCACACACGTGTTTCTTCAGCGACGTCAGGACTCCTGCCTAGTTGCGAGGGACAACTCGGGGTTCTCCTCCAGGCTTGGCAGGGCAATTGGGACGCCTCTCCAGCTGAGGCGGGAGACCAAGGGTCCCTTTCCACGTGCCACAGGAATCCTGGGACTCCTACCAAGTTTCACGAGGAGTCATGCATCGTCTCCTTTGGAGGCTCTGATCTCCGCGTACCTCTGGAATTTTCAAAGGATGTGAGGCCTCCGGTCGCGATTAGGTGGGCAACTAGGTCTTTCTCTGTGGTCTACACAGGGGATTCAGACATCCTTTCGTCTTGGGAGATGCAGGACGAGCCTGCATTCAAGTCACTGCAGCGATATCCGGCCTTATTTCGAGTCAGGGCATCGCGGTGTCCATTCCACTTGAGGCCGCAAACTCAGGGTCCCTCTCACATACCTAGAGCTGAGAGAAGCCTCCTCTTGAGGTGCTTGTGGTAAGGTGGTATTCCTCTGGAGTCGAAGCCAGGGACTAACCTTTCATCTCGAGTTGATTTTTGGTCCACGGAGTTCTTTCGTGTTGCTACAGTGACCTCAGTTTCCCTCTAGCCTTGAAACAGTGTTCTTGGGGTTTCTCTGGAGTGCCATCAAGGAAATCAAGGCTCCTTTCATGTGTGATGTGCAACACGGAATTGCTCTGCTCGCAGTGCAGGGGAATCGGGCCTCATCTCGCGGCGAGGGGGAAGTCTCATGGTTTTTCTCGAGTTGGGTCGGGAACCTGGGGTATATTCTCGAGTTTCGAGGGGAATGGCCCTGCCACACACGTGTTTGTTCAGCGACGTCAGAACTCCTGCCTAGTTGCGAGGGACAACTCGGGATTCTCCTCGAGGCTTCGCAGGGAAATTGGGACGCATCTCCAACTGAGGCGGGAGACCAAGGGTCCCTTTCCATGTGCCACAGGAATCCTGGGACTCCTATCAAGTTTCAGGAGGAGTCAGGCATCGTCTCCTTTGGAGGCACTGATCTCCGCGTACCTCTGGAGTTTTCAAAGGATGTGAGGCCTCCGGTCGCAATGAGGTGGGGAAGTAGGTCTTTCTCTGTGGTCTCCACAGGGGATTCAGACATCCTTTCGTCTTGGGAGATGCAAGACGAGACTGCATTCAAGTCACTGCAGGGATATCCGGCCTTATTTCGAGTCAGGGCATCGCGGTGTCCATTCCACTTGAGGCCGCAAACTCAGGGTCCCTCTCACATACCTAGAGCTGAGAGAAGCCTCCTCTTGAGGTGCTTGTGGTTAGGTGGTATTCCTTTGGAGTCGAAGCCAGGGACTAACGTCTCATCTCGAGTTGATTTTTGGTCCACGGAGCTCTTTCGTGTTGCTACAGTGACCTCAGGATCCCTCTAGCCTTGAAACAGTGTTCTTGGGGTTTCTCTGGAGTGCCATCAAGGAAATCAAGGCTCCTTTCATGTGTGATGTGCAACACGGAATTGCTCTGCACGCAGTGCAGGGGAATCGGGCCTCATCTCGCGGCGAGGGGGAGATCTCATGGTTTTTCTCGAGTTGCGGTGGGAACCTGGGGTATATTCTCGAGTTACGACGGGGATGGAACTTCCACCCACGTGTTTGTTCAGCGACGTCAGGACTCCTGCCTAGTTGCGAGGGACAACTCGGGATTCTCCTCGAGGCTTCGCAGGGCAATTGGGACGCCTCTCCAGCTGAGGCGGGAGACCAAGTGTCCCTTTCCATGTGCCACAGGAATCCTGGGACTCCTATCAAGTTTCACGAGGAGTCAGGCATCGTCTCCTTTGGAGGCACTGATCTCTGTGTACCTCTGGAGTTTTCCAAGGATGTGAGGCCTCCGGTCGCCATGACGTGGGGAACTAGGTCTTTCTCTGTGGTCTCCACAGGGGATTCAGACATCCTTTCATCTTGGGAGATGCAAGACGAGCCTGCATTCAAGTCACTACAGGGATATCCGGCCTTATTTCACGTCAGTGCATCGCGGTGTCCATTCCACTTGAGGCCGCAAAATCAGGGTCCCTCTCACATACCTGGAGCTGAGATAAGCCTCCTCTTGAAGTGCTTGTGGTAAGGTGGTATTCCTCTGGAGTCGAAGCCAGGGACTAACCTCTCATCTCGAGTTGATTTTTGGTCCACGGAGCTCTTTCGTGTTGCTACAGTGACCTCAGGATCCCTCTAGCCTTGAAACAGTGTTCTTGGGTTTTCTCTGGAGTGCCATCAAGGAAATCAAGGCTCCTTTCATGTGTGATGTGCAACACGGCATTGCTCTGCACGCAGTGCAGGGGAATCGGGCCTCATCTCGCGGCGAGGGGGAAGTCTCATGGTTTTTCTCGAGTTGCGGCGGGAACCTGGGGAATATTCCCGAGTTACGACGGGGATGGCCCTTCCACACACGTGTTTATTCAGCGACGGTAGGACTCCTGCCTAGTTGCGAGGGACAACTCGGGATTCTCCTCGAGGCTTGGCAGGGCAATTGGGACGCCTCTCCAGCTGAGGCGGGAGACCAAGGGTCCCTTTCCACGTGCCACAGTAATCCTGGGACTCATATCAAGTTTCACGAGTAGTCAGGCATCGTCTCCTTTGGAGGCACTGATCTCCGTGTACCTCTGGAGTTTTACAAAGGATGTGAGGCCTCCGGTCGCGATGAGGTGGGGAACTAGGTCTTTCTCTGTGGTCTCCACAGGGGATTCAGACATCCTTTCTTCTTGGGAGATGCAAGACGAGCCTGCATTTAAATCACTGCTGGGATATCCGGCCTTATCTCAAGTCAGTGCATCGAGGTGTCCATTCCACTTGAGGCCGCAAACTCAGGGTCCCTCTCACATACCTAGAGCTGAGAGAAGCCTCCTCTTGAGGTGCTTGTGGTAAGGTGGTATTCCTCTGGAGTCGAAGCCAGGGACTAACCTCTCATCTCGAGTTGATTTTTGGTCCACGGAGCTCTTTCGTGTTGCTACAGTGACCTCAGGATCCCTCTAGCCTTGATACAGTGTTCTTGGGGTTTCTCTGGAGTGCCATCAAGGAAATCAAGGCTCCTTTCATGTGTGATGTGCAACATGGAATTGCTCTGCACGCAGTGCAGGGAAATCGGGCCTCATCTCGCGGCGAGGGGGAAGTTTCATGGTTTTTCTCGAGTTGCGGCGGGAACCTGGGGTATATTCTCGAGTTAAGACGGGGATGGCCCTTCCATACACGTGTTTTTTCAGCGACGTAAGGACTCCTGCCTAGTTGCGAGGGACAACTCGGGATTCTCCTCGAGGCTTGGCAGGGCAATTGGGAGGCCTCTCCAGCTGAGGCGGGAGACCAAGGGTCCCTTTCCACGTGCCACAGGAATCCTGGGACTCCTATCAAGTTTCATGAAGAGTCAGGCATCGTTTCCTTTGGAGGCACTGATCTCCGCGTACCTCTGGGGTTTTCACAGGATGTGAAGCCTCTGGTTGCGATGAGATGGGAAACTAGGTCTTTCTCTGTGGTCTCCACAGGGGATTCAGACATCCTTTCGTTTTGGGAGATACAAGACGAGCCTGCATTCAAGTCACTGCAGGGATTTCCGGCCTTATTTCGAGTCAGGGCATCGCGGTGTCCATTCCACTTGAGGCCGCAAACTCAGGGTCCCTCTCACATACTTAGAGCTTAGAGAAGCCTCCTCTTGAGGTGCTTGTGGTAAGGTGGTATTCCTCTGGAGTCGAAGCCAGGGACTAACCTCTCATCTCGAGTTGATTTTTGGTCCACGGAGCTCTTTCGTGTTGCTACAGTGACCTCAGGATCCCTCTAGCCTTGAAACAGTGTTCTTGGGGTTTCTCTGGAGTGCCATCAAGGAAATCAAGGCTCCTTTCATGTATGATGTGCAACACGGAATTGCTCTGCACGCAGTGCAGGGGAATCTGGCCTCATCTCGCGGCGAGGGGGAAGTCTCATGGTGTTTCTCGAGTTGCAGCGGGAACCTGGGGTATATTCTCGAGTTTCGACGGGGATGGCCCTTCCACACACGTTTTTCCTCAGCGACGTCATGACTCCTGCCTAGTTGCGAGGGACAATTCGGGATTCTCCTCGAGGCTTGGCAGATCAATTGGGACGCCTCTCCAGCTGAGGCGGGAGACCAAGGGTCCCTTTCCACGTGCCACAGGAATCCTGGGACTCCTATAAAGTTTCACGAGGAGTCAGGCATCATCTCCTTTGGAGGCCATGATCTCCGCGTACCTCTGGAGTTTTCAAAGGATGTGAGGCCTCCGGTCGCGATGAGGCGGGGAACTAGGTCTTTCTCTGTGGTCTCCACAGGGGATTCAGACATCCTTTCTTTTTGGGAGATGCAAGACGAGCCTGCATTCAAGTCACTGCAGGGATATCCGGCCTAATTTCGAGTCAGGGCATCGAGGTGTCCATTCCACTTGAGGCCGCAAACTCAGCACATAGATAGAGCTGAGAGAAGCCTCCTCTTGAGGTGCTTGTGGTAAGGTGGTATTCCGCTGGAGTCGAAGCCAGGGACTAACCTCTCATCTCGAGTTGATTGTTGGTCCACGGAGCTCTTTCGTGTTGCTACAGTGACCTCAGGATCCCGCTAGCCTTGAAACAGTGTTCTTGGGGTTTCTCTGGAGTGCCATCAAGGAAATCAAGGCTCCTTTCATGTGTGATGTGCAACACGGAATTGCTCTGCACGCAGTGCAGGGGAATCGGGCTTCATATCGTGGCGAGGGGGAAGTCTCATGGTTTTTCTCGAGTTGCGGCGAGACCCTGGGGTATATTCTCGAGTTACGACGGGGATATCCCTTACAACCCCCTGTTTGTTCAGCGACGTCGGGACTCCTGCCTAGTTGCGAGGGACAACTCGGGATTCTCCTCGAGGCTTGGCAGGGCAATTGGGACGCCTCTCCAGCTGAGGTGGGAGACCAAGGGTCCCTTTCCATGTGCCACAGGAATCCTGGGACTCCTATCAAGTTTCACGAGGAGTCAGGCATCGTCTCCTTTGGAGGCACTGATCTTCGCGTACCTCTGGAGTTTTCAAAGGATGTGAGGCCTCCGGTCGCGATGAGGTGGGGAACTAGGTCTTTCTCTGTGGTCTCCACAGGGGATTCAGACATCCTTTCGTCTTGGGAGATGCAAGACGAGCCTGCATTCAAGTCACTGCAGGAATATCCGGCCTTATTTCGAGTCAGGGCATCGCGGTGTCCATTCCACTTGAGGCCGCAATCTCAGGGTCCCTCTCACATAGCTAGAGCTGAAAGAAGCCTCCTCTTGAGGTGCTTGTCGTAAGGTGGTATTCCTCTGGAGTCGAAGCCTGGGACTAACCTCTCATCTCGAGTTGATTTTTGGTCCACGGAGCTCTTTCGTGTTGCTACAGTGACCTCAGGATCCCTCTAGCCTTGAAACAGTGTTCTTGGGGTTTCTCTGGAGTGCCATCAAGGAAATCAAGGCTCCTTTCATGTGTGATGTGCAACACGGAATTGCTCTGCACGCAGTGCAGGGGAATCGGGCCTCATCTCGCAGCGAGGGGGAAGTCTCATGGTTTTTCTCGAGTTGCGGCGGGAACCTGGGGTATATTCTCGAGTTACGACGGGAATGGCCTTTCCACACACGTGTTTGTTCAGCGACGGCAGGACTCCTGCCTAGTTGCGAGGGACAACTCGGGATTCTCCTCGAGGCTTGGCAGGGCAATTGGGACGCCTCTCCAGGTGAGGCAGGAGACCAAGGGCCCCTTTCCACGTGCCACAGGAATCCTGGGACTCCTATCAAGTTTCACGAGGAGTCAGGCATCGTCTCCTTTGGAGGCACTGATCTCCGCGTACCTCTGGGGTTTTCAAAGGATGTGAGGCCTCCGGTCGCGATGAGGTGGGGAACTAGGTCTTTGTGGTCTCCACAGGGGATTCACACCTCCTTTCATCTTGGGAGATGCAAGACGAGCCTTCATTCAAGTCACTGCAGGGACATCCGGCCTTATTTCCCGTCAGGGCATCGCAGTGTCCATTCCACTTGAGGCCGCAAAATCAGGGTCCCTCTCACATACCTAGAGCTGAGAGAAGCCTCCTCTTGAGCTGCTTGTGGTAAGGTGGTATTCCTCTGGAGTCGAAGCCAGGGACTAACCTCTCATCTCGAGTTGATTTTTGGTCCACGGAGCTCTTTCGTGTTGCTACAGTGACCTCAGGATACCTCTAGCCTTGAAACAGTGTTCTTAGGGATTCTCTGGAGGGCCATCAAGGAAATCAAGGCTCCTTTCATGTGTGATGTGCAACACGGAATTGCTCTGCATGCAGTGCAGGGGAATCGGGCCTCATCTCGCGGCGAGGGGGAAGTCTCATGGTTTTTCGCGAGTTGCGGCCGGAACCTGGGGTATATTCTCGAGTTAAGACGGAGATGGCCCTTCCACACACCTGTTTGTTCAGCGACGGCAGGATTCCTGCCTAGTTGCGAGGGACAACTCGGGATTCTCCTCGAGGCTTGGCAGGGCAATTGGGACGCCTATCCAGCTGAGGCGGGAGACCAAGGGTGCCTTTCCATGTGCCACAGGAATCCTGGTACTCCTATCAAGCTTCACGAGGAGTCAGGCATCGTCTCCTTTGGAGGCACTGATCTCTGCGTACCTCTGGAGTTTTCAAAGGATGTGAGGCATCCGGTCGCGATGAGGTGGGGAACTAGGTCTTTCTCTGTGGTCTACACTGGAGATTCAGACATCCTTTCGTCTTGGGAGATGCAAGACGAGCCTGCATTCAAGTCACTGCAGGGATATCCAGCCTTATTTCGAGTCAGGGCATCGCGGTGTCCATTTCACTTGAGGCCGCAAACTCAGGGTCCCTCTCACATAGCTAGAGCTGAGAGAAGCCTCCTCTTGAGGTGCTTGTGGTAAGGTGGTATTCCTGTGGAGTTGAAGCCAGGGACTAACCTCTCATCTCGAGTTGATTTTTGGTCCACAGAGATCTTTCGTATTGCTACAGTGACCTCAGGATCCCTCTAGCCTTGAAACAGTGTTCTTGGGTTTTCTCTGGAGTGCCACCAAGGAAATTAAGGCTCCTTTCATGTGTGATGTGCAACACGGAATTGCTCTGCACGCAGTGCAGGGGAATCGGGCCTCATGTGGCGGAGAGGGGGAAGTCTCATGGTTTTTCTCGTGTTCCGACGGGAACCTGGGGTATATTCTCGAGTTACGACGGGGATGGCCCTTCCACCCACGTGTTTGTTCAGCGACGTCAGGACTCCTGCTTAGTTGCGAGGGAAAACACGGGATTCTCCTCGAGGCTTGGCAGGGCAATAGGGACGCCTCTCCAGCTGAGGCGAGAGACCAAGGGTCCCTTTCCATGTGCCACAGGAATCCTAGGACTCCTATCAAGTTTCACGAGGAGTCAGGCATCGTCCCCTTTGGAGGCACTGATCTCAGCGTACCTCTGGAGTTTTCAAAGGATGTGAGGCCTCCGGTCGCGATGAGGTGGGGAACTAGGTCTTTCTCTGTGGTCTCCACAGGGGATTCAGACATCCTTTCGTCTTGGGAGATGCAAGACGAGCCTGCATTCAAGTCACTGCAGGGATATCCGGCCTTATTTCGAGTCAGGGCATCGCGGTGTCCATTCCACTTGAGGCCGCAATCTCAGGGTCCCTCTCACATAGCTAGAGCTGAAAGAAGCCTCCTCTTGAGGTGCTTGTGGTAAGGTGGTATTCCTCTGGAGTCGAAGCCAGGGACTAACCTCTCATCTCGAGTTGATTTTTGGTCCACGGAGCTCTTTCGTGTGGCTACAGTGACCTCAGGATCCCTCTAGCCTTGAAACAGTGTTCTTGGGGTTTCTCTGGAGTGCCATCAAGGAAATCAAGGCTCCTTTCATGTGTGATGTGCAACACGGAATTGCTCTGCACGCAGTGCAGGGGAATCAGGCCTCATCTCGCGGCGAGGGGGAAGTCTCATGGTTTTTCTCGAGTTGCGGCGGGAACCTGGGGTATATTCTCGGGTTACGAGGGGGATGGCCCTTCCACCCGCGTGTTTCTTCAGCGACGTCAGGACTCCTGCCTAGTTGCGAGGGACAACTCGGGATTCTCCTCGAGGCTTGGCAGGGCAATTGGGACGCCTCTCCAGCTGAGGCGGGAGACCAAGGCTCCCTTTCCACGTGCCACAGGAATCCTGGGACTCCTAAGAAGTTTCCCGAGGAGTCAGGCATCGTCTCCTTTGGAGGCACTGATCTCCGCATACCTCTGGAGTATTCAAAGGATGTGAGGCCTCCGGTCGCGATGAGGTGGGGAACTAGGTCTTTCTCTGTGGTCTCCACAGGGGATTCAGACATCCTTTCGTCTTGGGAGATGCAAGACGAGCCTGCATTCAAGTCACTGCAGGGATATCCGGCCTTATTTCGAGTCAGGGCATCGCGGTGTCCATTCCACTTGAGGCTGCAAACTCAGGTTCCCTCTCACATAGCTAGAGCTGAGAGAAACCTCCTCTTGAGGTGCTTGTGGTAAGGTGGTATTCCTCTGGATTCGAAGCCAGGGACTAACCTCTCATCTCGAGTTGATTTTTGGTCCATGGAGCTCTTTCGTGTTGCTACAGTGACCTCTGGATCCCTCTAGCCTTGAAACAGTGTTCTTGGGGTTTCTCTGGAGTGCCATCAAGGAAATCAAGGCTCCTTTCATGTGTGATGTGCAATACGGAATTGCTCTACATGCATTGCAGGGGAATCGGGCCTCATCTTGCGGCGAGGGGGAAGTCTCATGGGTTTTCTCGAGTTGCGGCGGGAACCTGGTGTATATTCTCGAGTTCCGACGGGGATGGCCCTTCCACCCACGTGTTTGTTCAGTGACGTCAGGACTCCTGCCTAGTTGCGAGGGACAACTCGGGATTCTCCTCGAGGCTTGGCAGGGCAATTGGGACGCCTCTCCAGCTGAGGCGGTAGACCAAGGGTCCCTTTCCACGGGCCACAGGAATCCTGTGACTCCTATCAAGTTTCACGAGGAGTCAGGCATCGTCTCCTTTGGAGGCACTGATCTCCGCGTACCTCTGGAGTTTTCAAAGGATGTGAGGCCTCCGGTCGCGATGAGGTGGAGAACTAGGTATTTCTCTGTGGTCTACACAGGGGAATCAGACATCCTTTCATCTTGGGAGATGCAAGACGAGCCTGCATTCAAGTCACTGCAGGGATATCCGGCCTTATTTCGAGCCAGGACATCGCGGTGTCCATTCCACTTGAGGCCACAAAATCAGGGTCCCTCTCACATACCTAGAGCTGAGAGAAGCCTCCTCTTGAGGTGCTTGTTGTAAGGTGGTATTCCTCTGGAGTCGAAGCCAGGGACTAACCTCTCATCTCGAGTTGATTTTTGGTCCACAGAGCTCTTTCGTGTTGCTACAGTGACCTCAGGATCCCTCTAGCCTTGAAACAGTGTTCTTGGGGTTTCTCTGGAGTGCCATCAAGGAAATCAAGGCTCCTTTCATGTGTGATGTGCAAGACGGAATTGCTCTGCACGCCGTGCAGGGGAATCGGGCCTCATCTCGCGGCGAGTGGGAAGTCTCATGGTTTTTCTCGAGTTGCGGCGGGAACCTGGGGTATATTCTCGAGTTACAATGGGGATGGCCCTTCCACCAAGTGTTTGTTCAGCGACGGCAGGACTCCTGCCTAGTTGCGAGGGACAACTCGGGATTCTCCTCGAGGCTTGGCAGGGCAATTGGGACACCTCTCCAGCTGAGGCGGGAGACCAAGTGTCCCTTTCTACGTGCCACAGGAATCCTGGGACTCCTAAGAAGTTTCACGAGGAGTCAGGCATCGTCTCCTTTGGAGGCACTGATCTCCGCATACGACTGGAGTTTTCAAAGGATGTGAGGCCTCCGGTCGCGATGAGGTGGGGAACTAGGTCTTTCTCTGTGGTCTCCACAGGGGATTCAGAAATCCTTTTGTCTTGGGAGATGCAAGACGAGCCTGCATTCAAGTCACTGCAGGGATATCCGGCCTTATTTCGAGTCAGGGCATCGCAGTGTCCATTCCACTTGAGGCCGCAAACTCAGGGTCCCTCTCACATACCTAGAGCTGAGAGAAGCCTCCTCTTCAGGTGCTTGTGGTAAGGTGGTATTCCTCTGGAGTCGAAGCCAGGGACTAACCTCTCATCTCGAGTTGATTTTTGGTCCATGGAGCTCTTTCGTGTTGCTACAGTGATCTCAGGATCCCTCTAGCCTTGAAACAGTGTTCTTGGGGTTTCTCTGGAGTGCCATCAAGGAAATCAAGGATCCTTTCATGTTTGATGTGCAATACGGAAATGCTTTGAATGCAGTGCAGGGGAATCGGGCCTCATTTTGTGGCGAGGGGGAAGTCTCATGGTTTTTCTCGAGTTGCGGCGGGAACCTGGGGTATATTCTCGAGGTACGACTGGGATGGCCCTTCCAACCACGTGTTTGTTCAGCGACGTCAGGACTCCTGCCTAGTTGCGAGGGACAACTCGGGATTCTCCTCGAGGCTTGGCAGGGCAATTGGGACGCCTCTCCAGCTGAGGCGGGAGACCAAGGGTCCCTTTCCACATGCCACAGGAATCCTGGGACTCCTATCAAGTTTCACGAGGAGTCAGGCATCGTCTCCTTCGGAGGCACTGATCTCAGTGTACCTCTGGAGTTTTCAAAGGATGTGAGGCCTCCGGTCGCAATGAAGTGGGGAACTAGGTCTTTCTCTGTGGTCTCCACAGGGGATTCAGACATCCTTTCGTCTTGGGAGATGCAAGACGAGCCTGCATTCAAGTAACTGCAGGGATATCCGGCCTTATTTCGAGTCAGGGCATCGCGGTGTCCATTCCACTTGAGGCCGCAAACTCAGGGTCCCTTTCACATACCTAGAGGTGAGAGAAGCCTCCTCTTGAGGTGCTTGTGGTAAGGTGGTTTCCTCTGGAGTCGAAGCCACGGACTAACCTCTCATCTCGAGTTGATTTTTGGTGCACGGAGCTCTTTCGTGTAGCTACACTGACCTCAGGATCACTCTAGCCTTGAAACAGTGTTCTTGGGGTTTCTCTGGAGTGCCATCAAGGAAATCAAGGCTCCGTTCATGTGTGATGTGCAACACGGAATTGCTCTGCACGCACTGCAGGGGAATCTGGCCTCATCTCGCGGCGAGGGGGACGTCTCATGGTTTTTCTCGAGTTGCGGCGGGAACCTCGTGTATATTCTCGAGTTACGACGGGGATGGCCCTTCCACCCACGTGTTTGTTCAGCGACGTCAGGACTCCTGCCTAGTTGCGAGGGACAACTCGGGATTCTCCTCGAGGCTTGTCAGGGCAATTGGGACGCCTCTCCAGCTGAGGCGGGAGACCAAGTGTCCCTTTCCACGTGCCACAGGAATCCTGGGACTCCTATCAAATTTCACGAGGAGTCAGGCATCGTCTCCTTTGAAGGCACTGATCTCCGCGTGCCTCTGGAGTTTTCAAAGGATGTGAGGCCTCCGGTCATGATGAGGTGGGGAACTAGGTCTTTCTCTGTGGTCTCCACAGGGGATTCAGACATCCTTTCATCTTGGGAGATGCACGACGAGCCTGTATTCAAGTCACTGCAGGGATATCCGGCCTTATTTCGAGTCAGGGCATCGCGGTGTCCATTCCACTTGAGGCCGCAAACTCAGGGTCCCTCTCACATACCTAGAGCTGAGAGAAGCCTCCTCTTGAGGTGCTTGTGGTAAGGTGGTATTCCTCTGGAGTCGAAGCCAGGGACTAACCTCTCATCTCGCGTTGATTTTTGGTCCAAGGAGCTCTTTCGTGTGGCTACAGTGACCTCAGGATTCCTCTAGCCTTGAAACAGTGTTCTTGGGGTTTCTCTGGAGTGCCATCAAGGAAATCAACGCTTCTTTCATGTTTGATGTGCAACACGGAATTGCTCTGCACGCAGTGCAGGGGAATCGGGCCTCATCTCGCGGCGAGTGGGAAGTCTCATGGTTTTTCTCGAGTTGCTCGGGAACCTGGGGTATATTCTCGAGTTACGACGGGGATGGCCCTGCCACACACGTGTTTCTTCAGCGAAGTCAGGACTCCTGCCTTTTTACGAGGAACAACTCGGGATTCTCCTCGAGGCTTGGCAGGGCAATTGGGACGCCTCTCCAGATGAGGCGGGAGACCAAGAGTCCCTTTCCACGTGCCACAGGAATCCTGGGACTCCTATCAAGTTTCGCGAGGAGTCAGGAATCGTCCCTTTTGGAGGCACTGATCTCCGCCTACCTCTGGAGTTTTCAAAGGATTTGAGGTCTCCGGTCGCGATGAGGTGGGGAACTAGGCCTTTCTCTGTGGTCTCCACAGGGGATTCAGACATCCTTTCATCTTGGGAGATGCAAGACGAGCTGGCATTCAAGTCACTGCAGAGATATCTGGCCTTATTTCGAGTCAGGGTATTGCGGTGTCCATTCCACTTGAGGCCGCAAACTCAGGGTCCCTCTCCCATACCTAGAGCTGAGAGAAGCCTCCTCTTGAGGTGCTTGTGGTAAGGTGGTAGTTCTCTGCAGTCAAAGCCAGGGACTAACCTCTCATCTCGAGTTGATTCTTGGTCCACGGAGCTCTTTCGTGTTGCTTCACTGACCTCAGGATACCTCTAGCCTTGAAACAGTGTTCTTGGGGTTTCTCTGGAGTGCCTTCAAGGAAATCAAGGCTCCTTTCATGTGTGACGTGCAACACGGAATTGCTCTGCACGCAGTGCAGGGGAATCGGGCCTCATCTCGCGGCGAGGGGGAAGTTTCATGGTTTTTCTCGAGTTGCGGTGGGAACCTGGGGTATATTCTCGAGTTACGACGGGGATGGCCCTTCCACCCACGTGTTTGTTCAGCGACGTCATGACTCCTGCCTAGGTGCGAGGGTCAATTCGGGATTCTCCTCGAGGCTTGGCAGGGCAATTGGGACGCCTCTCCAGCTGAGGCCGGAGACCAAGGGTCCCTTTCCACGTGCCACAGGAATCCTGGGACTCCTATCAAGTTTCACGAGGAGTCAGGCATCGTCCCTTTTGGAGGCACTGATCTCAGCGTACCTCTGGAGTTTTCAAAGGATTTGAGGCCTCCGATCACGATGAGGTGGGGAACTAGGTCTTTCTCTGTGGTCTCCACAGGGGATTCAAACATCCTTTCATCTTGGGAGATGCAAAACGAGCCGGCATTCAAGTCACTGCAGAGATATCCGGCCTTATTTCGAGTCAGGGCATCGCGGTGTCCATTCCACTTGAGGCCGCAAACTCAGGGTCCCTCTCACATACCTAGAGCTGAGAGAAGCCTCCTCTTGAGGTGCTTATGGTAAGGTGGTATTCCTCTGGAGTCGAAGCCAGGGACTAATCTCTCATCTCGAGTTGATTCTTGGTCCACGGAGCTCTTTCGTGTTGCTACAGTGACCTCAGAATCCCTCTAGCCTGGAAACAGTGTTCTTGGGGTTTCTCTGGAGTGCCATCAAGGAAATCAAGGCTCCTTTCATGTGTGATGTGCAACACGGAATTGCTCTGCACGCAGTGCAGTGGAATCGGGCCTCATCTCACGGCGAGGGGGAAGTCTAATGATTTTGCTCGAGTTGCGGCGGGAACCTGGGGTGTATGCTCGAGTTTCGACGGGGATGACCCTTCCACCCACGTGTTTGTTCAGCGACGTCAGGACTCCTGCCTAGGTGTGAGGGACAGCTCGGGATTCTCCTCGAGGCTTGGCAGGGCAATTTGGAAGCCTCTCCAGCTGAGGCGGGAGTCCAAGGATCCCTTTCCACGTGCCACAGGAATCCTGGGACTCCTATCAAGTTTCATGAGGAGTCAGGCATCGTCTCCTTTGGAGGCACTGATCTCCGCGTACCTCTGGAGTTTTCAAAGGATGTGAGGCCTCCGGTCGCGATGAGGTGGGGAACTAGGTCTTTCTCTGTGGTCTCCACAGGGGATTCAGACATCCTTTCGTCTTGGGAGATGCAAGACGAGCCTGCATTCAAGTCACTGCAGGGATATCCGGCCTTATTTCGAGTCAGGGCATCGCGGTGGCCATTCCACTTGAGGCCGCAAACTCAGGGCCCCTCTCACATACCTAGAGCTGAGAGAAGCCTCCTCTTGAGGTGCTTGTGGAAAGGTGGAATTCCTCTGGAGTCGAAGCCAGGGACTAAACTCTCATCTCGAGTTGATTTTTGGTCCACGGAGATCTTTCGTGTTGCTACAGTGACCTCAGGATCCCTCTAGCCCTGATACAGGGTTCTTGGGGTTTCTCTGGAGTGCCATCAAGGAAATCAAGGCTCCTTTCATGTGTGATGTGCAACACGGAATTGCTCTGCACGCAGTGCAGGGGAATCGGGCCTCATCTAGCGGCGAGGGGGAAGTCTCATGGTTTTTCTCGAGTTGCGGCAGGAACCTGGGGTATATTCTCGAGTTACGACGGGGATGGCCCTTCCACACATGTGTTTGTTCAGCAACGTCAGGACTCCTGCCTAGTTGCGAGGGACAACTCGGGATTCTCCTTGAGGCTTGGCAGGGCAATTGGGACGCCTCTTCAGCTGAGGCGGGTGAACAAGGGTACCTTTCCACGTGCCAAAGGAATCCTGGGACTCCTATCATGTTTCACCAGGAGTCAGGCATCGTCTCCTTTGGAGGCACTGATCTCCCCGAACCTCTGGAGTTTTCAAAGGATGTGAGGCCTCCGGTCGCGATGAGGTGGGGAACTAGGTCTTTCTCTGTGGTCTCCACAGGGGATTCAGACATCCTTTCGTCTTGGGAGATGCAAGACGAGCCTGCATTCAAGTCACTGCAGGGATATCCGGCCTTATTTCGAATCAGGGCATCGCGGTATCCATTCCACTTGAGGCCGCAAACTCAGGGTCCCTTTCACATACCTAGAGCTGAGAGAAGCCTCCTCTTGAGGTGCTTGTGGTAAGGTGGTATTCCTCTGGAGTCGAAGCCAGGGACTAACCTCTAATCTCGAGTTGATTTTTGGCCCACGGAGCTCTTTCTTGTTGCTACAGTGACCTCAGGGTCCCTCTAGCCTTGAAACAGTGTTCTTGGAGTTTCTCTGGAGTGCCATCAAGGAAATCAAGGCTCTTTTCATGTGTGATGTGCAACACGGAATTGCTCTGCACGCAGTGCAGGGGAATCGGGCCTCATCTCGCGGCGAGGGGGAAGTCTCATGGTTTTTCTCGAGTTGCGGCGGGAACCTGGGGTATATTCTCGAGTTACTACGGGGATGGCCCTTCCACACATGTGTTTGTTCAGCAACGTCAGGACTCCTGCCTAGTTGCGAGGGACAACTCGGGATTCTCCTCGAGGCTTGGCAGGGCAATTGGGACGCCTCTCCAGCTGAGGCGGGAGACCAAGTGTCCCTTTCCACGTGCCACAGGTATCCTGGGACTCCTATCAAGTTTCACGAGGAGTCAGGCATCGTCTCCTTTGGAGGCACTGATCTCCGCGTACCTCTGGAGTTTTCAAAGGATGTGAGGCCTCTGTTCGCCATGAAGTGGGGACTAGGTCTTTCTCTGTGGTCTCCACAGGGGATTCAGACATCCTTTCCTCTTCGGAGGTGCAAGACGAGCCTGCATTCAAGTCACTGCAGGGATATCCGGCATTATTTCGAGTCAGGGCATCGCGGTGTCCATTCCACTTGTGGCCGCAAACTCAGGGTCCCTCTCACATACTTAGAGCTGAGAGAAGCCTCTTCTTGAGGTGCTTGTGGTAAGGTGGTATTCCTCTGGAGTCGAAGCCAGGGACTAACCTCTCATTTCGAGTTGATTTTTCGTCCCCGGAGCTCTTTCGTATGGCTACATTGACCTCAGGATCCCTCTAGCCTTGAAACAGTGTTCTTGGGGTTTCTCTGGAGTGCCATCAAGGAAATCAAGGCTCCTTTCATGTGTGATGTGCAACACGGAATTGCTCTGCACGCAGTGCAGGGGAATCGGGCCTCATCTAGCGGCGAGGGGGAAGTCTCATTGTTTTTCTCGAGTTGTGGCGGGAACCTGGGGTATATTCCCGAGTTACGACGGGGAAGTCCCTTCCACACACGTGTTTGTTCAGCGACGGCAGGACTCCTGCCTAGTTGCGAGGGACAACTCGGGATTCTCCTCGAGGCTTGGCAGGGCAATTGGGACACCTCTCCAGCTGAGGCGGGAGACCAAGTGTTCCTTTCCACGTGCCACAGGAATCCTGGGACTCCTAAGAAGTTTCACGAGGAGTCAGGCATCGTCTCCTTTGGAGGCACTGATCTCCGCATACGACTGGAGTTTTCAAAGGATGTGAGGCCTCCGGTCGCGATGAGGTGGGGAACTAGGTCTTTCTCTGTGGTCTCCACAGGGGATTCAGAAATCCTTTTGTCTTGGGAGATGCAAGACGAGCCTGCATTCAAGTCACTGCAGGGATATCCCGCCTTATTTCGAGTCAGGGCATCGCAGTGTCCATTCCACTTGAGGCCGCAAACTCAGGGTCCCTCTCACATACCTAGAGCTGAGAGAAGCCTCCTCTTGAGGTGCTTGTGGTAAGGTGGTATTCCTCTGGAGTCGAAGCCAGGGACTAACCTCTCATCTCGAGTTGATTTTTGGTCCACGGAGCTCTTTCGTGTTGCTACAGTGACCTCAGGATCCCTCTAGCCTGGAAACAGTGTTCTTGGGGTTTCTCTGGAGTGCCTTCAAGGAAATTAAGGATCCTTTCATGTTTGATGTGCAATACGGAAATGCTTTGAATGCAGTGCAGGGGAATCCGGCCTCATTTTGTGGCGAGGGGGAAGTCTCATGGTTTTCCTCGAGTTGCGGCGGGAACCTGGGGTATATTCTCGAGTTAAGACGGGGATGGCCCTTCCACACACGTGTTTGTTCAGCGACGTCAGGACTCCTGCCTAGTTGTGAGGGAAAACTCGGGATTCTCCTCGAGGCTTGGCAGGGCAATTGGGACGCCTCTCCAGCTGAGGCGGGAGACCACGTGTCCCTTTCCATGTGCCACAGGAATCCTGGGACTCCTATCAAGTTTCACGAGGAGTCAGGCATCGTCTCCTTTGGAGGCACTGATCTCCGCGTACCTCTGGAGTTTTCAAAGGATGTGAGGCCTCCGGTCGCAATGAAGTGGGGAACTAGGTCTTTCTCTGTGGTCTGCACAGGGGATTCAGACATCCTTTCGTCTTGGGAGATGCAAGACGAGCCTGCATTCAAGTCACTGCAGGGATATCCGGCCTTATTTCGAGTCAGGGCATCGTGGTGTCCATTCCACTTGAGGCCGCAAACTCAGGGTCCCTTTCACATACCTAGAGGTGAGAAAACCCTCCTCTTGAGGTGCTTGTGGTAAGGTGGTTTCCTCTGGAGTCGAAGCCACGGACTAACCTCTCATCTCGAGTTGATTTTTGGTGCACGGAGCTCTTTCGTGTAGCTACACTGACCTCAGGATCACTCTAGCCTTGAAACAGTGTTCTTGGGGTTTCTCTGGAGTGCCATCAAGGAAATCAAGGCTCCGTTCATGTGTGATGTGCAACACGGAATTGCTCTGCACGCACTGCAGGGGAATCTGGCCTCATCTCGCGGCGAGGGGGACGTCTCATGGTTTTTCTCGAGTTGCGGCGGGAACCTCGTGTATATTCTCGAGTTACGACGGGGATGGCCCTTCCACCCACGTGTTTGTTCAGCGACGTCAGGACTCCTGCCTAGTTGCGAGGGACAACTCGGGATTCTCCTCGAGGCTTGTCAGGGCAATTGGGACGCCTCTCCAGCTGAGGCGGGAGACCAAGTGTCCCTTTCCACGTGCCACAGGAATCCTGGGACTCCTATCAAGTTTCACGAGGAGTCAGGTATCGTCTCCTTTGGAGGCACTGATCTCCGCGTACCTCTGGAGTTTTCAAAGGATATGAGGCCTCCGGTAACGATGATGTGGGGAACTAGGTCTTTCTCTGTGGTCTCCACAGGGGATTCAGACATCCTTTCGTCTTGGGAGATGCAAGACGAGCCTGCATTCAAGTCACTGCAGGGATATCCGGCCTTATTTCGAGTCAGGGCATCGCGGTGTCCATTCCACTTGAGGCCGCAAACTCAGGGTCCCTCTCACATACCTAGAGCTGAGAGAAGCCTCCTCTTGAGGTGCTTGTGGTAAGGTGCTATTCCTCTGGAGTCGAAGCCAGGGACTAACCTCTCATCTCGAGTTGATTTGTGGTCCACGGAGCTCTTTCGTGTTGCTACAGTGACCTCAGGATTCCTCTAGCCTTGAAACACTGCTCTTGGGGTTTCTCTGGAGTGCCATCAAGGAAATCAAGGCTCCTTTCATGTGTGATGTGCAACACGGAATTGCTCTGTACGCAGTTCAGGGAAATCGGGCCTCATCTCGCGGCGAGGGGGAAGTCTCATGGTTTTTCTCGAGTTGTGGCGGGAACCTGTGGTATATTCTCGAGTTAAGACGGGGATGGCCCTTCATCACACGTGTTTGTTCAGCGACGTCAGGACTCCTGCCTAGTTGCGAGGGACAACTCGGGATTCTCCTCGAGGCTTGGCAGTGCAATTGGGACGCCTCTCCAGCTGAGGCGGGAGACCAAAGGTCCCTTTCCACATGCCACAGGAATCCTGGGACTCCTATCAAGTTTCACGAGGAGTCAGGTATCGTCTCCTTTGGAGGCACTGATCTCCGCGTACCTCTGGAGTTTTCAAAGGATGTGAGGCCGCCGGTAACGATGAGGTGGGGAACTAGGTCTTTCTCTGTGGTCTCCACAGGGGATTCAGATATCCTTTCGTCTTGGGAGATGCAAGACGAGCCTGCATTCAAGTCACTGCAGGGATATCCGGCCTTATTTCGAGTCAGGGCATCGCGGTGTCAATTCCACTTGTGGCCGCAAACTCAGGGTCCCTCTCACATACCTAGAGCTGAGAGAAGCCTCTTCCTGAGGTGCTTGTGGTAAGGTGGTATTCCTCTGGAGTCGAAGCCAGGGACTAACCTCTCATCTCGAGTTGATTTGTGGTCCACGGAGCTCTTTCATGTTGCTACAGTGACCTCAGAATCCCTCTAGCCTTGAAACAGTGTTCTTGGGGTTTCTCTGGAGTGCCATCAAGGAAATCAAGGCTCCTTTCATGTGTGATGTGCAACACGGAATTGCTCTGCACGCAGTTCAGGGGAATCGGGCCTCATCTCGCGGCGAGGGGGAAGTCTCATGGTTTTTCTCGAGTTGCGGCGGGACCCTGGGGTATATTCTCGAGTTATGACGGGGATGGCCCTTCCACACACGTGTTTGTTCAGCGACGGCAGGACTCCTGCCTAGTTGCGAGGTAAAACTCGGGATTCTCCTCGAGGCTTGGCAGGGCAATTGGGACGCCTCTCCAGGTGAGGCGGGAGACCAAGGGTCCCTTTCCACGTGCCACAGGAATCCTGGGACTCCTATCAAGTTTCACGAGGAGTCAGGCATCGTCTCCCTTGGAGGCACTCATCTCCGCGTACCTCTGGAGTTTTCAAAGGATGTGAGGCCTCCAGTCGCGATGAGGTGGGGATCTACGTCTTTCTCTGTGGTCTCCACAGGGGATTCAGACATCCTTTCGTCTTGGGAGATGCAAGACGAGCCTGCATTCAAGTCACTGCAGAGATATCCGGCCTTATTTCGAGTCAGGGCATCGCGGTGTCCATTCCACTTGAGGCCGCAAACTCAGGGTCCCTCTCCCATACCTATAGCTGAGAGAAGCCTCCTCTTGAGGTGCTTGTGGTAAGGTGGTAGTTCTCTGCAGTCAAATCCAGGGACTAACCTCTCATCTCGAGTTGATTCTTGGTCCACGGAGCTCTTTCGTGTTGCTTCAGTGACCTCAGGATACCTCTAGCCTTGAAACAGTGTTCTTGGGGTTTCTCTGGAGTGCCTTCAAGGAAATCAAGGCTCCTTTCATGTGTGACGTGCAACACGGAATTGCTCTGCACGCAGACAGGGGAATCGGGCCTCATCTCGCGGCGAGGGGGAAGTTTCATGGTTTTTCTCGAGTTGCGGTGGGAACCTGGAGTATATTCTCGAGTTACGACGGGGATGGCCCTTCCACGCACGTGTTTGTTCAGCGACGTCATGACTCCTGCCTAGCTGCGAGGGTCAATTCGAGATTCTCCTCGAGGCTTGGCAGGGCAATTGGGACGCCTCTCCAGCTGAGGCCGGAAACCAAGGGTCCCTTTCCACGTGTCACAGGAATCCTGGGACTCCTATCAAGTTTCACGAGGAGTCAGGCATCGTCCCTTTTGTAGGCACTGATCTCAGCGTACCTCTGGAGTTTTCAAAGGATTTGAGGCCTCCGATCACGATGAGGTGGGGAACTAGGTCTTTCTCTGTGGTCTCCACAGGTGATTCAAACATCCTTTCATCTTGGGAGATGCAAAACGAGCCGGCATTCAAGTCACTGCAGAGATATCCGGCCTTATTTCGAGTCAGGGCATCGCGGTGTCCATTCCACTTGAGGCCGCAAATTCCGGGTCCCTCTCACACACCTACAGCTGAGAGAAGCCTCCTCTTGAGGTGCTTGTGGTAAGGTGGTATTCCTCTGGAGTCGAAGCCAGGGACTAATCTCTCATCTCGAGTTGATTCTTGGTCCACGGAGCTCTTTCGTGTTCCTACAGTGACCTCAGAATCCCTCTAGCCTGGAAACAGTGTTCTTGGGGTTTCTCTGGAGTGCCATCAAGGAGATCAAGGCTCCTTTCATGTGTGACGTGCAACACGGAATTGCTCTGCACGCAGTGCAGTGGAATCGGGCCTCATCTCGCGGCGAGGGGGAAGTCTAATGATTTTTCTCGAGTTGCGGCGGGAACCTGGGGTGTATTCTCGAGTTTCGACGGGGATGACCCTTCCACCCACGTGTTTGTTCAGCGACGTCAGGACTCCTGCCTAGTTGTGAGGGACAGCACGGGATTCTCCTCGAGGCTTGGCAGGGCAATTTGGAAGCCTCTCCAGCTAAGGCGGGAGTCCAAGGGTCCCTTTCCACGTGCCACAGGAATCCTGGGACTCCTATCAATTTTCATGAGGAGTCAGGCATCGTCTCCTTTGGAGGCACTGATCTCCGCGTACCTCTGGAGTTTTCAAAGGATGTGAGGCCTCCGGTCGCGATGAGGTGGGGAACTAGGTTTTTCTCTGTGGTCTCCACAGGGGATTCAGACATCCTTTCGTCTTGGGAGATGCAAGACGAGCCTGCATTCAAGTCACTGCAGGGATATCCGGCCTTATTTCGAGTCAGGGCATCGCGGTGTCCATTCCACTTGAGGCCGCAAACTCAGGGCCCCTCTCACATACCTAGAGCTGAGGGAAGCCCCCTCTTGAGGTGCTTGTGGAAAGGTGGAATTCCTCTGGAGTCGAAGCCAGGGACTAAACTCTCATCTCGAGTTGATTTGTGGTCCACGGAGATCTTTCGTGTTGCTACAGTGAACTCAGGATCCCTCTAGCCCTGATACAGGGTTTTTGGGGTTTCTCTGGAGTGCCATCAAGGAAATCAAGGCTCCTTTCATGTGTGATGTGCAACACGGAATTGCTCTACACGCAGTGCATGGGAATCGGGCCTCATTTCGCGGCGAGGGGGAAGTCTCATGGTTTCTCTCGAGTTGTGGCGGGAAATTGGGGTATATTCTCGAGTTACGACGGGGATGGCCCTTCCACCCACGTGTTTCTTCAGCCATGTCAGGACTTCTGCCTAGTTCCGAGGGACAACTCGGGATTCTCCTCGAGGCTTGGAAGGCAATTGGGATGCCTCTCCAGCTGAGGCGGGCGACCAAGGGTCCCTTTCCACGTGCCACAGGAATCCTGGGACTCCTATCAAGTTTCACGAGGAGTCAGGCATCGTCTCCTTTCGAGGCACTGATCTCCGCGTACCTCTGGAGTTTTCAAAGGATGTGAGGCCTCCGGTCGCCATGAGGTGGGGAACTAGGTCTTTCTCTGTGGTCTCCACAGGGGATTCAGACATCCTTTCGTCTTGGAAGATGCAAGACGAGCCTGCATTCAAGTCACTGCAGGGATTTCCGGCCTTATTTCGAGTCAGGGCATCGCGGTGTCCATTCCACTTGAGGCCGCAAACTCAGGGTCCCTCTCACATACCTAGAGCTGAGAGAAGCCTCCTCTTGAGGTGCTTGTGGTAAGGAGGTATTCCTCTGTAGTCGAAGCCAGGGACTAACCTCTCATCTTGAGTGGATTCTTGGTCTGCGGAGCTCTTTCGTGTTGCTACAATGACCTCAGGATCCCTCTAGCCTTGAAACAGTGTTCTTGGGGTTTCTCTGGAGTGCCATCAAGGAAATCAAGGCTCCTTTCATGTGTGATGTGCAACACGGAATTGCTCTGCACGCAGTGCAGGGGAATCGGGCCTCATCTCGCGGCGAGGGGGAAGTCTCATGGTTTCTCTCGAGTTGTGGCGGGAAACTGGGGTATATTCTCGAGTTACGACGGGGATGGCACTTCCACCCACGTGTTTCTTCAGCCATGTCAGGACTTCTGCCTAGTTGCGAGGGACAACTCGGGATTCTCCTTGAGGCTTGGCAGGCAATTTGGATGCCTCCCCAGCTGAGGCGGGAGACCAAGGGTCCCTTTCTATGTGCCACAGGAATCCTGGGACTCCTATCAAGTTTCACGAGGAGTCAGGCATCGTCTCCTTTGGAGGCACTGATCTCCGCGTACTTCTGGAGTTTTCAAAGGATGTGAGGCCTCCGGTCGCGATGAGGTGGGGAACTAGGTCTTTCTCTGTGGTCTCCACAGGGGATTCAAAGATCCTTTCGTCTTGGAAGATGCAAGACGAGCCTGCATTCAAGTCACTGCAGGGATATCCGGCCTTATTTCGACACAGGGCATCGCGGTGTCCATTCCACTTGAGGCCGCAAATTCAGGGTCCCTCTCACATACCTAGAGCTGAGAGAAGCCTCCCCTTGAGGTGCTTGTGGTAAGGTGGTATTCCTCTGGAGTCGAAACCAGGGACTAACCGTTCATCTCGAGTTGATTCTTGGTCCACGGAGCGCTTTCGTGTTGCTACAGTGACCTCAGGATCCCTCTAGCCTTGAAACAGTGTTCTTGAGGTTTCTCTGGAGTGCCATCAAGGAAATCAAGGCTCCTTTCATGTGTGATGTGCAACACGGAATTGCTCTGCAAACGGTGCAGAGAAATCGGAACTCATCTCGCGGCGAGGGGGAAGTCTCATGGTTTTTCTCGAGTTGCGGCGGGAACCTGTGGTATATTCTCAAGTTACGACGGGGATGGCTCTTTCACACACGTGTTTGTTCAGCGACGTCAGGACACCTGCCTAGTCGCGAGGGACAACTCGGGATTCTCCTCGAGGCTTGGCAGGGCAATTGTGACGGCTCTCCAGCTGAGGCGGGAGACCAAGGGTCCCTTTCCACGTGCCACAGGAATCCTGGAACTCCTATCAAGTTTCACGAGGAGTCAGGCATCGTCTCCTTTGGAGGCACTGATCTCCGCGTACCTCTGGAGTTTTCAAAGGATGTGAGGCCTCCGGTCGTGATGAGGTGGGAAACTAGGTCTTTCTCTGTGGTCTCCACAGGGGATTCAGACATCCTTTCATCTTGGGAGATGCAAGACGAGCCTGCATTCAAGTCACTGCAGGGATATCCGGCCTTATTTCGAGTCAGGGCATCGCGGTGTCCATTCCACTTGAGGCCGCAAACTCAGGGTCCCTCTCACATACCTAGAGCTGAGAGAAGCCTCCTCTTGAGGTGCTTGTTGTAAGGTGGTATTCCTTTGGAGTCGAAGCCAGGGACTAACCTCTCATCTCGAGTTGATTTTTGGTCCACGGAGCTCTTTCTTGTTGCTACAGTGACCTCAGGTTCACTCCAGCCTTGAAACAGTGTTCTTGGGGTTTCTCTGGAGTGCCATCAAGGAAATCAAGGCTCCTTTCATCTGTGATGTGCAACGCGGAATTGCTCTGCACTCAGTGCAGGGGAATCGGGCCTCATTTCGCGGCGAGGGGGAAGTCTCATGGTTTCTCTCGAGTTGTGGCGGGAAACTGGGGTATATTCTCGAGTTACGACGGGGATGGCCCTTCCACCCACGTGTTTCTTCAGCCATGTCAGGACTTCTGCCTAGTTGCGAGGGACAACTCGGGATTCTCCTCGAGGCTTGGAAGGCAATTGGGATGCCTCTCCAGCTGAGGCGGGAGACCAAGGGTCCCTTTCCACGTGCCACAGGAATCCTGGGACTCCTATCAAGTTTCATCTGGAGTCAGGCATCGTCTCCTTTGGAGGCACTGATCTCCACGTACCTCTGGAGTTTTCAAAGGATGTGAGGCCTCCGGTCGCGATGAGGTGGGGAACTAGGTCTTTCTCTGTGGTGTCCACAGGGGATTCAGAGATCCTTTCGTCTTGGAAGATGCAAGACGAGCCTGCATTCAAGTCACTGCAGGGATATCCGGCCTTATTTCGAGTCAGGGCATCGCGGTGTCCATTCCACTTGAGGCCGCAAACTCAGGGTCCCTCTCACATACCTAGAGCTGAGAGAAGCCTCCTCTTGAGGTGCTTCTGGAAAGGTGGTATTCCTCTGGAGTCGAAGCCAGGGACTAACATCTCATCTCGAGTTGATTCTTGGTCCACGGAGCTCTTTCGTGTTGCTACAGTGACCTCAGGTTCCCTCGAGCCCTGAAACAGTATTCTTGGGGTTTCTCTGGAGTGCCATCAAGGAAATCAAGGCTCCTTTCATGTTTGATGTGCAACACGGAATTGCTCTGCACGCAGTGCAGGGTATCGGGCCTCATTTTCTGGCGAGGGGGAAGTCTCATGGTTTTTCTCGAGTTGCGGCGGGAACCTGGGGTATATTCTCGAGTTACGACGGGGATGGCCCTGCCACACACGTGTTTGTTCAGCGAAGTCAGGACTCCTTCCTTTTTACGATGGACAACTCGGGATTCTCCTCGAGGCTTGGAAGGCAATTTGGATGCCTCTCCAGCTGAGGCGGGAGACCAAGGTTCCCTTTCCATGTGCCACAGGAATCCTGGGACTCCAATCAAGTTTCACGAGAAGTCAGGCATCGTCTCCTTTGGAGGCACTGATCTCCGCGTACATCTGGAGTATTCAAAGGATGTGAGGCCTCCGGTCGCGATGAGGTGGGGAACTAGGTCTTTCTCTGTGGTCTCCACAGGGGATTCAGAGATCCTTTCGTCTTGGTAGATGCAAGACGAGCCTGCATTCAAGTCACTACAGGGATATCCGGCCTTATTTCAAGACAGGGCATCGCGGTGTCCATTCCACTTGAGGCCGCAAACTCAGGGTCCCTCTCACATACCTAGAGCTGAGAGAAGCCTCCCCTTGAGGTGCTTGTGGTAAGGTGGTATTCCTCTGGAGTCGAAACCAGGGACTAACCGCTCATCTCGAGTTGATTTTTGGTCCACGGAGCTCTTTCGTGTTGCTACAGTGACCTCAGGATCCCTCTAGCATTGAAACAGTGTTCTTGAGGTTTCTCTGGAGTGCCATCAAGGAAATCAAGGCTCCTTTCCTGTGTGATGTTCAACACAGCATTGCTCTGCACGCAGTGCAGGGGAATTGGGCCTCATCTCGCGGCGAGGGGGAAGTCTCATGGTTTTTCTCGAGTTGCGGCGGGAACCTGGGGTATATTCTCAAGTTACGACGGGGATGGCTCTTTCACACACGTGTTTGTTCAGCGACGTCAGGACACCTGCCTAGTCGCGAGGGACAACTCGGGATTCTCCTCGAGGCTTGGCAGGGCAATTGTGACGGCTCTCCAGCTGAGTCGGGAGACCAAGGGTCCCTTTCCACGTGCCACAGGAATCCTGGAACTCCTATCAAGTTTCATGAGGAGTCAGGCATCGTCTCCTTTGGAGGCACTGATCTCCGCGTACCTCTGGAGTTTTCAAAGGATGTGAGGCCTCCGGTCGCGATGAGGTGGGAAACTAGGTCTTTCTCTGTGGTCTCCACAGGGGATTCAGACATCCTTTCGTCTTGGGAGATGCAAGACGCGCCTGCATTCAAGTCACTGCAGGGATATCCGGCCTTATTTCGAGTCAGGGCATCGCGGTGTCCATTCCACTTGAGGCTGCAAACTCAGGGTCCCTCTCACATACCTAGAGCTGAGAGAAGCCTCCTCTTGAGGTGCTTGTGGTAAGGTGGTATTCCTCTGGAGTCGAAGCCAGGGACTAACCTCTCATCTCGAGTTGATTTTTGGTCCACGGAGCTCTTTCGTGTTGCTACAGTGACCTCAGGTTCACTCCAGCCTTGAAACAGTGTTCTTGGGGTTTCTCTGGAGTGCCATCAAGGAAATCAAGGCTCCTTTCATGTGTGATGTGCAACACGGAATTGCTCTGCACTCAGTGCAGGGGAATCGGGCCTCATCTCCTGGCGAGGGGGAAGTCTCATGGTTTTTCTCGAGTTGCGCGTGAACCTGGGGTATATTCTCGAGTTACGACGGGGATGGCCCTTCCACCCACATGTTTGTTCAGCGACGTCAGGACTCCTGCCTAGTTGCGAGGGACAAGTTGGGATTCTCCTCGAGGCTTAGCAGGGCAATTGGGAAGCCTCTCCAGCTTAGGCGGGAGACCAAGGGTCCCTTTCCACGTGCCACAGGAATCCTGGGACTCCTATCAAGTTTCACGAGGAGTCAGGCATCGTCTCCTTTGGAGGCACTGATCTCCGCGTACCTCTGGAGTTTTCAAAGGATGTCAGGCCTCCGGTCGCGATGAGGTGGGGAACTAGGTCTTTCTCTGTGGTCTCCACAGGGGATTCAGACATCCTTTCGTCTTGGGAGATGCAAGACGAGCCTGCATTCAAGTCACTGCAGGGATATCCGGCCTTATTTCGAGTCAGGGCATCGCGGTGTCCATTCCACTTGAGGCCGCAAACTCAGGGTCCCTCTCACATACCTAGAGCTGAGAGAAGCCTCCTCTTGAGGTGCTTGTGGTAAGGTGGTATTCCTCTGGAGTCGAAGCCAGGGACTAACCTCTCATCTCGAGTTGATTTTTGGTCCACAGAGCTCTTTCGTGTTGCTACAGTGACCTCAGGATCCCTCTAGCCTTGAAACAGTGTTCTTGGGGTTTCTCTGGAGTGCCATCAAGGAAATCAAGGCTCCTTTCATGTGTGATGTGCAACACGGCATTGCTCTGCACCCAGTGCAGGGGAATCGGGCCTCATCTCGCGGCGAGGGGGAAGTCTCATGGTTTCTCTCGAGTTGTGGCGGGAAACTGGGGTATATTCTCGAGTTACGACGGGGATGGCCCTTCCACCCACGTGTTTCTTCAGCCATGTCAGGACTTCTGCCTAGTTCCGAGGGACAACTCGGGATTCTCCTCGAGGCTTGGCAGGCAATTTGGATGCCTCTCCAGCTGAGGCGGGAGACCAAGGGTCCCTTTCCATGTGCCACAGGAATCCTGGGACTCCTATCAAGTTTCACGAGGAGTCAGGCATCGTCTCCTTTGGAGGCACTGATCTCCGCGTACTTCTGGAGTTTTCAAAGGATGTGAGGCCTCCGGTCGCGATGAGGTGGGGAACTAGGTCTTTCTCTGAGGTGTCCACAGGGGATTCAGAGATCCTTTCGTCTTGGAAGATGCAAGACGAGCCTGCATTCAAGTCACTACAGGGATATCCGGCCTTATTTCAAGACAGGGCATCGCGGTGTCCATTCCACTTGAGGCCGCAAACTCAGGGTCCCTCTCACATACCTAGAGCTGAGAGAAGCCTCCCCTTGAGGTGCTTGTGGTAAGGTGGTATTCCTCTGGAGTCGAAACCAGGGACTAACCGCTCATCTCGAGTTGATTCTTGGTCCACGGAGCTCTTTCGTGTTGCTACAGTGACCTCAGGATCCCTCTAGCATTGAAACAGTGTTCTTGAGGTTTCTCTGGAGTGCCATCAAGGAAATCAAGGCTCCTTTCATGTGTGATGTGCAACACGGAATTGCTCTGCACACGGTGCAGGGGAATCGGAGCTCATCTCGCGGCGAGGGGAAAGTCTCATGGTTTTTCTGGAGTTGCGTTGGGAACCTGGGGTATATTCTCGAGATACTATGGGGATGGCCCTTTCACACACGTGCTTGTTCAGCGACGTCAGGACTCCTGCCTAGTTGCGAGGGACAACTGGGTATTCTCCTCGGGGCTGGCCAGGGCAATTTTGACGCCTCTCCAGCTGAGGCGGGAGACCAAGGGTCCCTTTCCACGTGCCACAGGAATCCTGGGACTCCTATCAAGATTCACGATGAGTCAGGCATCGTCCCTTTTGGAGGCACTGATCTCCGCGTACCTCTGGAGTTTTCAAAGGATGTGAGGCCTCCGGTCGCGATGAGGTGGGAAACTAGGTCTTTCTCTGTGGTCTCCACAGGGGATTCAGACATCCTTTCATCTTGGGAGATGCAAGACGAGCTGGCATTCAAGTCACTGCAGAGATATCTGGCCTTATTTCGAGTCAGGGCATCGCGGTGTCCATTCCACTTGAGGTCGCAAACTCAGGGTCCCTCTCACATACCTAGAGCTGAGAGAAGCCTCCTCTTGAGGTGCTTGTGGTAAGGTGGTATTCCCCTGGAGTCGAAGCCAGGGACTAACCTCTCATCTCGAGTTGATTTTTGGTCCACGGTGCTCTTTCGTGTGGCTACAGTGACCTCAGGATCCCTCTAGCCTTGAAACAGTGTTCTTGGGGTTTCTCTGGAGTGCCATCAAGGAAATCAAGTCTCCTTTATGTGTGATGTGCAACACGGAATTGCTCTGCACGCAGTGCAGGGCAATCGGGCCTCATCTTGTGGCGAGTGGGAAGTCTCATGGTTTTTCTCGAGTTGCGGCGGGAACCTGGAGTATATTCTCGAGGTACGACGGGGATGGCCCTTCCACGCAGGTGTTTGTTCAGCGACGTCAGGACTCCTGCCTAGTTGCGAGGGACAACTCGGGATTCTCCTCGAGGCTTGGCAGGGCAATTGGGACGCCTCTCCAGCTGAGGCGGGAGACCAAGGGTCCCTTTCCACGTGCCACAGGAATCCTGGGACTCCTATCAAGTTTCACGAGGAGTCAGGCATCGTCTCCTTTGGAGGCACTGATCTCCGCATACCTCTAGAATTTTCAAAGGATCTGAGGCATCCGGTCGCGATGAGGTGGGTAACTATGTCTTTTTCTGTGATTTCCACAGGGGATTCAGACATCCTTTCTTCTTGGGAGATGCAAGACGAGCCTGCATTCAAGTCACTGCAGGGATATCCGGCCTTATTTCGAGTCAGGGCATCGCGGTGTCCATTCCACTTGAGGCCGCAAACTCAGGGTCCCTCTCACATACCTAGAGCTGAGAGAAGCCTCCTCTTGAGGTGCTTGTGGTAAGGTGGAATTCCTCTGGAGTCGAAGCCAGGGACTACCCTCTCATCTCGAGTTGATTTTTGGTCCACGGAGCTCTTTCGTGTTGCTACAGTGACCTCAGGATCCCTCTAGCCTTGAAACAGTGTTCTTGGGGTGTCTCTGGAGTGCCATGAAGGAAATCAAGGCTCCTTTCATGTGTGATGTGCAACACGGAATTGCTCTGCACGCAGTGCAGCGGAATTGGGCCTGATCTCGCGGCGAGTGGGAAGTCTCATGGTTTTTCTCGAGTTGCGGTGGGAACCTGGGGTATATTATCGAGTTATGACGGGGATGGCCCTTCCACACACTTGTTTGTTCATCGACGTCAGGACTCCTGCCTAGTTGCGCGGGACAACTGGGGATTCTCCTCGAGGCTTGGCAGGGCAATTGTGATGCCACTCCAGCTGAGGCGTGAGACCAAGGGTCCCTTTCCATGTGCCACAGGAATCCTGGGACTCATATCAAGTTTCATGAGGAGTCAGGCATCGTCTCCTTTGGAGGCGCGGATCTCTGCAAACCTCTGGAATTATCAAAGGATATGAGGCCTCCGGTCGCGATGAGGTGGGGAACTAGGTCTTTCTCTGTTGTCTCCACAGGGGATTCAGACATTCTTTCATCTTGGGAGATGCAAGACGAGCCTGCATTCAAGTCACTGCAGGGATATCGGCCTTATTCGAGTCAGGGCATCCCGGTGTCCATTCCACTTGAGGCCGCAAACTCAGGGTCCCTCTCACATAGCTAGAGCTGAGAGAAGCCTCCTCTTGAGGTGCTTGTGGTAAGGTGGTATTCCTCTGGAGTCGAAGACAAGGACTAACCTCTCATCTCGAGTTGATTTTTGGTCCATGGAGCTCTTTCATGTTGCTACAGTGACCTCAGGATCCCTCTAGCCTTGAAACAATGTTCTTGGGGTTTCTCTGGAGTGCCATCAAAGAAATCAAGGCTCCTTTCATGTGTGATGTGAAACACAGAGCTGCTCTGCACGTAGTGCAGGGAAATCGGGCCTCATCTCGCGGCGAGGGGGAAGTCTCATGGTTTTTCTCGAGGTGCAGCGGAACCTGGTGTATATTCTCGAGTTACGACGGGGATGGACCTTCCACCCACGTGTTTGTTCAGCGACGTCAGGACTCCTGCCTAGTTGCGAGGGACAACTCGGGATTCTCTTCGAGGCTTGGCAGGGCAATTGGGACGCCTCTCCAGCTGAGGCGGGAGACCAAGGGTCCCTTTCCACGTGCTACAGGAATCCTGGGATTCCTATCAAGTTTCACGAGGAGTCAGGCATCGTCTCCTTTGGAGGCACTGATCTCAGCGTACCTCTGGAGTTTTCAAAGGATGTGAGGCCTCCGGTCGCAATGAGGTTGGGAACTAGGTCTTTCTCTGTGGTCTCCACAGGGGATTCAGACATCCTTTCGTCTTGGGAGATGCAAGACGAGCCTGCATTCAAGTCACTGCAGGGATATCCGGCCTTATTTTGAGTCAGGGCATAGCGGTGTCCATTCCACTTGAGGCTGCAAACTCAGGGTCCCTCTCACATACCTAGAGCTGAGAGAAGCCTCCTCTTGAGGTGCTTTTGGTAAGGTGGTATTGCTCTGGAGTCGAAGCCAGGGACTAACCCCTCCTCTCGAGTTGATTTTTGGTCCACAGAGCTCTTTCGTATTGCTACAGTGACCTCAGGATCCCTCTCGCCTTGATACAGTGTTCTTGGGGTTTCTCTGGAGTGCCATCAAGGAAATGAAGGCTCCTTGCATGTGTGATGTGCAACACGGAATTGCTCTGCCCAAAGTGCAGGGGAATCGGGCCTCATTTGGCTTCGAGGGGGAAGTCTCATGGTTTTTCGCGAGTTGCGGCGGGAACCTGGGGTATATTCTCGAGTTACGACGGGGATGGCCCTTCCACCCACGTGTTTGTTCAGCGACGTCAGGACTCCTGCCTAGTTGCGAGGGACAACTCGGGATTCTCCTCGAGGCTTGGCAGGGCAATTGGGACGCCTCTCCGGCTGAGGCGGGAGACCAAGGATTCCTTTCCACGTGCCACAGTAATCCTGGTACTCCTACCAAGTTTCACGAGGAGTCAGGCATCGTCTCCTTTGGAGGCACTGATCTCCGCGTACCGCTGGAGTTTTCAAAGGATGTGAGGCCTCCGGTCGCGATGAGGTGGGGAACTAGGTCTTTCTCTGTGGTCTCCACAGGGGATTCAGACATCCTTTCATCTTCGGAGATGCAAGACGAGCCTGCATTCAAGTCACTGCAGGGATATGCGGCCTTAATTCGAGTCAGGGCATGGCGGTGTCCATTCCACTTGAGGCCGCAAACTCAGGGTCCCTCTCACATACCTAGAGCTGAGAGAAGCCTCCTCTTGAGGTGCTTGTGGTAAGGTGGTATTCCTCTGGAGTCGAAGCCAGGGACTAACCTCTCATCTCGAGTTGATTTTTGGTCCACGGAGCTCTTTCGTGTTGCTACAGTGACCTCAGGATCCCTCTAGCCTTGAAACAGTGTTCTTGGGGTTTCTCTGGAGTGCCATGAAGGAAATCAAGGCTCCTTTCATGTTTGATGTGCAACACGGAATTGCTCTGCACGCAGTGCAGGGGAATCGGGCCTCATCTCGCGGCGAGGGGGAAGTCTCATGGTTTTTCTCGAGTTGCGGCGGGAACCTGGGGTATATTCTCGAGTTACGACGGGGATGGCCCTTCCACACACGTGTTTGTTCAGCGACGTCAGGACTCCTGCCTAGTTGCGAGGGACAACTCGGGATTCTCCTCGAGGCTTGGCAGGGCAATTGGGACGCCTCTCCAGCTGAGGCGGAAGACCAAGGGTCCCTTTCCACGTGCCACAGGAATCCTGGGACTCCTATCAAGTTTCACGAGGAGTCAGGCATCGTCTCCTTTGGAGGCACTGATCTCCGCATACCTCTAGAATTTTCAAAGGATCTGAGGCATCCGGTCGCGATGAGGTGGGTAACTATGTCTTTTTCTGTGATCTCCACAGGGGATTCAGACATCCTTTCTTCTTGGGAGATGCAAGACGAGCCTGCATTCAAGTCACTGCAGGGATATCCGGCCTTATTTCGAGTCAGGGCATCGCGGTGTCCATTCCACTTGAGGCCGCAAACTCAGGGTCCCTCTCACATACCTAGAGCTGAGAGAAGCCTCCTCTTGAGGTGCTTGTGGTAAGGTGGAATTCCTCTGGAGTCGAAGCCAGGGACTACCCTCTCATCTCGAGTTGATTTTTGGTCCACGGAGCTCTTTCGTGTTGCTACAGTGACCTCAGGATCCCTCTAGCCTGGAAACAGTGTTCTTGGGGTGTCTCTGGAGTGCCATGAAGGAAATCAAGGCTCCTTTCATGTGTGATGTGCAACACGGAATTGCTCTGCACGCAGTGCAGCGGAATTGGGCCTGATCTCGCGGCGAGTGGGAAGTCTCATGGTTTTTCTCGAGTTGCGGTGGGAACCTGGGGTATATTATCGAGTTATGACGGGGATGGCCCTTCCACACACTTGTTTGTTCATCGACGTCAGGACTCCTGCCTAGTTGCGCGGGACAACTGGGGATTCTCCTCGAGGCTTGGCAGGGCATATGTGATGCCACTCCAGCTGAGGCGTGAGACCAAGGGTCCCTTTCCACGTGTCACAGGAATCCTGGGACTCATATCAAGTTTCATGAGGAGTCAGGCATCGTCTCCTTTGGAGGCGCGGATCTCTGCAAACCTCTGGAATTATCAAAGGATATGAGGCCTCCGGTCGCGATGAGGTGGGGAACTAGGTCTTTCTCTGTTGTCTCCACAGGGGATTCAGACATTCTTTCATCTTGGGAGATGCAAGACGAGCCTGCATTCAAGTCACTGCAGGGATATCCGGCCTTATTTGAGTCAGGGCATCGCGGTGTCCATTCCACTTGAGGCCGCAAACTCAGGGTCCCTCTCACATAGCTAGAGCTGAGAGAAGCCTCCTCTTGAGGTGCTTGTGGTAAGGTGGTATTCCTCTGGAGTCGAAGACAAGGACTAACCTCTCATCTCGAGTTGATTTTTGGTCCATGGAGCTCTTTCATGTTGCTACAGTGACCTCAGGATCCCTCTAGCCTTGAAACAATGTTCTTGGGGTTTCTCTGGAGTTCCATCAAGGAAATCAAGGCTCCTTTCATGTTTGATGTACAATACGGAATTGCTCTGCACGCAGTGCGGGGGAATCGGGCCTCATCTCGCGGCGAGGGGGAAGTCTCATGGTTTTTCTCGAGTTGCGGCGGGAACCTGGGGTATATTCTCGAGTTACGACGGGGATGGCCCTTCCACCCACGTGTTTGTTCAGCGACGTCAGGACTCCTGCCTAGTTGCGAGGGACAACTCGGGATTCTCCTCGAGGCTTGGCAGGGCAATTGGCACGCCTCTCCAGCTGAGGCGGGAGACCAAGGGTCCCTTTCCACGTGCCACAGGAATCCTGGGACTCCTATCAAGTTTCCCGAGGAGTCAGGCATCGTCTCCTTTGGAGGCACTGATATCCGCGTACCTCTCGAGTTTTCAAAGAATATGAGGCCTCCGTTCGCGATGAGGTGGGGAACTAGGTCTTTCTCTGTGGTCTCCACAGGGGATTCAGACATTCTTTAATCTTGGGAGATGCAAGACGAGCCTGCATTCAAGTCACTGCAGGGATATCCGGCCTTATATCGAGTCAGGGCATCCCGGTGTCCATTTCACTTGAGGCCGCAAACTCAGGGTCCCTCTCACATACCTAGAGCTGAGAGAAGCCTCCTCTTGAGGTGCTTGTGGTAAGGTGGTATTCCTCTGGAGTCGAAGCCAGGGACTAACCTCTCATCTCGAGTTGATTCTTGGTCCACGGAGCTCTTTCGTGTTGCTACAGTGACCTCAGGATCCCTCGAGCCTTGAAACAGTGTTCTTGGGGTTTGTCTGGAGTGCCATCAAGGAAATCAAGGCTCCTTTCATGTGTGATGTGCAACACGGAATTACTCTGCACGCAGTGCAGGGGAATCGGGCCTCATCTCGTGGCGAGTGGGAAGTCTCATGGTTTTTCTCGAGTTGCGGCGGGAACATCGGGTATATTCTCGAGTTACGACGGGGATGGCCCTTCCACCCACGTGTTTGTTTAGCGACGTCAGGACTCCTGCCTAGTTGAGAGGGACAACTCGGGATTCTTCTCGTGGCTGGGCAGCGCAATTGGGATGCCTCTCCAGCTGAGGCGGGAGACCAAGAGTCCCTTTCAACGTGCTACAGGAATCCTGGGATTCCTATCAAGTTTCACGAGGAGTCAGGCATCGTCTCCTTTGGAGGCACTGATCTCAGCGTACCTCTGGAGTTTTCAAAGGATGTGAGGCCTCCGGTCGCGATGAGGTGGGGAACTAGGTCTTTCTCTGTGGTCTCCACAGGGGATTCAGACATCCTTTCATCTTGGGAGATGCAAGACGAGCCTGCATTCAAGTCACTGCAGGGATATCCGGCCTTATTTCGAGTCAGGGCATCACGGTGTCCATTCCACTTGAGGCCGCAAACTCAGGTTCCCTCTCACATACCTAGAACTGAGAGAAGCCTCCTCTTGAGGTGCTTGTGGTAAGGTGGAATTCCTCTGGAGTCGAAGCCAGGGACTACCCTCTCATCTCGAGTTGATTTTTGGTCCACGGAGCTCTTTCGTGTTGCTACAGTGACCTCAGGATCCCTCTAGCCTTGAAACAGTGTTCTTGGGGTGTCTCTGGAGTGCCATGAAGGAAATCAAGGCTCCTTTCATGTGTGATGTGCAACACGGAATTGCTCTGCACGCAGTGCAGCGGAATTGGGCCTGATCTCGCGGCGAGTGGGAAGTCTCATGGTTTTTCTCGAGTTGCGGTGGGAACCTGGGGTATATTATCGAGTTATGACGGGGATGGCCCTTCCACACACGTGCTTGTTCAGCGACGTCAGGACTCCTGCCTTGTTGCGAGGGACAACTCAGGATTCTCCTCGAGGCTTGGCAGGGCAATTGGGACGCCTCTCCAGCTGAGGCGGGAGACCAAGGGTCCCTTTCCACGTGCCACAGGAATCCTGGGACTCCTATCAAGTTTCACGATGAGTCAGGCATCGTCCCCTTTGGAGGCACTGATCTCCGCGTACCTCTGGAGTTTTCAAAGGATGTGAGGCCTCCGGTCGCGATGAGGTGGGGAACTAGGTCTTTCTCTGTGGTCTCCACAGGGGATTCAGACATCCCTTCGTCTTGGGAGATGCAAGACGAGCCTGCATTCAAGTCACTGCAGGGTTATCCAGCCTTATTTCGAGTCAGGGCATAGCGGTGTCCATTCCACTTGAGGCTGCAAACGTAGGGTCCCTCTCACATATCTTGAGCTGAGAGAAGCCTCCCCTTGAGGTGCTTGTGGTAAGGTGGTATTGCTCTGGAGTCTAAGCCAGGGACTAACCCCTCATCTCGAGTTGATTTTTAGTCCACGGAGCTCTTTCGCGTTGCTACAGTGACCTCAGGATCCCTCTCGCCTTGAAACAGTGTTCTTGGGGTTTCTCTGGAGTGCCATCAAGGAAATCAAGGCTCCTTTCATGTGTGATGTTCAACACAGAGCTGCTCTGCACGCAGTGCAGGGGAATCGGGCCTCATCTCGAGGCGAGGGGGAAGTCTCATGGTTTTTCTCGAGTTACCAAGGGGATGGCCCTTCCACAGACGTGTTTGTTCAGCGACGTCAGGACTCCTGCCTAGTTGCGAGGGACAACTCGGGATTCTCCTCGAGGCTTGGCAGGGCATTTGGGACGCCTCTCCAGCTGAGGCGGGAGACCAAGGGTCCCTTTCCACGTGACACAGGAATCCTGGGACTCCTATCAAGTTTCACGAGGAGTCAGGCATCGTCTCCTTTGGAGGCACTGATCTCCGCGTACCTCTGGAGTTTTCAAAGGATGTGAGGCCTCCGGTCGCGATGAGGTGGGGAACTAGGTCTTTCTCTGTGGTCTCCACAGGGGATTCAGACATCCTTTCGTCTTGGCAGATGCAAGAAGAGCCTGCATTCAAGTCACTGCAGGGATATCCGGCCTTATTTCGAGTCAGGGCATCGCGGTGTCCATTCCACTTGAGGCCGCAAACTCAGGGTCCCTCTCACATACCTAAAGCTGCGAGAAGCCTCCTCTTGAGGTGCTTGTGGTAAGGTGGTATTCCTCTGGAGTCGAAGTTAGGGACTAACCCCTCATCTCGAGTTGATTTTTGGTCCACGGAGCTCTTTCGTGTTGCTACAGTGACTTCAGGATCCCTCTAGCCTTGAAACAGTGTTCTTGGGGTTTCTCTGGAGTGCCATCAAGGAAATCAAGGCTCCTTTCATGTGTGATGTGCAACACAGAGCTGCTCTGCACGCAGTGCAGGGAAATCGGGCCTCATCTCGCGGCGAGGGGGAAGTCTCATGGTTTTTCTCGAGTTGCGGCGGGGCCTGGGCTATATTCTCGAGTTACGACGGGGATGGCCCTTCCACACACGTGTTTGTTCAGCGACGTCAGGACTCCTGCCTAGTTGCGAGGGACAACTCGGGATTCTCCTCGAGGCTTGGCAGGGCAATTGGGACGCCTCTCCAGCTGAGGCGGGAGACCAAGGGTCCCTTTCCACGTGCCACAGGAATCCTGGGACTCCTATCAAGATTCACGAGGAGTCAGGCATCGTCCCCTTTGGAGGCACTGATCTCCGCGTACCTCTGGAGTTTTCAAAGGGTGTGAGGACTCCGGTCGCAATGAGGTGGGGAACTAGGTCTTTCTCTGTGGTCTCCACAGGGGATTCAGACATCCTTTCATCTTGGGAGATGCAAGACGAGCCTGCATTCAAGTCACTGCAGGGATATCCGGCCTTATTTAGAGTCAGGGCATAGCGGTGTCCATTCCACTTGAGGCTGCAAAATCAGGGTCCCTCTCACATACCTAGAGCTGAGAAAAGCCTCCTCTTGAGGTGCTTGTGGTAAGGTGGTATTCCTCTGGAGTCGAAGCCAGGGACTAACCCCTCCTCTCGAGTTGATTTTTGGTCCACGGAGCTCTTTCGTGTTACTACAATGACCTCAGGATCTCTCTCGCCTTGAAACAGTGTTCTTGGGGTTTCTCTGGAGTGCCATCAAGGAAATCAAGGCTCCTTTCATGTGTGATGTGCAACACGGAATTGCTCTGCACGCAGTGCAGGGGAATCGGGCCTCATTTGGCTTCGAGGGAGAAGTCTCATGGTTTTTCTCGAGTTGCGGCGGGAACCTGTGCTATATTCTCGAGTTACGACGGGGATGGCCCTTCCACACACGTGTTTGTTCATTGACGTCAGGACTCCTGCCTAGTTGCGAGGGACAACTCGGGATTCTCCTCGAGGCTTGGCAGGGCAATTGGGACGCCTCTCCAGCTGAGGCGGGAGACCAAGGTTCCCTTTCCACGTGCCACAGGAATCCTGGGACTCCTATCAAGTTTCACGAGGAGTCAGGCATCGTCTCCTTTGGAGGCACTGATCTCCGCGTACCTCTGGAGTTTTCAAAGGATGTGAGGCCTCCAGTCTCGATGAGGAGGGGAACTAGGTCTTTCTCTGTGGTCTCCACAGGGGATTCGGACATCCTTTCGTCTTGGGAAATGCAAGACGAGCCTGCATTCAAGTCACTGCAGGGATATCCGGCCTTATTTCGAGTCAGGGCATCGCGGTGTCCATTCCACTTGAGGCCGCAAACTCAGGGTCCCTCTCACATACCTAAAGCTGCGAGAAGCCTCCTCTTGAGGTGCTTGTGGTTATGTGGTATTCCCCTGGAGTCGAAGTTAGGGACTAACCCCTCATCTCGAGTTGATTTTTGGCCCACGGAGCTCTTTCATGTTGCTACAGTGACCTCAGGATCCGTCTAGCCTTGAAACAGTGTTCTTGGGGTTTTTCTGGAGTGCCATCAAGGAAATCAAGGCTCCTTTCATGTGTGATGTGCAACACGGAATTGCTCTGCACGCAGTGCAGGGGAATCGGGCCTCATCTCGCGGCGAGGGGGAAGTCTCATGGTTTTTCGCGAGTTGCGGCGGGGACCTGGGGTATATTCTCGAGTTAAGACGGGGATGGCCCTTCCACACACGTGTTTGTTCAGCGACGTCAGGACTCCTGCCTTGTTGCGAGGGACAACTCAGGATTCTCCTTGAGGCTTGGCAGGGCAATTGGGACGCCTCTCCAGCTGAGGCGGGAGACCAAGGGTCCCTTTCCACGTGCACAGGAATCCTGGGACTCCTATCAAGTTTCACGATGAGTCAGGCATCGTCCCCTTTGGAGGCACTGATCTCCGCGTACCTCTGGAGTTTTCAAAGGATGTGAGGCCTCCGGTCGCGATGAGGTGGGGAACTAGGTCTTTCTCTGTGGTCTCCAGAGGGGATTCAGACATCCCTTCGTCTTGGGAGATGCAAGACGAGCCTGCATTCAAGTCACTGCAGGGTTATCCGGCCTTATTTAGAGTCAGGGCATAGCGGTGTCCATTCCACTTGAGGCTGCATACGTAGGGTCCCTCTCACATATCTTGAGCTGAGAGAAGCCTCCTCTTGAGGTGCTTGTGGTAAGGTGGTATTGCTCTGGAGTCGAAGCCAGGGACTAACCCCTCATCTCGAGTTGATTTTTAGTCCACGGAGCTCTTTCATGTTGTTACAGTGACCTCAGGATCCCTCTCGCCTTGAAACAGTGTTCTTGGGGTTTCTCTAGAGTGCCATCAAGGAAATCAAGGCTCCTTTCATGTGTGATGTGCAACACAGAGCTGCTCTGCACGCAGTGAAGGGGAATCGGGCCTCATCTCGCGGCGAGGGGGAAGTCTCATGGTTTTTCTCGAGTTACCGCGGGGATGGCCCTTCCAGAGACGTGTTTGTTCAGCGACGTCAGGACTCCTGCCTAGTTGCGAGGGACAACTCGGGATTCTCCTCGAGGCTTGGCAGGGCAATTGGGACGCCTCTCCAGCTGAGGCGGGAGACCAAGGGTCCCTTTCCACGTGACACAGGAATCCTGGGACTCCTATCAAGTTTCACGAGGAGTCAGGCATCGTCTCCTTTGGAGGCACTGATCTCCGCGTACCTCTGGAGTTTTCAAAGGATGTGAGGCCTCCGGTTTCGATGAGGTGGGGAACTAGGTCTTTCTCTGTGGTCTCCACAGGGGATTCAGACATCATTTCGTCTTGGCAGATGCAAGAAGAGCCTGCATTCAAGTCACTGCAGGGATATCCGGCCTTATTTCGAGTCAGGGCATCGCGGTGTCCATTCCACTTGAGGCCGCAAACTCAGGGTCCCTCTCACATACCTAAAGCTGCGAGAAGCCTCCTCTTGAGGTGCTTGTGGTAAGGTGGTATTCCTCTGGAGTCGAAGTTAGGGACTAACCCCTCATCTCGAGTTGATTTTTGGTCCACGGAGCTCTTTCCTGTTGCTACAGTGACTTCAGGATCCCTCTCGCCTTGAAACAGTGTTCTTGGGGTTTCTCTGGAGTGCCATCAAGGAAATCAAGGCTCCTTTCATGTGTGATGTGCAACACAGAGCTGCTCTGCACGCAGTGCAGGGAAATCGGGCCTCATCTCGCGGCGAGGGGGAAGTCTCATGGTTTTTCTCGAGTTGCGGCGGGGCCTGGGCTATATTCTCGAGTTACGACGGGGATGGCCCTTCCACACACGTGTTTGTTCAGCGACGTCAGGACTCCTGCCTAGTTGCGAGGGACAACTCGGGATTCTCCTCGAGGCTTGGCAGGGCAATTGGGACGCCTCTCCAGCTGAGGCGGGAGACCAAGGGTCCCTTTCCACGTGCCACAGGAATCCTGGGACTCCTATCAAGATTCACGAGGAGTCAGGCATCGTCCCCTTTGGAGGCATTGATCTCCGCGTACCTCTGGAGTTTTCAAAGGATGTGAGGACTCCGGTCGCAATGAGGTGGGGAACTAGGTCTTTCTCTGTGGTCTCCACAGGGGATTCAGACATCCTTTCATCTTGGGAGATGCAAGACGAGCCTGCATTCAAGTCACTGCAGGGATATCCGGCCTTATTTAGAGTCAGGGCATAGCGGTGTCCATTCCACTTGAGGCTGCAAACTCAGGGTCCCTCTCACATACCTAGAGCTGAGAAAAGCCTCCTCTTGAGGTGCTTGTGGTAAGGTGGTATTCCTCTGGAGTCGAAGCCAGGGACTAACCCCTCCTCTCGAGTTGATTTTTGGTCCACGGAGCTCTTTCGTGTTACTACAATGACCTCAGGATCTCTCTCGCCTTGAAACAGTGTTCTTGGGGTTTCTCTGGAGTGCCATCAAGGAAATCAAGGCTCCTTTCATGTGTGATGTGCAACACGGAATTGCTCTGCACGCAGTGCAGGGGAATCGGGCCTCATTTGGCTTCGAGGGGGAAGTCTCATGGTTTTTCTCGAGTTGCGGCGGAAACCTGGGCTATATTCTCGAGTTACGACGGGGATGGCCCTTCCACACACGTGTTTGTTCATTGACGTCAGGACTCCTGCCTAGTTGCGAGGGACAACTCGGGATTCTCCTCGAGGCTTGGCAGGGCAATTGGGATGCCTCTCCAGCTGAGGCGGGAGACCAAGGTTCCCTTTCCACGTGCCACAGGAATCCTGGGACTCCTATCAAGTTTCACGAGGAGTCAGGCATCGTCTCCTTTGGAGGCACTGATCTCCGCGTACCTCTGGAGTTTTCAAAGGATGTGAGGCCTCCGGTCTCGATGAGGAGGGGAACTAGGTCTTTCTCTGTGGTCTCCACAGGGGATTCGGACATCCTTTCGTCTTGGGAAATGCAAGACGAGCCTGCATTCAAGTCACTGCAGGGATATCCGGCCTTATTTCGAGTCAGGGCATCGCGGTGTCCACTCCACTTGAGGCCGCAAACTCAGGGTCCCTCTCACATACCTAAAGCTGCGAGAAGCCTCCTCTTGAGGTGCTTGTGGTTATGTGGTATTCCCCTGGAGTCGAAGTTAGGGACTAACCCCTCATCTCGAGTTGATTTTTGGCCCACGGAGCTCTTTCGTGTTGCTACAGTGACCTCAGGATCCGTCTAGCCTTGAAACAGTGTTCTTGGGGTTTTTCTGGAGTGCCATCAAGGAAATCAAGGCTCCTTTCATGTGTGATGTGCAACACGGAATTGCTCTGCACGCAGTGCAGGGGAATCGGGCCTCATCTCGCGGCGAGGGGGAAGTCTCATGGTTTTTCGCGTGTTGCGGCGGGGACCTGGGGTATATTCTCGAGTTAAGACGGGGATGGCCCTTCCACACACGTGTTTGTTCAGCGACGTCAGGACTCCTGCCTTGTTGCGAGGGACAACTCAGGATTCTCCTCGAGGCTTGGCAGGGCAATTGGGACGCCTCTCCAGCTGAGCCGGGAGACCAAGGGTCCCTTTCCACGTGCCACAGGAATCCTGGGACTCCTATCAAGTTTCACGATGAGTCAGGCAAAATCCCCTTTGGAGGCACTGATCTCCGGGTACCTCTGGAGTTTTCAAAGGATGTGAGGCCTACGGTCGCGATGAGGTGGGGAACTAGGTCTTTCTCTGTGGTCTCCACAGGGGATTCAGACATCCCTTCGTCTTGGGAGATGCAAGACGAGCCTGCATTCAAGTCACTGCAGGGTTATCCGGCCTTATTTCGAGTCAGGGCATAGCGGTGTCCATTCCACTTGAGGCTGCAAACGTAGGGTCCCTCTCACATACCTAGAGCTGAGAGAAGCCTCCTCTTGAGGTGCTTGTGGTAAGGTGGTATTGCTCTGGAGTCGAAGCCAGGGACTAACCCCTCATCTCGAGTTGATTTTTAGTCCACGGAGCTCTTTCATGTTGCTACAGTGACCTCAGGATCCCTCTCGCCTTGAAACAGTGTTCTTGGGGTTTCTCTAGAGTGCCATCAAGGAAATCAAGGCTCCTTTCATGTGTGATATGCAACATGGAATTGCTCTGCACGCAGTGCAGGGGAATCGGGCCTCATTTTGCTTCGAGGGGGAAGTCTCATGGATTTTCTCGAGTTGCGGCGGGAACCTGGGGTATATTCTCGAGTTACCGCGGGGATGGCCCTTCCACAGACGTGTTTGTTCAGCGACGTAAGGACTCCTGCCTAGTTGCGAGGGACAACTCGGGATTCTCCTCGAGGCTTGGCAGGGCAATTGGGATGCCTCTCCAGCTGAGCCGGGAGACCAAGGGTCCCTTTCCACGTGCCACAGTAATCCTGGGACTCCTATCAAGTTTCCCGAGGAGTGAGGCATCGTCTCCTTTTGAGGCACTGATCTCTGCGTACCTCTGGAGTTATCAAAGGATGTGAGGCATCCGGTCGCGATGAGGTGGGGAAATAGGTCTTTCTCTGTGGTCCCCACAGGGGATTCAGACATCCTTTCATCTTGGGAGATGCAAGACGAGCCTGCATTCAAGTCACTGCAGGGATATCCGGCCTTATTTCGAGTCAGGGCATCGCGGTGTCCATTCCACTAGAGGCCGCAAACTCAGGGTCCCTCTCACATACCTAGAGCTGAGAGAAGCCTCCTCCTTAGGTGCTTGTGGTAAGGTGGTATTCCTCTGGAGTCGAAGCCAGGGACTAACTTCTCATCTCGAGTTGATTTTTGGTCCACGGAGTTCTTTCGTGTTGCTACAGTGACCTCAGGATCCCTCTAGCCTTGAAACAGTGTTCTTGGGGTTTCTCTGGAGTGCCATCAAGGAAATCAAGGCTCCTTTCATGTGTGATGTGCAACACGGAATTGCTCTGCACGCAGTGCAGGGGAATCGGGCCTCATCTCGCGGCGAGGGGGAAGTCTCATGGTTTTTCTCGAGTTGCGGCGGGAACCTGGGGTATATTCTCGAGTTACGACGGGGATGTCCCTTCCACCCACATGTTTGTTTAGCCACGTCAGGACTCCTGCCTAGTTTCCAGGGACAACTCGGGATTCTCCTCGAGGCTTGGCAGGGCAATTGGGACGCCTCTCCGGCTGAGGCGGGAGACCAAGGGTTCCTTTCCAAGTGCCACAGGAATCCTGGGACTCCTATCAAGTTTCACGAGGAGTCAGGCATCGTCTCCTTTGGAGGCACTGATCTCCGTGTACCTCTGGAGTTTTCAAAGGATGTGAGGCCTCCGGTCTCGATGAGGAGGGGAACTAGGTCTTTCTCTGTGGTCTCCACAGGGGATTCAGACATCCTTTCGTCTTGGGAGATGCAAGACGAGCCTGCATTCAAGTCACTGCAGGGATATCCGGCCTTATTTCGAGTCAGGGCATCGCGGTGTCCATTCCACTTGAGGCCGCAAACTCAGGGTCCCTCTCACATACCTAAAGCTGCGAGAAGCCTCCTCTTGAGATGCTTGTGGTAATGTGGTATTCCCCTGGAGTCGAAGTTAGGGACTAACCCCTCATCTCGAGTTGATTTTGGTTCATGGAGCTCTTTCGTGTTGCTACAGTGACTTCAGGATCCCTCTAGCCTTGAAACAGTGTTCTTCGGGTTTCTCTGGAGTGCCATCAAGGAAATCAAGGCTCCTTTCATGTGTGATGTGCAACACAGAGCTGCTCTGCACGCAGTGCAGGGAAATCGGGCCTCATCTCGCGGCGAGGGGGAAGTCTCATGGTTTTTCTCGAGTTGCGGCGGGGACCTGGGGTATATTCTCGAGTTACGACGGGGATGGACCTTCCACCCACGTGTTTGTTCAGCGACGTCAGGACCCCTGCCTAGTTGCGAGGGACAACTCGGGATTCTCCTCGAGGCTTGGCAGGGCAATTGGGACGCCTCTCCAGCTGAGGCGGGAGACAAAGTGTTCCTTTCCACGTGCCACAGGAATCCTGGGACTCCTATCAAGATTCACGAGGAGTCAGGCATCGTCCCCTTTGGAGGCACTGATCTCCGCGTACCTCTGGAGTTTTCAAAGGATGTGAGGACTCCGGTCGCAATGAGGTGGGGAACTAGGTCTTTCTCTGTGGTCTCCACAGGGGATTCAGACATCCTTTCGTCTTGGGAGATGCAAGACGAGCCTGCATTCAAGTCACTGCAGGGATATCCGGCCTTATTTAGAGTCAGGGCATAGCGGTGTCCATTCCACTTGAGGCTGCAAACTCAGGGTCCCTCTCACATACCTAGAGCTGAGAAAAGCCTCCTCTTGAGGTGCTTGTGGTAAGGTGGTATTGCTCTGGAGTCGAAGCCAGGGACTAACGCCTCCTCTCGAGTTGATTTTTGGTCCGCGGAGTTCTTTCGTGTTGCTACAGTGACCTCAGGATCTCTCTCGCCTTGAAAGAGTGTTCTTGGGGTTTCTCTGGAGTGCCATCAAGGAAATCAAGGCTCCTTTCATGTGTGATGTGCAACACGGAATTGCTCTGCACGCAGTGCAGGGGAATCGGGCCTCATTTAGCTTCGAGGGGGAAGTCTCATGGTTTTTCTCGAGTTGCGGAGGGAACTTGGGCTATATTCTCGAGTTACGACGGGGATGGCCCTTCCACCCACATGTTTGTTTAGCCACGTCAGGACTCCTGCCTAGTTTCCAGGGACAACTCGGGATTCTCTTCGAGGCTTGGCAGGGCAATTGGGACGCCTCTCCAGCTGAGGCGGGAGACCAAGTGTCCCTTTCCACATGCCACAGGAATCCTGGGACTCCTATCAAGTTTCATGAGGAGTCAGGCATCGTCTCCTTTGGAGGCACTGTTCTCCGCGTACCTCTGGAGTTTTCAAAGGATGTGAGGCCTCCGGTCGTGATCAGGTGGGGAAGTAGGTCTTTCTCTGTGGTCTCCACAGGGGATTCAGACATCCTTTCGTCTTGGGAGATGCAAGACGAGCCTGCATTCAAGTTACTGCAGGGATATCCGGCCTTATTTCGAGTCAGGGCATCGCGGTGTCCATTCCACTTGAGGCCGCTAACTCAGGTTCCCTCTCACATACCTAGAGCTGAGAGAAGCCTCCTCTTGAGGTACTCGTGGTAAGGTGGTGTTCTTCTGGAGTCGAAGCCAGGGACTAACCTCTCATCTCGAGTTGTTTCTTGGTCCACGGAGCTCTTTCGTGTTGCTACAGTGACCTCAGGATCCCTCTAGCCTTGAAACAGTGTTCTTGGGGTTTCTCTGGAGTGCCATCAAGGAAATCAAGGCTCCTTTCATGTGTGATGTGCAACACGGAATTGCTCTGCACGCAGTGCAGGGGAATCGGGCTTCATCTCGCGGCGAGGGGGAAGTCTCATGGTTTTTCTCGAGTTGCGGCGGGGACCTGGGGTATATTCTCGAGTTACGACGGGGATGTCCCTTCCACCCACATGTTTGTTTAGCCACGTCAGGACTCCTGCCTAGTTTCCAGGGACAACTCGGGATTCTCCTCGAGGCTTGGCAGGGCAATTGGGACGCCTCTCCAGCTGAAGCGGGAGACCAAGTGTCCCTTTCCACATGCCACAGGTATCCTGGGACTCCTATCAAGTTTCATGAGGAGTCAGGCATCGTCTCCTTTGAAGGCACTGTTCTCCGCATACCTCTGGAGTTTTCAAAGGATGTGAGGCCTCCGGTCGTGATGAGGTGGGGAACTAGGTCTTTCTCTGTGGTCTCCACAGGGGATTCAGACATCCTTTCGTCTTGGGAGATGCAAGACGAGCCTGCATTCAAGTCACTGCAGGGATATCCGGCCTTATTTCGAGTCAGGGCATCGCGGTGTCCATTCCACTTGAGGCCGCTAACTCAGGTTCCCTCTCACATACCTAGAGCTGAGAGAAGCCTCCTCTTGAGGTACTCGTGGTAAGGTGGTGTTCTTCTGGAGTCGAAGCCAGGGACTAACCTCTCATCTCGAGTTGATTTTTGGCCCACGGAGCTCTTTCGTGTTGCTACAGTGACTTCAGGATCCCTCTAGCCTTGAAACAGTGTTCTTGGGGTTTCTCTGGAGTGCCATCAAGGAAATCAAGGCTCCTTTCATGTGTGATGTGCAACACAGAGCTGCTCTGCACGCAGTGAAGGGAAATCGGGCCTCATCTCGCGGCGAGGGGGAAGTCTCATGGTTTTTCTCGAGTTGCGGCGGGGCCTGGGCTATATTCTCGAGTTACGACGGGGATGGCCCTTCCACACACGTGTTTGTTCAGCGACGTCAGGACTCCTGCCTAGTTGCGAGGGACAACTCGGGATTCTCCTCGAGGCTTGGCAGGGCAATTGGGACGCCTCTCCAGCTGAGGCGGGAGACCAAGGGTCCCTTTCCACGTGCCACAGGAATCCTGGGACTCCTATCAAGATTCACGAGGAGTCAGGCATCGTCCCCTTTGGAGGCACTGATCTCCGCGTACCTCTGGAGTTTTCAAAGGATGTGAGGACTCCGGTCGCAATGAGGTGGGGAACTAGGTCTTTCTCTGTGGTCTCCACAGGGGATTCAGACATCCTTTCATCTTGGGAGATGCAAGACGAGCCTGCATTCAAGTCACTGCAGGGATATCCGGCCTTATTTAGAGTCAGGGCATAGCGGTGTCCATTCCACTTGAGGCTGCAAACTCAGGGTCCCTCTCACATACCTAGAGCTGAGAAAAGCCTCCTCTTGAGGTGCTTGTGGTAAGGTGGTATTCCTCTGGAGTCAAAGCCAGGGACTAACCCCTCCTCTCGAGTTGATTTTTGGTCCACGGAGCTCTTTCGTGTTACTACAATGACCTCAGGATCTCTCTCGCCTTGAAACAGTGTTCTTGGGGTTTCTCTGGAGTGCCATCAAGGAAATCAAGGCTCCTTTCATGTGTGATGTGCAACACGGAATTGCTCTGCACGCAGTGCAGGGGAATCGGGCCTCATTGGGATTCGAGGGGGAAGTCTCATGGTTTTTCTCGAGTTGCGGCGGGAACCTGGGCTATATTCTCGAGTTACGACGGGGATGGCCCTTCCACACACGTGTTTGTTCATTGACGTCAGGACTCCTGCCTAGTTGCGAGGGACAACTCGGGATTCTCCTCGAGGCTTGGCAGGGCAATTGGGACGCCTCTCCAGCTGAGGCGGGAGACCAAGGTTCCCTTTCCACGTGCCACAGGAATCCTGGGACTCCTATCAAGTTTCACGAGGAGTCAGGCATCGTCTCCTTTGGAGGCACTGATCTCCGCGTACCTCTGGAGTTTTCAAAGGATGTGAGGCCTCCGGTCTCGATGAGGAGGGGAACTAGGTCTTTCTCTGTGGTCTCCACAGGGGATTCGGACATTCTTTCGTCTTGGGAAATGCAAGACGAGCCTGCATTCAAGTCACTGCAGGGATATCCGGCCTTATTTCGAGTCAGGGCATCGCGGTGTCCATTCCACTTGAGGCCGCAAACTCAGGGTCCCTCTCACATACCTAAAGCTGCGAGAAGCCTCCTCTTGAGGTGCTTGTGGTTATGTGGTATTCCCCTGGAGTCGAAGTTAGGGACTAACCCCTCATCTAGAGTTGATTTTTGGCCCACGGAGCTCTTTCGTGTTGCTACAGTGACCTCAGGATCCGTCTAGCCTTGAAACAGTGTTCTTGGGGTTTTTCTGGAGTGCCATCAAGGAAATCAAGGCTCCTTTCATGTGTGATGTGCAACACGGAATTGCTCTGCACGCAGTGCAGGGGAATCGGGCCTCATCTCGCGGCGAGGGGGAAGTCTCATGGTTTTTCGCGTGTTGCGGCGGGGACCTGGGGTATATTCTCGAGTTAAGACGGGGATGGCCCTTCCACACACGTGTTTGTTCAGCGACGTCAGGACTCCTGCCTTGTTGCGAGGGACAACTCAGGATTCTCCTCGAGGCTTGGCAGGGCAATTGGGACGCCTCTCCAACTGAGGCGGGAGACCAAGGGTCCCTTTCCACGTGCCACAGGAATCCTGGGACTCCTATCAAGTTTCACGATGAGTCAGGCAAAATCCCCTTTGGAGGCACTGATCTCCGGGTACCTCTGGAGTTTTCAAAGGATGTGAGGCCTCCGGTCGCGATGAGGTGGGGAACTAGGTCTTTCTCTGTGGTCTCCACAGGGGATTCAGACATCCCTTCGTCTTGGGAGATGCAAGACGAGCCTGCATTCAAGTCACTGCAGGGTTATCCAGCCTTATTTCGAGTCAGGGCATAGCGGTGTCCATTCCACTTGAGGCTGCAAACGTAGGGTCCCTCTCACATACCTAGAGCTGAGAGAAGCCTCCTCTTGAGGTGCTTGTGGTAAGGTGGTATTGCTCTGGAGTCGAAGCCAGGGACTAACCCCTCATCTCGAGTTGATTTTTAGTCCACGGAGCTCTTTCATGTTGCTACAGTGACCTCAGGATCCCTCTCGCCTTGAAACAGTGTTCTTGGGGTTTCTCTAGAGTGCCATCAAGGAAATCATGGCTCCTTTCATGTGTGATATGCAACATGGAATTGCTCTGCACGCAGTGCAGGGGAATCAGGCCTCATTTTGCTTCGAGGGGGAAGTCTCATGGATTTTCTCGAGTTGCGGCGGGAACCTGGGGTATATTCTCGAGTTACCGCGGGGATGGCCCTTCCACAGACGTGTTTGTTCAGCGACGTAAAGACTCCTGCCTAGTTGCGAGGGACAACTCGGGATTCTCCTCGAGGCTTGGCAGGGCAATTGGGATGCCTCTCCAGCTGAGCCGGGAGACCAAGGGTCCCTTTCCACGTGCCACAGGAATCCTGGGACTCCTATCAAGTTTCCCGAGGAGTCAGGCATCGTCTCCTTTGGAGGCACTAATCTCTGCGTACCTCTGGAGTTATCAAAGGATGTGAGGCATCCGGTCGCGATGAGGTGGGGAAATAGGTCTTTCTCTGTGGTCCCCACAGGGGATTCAGACATCCTTTCATCTTGGGAGATGCAAGACGAGCCTGCATTCAAGTCACTGCAGGGATATCCGGCCTTATTTCGAGTCAGGGCATCGCGGTGTCCATTCCACTTGAGGCCGCAAACTCAGGGTCCCTCTCACATACCTAAAGCTGCGAGAAGCCTCCTCTTGAGGTGCTTGTGGTAAGGTGGTATTCCTCTGGAGTCGAAGCCAGGGACTAACCTCTCATCTCGAGTTGATTTTTGGTCCACGGAGCTCTTTCGTGTTGCTACAGTGACCTCAGGATCCCTCTAACCTTGAAACAGTGTTCTTGGGGTTTCTCTGGAGTGCCATTAAGGAAATCAAGGCTCCTTTCATGTGTGATGTGCAACACGGAATTGCTCTGCACGCAGTGCAGGGGAATCGGGCCTCATCTCGCGGCGAGGGGGAAGTCTCATGGTTTTTCTCGAGTTGCGGCGGGAACCTGGGGTATATTCTCGAGTTACGACGGGGATGTCCCTTCCACCCACATGTTTGTTTAGCCACGTCAGGACTCCTGCCTAGTTTCCAGGGACAACTCGGGATTCTCCTCGAGGCTTGGCAGGGCAATTGGGACGCCTCTCCGGCTGAGGCGGGAGACCAAGGGTTCCTTTCCAAGTGCCACAGGAATTCTGGGACTCCTATCAAGTTTCACGAGGAGTCAGGCATCGTCTCCTTTGGAGGCACTGATCTCCGCGTACCTCTGGAGTTTTCAAAGGATGTGAGGCCTCCGGTCTCGATGAGGAGGGGAACTAGGTCTTTCTCTGTGGTCTCCACAGGGGATTCAGACATCCTTTCGTCTTGGGAGATGCAAGACGAGCCTGCATTCAAGTCACTGCAGGGATATCCGGCCTTATTTCGAGTCAGGGCATCGCGGTGTCCATTCCACTTGAGGCCGCAAACTCAGGGTCCCTCTCACATACCTAAAGCTGCGAGAAGCCTCCTCTTGAGATGCTTGTGGTAATGTGGTATTCCCCTGGAGTCGAAGTTAGGGACTAACCCCTCATCTCGAGTTGATTTTGGTTCATGGAGCTCTTTCGTGTTGCTACAGTGACTTCAGGATCCCTCTAGCCTTGAGACAGTGTTCTTCGGGTTTCTCTGGAGTGCCATCAAGGAAATCAAGGCTCCTTTCATGTGTGATGTGCAACACAGAGCTGCTCTGCACGCAGTGCAGGGAAATCGGGCCTCATCTCGCGGCGAGGGGGAAGTCTCATGGTTTTTCTCGAGTTGCGGCGGGGACCTGGGGTATATTCTCGAGTTACGACGGGGATGGACCTTCCACCCACGTGTTTGTTCAGCGACGTCAGGACCCCTGCCTAGTTGCGAGGGACAACTCGGGATTCTCCTCGAGGCTTGGCAGGGCAATTGGGACGCCTCTCCAGCTGAGGCGGGAGACAAAGTGTTCCTTTCCACGTGCCACAGGAATCCTGGGACTCCTATCAAGATTCACGAGGAGTCAGGCATCGTCCCCTTTGGAGGCACTGATCTCCGCGTACCTCTGGAGTTTTCAAAGGATGTGAGGACTCCGGTCGCAATGAGGTGGGGAACTAGGTCTTTCTCTGTGGTCTCCACAGGGGATTCAGACATCCTTTCGTCTTGGGAGATGCAAGACGAGCCTGCATTCAAGTCACTGCAGGGATATCCGGCCTTATTTAGAGTCAGGGCATAGCGGTGTCCATTCCACTTGAGGCTGCAAACTCAGGGTCCCTCTCACATACCTAGAGCTGAGAAAAGCCTCCTCTTGAGGTGCTTGTGGTAAGGTGGTATTGCTCTGGAGTCGAAGCCAGGGACTAACGCCTCCTCTCGAGTTGATTTTTGGTCCGCGGAGTTCTTTCGTGTTGCTACAGTGACCTCAGGATCTCTCTCGCCTTGAAAGAGTGTTCTTGGGGTTTCTCTGGAGTGCCATCAAGGAAATCAAGGCTCCTTTCATATGTGATGTGCAACACGGAATTGCTCTGCACGCAGTGCAGGGGAATCGGGCCTCATTTAGCTTCGAGGGGGAAGTCTCATGGTTTTTCTCGAGTTGCGGCGGGAACTTGGGCTATATTCTCGAGTTACGACGGGGATGGCCCTTCCACCCACATGTTTGTTTAGCCACGTCAGGACTCCTGCCTAGTTTCCAGGGACAACTCGGGATTCTCTTCGAGGCTTGGCAGGGCAATTGGGACGCCTCTCCAGCTGAGGCGGGAGACCAAGTGTCCCTTTCCACATGCCACAGGAATCCTGTTACTCCTATCAAGTTTCATGAGGAGTCAGGCATCGTCTCCTTTGGAGGCACTGTTCTCCGCGTACCTCTGGAGTTTTCAAAGGATGTGAGGCCTCCGGTCGTGATCAGGTGGGGAAGTAGGTCTTTCTCTGTGGTCTCCACAGGGGATTCAGACATCCTTTCGTCTTGGGAGATGCAAGACGAGCCTGCATTCAAGTTACTGCAGGGATATCCGGCCTTATTTCGAGTCAGGGCATCGCGGTGTCCATTCCACTTGAGGCCGCTAACTCAGGTTCCCTCTCAGATACCTAGAGCTGAGAGAAGCCTCCTCTTGAGGTACTCGTGGTAAGGTGGTGTTCTTCTGGAGTCGAAGCCAGGGACTAACCTCTCATCTCGAGTTGATTTTTGGCCCACGGAGCTCTTTTGTGTTGCTATAGTGACCTCAGGATCCCTCTAGCCTTGAAACAGTGTTCTTGGGGTTTCTCTGGAGTGCCATCAAGGAAATCAAGGCTCCTTTCATGTGTGATGTGCAACACGGAATTGCTCTGCACGCAGTGCAGGGGAATCGGGCCTCATCTCGCGGCGAGGGGGAAGTCTCATGGTTTTTCTCGAGTTGCGGCGGGGACCTGGGGTATATTCTCGAGTTACGACGGGGATGTCCCTTCCACCCACATGTTTGTTTAGCCACGTCAGGACTCCTGCCTAGTTTCCAGGGACAACTCGGGATTCTCCTCGAGGCTTGGCAGGGCAATTGGGACGCCTCTCCAGCTGAAGCGGGAGACCAAGTGTCCCTTTCCACATGCCACAGGAATCCTGGGACTCCTATCAAGTTTCATGAGGAGTCAGTCATCGTCTCCTTTGAAGGCACTGTTCTCCGCATACCTCTGGAGTTTTCAAAGGATGTGAGGCCTCCGGTCGTGATGAGGTGGGGAACTAGGTCTTTCTCTGTGGTCTCCACAGGGGATTCAGACATCCTTTCGTCTTGGGAGATGCAAGACGAGCCTGCATTCAAGTCACTGCAGGGATATCCGGCCTTATTTCGAGTCAGGGCATCGCGGTGTCCATTCCACTTGAGGCCGCTAACTCAGGTTCCCTCTCACGTACCTAGAGCTGAGAGAAGCCTCCTCTTGAGGTACTCGTGGTAAGGTGGTGTTCTTCTGGAGTCGAAGCCAGGGACTAACCTCTCATCTCGAGTTGATTTTTGGCCCACGGAGCTCTTTCGTGTTGCTACAGTGACCTCAGGATCCCTCTAGCCTTGAAACAGTGTTCTTGGGGTTTCTCTGGAGTGCCATCAAGGAAATCAAGGCTCCTTTCATGTGTGATGTGCAACACGGAATTGCTCTGCACGCAGTGCAGGGGAATCGGGCCTCATCTCGTGGCGAGGGGGACGTCTCATGGTTTTTCTCGAGTTGCGGCGGGAACCTGGGGTATATTCTCGAGTTACGACGGGGATGGCCCTTCCACACACGTGTTTGTTCAGCGACGTCAGAACTTCTGCCTAGTTGCGAGGGACAACTCGGGATTCCCCTCGAGGCTTGGCAGGGCAATTGGGATGCCTCTCCAGCTGAGGCGTGAGACCAAGGGTCCCTTTCCACGTGCCACAGGAATCTTGGGACTCCTATCAAGTTTCACGAGGAGTCAGGCATCGTCTCCTTTGGAGGCACTGATCTCCACGTACCTCTGGAGTTTTCAAAGGATATGAGGCCTCCGGTCGCGATGAGGTGGGGAACTAGGTCTTTCTCTGTGGTCTCCACAGGGGATTCAGACGTCCTTTCGTCTTGGGAGATGCAAGACGAGCCTGCATTCAAGTCACTGCAGGGATATCCGGCCTTGTTTCGAGTCAGGGCATCGCGGAGTCCATTCCACTTGAGGCCGCAAACTCAGGGTCCCTCTCGCATACCTAAAGCTGCGAGAAGCCTCCTCTTGAGGTGCTTGTGGTAATGTGGTATTCCCCTGGAGTCGAAGTTAGGGACTAACCCCTCATCTCGAGTTGATTTTTGGCCCACGGAGCTCTTTCGTGTTGCTACAGTGACCTCAGGATCCGTCTAGCCTTGAAACAGTGTTCTTGGGGTTTCTCTGGAGTGCCATCAAGGAAATCAAGGCTCCTTTCATGTGTGATGTTCAACACGGAATTACTCTGCACGCAGTGCAGGGGAATAGGGCCTCATCTCGCGGCGAGGGGGAAGTCTCATGGTTTTTCTCGAGTTGCGGCGGGAACCTGGGGTATATTCTCGAGTTACGACGGGGATGGCCCTTCCACCCACGTGTTTGTTCAGCGACGTCAGGACTTCTGCCTAGTTGCGAGGGACAACTCGGGATTCTCCTCGAGGCTTGGCAGGGCAATTGGGATGCCTCTCCAGCTGAGGCGGGAGACCAAGTGTCCCTTTCCACGTGCCACAGGAATCCTGGGACTCCTATCAAGTTTCCCGAGGAGTCAGGCATCGTCTCCTTTGGATGCACTGATCTCCGCGTACCTCTGGAGTTATCAAAGGATGTGAGGCATCCGGTCGCGATGAGGTGGGGAAATAGGTCTTTCTCTGTGGTCTCCACAGGGGATTCAGACATCCTTTCGTCTTGGGAGATGCAAGACGCGCCTGCATTCAAGTCACTGCAGGGATATCCGGCCTTATTTCGAGTCAGGGCATCGCGGTGTCCATTCCACTTGAGGCCGCAAACTCAGGGTCCCTCTCACATACCTAAAGCTGCGAGAAGCCTCCTCTTGAGATGCTTGTGGTAATGTGGTATTCCTCTGGACTCGAAGTTAGGGACTAACCCCTCATCTCGAGTTGATTTTTGGTCCATGGAGCTCTTTCGTGTTGCTACAGTGACCTCAGGATCCCTCTAGCCTTGAAACAGTGTTCTTCGGGTTTCTCTGGAGTGCCATCAAGGAAATCAAGGCTCCTTTCATGTGTGATGTGCAACACGAAATTGCTCTGCACGCAGTGCAGCGGAATCGGGCCTGATCTCGCGGCCAGGGGGAAGTCTCATGGTTTTTCTCGAGTTGCGGCGGGAACCTGGGCTATATTCTCGAGTTACGACGGGGATGGCCCTTCCACCCACGTGTTTGTTCATCGACGTCAGGACTCCTGCCTAGTTGCGAGGGACAACTCGGGATTCTCCTCGAGGCTTGGCAGGGAAATTGGGACGCCTCTCCAGCTGAGGCGGGAGAACAAGGGTCCCTTTCCACGTGCCACAGGAATCCTGGGACTCCTATCAAGTTTCACGAGAAGTCAGGCATTGTTTCCTTTGAAGGCACTGTTCTCCGCGTACCTCTGGAGTTTTCAAAGGATGTGAGACCTCCGGTCGCGATGAGGTGGGGAACTAGGTCTTTCTCTGTGGTCTCCACAGGGGATTCAGACATTCTTTCGCCTTGGGAGAGGCAATAGGAGTCTGCATTCAAGTCACTGCAGGGATATCCATCCTGATTTCGAGTCAGGGCCTAGCGCTGTCCATTCCACTTGAGGCTGCAAACTCAGGGTCCCTCTCACATAGCTAGAGCTGAGAGAAGCGTCCTCTTGAGGTGCTTGTGTTAAGGTGGTATTCCTCTGGAGTCGAAGCCAGGGACTAACCCCTCATCTCGAGTTGATTTTTGGTCCACGGAGCTCTTTCGTGTTACTACAGTGACCTGAGGATCCCTCTAGCCTTGAAACAGTGTTCTTGGGGTTTCTCTGGAGTGCCATCAAGGAAATCAAGGCTCCTTTGATGTGTGATGTGCAACACGGAATTGCTCTGCACGCAGTGCAGGGGAATCGGGCCTGATCTCGCGGCGAGGAGGAAGTCTCATGGTTTTTCTCGAGTTGCGGCGGGAACCTGGGGTATATTCTCGAGTTACGACGGGGATGGCCCTTCCACCCAAGTGTTTGTTCAGCGACGTCAGGACTCCTGCCTAGTTGCGAGGGACAACTCGAGATTCTCCTCGAGGCTTGGCAGGGCAATTGGGATGCCTCTCCAGATGAGGCGGGAGACCAAGTGTCCCTTTCCACTTGCCACAGGAATCCTGGGTCTCCTATCAAGTTTCACGAGGAGTCAGGCATCGTCTCCTTTGGAGGCACTGTTCTCCGCGTACCTCTGGAGTTTTCAAAGGATGTGAGGCCTCCGGTCGCGATGAGGTGGGGAACTAGGTCTTTCTCTATTGTCTCCACATGGGATTCAGACATCCTTTCGTCTTGGGAGATGCAAGACGAGCCTGCATTCAAGTCACTGCAGGGATATCCGGCCTTATTTCGAGTCAGGGCATCGCAGTTTCCATTCCACTTGAGGCCGCTAACTCAGGGTTCCTCTCACATATCTTGAGCTGAGAGAATCCTCCTCTTGAGGTGCTTGTGGTATGGTGTTATTCCTCTCGAGTCGAAGCCAGGGACTAACCTCTCATCTCGAGTTGATTTTTGGTCGACGGAGCTCTTTCGTGTTGCTACAGTGACCTCAGGATCCCTCTAGCCTTGAAACAGTGTTCTTGGGGTTTCTGTGGAGTGCCATCAAGAAAATCAAGGCTCCTTTCATGTGTGATGTGCAACAAGGAATTACTCTGCACGCAGTGCAGTGGAATCGGGCCTCATCTCGCGGCGAGGGGGAAGTCTCATGGTTTTTCTCGAGTTGCGGCGGGAACCTGGGGTATATTCTCGAGTTACGACGGGGATGGCCCTTCCACCCACGTGTTTGTTCAGCGACGTCAGGACTCCTGCCTAGTTGCGAGGGACAATTCGGGATTCTCCTCGAGGCTTGGCAGGGCAATTGGGAGGCCTCTCCGGCTGAGGCGGGAGACCAAGGGTCCCTTTCCACGTGCCACAGGAATCCTGGGACTCCTATCAAGTTTCACGAGGAGTCAGGCATCGTCTCCTTTGGAGGCACTGATCTCCGCGTCCCTCTGGAGTTTTCAAAGAATGTGAGGCCTAGGGTCGCGATGAGGTGGGGAACTAAGTCTTTCTCTGTGGTCTCCACAGGGGATTCAGACATCCTTTCGTCTTGGGAGATGCAAGACGAGCCTGCATTCAAGTCACTGCAGGGATATTCGGCCTGATTTCGAGTCAGGGCATAGCGCTGTCCATTCCACTTGAGGCCGCAAACTCAGGGTCCCTCTCACATCCCTAGAGCTGAGAGAAGCCTCCTCTTGAGGTGCTTGTGGTAAGGTGGTATTCCTCTGGAGTCGAAGCCAGGGACTAACCCCTCATCTCGAGTTGATTTTTGGTCCACGGAGCTCTTTCGTGTTGCTACAGTGACCTCAGGATCCCTCTAGCCTTGAAACAGTGTTCTTGGGGTTTCTGTGGAGTGCCATCAAGCAAATCAAGGCTCCTTTCATGTTTGATGTGCAACACGGAATTGCTCTGCACGCAGTGCAGCGGAATGGGGCCTGATTTCGCGGCGAGGGGGAAGTCTCATGGTTTTTCTCGAGTTGCGGTGGGAACCTGGGGTATATTCTGGAGTTACGACGGGGATGGCCCTTCCAGCCACGTGTTTGTTCAGCGACGTCAGGACTCCTGCCTAGTTGCGAGGGACAACTCGGGATTCTCCTCGAGGCTTGGCAGGGCAATTGGGACGCCTCTCCAGCTGAGGCGGGAGACCAAGTGTCCCTTTCCACAGGCCACAGGAATCCTGGGACTCCTATCAAGTTTCATGAGGAGTCAGGCATCGTTTCCTTTGAAGGCACTGTTCTCCGCATACCTCTGGAGTTTTCAAAGGATATGAGGCCTCCGGTCGTGATGAGGTGGGGAACTAGGTCTTTCTCTGTGGTCTCCCCAGGGGATTCAGACATCCTTTCGTCTTGGGAGATGCAAGACGAGCCTGCATTCAAGTCACTGCAGGGATATCCGGCCTTATTTCCAGTCAGGGCATCGCGGTGTCCATTCCACTTGAGGCCGCTAACTCAGGGTCCCTCTCACATACCTAGAGCTGAGAGAAGCCTCCTCTTGAGGTACTCGTGGTAAGGTGGTGTTCTTCTGGAGTCGAAGCCAGGGACTAACCTCTCATCTCGAGTTGATTTTTGGCCCACGGAGCTCTTTTGTGTTGCTACAGTGACCTCAGGATCCCTCTAGCCTTGAAACAGTGTTCTTGGGGTTTCTCTGGAGTGCCATCAAGGAAATCAAGGCTCCTTTCATGTGTGATGTGCAACACGGAATTGCTCTGCACGCAGTGCAGGGGAATCGGGCCTCATCTCGTGGTGAGGGGGAAGACTCATGGTTTTTCTCGAGTTGCGGCGGGAACCTGGGGTATATTCTCGAGTTACGACGGGGATGGCCCTTCCACACACGTGTTTGTTCAGCGACGTCAGAACTTCTGCCTAGTTGCGAGGGACAACTCGGGATTCTCCTCGAGGCTTGGCAGGGCAATTGGGATGCCTCTCCAGCTGAGGCGTGAGACCAAGGGTCCCTTTCCACGTGCCACAGGAATCCTGGGACTCCTATCAAGTTTCATGAGGAGTCAGGCATCGTCTCCTTTGGAGGCACTGATCTCCACGTACCTCTGGAGTTTTCAAAGGATGTGAGGCCTCCGGTCGCGATGAGGTGGTTAACTTGGTCTTTCTCTGTGGTCTCCACAGGAGATTCAGACATCCTTTCGTCTTGGGAGATGCAAGAGGAGCCTGCATTCAAGTCACTGCAGGGATATCCGGACTTATTTCGAGTCAGGGCATCGCGGTGTCCATTCCACTTGAGGCCGCAAACTCAGGGTCCCTCTCACATACCTAGAGCTGAGAGAAGCCTCCTCTTGAGGTGCTTGTGGTAAGGTGGTATTCCTCTGGAGTCGAAGCCAGGGACTAACCTCTCATCTCGAGTGGATTTTTGGTCCACGGAGCTCTTTTGTGTTGCTACAGTGACCTCAGGATCCCTCTAGACTTGAAACAGTGTTCTTGGGGTTTCTCTAGAGTGCCATCAAGGAAATCAAGGCTCCTTTCATGTGTGATATGCAATACGGAATTGCTCTGCACGCAGTGCAGTGGAATCGGTCCTGATCTCGCGGTGAGGGGGAAGTCTCATGGTTTTTCTCGAGTTGCGGCGGGAACCTGGGGTATATTCTCGAGTTACGACGGGGATGGCCCTTCCACACACGTGTTTGTTCAGCGAAGTCAGGACTCCTGCCTAGTTGCAAGGGACAACTCGGGATTCTCCTCAAGGCTTGGCAGGGCAACTTGGACGCTTCTCCGCCTGAGGCGTGAAACCAAGGTTCCCTTTCCACGTGCCACAGGAATCCTGGGACTCCTATCAAGTTTCACGAGGAGGCAGGCATCGTCTCCTTTGGAGGCACTGTTCTCTGCGTACCTCTGGAGTTTTCAAAGGATGTGAGGCCTCCGGTCGCGATGAGGTGGGGAACTAGGTCTTTCTCTGTGGTCTCCACAGGGGATTCAGACATCCTTTCGTCTTGGAAGATGCAAGACGAGGCTGCATTCACATCACTGCAGGGATATCCGGCCTTATTTCGAGTCAGGGCATCACGGTGTCCATTCCACTTGAGGCCGCAAACTCAGGGTCCCTCTCACATACCTAAAGCTGCGAGAAGCCTCCTCTTGAGGTGCTTGTGGTAAGGTGGTATTCCTCTGGAGACGACGTTAGGGACTAACCTCTCATCTGGAGTTGATTTTTGGTCCACGGAGCTCTTTCGTGTAGCTTCAGTGACCTCAGGATCCCTCTAGCCTTGAAACAGTGTTCTTGGGGTTACTCTGGAGTGCCATCATGGAAATCAAGGCTCCTTTCATGTGTGATGTGCAACACGGAATTACTCTGCACGCAGGGCAGCGGAATCGGGCCTGATCAGGCGGCGAGGGTGAAGTCTCATGGTTTTTCTCGAGTTGTGGCGGGAACCTGGGGTATATTCTCGAGTTCCGACGGGGATGGCCCTTCCACACACGTGTTTGTTCAGCGACGTCAGGACTCCTGCCTAGTTGCGCGGGACAACTCGGGATTCTCCTCGAGGCTTGGCAGGGCAATTGGGATGCCTCTCCAGCTGAGGCATTAGACCAAGTGTCCCTTTCCACGTGCCACAGGAATCCTGGGACTCCTATCAAGTTTCTTCTGAAGTCAGGCATCGTCTCCTTTGGAGGCACTGATCTCCGCGTACCTCTGGAGTTTTCAAAGGATGTGAGGCCTCCGGTCGCGATGAGGTGGGGAACTAGGTCTTTCTCTGTGGTCTCCACAGGGAATTCAGACATCCTTTCGTCTTGGGAGATGCAAGACGAGCCTGCATTCAAGTCACTGCAGGGATATCCGGCCTTATTTCGAGTCAGGGCATCACGGTGTCCATTCCACTTGAGGCCGCAAAATCAGGGTCACTCTCACATACCTAGATCTGAGAGAAACCTCCTCTTAAGGTACTTGTGGTGAGGTGGTATTTCTCTGGTGTCGAAGCCAGGGACTAACCTCTCATCTCGAGTTGATTTTTGTTCCACGGAGCTCTTTCATGTTGCTACAGTGACCTCAGGATGATTCTAGCCTTGAAACAGTGTTCTTGGGGTTTCTCTGGAGTGCCATCAAGGAAATCAAGGCTCCTTTCATGTGTGATGTGCAACACGGAATTGCTCTGCACGCAGTGCAGGGGAATCGGGCCTCATCTCGTGGCGAGGGGGAAGTTTCATGGTTTTTCTTGAGTTGCCGCTGGAACCTGGAGTATATTCTCGAGTTACGACGGAGATGGCCCTTCCACCCACGTGTTTGTTCAGCCACGTCAGGACTCCTGCCTAGTTGCGAGGGACAACTCGGGATTCTCCTCGAGGCTTGGCAGGGCAATTGGGACGCCTCTCCAAATGAGGCGGGAGACCAAGTGTCCCTTTCCACGTGCCACAGGAATCCTGGGACTCCTATCAAGTTTCACGAGGAGTCAGGCATCGTCTCCTTTGGAGGCACTGTTCTCCTCGTACCTCTGGAGTTTTCAAAGGATGTGAGGCCTCCGGTCGTGATGAGGTGGGGAACTAGGTCTTTCTCTGTGGTCTCCACAGGGGATTCAGACATCCTTTCGTCTTGGGAGATGCAAGACGAGGCGGCATTCAAGTCACTGCAGGCATATCCGGCCTTATTTGGAGCCAGGGCATCGCGGTGTCCATTCCACTTGAGGCCGCAAACTCAGGGTCCCTCTCACATACCTAGAGCTGAGAGAAGCCTCCTCTTGAGGTGCTTGTGGTAAGATGGTATTCCTCTGGAGTCGAAGCCAGGGACTAACCTCTCATCTCGAGTTGATTTTTGGTCCACGGAGCTCTTTCGTGTTGCTACAGTGACCTCAGGATCCCTCTAGCCTTGAAACAGTGTTCTTGGGTTTTCTCTGGAGTGCCATCAAGGAAATCAAGGCTCCTTTCATGTGTGATGTGTAACACGGAGTTGCTCTGCACGCAGTGCAGGGGAATCAGGCCTCATCTCGCAGCGAAGGGGAAGTCTCATGATTTTTCTCGAGTTGCGGCGGGAACCTGGGGTATATTCTCGAGTTACGAAGGGGATGGCCCTTCCACCCACGTGTTTGTTCAGCGACGTCAGGACTCCTGCCTAGTTGCGAGGGACAACTCGGGATTCTCCTCGAGGCTTGGCAGGGCAATTGGGACGCCTCTCCAGCTGAGGCGTGAGACCAAGGGTCCCTTTCCATGTGCCACAGGAATCCTGGGACTCCTATCAAGTTCCACGAGGAGTCAGGCATCGTCTCCTTTGGAGGCACTGATCTCCGCGTACCTCTGGAGTTTTCAAAGGATGTGAGGCCTCCGGTCGCCATGAGGTGGGGAACTAGGTCTTTCTCTGTGGTCTCCACAGGGGATTCAGACATCCTTTCATCTTGGGAGATGCAAGACGAGCCTGCATTCAAGTCACTGCAGGGATATTCAGCCTTATTTCACGTCAGGGCATCGTGGTGTCCATTCCACTTGAGGCCGCAAAATCAGGGTCCCTCTCACATACCTAGAGCTGAGAGAAGCCTCCTCTTGAGGTACTCGTGGTAAGGTGGTATTCCTCTGGATTCGAAGCCAGGGACTAACCTCTCATCTCGAGTTGATTTGTGGTCCAAGGAGCTCTTTCGTGTTGCTACAGTGACCTCAGGATCCCTCTAGCCTTGAAACAGTGTTCTTGGGGTTTCTCTGGAGTGCCATCAAGGAAATCAACGCTCCTTTCATGTGTTATGTGCAACACGGAGTTGCTCTGCACGCAGTGCAGGGGAATCGGGCCTCATCTCGAGGCGAGGGGGAAGTCTCATGGTTTTTCTCGAGTTGCGGCGGGAACCTGGGGTATATTCTCGAGTTACAACGGGGATGGCCTTTCCAGCCACGTGTTTGTTCAGCGACGTCAGGACTCCTGCCTAGTTGCGAGTGACAACTCGGGATTCTCCTCGAGGCTTGGCAGGCCAATTGGGACGCCTTTCCAGCTGAGGCGGTTGACCAAGGGTCCCTTTCCACGTGCCACAGGAATCCTGGGGCTCCTATCAAGTTTCACGAGGAGTCAGGCATCGTCTCCTTTGGAGGCACTGATCTCCGCGTACCTCTGGAGTTTTCAAAGGATGTGAGGCCTCCGGTCGCCATGAGGTGGGGAACTAGGTCTTTCTCTGTGGTCTCCACAGGGGATTCAGACATCCTTTCGTCTTGGGAGATGCAAGACGAGCCTGCATTCAAGTCACTGCAGGGATATCCGGCCTTATTTCGAGTCAGGGCATCACAGTGTCCATTCCACTTGAGGCCGCAAACTCAGGGTCCCTCTCACATACCTAGAGCTGAGAGAAGCCTCCTCTTGAGGTGCTTGTGGTAACGTGGTATTCCTCTGGAGTCGAAGCCAGGGACTAACTTCTCATCTCGAGTTGATTTTTGGTCCACGGAGCTCTTTCGTGTTGCTACAGTGACCTAAGTTTCCCTCTAGCCTTGAAACAGTGTTCTTGGGGTTTCTCTGGAGTGCCATCAAGGAAATCAAGGCTCCTTTCATGTCTGATGTGCAACACGAAATTGCTCTGCACGCAGTGCAGGGGAATCGGGCCTCATCTCGCGGCGAGGGAGAAGTCTCATGGTTTTTCTCGAGTTGCGGCGGGAACCTGGGGTATATTCTCGAGTTACGACGGGGATGGCCCTTCCACCCACGTGTTTGTTCAGCGACGTCAGGACTCCTGCCTAGTTGCGAGGGACAACTCGGGATTCTCCTCGAGGCTTGGAAGGGCAATTGGGACGCCTCTCCAGCTGAGGCGGGAGACCAAGGGTCCCTTTCCACGTGCCACAGGAATCCTGGGACTCCTATCAAGTTTCACGAGGAGTCAGGCATCGTCTCCTTTGGAGGCACTGATCTCCGCGTACCTCTGAAGTTTTCAAAGGATGTGAGGCCTCCGGTCGCCATGAGGTGGGGAACTAGTTCTTTCTCTGTGGTCTCCACATGGGATTCAGACATCCTTTCATCTTGGGAGATGCAAGACGAGCCTGCATTCAAGTCACTGCAGGGATATCCGGCCTTATTTCGAGTAAAGGCATCGCGGTGTCCATTCCACTTGAGGCCGCAAACTCAGGGTCCCTCTCACATACCTAGAGCTGAGAGAAGCCTCCTCTTGAGGTGCTTGTGGTAAGGTGGTATTCCTCTGGAGTCGAAGCCAGGGACTAACCCCTCATCTCGAGTTGATTTTTGGTCCACGGAGCTCTTTCCTGTTGCTACAGTGACCTCAGGATCCCTCTAACCTTGAAACAGAGTTCTTGGGGTTTTTCTGGAGTGTCATCAAGGAAATCAAGGCTCCTTTCATGTGTGATGTGCAACACGGAATTGCTCTGCATGCAGTGTAGGGGAATCGGGCCTCATCTCGCGGCGAGGGGGAAGTCTCATGGTTTTTCTAGAGTTGTGGCGGGAACCTGGGGTATATTCTCGAGTTACGACGGGGATGGCCCTTCCACCCACGTGTTCGTTCAGCGACGTCAGGACTCCTGCCTAGTTGCGAGGGACAACTCGGGAGTCTCCTCGAGGCTTGGCAGGGCAATTGGGACGCCTCTCCAGCTGAGGCGGGAGACCAAGGGTCCCTTTCCACGTGGCACAGGAATCCTGGGACTCCTTTGAAGTTTCACGAGGAGTCAGGCATCGTCCCCTTTGGAGGCACTGATCTCCGCGTACCTCTGGAGTTTTCAAAGGATGTGAGGCCTCCGGTCGCGATGAGGTGGGGAACTAGGTCTTTCCTGTGGTCTCCACAGGGGATTCAGACATCCTTTCGTCTTGGGAGATGCAAGACGAGCCTGAATTCAAGTCACTGCAGGGATATCCGGCCTTATTTCGAGTCAGGGCATCACGGTGTCCATTCCACTTGAGGCCGCAAACTCAGGGTCCCTCTCACATACCTAGAGCTGAGAGAAGCCTCCTCTTGAGGTACTTGCGGTGAGGTGGTATTCCTCTGGAGTCGAAGCCAGGGACTAACCTCTCATCTCGAGTTGATTTTTGGTCCACGGAGCTCTTTCGTGTGGCTACAGTGACCTCAGGATCCCTCTAGCCTTGAAACAGTGTTCTTGGGGTTTCTCTGGAGTGCCATCAAGGAAATCAAGGCTCCTTTCATGTCTGATGTGCAACACGAAATTGCTCTGCACGCAGTGTAGGGGAATCGGGCCTCATCTCGCGGCGAGGGGGAAGTCTCATGGTTTTTCTCGAGTTGCGGCGGGAACCTGGGGTATATTCTCGAGTTACGACGGGGATGGCCCTTCCACCCACGTGTGTGTTCAGCGACGTCAGGACTCCTGCCTAGTTGCGAGGGACAACTCGGGATTCTCCTCGAGGCTTGGCAGGGCAATTGGGACGCCTCTCCAGCTGAGGCGGGAGACCAAGGGTCCCTTTCCACGTGCCACAGGAATCCTGGGACTCCTATCAAGTTTCACGAGGAGTCAGGCATCGTCTCCTTTGGAGGCACTGATCTCCGCGTACCTCTGAAGTTTTCAAAGGATGTGAGGCCTCCGGTCGCGATGAGGTGGGGAACTAGTTCTTTCTCTGTGGTCTCCACATGGGATTCAGACATCCTTTCATCTTGGGAGATGCAAGACGAGCCTGCATTCAAGTCACTGCAGGGATATCCGGCCTTATTTCGAGTCAGGACATCGCGGTGTCCATTCCACTTGAGGCCGCAAAATCAGGGTCCCTCTCACATACCTAGAGCTGAGAGAAGCCTCCTCTTGAAGAGCTTGTGGTAAGGTGGTATTCCTCTGGAGTCGAAGCCAGGGACTAACCTCTCATCTCGAGTTGATTTTTGGTCCACGGAGCTCTTTCGTGTTGCTACAGTGACCTCAGGATCCCTCTAGCCTTGAAACAGTGTTCTTGGGTTTTCTCTGGAGTGCCATCAAGGAAATCAAGGCTCCTTTCATGTGTGATGTGCAACACGGAGTTGCTCTGCACGCAGTGCAGGGGAATCAGGCCTCATCTCGCAGCGAGGGGGAAGTCTCATGGTTTTTCTCGAGTTGCGGCGGGAACCTGGGGTATATTCTCGAGTTACGACGGGGATGGCCCTTCCACCCACGTGTTTGTTCAGTGACGTCAGGACTCCTGCCTAGTTGCGAGGGACAACTCGGGATTCTCCTCGAGGCTTGGCAGGGCAATTGGGACGCCTCTCCAACTGAGGCGGGAGACCAAGGGTCCCTTTCCACGTGCCACAGGAATCCTGGGACTCCTATCAAATTTCACGAGGAGTCAGGCATCGTCTCCTTTGGAGGCACTGTTCTCCGCGTACCTCTGGAGTTTTCAAAGGATGTGAGGCCTCCGATCGCCATGAGGTGGGGAACTAGGTCTTTCTCTGTGGTCCTCACAGGGGATTTAGACATCCTTTCATCTTGGGAGATGCAAGACGAGCCTGCATTCAAGTCACTGCAGGGATATCAGGCCTTATTTCACGTCAGGGTATCGCGGTGTCCATTCCCTTGAGGCTGCAAGATCAGGGTCTATCTCACATACCTAGAGCTGAGAGAAGCCTCCTCTTGAGGTGCTTGTGGTAAGGTGGTATTCCTCTGTAGTCGAAGCCAGGGACTAACCTCTCATCTCGAGTTGATTTTTGGTCCACGGAGCTCTTTCGTGTTGCTACAGTGACCTCAGGATCCCTCTAGCCTTGAAACAGTGTTCTTGGGGTTTCTCTGGAGTGCCATCAAGGAAATCAAGGCTCCTTTCATGTGTGATGTGCAACACGGAGTTGCTCTGCATGCAGTGCAGGGGATTCGGGCCTCATCTCGCGGCGAGGGGGAAGTCTCACGGTTTTTCTCGAGTTGCGGCGGGAACCTGGGGTATACTCTCGAGATACGACGGGGATGGCCCTTCCACACACGTGTTTGTTCACCGACGTCAGGACTCCTGCCTAGTTGCGAGGGACAACTTGGGATTCTCCTCGAGGCTTGGCAGGGCAATTGGGACGCCTCTCCAGCTGAGGCGGGAGACCAAGGGTCCCTTTCCACGTGCCACAGGAATCTTCGGACTCCTATCAAGTTTCACGAGGAGTCAGGCATCGTCTCCTTTGGAGGCACTGATCTCCGCGAACCTCTGGAGTTTTCAAAGGATGTGAGGCCTCCGGTCGCGATGAGGTGGGGAACTAGGTCTTTCTCTGTGGTCTCCACAGGGGATTCAGACATCCTTTCGTCTTGGGAGATGCAAGACGAGCCTGCATTCAAGTCACTGCAGGGATATCCGGCCTTACTTCGAGTCAGGGCATCGCGGTGTCTATTCCACTTGAGGCCGCAAACTCAGGGTCCCTCTCACATAGCTAGAGCTGAGAGAAGCCTCCTCTTGAGGTGCTTGTGGTAAGGTGGTATTCCTTTGGAGTCGAAGCCAGGGACTAACCTCTCATCTCGAGTTGATTTTTGGTCCACGGAGCTCTTTCGTGTGGCTACAGTGACCTCAGGTTCCCTCTAGCTTTGAAACAGTGTTCTTGGGGTTTCTCTGGAGTGCTATCAAGGAAATCAAGGCTCCATTCATGTGTGATGTGCAACACGGAATTGCTCTGCACGCAGTGCAGGGGAATCGGGCCTCATCTCGCGGCGAGGGGGAAGTCTCATGGTTTTTCTCGAGTTGCGGCGGGAACCTGGGGTATATTCTCGAGTTACGACGGGGATGGCCCTTCCACCCACGTGTTTGTTCAGCGACGTCAGGACTCCTGCCTAGTTGCGAGGGACAACTCGGGATTCTCCTCGAGGCTTGACAGTGAAATTGGGATGCCTCTCCAGCTGAGGCGGGAGACCAAGGGTCCCTTTCCACGTGGCACAGGAATCCTGGGACTCCTATCAAGTTTCACGAGGAGTCAGGCATCGTCTCCTTTGGAGGCAGTGATCTCCGTGTTCCTCTGAAGTTTTCAAAGGATGTGAGGCCTCCGGTCGCGATGAGGTGGGGAACTAGGTCCTTCTCTGTGGTCTCCACAGGGGATTCAGACATCCTTTCGTCTTGGGAGATGCAAGACGAGCCTGCATTCAAGTCACTGCAGGGATATCCGGCCTTATTTCGAGTCAGGGCATCGCGGTGTCCATTCTACTTGAGGCCGCAAACTCAGGGTCCCTCTCACATACCTAGAGCTGAGAGAAGCCTCCTCTTGAGGTGCTTGTGGTAAGGTGGTATTCCTCTGGATTCGAAGCCAGGGACTAACCTCTCATCTCGAGTTGATTGTTGGTCCACGGAGCTCTTTCGTGTTGCTACAGTGACCTGAGGATCCCGCTAGCCTTAAAACAGTGTTCTTGGGGTTTCTCTGGAGTGCCATCAAGGAAATCAAGGCTCCTTTCAAGTGTGATGTGCAACACGGAATTGCTCTGCAGGCAGTGCAGGGGAATCGGGCTTCATCTCGCGGCGAGGGGGAAGTCTCATGGTTTTTCTCCAGTTGCGGCGGGAACCTGGGGTATATTCTCGAGTTACGACGGGGATGGCCCTTCCGCCCACGTGTTTGTTCAGCGACGTCAGGACTCCTGCCTAGTTGCGAGGGACAACTCGAGATTCTCCTCGAGGCTTGGCAGGGCAATTGGGACGCCTCTCCAGCTGAGGCGGGAGACCAAGGGTCCCTTTCCACGTGCCACAGGAATCCTGGGACTCCTATCAAGTTCCACGAGGAGTCAGGCATCGTCTCCTTTGGAGGCACTGATCTCCGCGTACCTCTGGAGTTTTCAAAGGATGTGAGGCCTCCGGTCGCGATGAGGTGGGGAACTAGGTCTTTCTCTGTGGTCTCCACAGGGGATTCAGACATCCTTTCGTCTTGGGAGATGCAAGACGAGCCTGCATTCTAGTCACTGCAGGGATATCCGGCCTTATTTCGAGTCAGGGCATAGCGGTGTCCATTTCATTTGAGGCTGCAGTCTCGGGTCCCTCTCACATACCTAGAGCTGAGAGAGGCCTCCTCTTGAGGTGCTTGTGGTAAGGTGGTATTCCTCTGGAGTCGAAGCCAGGAACTAACCTCTAATCTCGAGTTGATTTTTGGTCCACGGAGCTCTTTCGTGTTGCTACAGTGACCTCAGGATCCCTCTAGCCATGAAACAGTGTTCTTGGGGTTTCTCTGGAGTGCCATCAAGGAAATCAAGGCTCTTTTCATGTGTGATGTGCAACACGGAATTGCTCTTCACGCAGTGCAGGGGAATCGGGCCTCATCTCGCGGCGTGGGGGAAGTCTCATGGTTTTTCTCGAGTTGCGGCGGGAACCTGGGGTATATTCTCGAGTTACGACGGGGATGGCCCTTCCACCCACGTCTTTGTTCAGCGACGTCAGGACTCCTGCCTAGTTGCGAGGGACAACTCGGGATTCTCCTCGAGGCTTGGCAGGGCAATTGGGACGCCTCTCCAGCTGACGCGGGAGACCAAGCGTCACTTTCCACGTGCCACAGGAATCCTGGGACGCCTATCAAGTTTAACGAGTCAGGCATCGTCTCCTTTGGAGGCACTGATCTCCGCGTACCTCTGGAGTTTTCAAAGGATGTGAGGCCTCCGGTCGCGATGAGGTGGAGAAATAGGTCTTTCTCTGTGGTCTCCACAGGGGATTCAGACAACCTTTCGTCGTGGGAGATGCAAGATGAGCCTGCATTCAAGTCACTACAGGGATATACGGCCTTATTTCGAGTCAGGGCATCGCGGTGGCCATTCCACTTGAGGCCGCAAACTCAGGGTCCCTCTCACATACCTAGAGCTGAGAGAAGCCTCCTCTTGAGGTGCTTGTGGTAAGGTGGTATTCCTCTGGAGTCAAAGCCAGGGACTAATCTCTCATTTCGAGTTGATTTTTGGGCCACGGAGCTCTTTCGTGTGGCTACAGTGACCTCAGGATCCCTCTAGCCTTGAAACAGTGTTCTTGGGGTTTCTCTGGAGTGCCATCAAGGAAATCAAGGCTTTTTTCATGTGTGATGTGCAACACGGAATTGCTCTGCACGCAGTGCAGGCGAATCGGGCTTCATCTCGCGGTGAGGGGGAAGTCTCATGGATTTCTCGAGTTGCGGCGGGAACCTGGGGTATATTCACGAGTTACGACGGGGATGGCCCTTCCACACACGTGTTTGTTCAGCGACGTCAGGACTCCTGCCTAGTTGCGAGGGACAACTCGGGATTCTCCTCGAGGCTTGGCAGGGCAATTGGGACGCCTCTCCAGCTGAGGCGGGAAACCAAGCGTCACTTTCCACGTGCCACAGGAATCCTGGGACGCCTATCAAGTTTAACGAGTCAGGCATCGTCTCCTTTGGAGGCACTGATCTCCGCGTACCTCTGGAGTTTTCAAAGGATGTGAGGCCTCCGGTCGCGATGAGGTGGGGAACTAGGTCTTTCTCTGTGGTCTCCACAGGGGATTCAGACATCCTTTCGTCTTGGGAGATGCAAGACGAGCCTGCATTCAAGTCACTGCAGGGATATCCGGCCTTATTTCGAGTCAGGGCATCGCGGTGTCCATTCCACTTGAGGCCGCAAACTCAGAGTCCCTCTCACATACCTAAAGCTGCGAGAAGCCTCCTCTTGAGGTGCTTGTGGTAAGGTGGTATTCCTCTGGAGTCGAAGCCAGGGACTAACCTATCATCTCGAGTTGATTTTTGGTCCACGGAGCTCTTTCGTGTGGCTAAAGTGACCTCAGGTTCCCTCTGGCCTTGAACCAGTGTTCTTGGGGTTTCTCTGGAGTGCCATCAAGGAAATCTAGGCTCCTTTCATGTATGATGTGCAACACGGAATTGCTCTGCACGCAGTGCAGGGGAATCGGGCCTCATCTCGCGGCGAGGGGGAAGTCTTATGGTTTTTCTCGAGTTGCGGCGGGAACCTGGGGTATATTCTCGACTTACGACGGGGATGGCCCTTCCACCCACGTGTTTGTTCAGCGACGTCAGGACTCCTGCCTAGTTGCGAGGGACAACTCGGGATTCTCCTCGAGGCTTGGCAGGGCAATTGGGACGCCTCTCCAGCTGAGGCGGGAGACCAAGGGTCCCTTTCCACGTGCCACAGGAATCCTGGGACTCCTATCAAGTTTCACGAGGAGTCAGGCATCGTCTCCTTTGGAGGCACTGATCTCCGCGTACCTCTGGAGTTTTCAAAGGATGTGAGGCCTCCGGTCGCGATGAGGTGGGGAACTAGGTCTTTCTCTGTGGTCTCCACAGGGGATTCAGACATCCTTTCGTCTTGGGAGATGCAAGACAAGCCTGCATTCAAGTCACTGCAGGGATATCCGGCCTTATTTCGAGTCAGGGCATCGCGGTGTCCATTCCACTTGAGGCTGCAAACTCAGCACATAGCTAGAGCTGAGAGAAGCCTCCTCTTGAGGTACTTGTGGTAAGGTGGTATTCCTCTGGATTCGAAGCCAGGGACTAACCTCTCATCTCGAGTTGATTGTTGGTCCACGGAGTTCTTTCGTGTTGCTACAGTGACCTGAGGATCCCGCTAGCCTTAAAACAGTGTTCTTGGGGTTTCTCTGGAGTTCCATCAAGGAAATCAAGGCTCCTTTCAGGTGTGATGTGCAACACGGAATTGCTCTGCAGGCAGTGCAGGGGAATCGGGCCTCATCTCGCGGCGAGGGGGAAGTCTCATGGTTTTTCTCGAGTTGCGGCGGGAACCTGGGGTATATTCTCGAGTTACCGCGGGGATGGCCCTTCCACACACGTGTTTGCTCAGCGACGGCAGGACTCCTGCCTAGTTGTGAGGGACAACTCGGGATTCTCCTCGAGGCTTGGCAGGGCAATTGGGACGCCTCTCCAGCTGAGGCGGGAGACCAAGTGTCCCTTTCCACGTGCCACAGGAATCCTGGGACTCCTATCAAGTTTCAAGAGGAGTCAGGCATCGTCTCCTTTGGAGGCACTGATCTCCGCATACCTCTGGAGTTTTCAAAGCATGTGAGGCCTCGGGTCGCGATGAGCTGGGGAACTAGGTCTTTCTCTGTGGTCTGCACAGGGGATTCAGACATCCTTTCGCCTTGGGAGATGCAAGACGAGCCTGCATTCAAGTCACTGCAGGGATATCCGGCCTTATTTCGAGTCAGGGCATCGCGGTGTCCATTCCACTTGAGGCCGCAAATTCAGGGTCCCTCTCACATACCTAGAGCTGAGAGAAGCCTCCTCTTGAGGTGCTTGTGGTAAGGTGGTATTCCTCTGGAGTCGAAGCCACGGACTAACCTCTCATCTCGAGTTGTTTCTTGGTCCACGGAGCACTTTCGTGTTGCTACAGTGACCTCAGGATTCCTCTAGCCTTGAAACAGTGTTCTTGGGGTTTCTCTGGAGTGCCATCAAGGAAATTAAGGCTCCTTTCATGTGTGATGTCCAACACGGAATTGCTCTGCACGCAGTGCAGGGGAATCGGGCCTCATCTCGCGGCGAAGGGGAAGTCTCATGGTTTTTCTCGAGTTGCGGCGGGAACGTGGGGTATATTCTCGAGTTACGACTGGGATGGCCCTTCCACACACGTGTTTCTTCAGCGACGTCAAGACTCCTGCCTAGTTGCGAGGGACAACTCGGGATTCTCCTCGAGGCTTGGCAGGGCAATTGGGACGCCTCTCCAGCTGAGGCGGGAGACCAAGTGTCCCTTTCCACGTGCCACAGGAATCCTGGGACTCCTATCATGTTTGACGAGGAGTCAGGCATCGTCTCCTTTGGAGGCACTGATCTCCGCGTACCTCTGGAGTTTTCAAAGGATGTGAGGCCTCCGGTCGCGATGAGGTGGGGAACTAGGTCTTTCTCTGTGGTCTCCACAGGGGATTCAGACATCCTTTCGTCTTGGGAGATGCAAGCCGAGCCTGCATTCAAGTCACTGCAGGGATATCCGGCCTTATTTCGAGTCAGGGCATCGCGGTGTCCATTCCACTTGAGGCCGCAAACTCAGGGTCCCTCTCACATACCTAGAGCTGAGAGAAGCCTCCTCTTGAGGTGCTTGTGGTAAGGTGGTATTCCTTTGGAGTCGAAGCCATGGACTAACTTCTCATCTCGAGTTGATTTTTGGTCCAGGGAGCTCTTTCGTGTTGCTACAGTGACCTATGTTTCCCTCTATCCTTGAAACAGTGTTCTTGGGGTTTCTCTGGAGTGCCATCAAGGAAATCAAGGCTCCTTTCATGTCTGATGTGCAACACGAAATTGCTCTGCACGCAGTGCAGGGGAATCGTGCCTCATCTCGGGGCGAGGGGGAAGTCTCATGGTTTTTCTCGAGTTGCGGCGGGAACCTGGGTTATATTCTCGAGTTACGACGGGGATGGCCCTTCCACCCACGTGTTTGTTCAGCGACGTCAGGACTCCTGCCTAGTTGCGAGGGACAACTCGGGATTCTCCTCGAGGCTTGGCAGGGCAATTGGGACGCCTCTCCAGCTGAGGCGGGAGACCAAGGGTCCCTTTCCACGTGCCACAGGAATCCTGGGACTCCTATCAAGTTTCACGAGGAGTCAGGCATCGTCTCCTTTGGAGGCACTGATCTCCGCGTACCTCTGAAGTTTTCAAAGGATGTGAGGCCTCCGGTCGCCATGAGGTGGGGAACTAGTTCTTTCTCTGTGGTCTCCACATGGGATTCAGACATCCTTTCATCTTGGGAGATGCAAGACGAGCCTGCATTCAAGTCACTGCAGGGATATCCGGCCTTATTTCGAGTCAGGGCATCGCGGTGTCCATTCCACTTGAGGCTGCAAAATCAGGGTCCCTCTCACATACCTAGAGCTGAGAGAAGCCTCCTCTTGAAGAGCTTGTGGTAAGGTGGTATTCCTCTGGAGTCGAAGCCAGGGACTCACCTCTCATCTCGAGTTGATTTTTGGTCCACGGAGCTCTTTCGTGTTGCTACAGTGACCTCAGGATCCCGCTAGCCATGAAACAGTGTTCTTGGGGTTTCTCTGGAGTGCCATCAAGGAAATCAAGGCTCTTTTCATGTGTGATGTGCAACACGGAATTGCTCTGCACGCAGTGCAGGGGAATCGGGCCTCATCTCGCGGCGTGGGGGAAGTCTCATGGTTTTTCTCGAGTTGCGGCGGGAACCTGGGGTATATTCTCGAGTTACGACGGGGATGGCCCTTCCACCCACGTCTTTGTTCAGCGACGTCAGGACTCCTGCCTAGTTGCGAGGGACAACTCGGGATTCTCCTCGAGGCTTGGCAGGGCAATTGGGACGCCTCTCCAGCTGACGCGGGAGACCAAGCGTCACTTTCCACGTGCCACAGGAATCCTGGGACTCCTATCAAGTTTAACGAGTCAGGCATCGTCTCCTTTGGAGGCACTGATCTCCGCGTACCTCTGGAGTTTTCAAAGGATGTGAGGCCTCCGGTCGCGATGAGGTGGGGAACTAGGTCTTTCTCTGTGTTCTCCACAGGGGATTCAGACATCCTTTCGTCTTGGGAGATGCAAGACGAGCCTGCATTCAAGTCACTGCAGGGATATCCGGCCTTATTTCGAGTCAGGGCATCGCGGTGTCCATTCCACTTGAGGCCGCAAACTCAGAGTCCCTCTCACATACCTAAAGCTGCGAGAAGCCTCCTCTTGAGGTGCTTGTGGTAAAGTGGTATTCCTCTGGAGTCGAAGCCAGGGACTAACATATCATCTCGAGTTGATTTTTGGTCCACGGAGCTCTTTCGTGTGGCTACAGTGACCTCAGGTTCCCTCTGGCCTTGAACCAGTGTTCTTGGGGTTTCTCTGGAGTGCCATCAAGGAAATCAAGGCTCCTTTCATGTATGATGTGCAACACGGAATTGCTCTGCACGCAGTGCAGGGGAATCGGGCCTCATCTCGCGGCGAGGGGGAAGTCTTATGGTTTTTCTCGAGTTGCGGCGGGAACCTGGGGTATATTCTCGAGTTACGACGGGGATGGCCCTTCCACCCACGTGTTTGTTCAGCGACGTCAGGACTCCTGCCTAGTTGCGAGGGACAACTCGGGATTCTCCTCGAGGCTTGGCAGGGCAATTGGGACACCTCTCCAGCTGAGGCGGGAGACCAAGGGTCCCTTTCCACGTGGCACAGGAATCCTGGGACTCCTATCAAATTTCACGAGGAGTCAGGCATCGTCTCCTTTGGAGGCACTGATCTCCGCGTACCTCTGGAGTTTTCAAAGGATGTGAGGCCTCCCGTCGCGATGAGTTGGGGAACTAGGTCTTTCTCTGTGGTCTCCACAGGGGATTCAGACATCCTTTCGTCTTGGGAGATGCAAGACGAGCCTGCATTCAAGTCACTGCAGGGATATCCGGCCTTATTTCGAGTCAGGGCATCGCGGTGTCCATTCCACTTGAGGCTGCAAACTCAGCACATAGCTAGAGCTGAGAGAAGCCTCCTCTTGAGGTGCTTGTGGTAAGGTGGTATTCCTCTGGATTCGAAGCCAGGGACTAACCTCTCATCTCGAGTTGATTGTTGGTCCACGGAGTTCTTTCGTGTTGCTACAGTGACCTGAGGATCCCGCTAGCCTTAAAACAGTGTTCTTGGGGTTTCTCTGGAGTGCCATCAAGGAAATCAAGGCTCCTTTCAGGTGTGATGTGCAACACGGAATTGCTCTGCATGCAGTGCAGGGGAATCGGGCCTCATCTCGCGGCGAGGGGGAAGTCTCATGGTTTTTCTCGAGTTGCGGCGGGAACCTGGGGTATATTCTCGAGTTACCGCGGGGATGGCCCTTCCATACACGTGTTTCTTCAGCGACGTCAAGACTCCTGCCTAGTTGCGAGGGACAACTCGGGATTCTCCTCGAGGCTTGGCAGGGCAATTGGGACGCCTCTCCAGCTGAGGCGGGAGACCAAGGGTCTCTTTCACGTGCCACAGGAATCCTGGGACTCCTATCATGTTTGACGAGGAGTCAGGCATCGTCTCCTTTGGAGGCACTGATCTCCGCGTACCTCTGGAGTTTTCAAAGGATGTGAGGCCTCCGGTCGCGATGAGGTGGGGAACTAGGTCTTTCTCTGTGGTCTCCAAAGGGGATTCAGACATCCTTTCGTCTTGGGAGATGCAAGATGAGCCTGCATTCAAGTCACTGCAGGGATATCCGGCCTTATTTCGAGTCAGGGCATCGCGGTGTCCATTCCACTTGAGGCCGCAAAATCAGGGTCCCTCTCACATACCTAGAGCTGAGAGAAGCCTCCTCTTGAAGAGCTTGTGGTAAGGTGGTATTCCTCTGGAGTCGAAGCCAGGGACTAACCTCTCATCTCGAGTTGATTTTTGGTCCACGGAGCTCTTTCGTGTTGCTACAGTGACCTCAGGTTCCCTCTGGCCTTGAACCAGTGTTCTTGGGGTTTCTCTGGAGTGCCATCAAGGAAATCAAGGCTCCTTTCATGTATGATGTGCAACACGGAATTGCTCTGCACGCAGTGCAGGGGAATCGGGACTCATCTCGCGGCGAGGGGGAAGTCTTATGGTTTTTCTCGAGTTGCGGCGGGAACCTGGGGTATATTCTCGAGTTACGACGGGGATGGCCCTTCCACCCACGTGTTTGTTCAGCGACGTCAGGACTCCTGCCTAGTTGCGAGGGACCACTCGGGATTCTCCTCGAGGCTTGGCAGGGCAATTGGGACGCCTCTCCAGCTGAGGCGGGAGACCAAGGGTCCCTTTCCACGTGGCACAGGAATCCTGGGACTCCTATCAAATTTCACGAGGAGTCAGGCTTCGTCTCCTTTGGAGGCACTGATCTCCGCGTACCTCTGGAGTTTTCAAAGGATGTGAGGCCTCCGGTCGCGATGAGGTGGGGAACTAGGTCTTTCTCTGTGGTCTCCACAGGGGATTCAGACATCCTTTCGTCTTGGGAGATGTAAGACGAGCCTGCATTCAAGTCACTGCAGGGATATCCGGCCTTATTTCGAGTCAGGGCATCGCGGTGTCCATTCCACTTGAGGCCGCAAACTCAGCACATAGCTAGAGCTGAGAGAAGCCTCCTCTTGAGGTACTTGTGGTAAGGTGGTATTCCTCTGGATTCGAAGCCAGGGACTAACCTCTCATCTCGAGTTGATTGTTGGTCCACGGAGTTCTTTCGTGTTGCTACAGTGACCTGAGGATCCCGCTAGCCTTAAAACAGTGTTCTTGGGGTTTCTCTGGAGTGCCATCAAGGAAATCAAGGCTCCTTTCAGGTGTGATGTGCAACACGGAATTGCTCTGCAGGCAGTGCAGGGGAATCGGGCCTCATCTCGCGGCGAGGGGGAAGTCTCATGGTTTTTCTCGAGTTGCGGCGGGAACCTGGGGTATATTCTCGAGTTACCGCGGGGATGGCCCTTCCACACACGTGTTTGCTCAGGGACGGCAGGACTCCTGCCTAGTTGTGAGGGACAACTCGGGATTCTCCTCGAGGCTTGGCAGGGCAATTGGGACGCCTCTCCAGCTGAGGCGGGAGACCAAGTGTCCCTTTCCACGTGCCACAGGAATCCTGGGACTCCTATCAAGTTTCAAGAGGAGTCAGGCATCGTCTCCTTTGGAGGCACTGATCTCCGCGTACCTCTGGAGTTTTCAAAGGATGTGAGGCCTCCGGTCGCGATGAGGTGGGGAACTAGGTCTTTCTCTGTGGTCTCCACAGGGGATTCAGACATCCTTTCGCCTTGGGAGATGCAAGACGAGCCTGCATTCAAGTCACTGCAGGGATATCCGGCCTTATTTCGAGTCAGGGCATCGCGGTGTCCATTCCACTTGAGGCCGCAAACTCAGGGTCCCTCTCACATACCTAGAGCTGAGAGAAGCCTCCTCTTGAGGTGCTTGTGGTAAGGTGGTATTCCTCTGGAGTCGAAGCCACGGACTAACCTCTCATCTCGAGTTGTTTCTTGGTCCACGGAGCTCTTTCGTGTTGCTACAGTGACCTCAGGATCCCTCTAGCCTTGAAACAGTGTTCTTGGGGTTTCTCTGGAGTGCCATCAAGGAAATTAAGGCTCCTTTCATGTGTGATGTGCAACACGGAATTGCTCTGCATGCAGTGCAGGGGAATCGGGCCTCATCTCGGGGCGAGGGGGAAGTCTCATGGTTTTTCTCGAGTTGCGGCGGGAACCTGGGATATATTCTCGAGTTACGACGGGGATGGCCCTTCCACCCACGTGTTTGTTCAGCGACGTCAGGACTCCTGCCTAGTTGTGAGGGACAACTCGGAATTCTCCTCGAGGCTTGGCAGGGCCATTGGGATGCCCCTCCAGCTGAGGCGGGAGACCAAGAGTCCCTTTCCACGTGCCACAGGAATCCTGGGACTCCTATCAAGTTTCACGAGGAGTCAGGCATCGTCTCCTTTGGAGGCACTGATCTCCGTGTTCCTCTGGAGTTGTCAAAGGACATGAGGCCTCCGGTCGCGATGAGGTGGGAAACTAGGTCTTTCTCTGTGGTTTCCACATGGGATTCAGACATCCTTTCATCTTGGGAGATGCAAGACGAGCCTGCATTCAAGTCACTGCAGGGATATCTGGCCTTATTTCGAGTCAGGGCATCGCGGTGTCCATTCCACTTGAGGCCGCAAAATCAGGGTCCCTCTCACATACCTAGAGCTGAGAGAAGCCTCCTCTTGAGGTGCTTGTGGTAAGGTGGTATTCCTCTGGAGTCGAAGCCAGGGACTAACCTCTCATCTCGAGTTGATTTTTGGTCCACGGAGCTCTTTTGTGTTGCTACAGTGACCTCAGGATCCCTCTAGCCTTGATACAGGGTTCTTGGGGTTTCTCTGAAGTGCCATCAAGGAAATCGAGGCTCCTTTCATGTGTGATGTGCAACACGGAGTTGCTCTGCACGCAGTGCAGGGGAATCGGGCCTCATCTCACGGCGAGGGGGAAGTTTCATGGTTTTCCTCGAGTTGCGGCGGGAACCTGGGGTATATTCTCGAGTTACAACGGGGATGGCCCTTCCACCCATGTGTTTGTTCAGCGACGTCAGGACTCCAGCCTAGTTGCGAGGGACAACTCGGGATTCTCCTCGAGGCTTGGCAGGGCAATTGCGACGCCTCTCCAGCTGAGGCGGGAGACCAAGGGTCCCTTTCCACGTGCCACAGGAATCCTGGGACTCCTATCAAGTTTCACGAGGAGTCAGGCATCGTCTCCTTTGGAGGCACTCATCTCCGCGTACCTCTGGAGTTTTCAAAGGATGTGAGGCCTCCGGTCGCGATGAGGTGGGGAACTAGGTCTTTCTCTGTGGTCTCCACAGGGGATTCAGACATGCTTTCATCTTGGGAGATGCAAGACTAGCCTGCATTCTAGTCACTGCAGGGATATCCGGCCTTATTTCGAGTCAGGGCATAGCGGTGTCCATTCCACTTGAGGCTGCAATCTCAGGGTCCCTCTCACATACCTAGAGCTGAGAGAAGCCTCCTCTTGAGGTGCTTGTGGTAAGGTGGTATTCCTCTGGATTCGAAGCCAGGGACTAACCCCTCATCTCGAGTTGATTTTTGGTCCACAGAGCTCTTTCCTCTTGCTACAGAGACCTCAGGATCCCTCAAACCTTGAAACAGAGTTCTTGGGGTTTTTCTGGAGTTCCATCAAGGAAATCAAGGCTCCTTTCATGTGTGATGTGCAACACGGAATTGCTCTGCACGCAGTGTAGGGGAATCGGGCCTCATCTCGCGGCGAGGGGGAAGTCTCATGGTTTTTCTCAATTTGCGGCGGGAACCTGGGGTATATTCTCGAGTTACGACGGGGATGGCCCTTCCACCCACGTGTTTGTTCAGCGACGTCAGGACTCCTGCCTAGTTGGGAGGGACAACTCGGGATTCTCCTCGAGGCTTGGCAGGGCAATTGGGACGCCTCTCCAGCTGAGGTGTGAGTCCAAGGGTCCCTTTCCATGTGCCACAGGAATCCTGGGACTCCTATCAAGTTCCACGAGGAGTCAGGCATCGTCTCCTTTGGAGGCACTGATCTCCGTGTACCTCTGGAGTTTTCAAAGGATGTGAGGCCTCCGGTCGCCATGAGGTGGGGAACTAGGTCTTTCTCTGTGGTCTCCACAGGGGATTCAGACATCCTTTCATGTTGGGAGATGCAAGACGAGCCTGCATTCAAGTCACAGCAGGGATATCCGGCCTTATTTCGAGTCAGGGCATCCCGGTGTCCATTCCACTTGAGCCCGCAAACTCAGGGTCCCTCTCACATACCTAGAGCTGAGAGAAGCCTCCTCTTGAGGTGCTTGTGGTAAGGTGGTATTCCTCTGGAGTCGAAGCCAGGAACTAACCTCTCATCTCGAGTTGATTTTTGGTCCACGGAGCTCTTTCGTGTTGCTACAGTGACCTCAGGATCCCTCTAGCCATGAAACAGTGTTCTTGGGGTTTCTCTGGAGTGCCATCAAGGAAATCAAGGCTCTTTTCATGTGTGATGTGGAACACGGAATTGCTCTGCACGCAGTGCAGGGGAATCGGGCCTCATCTCGCGGTGAGGGGGAAGTCTCATGGTTTCTCTCGAGTTGTGGTGGGAAACTGGGGTATATTTTCGAGTTACGACGGGGATGGCCCTTCCACCCACGTCTTTGTTCAGCGACGTCAGGACTCCTGCCTAGTTGCGAGGGACAACTCGGGATTCTCCTCGAAGCTTGGCAGGGCAATTGGGACGCCTCTCCAGCTGACGCGGGAGACCAAGCGTCACTTTCCACGTGCCACAGGAATCCTGGGACGCCTATCAAGTTTAACGAGTTAGGCATCGTCTCCTTTGGAGGCACTGATCTCCGCGTACCTCTGGAGTTTTCAAAGGATGTGAGGCCTCCGGTCGCGATGAGGTGGGGAACTAGGTCTTTCTCTGTGGTCTCCACAGGGGATTCAGACATCCTTTCGTCTTGGGAGATGCAAGACGAGCCTGCATTCAAGTCACTGCAGGGATATCCGGCCTTATTTCGAGTCAGGGCATCGCGGTGTCCATTCCACTTGAGGCCGCAAACTCAGAGTCCCTCTCACATACCTAAAGCTGAGAGAAGCCTCCTCTTGAGGTGCTTGTGGTAAGGTGGTATTCCTCTGGAGTCGAAGCCAGGGACTAACCTCTCATCTCGAGTTGATTGTTGGTCCACGGAGTTCTTTCGTGTTGCTACAGTGACCTGAGGATCCCGCTAGACTTACAACAGTGTTCTTGGGGTTTCTCTGGAGTGCCATCATGAAATCAAGGCTCCTTTCAGGTGTGATGTGCAACACGGAATTGCTCTGCAGGCAGTGCAGGGGAATCGGGCCTCATCTCGCGGCGAGGGGGAAGTCTCATGGTTTTTCTCGAGTTGCGGCGGGAACCTGGGGTATATTCTCGAGTTACCGCGGGGATGGCCCTTCCACACACGTGTTTGCTCAGCGACGGCAGGACTCCTGCCTAGTTGTGAGGGACAACTCGGGATTCTCCTCGAGGCTTGGCAGGGCAATTGGGACGCCTCTCCAGCTGAGGCGGGAGACCAAGTGTCCCTTTCCACGTGCCACAGGAATCCTGGGACTCCTATCAAGTTTCAAGAGGAGTCAGGCATCGTCTCCTTTGGAGGCACTGATCTCTGCATACCTCTGGAGTTTTCAAAAGATGTGAGGCCTCCGGTCGCGATGAGGTGGGGAACTAGGTCTTTCTCTGTGGTCTCCACAGGGGATTCAGACATCCTTTCGCCTTGGGAGATGCAAGACGAGCCTGCATTCAAGTCACTGCAGGGATATCCGGCCTTATTTCGAGTCAGGGCATCGCGGTGTCCATTCCACTTGAGGCCGCAAACTCAGGGTCCCTCTCACATACCTAGAGCTGAGAGAAGCCTCCTCTTGAGGTGCTTGTGGTAAGGTGGTATTCCTCTGGAGTCGAAGCCACGGACTAACCTCTCATCTCGAGTTGTTTCTTGGTCCACGGAGCTCTTTCGTGTTGCTACAGTGACCTCAGGATCCCTCTAGCCTTGAAACAGTGTTCTTGGGGTTTCTCTGGATTGCCATCAAGGAAATTAAGGCTCCTTTCATGTGTGATGTGAAACACGGAATTGCTCTGCACGCAGTGCAGGGGAATCGGGCCTCATCTCGGGGCGAGGGGGAAGTCTCATGGTTTTTCTCGAGTTGCGGCGGGAACCTGGGATATATTCTCGAGTTACGACGGGGATGGCCCTTCCACCCACGTGTTTGTTCAGCGACGTCAGGACTCCTGCCTAGTTGTGAGGGACAACTCGGAATTCTCCTCGAGGCTTGGCAGGGCCATTGGGATGCCCCTCCAGGTGAGGCGGGAGACCAAGAGTCCCTTTCCACGTGCCACAGGAATCCTGGGACTCCTATCAAGTTTCACGAGGAGTCAGGCATCGTCTCCTTTGGAGGCACTGATCTCCGCGTACCTCTGGAGTTGTCAAAGGATATGAGGCCTCCGGTCGCGATGAGGTGGGAAACTAGGTCTTTCTCTGTGGTCTCCACAGGGGATTCAGACATTCTTTCGTCTTGGGAGATGCAAGACGAGCCTGCATTCAAGTCACTGCAGGGATATCCAGCCTTATTTCGCGTCAGAGCATCACAGTGTCCATTCCACTTGAGGCCGCAAAATCACGGTCCCTCTCACATACATAGAGCTGAGAGAAGCCTCCTCTTGAGGTGCTTGTGGTAAGGTGGTATTCCTCTGGAGTCGAAGCCAGGGACTAACCTCTCATCTCGAGTTGATTCTTGGTCCAAGGGGCTCTTTCGGGTTGCTACAGTGAACTCACGATCGCTCTAGCCTTGAAACAGAATTCTTGGGGATTCTCTGGAGTGCCATCAAGGAAATCGAGGCTCCTTTCATGTGTGATGTGCAACACGGAGTTGCTCTGCATGCAGTGCAGGGGAATCGGGCCTCATCTCACGGCGAGGGGGAAGTCTCATGGTTTTTCTCGAGTTGCGGCGGGAACCTGGGGTATATTCTCGAGTTACGACGGGGATGGCCCTTCCACCCACGTGTTTGTTCAGCGACGTCAGGACTCCTGCCTAGTTGCGAGGGACAACTCGGGATTCTCCTCGAGGCTTGGCAGGGCAATTGGGACGCCTCTCCAGCTGAGGCGTGAGTCCAAGGGTCCCTTTCCATGTGCCACAGGAATCCTGGGACTCCTATCAAGTTTCACGAGGAGTCAGGCATCGTCTCCTTTGGAGGCACTGATCTCCGCGTACCTCTGGAGTTTTCAAAGGATGTGAGGCCTCCGGTCGCCATGAGGTGGGGAACTAGGTCTTTCTCTGTGGTCTCCACAGGGGATTCAGACATCCTTTCATCTTGGGAGATGCAAGACGAGCCTGCATTCAAGTCACTGCAGGGATATCCAGCCTTATTTCACGTCAGGGCATCGTGGTGTCCATTCCACTTGAGGCCGCAAACTCAGGGTCCCTCTCACATACCTAGAGCTGAGAGAAGCCTCCTCTTGAGGTGCTTGTGGTAAGGTGGTATTCCTCTGGAGTCGAAGCCAGGGACTAACTTCTCATTTCGAGTTGATTTTTGGTCCACGGAGCTCTTTCGTGTTGCTACAGTGACCTAAGTTTCCCTCTAGCCTTGAAACAGTGTTCTTGGGGTTTCTCTGGAGTGCCATCAAGGAAATCAAGGCTCCTTTCATGTCTGATGTGCAACACGAAATTGCTCTGCACGCAGTGCAGGGGAATCGGGCCTCATCTCGCGGCGAGGGGGAAGTCTCATGGTTTTTCTCGAGTTGCGGCGGGAACCTGGGGTATATTCTCGAGTTACGACGGGGATGGCCCTTCCACCCACGTGTTTGTTCAGCGACGTCAGGACTCCTGCCTAGTTGCGAGGGACAACTCGGGATTCTCCTCGAGGCTTGGCAGGGCAATTGGGACGCCTCTCCAGCTGAGGCGGGAGACCAAGGGTCCCTTTCCACGTGCCACAGGAATCCTGGGACTCCTATCAAGTTTCACGAGGAGTCAGGCATCGTCTCCTTTGGAGGCACTGATCTCTGCGTACCTCTGGAGTTTTCAAAGGATGTGAGGCCTCCGGTCGCAATGAGGTGGGGAACTAGGTCTTTCTCTGTGGTCTCCACAGGGGATTCAGACATGCTTTCGTCTTGGGAGATGCAAGACTAGCCTGCATTCTAGTCACTGCAGGGATATTCGGCCTTATTTCGAGTCAGGGCATAGCGGTGTCCATTCCACTTGAGGCTGCAATCTCAGGGTCCCTCTCACATACCTAGAGCTGAGAGAAGCCTCCTCTTGAGGTGCTTGTGGTAAGGTGGTATTCCTCTGGAGTCGAAGCCAGGGACTAACCCCTCATCTCGAGTTGATTTTTGGTCCACAGAGCTCTTTCCTGTTGCTACAGTGACCTCAGGATCCCTCAAACCTTGAAACAGAGTTCTTGGGGTTTTTCTGGAGTTCCATCAAGGAAATCAAGGCTCCTTTCATGTGTGATGTGCAACACGGAATTGCTCTGCACGCAGTGCAGGGGAATCGGGCCTCATCTCGCGGCGAGGGGGAAGTCTCATGGTTTTTCTCGAGTTGCGGCGGGAACCTGGGGTATATTCTCGAGTTACGACGGGGATGGCCCTTCCACCCACGTGTTTGTTCAGCGACGTCAGGACTCCTGCCTAGTTGCGAGGGACAACTCGGGATTCTCCTCGAGGCTTGGCAGGGCAATTGGGACGCCTCTCCAGCTGAGGCGTGAGTCCAAGGGTCCCTTTCCATGTGCCACAGGAATCCTGGGACTCCTATCAAGTTCCACGAGGAGTCAGGCATCGTCTCCTTTGGAGGCACTGATCTCCGCGTACCTCTGGAGTTTTCAAAGGATGTGAGGCCTCTGGTCGCCATGAGGTGGGGAACTAGGTCTTTCTCTGTGGTCTCCACAGGGGATTCAGACATCCTTTCATCTTGGGAGATGCAAGACGAGCCTGCATTCAAGTCACTGCAGGGATATCCAGCCTTATTTCACGTCAGGGCATCGTGGTGTCCATTCCACTTGAGGCCGCAAACTCAGGGTCCCTCTCACATACCTAGAGCTGAGAGAAGCCTCCTCTTGAGGTGCTTGTGGTAAGGTGGTATTCCTCTGGAGTCGAAGCCAGGGACTAACTTCTCATCTCGAGTTGATTTTTGGTCCACGGAGCTCTTTCGTGTTGCTACAGTGACCTAAGTTTCCCTCTAGCCTTGAAACAGTGTTCTTGGGGTTTCTCTGGAGTGCCATCAAGGAAATCAAGGCTCCTTTCATGTCTGATGTGCAACACGAAATTGCTCTGCACGCAGTGCAGGGGAATCGGGCCTCATCTCGCGGCGAGCGGGAAGTCTCATGGTTTTTCTCGAGTTGCGGCGGGAACCTGGGGTATATTCTCGAGTTACGACGGGGATGGCCCTTCCACCCACGTGTTTGTTCAGCGACGTCAGGACTCCTGCCTAGTTGCGAGGGACAACTCGGGATTCTCCTCGAGGCTTGGCAGGGCAATTGGGACGCCTCTCCCGCTGAGGCGGGAGACCAAGGGTCCCTTTCCACGTGCCACAGGAATCCTGGGACTCCTATCAAGTTTCACGAGGAGTCAGGCATCGTCTCCTTTGGAGGCACTCATCTCCGCGTACCTCTGGACTTTTCAAAGGATGTGAGGCCTCTGGTCGCGATGAGGTGGGGAACTAGGTCTTTCTCTGTGGTCTCCACAGGGGATTCAGACATGCTTTCGTCTTGGGAGATGCAAGACTAGCCTGCTATCTAGTCACTGCAGGGATATCCGGCCTTATTTCGAGTCAGGGCATCGCGGTGTCCATTCCACTTGAGGCCGCAAACTCAGCACATAGCTAGAGCTGAGAGAAGCCTCCTCTTGAGGTGCTTGTGGTAAGGTGGTATTCCTCTGGAGTCGAAGCCACGGACTAACCTCTCATCTCGAGTTGTTTCTTGGTCCACGGAGCTCTTTCGTGTTGCTACAGTGACCTCAGGATCCCTCTAGCCTTGAAACAGTGTTCTTGGGGTTTCTCTGGAGTGCCATCAAGGAAATTAAGGCTCCTTTCATGTGTGATGTGCAACACGGAATTGCTCTGCACGCAGTGCAGGGGAATCGGGCCTCATCTCGGGGCGAGGGGGAAGTCTCATGGTTTTTCTCGAGTTGCGGCGGGAACCTGGGATATATTCTCGAGTTACGACGGGGATGGCCCTTCCACCCACGTGTTTGTTCAGCGACGTCAGGACTCCTGCCTAGTTGTGAGGGACAACTCGGAATTCTCCTCGAGGCTTGGCAGGGCCATTGGGATGCCCCTCCAGCTGAGGCGGGAGACCAAGAGTCCCTTTCCACGTGCCACAGGAATCCTGGGACTCCTATCAAGTTTCACGAGGAGTCAGGCATCGTCTCCTTTGGAGGCACTGATCTCCGCGTACCTCTGGAGTTGTCAAAGGATATGAGGCCTCCGGTCGCGATGAGGTGGGAAACTAGGTCTTTCTCTGTGGTCTCCACAGGGGATTCAGACATTCTTTCGTCTTGGGAGATGCAAGACGAGCCTGCATTCAAGTCACTGCAGGGATATCCAGCCTTATTTCGCGTCAGAGCATCACAGTGTCCATTCCACTTGAGGCCGCAAAATCAGGGTCCCTCTCACATACCTAGAGTTGAGAGAAGCCTCCTTTTGAGGTGCTTGTGGTAAGGTGGTATTCCTCTGGAGTCGAAGCCAGGGACTAACCTCTCATCTCGAGTTGATTCTTGGTCCAAGGAGCTCTTTCGGGTTGCTACAGTGAACTCAGGATCGCTCTAGCCTTGAAACAGTATTCTTGGGGTTTCTCTGGAGTGCCACCAAGGAAATCAAGGCTCGTTTCATGTGTGATTTGCAACACGGAATTGCTCTGCACGCAGTGCAGGGGAATCGGGCCTCATCTCGCGGCGAAGGGGAAGTCTCATGGTTTTTCTCGAGTTGCGGCGGGAACCTGGGGTATATTCTCGAGTTACGACTGGGATGGCCCTTCCACACACGTGTTTCTTCAGCGACGTCAGGACTCCTGCCTAGTTGCGAGGGACAACTCGGGATTCTCCTCGAGGCTTGGCAGGGCAATTGGGACGCCTCTCCAGCTGAGGCGGGAGACCAAGGGTCCCTTTCCACGTGCCACAGGAATCCTGGGACTCCTATCAAGTTTCACGAGGAGTCAGGCATCGTCTCCTTTGGAGGCACTGATCTCCGCGTACCTCTGGAGTTTTCAAAGGATGTGAGGCCTCCGGTCGCGATGAGGTGGGGAACTAGGTCTTTCTCTGTGGTCTCCACAGGGGATTCAGACATCCTTTCGTCTTGGGAGATGCAAGACGAGCCTGCATTCAAGTCACTGCAGGGATAACCGGCCTTATTTCGAGTCAGGGCATCGCGGTGTCCATTCCACTTGAGTCCGCAAACTCAGGGTCCCTCTCACATACCTAGAGCTGAGAGAAGCCTCCTCTTGAGGTGCTTGTGGTAAGGTGGTATTCGTCTGGAGTCGAAGCCATGGACTAACTTCTCATCTCGAGTTGATTTTTGGTCCACGGAGCTCTTTCGTGTTGCTACAGTGACCTACGTTTCCCTCTATCCTTGAACCAGTGTTCTTGGGGTTTCTCTGGAGTGCCATCAAGGAAATCAAGGCTCCTTTCATGTATGATGTGCAACACGGAATTGCTCTGCACGCAGTGCAGGGGAATCGGGCCTCATCTCGCGGCGAAGGGGAAGTCTCATGGTTTTTCTCGAGTTGCGGCGGGAACCTGGGGTATATTCTCGAGTTACGACGGGGATGGCCCTTCCACACACGTGTGTGTTTAGCGACGTCAGGACTCCTGCCTAGTTGCGAGGGACCACTCGGGATTCTCCTCGAGGCTTGGCAGGGCAATTGGGACGCCTCTCCTGCTGAGGCGGGAGACCAAGGGTCCCTTTCTACGTGGCACAGGAATCCTGGGACTCCTATCAAATTTCACGAGGAGTCAGGCATCGTCTCCTTTGGAGGCACTGATCTCCGCGTACCTCTGGAGTTTTCAAAGGATGTGAGGCCTCCGGTCGCGATGAGGTGGGGAACTAGGTCTTTCTCTGTGGTCTCCACAGGGGATTCAGACATCCTTTCGTCTTGGGAGATGCAAGACGAGCCTGCATTCAAGTCACTGCAGGGATATCCGGCCTTATTTCGAGTCAGGGCATCGCGGTGTCCATTCCACTTGAGTCCGCAAACTCAGGGTCCCTCTCACATACCTAGAGCTGAGAGAAGCCTCCTCTTGAGGTGCTTGTGGTAAGGTGGTATTCCTCTGGAGTCGAAGCCATGGACTAACTTCTCATCTCGAGTTGATTTTTGGTCCACGGAGCTCTTTCGTGTTGCTACAGTGACCTACGTTTCCCTCTATCCTTGAAACAGTGTTCTTGGGGTTTCTCTGGAGTGCCATCAAGGAAATCAAGGCTCCTTTCATGTCTGATGTGCAACACGAAATTGCTCTGCACGCAGTGCAGGGGAATCGGGCCTCATCTCGCGGCGAGGGGGAAGTCTCATGGTTTTTCTCGAGTTGCGGCGGGAACCTGGGGTATATTCTCGAGTTACGACGGGGATGGCCCTTCCAGCCACGTGTTTGTTCAGCGACGTCAGGACTCCTGCCTAGTGCGAGGGGAAACTCAGGATTCTCCTCGAGGCTTGGCAGGCCAATTGGGACGCCTCTCCAGCTGAGGCGGGAGACCAAGTGTCCCTTTCCACGTGCCACAGGAATCCTGGGACTCCTATCATGTTTCACAAGGAGTCAGGCATCGTCTCCTTTGGAGGCACTGATCTCCGCGTACCTCTGAAGTTTTCAAAGGATGTGAGGCCTCCGGTCGCCATGAGGTGGGGAATTAGTTCTTTCTCTGGTTTCCACATGGGATTCAGACAACCTTTCGTCGTGGGAGATGCAAGATGAGCCTGCATTCAAGTCACTACAGGGATATACGGCCTTATTTCGAGTCAGGGCATCGCGGTGTCCATTCCACTTGAGGCCGCAAACTCAGGGTCCCTCTCACATACCTAGAGCTGAGAGAAGCCTCCTCTTGAGGTGCTTGTGGTAAGGTGGTATTCCTCTGGAGTCAAAGCCAGGGACTAATCTCTCATCTCGAGTTGATTTTTGGGCCACGGAGCTCTTTCGTGTGGCTACAGTGACCTCAGGATACCTCTAGCCTTGAAACAGTGTTCTTGGGGTTTCTCTGGAGTGCCATCAAGGAAATCAAGGCTCTTTTCATGTGTGATGTGGAACACGGAATTGCTCTGCACGCAGTGCAGGGGAATCGGGCCTCATCTCGCGGCGAGGAGGAAGTCTTATGGTTTTTCTCGAGTTGCGGCGGGAACCTGGGGTATATTCTCGAGTTACGACGGGGACGGCCCTTCCACCCACGTGTTTGTTCAGCGACGTCAGGACTCCTGCCTAGTTGCGAGGGACAACTCGGGATTCTCCTCGAGGCTTGGCAGGGCAATTGGGACGCCTCTCCAGCTGACGCGGGAGACCAAGCGTCACTTTCCACGTGCCACAGGAATCCTGGGACGCCTATCAAGTTTCACGAGGAGTCAGGCATCGTCTCCTTTGGAGGCACTGATCTCCGCGTACCTCTGGAGTTTTCAAAGATGTGAGGCCTCCGGTCGCGATGAGGTGGGGAACTAGGTCTTTCTCTGTGGTCTCCACAAGGGATTCAGACATCCTTTCGTCTTGGGAGATGCAAGACGAGCCTGCATTCAAGTCACTGCAGGGATATCCGGCCTTATTTCGAGTCAGGGCATCGCGGTGTCCATTCCACTTGAGGCCGCAAACTCAGAGTCCCTCTCACATACCTAAAGCTGCGAGAAGGCTCCTCTTGAGGTGCTTGTGGTAAGGTGGTATTCCTCTGGAGTCGAAGCCAGGGACTAACCAATCATCTCGAGTTGATTTTTGGTCCACGGAGCTCTTTCGTGTGGCTACAGTGACCTCAGGTTCCCTCTGGCCTTGAACCAGTGTTCTTGGGGTTTCTCTGGAGTGCCATCAAGGAAATCAAGGCTCCTTTCATGTATGATGTGCAACACGGAATTGCTCTGCACGCAGTGCAGGGGAATCGGGCCTCATCTCGCGGCGAGGGGGAGGTCTTATGGTTTTTCTCGAGTTGCGGCGGGAACCTGGGTTATATTCTCGAGTTACGACGGGGATGGCCCTTCCACCCACGTGTTTGTTCAGCGACGTCAGGACTCCTGCCTAGTTGCGAGGGACCACTCGGGATTCTCCTCGAGGCTTGGCAGGGGAATTGGGACGCCTCGCCAGCTGAGGCGGGAGACCAAGGGTCCCTTTCCACGTGGCACAGGAATCCTGGGACTCCTATCAAATTTCACGAGGAGTCAGGCTTCGTCTCCTTTGGAGGCACTGATCTCCGCGTACCTCTGGAGTTTTCAAAGGATGTGAGGCCTCCGGTCGCGATGAGGTGGGGAACTAGGTCTTTCTCTGTGGTCTCCACAGGGTATTCAGACATCCTTTCGTCTTGGGAGATGCAAGACGAGCCTGCATTCAAGTCACTGCAGGGATATCCGGCCTTATTTCGAGTCAGGGCATCGCGGTGTCCATTCCACTTGAGGCCGCAAACTCAGCACATAGCTAGAGCTGAGAGAAGCCTCCTCTTGAGGTACTTGTGGTAAGGTGGTATTCCTCTGGATTCGAAGCCAGGGACTAACCTCTCATCTCGAGTTGATTGTTGGTCCACGAAGTTCTTTCGTGTTGCTACAGTGACCTGAGGATCCCGCTAGCCTTAAAACAGTGTTCTTGGGGTTTCTCTGGAGTGCCATCAAGGAAATCAAGGCTCCTTTCAGGTGTGATGTGCAACACGGAATTGCTCTGCAGGCAGTGCAGGCGAATAGGGCCTCATCTCGCGGCGAGGGGGAAGTCTCATGGTTTTTCTCGAGTTGCGGCGGGAACCTGGGGTATATTCTCGAGTTACCGCGGGGATGGCCCTTCCACACACGTGTTTGCTCAGGGACGGCAGGACTCCTGCCTAGTTGTGAGGGACAACTCGGGATTCTCCTCGAGGCTTGGCAGGGCAATTGGGACGGCTCTCCAGCTGAGGCGGGAGACCAAGTGTCCCTTTCCACGTGCCACAGGAATCCTGGGACTCCTATCAAGTTTCAAGAGGAGTCAGGCATCGTCTCCTTTGGAGGCACTGATCTCCGCGTACCTCTGGAGTTTTCAAAGGATGTGAGGCCTCCGGTCGCGATGAGGTGGGGAACTAGGTCTTTCTCTGTGGTCTCCACAGGGGATTCAGACATCCTTTCGCCTTGGGAGATGCAAGACGAGCCTGCATTCAAGTCACTGCAGGGATATCCGGCCTTATTTCGAGTCAGGGCATCGCGGTGTCCATTCCACTTGAGGCCGCAAACTCAGGGTCCCTCTCACATACCTAGAGCTGAGAGAAGCCTCCTCTTGAGGTGCTTGTGGTAAGGTGGTATTCCTCTGGAGTCGAAGCCACGGACTAACCTCTCATCTCGAGTTGTTTCTTGGTCCACGGAGCTCTTTCGTGTTGCTACAGTGACCTCAGGTCCCTCTAGCCTTGAAACAGTGTTCTTGGGGTTTCTCTGGAGTGCCATCAAGGAAATTAAGGCTCCTTTCATGTGTGATGTGCAACACGGAATTGCTCTGCACGCAGTGCAGGGGAATCGGGCCTCATCTCGGGGCGAGGGGGAAGTCTCATGGTTTTTCTCGAGTTGCGGCGGGAACCTGGGATATATTCTCGAGTTACGACGGGGATGGCCCTTCCACCCACGTGTTTGTTCAGCGACGTCAGGACTCCTGCCTAGTTGTGAGGGACAACTCGGAATTCTCCTCGAGGCTTGGCAGGGCCATTGGGATGCCCCTCCAGCTGAGGCGGGAGACCAAGAGTCCCTTTCCACGTGCCACAGGAATCCTGGGACTCCTATCAAGTTTCACGAGGAGTCAGGCATCGTCTCCTTTGGAGGCACTGATCTCCGTGTTCCTCTGGAGTTGTCAAAGGACATGAGGCCTCCGGTCGCGATGAGGTGGGAAACTAGGTCTATCTCTGTGGTTTCCACATGGGATTCAGACATCCTTTCATCTTGAGAGATGCAAGACGAGCCTGCATTCAAGTCACTGCAGGGATATCCGGCCTTATTTCGAGTCAGGGCATCGCGGTGTCCATTCCACTTGAGGCCGCAAAATCAGGGTCCCTCTCACATACCTAGAGCTGAGAGAAGCCTCCTCTTGAGGTGCTTGTGGTAAGGTGGTATTCCTCTGGAGTCGAAGGCAGGGACTAACCTCTCATCTCGAGTTGATTTGTGGTCCAAGGAGCTCTTTCGTGTTGCTACAGTCACCTCAGGATCCCTCTAGCCTTGATACAGGGTTCTTGGGGTTTCTCTGGAGTGCCATCAAGGAAATCGAGGCTCCTTTCATGTGTGATGTGCAACACGGAGTTGCTCTGCATGCAGTGCAGGGGAATCGGGCCTCATCTCACGGCGAGGGGGAAGTTTCATGGTTTTCCTCGAGTTGCGGCGGGAACCTGGGGTATATTCTCGAGTTACAACGGGGATGGCCCTTCCACCCATGTGTTTGTTCAGCGACGTCAGGACTCCTGCCTAGTTGCGAGGGACAACTCGGGATTCTCCTCGAGGCTTGGCAGGGCAATTGCGACGCCTCTCCAGCTGAGGCGGGAGACCAAGTGTCCCTTTCCACGTGCCACAGGAATCCTGGGACTCCTATCAAGTTTCACGAGGAGTCAGGCATCGTCTCCTTTGGAGGCTCTCATCTCCGCGTACCTCTGGAGTTTTCAAAGGATGTGAGGCCTCCGGTCGCGATGAGGTGGGGAACTAGGTCTTTCTCTGTGGTCTCCACAGGGGATTCAGACATGCTTTCATCTTGGGAGATGCAAGACTAGCCTGCATTCTAGTCACTGCAGGGATATCCGGCCTTATTTCGAGTCAGGGCATCGCGGTGTCCATTCCACTTGAGGCTGCAATCTCAGGGTCCCTCTCACATACCTAGAGCTGAGAGAAGCCTCCTCTTGAGGTGCTTGTGGTAAGGTGGTATTCCTCTGGAGTCGAAGCCAGGGACTAACCCCTCATCTCGAGTTGATTTTTGGTCCACAGAGCTCTTTCCTGTTGCTACAGAGACCTCAGGATCCCTCAAACCTTGAAACAGAGTTCTTGGGGTTTTTCTGGAGTTCCATCAAGGAAATCAAGGCTCCTTTCATGTGTGATGTGCAACACGGAATTGCTCTGCACGCAGTGTAGGGGAATCGGGCCTCATCTCGCGGCGAGGGGGAAGTCTCATGGTTTTTCTCAAGTTGCGGCGGGAACCTGGGGGTATATTCTCGAGTTACGACGGGGATGGCCCTTCCACCCACGTGTTTGTTCAGCGACGTCAGGACTCCTGCCTAGTTGGGAGGGACAACTCGGGATTCTCCTCGAGGCTTGGCAGGGCAATTGGGACGCCTCTCCAGCTGAGGCGTGAGTCCAAGGGTCCCTTTCCTTGTGCCACAGGAATCCTGGGACTCCTATCAAGTTCCACGAGGAGTCAGGCATCGTCTCCTTTGGAGGCACTGATCTCCGTGTACCTCTGGAGTTTTCAAAGGATGTGAGGCCTCCGGTCGCCATGAGGTGGGGAACTAGGTCTTTCTCTGTGGTCTCCACAGGGGATTCAGACATCCTTTCATGTTGGGAGATGCAAGACGAGCCTGCATTCAAGTCACTGCAGGGATATCCGGCCTTATTTCGAGTCAGGGCATCCCGGTGTCCATTCCACTTGAGCCCGCAAACTCAGGGTCCCTCTCACATACCTAGAGCTGAGAGAAGCCTCCTCTTGAGGTGCTTGTGGTAAGGTGGTATTCCTCTGGAGTCGAAGCCAGGAACTAACCTCTCATCTCGAGTTGATTGTTGGTCCACGGAGTTCTTTCGTGTTGCTACAGTGACCTGAGGATCCCGCTAGACTTAAAACAGTGTTCTTGGGGTTTCTCTGGAGTGCCATCATGAAATCAAGGCTCCTTTCAGGTGTGATGTGCAACACGGAATTGCTCTGCAGGCAGTGCAGGGGAATCGGGCCTCATCTCGCGGCGTGGGGGAAGTCTCATGGTTTTTCTCGAGTTGCGGCGGGAACCTGGGGTATATTCTCGAGTTACCGCGGGGATGGCCCTTCCACACACGTGTTTGCTCAGCGACGGCAGGACTCCTGCCTAGTTGTGAGGGACAACTCGGGATTCTCCTCGAGGCTTGGCAGGGCAATTGGGACGCCTCTCCAGCTGAGGCGGGAGACCAAGTGTCCCTTTCCACGTGCCACAGGAATCCTGGGACTCCTATCAAGTTTCAAGAGGAGTCAGGCATCGTCTCCTTTGGAGGCACTGATCTCTGCATACCTCTGGAGTTTTCAAAAGATGTGAGGCCTCCGGTCGCGATGAGGTGGGGAACTAGGTCTTTCTCTGTGGTCTCCACAGGGGATTCAGACATCCTTTCGCCTTGGGAGATGCAAGACGAGCCTGCATTCAAGTCACTGCAGGGATATCCGGCCTTATTTCGAGTCAGGGCATCGCGGTGTCCATTCCACTTGAGGCCGCAAACTCAGGGTCCCTCTCACATACCTAGAGCTGAGAGAAGCCTCCTCTTGAGGTGCTTGTGGTAAGGTGGTATTCCTCTGGAGTCGAAGCCACGGACTAACCTCTCATCTCGAGTTGTTTCTTGGTCCACGGAGCTCTTTCGTGTTGCTACAGTGACCTCAGGATCCCTCTAGCCTTGAAACAGTGTTCTTGGGGTTTCTCTGGATTGCCATCAAGGAAATTAAGGCTCCTTTCATGTGTGATGTGCAACACGGAATTGCTCTGCACGCAGTGCAGGGGAATCGGGCCTCATCTCGGGGCGAGGGGGAAGTCTCATGGTTTTTCTCGAGTTGCGGCGGGAACCTGGGATATATTCTCGAGTTAGGACGGGGATGGCCCTTCCACCCACGTGTTTGTTCAGCGACGTCAGGACTCCTGCCTAGTTGGGAGGGACAACTCGGGATTCTCCTCGAGGCTTGGCAGGGCAATTGGGACGCCTCTCCAGCTGAGGCGTGAGTCCAAGGGTCCCTTTCCTTGTGCCACAGGAATCCTGGGACTCCTATCAAGTTCCACGAGGAGTCAGGCATCGTCTCCTTTGGAGGCACTGATCTCCGTGTACCTCTGGAGTTTTCAAAGGATGTGAGGCCTCCGGTCGCCATGAGGTGGGGAACTAGGTCTTTCTCTGTGGTCTCCACAGGGGATTCAGACACCCTTTCATGTTGGGAGATGCAAGACGAGCCTGCATTCAAGTCACTGCAGGGATATCCGGCCTTATTTCGAGTCAGGGCATCCCGGTGTCCATTCCACTTGAGCCCGCAAACTCAGGGTCCCTCTCACATACCTAGAGCTGAGAGAAGCCTCCTCTTGAGGTGCTTGTGGTAAGGTGGTATTCCTCTGGAGTCGAAGCCAGGAACTAACCTCTCATCTCGAGTTGATTGTTGGTCCACGGAGTTCTTTCGTGTTGCTACAGTGACCTGAGGATCCCGCTAGACTTAAAACAGTGTTCTTGGGGTTTCTCTGGAGTGCCATCATGAAATCAAGGCTCCTTTCAGGTGTGATGTGCAACACGGAATTGCTCTGCAGGCAGTGCAGGGGAATCGGGCCTCATCTCGCGGCGTGGGGGAAGTCTCATGGTTTTTCTCGAGTTGCGGCGGGAACCTGGGGTATATTCTCGAGTTACCGCGGGGATGGCCCTTCCACACACGTGTTTGCTCAGCGACGGCAGGACTCCTGCCTAGTTGTGAGGGACAACTCGGGATTCTCCTCGAGGCTTGGCAGGGCAATTGGGACGCCTCTCCAGCTGAGGCGGGAGACCAAGTGTCCCTTTCCACGTGCCACAGGAATCCTGGGACTCCTATCAAGTTTCAAGAGGAGTCAGGCATCGTCTCCTTTGGAGGCACTGATCTCTGCATACCTCTGGAGTTTTCAAAAGATGTGAGGCCTCCGGTCGCGATGAGGTGGGGAACTAGGTCTTTCTCTGTGGTCTCCACAGGGGATTCAGACATCCTTTCGCCTTGGGAGATGCAAGACGAGCCTGCATTCAAGTCACTGCAGGGATATCCGGCCTTATTTCGAGTCAGGGCATCGCGGTGTCCATTCCACTTGAGGCCGCAAACTCAGGGTCCCTCTCACATACCTAGAGCTGAGAGAAGCCTCCTCTTGAGGTGCTTGTGGTAAGGTGGTATTCCTCTGGAGTCGAAGCCACGGACTAACCTCTCATCTCGAGTTGTTTCTTGGTCCACGGAGCTCTTTCGTGTTGCTACAGTGACCTCAGGATCCCTCTAGCCTTGAAACAGTGTTCTTGGGGTTTCTCTGGATTGCCATCAAGGAAATTAAGGCTCCTTTCATGTGTGATGTGCAACACGGAATTGCTCTGCACGCAGTGCAGGGGAATCGGGCCTCATCTCGGGGCGAGGGGGAAGTCTCATGGTTTTTCTCGAGTTGCGGCGGGAACCTGGGGTATATTCTCGAGTTACGACGGGGATGGCCCTTCCACCCACGTGTTTGTTCAGCGACGTCAGGACTCCTGCCTAGTTGTGAGGGACAACTCGGAATTCTCCTCGAGGCTTGGCAGGGCCATTGGGATGCCCCTCCAGGTGAGGCGGGAGACCAAGAGTCCCTTTCCACGTGCCACAGGAATCCTGGGACTCCTATCAAGTTTCACGAGGAGTCAGGCATCGTCTCCTTTGGAGGCACTGATCTCCGCGTACCTCTGGAGTTGTCAAAGGATATGAGGCCTCCGGTCGCGATGAGGTGGGAAACTAGGTCTTTCTCTGTGGTCTCCACAGGGGATTCAGACATTCTTTCGTCTTGGGAGATGCAAGACGAGCCTGCATTCAAGTCACTGCAGGGATATCCAGCCTTATTTCGCGTCAGAGCATCACAGTGTCCATTCCACTTGAGGCCGCAAAATCAGGGTCCCTCTCACATACATAGAGCTGAGAGAAGCCTCCTCTTGAGGTGCTTGTGGTAAGGTGGTATTCCTCTCGAGTCGAAGCCAGGGACTAACCTCTCATCTCGAGTTGATTCTTGGTCCAAGGAGCTCTTTCGGGTTGCTACAGTGAACTCACGATCGCTCTAGCCTTGAAACAGTATTCTTGGGGTTTCTCTGGAGTGCCACCAAGGAAATCAAGGCTCGTTTCATGTGTGATTTGCAACACGGATTTGCTCTGCACGCAGTGCAGGGGAATCGGGCCTCATCTCGTGGCGAAGGGGAAGTGTCATGGTTTTTCTCGAGTTGCGACGGGAACCTGGGGTATATTCTCGAGTTACGACGGGGATGGCCCTTCCACCCACGTGTTTGTTCAGCGACATCAGGACTCCTGCCTAGTTGCGAGGGACAACTCGGGATTCTCCTCGAGGCTTGGCAGGGCAATTGGGACGCCTCTCCAGGTGAGGCGGGAGACCAAGGGTCCCTTTCCACGTGCCACAGGAATCCTGGGACTCCTATCAAGTTTCACGAGGAGTCAGGCATCGTCTCCTTTGGAGGCACTCATCTCCGCGTACCTCTGGAGTTTTCAAAGGATGTGAGGCCTCCGGTCGCCATGAGGTGGGGAACTAGGTCTTTCTCTGTGGTCTTCACAGGGGATTCAGACATCCTTTCATCTTGGGAGATGCAAGACGAGCCTACATTCAAGTCACTGCAGGGATATCCGGCCTTATTTCACGTCAGGGCATAGCAGTGTTCATTCCCTTGAGGCTGCAAGTCAGGGTCCCTCTCACATACCTAGAGCTGAGAGAAGCCTCCTCTTGAGGTGCTTGTGGTAAGGTGGTATTCCTCTGGAGTCGAAGCCAGGGACTAACCTCTCATCTCGAGTTGATTTTTGGTCCACGGAGCTCTTTTGTGTTGCTACAGTGACCTCAGGATCCCTCTAGCCTTGATACAGGGTTCTTGGAGTTTCTCTGAAGTGCCATCAAGGAAATCGAGGCTCCTTTCATGTGTGATGTGCAACACGGAGTTGCTCTGCATGCAGTGCAGGGGAATCGGGCCTCATCTCACGGCGAGGGGGAAGTCTCATGGTTTTTCTCGAGTTGCGGCGGGAACCTGGGGTATATTCTCGAGTTACGACGGGGATGGCCCTTCCACCCACGTGTTTGTTCAGCGACGTCAGGACTCCTGCCTAGTTGGGAGGGACAACTCGGGATTCTCCTCGAGGCTTGGCAGGGCAATTGGGACGCCTCTCCAGCTGAGGCGTGAGTCCAAGGGTCCCTTTCCTTGTGCCACAGGAATCCTGGGACTCCTATCAAGTTCCACGAGGAGTCAGGCATCGTCTCCTTTGGAGGCACTGATCTCCGTGTACCTCTGGAGTTTTCAAAGGATGTGAGGCCTCCGGTCGCCATGAGGTGGGGAACTAGGTCTTTCTCTGTGGTCTCCACAGGGGATTCAGACATCCTTTCATGTTGGGAGATGCAAGACGAGCCTGCATTCAAGTCACTGCAGGGATATCCGGCCTTATTTCGAGTCAGGGCATCCCGGTGTCCATTCCACTTGAGCCCGCAAACTCAGGGTCCCTCTCACATACCTAGAGCTGAGAGAAGCCTCCTCTTGAGGTGCTTGTGGTAAGGTGGTATTCCTCTGGAGTCGAAGCCAGGAACTAACCTCTCATCTCGAGTTGATTGTTGGTCCACGGAGTTCTTTCGTGTTGCTACAGTGACCTGAGGATCCCGCTAGACTTAAAACAGTGTTCTTGGGGTTTCTCTGGAGTGCCATCATGAAATCAAGGCTCCTTTCAGGTGTGATGTGCAACACGGAATTGCTCTGCAGGCAGTGCAGGGGAATCGGGCCTCATCTCGCGGCGTGGGGGAAGTCTCATGGTTTTTCTCGAGTTGCGGCGGGAACCTGGGGTATATTCTCGAGTTACCGCGGGGATGGCCCTTCCACACACGTGTTTGCTCAGCGACGGCAGGACTCCTGCCTAGTTGTGAGGGACAACTCGGGATTCTCCTCGAGGCTTGGCAGGGCAATTGGGACGCCTCTCCAGCTGAGGCGGGAGACCAAGTGTCCCTTTCCACGTGCCACAGGAATCCTGGGACTCCTATCAAGTTTCAAGAGGAGTCAGGCATCGTCTCCTTTGGAGGCACTGATCTCTGCATACCTCTGGAGTTTTCAAAAGATGTGAGGCCTCCGGTCGCGATGAGGTGGGGAACTAGGTCTTTCTCTGTGGTCTCCACAGGGGATTCAGACATCCTTTCGCCTTGGGAGATGCAAGACGAGCCTGCATTCAAGTCACTGCAGGGATATCCGGCCTTATTTCGAGTCAGGGCATCGCGGTGTCCATTCCACTTGAGGCCGCAAACTCAGGGTCCCTCTCACATACCTAGAGCTGAGAGAAGCCTCCTCTTGAGGTGCTTGTGGTAAGGTGGTATTCCTCTGGAGTCGAAGCCACGGACTAACCTCTCATCTCGAGTTGTTTCTTGGTCCACGGAGCTCTTTCGTGTTGCTACAGTGACCTCAGGATCCCTCTAGCCTTGAAACAGTGTTCTTGGGGTTTCTCTGGATTGCCATCAAGGAAATTAAGGCTCCTTTCATGTGTGATGTGCAACACGGAATTGCTCTGCACGCAGTGCAGGGGAATCGGGCCTCATCTCGGGGCGAGGGGGAAGTCTCATGGTTTTTCTCGAGTTGCGGCGGGAACCTGGGATATATTCTCGAGTTAGGACGGGGATGGCCCTTCCACCCACGTGTTTGTTCAGCGACGTCAGGACTCCTGCCTAGTTGGGAGGGACAACTCGGGATTCTCCTCGAGGCTTGGCAGGGCAATTGGGACGCCTCTCCAGCTGAGGCGTGAGTCCAAGGGTCCCTTTCCTTGTGCCACAGGAATCCTGGGACTCCTATCAAGTTCCACGAGGAGTCAGGCATCGTCTCCTTTGGAGGCACTGATCTCCGTGTACCTCTGGAGTTTTCAAAGGATGTGAGGCCTCCGGTCGCCATGAGGTGGGGAACTAGGTCTTTCTCTGTGGTCTCCACAGGGGATTCAGACACCCTTTCATGTTGGGAGATGCAAGACGAGCCTGCATTCAAGTCACTGCAGGGATATCCGGCCTTATTTCGAGTCAGGGCATCCCGGTGTCCATTCCACTTGAGCCCGCAAACTCAGGGTCCCTCTCACATACCTAGAGCTGAGAGAAGCCTCCTCTTGAGGTGCTTGTGGTAAGGTGGTATTCCTCTGGAGTCGAAGCCAGGAACTAACCTCTCATCTCGAGTTGATTGTTGGTCCACGGAGTTCTTTCGTGTTGCTACAGTGACCTGAGGATCCCGCTAGACTTAAAACAGTGTTCTTGGGGTTTCTCTGGAGTGCCATCATGAAATCAAGGCTCCTTTCAGGTGTGATGTGCAACACGGAATTGCTCTGCAGGCAGTGCAGGGGAATCGGGCCTCATCTCGCGGCGTGGGGGAAGTCTCATGGTTTTTCTCGAGTTGCGGCGGGAACCTGGGGTATATTCTCGAGTTACCGCGGGGATGGCCCTTCCACACACGTGTTTGCTCAGCGACGGCAGGACTCCTGCCTAGTTGTGAGGGACAACTCGGGATTCTCCTCGAGGCTTGGCAGGGCAATTGGGACGCCTCTCCAGCTGAGGCGGGAGACCAAGTGTCCCTTTCCACGTGCCACAGGAATCCTGGGACTCCTATCAAGTTTCAAGAGGAGTCAGGCATCGTCTCCTTTGGAGGCACTGATCTCTGCATACCTCTGGAGTTTTCAAAAGATGTGAGGCCTCCGGTCGCGATGAGGTGGGGAACTAGGTCTTTCTCTGTGGTCTCCACAGGGGATTCAGACATCCTTTCGCCTTGGGAGATGCAAGACGAGCCTGCATTCAAGTCACTGCAGGGATATCCGGCCTTATTTCGAGTCAGGGCATCGCGGTGTCCATTCCACTTGAGGCCGCAAACTCAGGGTCCCTCTCACATACCTAGAGCTGAGAGAAGCCTCCTCTTGAGGTGCTTGTGGTAAGGTGGTATTCCTCTGGAGTCGAAGCCACGGACTAACCTCTCATCTCGAGTTGTTTCTTGGTCCACGGAGCTCTTTCGTGTTGCTACAGTGACCTCAGGATCCCTCTAGCCTTGAAACAGTGTTCTTGGGGTTTCTCTGGATTGCCATCAAGGAAATTAAGGCTCCTTTCATGTGTGATGTGCAACACGGAATTGCTCTGCACGCAGTGCAGGGGAATCGGGCCTCATCTCGGGGCGAGGGGGAAGTCTCATGGTTTTTCTCGAGTTGCGGCGGGAACCTGGGGTATATTCTCGAGTTACGACGGGGATGGCCCTTCCACCCACGTGTTTGTTCAGCGACGTCAGGACTCCTGCCTAGTTGTGAGGGACAACTCGGAATTCTCCTCGAGGCTTGGCAGGGCCATTGGGATGCCCCTCCAGGTGAGGCGGGAGACCAAGAGTCCCTTTCCACGTGCCACAGGAATCCTGGGACTCCTATCAAGTTTCACGAGGAGTCAGGCATCGTCTCCTTTGGAGGCACTGATCTCCGCGTACCTCTGGAGTTGTCAAAGGATATGAGGCCTCCGGTCGCGATGAGGTGGGAAACTAGGTCTTTCTCTGTGGTCTCCACAGGGGATTCAGACATTCTTTCGTCTTGGGAGATGCAAGACGAGCCTGCATTCAAGTCACTGCAGGGATATCCAGCCTTATTTCGCGTCAGAGCATCACAGTGTCCATTCCACTTGAGGCCGCAAAATCAGGGTCCCTCTCACATACATAGAGCTGAGAGAAGCCTCCTCTTGAGGTGCTTGTGGTAAGGTGGTATTCCTCTCGAGTCGAAGCCAGGGACTAACCTCTCATCTCGAGTTGATTCTTGGTCCAAGGAGCTCTTTCGGGTTGCTACAGTGAACTCACGATCGCTCTAGCCTTGAAACAGTATTCTTGGGGTTTCTCTGGAGTGCCACCAAGGAAATCAAGGCTCGTTTCATGTGTGATTTGCAACACGGATTTGCTCTGCACGCAGTGCAGGGGAATCGGGCCTCATCTCGTGGCGAAGGGGAAGTGTCATGGTTTTTCTCGAGTTGCGACGGGAACCTGGGGTATATTCTCGAGTTACGACGGGGATGGCCCTTCCACCCACGTGTTTGTTCAGCGACATCAGGACTCCTGCCTAGTTGCGAGGGACAACTCGGGATTCTCCTCGAGGCTTGGCAGGGCAATTGGGACGCCTCTCCAGGTGAGGCGGGAGACCAAGGGTCCCTTTCCACGTGCCACAGGAATCCTGGGACTCCTATCAAGTTTCACGAGGAGTCAGGCATCGTCTCCTTTGGAGGCACTCATCTCCGCGTACCTCTGGAGTTTTCAAAGGATGTGAGGCCTCCGGTCGCCATGAGGTGGGGAACTAGGTCTTTCTCTGTGGTCTTCACAGGGGATTCAGACATCCTTTCATCTTGGGAGATGCAAGACGAGCCTACATTCAAGTCACTGCAGGGATATCCGGCCTTATTTCACGTCAGGGCATAGCAGTGTTCATTCCCTTGAGGCTGCAAGTCAGGGTCCCTCTCACATACCTAGAGCTGAGAGAAGCCTCCTCTTGAGGTGCTTGTGGTAAGGTGGTATTCCTCTGGAGTCGAAGCCAGGGACTAACCTCTCATCTCGAGTTGATTTTTGGTCCACGGAGCTCTTTTGTGTTGCTACAGTGACCTCAGGATCCCTCTAGCCTTGATACAGGGTTCTTGGAGTTTCTCTGAAGTGCCATCAAGGAAATCGAGGCTCCTTTCATGTGTGATGTGCAACACGGAGTTGCTCTGCATGCAGTGCAGGGGAATCGGGCCTCATCTCACGGCGAGGGGGAAGTCTCATGGTTTTTCTCGAGTTGCGGCGGGAACCTGGGGTATATTCTCGAGTTACGACGGGGATGGCCCTTCCACCCACGTGTTTGTTCAGCGACGTCAGGACTCCTGCCTAGTTGCGAGGGACAACTCGGGATTCTCCTCGAGGCTTGGCAGGGCAATTGGGACGCCTCTCCAGCTGAGGCGGGAGACCAAGGGTCCCTTTCCACGTGCCACAGGAATCCTGGGACTCCTATCAAGTTTCACGAGGAGTCAGGCATCGTCTCCTTTGGAGGCACTCATCTCCGCGTACCTCTGGAGTTTTCAAAGGATGTGAGGCCTCCGGTCGCGATGAGGTGGGGAACTAGGTCTTTCTCTGTGGTCTCCACAGGGGATTCAGACATGCTTTCGTCTTGGGAGATGCAAGACTAGCCTGCATTCTAGTCACTGCAGGGATATCCGGCCTTATTTCGAGTCAGGGCATAGCGGTGTCCATTCCACTTGAGGCTGCAATCTCAGGGTCCCTCTCACATACCTAGAGCTGAGAGAAGCCTCCTCTTGAGGTGCTTGTGGTAAGGTGGTATTCCTCTGGAGTCGAAGCCAGGGACTAACCCCTCATCTCGAGTTGATTTTTGGTCCACAGAGCTCTTTCCTGTTGCTACAGTGACCTCAGGATCCCTCAAACCTTGAAACAGAGTTCTTGGGGTTTTTCTGGAGTTCCATCAAGGAAATCAAGGCTCCTTTCATGTGTGATGTGCAACACGGAATTGCTCTGCACGCAGTGTAGGGGAATCGGGCCTCATCTCGCGGCGAGGGGGAAGTCTCATGGTTTTTCTCGAGTTGCGGCGGGAACCTGGGGTATATTCTCGAGTTACGACGGGGATGGCCCTTGCACCCACGTGTTTGTTCAGCGACGTCAGGACTCCTGCCTAGTTGCGAGCGACAACTCGGGATTCTCCTCGAGGCTTGGCAGGGCAATTGGGACGCCTCTCCAGCTGAGGCGTGAGTCCAAGGGTCCCTTTCCATGTGCCACAGGAATCCTGGAACTCCTATCAAGTTCCACGAGGAGTCAGGCATCGTCTCCTTTGGAGGCACTGATCTCCGCGTACCTCTGGAGTTTTCAAAGGATGTGAGGCCTCCGGTCGCCATGAGGTGGGGAACTAGGTCTTTCTCTGTGGTCTCGACAGGGGAATCAGACATCCTTTCATCTTGGGAGATGCAAGACGAGCCTGCATTCAAGTCACTGCAGGGATATCCAGCCTTATTTCACGTCAGGGCATTGTGGTGTCCATTCCAATTGAGGCCGCAAAATCAGGGTCCCTCTCACATACCTAGAGCTGAGAGAAGCCTCCTCTTGAGGTGCTTGTGGTAAGGTGGTATTCCTCTGGAGTCGAAGCCAGGGACTAACCTCTCATCTCGAGTTGATTTGTGATCCAAGGAGCTCTTTCGTGTTGCTACAGTGACCTCAGGATCCCTCTAGCCTTGAAACAGTGTTCTTGGGGTTTCTCTGGCGTGCCATCAAGGAAATCAACGCTCCTTTCATGTGTTATGTGCAACACGGTGTTGCTCTGCACGCAGTGCAGGGGAATCGGGCCTCATCTCGCGGCGAGGGGGAAGTCTCATGGTTTTTCTCGAGTTGCGGCGGGAACCTGGGGTATATTCTCGAGTTACAACGGGGATGGCCTTTCCAGCCACGTGTTTGTTCAGCGACGTCAGGACTCCTGCCTAGTTGCGAGGGACAACTCGGGATTCTCCTCGAGGCTTGGCAGGGCAATTGGGACGCCTCTCCAGCTGAAGCGGGAGACCAAGGGTCCCTTTCCACGTGCCACAGGAATCCTGGGACTCCTTTGAAGTTTCACGAGGAGTCAGGCATCCTCCCCTTTGGAGGCACTGATCTCCGCGTACCTCTGGAGTTTTCAAAGGATGTGAGGCCTCCGGTCGCGATGAGGTGGGGAACTAGGTCTTTCTCTGTGGTCTCCACAGGGGATTCAGACATCCTTTCGTCTTGGGAGATGCAAGACGAGCCTGCATTCAAGTCACTGCAGGGATATCCGGCCTTATTTCGAGTCAGGGCATCACGGTGTCCATTCCACTTGAGGCCGCAAACTCAGGGTCCCTCTCACATACCTAGAGCTGAGAGAAGCCTCCTCTTGAGGTACTTGTGGTAAGGTGGTATTCCTCTGGAGTCGAAGCCAGGGACTAACTTCTCATCTCGAGTTGATTTTTGGTCCACGGAGCTCTTTCGTGTTGCTACAGTGACCTAAGTTTCCCTCTAGCCTTGAAACAGTGTTCTTGGGGTTTCTCTGGAGTGCCATCAAGGAAATCAAGGCTCCTTTCATGTCTGATGTGCAACACGGAATTGCTCTGCACGCAGTGCAGGGGAATCGGGCCTCATCTCGCGGCGAGGGGGAAGTCTCATGGTTTTTCTCGAGTTGCGGCGGGAACCTGGGGTATATTCTCGAGTTACGACGGGGATGGCCCTTCCACTCACGTGTTTGTTCAGCGATGTCAGGACTCCTGCCTAGTTGCGAGGGACAACTCGGGATTCTCCTCGAGGCTTGGCAGGGCAATTGGGACGCCTCTCCAGCTGAGGCGGGAGACCAAGGGTCCCTTACCACGTGCCACAGGAATCCTGGGACTCCTATCAAGTTTCACGAGGAGTCAGGCATCGTCTCCTTTGAAGGCACTGATCTCCGCGTACCTCTGGAGATTTCAAAGGATGTGAGGCCTCCGGTCGCGATGAGGTGGGGAACTAGGTCTTTCTCTGTGGTCTCCACAGGGGATTCAGACATCCTTTCATCTTGGGAGATGCAAGACGAGCCTGCATTCAAGTCACTGCAGGGATATCTGGCCTTATTTCGCGTCAGGGCATCGCGGTGTCCATTCCACTTGAGGCCGCAAACTCAGGGTCCCTCTCACATAGCTAGAGCTGAGAGAAGCCTCCTCTTGAGGTGCTTGTGGTAAGGTGGTATTCCTCTAGAGTCGAACCCAGGGACAAACCTCTCATCTCAAGTTGATTTTTGGTCCACAGAGCACTTTCGTGTTGCTACAGTGACCTCAGGATACCTCCAGCCTTAAAACAGTGTTCTTGGGGTTTCTCGGGAGTGCCATCAATGAAATCAAGGCTCCTTTCATGTGTGATGTGCAACACGGAATTGCTCTGCACGCAGTGCAGGGGAATCGGGCCTCATCTCTCGGCGAGGGGGAAGTCTCATGGTTTTTCTCGAGTTGCGGCGGGAACCTGGGGTATATTCTCGAGTTACGACGGGGATGGCCCTTCCAGCCACGTGTTTGTTCAGCGACGTCAGGACTCCTGCCTAGTTGCGAGGGACAACTCGGGATTCTCCTCGAGGCTTGGCAGGGCAATTGGGACGACTCTCCAGCTGAGGCGGGAGACCAAGTGTCCCTTTCCACGTGCCACAGGAATCCTGGGACTCCTATCAAGTTTCACGAGGAGTCAGGCATCGTCTACTTTGGAGACACTGATCACCACGTACCTCTGGAGTTTTCAAAGGATGTGAGGCCTCCGGTCGCGATGAGGTGGGGAACTAGGTCTTTCTCTGTGGTCTCCACAGGGGATTCAGACATCCTTTCGTCTTGGGAGATGCAAGATGAGCCTGCATTCAAGTCACTGCAGGGATATCCGGCCTTATTTCGAGTCAGGGCATCGCGGTGTCCATTCCACTTGAGGCCGCAAAATCAGGGTCCCTCTCACATAGCTAGAGCTGAGAGAAGCCTCCTCTTGAGGTGCTTGTGGTAAGGTGGTATTCCTCTGGAGTCGAAGCCAGGGACTAACCTCTCATCTCGAGTTGATTTTTGGTCCACGGAGCTCTTTCGTGTTGCTACAGTGACCTTAGGATCCCTCTATCCTTGAAACAGTGTTCTTGGGGTTTCTCTGCAGTGCCATCAAGGAAATCAAGGCTCCTTTCATGTGTGATGTGCAACACGGAATTGCTCTGCACGCAGTGCAGGGGAATCGGGCCTCATCTCGCGGCGAGGGGGAAGTCTCATGGTTTTTCTCCAGTTGCGGCGGGAACCTGGGGTATATTCTCGAGTTACGACGGGGATGGCCCTTCCGCCCACGTGTTTGTTCAGCGACGTCAGGACTCCTGCCTAGTTGCGAGGGACAACTCGAGATTCTCCTCGAGGCTTGGCAGGGCAATTGGGACGCCTCTCCAGCTGAGGCGGGAGACCAAGCGTCCCTTTCCACGTGCCACAGGAATCCTGGGACTCCTATCAAGTTTCACGAGGAGTCAGGCATCGTCTCCTTTGGAGGCACTGATCTCCGCGTACCTCTGGAGTTTTCAAAGGATGTGAGGCCTCCGGTCGCGATGAGGTGGGGAACTAGGTCTTTCTCTGTGGTCTCCACAGGGGATTCAGACATCCTTTCGTCTTGGGAGATGCAAGACGAGCCTGCATTCTAGTCACTGCAGGGATATCCGGCCTTATTTCGAGTCAGGGCATAGCGGTGTCCATTCCATTTGAGGCTGCAGTCTCGGGTCCCTCTCACATACCTAGAGCTGAGAGAAGCCTCCTCTTGAGGTGCTTGTGGTAAGGTCGTATTCCTCTGGAGTCGAAGCCAGGGACTAACCTCTCATCTCGAGTTGATTTTTGGTCCACGGAGCTCTATCGTGTTGCTACAGTGACCTTAGGATCCCTCTATCCTTGAAACAGTGTTCTTGGGGTTTCTCTGCAGTGCCATCAAGGAAATCAAGGCTCCTTTCATGTGTGATGTGCAACACGGAATTGCTCTGCACGCAGTGCAGGGGAATCGGGCCTCATCTCGCGGCGAGGGGGAAGTCTCATGGTTTTTCTCGAGTTGCGGCGGGAACCTGGGGTATATACTCGAGTTATGACGGGGATGGCCCTTCCACCCACGTCTTTGTTCAGCCACGTCAGGACTCCTGCCTAGTTGCGAGGGACAACTCGGGATTCTCCTCGAGGCTTGGCAGGGCAATTGGGACGCCTCTCCAGTTGAGGCGGGAGACCAAGCGTCCCTTTCCGCGTGCCACAGGAATCCTGGGACGCCTATCAAGTTTAACGAGTCAGGCATCGTCTCCTTTGGAGGCACTGATCTCCGCGTACCTCTGGAGTTTTGAAAGGATGTGAGGCCTTCGGTCGCGATGAGGTGGGGAACTAGGTCTTTCTCTGTGGTCTGCACAGGGGATTCAGACAACCATTCGTCGTGGGAGATGCAAGATGAGCCTGCATTCAAGTCACTACAGGGATATCCGGCCTTATTTCGAGTCAGGGCATCGCGGTGGCCATTCCACTTGAGGCCGCAAACTCAGGGTCCCTCTCACATACCTAGAGCTGAGAGAAGCCTCCTCTTGAGGTGCTTGTGGTAAGGTGGTATTCCTCTGGAGTCAAAGCCAGGGACTAATCTCTCATCTCGAGTTGATTCTTGGTCCACGGAGCTCTTTCGTGTGGCTACAGTGACCTCAGGATCCCTCTAGCCTTGAAACAGTGTTCTTGGGGTTTCTCTGGAGTGCCATCAAGGAAATCAAGGCTTTTTTCATGTGTGATGTGCAACACGGAATTGCTCTGCACGCAGTGCAGGGGAATCGGGCTTCATCTCGCGGCGAGGGGGAAGTCTCATGGTTTTTCTCGAGTTGCGGCGGGAACCTGGGGTATATTCTCGAGTTACGACGGGGATGGCCCTTCCACACACGTGTTTGTTCAGCGACGTCAGGACTCCTGCCTAGTTGCGAGGGACAACTCGGGATTCTCCTCGAGGCTTGGCAGGGCAATTGGGACGCCTCTCCAGCTGAGGCGGGAGACCAAGTGTCCCTTTCCACGTGCCACAGGAATCCTGGGACTCCTATCAAGTTTCACGAGGAGTCAGGCATCGTCTCCTTTGGAGGCACTGATCTCCGCGTACCTCTGGAGTTTTCAAAGGATGTGAGGCCTCCGGTCGCGATGAGGTGGGGAACTAGGTCTTTCTCTGTGGTCTCCACACGGGATTCAGACATCCTTTCGTCTTGGGAGTTGCAAGACAAGCCTGCATTCAAGTCACTGCAGGGATATCCGGGCTTATTTCGAGTCAGGGCATCGCGGTGTCCATTCCACTTGAGGCCGCAAACTCAGGGTCCCTCTTACATACCTAGAGCTGAGAGAAGCCTCCTCTTGAGGTGCTTGTGGTAAGGTGGTATTCCTCTGGAGTCGAAGCCAGGGACTAACCTCTCATCTCGAGTTGATTTTTGGTCCACGGAGCTCTTTCGTGTTGCTACAGTGACCTTAGGATCCCTCTAGCCTTGAAACAGTGTTCTTGGGGTTTCTCTGGAGTGCGACCAAGGAAATCAAGGCTCCTTTCATGTGTGATGTGCAAGACGGAATTGCTCTGCACGCAGGGCAGGGGAATCAGGCCTCATCTCGCGGCGAGGGGGAAGTCTCATGGTTTTTCTCGAGTTGCGGCGGGAACCTGGGGTATATTCTCGAGTTACGACGGGGATGGCCCTTCCACCCACGTCTTTGTTCAGCCACGTCAGGACTCCTGCCTAGTTGCGAGGGACAACTCGGGATTCTCCTCGAGGCTTGGCAGGGCAATTGGGACGCCTCTCCAGCTGACGCGGGAGACCAAGCGTCCCTTTCCACGTTCCACAGGAATCCTGGGATGCCTATCAAGTTTAACGAGTCAGGCATCGTCTCCTTTGGAGGCACTGATCTCCGCGTACCTCTGGAGTTTTCAAAGGATGTGAGGCCTCCGGTCGCGATGAGGTGGGGAACTAGGTCTTTCTCTGTGGTCTCCACAGGGGATTCAGACATCCTTTTGTCTTGGGAGATGCAAGACAAGCCTGCATTCAAGTCACTGCAGGGATATCCGGCCTTATTTCGAGTCAGGGCATCGCGGTGTCCATTCCACTTGAGCCCGCAAACTCAGAGTCCCTCTCACATACCTAGAGCTGAGAGAAGACTCCTCTTGAGGTGCTTGTGGTAAGGTGGTATTCCTCTGGAGTCGAAGCCAGGGACTAACCTCTCATCTCGAGTTGATTTTTGGTCCACGGAGCTCTTTCGTGTTGCTACAGTGACCTCAGGATCCCTCTAGCCATGAAACAGTGTTCTTGGGGTTTCTCTGGAGTGCCATCAAGGAAATCAAGGCTCTTTTCATGTGTGATGTGAAACACGGAATTGCTCTGCACGCAGTGCAGGGGAATCGGGCCTCATCTCGCGGCGTGGGGGAAGTCTCATGGTTTTTCTCGAGTTGCGGCGGGAACCTGGCGTATATTCTCGAGTTACGACGGGGATGGCCCTTCCACCCACGTATTTGTTCAGCGTCGTCAGGACTTCTGCCTAGTTGCGAGGGACAACTCGGGATTCTCCTCGAGGCTTGGCAGGGCAATTGGGACGCCTCTCCAGCTGAGGCGGGAGACCAAGGGTCCCTTTCCACGTGCCACAGGAATCCTGGGACTCCTATCAAGTTTCATCTGGAGTCAGGCATCGTCTCCTTTGGAGGCACTGATCTCCGCGTACCTCTGGAGTTTTCAAAGGATATGAGGCCTCCGGTCGCGATGAGGTGGGGAACTAGGTCTTTCTCTGTGGTCTCCACAGGGGATTCAGACATCCTTTCGTCTTGGAAGATGCAAGACAAGCCTGCATTCAAGTCACTACAGGGATATCCGGCCTTATTTCGAGTCAGGGCATCGCGGTGGCCATTCCACTTGAGGCCGCAAACTCAGGGTCCCTCTCACATACCTAGAGCTGAGAGAAGCCTCCTCTTGAGGTGCTTGTGGTAAGGTGGTATTCCACTGGAGTCAAAGCCAGGGACTAATCTCTCATCTCGAGTTGATTCTTGGTCCACGGAGCTCTTTCGTGTGGCTACAGTGACCTCAGGATCCCTCTAGCCTTGAAACAGTGTTCTTGGGGTTTCTCTGGAGTGCCATCAAGGAAATCAAGGCTTTTTTCATGTGTGATGCGCAACACGGAATTGCTCTGCACGCAGTGGAGGGGAATCGGGCTTCATCTCGCGGCGAGGGGGAAGTCTCATGGTTTTTCTCGACTTGCGGCGGGAACCTGGGGTATATTCTCGAGTTTCGACGGGGATGGCCCTTCCACCCACGTGTTTGTTCAGCGACGTCAGGACTCCTGCCTAGTTGCGAGGGACAACTCGGGATTCTCCTCGAGGCTTGGCAGGGCAATTGGGACGCCTCTCCAGCTGAGGCGGGAGACCAAGGGTCCCTTTCCACGTGCCACAGGAATCCTGGGACTCCTATCAAGTTTCACGAGGAGTCAGGCATCGTCTGCTTTGGAGGCACTGATCTCCGCGTACCTCTGGAGTTTTCAAAGGATGTGAGGCCTCCGGTCGCGATGAGGTGGGGAACTAGGTCTTTCTCTGTGGTCTCCACAGGGGATTCAGACATCCTTTCGTCTTGGGAGATGCAAGACAAGCCTGCATTCAAGTCACTGCAGGGATATCCGGCCTTATTTCGAGTCAGGGCATCGCGGTGTCCTTTCCACTTGTGGCCGCAAACTCAGAGTCCCTCTCACATACCTAGAGCTGAGAGAAGCCTCCTCTTGAGGTGCTTGTGGTAAGGTGGTATTCCTCTGGAGCCGAAGCCAGGGACTAACCTCTCATCTCGAGTTGACTTGTGGTCCACGGAGCTCTTTCGTGTTGCTACAGTGACCTCAGGATCCCTCTAGCCTTGAAACAGTGTTCTTGGGGTTTCTCTGGAGTGCCATCAAGGAAATCAAGGCTCCTTTCATGTGTGATGTGCAACACGGAATTGCTCTGCACGCAGTGCAGGGGAATCGGACTTCGTATCGCGGCGAGGGGGAAGTCTCACGGTTTTTCTCGAATTGCGGCGGGAACCTGGGGTATATTCTCGAGTTATGACGGGGATGGCCCTTCCAACCACGTGTTTGTTCAGCGACGTCAGGACTCCTTCCTAGTTGCGAGGGACAACTCGGGATTCTCCTCGAGGCTTGGCAGGGCAATTGGGACGCCTCTCCAGCTGAGGCGTGAGTCCAAGGGTCCCTTTCCACGTGCCACAGGAATCCTGGGACTCCTATCAAGTTTCACGAGGAGTCAGGCATCGTCTCCTTTGGAGGCACTGATCTCCGCGTACCTGTGAAGTTTTCAAAGGATGTGAGGCCTACGGTCGCGATGAGGTGGGGAACTAGGTCTTTCTCTGTGGTCTCCACAGGGGATTCAGACATCCTTTCGTCTTGGGAGATGCAAGACGAGCCTGCATTCAAGTCACTGCAGGGATATCCGGCCTTATTTCGAGACAGGGAATCGTGGTGTCCATTCCACTTGAGGCCGCAAAACCAGGGTCCTTCTCACATACATAGAGCTGAGAGAAGCCTCCTCTTGAGGTGCTTGTGGTAAGGTGGTATTCCTCTGGAGTCGAAGCAAGAGACTAACCTCTCATCTCGAGTTGATTCTTGGTCCACGGTGCTCTTTCGTGTTGCTACAGTGACCTCAGGATCCCTCTAGCCTTGAAACAGTGTTCTTCGGGTTTCTCTGGAGTGCCATCAAGGAAATTAAGGCTCCTTTCATGTGTGATGTGCAACACGGAATTGCTCTGCACGCAGTGCAGGGGAATAGGGCCTCATCTCGCGGCGAGGGGGAAGTCTCATGGTTTTTCTCGAGTTGCGGCGGGAACCTGATGTATACTCTCGAGTTACGACGGGGATGGCCCTTCCACCCACGTGTTTGTTCAGCGACGTCAGGACTCCTGCCTATTGCGAGGGACAACTCGGGATTCTCCTCGAGGCTTGGCAGGGCCATTGGGACGCCTCTCCAGCTGAGGCGGGAGACCAAAGTCCCTTTCCACGTGCCACAGGAATCCTGGGACTCCTATCAAGTTTCACGAGGAGTCAGGCATCGTCTCAGTTGGAGGCACTGATTTCCGCATACCTCTGGAGTTGTCAAAGGATGTGAGGCCTCCGGTCGCGATGAGGTGGGGAATTAGGTCTTTCTCTGTGGTCTACACAGGTGATTCAGACATCCTTTCTTCTTGGGAGATGCAAGACGAGCCTGCATTCAAGTCACTGCAGGGATATCCAGCCTTATATCGAGTCAGGGCATTGCAGTGTACATTCCACTTGAGGCCCCAAACTCAGGGTCCCTCTCACATACCTAGAGCTGATAGAAGCCTCCTCTTGTGGTGCTTGTGGTAAGGTGGTAATCCTCTGGAGTCGAAGCCAGGGACTATCCTCTCATCTCGAGTTGATTTGTGGTCCACGAAGCTCTTTTGTGTTGCTACAGTGACCTCAGGATCCCTCTAGCCTTGAAACAGTGTTCTTGGGGTTTCTCTGGAGTGCCACCAAGGAAATCAAGGCTCCTTTCATGTCTGATGTGCAACACGGAATTTCTCTGCACGCAGTGCAGGGGAATCGGGCCTCATCTCGCGGCGAGGGAAAAGTCTCATGGTTTTTCTCGAGTTGCGGCGGGAACCTGATGTATACTCTCGAGTTACGACGGGGATGGCCCTTCCACCCACGTGTTTGTTCAGCGACGTCAGGACTCCTGCCTAGTTGCGAGGGACAACTCGGGATTCTCCTCGAGGCTTGGCAGGGCCATTGGGACGCCTCTCCAGCTGAGGCGAGAGACCAAAGGTCCCTTTCCACGTGCCACAGGAATCCTGGGACTCCTATCAAGTTTCACGAGGAGTCAGGCATCGTCTCTGTTGGAGGCACTGATCTCCGCGTACCTCTGGAGTTGTCAAAGGATATTAGGCCTCCGGTCGCGATGAGGTGGGGAATTAGGTCTTTCTCTGTGGTCTCAACAGGGGATTCAGACATCCTTTCATCTTGGGAGATGCAAGACGAGCCTGCATTCAAGTCACTGCAGGGATATCCGGCCTTATTTCGAGTCAGGGCATCGCGGTGTCCATTCCACTTGAGGCCACAAACTCAGGGTCCCTCTCACATACCTAGAGCTGAGAGAAGCCTCCTCTTGAGGTGCTTGTGGTAAGGTTCTATTCCTCTGGAGTCGAAGTCAGGGACTAACCTCTCATCTCGAGTTGATTTTTGGTCCACGGAGCTCTTTTCTGTTGCTACAGTGACCTCAGGTTCCCTCTAGCCTTGAACCAGTGTTCTTGGGGTTTCTCTGGAGGGCCATCAAGGAAATCAAGGCTCCATTCATATGTGATGTGCAACACGGAATTGCTCTGCACGCAGTGCAGGATATCAGGCCTCATTTTGCGGCGACGGGGAAGTCTCATGGATTTTCTCGAGTTGCGGTGGGAACCTGGGGTATATTCTGAGGTTATGACGTGGATGACCCTTCCACCCACGTGTTTGTTCAGCGTCGTCAGGACTCCTGCCTAGTTGCGAGGGACAACTCGGGATTCTCCTCGAGGCTTGGCAGGGCAATAGGGACGCCTCTCCATCTGGGGCTGTAGACCAAGGGTCCCTTTCCACGTGCCACAGGAATCCTGGGACTCCTATCAAGTTTCACGAGGAGTCAGGCATCGTCTCCTTTGAAGGCACTGATCTCCGCGTACCTCTGGAGTTTTCAAAGGTTGTGAGGCCTCCGGTCGCGATGAGGTGGGGAACTAGGTCTTTCTCTGTGGTCTCCACAGGGGATTCAGACATCCTTTCATCTTCGGAGATGCAAGACGAGCCTGCATTCAAGTCACTGCAGGGATATCCGGCCTTATTTCGAGTCAGGGCATCGCGGTGTCCATTCCACTTGAGGCCACAAACTCAGGGTCCCTCTCACATACCTAGAGCTGAGAGAAGCCTCCTCTTGAGGTGCTTGTGGTAAGGTTCTATTCCTCTGGAGTCGAAGTCAGGGACTAACCTCTCATCTCGAGTTGATTTTTGGTCCACGGAGCTCTTTTCTGTTGCTACAGTGACCTCAGGTTCCCTCTAGCCTTGAACCAGTGTTCTTGGGGTTTCTCTGGAGGGCCATCAAGGAAATCAAGGCTCCATTCATATGTGATGTGCAACACGGAATTGCTCTGCACGCAGTGCAGGATATCAGGCCTCATTTTGCGGCGACGGGGAAGTCTCATGGATTTTCTCGAGTTGCGGTGGGAACCTGGGGTATATTCTGAGGTTATGACGTGGATGACCCTTCCACCCACGTGTTTGTTCAGCGTCGTCAGGACTCCTGCCTAGTTGCGAGGGACAACTCGGGATTCTCCTCGAGGCTTGGCAGGGCAATAGGGACGCCTCTCCATCTGGGGCTGTAGACCAAGTGTCCCTTTCCACGTGCCATAGGAATCCTGGGACTCCTATCAAGTTTCACGAGGAGTCAGGCATCGTCTCCTTTGAAGGCACTGATCTCCGCGTACCTCTGGAGTTTTCAAAGGTTGTGAGGCCTCCGGTCGCGATGAGGTGGGGAACTAGGTCTTTCTCTGTGGTCTCCACAGGGGATTCAGACATCCTTTCATCTTCGGAGATGCAAGACGAGCCTGCATTCAAGTCACTGCAGGGATATCCGGCCTTATTTCGAGTCAGGGCATCGCGGTGTCCATTCCACTTGAGGCCGCAAACTCAGGGTCCCTCTCACATACCTAGAGATGAGAGAAGCCTCCTCTTGAGGTGCTTGTGGTAAGGTGGTAATCCTCTAGAGTCGAAGCCAGGGACTAACCTCTCATCTCGAGTTGATTTTTGGTCCACGGAGCTCTTTCGTGTTGCTACAGTGACCTCAGGATCCCTCCAGCCTTGAAACAGTGTTCTTGGGGTTTCTCTGGAGTGCCATCAAGGAAATCAAGGCTCTTTTCATGTGTGATGTGCAACACGGAATTGCTCTGCACGCAGTGCATGGGAATCGGGCCTCATCTCGCGGCGAGGGGGAAGTCTCATGGTTTTTCTCGAGTTGCGGCGGGAACCTGGGGTATATTCTCGAGTTAAGACGGGGATGGCCCTTCCACCCACGTGTTTCTTCAGCGACGTCAGGACTCCTGCCTAGTTGTGAGGGACAACTCGAGATTCTCCTCGAGGCTTGGCAGGGCAATTGGGATGCCTCTCCAGCTGAGGCGGGAGACCAAGCGTCCCTTTCCGCGTGCCACAGGAATCCTGGGACGCCTATCAAGTTTAACGAGTCAGGCATCGTCTCCTTTGGAGGCACTGATCTCCGCGTCCCTCTGGAGTTTTGAAAGGATGTGAGGCCTTCGGTCGCGATGAGGTGGGGAACTAGGTCTTTCTCTGTGGTCTGCACAGGGGATTCAGACAACCATTCGTCGTGGGAGATGCAAGATGAGCCTGCATTCAAGTCACTACAGGGATATCCGGCCTTATTTCGAGTCAGGGCATCGCGGTGGCCATTCCACTTGAGGCCGCAAACTCAGGGTCCCTCTCACATACCTAGAGCTGAGAGAAGCCTCCTCTTGAGGTGCTTGTGGTAAGGTGGTATTCCTCTGGAGTCAAAGCCAGGGACTAATCTCTCATCTCGAGTTGATTCTTGGTCCACGGAGCTGTTTCGTGTTGCTACAGTGACCTCAGGATCCCTCTAGCCTTGAAACAGTGTTCTTGGGGTTTCTCTGGAGTGCCATCAAGGAAATCAAGGCTTTTTTCATGTGTGATGCGCAACACGGAATTGCTCTGCACGCAGTGCAGGGGAATCAGGCTTCATCTCGCGGCGAGGGGGAAGTCTCATGGTTTTTCTCGAGTTGCGGCGGGAACCTGGGGTATATTCTCGAGTTACGACGGGGATGGCCCTTCCACACACGTGTTTGTTCAGCGACGTCAGGACTCCTGCCTAGTTGCGAGGGACAACTCGGGATTCTCCTCGAGGCTTGGCAGGGCAATTGGGACGCCTCTCCAGCTGAGGCGGGAGACCAAGTGTCCCTTTCCACGTGCCACAGGAATCCTGGGACTCCTATCAAGTTTCACGAGGAGTCAGGCATCGTCTCCTTTGGAGGCACTGATCTCCGCGTACCTCTGGAGTTTTCAAAGGATGTGAGGCCTCCGGTCGCGATGAGGTGGGGAACTAGGTCTTTCTCTGTGGTCTCCACACGGGATTCAGACATCCTTTCGTCTTGGGAGTTGCAAGACAAGCCTGCATTCAAGTCACTGCAGGGATATCTGGGCTTATTTCGAGTCAGGGCATCGCGGTGTCCATTCCACTTGAGGCCGCAAACTCAGGGTCCCTCTTACATACCTAGAGCTGAGAGAAGCCTCCTCTTGAGGTGCTTGTGGTAAGGTGGTATTCCTCTGGAGTCGAAGCCAGGGACTAACCTCTCATCTCGAGTTGATTTTTGGTCCACGGAGCTCTTTCGTGTTGCTACAGTGACCTTAGGATCCCTCTAGCCTTGAAACAGTGTTCTTGGGGTTTCTCTGGAGTGCGACCAAGGAAATCAAGGCTCCTTTCATGTGTGATGTGCAAGACGGAATTGCTCTGCACGCAGGGCAGGGGAATCAGGCCTCATCTCGCGGCGAGGGGGAAGTCTCATGGTTTTTCTCGAGTTGCGGCGGGAACCTGGGGTATATTCTCGAGTTACGACGGGGATGGCCCTTCCACCCACGTCTTTGTTCAGCCACGTCAGGACTCCTGCCTAGTTGCGAGGGACAACTCGGGATTCTCCTCGAGGCTTGGCAGGGCAATTGGGACGCCTCTCCAGCTGACGCGGAAGACCAAGCGTCCCTTTCCACGTTCCACAGGAATCCTGGGATGCCTATCAAGTTTAACGAGTCAGGCATCGTCTCCTTTGGAGGCACTGATCTCCGCGTACCTCTGGAGTTTTCAAAGGATGTGAGGCCTCCGGTCGCGATGAGGTGGGGAACTAGGTCTTTCTCTGTGGTCTCCACAGGGGATTCAGACATCCTTTTGTCTTGGGAGATGCAAGACAAGCCTGCATTCAAGTCACTGCAGGGATATCCGGCCTTATTTCGAGTCAGGGCATCGCGGTGTCCATTCCACTTGAGCCCGCAAACTCAGAGCCCCTCTCACATACCTAGAGCTGAGAGAAGCCTCCTCTTGAGGTGCTTGTGGTAAGGTGGTATTCCTCTGGAGTCGAAGCCAGAGACTAACCTCTCATCTCGAGTTGATTTTTGGTCCACGGAGCTCTTTCGTGTTGCTACAGTGACCTCAGGATCCCTCTAGCCATGAAACAGTGTTCTTGGGGTTTCTCTGGAGTGCCATCAAGGAAATCAAGGCTCTTTTCATGTGTGATGTGCAACACGGAATTGCTCTGCACGCAGTGCAGGGGAATCGGGCCTCATCTCGCGGCGTGGGGGAAGTCTCATGGTTTTTCTCGAGTTGCGGCGGGAACCTGGCGTATATTCTCGAGTTACGACGGGGATGGCCCTTCCACCCACGTATTTGTTCAGCATCGTCAGGACTTCTGCCTAGTTGCGAGGGACAACTCGGGATTCTCCTCGAGGCTTGGCAGGGCAATTGGGACGCCTCTCCAGCTGAGGCGGGAGACCAAGGGTCCCTTTCCACGTGCCACAGGAATCCTGGGACTCCTATCAAGTTTCACGAGGAGTCAGGCATCGTCTCCTTTGGAGGCACTGATCTCCGCGTACCTCTGGAGTTTTCAAAGGATATGAGGCCTCCGGTCGCGATGAGGTGGGGAACTAGGTCTTTCTCTGTGGTCTCCACAGGGGATTCAGACATCCTTTCGTCTTGGAAGATGCAAGACAAGCCTGCATTCAAGTCACTACAGGGATATCCGGCCTTATTTCGAGTCAGGGCATCGCGGTGGCCATTCCACTTGAGGCCGCAAACTCAGGGTCCCTCTCACATACCTAGAGCTGAGAGAAGCCTCCTCTTGAGGTGCTTGTGGTAAGGTGGTATTCCACTGGAGTCAAAGCCAGGGACTAATCTCTCATCTCGAGTTGATTCTTGGTCCACGGAGCTCTTTCGTGTGGCTACAGTGACCTCAGGATCCCGCTAGCCTTGAAACAGTGTTCTTGGGGTTTCTCTGGAGTGCCATCAAGGAAATCAAGGCTTTTTTCATGTGTGATGCGCAACACGGAATTGCTCTGCACGCAGTGGAGGGGAATCGGGCTTCATCTCGCGGCGAGGGGGAAGTCTCATGGTTTTTCTCGACTTGCGGCGGGAACCTGGGGTATATTCTCGAGTTTCGACGGGGATGGCCCTTCCACCCACGTGTTTGTTCAGCGACGTCAGGACTCCTGCCTAGTTGCGAGGGACAACTCGGGATTCTCCTCGAGGCTTGGCAGGGCAATTGGGACGCCTCTCCAGCTGAGGCGGGAGACCAAGGGTCCCTTTCCACGTGCCACAGGAATCCTGGGACTCCTATCAAGTTTCACGAGGAGTCAGGCATCGTCTGCTTTGGAGGCACTGATCTCCGCGTACCTCTGGAGTTTTCAAAGGATGTGAGGCCTCCGGTCGCGATGAGGTGGGGAACTAGGTCTTTCTCTGTGTTCTCCACAGGGGATTCAGACATCCTTTCGTCTTGGGAGATGCAAGACAAGCCTGCATTCAAGTCACTGCAGGGATATCCGGCCTTATTTCGAGTCAGGGCATCGCGGTGTCCATTCCACTTGTGGCCGCAAACTCAGAGTCCCTCTCACATACCCAGAGCTGAGAGAAGCCTCCTCTTGAGGTGCTTGTGGTAAGGTGGTATTCCTCTGGAGCCGAAGCCAGGGACTAACCTCTCATCTCGAGTTGACTTGTGGTCCACGGAGCTCTTTCGTGTTGCTACAGTGACCTCAGGATACCTCTAGCCTTGAAACAGTGTTCTTGGGGTTTCTCTGGAGTGCCATCAAGGAAATCAAGGCTCCTTTCATGTGTGATGTGCAACACGGAATTGCTCTGCACGCAGTGCAGGGGAATCGGACTTCGTATCGCGGCGAGGGGGAAGTCTCACGGTTTTTCTCGAATTGCGGCGGGAACCTGGGGTATATTCTCGAGTTAAGACGGGGATGGCCCTTCCAGCCAGGTGTTTGTTCAGCGACGTCAGGACTCCTGCCTAGTTGCGAGGGACAACTCGAGATTCTCCTCGAGGCTTGGCAGGGCAATTGGGATGCCTCTCCAGCTGAGTCGGGAGACCAAGGGTCCCTTTCCACGTGCCACAGGAATCCTGGGACTCCTATCAAGTTTCACGAGGAGTCAGGCATCGTCTCCTTTGGAGGCAGTGATCTCCGTGGTCCTCTGAAGTTTTCAAAGGATGTGAGGCCTCCAGTCGCGATGAGGTGGGGAACTAGGTCCTTCTCTGTGGTCTCCACAGGGGATTCAGACATCCGTTCATCTTGGGAGATGCAAGACGAGCCTGAATTCAAGTCACTGCAGGGATATCCGGCCTTATTTCGAGTCAGGGCATCGCAGTGTCCATTCTACTTGAGGCCGCAAACTCAGGGTCCCTCTCACATACATAGAGCTGAGAGAAGCCTCCTCTTGAGGTGCTTGTGGTAAAGTGGTATTCCTCTGGAGTCGAAGCCAGGGACTAACCTCTCATCTCTAGTTGATTTTTGGTCCACGGAGCTCTTTCGTGTTGCTACAGTGACCTTAGGATCCCTCTATCCTTGAAACAGTGTTCTTGGGGTTTCTCTGCAGTGCCACCAAGGAAATCAAGGCTCCTTTCATGTGTGATGTGCAACACGGAATTGCTCTGCACGCAGTGCAGGGGAATCTGGCCTCATCTCGCGGCGAGGGGGAAGTCTCATGGTTTTTCTCGAGTTGCGGCGGGAACCTGGGGTATATTCTCGAGTTACGACGGGGATGGCCCTTCCGCCCACGTGTTTGTTCAGTGACGTCAGGACTCCTGCCTAGTTGCGAGGGACAACTCGAGATTCTCCTCGAGGCTTGGCAGGGCAATTGGGACGCCTCTCCAGCTGAGGCGGGAGACCAAGGGTCCCTTTCCACGTGCCACAGGAATCCTGGGACTCCTATCAAGTTTCACGAGGAGTCAGGCATCGTCTCCTTTGGAGGCACTGATATCCGCGTACCTCTGGAGTTTTCAAAGGATGTGAGGCCTCCGGTCGCGATGAGGTGGGGAACTAGGTCTTTCTCTGTAGTCTCCACAGGGGATTCAGACATCCTTTCGTCTTGGGAGATGCAAGACGAGCCTGCATTCTAGTCACTGCAGGGATATCCGGCCTTATTTCGAGTCAGGGCATAGCGGTGTCCATTCCACTTGAGGCTGCAGTCTCAGGGTCCCTCTCACATACCTAGAGCTGAGAGAAGCCTCCTCTTGAGGTGCTTGTGGTAAGGTGGTATTCCTCTGGAGTCGAAGCCAGGGACTAACCTCTCATCTCGAGTTGATTTTTGGTCCACGGAGCTGTTTCGTGTTGCTACAGTGACCTCAGGATCCCTCTAGCCTGGAAACAGTGTTCTTGGGGTTTCTCTAGAGTGCCATCAAGAAAATCAAGGCTCCTTTCATGTTTGATGTGCAACACGGAATTGCTCTGCATGCAGTGCAGGAGAATCGAGCCTCATCTCGCGGCGAGCGGGAAGTCTCATGGTTTTTCTCGAGTTGCGGCGGGAACCTGGGGTATATTCTCGAGTTACGACGGGGATGGCCCTTCCACACACGTGTTTGTTCAGCGACGTCAGGACTCCTGCCTAGTTGCGAGGGACAACTCGGGATTCTCCTCGAGGCTTGGCAGGGCAATTGGGACGCCTCTCCAGCTGAGGCGGGAGACCAAGTGTCCCTTTCCACGTGCCACAGGAATCCTGGGACTCCTATCAAGTTTCACGAGGAGTCAGGCATCGTCTCCTTTGGAGGCACTGATCTCCGCGTACCTCTGGAGTTTTCAAAGGATGTGAGGCCTCCGGTCGCGATGAGGTGGGGAACTAGGTCTTTCTCTGTGGTCTCAACAGGGGATTCAGACATCCTTTCGTCTTGGGAGATGCAAGACGAGCCTGCATTCAAGTCACTGCAGGGATATCCGGCCTTATTTCGAGTCAGGGCATCGCGGTGTCCATTCCACTTGAGGCCGCAAACTCAGGGTCCCTCTCACATACCTAAAGCTGAGAGAAGCCTCCTCTTGAGGTGCTTGTGGTAAGGTTCTATTCCTCTGGAGTCGAAGTCAGGGACTAACCTCTCATCTCGAGTTGATTTTTGGTCCACGGAGCTCTTTTCTGTTGCTACAGTGACCTCAGGTTCCCTCTAGCCTTGAACCAGTGTTCTTGGGGTTTCTCTGGAGGGCCATCAAGGAAATCAAGGCTCCATTCATATGTGATGTGCAACACGGAATTGCTCTGCACGCAGTGCAGGATATCAGGCCTCATTTTGCGGCGACGGGGAAGTCTCATGGATTTTCTCGAGTTGCGGTGGGAACCTGGGGTATATTCTGAGGTTATGACGGGGATGGCCCTTCCACCCACGTGTTTGTTCAGCGACGTCAGGACTCCTGCCTCGTTGCGAGGGACAACTCGGGATTCTCCTCGAGGCTTGGCAGGGCAATAGGGACGCCTCTCGATCTGGGGCTGTAGACCAAGGGTCCCTTTCCACGTGCCGCAGGAATCCTGGGACTCCTATCAAGTTTCACGAGGAGTCAGGCATCGTCTCCTTTGAAGGCACTGATCTCCGTGTACCTCTGGAGTTTTCAAAGGTTGTGAGGCCTCCGGTCGCGATGAGGTGGGGAACTAGGTCTTTCTCTGTGGTCTCCACAGGGGATTCAGACATCCTTTCATCTTGGGAGATGCAAGACGAGCCTGCATTCAAGTCACTGCAGGGATATCTGGCCTTATTTCGCGTCAGGGCATCGCGGTGTCCATTCCACTTGAGGCCGCAAACTCAGGGTCCCTCTCACATACCTAGAGCTGAGAGAAGCCTCCTCTTGAGGTGCTTGTGGTAAGGTGGTATTCCTCTAGAGTCGAAGCCAGGGACTAACCTCTCATCTCGAGTTGATTTTTGGCCACGGAGCTCTTTCGTGTTGCTACAGTGACCTCAGGATCCCGCCAGCCTTGAAACAGTGTTCTTGGGGTTTCTCTGGAGTGCCATCAAGGAAATCAAGGCTCTTTTCATGTGTGATGTGCAACACGGAATTGCTCTGCACGCAGTGCATGGGAATCGGGCCTCATCTCGCGGCGAGGGGGAAGTCTCATGGTTTTTCTCGAGTTGCGGCGGGAACCTGGGGTATATTCTCGAGTTAAGACGGGGATGGCCCTTCCAGCCACGTGTTTGTTCAGCGACGTCAGGACTCCTGCCTAGTTGCGAGGGACAACTCGAGATTCTCCTCGAGGCTTGGCAGGGCAATTGGGATGCCTCTCCAGCTGAGTCGGGAGACCAAGGGTCCCTTTCCACGTGCCACAGGAATCCTGGGACTCCTATCAAGTTTCACGAGGAGTCAGGCATCGTCTCCTTTGGAGGCAGTGATCTCCCTGGTCCTCTGAAGTTTTCAAAGGATGTGAGGCCTCCGGTCGTGATGAGGTGGGGAACTAGGTCCTTCTCTGTGGTCTCCACAGGGGATTCAGACATCCTTTCATCTTGGAAGATGCAAGACGAGCCTGAATTCAAGTCACTGCAGGGATATCCGGCCTTATTTCGAGTCAGGGCATCGCAGTGTCCATTCTACTTGAGGCCGCAAACTCAGGGTCCCTCTCACATACATAGAGCTGAGAGAAGCCTCCTCTTGAGGTGCTTGTGGTAAAGTGGTATTCCTCTGGAGTCGAAGCCAGGGACTAACCTCTCATCTCGAGTTGATTTTTGGTCCACGGAGCTCTTTCGTGTTGCTACAGTGACCTTAGGATCCCTCTATCCTTGAAACAGTGTTCTTGGGGTTTCTCTGCAGTGCCACCAAGGAAATCAAGGCTCCTTTCATGTGTGATGTGCAACACGGAATTGCTCTGCACGCAGTGCAGGGGAATCGGGCCTCATCTCGCGGCGAGGGGGAAGTCTCATGGTTTTTCTCGAGTTGCGGCGGGAACCTGGGGTATATTCTCGAGTTACGACGGGGATGGCCCTTCCGCCCACGTGTTTGTTCAGCGACGTCAGGACTCCTGCCTAGTTGCGAGGGACAACTCGAGATTCTCCTCGAGGCTTGGCAGGGCAATTGGGACGCCTCTCCAGCTGAGGCGGGAGACCAAGGGTCCCTTTCCACGTGCCACAGGAATCCTGGGACTCCTATCAAGTTTCACGAGGAGTCAGGCATCGTCTCCTTTGGAGGCACTGATATCCGCGTACCTCTGGAGTTTTCAAAGGATGTGAGGCCTCCGGTCGCGATGAGGTGGGGAACTAGGTCTTTGTCTGTGGTCTCCACAGGGGATTCAGACATCCTTTCGTCTTGGGAGATGCAAGACGAGCCTGCATTCTAGTCACTGCAGGGATATCCGGCCTTATTTCGAGTCAGGGCATAGCGGTGTCCATTCCACTTGAGGCTGCAGTCTCAGGGTCCCTCTCACATACCTAGAGCTGAGAGAAGCCTCCTCTTGAGGTGCTTGTGGTAAGGTGGTATTCCTCTGGAGTCGAAGCCAGGGACTAACCTCTCATCTCGAGTTGATTTTTGGTCCACGGAGCTGTTTCGTGTTGCTACAGTGACCTCAGGATCCCTCTAGCCTGGAAACAGTGTTCTTGGGGTTTCTCTAGAGTGCCATCAAGAAAATCAAGGCTCCTTTCATGTTTGATGTGCAACACGGAATTGCTCTGCATGCAGTGCAGGAGAATCGAGCCTCATCTCGCGGCGAGCGGGAAGTCTCATGGTTTTTCTCGAGTTGCGGCGGGAACCTGGGGTATATTCTCGAGTTACGACGGGGATGGCCCTTCCACACACGTGTTTGTTCAGCGACGTCAGGACTCCTGCCTAGTTGCGAGGGACAACTCGAGATTCTCCTCGAGGCTTGGCAGGGCAATTGGGACGCCTCTCCAGCTGAGTCGGGAGACCAAGGGTCCCTTTCCACGTGCCACAGGAATCCTGGGACTCCTATCAAGTTTCACGAGGAGTCAGGCATCGTCTCCTTTGGAGGCACTGATATCCGCGTACCTCTGGAGTTTTCAAAGGATGTGAGGCCTCCGGTCGCGATGAGGTGGGGAACTAGGTCTTTCTCTGTGGTCTCCACAGGGGATTCAGACATCCTTTCGTCTTGGGAGATGCAAGACGAGCCTGCATTCTAGTCACTGCAGGGATATCCGGCCTTATTTCGAGTCAGGGCATAGCGGTGTCCATTCCACTTGAGGCTGCAGTCTCAGGGTCCCTCTCACATACCTAGAGCTGAGAGAAGCCTCCTCTTGAGGTGCTTGTGGTAAGGTGGTATTCCTCTGGAGTCGAAGCCAGGGACTAACCTCTCATCTCGAGTTGATTTTTGGTCCACGGAGCTGTTTCGTGTTGCTACAGTGACCTCAGGATCCCTCTAGCCTGGAAACAGTGTTCTTGGGGTTTCTCTAGAGTGCCATCAAGAAAATCAAGGCTCCTTTCATGTTTGATGTGCAACACGGAATTGCTCTGCATGCAGTGCAGGAGAATCGAGCCTCATCTCGCGGCGAGCGGGAAGTCTCATGGTTTTTCTCGAGTTGCGGCGGGAACCTGGGGTATATTCTCGAGTTACGACGGGGATGGCCCTTCCACACACGTGTTTGTTCAGCGACGTCAGGACTCCTGCCTAGTTGCGAGGGACAACTCGGGATTCTCCTCGAGGCTTGGCAGGGCAATTGGGACGCCTCTCCAGCTGAGGCGGGAGACCAAGTGTCCCTTTCCACGTGCCACAGGAATCCTGGGACGCCTATCAAGTTTCACGAGGAGTCAGGCATCGTCTCCTTTGGAGGCACTGATCTCCGCGTACCTCTGGAGTTTTCAAAGGATGTGAGGCCTCCGGTCGCGATGAGGTGGGGAACTAGGTCTTTCTCTGTGGTCTCAACAGGGGATTCAGACATCCTTTCGTCTTGGGAGATGCAAGACGAGCCTGCATTCAAGTCACTGCAGGGATATCCGGCCTTATTTCGAGTCAGGGCATCGCGGTGTCCATTCCACTTGAGGACGCAAACTCAGGGTCCCTCTCACATACCTAGAGCTGAGAGAAGCCTTCTCTTGAGGTGCTTGTGGTAAGGTTCTATTCCTCTGGAGTCGAAGTCAGGGACTAACCTCTCATCTCGAGTTAATTTTTGGTCCACGGAGCTCTTTTCTGTTGCTACAGTGACCTCAGGTTCCCTCTAGCCTTGAACCAGTGTTCTTGGGGTTTCTCTGGAGGGCCATCAAGGAAATCAAGGCTCCATTCATATTTGATGTGCAACACGGAATTGCTCTGCACGCAGTGCAGGATATCAGGCCTCATTTTGCGGCGACGGGGAAGTCTCATGGATTTTCTCGAGTTGCGGTGGGAACCTGGGGTATATTCTGAGGTTATGACGGGGATGGCCCTTCCACCCACGTGTTTGTTCAGCGACTTCAGGACTCCTGCCTAGTTGCGAGGGAAAACTCGGGATTCTCCTCGAGGCTTGGCAGGGCAATAGGGACGCCTCTCCATCTGGGGCTGTAGACCAAGGGTCCCTTTCCACGTGCCACAGGAATCCTGGGACTCCTATCAAGTTTCACGAGGAGTCAGGCATCGTCTCCTTTGAAGGCACTGATCTCCGCGTACCTCTGGAGTTTTCAAAGGTTGTGAGGCCTCCGGTCGCGATGAGGTGGGGAACTAGGTCTTTCTCTGTGGTCTCCACAGGGGATTCAGACATCCTTTCATCTTCGGAGATGCAAGACGAGCCTGCATTCAAGTCACTGCAGGGATATCTGGCCTTATTTCGCGTCAGGGCATCGCGGTGTCCATTCCACTTGAGGCCGCAAACTCAGGGTCCCTCTCACATACCTAGAGCTGAGAGAAGACTCCTCTTGAGGTGCTTGTGGTAAGGTGGTATTCCTCTAGAGTCGAAGCCAGGGACTAACCTCTCATCTCGAGTTGATTTTTGGTCCACGGAGCTCTTTCGTGTTGCTACAGTGACCTCAGGATCCCGCCAGCCTTGAAACAGTGTTCTTGGGGTTTCTCTGGAGTGCCATCAAGGAAATCAAGGCTCCTTTCATGTGTGATGTGCAACACGGAATTGCTCTGCACGCAGTGCAGGGGAATCGGGCCTCATCTCGCAGCGAGGGGGAAGTCTCATGGTTTTTCTCGAGTTGCGGCGGGAACCTGGTGTATATTCTCGAGTTAAGACGGGGATGGCCCTTCCAGCCACGTGTTTGTTCAGCGACGTCAGGACTCCTGCCTAGTTGCGAGGGACAACTCGAGATTCTCCTCGAGGCTTGGCAGGGCAATTGGGACGCCTCTCCAGCTGAGGCGGGAGACCAAGGGTCCCTTTCCACGTGCCACAGGAATCCTGGGACTCCTATCAAGTTTCACGAGGAGTCAGGCATCGTCTCCTTTGGAGGCAGTGATCTCCGTGGTCCTCTGAAGTTTTCAAAGAATGTGAGGCCTCCGGTCGCGATGAGGTGGGGAACTAGGTCCTTCTCTGTGGTCTCCACAGGGGATTCAGACATCCTTTCGTCTTGGGAGATGCAAGACGAGCCTGAATTCAAGTCACTGCAGGGATATCCGGCCTTATTTCGAGTCAGGGCATAGCGGTGTCCATTCCACTTGAGGCTGCAGTCTCAGGGTCCCTCTCACATACCTAGGCCTGAGAGAAGCCTCCTCTTGAGGTGCTTGTGGTAAGGTGGTATTCCTCTGGAGTCGAAGCCAGGGACTAACCTCTCATCTCGAGTTGATTTTTGGTCCACGGAGCTGTTTCGTGTTGCTACAGTGACCTCAGGATCCCTATAGCCTGGAGACAGTGTTCTTGGGGTTTCTCTAGAGTGCCATCAAGAAAATCAAGGCTCCTTTCATGTTTGATGTGCAACACGGAATTGCTCTGCATGCAGTGCAGGAGAATCGAGCCTCATCTCGCGGCGAGCGGGAAGTCTCATGGTTTTTCTCGAGTTGCGGCGGGAACCTGGGGTATATTCTGGAGTTATGACGGGGATGGCCATTCCACCCACGTCTTTGTTCAGCCACGTCAGGACTCCTGCCTAGTTGCGAGGGACAACTCGGGATTCTCCTCGAGGCTTGGCAGGGCAATTGGGACGCCTCTCCAGCTGAGGCGGGAGACCAAGGTTCCCTTTCCACGTGCCACAGGAATCCTGGGACTCCTATCAAGTTTCACGAGGAGTCAGGCATCGTCTCCTTCGGAGGCACTGATCTCCGCGTACCTCTGGAGTTTTCAAAGGATGTGAGGCCTCCGGTCACGATGAGGTGGGGAACTAGGTCTTTCTCTGTGGTCTCCACAGGGGATTCAGACATCCTTTCGTCTTGGGAGATGCAAGACAAGCCTGCATTCAAGTCACTACAGGGATATCCGGCCTTATTTCGAGTCAGGGCATCGCGGTGTCCATTCCACTTGAGCCCGCAAACTCAGAGTCCCTCTCACATACCTAGAGCTGAGAGAAGCCTCCTCTTGAGTTGCTTGTGGTAAGGTGGTATACCTCTGGAGTCGAAGCCAGGGACTAACCTCTCATCTCGAGTTGATTTTTGGTCCACGGAGCTCTTTCGTGTTGCTACAGTGACCTCAGGATCCCTCTAGCCTTGAAACAGTGTTCTTGGGGTTTCTCTGGAGTGCCATCAAGGAAATCAAGGCTCTTTTCATGTGTGATGTGCAACACGGAATTGCTCTGCACGCAGTGCATGGGAATCGGGCCTCATCTCGCGGCGTGGGGGAAGTCTCATGGTTTTTCTCGAGTTGCGGCGGGAACCTGGGGTATATTCTCGAGTTACGACGGGGATGGCCCTTCCACCCACGTGTTTGTTCAGCGACGTCAGGACTCCTGCCTAGTTGCGAGGGACAACTCGGGATTCTCCTCGAGGCTTGGCAGGGCAATTGAGACGCCTCTCCAGCTGAGGCGGGAGACAAAGGGTCCCTTTCCACGTGCCACAGGAATCCTGGGACTCCTATCAAGTTTCATCTGGAGTCAGGCATCGTCTCCTTTGGAGGCACTGATCTCCGCGTACCTCTGGAGTTTTTAAAGGATGTGAGGCCTCCGCTCGCGATGAGGTGGGGAACTAGGTCTTTCTCTGTGGTCTCCACAGGGGATTCAGACATCCTTTCATCTTGGGAGATGCAAGACGAGCCTGCATTCAAGTCACTGCAGGGATATCCGGCCTTATTTCGAGTCAGGGCATCGCGGTGTCCATTCCACTTGAGGCCGCAAAACCAGGGTCCCTCTCACATAGCTAGAGCTGAGAGAAGCCTCCTCTTGAGGTGCTTGTGGTAAGGTGGTATTCCTCTGGAGTCGAAGCCAGGGACTAACCTCTCATCTCGAGTTGATTTTTGGTCCACGGAGCTCTTTCATGTTGCTACAGTGACCTCAGGATCCCTCTATCCTTGAAACAGTGTTCTTGGGGTTTCTCTGGAGTGCCACCACGGAAATCAAGGCTCCTTTCATGTGTGATGTGCAACACGGAATTGCTCTGCACGCAGGGCAGGGGAATCAGGCCTCATCTCGGCGAGGGGGAAGTCTCATGGTTTTTCTCGAGTTGCGGCGGGAACCTGGGGTATATTCTCCAGTTACGACGGGGATGGCCCTTCCACACACGTGTTTGTTTAGCGACGTCAGGACTCCTGCCTAGTTGCGAGGGACAACTCGGGATTCTCCTCGAGGCTTGGCAGGGCAATTGGGACGCCTCTCCAGCTGAGGCGGGAGACCAAGGGTCCCTTTCCACGTGCCACAGGAATCCTGGGACTCCTATCAAGTTTCACGAGGAGTCAGGCATCGTCTCCTTTGGAGGCACTGATCTCCGCGTACCTCTGGAGTTTTCAAAGGATGTGAGGCCTCCGGTCACCATGAGGTGGGGATCTAGGTCTTTCTCTGTGGTCTCCACAGGGGATTCAGACATCGTTTCGTCTTGGGAGATGCAAGACGAGCCTGCATTCAAGTCACTGCAGGGATATCCGGCCTTAATTTGCGTCAGGGCATCGCAGTGTCCATTCCACTTTAGGGCGCAAAATCAGGGTCCCTCTCACATACCTAGAGCTGAGACAAGCCTCCTCTTGAGGTGCTTGTGGTAAGGTGGTTTTCCTCTGCAGTCGAAGCCAGGGACTATCCTCTCATCTCGAGTTGATTTTTGGTCCATGGAGCTCTTTCGTGTTACTACAGTGACCTTAGGATCCCTCTAGCCTTGAAACAGTGTTCTTGGGGTTTCTCTGGAGTGCCATCAAGGAAATCAAGGCTCCTTTCATGTGTGATGTGCAACACGGAATTGCTCTGCACGCAGTGCAGGGGAATCGGGCCTCATCTCGCGGCGAGGGGGAAGTCTCATGGTTTTTCTCGAGTTGCGGCGGGAACCTGGGGTATATTCTCCAGTTACTACGGGGATGGCTCTTCCACCCACGTGTTTGTTCAACGACGGCAGGACTCCTTCCTAGTTGCGAGGGACAACTCGGGATTCTCCTTGAGGCTTCGCAGGGCAATTGGGACACCTCTCCAGCTCAGGCGGGAGACCAAGGGTCCCTTTCCACGTGCCACAGGAATCCTGGGACTCCTATCAAGTTTCACGAGGATTCAGGCATCGTCTCCTTTGGAGGCACTGATCTCCGCGTACCTCTGAAGTTTTCAAAGGATGTGAGGCCTCCGGTCGCGATGAGGTAGGGAACTAGGTCTTTCTCTGTGGTCTCCACAGGGAATTCAGACATCCTTTCGTCTTGGGAGATGCAAGACGAGCCTGCATTCGAGTCACTGCAGGGATATCCGGCCTTATTTCGAGTCAGGGCATCGGGGTGTCCATTCCACTTGAGGCCGCAAAATCAGGGTCCCTCTCACATACCTAGAGCTGAGAGAAGCCTCCTCTTGAGGTGCTTGTGGTAAGGTGGTATTCCTCTGGAGTCGAAGCCAGGGACTAACCTCTCATCTCGAGTTGATTTTTGGTCCACGGAGCTCTTTCGTGTTGCTACAGTGACCTCAGGATCCCTCTAGCCTTGAAACAGTGTTCTTGGGGTTTCTCTGGAGTGCCACCAAGGATATCAAGGCTCCTTTCATGTGTGATGTGCAACACGGAATTGCTCTGCACGCAGTGCAGGGGAATCGGGCCTCATCTCGCGGCGAGGGGGAAGTCTCATGGTTTTTCTCGAGTTGCGGCGGGAACCTGGGGTATATTCTCGAGTTACGACGGGGATGGCCCTTCCAAACACGTGTTTGTTCAGCGACGTCAGAACTCCTTCCTAGTTGCGAGGGACAACTCGGGATTCTCCTCGAGGCTTGGCAGGGCAATTCGGACGCCTCTCCAGCTGAGGCGGGAGACCAAGGGTCCCTTTCCACGTGCGACAGGAATCCTGGGACTCCTATCAAGTTTCACGAGGAGTCAGGCATCGTCTCCTTTGGAGGCACTGATCTCCGCGTACCTCTGAAGTTTTCAAAGGATGTGAGGCCTCCGGTCGCGATGAGATGGGGAAGTAGGTCTTTCTCTGTGGTCTCCACAGGGGATTCAGACATCCTTTCGTCTTGGGAGATGCAAGACGAGCCTGCATTCAAGCCACTGCAGGGATATCCGGCCTTATTTCGAGTCAGGGCATCGCGGTGTCCATTCCACTTGAGGCCGCAAACTCAGGGTCCCTCTCACATACCTAGAGCTGAGAGAAGCCTCCTCTTGAGGTGCTTGTGGTAAGGTGGTTTTCCTCTGGAGCCGAAGCCAGGGACTAACCTCTCATCTCGAGTTGACTTGTGGTCCACGGAGCTCTTTCTTGTTGCTACAGTGACCTCAGGATCCCTCTAGCCTTGAAACAGTGTTCTTGGGGTTTCTCTGGAGTGCCATCAAGGAAATCAAGGCTCCTTTCATGTGTGATGTGCAACACGGAATTGCTCTGCACGCAGTGCAGGGAAATCGGACTTCGTATCGCGGCGAGGGGGAAGTCTCACGGTTTTTCTCGAATTGCGGCGGGAACCTGGGGTATATTCTCGAGTTACGACGGGAATGGCCCTTCCAACCACGTGTTTGTTCAGCGACGTCAGGACTCCTTCCTAGTTGCGAGGGACAACTCGGGATTCTCCTCGAGGCTTGGCAGGGCAATTGGGACGCCTCTCCAGCTGAGGCGGGAGACCAAGGGTCCCTTTCCACGTGCCACAGGAATCCTGGGACTCCTATCAAGTTTCACGAGGAGTCAGGCATCGTCTCCTTTGGAGGCACTGATCTCTGCGTACCTCTGGAGTTTTCAAAGGATGTGAGGCCTCCGGTCGCGATGAGGTGGGGAACTAGGTCTTTCTCTGTGGTCTCCACAGGGGATTCAGACATCCTTTCGTTTTGAGAGATGCAAGACGAGCCTGCATTCAAGTCACTGCAGGGATATCCGGCCTTATTTCGAGTCAGGGCATAGCGGTGTCCATTCCACTTGAGGCTGCAGTCTCAGGGTCCCTCTCACATACCTAGAGCTGAGAGAAGCCTCCTCTTGAGGTGCTTGTGGTAAGGTGGTATTCCTCTGGAGTCGAAGCCAGGGACTAACCTCTCATCTCGAGTTGATTTTTGGTCCACGGAGCTGTTTCGTGTTGCTACAGTGACCTCAGGATCCCTATAGCCTGGAAACAGTGTTCTTGGGGTTTCTCTAGAGTGCCATCAAGAAAATCAAGGCTCCTTTCATGTTTGATGTGCAACACGGAATTGCTCTGCATGCAGTGCAGGAGAATCGAGCCTCATCTCGCGGCGAGCGGGAAGTCTCATGGTTTTTCTCGAGTTGCGGCGGGAACCTGGGGTATATTCTGGAGTTATGACGGGGATGGCCATTCCACCCACGTCTTTGTTCAGCCACGTCAGGACTCCTGCCTAGTTGCGAGGGACAACTCGGGATTCTCCTCGAGGCTTGGCAGGGCAATTGGGACGCCTCTCCAGCTGAGGCGGGAGACCAAGGGTCCCTTTCCACGTGCCACAGGAATCCTGGGACTCCTATCAAGTTTCACGAGGAGTCAGGCATCGTCTCCTTCGGAGGCACTGATCTCCGCGTACCTCTGGAGTTTTCAAAGGATGTGAGGCCTCCGGTCGCGATGAGGTGGGGAACTAGGTCTTTCTCTGTGGTCTCCACAGGGGATTCAGACATCCTTTCGTCTTGGGAGATGCAAGACAAGCCTGCATTCAAGTCACTACAGGGATATCCGGCCTTATTTCGAGTCAGGGCATCGCGGTGTCCATTCCACTTGAGCCCGCAAACTCAGAGTCCCTCTCACATACCTAGAGCTGAGAGAAGCCTCCTCTTGAGTTGCTTGTGGTAAGGTGGTATACCTCTGGAGTCGAAGCCAGGGACTAACCTCTCATCTCGAGTTGATTTTTGGTCCACGGAGCTCTTTCGTGTTGCTACAGTGACCTCAGGATCCCTCTAGCCTTGAAACAGTGTTCTTGGGGTTTCTCTGGAGTGCCATCAAGGAAATCAAGGCTCTTTTCATGTGTGATGTGCAACACGGAATTGCTCTGCACGCAGTGCATGGGAATCGGGCCTCATCTCGCGGCGTGGGGGAAGTCTCATGGTTTTTCTCGAGTTGCGGCGGGAACCTGGGGTATATTCTCGAGTTACGACGGGGATGGCCCTTCCACCCACGTGTTTGTTCAGCGACGTCAGGACTCCTGCCTAGTTGCGAGGGACAACTCGGGATTCTCCTCGAGGCTTGGCAGGGCAATTGAGACGCCTCTCCAGCTGAGGCGGGAGACAAAGGGTCCCTTTCCACGTGCCACAGGAATCCTGGGACTCCTATCAAGTTTCATCTGGAGTCAGGCATCGTCTCCTTTGGAGGCACTGATCTCCGCGTACCTCTGGAGTTTTTAAAGGATGTGAGGCCTCCGCTCGCGATGAGGTGGGAAACTAGGTCTTTCTCTGTGGTCTCCACAGGGGATTCAGACATCCTTTCATCTTGGGAGATGCAAGACGAGCCTGCATTCAAGTCACTGCAGGGATATCCGGCCTTATTTCGAGTCAGGGCATCGCGGTGTCCATTCCACTTGAGGCCGCAAAACCAGGGTCCCTCTCACATAGCTAGAGCTGAGAGAAGCCTCCTCTTGAGGTGCTTGTGGTAAGGTGGTATTCCTCTGGAGTCGAAGCCAGGGACTAACCTCTCATCTCGAGTTGATTTTTGGTCCACGGAGCTCTTTCATGTTGCTACAGTGACCTCAGGATCCCTCTATCCTTGAAACAGTGTTCTTGGGGTTTCTCTGGAGTGCCACCACGGAAATCAAGGCTCCTTTCATGTGTGATGTGCAACACGGAATTGCTCTGCACGCAGGGCAGGGGAATCAGGCCTCATCTCGGCGAGGGGGAAGTCTCATGGTTTTTCTCGAGTTGCGGCGGGAACCTGGGGTATATTCTCCAGTTACGATGGGGATGGCCCTTCCACACACGTGTTTGTTTAGCGACGTCAGGACTCCTGCCTAGTTGCGAGGGACAACTCGGGATTCTCCTCGAGGCTTGGCAGGGCAATTGGGACGCCTCTCCAGCTGAGGCGGGAGACCAAGGGTCCCTTTCCACGTGCCACAGGAATCCTGGGACTCCTATCAAGTTTCACGAGGAGTCAGGCATCGTCTCCTTTGGAGGCACTGATCTCCGCGTACCTCTGGAGTTTTCAAAGGATGTGAGGCCTCCGGTCACCATGAGGTGGGGATCTAGGTCTTTCTCTGTGGTCTCCACAGGGAATTCAGACATCGTTTCGTCTTGGGAGATGCAAGACGAGCCTGCATTCAAGTCACTGCAGGGATATCCGGCCTTAATTTGCGTCAGGGCATCGCAGTGTCCATTCCACTTTAGGGCGCAAAATCAGGGTCCCTCTCACATACCTAGAGCTGAGACAAGCCTCCTCTTGAGGTGCTTGTGGTAAGGTGGTTTTCCTCTGCAGTCGAAGCCAGGGACTATCCTCTCATCTCGAGTTGATTTTTGGTCCATGGAGCTCTTTCGTGTTACTACAGTGACCTTAGGATCCCTCTAGCCTTGAAACAGTGTTCTTGGGGTTTCTCTGGAGTGCCATCAAGGAAATCAAGGCTCCTTTCATGTGTGATGTGCAACACGGAATTGCTCTGCACGCAGTGCAGGGGAATCGGGCCTCATCTCGCGGCGAGGGGGAAGTCTCATGGTTTTTCTCGAGTTGCGGCGGGAACCTGGGGTATATTCTCCAGTTACTACGGGGATGGCTCTTCCACCCACGTGTTTGTTCAACGACGGCAGGACTCCTTCCTAGTTGCGAGGGACAACTCGGGATTCTCCTTGAGGCTTCGCAGGGCAATTGGGACACCTCTCCAGCTCAGGCGGGAGACCAAGGGTCCCTTTCCACGTGCCACAGGAATCCTGGGACTCCTATCAAGTTTCACGAGGATTCAGGCATCGTCTCCTTTGGAGGCACTGATCTCCGCGTACCTCTGAAGTTTTCAAAGGATGTGAGGCCTCCGGTCGCGATGAGGTGGGGAACTAGGTCTTTCTCTGTGGTCTCCACAGGGAATTCAGACATCCTTTCGTCTTGGGAGATGCAAGACGAGCCTGCATTCGAGTCACTGCAGGGATATCCGGCCTTATTTCGAGTCAGGGCATCGCGGTGTCCATTCCACTTGAGGCCGCAAACTCAGGGTCCCTCTCACATACCTAGAGCTGAGAGAAGCCTCCTCTTGAGGTGCTTGTGGTAAGGTGGTATTCCTCTGGAGTCGAAGCCAGGGACTAACCTCTCATCTCGAGTTGATTTTTGGTCCACGGAGCTCTTTCGTGTTGCTACAGTGACCTCAGGATCCCTCTAGCCTTGAAACAGTGTTCTTGGGGTTTCTCTGGAGTGCCACCAAGGATATCAAGGCTCCTTTCATGTGTGATGTGCAACACGGAATTGCTCTGCACGCAGTGCAGGGGAATCGGGCCTCATCTCGCGGCGAGGGGGAAGTCTCATGGTTTTTCTCGAGTTGCGGCGGGAACCTGGGGTATATTCTCGAGTTACGACGGGGATGGCCCTTCCAAACACGTGTTTGTTCAGCGACGTCAGAACTCCTTCCTAGTTGCGAGGGACAACTCGGGATTCTCCTCGAGGCTTGGCAGGGCAATTCGGACGCCTCTCCAGCTGAGGCGGGAGACCAAGGGTCCCTTTCCACGTGCCACAGGAATCCTGGGACTCCTATCAAGTTTCACGAGGAGTCAGGCATCGTCTCCTTTGGAGGCACTGATCTCCGCGTACCTCTGAAGTTTTCAAAGGATGTGAGGCCTCCGGTCGCGATGAGATGGGGAAGTAGGTCTTTCTCTGTGGTCTCCACAGGGGATTCAGACATCCTTTCGTCTTGGGAGATGCAAGACGAGCCTGCATTCAAGCCACTGCAGGGATATCCGGCCTTATTTCGAGTCAGGGCATCGCGGTGTCCATTCCACTTGAGGCCGCAAACTCAGGGTCCCTCTCACATACCTAGAGCTGAGAGAAGCCTCCTCTTGAGGTGCTTGTGGTAAGGTGGTTTTCCTCTGAGCCGAAGCCAGGGACTAACCTCTCATCTCGAGTTGACTTGTGGTCCACGGAGCTCTTTCTTGTTGCTACAGTGACCTCAGGATCCCTCTAGCCTTGAAACAGTGTTCTTGGGGTTTCTCTGGAGTGCCATCAAGGAAATCAAGGCTCCTTTCATGTGTGATGTGCAACACGGAATTGCTCTGCACGCAGTGCAGGGGAATCGGACTTCGTATCGCGGCGAGGGGGAAGTCTCACGGTTTTTCTCGAATTGCGGCGGGAACCTGGGGTATATTCTCGAGTTACGACGGGAATGGCCCTTCCAACCACGTGTTTGTTCAGCGAAGTCAGGACTCCTTCCTAGTTGCGAGGGACAACTCGGGATTCTCCTCGAGGCTTGGCAGGGCAATTGGGACGCCTCTCCAGCTGAGGCGGGAGACCAAGGGTCCCTTTCCACGTGCCACAGGAATCCTGGGACTCCTATCAAGTTTCACGAGGAGTCAGGCATCGTCTCCTTTGGAGGCACTGATCTCTGCGTACCTCTGGAGTTTTCAAAGGATGTGAGGCCTCCGGTCGCGATGAGGTGGGGAACTAGGTCTTTCTCTGTGGTCTCCACAGGGGATTCAGACATCCTTTCGTTTTGAGTGATGCAAGACGAGCCTGCATTCAAGTCACTGCAGGGATATCCGGCCTTATTTCGAGTCAGGGCATCGCGGTGTCCATTCCACTTGAGGCCGCAAAACCAGGGTCCCTCTCACATAGCTAGAGCTGAGAGAAGCCTCCTCTTGAGGTGCTTGTGGTAAGGTGGTATTCCTCTAGAGTCGAAGCCAGGGACTAACCTCTCATCTCGAGTTGATTTTTGGCCACGGAGCTCTTTCGTGTTGCTACAGTGACCTCAGGATCCCGCCAGCCTTGAAACAGTGTTCTTGGGGTTTCTCTGGAGTGCCATCAAGGAAATCAAGGCTCTTTTCATGTGTGATGTGCAACACGGAATTGCTCTGCACGCAGTGCATGGGAATCGGGCCTCATCTCGCGGCGAGGGGGAAGTCTCATGGTTTTTCTCGAGTTGCGGCGGGAACCTGGGGTATATTCTCGAGTTAAGACGGGGATGGCCCTTCCAGCCACGTGTTTGTTCAGCGACGTCAGGACTCCTGCCTAGTTGCGAGGGACAACTCGAGATTCTCCTCGAGGCTTGGCAGGGCAATTGGGATGCCTCTCCAGCTGAGTCGGGAGACCAAGGGTCCCTTTCCACGTGCCACAGGAATCCTGGGACTCCTATCAAGTTTCACGAGGAGTCAGGCATCGTCTCCTTTGGAGGCAGTGATCTCCGTGGTCCTCTGAAGTTTTCAAAGGATGTGAGGCCTCCGGTCGTGATGAGGTGGGGAACTAGGTCCTTCTCTGTGGTCTCCACAGGGGATTCAGACATCCTTTCATCTTGGAAGATGCAAGACGAGCCTGAATTCAAGTCACTGCAGGGATATCCGGCCTTATTTCGAGTCAGGGCATCGCAGTGTCCATTCTACTTGAGGCCGCAAACTCAGGGTCCCTCTCACATACATAGAGCTGAGAGAAGCCTCCTCTTGAGGTGCTTGTGGTAAAGTGGTATTCCTCTGGAGTCGAAGCCAGGGACTAACCTCTCATCTCGAGTTGATTTTTGGTCCACGGAGCTCTTTCGTGTTGCTACAGTGACCTTAGGATCCCTCTATCCTTGAAACAGTGTTCTTGGGATTTCTCTGCAGTGCCACCAAGGAAATCAAGGCTCCTTTCATGTGTGATGTGCAACACGGAATTGCTCTGCACGCAGTGCAGGGGAATCGGGCCTCATCTCGCGGCGAGGGGGAAGTCTCATGGTTTTTCTCGAGTTGCGGCGGGAACCTGGGGTATATTCTCGAGTTACGACGGGGATGGCCCTTCCGCCCACGTGTTTGTTCAGTGACGTCAGGACTCCTGCCTAGTTGCGAGGGACAACTCGAGATTCTCCTCGAGGCTTGGCAGGGCAATTGGGACGCCTCTCCAGCTGAGGCGGGAGACCAAGGGTCCCTTTCCACGTGCCACAGGAATCCTGGGACTCCTATCAAGTTTCACGAGGAGTCAGGCATCGTCTCCTTTGGAGGCACTCATCTCCGCGTACCTCTGGAGTTTTCAAAGGATGTGAGGCCTCCGGTCGCGATGAGGTGGGGAACTAGGTCTTTCTCTGTGGTCTCCACAGGGGATTCAGACATCCTTTCGTCTTGGGAGATGCAAGACGAGCCTGCATTCTAGTCACTGCAGGGATATCCGGCCTTATTTCGAGTCAGGGCATAGCGGTGTCCATTCCACTTGAGGCTGCAGTCTCAGGGTCCCTCTCACATACCTAGAGCTGAGAGAAACCTCCTCTTGAGGTGCTTGTGGTAAGGTGGTATTCCTCTGGAGTCGAAGCCAGGGACTAACCTCTCATCTCGAGTTGATTTTTGGTCCACGGAGCTGTTTCGTGTTGCTACAGTGACCTCAGGATCCCTCTAGCCTGGAAACAGTGTTCTTGGGGTTTCTCTAGAGTGCCATCAAGAAAATCAAGGCTCCTTTCATGTTTGATGTGCAACACGGAATTGCTCTGCATGCAGTGCAGGAGAATCGAGCCTCATCTCGCGGCGAGCGGGAAGTCTCATGGTTTTTCTCGAGTTGCGGCGGGAACCTGGGGTATATTCTCGAGTTACGACGGGGATGGCCCTTCCACACACGTGTTTGTTCACCGACGTCAGGACTCCTGCCTAGTTGCGAGGGACAACTCGGGATTCTCCTCGAGGCTTGGCAGGGCAATTGGGACGCCTCTCCAGCTGAGGCGGGAGACCAAGGGTCCCTTTCCACGTGCCACAGGAATCCTGGGACTCCTATCAAGTTTCACGAGGAGTCAGGCATCGTCTCCTTTGGAGGCACTGATCTCCGCGTACCTCTGGAGTTTTCAAAGGATGTGAGGCCTCCGGTCGCGATGAGGTGGGGAACTAGGTCTTTCTCTGTGGTCTCAACAGGGGATTCAGACATCCTTTCGTCTTGGGAGATGCAAGACGAGCCTGCATTCAAGTCACTGCAGGGATATCCGGCCTTATTTCGAGTCAGGGCATCGCGGTGTCCATTCCACTTGAGGCCGCAAACTCAGGGTCCCTCTCACATACCTAAAGCTGAGAGAAGCCTCCTCTTGAGGTGCTTGTGGTAAGGTTCTATTCCTCTGGAGTCGAAGTCAGGGACTAACCTCTCATCTCGAGTTGATTTTTGGTCCACGGAGCTCTTTTCTGTTGCTACAGTGACCTCAGGTTCCCTCTAGCCTTGAACCAGTGTTCTTGGGGTTTCTCTGGAGGGCCATCAAGGAAATCAAGGCTCCATTCATATGTGATGTGCAACACGGAATTGCTCTGCACGCAGTGCAGGATATCAGGCCTCATTTTGCGGCGACGGGGAAGTCTCATGGATTTTCTCGAGTTGCGGTGGGAACCTGGGGTATATTCTGAGGTTATGACGGGGATGGCCCTTCCACCCACGTGTTTGTTCAGCGACGTCAGGACTCCTGCCTCGTTGTGAGGGACAACTCGGGATTCTCCTCGAGGCTTGGCAGGGCAATAGGGACGCCTCTCGATCTGGGGCTGTAGACCAAGGGTCCCTTTCCACGTGCCACAGGAATCCTGGGACTCCTATCAAGTTTCACGAGGAGTCAGGCATCGTCTCCTTTGAAGGCACTGATCTCCGTGTACCTCTGGAGTTTTCCAAGGTTGTGAGGCCTCCGGTCGCGATGAGGTGGGGAACTAGGTCTTTCTCTGTGGTCTCCACAGGGGATTCAGACATCCTTTCATCTTGGGAGATGCAAGACGAGCCTGCATTCAAGTCACTGCAGGGATATCTGGCCTTATTTCGCGTCAGGGCATCGCGGTGTCCATTCCACTTGAGGCCGCAAACTCAGGGTCCCTCTCACATACCTAGAGCTGAGAGAAGCCTCCTCTTGAGGTGCTTGTGGTAAGGTGGTATTCCTCTAGAGTCGAAGCCAGGGACTAACCTCTCATCTCGAGTTGATTTTTGGCCACGGAGCTCTTTCGTGTTGCTACAGTGACCTCAGGATCCCGCCAGCCTTGAAACAGTGTTCTTGGGGTTTCTCTGGAGTGCCATCAAGGAAATCAAGGCTCTTTTCATGTGTGATGTGCAACACGGAATTGCTCTGCACGCAGTGCATGGGAATCGGGCCTCATCTCGCGGCGAGGGGGAAGTCTCATGGTTTTTCTCGAGTTGCGGCGGGAACCTGGGGTATATTCTCGAGTTAAGACGGGGATGGCCCTTCCAGCCACGTGTTTGTTCAGCGACGTCAGGACTCCTGCCTAGTTGCGAGGGACAACTCGAGATTCTCCTCGAGGCTTGGCAGGGCAATTGGGATGCCTCTCCAGCTGAGTCGGGAGACCAAGGGTCCCTTTCCACGTGCCACAGGAATCCTGGGACTCCTATCAAGTTTCACGAGGAGTCAGGCATCGTCTCCTTTGGAGGCAGTGATCTCCGTGGTCCTCTGAAGTTTTCAAAGGATGTGAGGCCTCCGGTCGTGATGAGGTGAGGAACTAGGTCCTTCTCTGTGGTCTCCACAGGGGATTCAGACATCCTTTCATCTTGGAAGATGCAAGACGAGCCTGAATTCAAGTCACTGCAGGGATATCCGGCCTTATTTCGAGTCAGGGCATCGCAGTGTCCATTCTACTTGAGGCCGCAAACTCAGGGTCCCTCTCACATACATAGAGCTGAGAGAAGCCTCCTCTTGAGGTGCTTGTGGTAAAGTGGTATTCCTCTGGAGTCGAAGCCAGGGACTAACCTCTCATCTCGAGTTGATTTTTGGTCCACGGAGCTCTTTCGTGTTGCTACAGTGACCTTAGGATCCCTCTATCCTTGAAACAGTGTTCTTGGGGTTTCTCTGCAGTGCCACCAAGGAAATCAAGGCTCCTTTCATGTGTGATGTGCAACACGGAATTGCTCTGCACGCAGTGCAGGGGAATCGGGCCTCATCTCGCGGCGAGGGGGAAGTCTCATGGTTTTTCTCGAGTTGCGGCGGGAACCTGGGGTATATTCTCGAGTTACGACGGGGATGGCCCTTCCGCCCACGTGTTTGTTCAGCGACGTCAGGACTCCTGCCTAGTTGCGAGGGACAACTCGAGATTCTCCTCGAGGCTTGGCAGGGCAATTGGGACGCCTCTCCAGCTGAGGCGGGAGACCAAGGGTCCCTTTCCACGTGCCACAGGAATCCTGGGACTCCTATCAAGTTTCACGAGGAGTCAGGCATCGTCTCCTTTGGAGGCACTGATATCCGCGTACCTCTGGAGTTTTCAAAGGATGTGAGGCCTCCGGTCGCGATGAGGTGGGGAACTAGGTCTTTCTCTGTGGTCTCCACAGGGGATTCAGACATCCTTTCATCTTGGGAGATGCAAGACGAGCCTGCATTCTAGTCACTGCAGGGATATCCGGCCTTATTTCGAGTCAGGGCATAGCGGTGTCCATTCCACTTGAGGCTGCAGTCTCAGGGTCCCTCTCACATACCTAGAGCTGAGAGAAGCCTCCTCTTGAGGTGCTTGTGGTAAGGTGGTATTCCTCTGGAGTCGAAGCCAGGGACTAACCTCTCATCTCGAGTTGATTTTTGGTCCACGGAGCTGTTTCGTGTTGCTACAGTGACCTCAGGATCCCTATAGCCTGGAAACAGTGTTCTTGGGGTTTCTCTAGAGTGCCATCAAGAAAATCAAGGCTCCTTTCATGTTTGATGTGCAACACGGAATTGCTCTGCATGCAGTGCAGGAGAATCGAGCCTCATCTCGCGGCGAGCGGGAAGTCTCATGGTTTTTCTCGAGTTGCGGCGGGAACCTGGGGTATATTCTCGAGTTACGACGGGGATGGCCCTTCCACACACGTGTTTGTTCAGCGACGTCAGGACTCCTGCCTAGTTGCGAGGGACAACTCGGGATTCTCCTCGAGGCTTGGCAGGGCAATTGGGACGCCTCTCCAGCTGAGGCGGGAGACCAAGGGTCCCTTTCCACGTGCCACAGGAATCCTGGGACTCCTATCAAGTTTCACGAGGAGTCAGGCATCGTCTCCTTTGGAGGCACTGATATCCGCGTACCTCTGGAGTTTTCAAAGGATGTGAGGCCTCCGGTCGCGATGAGGTGGGGAGCTAGGTCTTTCTCTGTGGTCTCCACAGGGGATTCAGACATCCTTTCGTCTTGGGAGATGCAAGACGAGCCTGCATTCTAGTCACTGCAGGGATATCCGGCCTTATTTCGAGTCAGGGCATAGCGGTGTCCATTCCACTTGAGGCTGCAGTCTCAGGGTCCCTCTCACATACCTAGAGCTGAGAGAAGCCTCCTCTTGAGGTGCTTGTGGTAAGGTGGTATTCCTCTGGAGTCGAAGCCAGGGACTAACCTCTCATCTCGAGTTGATTTTTGGTCCACGGAGCTGTTTCGTGTTGCTACAGTGACCTCAGGATCCCTCTAGCCTGGAAACAGTGTTCTTGGGGTTTCTCTAGAGTGCCATCAAGAAAATCAAGGCTCCTTTCATGTTTGATGTGCAACACGGAATTGCTCTGCATGCAGTGCAGGAGAATCGAGCCTCATCTCGCGGCGAGCGGGAAGTCTCATGGTTTTTCTCGAGTTGCGGCGGGAACCTGGGGTATATTCTCGAGTTACGACGGGGATGGCCCTTCCACACACGTGTTTGTTCAGCGACGTCAGGACTCCTGCCTAGTTGCGAGGGACAACTCGGGATTCTCCTCGAGGCTTGGCAGGGCAATTGGGACGCCTCTCCAGCTGAGGCGGGAGACCAAGTGTCCCTTTCCACGTGCCACAGGAATCCTGGGACTCCTATCAAGTTTCACGAGGAGTCAGGCATCGTCTCCTTTGGAGGCACTGATCTCCGCGTACCTCTGGAGTTTTCAAAGGATGTGAGGCCTCCGGTCGCGATGAGGTGGGGAACTAGGTCTTTCTCTGTGGTCTCAACAGGGGATTCAGACATCCTTTCGTCTTGGGAGATGCAAGACGAGCCTGCATTCAAGTCACTGCAGGGATATCCGGCCTTATTTCGAGTCAGGGCATCGCGGTGTCCATTCCACTTGAGGACGCAAACTCAGGGTCCCTCTCACATACCTAGAGCTGAGAGAAGCCTTCTCTTGAGGTGCTTGTGGTAAGGTTCTATTCCTCTGGAGTCGAAGTCAGGGACTAACCTCTCATCTCGAGTTAATTTTTGGTCCACGGAGCTCTTTTCTGTTGCTACAGTGACCTCAGGTTCCCTCTAGCCTTGAACCAGTGTTCTTGGGGTTTCTCTGGAGGGCCATCAAGGAAATCAAGGCTCCATTCATATTTGATGTGCAACACGGAATTGCTCTGCACGCAGTGCAGGATATCAGGCCTCATTTTGCGGCGACGGGGAAGTCTCATGGATTTTCTCGAGTTGCGGTGGGAACCTGGGGTATATTCTGAGGTTATGACGGGGATGGCCCTTCCACCCACGTGTTTGTTCAGCGACGTCAGGACTCCTGCCTAGTTGCGAGGGAAAACTCGGGATTCTCCTCGAGGCTTGGCAGGGCAATAGGGACGCCTCTCCATCTGGGGCTGTAGACCAAGGGTCCCTTTCCACGTGCCACAGGAATCCTGGGACTCCTATCAAGTTTCACGAGGAGTCAGGCATCTTCTCCTTTGAAGGCACTGATCTCCGCGTACCTCTGGAGTTTTCAAAGGTTGTGAGGCCTCCGGTCGCGATGAGGTGGGGAACTAGGTCTTTCTCTGTGGTCTCCACAGGGGATTCAGACATCCTTTCATCTTCGGAGATGCAAGACGAGCCTGCATTCAAGTCACTGCAGGGATATCTGGCCTTATTTCGCGTCAGGGCATCGCGGTGTCCATTCCACTTGAGGCCGCAAACTCAGGGTCCCTCTCACATACCTAGAGCTGAGAGAAGACTCCTCTTGAGGTGCTTGTGGTAAGGTGGTATTCCTCTAGAGTCGAAGCCAGGGACTAACCTCTCATCTCGAGTTGATTTTTGGTCCACGGAGCTCTTTCGTGTTGCTACAGTGACCTCAGGATCCCGCCAGCCTTGAAACAGTGTTCTTGGGGTTTCTCTGGAGTGCCATCAAGGAAATCAAGGCTCTTTTCATGTGTGATGTGCAACACGGAATTGCTCTGCACGCAGTGCATGGGAATCGGGCCTCATCTCGCGGCGAGGGGGAAGTCTCATGGTTTTTCTCGAGTTGCGGCGGGAACCTGGTGTATATTCTCGAGTTACGACGGGGATGGCCCTTCCAGCCACGTGTTTGTTCAGCGACGTCAGGACTCCTTCCTAGTTGCAAGGGACAACTCGAGATTCTCCTCGAGGCTTGGCAGGGCAATTGGGACGCCTCTCCAGCTGAGGCGGGAGACCAAGGGTCCCTTTCCACGTGCCACAGGAATCCTGGGACTCCTATCAAGTTTCACGAGGAGTCAGGCATCGTCTCCTTTGGAGGCACTGATCTCCGCGTACCTCTGGAGTTTTCAAAGGATGTGAGGCCTCCGGTCGCGATGAGGTGGGGAACTAGGTCTTTCTCTGTGGTCTCCACAGGGGATTCAGACATCCTTTCGTCTTGGGAGATGCAAGACGAGCCTGCATTCTAGTCACTGCAGGGATATCCGGCCTTATTTCGAGTCAGGGCATAGCGGTGTCCATTCCACTTGAGGCTGCAGTCTCAGGGTCCCTCTCACATACCTAGAGCTGAGAGAAGCCTCCTCTTGAGGTGCTTGTGGTAAGGTGGTATTCCTCTGGAGTCGAAGCCAGGGACTAACCTCTCATCTCGAGTTGATTTTTGGTCCACGGAGCTGTTTCGTGTTGCTACAGTGACCTCAGGATCCCTATAGCCTGGAAACAGTGTTCTTGGGGTTTCTCTAGAGTGCCATCAAGAAAATCAAGGCTCCTTTCATGTTTGATGTGCAACACGGAATTGCTCTGCATGCAGTGCAGGAGAATCGAGCCTCATCTCGCGGCGAGCGGGAAGTCTCATGGTTTTTCTCGAGTTGCGGCGGGAACCTGGGGTATATTCTGGAGTTATGACGGGGATGGCCATTCCACCCACGTCTTTGTTCAGCCACGTCAGGACTCCTGCCTAGTTGCGAGGGACAACTCGGGATTCTCCTCGAGGCTTGGCAGGGCAATTGGGACGCCTCTCCAGCTGAGGCGGGAGACCAAGGGTCCCTTTCCACGTGCCACAGGAATCCTGGGACTCCTATCAAGTTTCACGAGGAGTCAGGCATCGTCTCCTTCGGAGGCACTGATCTCCGCGTACCTCTGGAGTTTTCAAAGGATGTGAGGCCTCCGGTCGCGATGAGGTGGGGAACTAGGTCTTTCTCTGTGGTCTCCACAGGGGATTCAGACATCCTTTTGTCTTGGGAGATGCAAGACAAGCCTGCATTCAAGTCACTACAGGGATATCCGGCCTTATTTCGAGTCAGGGCATCGCGGTGTCCATTCCACTTGAGCCCGCAAACTCAGAGTCCCTCTCACATACCTAGAGCTGAGAGAAGCCTCCTCTTGAGTTGCTTGTGGTAAGGTGGTATACCTCTGGAGTCGAAGCCAGGGACTAACCTCTCATCTCGAGTTGATTTTTGGTCCACGGAGCTCTTTCGTGTTGCTACAGTGACCTCAGGATCCCTCTAGCCTTGAAACAGTGTTCTTGGGGTTTCTCTGGAGTGCCATCAAGGAAATCAAGGCTCCTTTCATGTGTGATGTGCAACACGGAATTGCTCTGCACGCAGTGCATGGGAATCGGGCCTCATCTCGCGGCGTGGGGGAAGTCTCATGGTTTTTCTCGAGTTGCGGCGGGAACCTGGGGTATATTCTCGAGTTACGACGGGGATGGCCCTTCCACCCACGTGTTTGTTCAGCGACGTCAGGACTCCTGCCTAGTTGCGAGGGACAACTCGGGATTCTCCTCGAGGCTTGGCAGGGCAATTGAGACGCCTCTCCAGCTGAGGCGGGAGACCAAGGGTCCCTTTCCACGTGCCACAGGAATCCTGGGACTCCTATCAAGTTTCATCTGGAGTCAGGCATCGTCTCCTTTGGAGGCACTGATCTCCGCGTACCTCTGGAGTTTTTAAAGGATGTGAGGCCTCCGCTCGCGATGAGGTGGGGAACTAGGTCTTTCTCTGTGGTCTCCACAGGGGATTCAGACATCCTTTCATCTTCGGAGATGCAAGACGAGCCTGCATTCAAGTCACTGCAGGGATATCCGGCCTTATTTCGAGTCAGGGCATCGCGGTGTCCATTCCACTTGAGGCCGCAAAACCAGGGTCCCTCTCACATAGCTAAAGCTGAGAGAAGCCTCCTCTTGAGGTGCTTGTGGTAAGGTGGTATTCCTCTGGAGTCGAAGCCAGGGACTAACCTCTCATCTCGAGTTGATTTTTGGTCCACGGAGCTCTTTCATGTTGCTACAGTGACCTCAGGATCCCTCTATCCTTGAAACAGTGTTCTTGGGGTTTCTCTGGAGTGCCACCACGGAAATCACGGCTCCTTTCATGTGTGATGTGCAACACGGAATTGCTCTGCACGCAGGGCAGGGGAATCAGGCCTCATCTCGGCGAGGGGGAAGTCTCATGGTTTTTCTCGAGTTGCGGCGGGAACCTGGGGTATATTCTCCAGTTACGACGGGGATGGCCCTTCCACACACGTGTTTGTTTAGCGACGTCAGGACTCCTGCCTAGTTGCGAGGGACAACTCGGGATTCTCCTCGAGGCTTGGCAGGGCAATTGGGACGCCTCTCCAGCTGAGGCGGGAGACCAAGGGTCCCTTTCCACGTGCCACAGGAATCCTGGGACTCCTATCAAGTTTCACGAGGAGTCAGGCATCGTCTCCTTTGGAGGCACTGATCTCCGCGTACCTCTGGAGTTTTCAAAGGATGTGAGGCCTCCGGTCACCATGAGGTGGGGATCTAGGTCTTTCTCTGTGGTCTCCACAGGGGATTCAGACATCGTTTCGTCTTGGGAGATGCAAGACGAGCCTGCATTCAAGTCACTGCAGGGATATCCGGCCTTAATTTGCGTCAGGGCATCGCAGTGTCCATTCCACTTTAGGGCGCAAAATCAGGGTCCCTCTCACATACCTAGAGCTGAGACAAGCCTCCTCTTGAGGTGCTTGTGGTAAGGTGGTTTTCCTCTGCAGTCGAAGCCAGGGACTATCCTCTCATCTCGAGTTGATTTTTGGTCCATGGAGCTCTTTCGTGTTACTACAGTGACCTTAGGATCCCTCTAGCCTTGAAACAGTGTTCTTGGGGTTTCTCTGGAGTGCCATCAAGGAAATCAAGGCTCCTTTCATGTGTGATGTGCAACACGGAATTGCTCTGCACGCAGTGCAGGGGAATCGGGCCTCATCTCGCGGCGAGGGGGAAGTCTCATGGTTTTTCTCGAGTTGCGGCGGGAACCTGGGGTATATTCTCCAGTTACTACGGGGATGGCTCTTCCACCCACGTGTTTGTTCAACGACGGCAGGACTCCTTCCTAGTTGCGAGGGACAACTCGGGATTCTCCTTGAGGCTTCGCAGGGCAATTGGGACACCTCTCCAGCTCAGGCGGGAGACCAAGGGTCCCTTTCCACGTGCCACAGGAATCCTGGGACTCCTATCAAGTTTCACGAGGATTCAGGCATCGTCTCCTTTGGAGGCACTGATCTCCGCGTACCTCTGAAGTTTTCAAAGGATGTGAGGCCTCCGGTCCCGATGAGGTGGGGAACTAGGTCTTTCTCTGTGGTCTCCACAGGGAATTCAGACATCCTTTCGTCTTGGGAGATGCAAGACGAGCCTGCATTCGAGTCACTGCAGGGATATCCGGCCTTATTTCGAGTCAGGGCATCGCGGTGTCCATTCCACTTGAGGCCGCAAAATCAGGGTCCCTCTCACATACCTAGAGCTGAGAGAAGCCTCCTCTTGAGGTGCTTGTGGTAAGGTGGTATTCCTCTGGAGTCGAAGCCAGGGACTAACCTCTCATCTCGAGTTGATTTTTTGTCCACGGAGCTCTTTCGTGTTGCTACAGTGACCTCAGGATCCCTCTAGCCTTGAAACAGTGTTCTTGGGGTTTCTCTGGAGTGCCACCAAGGATATCAAGGCTCCTTTCATGTGTGATGTGCAACACGGAATTGCTCTGCACGCAGTGCAGGGGAATCGGGCCTCATCTCGCGGCGAGGGGGAAGTCTCATGGTTTTTCTCGAGTTGCGGCGGGAACCTGGGGTATATTCTCGAGTTACGACGGGGATGGCCCTTCCAAACACGTGTTTGTTCAGCGACGTCAGAACTCCTTCCTAGTTGCGAGGGACAACTCGGGATTCTCCTCGAGGCTTGGCAGGGCAATTCGGACGCCTCTCCAGCTGAGGCGGGAGACCAAGGGTCCCTTTCCACGTGCCACAGGAATCCTGGGACTCCTATCAAGTTTCACGAGGAGTCAGGCATCGTCTCCTTTGGAGGCACTGATCTCCGCGTACCTCTGAAGTTTTCAAAGGATGTGAGGCCTCCGGTCGCGATGAGATGGGGAAGTAGGTCTTTCTCTGTGGTCTCCACAGGGGATTCAGACATCCTTTCGTCTTGGGAGATGCAAGACGAGCCTGCATTCAAGCCACTGCAGGGATATCCGGCCTTATTTCGAGTCAGGGCATCGCGGTGTCCATTCCACTTGAGGCCGCAAACTCAGGGTCCCTCTCACATACCTAGAGCTGAGAGAAGCCTCCTCTTGAGGTGCTTGTGGTAAGGTGGTTTTCCTCTGGAGCCGAAGCCAGGGACTAACCTCTCATCTCGAGTTGACTTGTGGTCCACGGAGCTCTTTCTTGTTGCTACAGTGACCTCAGGATCCCTCTAGCCTTGAAACAGTGTTCTTGGGGTTTCTCTGGAGTGCCATCAAGGAAATCAAGGCTCCTTTCATGTGTGATGTGCAACACGGAATTGCTCTGCACGCAGTGCAGGGGAATCGGACTTCGTATCGTGGCGAGGGGGAAGTCTCACGGTTTTTCTCGAATTGCGGCGGGAACCTGGGGTATATTCTCGAGTTACGACGGGAATGGCCCTTCCAACCACGTGTTTGTTCAGCGACGTCAGGACTCCTTCCTAGTTGCGAGGGACAACTCGGGATTCTCCTCGAGGCTTGGCAGGGCAATTGGGACGCCTCTCCAGCTGAGGCGGGAGACCAAGGGTCCCTTTCCACGTGCCACAGGAATCCTGGGACTCCTATCAAGTTTCACGAGGAGTCAGGCATCGTCTCCTTTGGAGGCACTGATCTCTGCGTACCTCTGGAGTTTTCAAAGGATGTGAGGCCTCCGGTCGCGATGAGGTGGGGAACTAGGTCTTTCTCTGTGGTCTCCACAGGGGATTCAGACATCCTTTCATCTTCGGAGATGCAAGACGAGCCTGCATTCAAGTCACTGCAGGGATATCCGGCCTTATTTCGAGTCAGGGCATCGCGGTGTCCATTCCACTTGAGGCCGCAAAACCAGGGTCCCTCTCACATAGCTAGAGCTGAGAGAAGCCTCCTCTTGAGGTGCTTGTGGTAAGGTGGTATTCCTCTGGAGTCGAAGCCAGGGACTAACCTCTCATCTCGAGTTGATTTTTGGTCCACGGAGCTCTTTCATGTTGCTACAGTGACCTCAGGATCCCTCTAGCCTTGAAACAGTGTTCTTGGGGTTTCTCTGGAGTGCCACCACGGAAATCAAGGCTCCTTTCATGTGTGATGTGCAACACGGAATTGCTCTGCACGCAGGGCAGGGGAATCAGGCCTCATCTCGGCGAGGGGGAAGTCTCATGGTTTTTCTCGAGTTGCGGCGGGAACCTGGGGTATATTCTCGAGTTACGACGGGGATGGCCCTTCCACACACGTGTTTGTTTAGCGACGTCAGGACTCCTGCCTAGTTGCGAGGGACAACTCGGGATTCTCCTCGAGGCTTGGCAGGGCAATTGGGACGAATCTCCAGCTGAGGCGGGAGACCAAGGGTCCCTTTCCACGTGCCACAGGAATCCTGGGACTCCTATCAAGTTTCACGAGGAGTCAGGCATCGTCTCCTTTGGAGGCACTGATCTCCGCGTACCTCTGGAGTTTTCAAAGGATGTGAGGCCTCCGGTCACCATGAGGTGGGGATCTAGGTCTTTCTCTGTGGTCTCCACAGGGGATTCAGACATCGTTTCGTCTTGGGAGATGCAAGACGAGCCTGCATTCAAGTCACTGCAGGGATATCCGGCCTTAATTTGCGTCAGGGCATCGCAGTGTCCATTCCACTTTAGGGCTCAAAATCAGGGTCCCTCTCACATACCTAGAGCTGAGACAAGCCTCCTCTTGAGGTGCTTGTGGTAAGGTGGTTTTCCTCTGCAGTCGAAGCCAGGGACTATCCTCTCATCTCCAGTTGATTTTTGGTCCATGGAGCTCTTTCGTGTTACTACAGTGACCTTAGGATCCCTCTAGCCTTGAAACAGTGTTCTTGGGGTTTCTCTGGAGTGCCATCAAGGAAATCAAGGCTCCTTTCATGTGTGATGTGCAACACGGAATTGCTCTGCACGCAGTGCAGGGGAATCGGGCCTCATCTCGCGGCGAGGGGGAAGTCTCATGGTTTTTCTCGAGTTGCGGCGGGAACCTGGGGTATATTCTCCAGTTACTACGGGGATGGCTCTTCCACCCACGTGTTTGTTCAACGACGGCAGGACTCCTTCCTAGTTGCGAGGGACAACTCGGGATTCTCCTTGAGGCTTCGCAGGGCAATTGGGACACCTCTCCAGCTCAGGCGGGAGACCAAGGGTCCCTTTCCACGTGCCACAGTAATCCTGGGACTCCTATCAAGTTTCACGAGGATTCAGGCATCGTCTCCTTTGGAGGCACTGATCTCGGCGTACCTTTGAAGTTTTCAAAGGATGTGAGGCCTCCGGTCGCGATGAGGTGGGGAACTAGGTCTTTCTCTGTGGTCTCCACAGGGAATTCAGACATCCTTTCGTCTTGGGAGATGCAAGACGAGCCTGCATTCGAGTCACTGCAGGGATATCCGGCCTTATTTCGAGTCAGGGCATCGCGGTGTCCATTCCACTTGAGGCCGCAAAATCAGGGTCCCTCTCACATACCTAGAGCTGAGAGAAGCCTCCTCTTGAGGTGCTTGTGGTAAGGTGGTATTCCTCTGGAGTCGGAGCCAGGGACTAACCTCTCATCTCGAGTTGATTTTTGGTCCACGGAGCTCTTTCGTGTTGCTACAGTGACCTCAGGATCCCTCTAGCCTTGAAACAGTGTTCTTGGGGTTTCTCTGGAGTGCCACCAAGGATATCAAGGCTCCTTTCATGTGTGATGTGCAACACGGAATTGCTCTGCACGCAGTGCAGGGGAATCGGGCCTCATCTCGCGGCGAGGGGGAAGTCTCATGGTTTTTCTCGAGTTGCGGCGGGAACCTGGGGTATATTCTCGAGTTACGACGGGGATGGCCCTTCCAAACACGTGTTTGTTCAGCGACGTCAGAACTCCTTCCTAGTTGCGAGGGACAACTCGGGATTCTCCTCGAGGCTTGGCAGGGCAATTCGGACGCCTCTCCAGCTGAGGCGGGAGACCAAGGGTCCCTTTCCACGTGCCACAGGAATCCTGGGACTCCTATCAAGTTTCACGAGGAGTCAGGCATCGTCTCCTTTGGAGGCACTGATCTCCGCGTACCTCTGAAGTTTTCAAAGGATGTGAGGCCTCCGGTCGCGATGAGATGGGGAAGTAGGTCTTTCTCTGTGGTCTCCACAGGGGATTCAGACATCCTTTCGTCTTGGGAGATGCAAGACGAGCCTGCATTCAAGCCACTGCAGGGATATCCGGCCTTATTTCGAGTCAGGGCATCGCGGTGTCCATTCCACTTGAGGCCGCAAACTCAGGGTCCCTCTCACATACCTAGAGCTGAGAGAAGCCTCCTCTTGAGGTGCTTGTGGTAAGGTGGTTTTCCTCTGGAGCCGAAGCCAGGGACTAACCTCTCATCTCGAGTTGACTTGTGGTCCACGGAGCTCTTTCTTGTTGCTACAGTGACCTCAGGATCCCTCTAGCCTTGAAACAGTGTTCTTGGGGTTTCTCTGGAGTGCCATCAAGGAAATCAAGGCTCCTTTCATGTGTGATGTGCAACACGGAATTGCTCTGCACGCAGTGCATGGGAATCGGGCCTCATCTCGCGGCGAGGGGGAAGTCTCATGGTTTTTCTCGAGTTGCGGCGGGAACCTGGTGTATATTCTCGAGTTACGACGGGGATGGCCCTTCCAGCCACGTGTTTGTTCAGCGACGTCAGGACTCCTTCCTAGTTGCAAGGGACAACTCGAGATTCTCCTCGAGGCTTGGCAGGGCAATTGGGACGCCTCTCCAGCTGAGGCGGGAGACCAAGGGTCCCTTTCCACGTGCCACAGGAATCCTGGGACTCCTATCAAGTTTCACGAGGAGTCAGGCATCGTCTCCTTTGGAGGCACTGATCTCCGCGTACCTCTGGAGTTTTCAAAGGATGTGAGGCCTCCGGTCGCGATGAGGTGGGGAACTAGGTCTTTCTCTGTGGTCTCCACAGGGGATTCAGACATCCTTTCGTCTTGGGAGATGCAAGACGAGCCTGCATTCTAGTCACTGCAGGGATATCCGGCCTTATTTCGAGTCAGGGCATAGCGGTGTCCATTCCACTTGAGGCTGCAGTCTCAGGGTCCCTCTCACATACCTAGAGCTGAGAGAAGCCTCCTCTTGAGGTGCTTGTGGTAAGGTGGTATTCCTCTGGAGTCGAAGCCAGGGACTAACCTCTCATCTCGAGTTGATTTTTGGTCCACGGAGCTGTTTCGTGTTGCTACAGTGACCTCAGGATCCCTATAGCCTGGAAACAGTGTTCTTGGGGTTTCTCTAGAGTGCCATCAAGAAAATCAAGGCTCCTTTCATGTTTGATGTGCAACACGGAATTGCTCTGCATGCAGTGCAGGAGAATCGAGCCTCATCTCGCGGCGAGCGGGAAGTCTCATGGTTTTTCTCGAGTTGCGGCGGGAACCTGGGGTATATTCTGGAGTTATGACGGGGATGGCCATTCCACCCACGTCTTTGTTCAGCCACGTCAGGACTCCTGCCTAGTTGCGAGGGACAACTCGGGATTCTCCTCGAGGCTTGGCAGGGCAATTGGGACGCCTCTCCAGCTGAGGCGGGAGACCAAGGGTCCCTTTCCACGTGCCACAGGAATCCTGGGACTCCTATCAAGTTTCACGAGGAGTCAGGCATCGTCTCCTTCGGAGGCACTGATCTCCGCGTACCTCTGGAGTTTTCAAAGGATGTGAGGCCTCCGGTCGCGATGAGGTGGGGAACTAGGTCTTTCTCTGTGGTCTCCACAGGGGATTCAGACATCCTTTTGTCTTGGGAGATGCAAGACAAGCCTGCATTCAAGTCACTACAGGGATATCCGGCCTTATTTCGAGTCAGGGCATCGCGGTGTCCATTCCACTTGAGCCCGCAAACTCAGAGTCCCTCTCACATACCTAGAGCTGAGAGAAGCCTCCTCTTGAGTTGCTTGTGGTAAGGTGGTATACCTCTGGAGTCGAAGCCAGGGACTAACCTCTCATCTCGAGTTGATTTTTGGTCCACGGAGCTCTTTCGTGTTGCTACAGTGACCTCAGGATCCCTCTAGCCTTGAAACAGTGTTCTTGGGGTTTCTCTGGAGTGCCATCAAGGAAATCAAGGCTCCTTTCATGTGTGATGTGCAACACGGAATTGCTCTGCACGCAGTGCATGGGAATCGGGCCTCATCTCGCGGCGTGGGGGAAGTCTCATGGTTTTTCTCGAGTTGCGGCGGGAACCTGGGGTATATTCTCGAGTTACGACGGGGATGGCCCTTCCACCCACGTGTTTGTTCAGCGACGTCAGGACTCCTGCCTAGTTGCGAGGGACAACTCGGGATTCTCCTCGAGGCTTGGCAGGGCAATTGAGACGCCTCTCCAGCTGAGGCGGGAGACCAAGGGTCCCTTTCCACGTGCCACAGGAATCCTGGGACTCCTATCAAGTTTCATCTGGAGTCAGGCATCGTCTCCTTTGGAGGCACTGATCTCCGCGTACCTCTGGAGTTTTTAAAGGATGTGAGGCCTCCGCTCGCGATGAGGTGGGGAACTAGGTCTTTCTCTGTGGTCTCCACAGGGGATTCAGACATCCTTTCATCTTCGGAGATGCAAGACGAGCCTGCATTCAAGTCACTGCAGGGATATCCGGCCTTATTTCGAGTCAGGGCATCGCGGTGTCCATTCCACTTGAGGCCGCAAAACCAGGGTCCCTCTCACATAGCTAAAGCTGAGAGAAGCCTCCTCTTGAGGTGCTTGTGGTAAGGTGGTATTCCTCTGGAGTCGAAGCCAGGGACTAACCTCTCATCTCGAGTTGATTTTTGGTCCACGGAGCTCTTTCATGTTGCTACAGTGACCTCAGGATCCCTCTATCCTTGAAACAGTGTTCTTGGGGTTTCTCTGGAGTGCCACCACGGAAATCACGGCTCCTTTCATGTGTGATGTGCAACACGGAATTGCTCTGCACGCAGGGCAGGGGAATCAGGCCTCATCTCGGCGAGGGGGAAGTCTCATGGTTTTTCTCGAGTTGCGGCGGGAACCTGGGGTATATTCTCCAGTTACGACGGGGATGGCCCTTCCACACACGTGTTTGTTTAGCGACGTCAGGACTCCTGCCTAGTTGCGAGGGACAACTCGGGATTCTCCTCGAGGCTTGGCAGGGCAATTGGGACGCCTCTCCAGCTGAGGCGGGAGACCAAGGGTCCCTTTCCACGTGCCACAGGAATCCTGGGACTCCTATCAAGTTTCACGAGGAGTCAGGCATCGTCTCCTTTGGAGGCACTGATCTCCGCGTACCTCTGGAGTTTTCAAAGGATGTGAGGCCTCCGGTCACCATGAGGTGGGGATCTAGGTCTTTCTCTGTGGTCTCCACAGGGGATTCAGACATCGTTTCGTCTTGGGAGATGCAAGACGAGCCTGCATTCAAGTCACTGCAGGGATATCCGGCCTTAATTTGCGTCAGGGCATCGCAGTGTCCATTCCACTTTAGGGCGCAAAATCAGGGTCCCTCTCACATACCTAGAGCTGAGACAAGCCTCCTCTTGAGGTGCTTGTGGTAAGGTGGTTTTCCTCTGCAGTCGAAGCCAGGGACTATCCTCTCATCTCGAGTTGATTTTTGGTCCATGGAGCTCTTTCGTGTTACTACAGTGACCTTAGGATCCCTCTAGCCTTGAAACAGTGTTCTTGGGGTTTCTCTGGAGTGCCATCAAGGAAATCAAGGCTCCTTTCATGTGTGATGTGCAACACGGAATTGCTCTGCACGCAGTGCAGGGGAATCGGGCCTCATCTCGCGGCGAGGGGGAAGTCTCATGGTTTTTCTCGAGTTGCGGCGGGAACCTGGGGTATATTCTCCAGTTACTACGGGGATGGCTCTTCCACCCACGTGTTTGTTCAACGACGGCAGGACTCCTTCCTAGTTGCGAGGGACAACTCGGGATTCTCCTTGAGGCTTCGCAGGGCAATTGGGACACCTCTCCAGCTCAGGCGGGAGACCAAGGGTCCCTTTCCACGTGCCACAGGAATCCTGGGACTCCTATCAAGTTTCACGAGGATTCAGGCATCGTCTCCTTTGGAGGCACTGATCTCCGCGTACCTCTGAAGTTTTCAAAGGATGTGAGGCCTCCGGTCGCGATGAGGTGGGGAACTAGGTCTTTCTCTGTGGTCTCCACAGGGAATTCAGACATCCTTTCGTCTTGGGAGATGCAAGACGAGCCTGCATTCGAGTCACTGCAGGGATATCCGGCCTTATTTCGAGTCAGGGCATCGCGGTGTCCATTCCACTTGAGGCCGCAAAATCAGGGTCCCTCTCACATACCTAGAGCTGAGAGAAGCCTCCTCTTGAGGTGCTTGTGGTAAGGTGGTATTCCTCTGGAGTCGAAGCCAGGGACTAACCTCTCATCTCGAGTTGATTTTTTGTCCACGGAGCTCTTTCGTGTTGCTACAGTGACCTCAGGATCCCTCTAGCCTTGAAACAGTGTTCTTGGGGTTTCTCTGGAGTGCCACCAAGGATATCAAGGCTCCTTTCATGTGTGATGTGCAACACGGAATTGCTCTGCACGCAGTGCAGGGGAATCGGGCCTCATCTCGCGGCGAGGGGGAAGTCTCATGGTTTTTCTCGAGTTGCGGCGGGAACCTGGGGTATATTCTCGAGTTACGACGGGGATGGCCCTTCCAAACACGTGTTTGTTCAGCGACGTCAGAACTCCTTCCTAGTTGCGAGGGACAACTCGGGATTCTCCTCGAGGCTTGGCAGGGCAATTCGGACGCCTCTCCAGCTGAGGCGGGAGACCAAGGGTCCCTTTCCACGTGCCACAGGAATCCTGGGACTCCTATCAAGTTTCACGAGGAGTCAGGCATCGTCTCCTTTGGAGGCACTGATCTCCGCGTACCTCTGAAGTTTTCAAAGGATGTGAGGCCTCCGGTCGCGATGAGATGGGGAAGTAGGTCTTTCTCTGTGGTCTCCACAGGGGATTCAGACATCCTTTCGTCTTGGGAGATGCAAGACGAGCCTGCATTCAAGCCACTGCAGGGATATCCGGCCTTATTTCGAGTCAGGGCATCGCGGTGTCCATTCCACTTGAGGCCGCAAACTCAGGGTCCCTCTCACATACCTAGAGCTGAGAGAAGCCTCCTCTTGAGGTGCTTGTGGTAAGGTGGTTTTCCTCTGGAGCCGAAGCCAGGGACTAACCTCTCATCTCGAGTTGACTTGTGGTCCACGGAGCTCTTTCTTGTTGCTACAGTGACCTCAGGATCCCTCTAGCCTTGAAACAGTGTTCTTGGGGTTTCTCTGGAGTGCCATCAAGGAAATCAAGGCTCCTTTCATGTGTGATGTGCAACACGGAATTGCTCTGCACGCAGTGCAGGGGAATCGGACTTCGTATCGTGGCGAGGGGGAAGTCTCACGGTTTTTCTCGAATTGCGGCGGGAACCTGGGGTATATTCTCGAGTTACGACGGGAATGGCCCTTCCAACCACGTGTTTGTTCAGCGACGTCAGGACTCCTTCCTAGTTGCGAGGGACAACTCGGGATTCTCCTCGAGGCTTGGCAGGGCAATTGGGACGCCTCTCCAGCTGAGGCGGGAGACCAAGGGTCCCTTTCCACGTGCCACAGGAATCCTGGGACTCCTATCAAGTTTCACGAGGAGTCAGGCATCGTCTCCTTTGGAGGCACTGATCTCTGCGTACCTCTGGAGTTTTCAAAGGATGTGAGGCCTCCGGTCGCGATGAGGTGGGGAACTAGGTCTTTCTCTGTGGTCTCCACAGGGGATTCAGACATCCTTTCGTTTTGAGAGATGCAAGACGAGCCTGCATTCAAGTCACTGCAGGGATATCCGGCCTTATTTCGAGTCAGGGCATCGCGGTGTCCATTCCACTTGAGGCCGCAAAACCAGGGTCCCTCTCACATAGCTAGAGCTGAGAGAAGCCTCCTCTTGAGGTGCTTGTGGTAAGGTGGTATTCCTCTGGAGTCGAAGCCAGGGACTAACCTCTCATCTCGAGTTGATTTTTGGTCCACGGAGCTCTTTCATGTTGCTACAGTGACCTCAGGATCCCTCTAGCCTTGAAACAGTGTTCTTGGGGTTTCTCTGGAGTGCCACCACGGAAATCAAGGCTCCTTTCATGTGTGATGTGCAACACGGAATTGCTCTGCACGCAGGGCAGGGGAATCAGGCCTCATCTCGGCGAGGGGGAAGTCTCATGGTTTTTCTCGAGTTGCGGCGGGAACCTGGGGTATATTCTCGAGTTACGACGGGGATGGCCCTTCCACACACGTGTTTGTTTAGCGACGTCAGGACTCCTGCCTAGTTGCGAGGGACAACTCGGGATTCTCCTCGAGGCTTGGCAGGGCAATTGGGACGAATCTCCAGCTGAGGCGGGAGACCAAGGGTCCCTTTCCACGTGCCACAGGAATCCTGGGACTCCTATCAAGTTTCACGAGGAGTCAGGCATCGTCTCCTTTGGAGGCACTGATCTCCGCGTACCTCTGGAGTTTTCAAAGGATGTGAGGCCTCCGGTCACCATGAGGTGGGGATCTAGGTCTTTCTCTGTGGTCTCCACAGGGGATTCAGACATCGTTTCGTCTTGGGAGATGCAAGACGAGCCTGCATTCAAGTCACTGCAGGGATATCCGGCCTTAATTTGCGTCAGGGCATCGCAGTGTCCATTCCACTTTAGGGCTCAAAATCAGGGTCCCTCTCACATACCTAGAGCTGAGACAAGCCTCCTCTTGAGGTGCTTGTGGTAAGGTGGTTTTCCTCTGCAGTCGAAGCCAGGGACTATCCTCTCATCTCCAGTTGATTTTTGGTCCATGGAGCTCTTTCGTGTTACTACAGTGACCTTAGGATCCCTCTAGCCTTGAAACAGTGTTCTTGGGGTTTCTCTGGAGTGCCATCAAGGAAATCAAGGCTCCTTTAATGTGTGATGTGCAACACGGAATTGCTCTGCACGCAGTGCAGGGGAATCGGGCCTCATCTCGCGGCGAGGGGGAAGTCTCATGGTTTTTCTCGAGTTGCGGCGGGAACCTGGGGTATATTCTCCAGTTACTACGGGGATGGCTCTTCCACCCACGTGTTTGTTCAACGACGGCAGGACTCCTTCCTAGTTGCGAGGGACAACTCGGGATTCTCCTTGAGGCTTCGCAGGGCAATTGGGACACCTCTCCAGCTCAGGCGGGAGACCAAGGGTCCCTTTCCACGTGCCACAGTAATCCTGGGACTCCTATCAAGTTTCACGAGGATTCAGGCATCGTCTCCTTTGGAGGCACTGATCTCGGCGTACCTTTGAAGTTTTCAAAGGATGTGAGGCCTCCGGTCGCGATGAGGTGGGGAACTAGGTCTTTCTCTGTGGTCTCCACAGGGAATTCAGACATCCTTTCGTCTTGGGAGATGCAAGACGAGCCTGCATTCGAGTCACTGCAGGGATATCCGGCCTTATTTCGAGTCAGGGCATCGCGGTGTCCATTCCACTTGAGGCCGCAAAATCAGGGTCCCTCTCACATACCTAGAGCTGAGAGAAGCCTCCTCTTGAGGTGCTTGTGGTAAGGTGGTATTCCTCTGGAGTCGGAGCCAGGGACTAACCTCTCATCTCGAGTTGATTTTTGGTCCACGGAGCTCTTTCGTGTTGCTACAGTGACCTCAGGATCCCTCTAGCCTTGAAACAGTGTTCTTGGGGTTTCTCTGGAGTGCCACCAAGGATATCAAGGCTCCTTTCATGTGTGATGTGCAACACGGAATTGCTCTGCACGCAGTGCAGGGGAATCGGGCCTCATCTCGCGGCGAGGGGGAAGTCTCATGGTTTTTCTCGAGTTGCGGCGGGAACCTGGGGTATATTCTCGAGTTACGACGGGGATGGCCCTTCCAAACACGTGTTTGTTCAGCGACGTCAGAACTCCTTCCTAGTTGCGAGGGACAACTCGGGATTCTCCTCGAGGCTTGGCAGGGCAATTCGGACGCCTCTCCAGCTGAGGCGGGAGACCAAGGGTCCCTTTCCACGTGCCACAGGAATCCTGGGACTCCTATCAAGTTTCACGAGGAGTCAGGCATCGTCTCCTTTGGAGGCACTGATCTCCGCGTACCTCTGAAGTTTTCAAAGGATGTGAGGCCTCCGGTCGCGATGAGATGGGGAAGTAGGTCTTTCTCTGTGGTCTCCACAGGGGATTCAGACATCCTTTCGTCTTGGGAGATGCAAGACGAGCCTGCATTCAAGCCACTGCAGGGATATCCGGCCTTATTTCGAGTCAGGGCATCGCGGTGTCCATTCCACTTGAGGCCGCAAACTCAGGGTCCCTCTCACATACCTAGAGCTGAGAGAAGCCTCCTCTTGAGGTGCTTGTGGTAAGGTGGTTTTCCTCTGGAGCCGAAGCCAGGGACTAACCTCTCATCTCGAGTTGACTTGTGGTCCACGGAGCTCTTTCTTGTTGCTACAGTGACCTCAGGATCCCTCTAGCCTTGAAACAGTGTTCTTGGGGTTTCTCTGGAGTGCCATCAAGGAAATCAAGGCTCCTTTCATGTGTGATGTGCAACACGGAATTGCTCTGCACGCAGTGCAGGGGAATCGGACTTCGTATCGCGGCGAGGGGGAAGTCTCACGGTTTTTCTCGAATTGCGGCGGGAACCTGGGGTATATTCTCGAGTTACGACGGGAATGGCCCTTCCAACCACGTGTTTGTTCAGCGACGTCAGGACTCCTTCCTAGTTGCGAGGGACAACTCGGGATTCTCCTCGAGGCTTGGCAGGGCAATTGGGACGCCTCTCCAGCTGAGGAGGGAGACCAAGGGTCCCTTTCCACGTGCCACAGGAATCCTGGGACTCCTATCAAGTTTCACGAGGAGTCAGGCATCGTCTCCTTTGGAGGCACTGATCTCTGCGTACCTCTGGAGTTTTCAAAGGATGTGAGGCCTCCGGTCGCGATGAGGTGGGGAACTAGGTCTTTCTCTGTGGTCTCCACAGGGGATTCAGACATCCTTTCGTTTTGAGAGATGCAAGACGAGCCTGCATTCAAGTCACTGCAGGGATATCCGGCCTTATTTCGAGACAGGGCATCGTGGTGTCCATTCCACTTGAGGCCGCAAACTCAGGGTCCCTCTCACATACATAGAGCTGAGAGAAGCCTCCTCTTGAGGTGCTTGTGGTAAGGTGGTATTACTCTGGAGTCGAAGCCAGGGACTAACCTCTCATCTCGAGTTGATTCTTGGTCCACGGAGCTCTTTCGTGTTGCTACAGTGACCTCAGGATCCCTCTAGCCTTGAAACAGTGTTCTTCGGGTTTCTCTGGAGTGCCATCAAGGAAATTAAGGCTCCTTTCATGTGTGATGTGCAACACGGAATTGCTCTGCACGCAGTGCAGGGGAATTGGGCCTCATCTCGCTGCGAGGGGGAAGTCTCATGGTTTTTCTCGAGTTGCGGCGGGAACCTGGGGTATACTCTCGAGTTACGACGGGGATGGCCCTTCTACCCACGTGTTTGTTCAGCGACGTCAGGACTCCTGCCTAGTTGCGAGGGACAACTCGGGATTCTCCTCGAGGCTTGGCAGGGCCATTGGGCCGCCTCTTCAGGTGAGGCGGGAGACCAAAGGTCCCTTTCCACGTGCCACAGGAATCCTGGGACTCCTATCAAGTTTCACGAGGAGTCAGGCATCGTCTCCGTTGGAGGCACTGATTTCCGCATACCTCTGGAGTTGTCAAAGGATATGAGGCCTCCGGTCGCGATGAGGTGGGGAATTAGGTCTTTCTCTGTGGTCTACACAGGTGATTCAGACATCCTTTCGTCTTGGGAGATGCAAGACGAGCCTGCATTCAAGTCACTGCAGGGATATCCGGCCTTATTTCGAGACAGGGCATCGTGGTGTCCATTCCACTTGAGGCCGCAAAACCAGGGTCCCTCTCACATACATAGAGCTGAGAGAAGCCTCCTCTTGAGGTGCTTGTGGTAAGGTGGTATTCCTCTGGAGTCGAAGCCAGGGACTAACCTCTCATCTCGAGTTGATTCTTGGTCCACGGTACTCTTTCGTGTTGCTACAGTGACCTCAGGATCCCTCTAGCCTTGAAACAGTGTTCTTGGGGTTTCTCTGGAGTGCCATCAAGGAAATTAAGGCTCCTTTCATGTGTGATGTGCAACACGGAATTGCTCTGCACGCACTGCAGGGGAATCGGGCCTCATCTCGCGGCGAGTGGGAAGTCTCATGGTTTTTCTCGAGTTGCGGCGGGAACCTGTGGTATACTCTCGAGTTACGACTGGGATGGCCCTTCCACACACGTGTTTGTTCAGCGACGTCAGGACTCCTGCCTAGTTGCGAGGGACAACTCGGGATTCTCCTCGAGGCTTGGCAGGGCAATTGGGACGCCTCTCCAGCTGAGGCGGGAGACCAAGGGTCCCTTTCCATGTGCCACAGGAATCCTGGGACTCCTATCAAGTTTCACGAGGAGTCAGGCATCGTCTCCTTTTCAGGCACTGATCTCCGCGTACCTCTGGAGTTTTCAAAGGATGTGAGGCCTCCGGTCGCCATGAGGTGGGGAACTAGGTCTTACTCTGTGGTCTCCACAGGGGATTCAGACATCCTTTCATCTTGGGAGATGCAAGACGAGCCTGCATTCAATTCACTGCAGGGATATCAGGCCTTATTTCGCTTCAGGGCATCGCAGTGTCCATTCCACTTGAGTCCGCAAACTCAGGGTCCCTCTCACATACCTAGAGCTGAGAGAAGCCTCCTCTTGAGGTGCTTGTGGTAAGGTGGTATATCTCTGGAGTCGAAGCCAGGGACAAACCTCTCATCTCGAGTTGATTTTTGGTCCACGGACCTCTTTCTTGTTGCTACAGTAACCTCAGGATCCCTCTAGCCTTGAAACAGTGTTCTTGGGGTTTCTCTGGAGTGCCATCAAGTAAATCAAGGCTCCTTTCATGTGTGATGTGCAACACGGAATTGCTCTGCATGCAGTGCAGGATAATCGGGCCTCATCTCGCGGCGAAGGGGAAGTCTCATGGTTTTTCTCGAGTTGCGGCGGGACCCTGGGGTATATTCTCGAGTTATGACGGGGATGGCCCTTCCAACCCCGTGTTTGTTCAGCGACGTCAGGACTCCTGCCTAGTTGCGAGGGACAACTCGGGATTCTCCTCGAGGCTTTGCAGGGCAATTGGGACGCCTCTCCAGCTGAGGCGGGAGACCAAGGGTCCCTTTCCATTTGCCACAGAAATCCTGGGACTCCTATCAAGTTTCACGTTGAGTCAGGCATCGTCTCCTTTGGAGGCACTGATCTCCGCGTACCTCTGGAGTTTTCAAAGCATGTGAGGCCTCCGGTCGCGATGAGGTGGAGAACTAGGTCTTTCTCTGTGGTCTCCACAGGGGATTCAGACATCCTTTCGTCTTGGGAGATGCATGACGAGCCTGCATTCAAGTCACTGCAGGGATATCCGGCCTTATTTCGAGTCAGGGCATCGCGGTGTCCATTCCACTTGAGGCCGCAAACTCAGGGTCCCTCTCACATACCTAGAGCTGAGAGAAGCCTCCTCTTGAGGTGCTTGTGGTAAGGTGGTATTCCTCTGGAGTCGAAGCCAGGGACTAACCTCTCATCTCGAGTTGATTTTTGGTCCACGGAGCTCTTTCGTGTTGCTACAGTGACCTCAGGATCCCTCTAGCCTTGAAACAGTGTTCTTGGGGTTTCTCTGGAGTGCCATCAAGGAAATCAAGGCTCCTTTCATGTGTGATGTGCAACACGGAATTGCTCTGCACGCAGTGCTGGGGAATCGGGCCTCATCTCGCGGCGAGGGGGAAGTCTCATGGTTTTTCTCGAGTTGCGGCGGGAACCTGGTGTATATTCACGAGTTACGACGGGGATGGCCCTTCCACCCACGTGTTTGTTCAGCGACGGCAGGACTCCTGCCTAGTTGCGAGGGAAAACTCGGGATTCTCCTCGAGGCTTGGCAGGCCAATTGGGACGCCTCTCCAGCTGAGGCGGGAGACCATGGTTCCCTTTCCACGTGCCACAGGAATCCTGGGACTCCTATCAAGATTCACGAGGAGTCAGGCATCGTCTCCTTTGGAGGCACTGATCTTCGGGTACCTCTGGAGTTTTCAAAGTATGTGAGGCCTCCGGTCGCGATGCGGTGGGGAACTAGGTCTTTCTCTGTGGTCCCCACAGGGGATTCAGACATCCTTTCGTCTTGGGAGATGCAAGATGAGCCTGCATTCAAGTCACTGCAGGGATATCCGGCCTTATTTCGAGTCAGGGCATCGCAGTGTCCATTCCACTTGAGGCCGCAAACTCAGGGTCCCTCTCACATACCTAGAGCTGAGAGAAGCCTCCTCTTGAGGTGCTTGTGGTAAGGTGGTATTCCTCTGGAGTCGAAGCCAGGGACTAATCTCTCATCTCGAGTTGATTTGTGGTCCACGGAGCTCTTTCGTGTTGCTACAGTGACCTCAGGATCCCTCTAGCCTTGAAACAGTGTTCTTGGGGTTTCTCTGGTGTGCCACCAAGAAAATCAAGGCTCCTTTCATGTGTGATGTGCAACATGGAATTGCTCTGCACGCAGTGCAGGGGAATCGGGCCTCATATCGCGGCGAGGGGGAAGTCTCATGGTTTTTCTCGAGTTGCGGCGGGAACCTGGGGTATATTCTCGAGTTACGACGGGGATGGCCCTTCCAACCACGTGTTTGTTTAGCGACTTCAGGACTCCTTCCTAGTTGCGAGGGACAACTCGGGATTCTCCTCGAGGCTTGGCAGGGCAATAGGGACGCCTCTCCAGGTGAGGCGGGAGACCAAGGGTCCCTTTCCACGTGCACAGAAATCCTGGGACTCCTATCAAGTTTCACGAGGAGTCAGGCATCGTCTCCTTTGGAGGCACTGATGTCCGCGTACCTCTGAAGTTTTCAAAGGATGTGAGGCCTCCGGTCGCGATGAGGTGGGGAAGTAGGTCTTTCTCTGTGGTGTCCGGAGGGGATTCAGACATCCTTTCGTCTTGGGAGATGCAAGACGAGCCTGCATTCAAGTCACTGCAGGGATATCCGACCTTATTTCGAGTCAGGGCATCGCGGTGTCCATTCCACTTGAGGCCGCAAACTCAGGGTCCCTCTCACATACCTAGAGCTGAGAGAAGCCTCCTCTTGAGGTGCTTGTGGTAAGGTCGTATTCCTCTGGAGTCGAAGCCAGGGACTAACCTCTCATCTAGAGTTGATTTTTGGTCCACGGAGCACTTTCGTGTTGCTACAGTGACCTGAGGATCCCTCTAGCCTTGAAAAAGTGTTCTTGGGGTTTCTCTGGAGTGCCATCAAGGAAATCAAGGCTCCTTTCATGTGTGATGTGCAACACGGAATTGCTCTGCACGCAGTGCAGGGGAATCGGGCCTCATCTCGCGGCGAGGGGGAAGTCTCATGGTTTTTCTCGAGTTGCGGCGGGAACCTGGGGTATATTCTCGAGTTACGACGGGGATGGCCCTTCCACCCACGTCTTTGTTCAGCCACGTCAGGACTCCTGCCTAGTTGCGAGGGACAACTCGGGATTCTCCTCGAGGCTTGGCAGGGCAATTGGGACGCCTCTCCAGCTGAGGCGGGAGACCAAGGGTCCCTGTCCACCTGCCACAGGAATCATGGGACTCCTATCAAGTTTCACGAGGAGTCAGGCATGGTCTCCTTTGGAGGCACTGATCTCCGCGTACCTCTGGAGTTTTCAAAGGATGTGAGGCCTCCGGTCGCGATGAGGTGGGGAACTAGGTCTTTCTCTGTGGTCTCCACAGGGGATTCAGACATGCTTTCGTCTTGGGAGATGCAAGACGAGCCTGCATTCAAGTCACTGCAGGGATATCCGGCCTTATTTCGAGTCAGGGCATCGCGGTGTCCATTCCACTTGAGGCCGCAAAATCAGGGTTCCTCTCACATACCTAGAGCTGAGAGAAGCCTCCTCTTGAGGTGCTTGTGGTAAGGTGGTATTCCTCTGGAGTCGAAGCCAGGGACTAACCTCTTATCTCTAGTTGATTTTTGGTCCACGGAGCTCTTTCGTGTGGCTACAGTGACCTTAGGATCCCTCTAGCCTTGAAACAGTGTTCTTGGGGTTTCTCTGGAGTGCCATCAAGGAAATCAAGGCTCCTTTCATGTGTGATGTGCAACACGGAATTGCTCTGCATGTAGTGCAGGGGAATCGGGCCTCATCTCTCGGCGAGGGGGAAGTCTCATGGTTTATCTCGAGTTGCGGCAGGAACCTGGGGTATATTCTCGAGTTAAAATGGGGATGGAGCTTCCACACACGTGTTTGTTCAGCGATGGCAGGACTACTGCCTAGTTGTGAGGGACAACTCGGGATTCTCCTTGAGGCTTGGCAGGGCAATTGGGACGCCTCTCCAGCTGAGGCGGGAGACCAAGGGTCCCTGTCCACCTGCCACAGGAATCCTGGGACTTCTATCAAGTTTCACGAGGAGTCAGGCATCGTCTCCTTTGGAGGCACTGATCTCCGCGTACCTCTGGAGTTTTCAAAGGATGTGAGGCCTCCGGTCGCCATGAGGTTGGGAACTAGGTCTTTCTCTGTGGTCTCCACAGGGGATTCAGACATCCTTTCATCTTGGGAGATGCAAGACGAGCCTGCATTCAAGTCACTGCAGGGATATCCAGCCTTATTTCGCGTCAGGGCATCACAGTGTCCATTCCACTAGATGCCGCAAAATCAGGGTCCCTCTCACATACCTAGAGCTGAGAGAAGCCTCCTCTTGAGGTGCTTGTGGTAAGGTGGTATTCCTCTGGAGTCGAAGCCAGGGACTAACCTCTCATCTCGAGTTGATTTTTGGTCCACGGAGATCTTTTGTGTTGCTACAGTGACCTCAGGATCCCTCTAGCCTTGAAGCAGTGTTCTTGGGGTTTCTCTGGAGTGCCACCAAGGAAATCAAGGCTCCTTTCATGTGTGATGTGCAACACGGAATTGCTCTGCATGCAGTGCAGGGGAATCGGGCCTCATCTCACGGCGAGTGGAAAGTTTCATGGTTTTTCTCGAGTTGCCGCGGGAACCTGGGGTATATTCTCGAGTTACGACGGGGATGGCCCTTCCACACACGTCTTTGTACAGCGACGTCAGGACTCCTGCCTAGTTGCGAGGGACAACTCGGGATTCTCCTCGAGGCTTGGCAGGGCAATTGGGACGCCTCTCCAGCTGAGGCGGGAGACCAAGGGTCCCTTTCCACGTGCCACAGGAATCCTGGGACTCCTACCAAGTTTGACGAGGAGTCAGGCATTGGCTCCTTTGGAGGCACTGATCTCCGCGTCCCTCTGGAGTTTTCAAAGGATGTTAGGCCTCCGGTCGCGATGAGGTGGGGAACTAGGTCTTTCTCTGTGATCTCCACAGGGGATTCAGACATCCTTTCTTCTTGAGAGATGCAAGACGAGCCTGCATTCAAATCATTGCAGGAATAGCCGGCCTTATTTCGAGTCAGGGAATCGCGGTGTCCATTCCACTTCAGGCCGCAAACTCAGGGTCCCTCTCGCATAGCTAGAGCTGAGAGAAGCCTCCGCTTGAGGTGCTTGTGGTAAGGTGGTATTCCTCTGCAGTCAAAGCCACGGACTAACGTCTCATCTCGGAGTTGATTTTTGGTCCACGGAGCTTTTTCGTGTTGCTACAGTGACCTGAGGATCCCTCTAGCCTTGATACAGTGTTCTTGGGGTTTCCCTGGAATGCCATCAAGAAACTCAGGACTCCTTTCATGTGTGATATGCAACACGGAATTGCTCTGCATGCAGTGCAGGATAATTGGGCCTCATCTCGCGGCGAGGGGGAAGTCTCATGGTTTTTCTCGAGTTGCGGCGGGAACCTGGGGTATATTCACGAGTTATGACGGGGATGGCCCTTCCACACACGTGTTTGTTTTGCGAAGTCAGGACTTCTTCCTAGTTGCGAGGGTCAACTCGGGATTTTCCTCGAGGCTTGGCAGGGCAATTGGGACGCCTCTCCAGCTGAGGCGGGAGACCAAGGGTCCCTGTCCACCTGCCACAGGAATCATGGGACTCCTATCAAGTTTCACGAGGAGTCAGGCATCGTCTCCTTTGGAGGCACTGATCTCCGCGTACCTCTGGAGTTTTCAAAGGATGTGAGGCCTCCGGTCGCGATGAGGTGGCGAACTAGGTCTTTCTCTGTGGTCTCCACAGGGGATTCAGACATCCTTTCATCTTCGGAGATGCAAGACGAGCCTGCATTCAAGTCACTGCAGGGATATCCGGCCTTATTTCGCGTCAGGGCTTCACAGTGTCCATTCCACTTGAGGCCGCAAAATCAGGGTCCCTCTCACATACCTAGAGCTGAGAGAAGCCTCCTCTTGAGGTGCTTGTGGTAAGGTGGTATTCCTCTGGAGTCGAAGTTAGGGACTAACCTCTCATCTCGAGTTGATTTTTGGTGCACGGAGCTCTTTCGTGTTGCTACAGTGACCTCAGGATCCCTCTAGCCTTGAAACAGTGTTCTTGGGGTTTCTCTGGAGTGCCATCAAGGAAATCAAGGCTCCTTTCATGTGTGATGTGCAACACGGAATTGCTCTGCACGCAGTGCAGGGGAATCGGGCCTCATCTCGCGGCGAGTGGGAAGTCTCATGGTTTTTCTCGAGTTGCGGCGGGAACCTGGGGTATATTCTCGAGTTACGACAGGGATGGCCCCTCCACCCACTTGTTTGTTCAGCGACGTCAGGACTCCTGCCTAGTTGCAAGGGACAACTCGGGATTCTCCTCGAGGCTTGGCATGGCAATTGGGACGCCTCTCCAGCTAAGGCGGGAGACCAAGAGTCCCTTTCCACGTGCCACAGGAATCCTGGGACTCCTATCAAGTTTCATGAGGAGTCAGGCATCGTCTCCTTTGGAGGCACTGATCTCCGCGTACCTCTGGAGTTTTCAAAGTATGTGAGGCCTCCGGTCGCGATGAGGTGGGGAACTAGGTCTTTCTCTCTGGTCTCCACAGGGGATTCAGACATCCTTTCGTCTTGGGAGATGCAACATGAGCCTGCATTCAAGTCACTGCAGGGATATCCGGCCTTATTTAGCGTCAGGGCATCGCAGTGTCCATTCCACTTGCGGCCGCAAAATCAGGGTCCCTCAGACATACCTAGATCTGAGAGAAGCCTCCTCTTGAGGTGCTTGTGGTAAGGTGGTATTCCTCTGCAGTCGAAACCACGGACTAACGTCTCATCTCGGAGTTGATTTTTGGTCCACGGAGCTCTTTCGTGTTGCTACAGTGACCTCAGGATCCCTCTAGCCTTGAAACAGTGTCCTTTGGGTTTCTCTGGAGTGCCATCAAGGAAATCAAGGCTCCTTTCATGTGTGATGTGCAACACGGAATTGCTGTGCACGCAGTGCAGGGGAATCGGGCTTCATCTTGCGGCGAGGGGGAAGTCTCATGGTTTTTCTCGAGTTGCGGCGGGAACCTGGGGTATATTCTCGAGTTACGACGGGGATGGCCCTTCCACCCCCGTGTTTGTTCAGCGACGTCAGGACTCCTGCCTAGTTGCGAGGGACAACTCGGGATTCTCCTCGAGGCTTGGCAGGGCAATTGGGACGCCTCTCCAGCTGAGGCGGGAGACCAAGGGTCCCTTTCACGTGCCACAGGAATCCTGGGACTCCTATCAAGTTTCTCGAGGAGTCAGGCATCGTCTCCTTTGGAGGCACTGTTCTCCGCGTACCTCTATAGTTTTCAAAGGATGTGAGGCCTCCGGTCGCGATGAGGTGGGGAACTAGGTCTTTCTCTGTGGTCTCCACAGGGGATTCAGACATCCTTTCGTCTTGGGAGATGCAAGACGAGCCTGCATTCAAGTCACTGCAGGGATATCCGGCCTTATTTCGAGTCAGGGCATCGCGGTGTCCATTCCACTTGAGGCCGCAAACTCAGGGTCCCTCTCACATACCTAGAGCTGAGAGAAGCCTCCTCTTGAGGTGCTTGTGGTAAGGTGGTATTCCTCTGGAGTCAAAGCCAGGGACTAACCTCTCATCTCGAGTTGATTTTTGGCCCACGGAGCTCATTCGTGTTGCTACAGTGACGTCAGGATCCCTCTAGCCTTGAAACAGTGTTCTTGGGGTTTCTCTGGAGTGCCATCAAGGAAATCAAGGCTCCTTTCATGTGTGATGTGCCACACGGAATTGCTCTGCACACAGTGCAGTGGAATCGGTCCTCATCTTGCGACGAAGGGGAAGTCTCATGGTTTTTCTCGAGTTGCGGCGGGAACCTGGGGTATATTCTCGAGTTACGACGGGGATGGCCCTTCCACACACGTGTGTGTTTAGCGACGTCAGGACACCTGCCTAGTTGCGAAGGACAACGGGGGATTCTCCTCTAGGCTTGGCAGGGCAATTGGGACGCCTCTCCAGCTGAGGCGGGAGACCAAGTGTCCCTTTCCAAGTATCACAGGAATCCTGGGACTCCTATCAAGTTTCACGAGGACTCAGGCATCGTCTCCTTTGGAGGCACTGATTTCCGCGTACCTCTGGAGTTTTCAAAGGATGTGAGGCCTCCGGTCGCCATGAGGTGGGGAACTAAGTCTTTCTCTGTGCTTTCCACAGGGGATTCAGACATCCTTTCGTCTTGGGAGATGCAAGATGAGCCTGCATTGAAGTCACTGCAGGGATATCCGGCCTTATTTCAAGTCAGGGCATCGCGGTGTCCATTCCACTTGAGGCCGCAAACTCAGGGTCCCCCTCACATACCTATAGCTAAGAGAAGCCTTCTCTTGAGGTGCTTGTGGTAAGGTGGTATTCCTCTGGAGACGAATCCAGAGACTAACCTCTCTTCACGAGTTGATTTTTGATACACAGAGTTCTTTCGTGTTACTACAGTGACTTTAGGATCCCTCTATCCTTGAAACAGTGTTCTTGGAGTTTCTCTGGAGTGCCATCAAGGAAATCAAGGCTCCTTTCATGTGTGATGTGCAAGACGGAATTGCTCTGCATGCAGTGCAGGGGAATCGGGCCTCATCTCGCATCGAGGGGGAAGTCTCATGGTTTTTCTCGAGTTGCGGCGGGAACCTGGGGTATATTCTCGAGTTACGACGGGGATGGCCCTTCCACCCACGTGTTTGTTCAGCCACGTCAGCACTCCTGCCTAGTTGTGAGGGACAACTCGGGATTCTCCTCGAGGCTTGGCAGGGCAATTGGAACGCCTCTCCAGCTGAGGCGGGAGACCAAGGGTCCCTTTCCACGTGCCACAGGAATCCTGGGACGCCTATCAAGTTTCACGAGGAGTCAGGCGTCGTCTCCTTTGAAGGCACTGATCTCCGTGTACCTCTGGAGTTTTCAAAGGATGTGAGGCCTCCGGTCGCCATGAGGTGGGGAACTAGGTCTTTCTCTGTGGTCTCAACAGGGGATTCAGACATCCTTTCATCTTGGGAGATGCAAGACAAGCCTGCATTCAGGTCACTGCAGGAATATCCGGCCTTATTTCGAGTCAGGGCGTCGTGGTGTTCATTCCACTTGAGGCCACAAACTCAGGGTCCCTCTCACATACCTAGAGCTGAGAGAAGCCTCCTCTTGAGGTACTTGTGGTAAGGTGGTATTCGTCTGGAGTCGAAGTCAGGGACTAACCTCTCATCTCGAGTTGATTTTTGGTCCACGGAGCTCTTTCTTGTTGCTACATTGACCTCAGGATCCCTCTAGCCTTGAAACAGTGTTCTTGGGGTTTCTCTGGAGTGCCATCAAGGAAATCAAGGCTCCTTTCATGTGTGATGTGCAACACAGAATTGCTCTGCATGCAGTGCAGGGGAATCGGGCCTCATCTCGCGGCGAGTGGGAAGTCTCATGGTTTTTCTCGAGTTGCGGCGGGAACCTGGGGTATATTCTCGAGTTACGACGGGGATGGCCCTTCCACACAAGTGTTTGTTCAGCGACGGCAGGACTCCTGCCTAGTTGCGAGAGACAACTCGGGATTCTCCTCGAGGCTTGGCAGGGCAATTGGGACGCCTCTCCAGCTGAGGCGGGAGACCAAGGGTTCCTTTCCACGTGCCACAGGAATCCTGGGACTCCTATCAAGTTTCACGAGGAGTCAGGCATCGTCTCCTTTTGAGGCACTGATCTACGCGTACCTCTGGAATTTTCAAAGGATGTGAGGCCTCCGGTCGCGATGAGGTGGGGAACTAGGTCCTTCTCTGTGGTCTCCACAGGGGATTCAGACATCCTTTCGTCTTGGGAGATGCAAGACGAGCCTGCATTCAAGTCACTGCAGGGATATCCGGCCTTATTTCGAGTCAGGGCATCGCGGTGTCCATTCCACTTGAGGCCGCAAACTCAGGGTCCCTCTCACATACCTAGAGCTGAGAGAAGCCTCCTCTTGAGGTGCTTGTGGTTAGGTGGTATTCCTCTGGAGTCGAAGTTAGGGACTAACCTCTCATCTCGAGTTGATTTTTGGTGCACGGAGCTCTTTCGTGTTGCTACAGTGACCTGAGGATCCCTCTAGACTTGAAACAGTGTTCTTGGGGTTTCTCTGGAGTGCCATCAAGGAAATCAAGGCTCCTTTCATGTGTGATGTGCAACACGGAATTGCTCTGCACGCAGTGCAGGGGAATCGGGCCTCATCTCGCGGCGAGTGGGAAGTCTCATGGTTTTTCTCGAGTTGCGGCGGGAACCTGGGGTATATTCTCGAGTTATGACGGGGATGGCCCTTCCAACCCCGTGTTTGTTCAGCGACGTCAGGACTCCTGCCTAGTTGCGAGGGACAACTCGGGATTCTCCTCGAGGCTTTGCAGGGCAATTGGGACGCCTCTCCAGCTGAGGCGGGAGACCAAGGGTCCCTTTCCATTTGCCACAGAAATCCTGGGACTCCTATCAAGTTTCACGTTGAGTCAGGCATCGTCTCCTTTGGAGGCACTGATCTCCGCGTACCTCTGGAGTTTTCAAAGCATGTGAGGCCTCCGGTCGCGATGAGGTGGGGAACTAGGTCTTTCTCTGTGGTCTCCACAGGGGATTCAGACATCCTTTCGTCTTGGGAGATGCAAGACGAGCCTGAATTCAAGTCACTGCAGGGATATCCGGCCTTTTTTTCAAGTCAGGGCATCGCGGTGTCCATTCCACTTGAGGCCGCAAACTCAGGGTCCCTCTCACATACCTAGAGCTGAGAGAAGCCTCCTCTTGATGTGCTTGTGGTAAGGTGGTATTCCTCTGGAGTCGAAGCCAGGGACTAACCTCTCATCTCGAGTTGATTTTTGGTCCACGGAGCTCTTTCGTGTTGCTACAGTGACCTCAGGATCCCTCTAGCCTTGATACAGTGCTCTTGGGGTTTCTCTGGAGTGCCATCAAGGAAATCAAGGCTCCTTTCATGTGTGATGTGCAACACGGAATTGCTCTGCACGCAGTGCAGGGAAATAGGGCCTCATCTCGCGGCGAGGGGAAAGTCTCATGGTTTTTCTTCAGTTGCGGCGCTAACCTGGGGTATTTTCTCGAGTTACAACGGGGATGGCCCTTCCACACACGTGTTTCTTCAGCGACGTCAGGACTCCTGCCTAGTTGCGAGGGACAACTCGGGATTCTCCTCGAGGCTTGGCAGGGCAATTGGGACGCCTCTCCAGCTGAGGCGGGAGACCAAGGGTCCCTTTCCACGTGCCATAGGAATCCTGGGACTCCTATCAAGTTTCACGAGGAGTCAGGCATCGTCTCCTTTGGAGGCACTGATCTCCGCGTACCTCTGGAGTTTTCAAAGGATGTGAGGCCTCCGGTCGCGATGAGGTGGGGAACTAGGTCTTTCTCTGTGGTCTCCACAGGGGATTCAGACATCCTTTCGTCTTGGGAGATGCATGACGAGCCTGCATTCAAGTCACTGCAGGGATATCCGGCCTTATTTCGAGTCAGGGCATCGCGGTGTCCATTCCACTTGAGGCCGCAAACTCAGGGTCCCTCTCACATACCTAGAGCTGAGAGAAGCCTCCTCTTGAGGTGCTTGTGGTAAGGTGGTATTCCTCTGGAGTCGAAGCCAGGGACTAACCTCTCATCTCGAGTTGATTTTTGGTCCACGGAGCTCTTTCGTGTTGCTACAGTGACCTCAGGATCCCTCTAACCTTGAAACAGTGTTCTTGGGGTTTCTCTGGAGTGCCATCAAGGAAATCAAGGCTCCTTTCATGTGTGATGTGCAACACGGAATTGCTCTGCACGCAGTGCTGGGGAATCGGGCCTCATCTCGCGGAAAGGGGGAAGTCTCATGGTTTTTCTCGAGTTGCGGCGGGAACCTGGTGTATATTCACGAGTTACGACGGGGATGGCCCTTCCACCCACGTGTTTGTTCAGCGACGGCAGGACTCCTGCCTAGTTGCGAGGGAAAACTCGGGATTCTCCTCGAGGCTTGGCAGGCCAATTGGGACGCCTCTCCAGCTGAGGCGGGAGACCATGGTTCCCTTTCCACGTGCCACAGGAATCCTGGGACTCCTATCAAGTTTCACGAGGAGTCAGGCATCGTCTCCTTTGGAGGCACTGATCTTCGGGTACCTCTGGAGTTTTCAAAGTATGTGAGGCCTCCGGTCGCGATGAGGTGGGGAACTAGGTCTTTCTCTGTGGTCCCCACAGGGGATTCAGACATCCTTTCGTCTTGGGAGATGCCAGATGAGCCTGCATTCAAGTCACTGCAGGGATATCCGGCCTTATTTCGAGTCAGGGCATCGCAGTGTCCATTCCACTTGAGGCCGCAAACTCAGGGTCCCTCTCACATACCTAGAGCTGAGAGAAGCCTCCTCTTGAGGTGCTTGTGGTAAGGTGGTATTCCTCTGGAGTCGAAGCCAGGGACTAATCTCTCATCTCGAGTTGATTTGTGGTCCACGGAGCTCTTTCGTGTTGCTACAGTGACCTCAGGATCCCTCTAGCCTTGAAACAGTGTTCTTGGGGTTTCTCTGGTGTGCCACCAAGAAAATCAAGGCTCCTTTCATGTGTGATGTGCAACACGGAATTGCTCTGCACGCAGTGCAGGGGAATCGGGCCTCATATCGCGGCGAGGGGGAAGTCTCATGGTTTTTCTCGAGTTGCGGCGGGAACCTGGGGTATATTCTCGAGTTACGACGGGGATGGCCCTTCCAACCACGTGTTTGTTTAGCGACTTCAGGACTCCTTCCTAGTTGCGAGGGACAACTCGGGATTCTCCTCGAGGCTTGGCAGGGCAATAGGGACGCCTCTCCAGGTGAGGCGGGAGACCAAGGGTTCCTTTCCACGTGCACAGAAATCCTGGGACTCCTATCAAGATTCACGAGGAGTCAGGCATCGTCTCCTTTGGAGGCACTGATGTCCGCGTACCTCTGAAGTTTTCAAAGGATGTGAGGCCTCCGGTCGCGATGAGGTGGGGAAGTAGGTCTTTCTCTGTGGTGTCCGGAGGGGATTCAGACATCCTTTCGTCTTGGGAGATGCAAGACGAGCCTGCATTCAAGTCACTGCAGGGATATCCGACCTTATTTCGAGTCAGGGCATCGCGGTGTCCATTCCACTTGAGGCCGCAAACTCAGGGTCCCTCTCACATACCTAGAGCTGAGAGAAGCCTCCTCTTGAGGTGCTTGTGGTAAGGTGGTATTCCTCTGGAGTCGAAGCCAGGGACTAACCTCTCATCTAGAGTTGATTTTTGGTCCACGGAGCACTTTCGTGTTGCTACAGTGACCTGAGGATCCCTCTAGCCTTGAAAAAGTGTTCTTGGGGTTTCTCTGGAGTGCCATCAAGGAAATCAAGGCTCCTTTCATGTGTGATGTGCAACACGGAATTGCTCTGCACGCAGTGCAGGGGAATCGGGCCTCATCTCGCGGCGAGGGGGAAGTCTCATGGTTTTTCTCGAGTTGCGGCGGGAACCTGGGGTATATTCTCGAGTTACGACGGGGATGGCCCTTCCACCCATGTCTTTGTTCAGCCACGTCAGGACTCCTGCCTAGTTGCGAGGGACAACTCGGGATTCTCCTCGAGGCTTGGCAGGGCAATTGGGACGCCTCTCCAGCTGAGGCGGGAGACCAAGGGTCCCTGTCCACCTGCCACAGGAATCATGGGACTCCTATCAAGTTTCACGAGGAGTCAGGCATGGTCTCCTTTGGAGGCACTGATCTCCGCGTACCTCTGGAGTTTTCAAAGCATGTGAGGCCTCCGGTCGCGATGAGGTGGGGAACTAGGTCTTTCTCTGTGGTCTCCACAGGGGATTCAGACATCCTTTCGTCTTGGGAGATGCAAGACGAGCCTGAATTCAAGTCACTGCAGGGATATCCGGCCTTTTTTCAAGTCAGGGCATCGCGGTGTCCATTCCACTTGAGGCCGCAAACTCAGGGTCCCTCTCACATACCTAGAGCTGAGAGAAGCCTCCTCTTGATGTGCTTGTGGTAAGGTGGTATTCCTCTGGAGTCGAAGCCAGGACTAACCTCTCATCTCGAGTTGATTTTTGGTCCACGGAGCTCTTTCGTGTTGCTACAGTGACCTCAGGATCCCTCTAGCCTTGATACAGTGCTCTTGGGGTTTCTCTGGAGTGCCATCAAGGAAATCAAGGCTCCTTTCATGTGTGATGTGCAACACGGAATTGCTCTGCACGCAGTGCAGGGGAATAGGGCCTCATCTCGCGGCGAGGGGAAAGTCTCATGGTTTTTCTTCAGTTGCGGCGCTAACCTGGGGTATTTTCTCGAGTTACAACGGGGATGGCCCTTCCACACACGTGTTTCTTCAGCGACGTCAGGACTCCTGCCTAGTTGCGAGGGACAACTCGGGATTCTCCTCGAGGCTTGGCAGGGCAATTGGGACGCCTCTCCAGCTGAGGCGGGGAGACCAAGGGTCCCTTTCCACGTGCCATAGGAATCCTGGGACTCCTATCAAGTTTCACGAGGAGTCAGGCATCGTCTCCTTTGGAGGCACTGATCTCCGCGTACCTCTGGAGTTTTCAAAGGATGTGAGGCCTCCGGTCGCGATGAGGTGGGGAACTAGGTCTTTCTCTGTGGTCTCCACAGGGGATTCAGACATCCTTTCGTCTTGGGAGATGCATGACGAGCCTGCATTCAAGTCACTGCAGGGATATCCGGCCTTATTTCGAGTCAGGGCATCGCGGTGTCCATTCCACTTGAGGCCGCAAACTCAGGGTCCCTCTCTCATACCTAGAGCTGAGAGAAGCCTCCTCTTGAGGTGCTTGTGGTAAGGTGGTATTCCTCTGGAGTCGAAGCCAGGGACTAACCTCTCATCTCGAGTTGATTTTTGGTCCACGGAGCTCTTTCGTGTTGCTACAGTGACCTCAGGATCCCTCTAACCTTGAAACAGTGTTCTTGGGGTTTCTCTGGAGTGCCATCAAGGAAATCAAGGCTCCTTTCATGTGTGATGTGCAACACGGAATTGCTCTGCACGCAGTGCTGGGGAATCGGGCCTCATCTCGCGGCGAGGGGGAAGTCTCATGGTTTTTCTCGAGTTGCGGCGGGAACCTGGTGTATATTCACGAGTTACGACGGGGATGGCCCTTCCACCCACGTGTTTGTTCAGCGACGGCAGGACTCCTGCCTAGTTGCGAGGGAAAACTCGGGATTCTCCTCGAGGCTTGGCAGGCCAATTGGGACGCCTCTCCAGCTGAGGCGGGAGACCATGGTTCCCTTTCCACGTGCCACAGGAATCCTGGGACTCCTATCAAGTTTCACGAGGAGTCAGGCATCGTCTCCTTTGGAGGCACTGATCTTCGGGTACCTCTGGAGTTTTCAAAGTATGTGAGGCCTCCGGTCGCGATGAGGTGGGGAACTAGGTCTTTCTCTGTGGTCCCCACAGGGGATTCAGACATCCTTTCGTCTTGGGAGATGCCAGATGAGCCTGCATTCAAGTCACTGCAGGGATATCCGGCCTTATTTCGAGTCAGGGCATCGCAGTGTCCATTCCACTTGAGGCCGCAAACTCAGGGTCCCTCTCACATACCTAGAGCTGAGAGAAGCCTCCTCTTGAGGTGCTTGTGGTAAGGTGGTATTCCTCTGGAGTCGAAGCCAGGGACTAATCTCTCATCTCGAGTTGATTTGTGGTCCACGGAGCTCTTTCGTGTTGCTACAGTGACCTCAGGATCCCTCTAGCCTTGAAACAGTGTTCTTGGGGTTTCTCTGGTGTGCCACCAAGAAAATCAAGGCTCCTTTCATGTGTGATGTGCAACACGGAATTGCTCTGCACGCAGTGCAGGGGAATCGGGCCTCATATCGCGGCGAGGGGGAAGTCTCATGGTTTTTCTCGAGTTGCGGCGGGAACCTGGGGTATATTCTCGAGTTACGACGGGGATGGCCCTTCCAACCACGTGTTTGTTTAGCGACTTCAGGACTCCTTCCTAGTTGCGAGGGACAACTCGGGATTCTCCTCGAGGCTTGGCAGGGCAATAGGGACGCCTCTCCAGGTGAGGCGGGAGACCAAGGGTCCCTTTCCACGTGCACAGAAATCCTGGGACTCCTATCAAGATTCACGAGGAGTCAGGCATCGTCTCCTTTGGAGGCACTGATGTCCGCGTACCTCTGAAGTTTTCAAAGGATGTGAGGCCTCCGGTCGCGATGAGGTGGGGAAGTAGGTCTTTCTCTGTGGTGTCCGGAGGGGATTCAGACATCCTTTCGTCTTGGGAGATGCAAGACGAGCCTGCATTCAAGTCACTGCAGGGATATCCGACCTTATTTCGAGTCAGGGCATCGCGGTGTCCATTCCACTTGAGGCCGCAAACTCAGGGTCCCTCTCACATACCTAGAGCTGAGAGAAGCCTCCTCTTGAGGTGCTTGTGGTAAGGTGGTATTCCTCTGGAGTCGAAGCCAGGTACTAACCTCTCATCTAGAGTTGATTTTTGGTCCACGGAGCACTTTCGTGTTGCTACAGTGACCTGAGGATCCCTCTAGCCTTGAAAAAGTGTTCTTGGGGTTTCTCTGGAGTGCCATCAAGGAAATCAAGGCTCCTTTCATGTGTGATGTGCAACACGGAATTGCTCTGCACGCAGTGCAGGGGAATCGGGCCTCATCTCGCGGCGAGGGGGAAGTCTCATGGTTTTTCTCGAGTTGCGGCGGGAACCTGGGGTATATTCTCGAGTTACGACGGGGATGGCCCTTCCACCCATGTCTTTGTTCAGCCACGTCAGGACTCCTGCCTAGTTGCGAGGGACAACTCGGGATTCTCCTCGAGGCTTGGCAGGGCAATTGGGACGCCTCTCCAGCTGAGGCGGGAGACCAAGGGTCCCTGTCCACCTGCCACAGGAATGATGGGACTCCTATCAAGTTTCACGAGGAGTCAGGCATGGTCTCCTTTGGAGGCACTGATCTCCGCGTACCTCTGGAGTTTTCAAAGGATGTGAGGCCTCCGGTCGCGATGAGGTGGGGAACTAGGTCTTTCTCTGTGGTCTCCACAGGGGATTCAGACATGCTTTCGTCTTGGGAGATGCAAGACGAGCCTGCATTCAAGTCACTGCAGGGATATCCGGCCTTATTTCGAGTCAGGGCATCGCGGTGTCCATTCCACTTGAGGCCGCAAAATCAGGGTTCCTCTCACATACCTAGAGCTGAGAGAAGCCTCCTCTTGAGGTGCTTGTGGTAAGGTGGTATTCCTCTGGAGTCGAAGCCAGGGACTAACCTCTTATCTCTAGTTGATTTTTGGTCCACGGAGCTCTTTCGTGTGGCTACAGTGACCTTAGGATCCCTCTAGCCTTGAAACAGTGTTCTTGGGGTTTCTCTGGAGTGCCATCAAGGAAATCAAGGCTCCTTTCATGTGTGATGTGCAACACGGAATTGCTCTGCATGTAGTGCAGGGGAATCGGGCCTCATCTCTCGGCGAGGGGGAAGTCTCATGGTTTATCTCGAGTTGCGGCAGGAACCTGGGGTATATTCTCGAGTTAAAATGGGGATGGACCTTCCACACACGTGTTTGTTCAGCGATGGCAGGACTACTGCCTAGTTGTGAGGGACAACTCGGGATTCTCCTTGAGGCTTGGCAGGGCAATTGGGACGCCTCTCCAGCTGAGGCGGGAGACCAAGGGTCCCTGTCCACCTGCCACAGGAATCCTGGGACTTCTATCAAGTTTCACGAGGAGTCAGGCATCGTCTCCTTTGGAGGCACTGATCTCCGCGTACCTCTGGAGTTTTCAAAGGATGTGAGGCCTCCGTTCGCCATGAGGTTGGGAACTAGGTCTTTCTCTGTGGTCTCCACAGGGGATTCAGACATCCTTTCATCTTGGGAGATGCAAGACGAGCCTGCATTCAAGTCACTGCAGGGATATCCAGCCTTATTTCGCGTCAGGGCATCACAGTGTCCATTCCACTAGATGCCGCAAAATCAGGGTCCCTCTCACATACCTAGAGCTGAGAGAAGCCTCCTCTTGAGGTGCTTGTGGTAAGGTGGTATTCCTCTGGAGTCGAAGCCAGGGACTAACCTCTCATCTCGAGTTGATTTTTGGTCCACGGAGATCTTTGTGTTGCTACAGTGACCTCAGGATCCCTCTAGCCTTGAAGCAGTGTTCTTGGGGTTTCTCTGGAGTGCCATCAAGGAAATCAAGGCTCCTTTCATGTGTGATGTGCAACACGGAATTGCTCTGCATGCAGTGCAGGGGAATCGGGCCTCATCTCACGGCGAGTGGAAAGTTTCATGGTTTTTCTCGAGTTGCCGCGGGAACCTGGGGTATATTCTCGAGTTACGACGGGGATGGCCCTTCCACACACGTCTTTGTACAGCGACGTCAGGACTCCTGCCTAGTTGCGAGGGACAACTCGGGATTCTCCTCGAGGCTTGGCAGGGCAATTGGGACGCCTCTCCAGCTGAGGCGGGAGACCAAGGGTCCCTTTCCACGTGCCACAGGAATCCTGGGACTCCTATCAAGTTTGACGAGGAGTCAGGCATTGGCTCCTTTGGAGGCACTGATCTCCGCGTCCCTCTGGAGTTTTCAAAGGATGTTAGGCCTCCGGTCGCGATGAGGTGGGGAACTAGGTCTTTCTCTGTGATCTCCACAGGGGATTCAGACATCCTTTCTTCTTGAGAGATGCAAGACGAGCCTGCATTCAAATCATTGCAGGAATAGCCGGCCTTATTTCGAGTCAGGGAATCGCGGTGTCCATTCCACTTCAGGCCGCAAACTCAGGGTCCCTCTCGCATAGCTAGAGCTGAGAGAAGCCTCCGCTTGAGGTGCTTGTGGTAAGGTGGTATTCCTCTGCAGTCAAAGCCACGGACTAACGTCTCATCTCGGAGTTGATTTTTGGTCCACGGAGCTTTTTCGTGTTGCTACAGTGACCTGAGGATCCCTCTAGCCTTGATACAGTGTTCTTGGGGTTTCCCTGGAATGCCATCAAGAAACTCAGGACTCCTTTCATGTGTGATATGCAACACGGAATTGCTGTGCACGCAGTGCAGGGGAATCGGGCCTCATCTCGCGGCGAGGGGGAAGTCTCATGGTTTTTCTCGAGTTGCGGCGGGAACCTGGGGTATATTCACGAGTTATGACGGGGATGGCCCTTCCACACACGTGTTTGTTTTGCGAAGTCAGGACTTCTTCCTAGTTGCGAGGGTCAACTCGGGATTCTCCTCGAGGCTTGGCAGGGCAATTGGGACGCCTCTCCAGCTGAGGCGGGAGACCAAGGGTCCCTTTCCACGTGCCACAGGAATCCTGGGACTCCTATCAAGTTTCACGAGGAGTCAGGCATCGTCTCCTTTGGAGGCACTGATCTCCGCGTACCTCTGGAGTTTTCAAAGGATGTGAGGCCTCCGGTCGCGATGAGGAGGGGAACTAGGTCTTTCTCTGTGGTCTCCACAGGGGATTCAGACATCCTTTCATCTTCGGAGATGCAAGACGAGCCTGCATTCAAGTCACTGCAGGGATATCCGGCCTTATTTCGCGTCAGGGCTTCACAGTGTCCATTCCACTTGAGGCCGCAAAATCAGGGTCCCTCTCACATACCTAGAGCTGAGAGAAGCCTCCCCTTGAGGTGCTTGTGGTAAGGTGGTATTCCTCTGGAGTCGAAGTTAGGGACTAACCTCTCATCTCGAGTTGATTTTTGGTGCACGGAGCTCTTTCGTGTTGCTACAGTGACCTCAGGATCCCTCTAGCCTTGAAACAGTGTTCTTGGGGTTTCTCTGGAGTGCCATCAAGGAAATCAAGGCTCCTTTCATGTGTGATGTGCAACACGGAATTGCTCTGCACGCAGTGCAGGGGAATCGGGCCTCATCTCGCGGCAAGTGGGAAGTCTCATGGTTTTTCTCGAGTTGCGGCGGGAACCTGGGGTATATTCTCGAGTTACGACAGGGATGGCCCCTCCACCCACTTGTTTGTTCAGCGACGTCAGGACTCCTGCCTAGTTGCAAGGGACAACTCGGGATTCTCCTCGAGGCTTGGCATGGCAATTGGGACGCCTCTCCAGCTAAGGCGGGAGACCAAGAGTCCCTTTCCACGTGCCACAGGAATCCTGGGACTCCTATCAAGTTTCATGAGGAGTCAGGCATCGTCTCCTTTGGAGGCACTGATCTCCGCGTACCTCTGGAGTTTTCAAAGTATGTGAGGCCTCCGGTCGCGATGAGGTGGGGAACTAGGTCTTTCTCTCTGGTCTCCACAGGGGATTCAGACATCCTTTCGTCTTGGGAGATGCAACATGAGCCTGCATTCAAGTCACTGCAGGGATATCCGGCCTTATTTAGCGTCAGGGCATCGCAGTGTCCATTCCACTTGCGGCCGCAAAATCAGGGTCCCTCAGACATACCTAGAGCTGAGAGAAGCCTCCTCTTGAGGTGCTTCTGGTAAGGTGGTATTCCTCTGGAGTCAAAGCCAGGGACTAACCTCTCATCTCGAGTTGATTTTTGGCCCACGGAGCTCATTCGTGTTGCTACAGTGACGTCAGGATCCCTCTAGCCTTGAAACAGTGTTCTTGGGGTTTCTCTGGAGTGCCATCAAGGAAATCAAGGCTCCTTTCATGTGTGATGTGCCACACGGAATTGCTCTGCACACAGTGCAGTGGAATCGGGCCTCATCTTGCGACGAGGGGGAAGTCTCATGGTTTTTCTCGAGTTGCGGCGGGAACCTGGGGTATATTCTCGAGTTACGACGGGGATGGCCCTTCCACACACGTGTGTGTTTAGCGACGTCAGGACACCTGCCTAGTTGCGAAGGACAACGGGGGATTCTCCTCGAGGCTTGGCAGGGCAATTGGGACGCCTCTCCAGCTGAGGCGGGAGACCAAGTGTCCCTTTCCAAGTATCACAGGAATCCTGGGACTCCTATCAAGTTTCACGAGGACTCAGGCATCGTCTCCTTTGGAGGCACTGATTTCCGCGTACCTCTGGAGTTTTCAAAGGATGTGAGGCCTCCGGTCGCCATGAGGTGGGGAACTAAGTCTTTCTCTGTGCTTTCCACAGGGGATTCAGACATCCTTTCGTCTTGGGAGATGCAAGATGAGCCTGCATTGAAGTCACTGCAGGGATATCCGGCCTTATTTCAAGTCAGGGCATCGCGGTGTCCATTCCACTTGAGGCCGCAAACTCAGGGTCCCCCTCACATACCTATAGCTATGAGAAGACTTCTCTTGAGGTGCTTGTGATAAGGTGGTATTCCTCTGGAGACGAATCCAGAGACTAACCTCTCTTCACGAGTTGATTTTTGATACACAGAGTTCTTTCGTGTTACTACAGTGACTTTAGGATCCCTCTATCCTTGAAACAGTGTTCTTGGAGTTTCTCTGGAGTGCCATCAAGGAAATCAAGGCTCCTTTCATGTGTGATGTGCAAGACGGAATTGCTCTGCATGCAGTGCAGGGGAATCGGGCCTCATCTCGCATCGAGGGGGAAGTTTCATGGCTTTTCTCGAGTTGCGGCGGGAACCTGGGGTATATTCTCGAGTTACGACGGGGATGGCCCTTCCACCCACGTGTTTGTTCAGCCACGTCAGCACTCCTGCCTAGTTGTGAGGGACAACTCGGGATTCTCCTCGAGGCTTGGCAGGGCAATTGGAACGCCTCTCCAGCTGAGGCGGGAGACCAAGGGTCCCTTTCCACGTGCCACAGGAATCCTGGGACGCCTATCAAGTTTCACGAGGAGTCAGGCGTCGTCTCCTTTGAAGGCACTGATCTCCGTGTACCTCTGGAGTTTTCAAAGGATGTGAGGCCTCCGGTCGCCATGAGGTGGGGAACTAGGTCTTTCTCTGTGGTCTCAACAGGGGATTCAGACATCCTTTCATCTTGGGAGATGCAAGACAAGCCTGCATTCAGGTCACTGCAGGAATATCCGGCCTTATTTCGAGTCAGGGCATCGTGGTGTTCATTCCACTTGAGGCCACAAACTCAGGGTCCCTCTCACATACCTAGAGCTGAGAGAAGCCTCCTCTTGAGGTGCTTGTGGTAAGGTGGTATTCGTCTGGAGTCGAAGTCAGGGACTAACCTCTCATCTCGAGTTGATTTTTGGTCCACGGAGCTCTTTCTTGTTGCTACATTGACCTCAGGATCCCTCTAGCCTTGAAACAGTGTTCTTGGGGTTTCTCTGGAGTGCCATCAAGGAAATCAAGGCTCCTTTCATGTGTGATGTGCAACACAGAATTGCTCTGCATGCAGTGCAGGGAAATCGGGCCTCATCTCGCGGCGAGGGGGAAGTCTCATGGTTTTTCTCGAGTTGCGGCGGGAACCTGGGGTATATTCTCGAGTTACGACGGGGATGGCCCTTCCACACAAGTGTTTGTTCAGCGACGGCAGGACTCCTGCCTAGTTGCGAGGGACAACTCGGGATTCTCCTCGAGGCTTGGCAGGGGAATTGGAACGCCTCTCCAGCTGAGGCGGGAGACCAAGGGTTCCTTTCCACGTGCCACAGGAATCCTGGGACTCCTATCAAGTTTCACGAGGAGTCAGGCATCGTCTCCTTTTGAGGCACTGATCTACGCGTACCTCTGGAATTTTCAAAGGATGTGAGGCCTCCGGTCGCGATGAGGTGGGGAACTAGGTCCTTCTCTGTGGTCTCCACAGGGGATTCAGACATCCTTTCGTCTTGGGAGATGCAAGACGAGCCTGCATTCAAGTCACTGCAGGGATATCCGGCCTTATTTCGAGTCAGGGCATCGCGGTGTCCATTCCACTTGAGGCCGCAAACTCAGGGTCCCTCTCACATACCTAGAGCTGAGAGAAGCCTCCTCTTGAGGTGCTTGTGGTTAGGTGGTATTCCTCTGGAGTCGAAGTTAGGGACTAACCTCTCATCTCGAGTTGATTTTTGGTGCACGGAGCTCTTTCGTGTTGCTACAGTGACCTGAGGATCCCTCTAGACTTGAAACAGTGTTCTTGGGGTTTCTCTGGAGTGCCATCAAGGAAATCAAGGCTCCTTTCATGTGTGATGTGCAACACGGAATTGCTCTGCACGCAGGGCAGGGGAATCGGGCCTCATCTCGCGGCGAGTGGGAAGTCTCATGGTTTTTCTCGAGTTGCGGCGGGAACCTGGGGTATATTCTCGAGTTATGACAGGGATGGCCCCTCCACCCACTTGTTTGTTCAGCGACGTCAGGACTCCTGCCTAGTTGCAAGGGACAACTCGGGATTCTCCTCGAGGCTTGGCAGGGCAATTGGGACGCCTCTCCAGCTAAGGCGTGAGACCAAGAGTCCCTTTCCACGTGCCACAGGAATCCTGGGACTCCTATCAAGTTTCATGAGGAGTCAGGCATCGTCTCCTTTGGAGGCACTGATCTCCGCGTACCTCTGGAGTTTTCAAAGTATGTGAGGCCTCCGGTCGCGATGAGGTGGGGAACTAGGTCTTTCTCTGTGGTCTCCACAGGGGATTCAGACATCCTTTCGTCTTGGGAGATGCAAGACGAGCCTGCATTCAAGTCACTGCAGGGATATCCGGCCTTATTTCGCGTCAGGGTATCGCAGTGTCCATTCCACTTGCGGCCGCAAAATCAGGGTCCCTCAGACATACCTAGAGCTGAGAGAAGCCTCCTCTTGAGGTGCTTGTGGTAAGGTGGTATTCCTCTGCAGTCGAAACCACGGACTAACGTCTCATCTCGGAGTTGATTTTTGGTCCACGGAGCTCTTTCGTGTTGCTACAGTGACCTCAGGATCCCTCTAGCCTTGAAACAGTGTCCTTTGGGTTTCTCTGGAGTGCCATCAAGGAAATCAAGGCTCCTTTCATGTGTGATGTGCAACACGGAATTGCTGTGCACGCAGTGCAGGGGAATCGGGCTTCATCTTGCGGCGAGGGGGAAGTCTCATGGTTTTTCTCGAGTTGCGGCGGGAACCTGGGGTATATTCTCGAGTTACGACGGGGATGGCCCTTCCACCCCCGTGTTTGTTCAGCGACGTCAGGACTACTGCCTAGTTGCGAGGGACAACTCGGGATTCTCCTCGAGGCTTGGCAGGGCAATTGGGACGCCTCTCCAGCTGAGGCGGGAGACCAAGGGTCCCTTTCCACGTGCCACAGGAATCCTGGGACTCCTATCAAGTTTCTCGAGGAGTCAGGCATCGTCTCCTTTGGAGGCACTGTTCTCCGCGTACCTCTATAGTTTTCAAAGGATGTGAGGCCTCCGGTCGCGATGAGGTGCGGAACTAGGTCTTTCTCTGTGGTCTCCACAGGGGATTCAGACATCCTTTCGTCTTGGGAGATGCAAGACGAGCCTGCATTCAAGTCACTGCAGGGATATCCGGCCTTATTTCGAGTCAGGGCATCGCGGTGTCCATTCCACTTGAGGCCGCAAACTCAGGGTCCCTCTCACATACCAAGAGCTGAGAGAAGCCTCCTCTTGAGGTGCTTGTGGTAAGGTGGTATTCCTCTGGAGTCAAAGCCAGGGACTAACCTCTCATCTCGAGTTGATTTTTGGCCCACGGAGCTCATTCGTGTTGCTACAGTGACGTCAGGATCCCTCTAGCCTTGAAACAGTGTTCTTGGGGTTTCTCTGGAGTGCCATCAAGGAAATCAAGGCTCAATTCATGTGTGATGTGCCACACGGAATTACTCTGCACACAGTGCAGTGGAATCGGGCCTCATCTTGCGACGAGGGGGAAGTCTCATGGTTTTTCTCGAGTTGCGGCGGGACCCTGGGGTATATTCTCGAGTTACGACGGGGATGGCCCTTCCACACACGTGTGTGTTTAGCGACGTCAGGACACCTGCCTAGTTGCGAAGGACAACAGGGGATTCTCCTCGAGGCTTGGCAGGGCAATTGGGACGCCTCTCCAGCTGAGGCGGGAGACCAAGTGTCCCTTTCCAAGTATCACAGGAATCCTGGGACTCCTATCAAGTTTCACGAGGACTCAGGCATCGTCTCCTTTGGAGGCACTGATTTCCGCGTCCCTCTGGAGTTTTCAAAGGATGTGAGGCCTCCGGTCGCGATGAGGTGGGGAACTAAGTCTTTCTCTGTGCTTTTCACAGGGGATTCAGACATCCTTTCGTCTTGGGAGATGCAAGACAAGCCTGCATTGAAGTCACTGCAGGGATATCCGGCCTTATTTCGAGTCAGGGCATCGCGGTGTCCATTCCACTTGAGGCCGCAAACTCAGGGTCCCCCTCACATACCTATAGCTGAGAGATGCCTTCTCTTGAGGTGCTTGTGATAAGGTGGTATTCCTCTGGAGACGAATCCAGAGACTAACCTCTCTTCACGAGTTGATTTTTGGTACACAGAGTTCTTTCGTGTTACTACAGTGACTTTAGGATCCCTCTATCCTTGAAACAGTGTTCTTGGAGTTTCTCTGGAGTGCCATCAAGGAAATCAAGGCTCCTTTCATGTGTGATGTGCAAGACGGAATTGCTCTGCATGCAGTGCAGGGGAATCGGGCCTCATCTCGCATCGAGGGGGAAGTCTCATGGTTTTTCTCGAGTTGCGGCGGGAACCTGGGGTATATTCTCGAGTTACGACGGGGATGGCCCTTCCACCCACGTGTTTGTTCAGACACGTCAGCACTCCTGCCTAGTTGCGAGGGACAACTCGGGATTCTCCTCGAGGCTTGGCAGGGCAATTGGAACGCCTCTCCAGCTGAGGCGGGAGACCAAGTGTCCCTTTCCACGTGCCACAAGAATCCTGGGACTCCTATCAAGTTTCACGAGGAGTCAGGCATCGTCTCCTTTGGAGGCACTGATCTCCGCGTACCTCTGGAGTTTTCAAAGGATGTGAGGCCTCCGGTCGCGATGAGGTGGGGAACTAGGTCTTTCTCTGTGGTCTACACAGGGGATTCAAACATCCTTTCATCTTCGGAGATGCAAGACGAGCCTGCATTCAAGTCACTGCAGGGATATCCGGCCTTATTTCGAGTCAGGGCATCGCGGTGTCCATTCCACTTGAGGCCGCAAACTCAGGGTCCCTCTCACATACCTAGAGCTGAGAGAAGCCTCCTCTTGAGGTGCTTGTGGTAAGGCGGTATTCCTCTGGAGTCGAAGCCAGGGACTAACCTCTCATCTCGAGTTGATTTTTGGTCAAAGCAGCTCTTTCGTGTGGCTACAGTGACCTCAGGATCCCTCCAGCCTTGAAACAGTGTTCTTGGGGTTTCTCTGGAGTTCCATCAAGGAAATCAAGGCTCCTTTCATGTGTGATGTGCACCACGGAATTGCTCTGCACGCAGTGCAGGGGAATCGGGCCTCATCTAGCGGCGAGGGGGAAGTCTCATGGTTTTTCTCGAGTTGCGGCGGGAACCTGGGGTATATTCTCGAGTTACGACGGGGATGGCCCTTCCACATACGTGTTTGTTCGACGACGTCAGGACTCCTGCCTAGTTGCGAGGGACAACTCGGGATTCTCCTCGAGGCTTGGCAGGGCAATTGGGACGCCTCTCCAGCTGAGGCGGGAGACCAAGGGTCCCTTTCCACGTGCCACAGGAATCCTGGGACTCCTATCAAGTTTCACGAGGAGTCAGGCGTCGTCTCCTTTGAAGGCACTGATCTCCGTGTACCTCTGGAGTTTTCAAAGGATGTGAGGCCTCCGGTCGCCATGAGGTGGGGAACTAGGTCTTTCTCTGTGGTCTCCACAGGGGATTCAGACATCCTTTCGTCTTGGGAGATGCAAGACGAGCCTGCATTCAAGTCACTGCAGGGATATCCGGCCTTATTTCGCGTCAGGGCATCGCAGTGTCCATTCCACTTGCGGCCGCAAAATCAGGGTCCCTCAGACATACCTAGAGCTGAGAGAAGCCTCCTCTTGAGGTGCTTGTGGTAAGGTGGTATTCCTCTGGAGTCGAAGTTAGGGACTAACCTCTCATCTCGAGTTGATTTTTGGTGCACGGAGCTCTTTCGTGTTGCTACAGTGACCTCAGGATCCCTCTAGCCTTGAAACAGTGTTCTTGGGGTTTCTCTGGAGTGCCATCAAGGAAATCAAGGCTTCTTTCATGTGTGATGTGCAACACGGAATTGCTCTGCACGCAGTGCAGGGGAATCGGGCCTCATCTCGCGGCGAGTGGGAAGTCTCATGGTTTTTCTCGAGTTGCGGCGGGAACCTGGGGTATATTCTCGAGTTACGACAGGGATGGCCCCTCCACCCACTTGTTTGTTCAGCGACGTCAGGACTCCTGCCTAGTTGCAAGGGACAACTCGGGATTCTCCTCGAGGCTTGGCAGGGCAATTGGGACGCCTCTCCAGCTAAGGCGGGAGACCAAGAGTCCCTTTCCACGTGCCACAGGAATCCTGGGACTCCTATCAAGTTTCATGAGGAGTCAGGCATCGTCTCCTTTGGAGGCACTGATCTCCGCGTACCTCTGGAGTTTTCAAAGTATGTGAGGCCTCCGGTCGCGATGAGGTGGGGAACTAGGTCTTTCTCTGTGGTCTCCACAGGGGATTCAGACATCCTTTCGTCTTGGGAGATGCAAGACGAGCCTGCATTCAAGTCACTGCAGGGATATCCGGCCTTATTTCGCGTCAGGGCATCGCAGTGTCCATTCCACTTGCGGCCGCAAAATCAGGGTCCCTCAGACATACCTAGAGCTGAGAGAAGCCTCCTCTTGAGGTGCTTGTGGTAAGGTGGTATTCCTCTGCAGTCGAAACCACGGACTAACGTCTCATCTCGGAGTTGATTTTTGGTCCACGGAGCTCTTTCGTGTTGCTACAGTGACCTCAGGATCCCTCTAGCCTTGAAACAGTGTCCTTTGGGTTTCTCTGGAGTGCCATCAAGGAAATCAAGGCTCCTTTCATGTGTGATGTGCAACACGGAATTGCTGTGCACGCAGTGCAGGGGAATCGGGCTTCATCTTGCGGCGAGGGGGAAGTCTCATGGTTTTTCTCGAGTTGCGGCGGGAACCTGGGGTATATTCTCGAGTTACGACGGGGATGGCCCTTCCACCCCCGTGTTTGTTCAGCGACGTCAGGACTCCTGCCTAGTTGCGAGGGACAACTCGGGATTCTCCTCGAGGCTTGGCAGGGCAATTGGGACGCCTCTGCAGCTGAGGCGGGAGACCAAGGGTCCCTTTCCACGTGCCACAGGAATCCTGGGACTCCTATCAAGTTTCTCGAGGAGTCAGGCATCGTCTCCTTTGGAGGCACTGTTCTCCGCGTACCTCTATAGTTTTCAAAGGATGTGAGGCCTCCGGTCGCGATGAGGTGGGGAACTAGGTCTTTCTCTGTGGTCTCCACAGGGGATTCAGACATCCTTTCGTCTTGGGAGATGCAAGACGAGCCTGCATTCAAGTCACTGCAGGGATATCCGGCCTTATTTCGAGTCAGGGCATCGCGGTGTCCATTCCACTAGAGGCCGCAAACTCAGGGTCCCTCTCACATACCAAGAGCTGAGAGAAGCCTCCTCTTGAGGTGCTTGTGGTAAGGTGGTATTCCTCTGGAGTCAAAGCCAGGGACTAACCTCTCATCTCGAGTTGATTTTTGGCCCACGGAGCTCATTCGTGTTGCTACAGTGACGTCAGGATCCCTCTAGCCTTGAAACAGTGTTCTTGGGGTTTCTCTGGAGTGCCATCAAGGAAATCAAGGCTCAATTCATGTGTGATGTGCCACACGGAATTACTCTGCACACAGTGCAGTGGAATCGGGCCTCATCTTGCGACGAGGGGGAAGTCTCATGGTTTTTCTCGAGTTGCGGCGGGAACCTGGGGTATATTCTCGAGTTACGACGGGGATGGCCCTTCCACACACGTGTGTGTTTAGCGACGTCAGGACACCTGCCTAGTTGCGAAGGACAACAGGGGATTCTCCTCGAGGCTTGGCAGGGCAATTGGGACGCCTCTCCAGCTGAGGCGGGAGACCAAGTGTCCCTTTCCAAGTATCACAGGAATCCTGGGACTCCTATCAAGTTTCACGAGGACTCAGGCATCGTCTCCTTTGGAGGCACTGATTTCCGCGTACCTCTGGAGTTTTCAAAGGATGTGAGGCCTCCGGTCGCGATGAGGTGGGGAACTAAGTCTTTCTCTGTGCTTTCCACAGGGGATTCAGACATCCTTTCATCTTGGGAGATGCAAGACAAGCCTGCATTGAAGTCACTGCAGGGATATCCGGCCTTATTTCGAGTCAGGGCATCGCGGTGTCCATTCCACTTGAGGCCGCAAACTCAGGGTCCCCCTCACATACCTATAGCTGAGAGATGCCTTCTCTTGAGGTGCTTGTGATAAGGTGGTATTCCTCTGGAGACGAATCCAGAGACTAACCTCTCTTCACGAGTTGATTTTTGGTACACAGAGTTCTTTCGTGTTACTACAGTGACTTTAGGATCCCTCTATCCTTGAAACAGTGTTCTTGGAGTTTCTCTGGAGTGCCATCAAGGAAATCAAGGCTCCTTTCATGTGTGATGTGCAAGACGGAATTGCTCTGCATGCAGTGCAGGGGAATCGGGCCTCATCTCGCATCGAGGGGGAAGTCTCATGGTTTTTCTCGAGTTGCGGCGGGAACCTGGGGTATATTCTCGAGTTACGACGGGGATGGCCCTTCCGCCCACGTGTTTGTTCAGACACGTCAGCACTCCTGCCTAGTTGCGAGGGACAACTCGGGATTCTCCTCGAGGCTTGGCAGGGCAATTGGAACGCCTCTCCAGCTGAGGCGGGAGACCAAGTGTCCCTTTCCACGTGCCACAAGAATCCTGGGACTCCTATCAAGTTTCCCGAGGAGTCAGGCATCGTCTCCTTTGGAGGCACTGATCTCCGCGTACCTCTGGAGTTTTCAAAGGATGTGAGGCCTCCGGTCGCGATGAGGTGGGGAACTAGGTCTTTCTCTGTGGTCTACACAGGGGATTCAAACATCCTTTCATCTTCGGAGATGCAAGACGAGCCTGCATTCAAGTCACTGCAGGGATATCCGGCCTTATTTCGAGTCAGGGCATCACGGTGTCCATTCCACTTGAGGCCGCAAACTCAGGGTCCCTCTCACATACCTAGAGCTGAGAGAAGCCTCCTCTTGAGGTGCTTGTGGTAAGGCGGTATTCCTCTGGAGTCGAAGCCAGGGACTAACCTCTCATCTCGAGTTGATTTTTGGTCAAAGCAGCTCTTTCGTGTGGCTACAGTGACCTCAGGATCCCTCCAGCCTTGAAACAGTGTTCTTGGGGTTTCTCTGGAGTTCCATCAAGGAAATCAAGGCTCCTTTCATGTGTGATGTGCACCACGGAATTGCTCTGCACGCAGTGCAGGGGAATCGGGCCTCATCTAGCGGCGAGGGGGAAGTCTCATGGTTTTTCTCGAGTTGCGGCGGGAACCTGGGGTATATTCTCGAGTTACGACGGGGATGGCCCTTCCACATACGTGTTTGTTCGACGACGTCAGGACTCCTGCCTAGTTGCGAGGGACAACTCGGGATTCTCCTCGAGGCTTGGCAGGGCAATTGGGACGCCTCTCCAGCTGAGGCGGGAGACCAAGGGTCCCTTTCCACGTGCCACAGGAATCCTGGGACTCCTATCAAGTTTCACGAGGAGTCAGGCGTCGTCTCCTTTGAAGGCACTGATCTCCGTGTACCTCTGGAGTTTTCAAAGGATGTGAGGCCTCCGGTCGCCATGAGGTGGGGAACTAGGTCTTTCTCTGTGGTCTCCACAGGGGATTCAGACATCCTTTCGTCTTGGGAGATGCAAGACGAGCCTGCATTCAAGTCACTGCAGGGATATCCGGCCTTATTTCGCGTCAGGGCATCGCAGTGTCCATTCCACTTGCGGCCGCAAAATCAGGGTCCCTCAGACATACCTAGAGCTGAGAGAAGCCTCCTCTTGAGGTGCTTGTGGTAAGGTGGTATTCCTCTGGAGTCGAAGTTAGGGACTAACCTCTCATCTCGAGTTGATTTTTGGTGCACGGAGCTCTTTCGTGTTGCTACAGTGACCTCAGGATCCCTCTAGCCTTGAAACAGTGTTCTTGGGGTTTCTCTGGAGTGCCATCAAGGAAATCAAGGCTTCTTTCATGTGTGATGTGCAACACGGAATTGCTCTGCACGCAGTGCAGGGGAATCGGGCCTCATCTCGCGGCGAGTGGGAAGTCTCATGGTTTTTCTCGAGTTGCGGCGGGAACCTGGGGTATATTCTCGAGTTACGACAGGGATGGCCCCTCCACCCACTTGTTTGTTCAGCGACGTCAGGACTCCTGCCTAGTTGCAAGGGACAACTCGGGATTCTCCTCGAGGCTTGGCAGGGCAATTGGGACGCCTCTCCAGCTAAGGCGGGAGACCAAGAGTCCCTTTCCACGTGCCACAGGAATCCTGGGACTCCTATCAAGTTTCATGAGGAGTCAGGCATCGTCTCCTTTGGAGGCACTGATCTCCGCGTACCTCTGGAGTTTTCAAAGTATGTGAGGCCTCCGGTCGCGATGAGGTGGGGAACTAGGTCTTTCTCTGTGGTCTCCACAGGGGATTCAGACATCCTTTCGTCTTGGGAGATGCAAGACGAGCCTGCATTCAAGTCACTGCAGGGATATCCGGCCTTATTTCGCGTCAGGGCATCGCAGTGTCCATTCCACTTGCGGCCGCAAAATCAGGGTCCCTCAGACATACCTAGAGCTGAGAGAAGCCTCCTCTTGAGGTGCTTGTGGTAAGGTGGTATTCCTCTGCAGTCGAAACCACGGACTAACGTCTCATCTCGGAGTTGATTTTTGGTCCACGGAGCTCTTTCGTGTTGCTACAGTGACCTCAGGATCCCTCTAGCCTTGAAACAGTGTCCTTTGGGTTTCTCTGGAGTGCCATCAAGGAAATCAAGGCTCCTTTCATGTGTGATGTGCAACACGGAATTGCTGTGCACGCAGTGCAGGGGAATCGGGCTTCATCTTGCGGCGAGGGGGAAGTCTCATGGTTTTTCTCGAGTTGCGGCGGGAACCTGGGGTATATTCTCGAGTTACGACGGGGATGGCCCTTCCACCCCCGTGTTTGTTCAGCGACGTCAGGACTCCTGCCTAGTTGCGAGGGACAACTCGGGATTCTCCTCGAGGCTTGGCAGGGCAATTGGGACGCCTCTGCAGCTGAGGCGGGAGACCAAGGGTCCCTTTCCACGTGCCACAGGAATCCTGGGACTCCTATCAAGTTTCTCGAGGAGTCAGGCATCGTCTCCTTTGGAGGCACTGTTCTCCGCGTACCTCTATAGTTTTCAAAGGATGTGAGGCCTCCGGTCGCGATGAGGTGGGGAACTAGGTCTTTCTCTGTGGTCTCCACAGGGGATTCAGACATCCTTTCGTCTTGGGAGATGCAAGACGAGCCTGCATTCAAGTCACTGCAGGGATATCCGGCCTTATTTCGAGTCAGGGCATCGCGGTGTCCATTCCACTAGAGGCCGCAAACTCAGGGTCCCTCTCACATACCAAGAGCTGAGAGAAGCCTCCTCTTGAGGTGCTTGTGGTAAGGTGGTATTCCTCTGGAGTCAAAGCCAGGGACTAACCTCTCATCTCGAGTTGATTTTTGGCCCACGGAGCTCATTCGTGTTGCTACAGTGACGTCAGGATCCCTCTAGCCTTGAAACAGTGTTCTTGGGGTTTCTCTGGAGTGCCATCAAGGAAATCAAGGCTCAATTCATGTGTGATGTGCCACACGGAATTACTCTGCACACAGTGCAGTGGAATCGGGCCTCATCTTGCGACGAGGGGGAAGTCTCATGGTTTTTCTCGAGTTGCGGCGGGAACCTGGGGTATATTCTCGAGTTACGACGGGGATGGCCCTTCCACACACGTGTGTGTTTAGCGACGTCAGGACACCTGCCTAGTTGCGAAGGACAACAGGGGATTCTCCTCGAGGCTTGGCAGGGCAATTGGGACGCCTCTCCAGCTGAGGCGGGAGACCAAGTGTCCCTTTCCAAGTATCACAGGAATCCTGGGACTCCTATCAAGTTTCACGAGGACTCAGGCATCGTCTCCTTTGGAGGCACTGATTTCCGCGTACCTCTGGAGTTTTCAAAGGATGTGAGGCCTCCGGTCGCGATGAGGTGGGGAACTAAGTCTTTCTCTGTGCTTTCCACAGGGGATTCAGACATCCTTTCATCTTGGGAGATGCAAGACAAGCCTGCATTGAAGTCACTGCAGGGATATCCGGCCTTATTTCGAGTCAGGGCATCGCGGTGTCCATTCCACTTGAGGCCGCAAACTCAGGGTCCCCCTCACATACCTATAGCTGAGAGATGCCTTCTCTTGAGGTGCTTGTGATAAGGTGGTATTCCTCTGGAGACGAATCCAGAGACTAACCTCTCTTCACGAGTTGATTTTTGGTACACAGAGTTCTTTCGTGTTACTACAGTGACTTTAGGATCCCTCTATCCTTGAAACAGTGTTCTTGGAGTTTCTCTGGAGTGCCATCAAGGAAATCAAGGCTCCTTTCATGTGTGATGTGCAAGACGGAATTGCTCTGCATGCAGTGCAGGGGAATCGGGCCTCATCTCGCATCGAGGGGGAAGTCTCATGGTTTTTCTCGAGTTGCGGCGGGAACCTGGGGTATATTCTCGAGTTACGACGGGGATGGCCCTTCCGCCCACGTGTTTGTTCAGACACGTCAGCACTCCTGCCTAGTTGCGAGGGACAACTCGGGATTCTCCTCGAGGCTTGGCAGGGCAATTGGAACGCCTCTCCAGCTGAGGCGGGAGACCAAGTGTCCCTTTCCACGTGCCACAAGAATCCTGGGACTCCTATCAAGTTTCCCGAGGAGTCAGGCATCGTCTCCTTTGGAGGCACTGATCTCCGCGTACCTCTGGAGTTTTCAAAGGATGTGAGGCCTCCGGTCGCGATGAGGTGGGGAACTAGGTCTTTCTCTGTGGTCTACACAGGGGATTCAAACATCCTTTCATCTTCGGAGATGCAAGACGAGCCTGCATTCAAGTCACTGCAGGGATATCCGGCCTTATTTCGAGTCAGGGCATCACGGTGTCCATTCCACTTGAGGCCGCAAACTCAGGGTCCCTCTCACATACCTAGAGCTGAGAGAAGCCTCCTCTTGAGGTGCTTGTGGTAAGGCGGTATTCCTCTGGAGTCGAAGCCAGGGACTAACCTCTCATCTCGAGTTGATTTTTGGTCAAAGCAGCTCTTTCGTGTGGCTACAGTGACCTCAGGATCCCTCTAGCCTTGAAACAGTGTTCTTGGGGTTTCTCTGGAGTGCCATCAAGGAAATCAAGGCTCCTTTCATGTGTGATGTACAACACGGAATTGCTCTGCACGCAGTGCAGGGGAATCGGGCCTCATCTAGCGGCGAGGGGGAAGTCTCATGGTTTTTCTCGAGTTGCGGCGGGAACCTGGGGTATATTTTCGAGTTACGACGGGGATGGCCCTTCCACATACGTGTTTGTTCGACGACGTCAGGACTCCTGCCTAGTTGCGAGGGACAACTCGGGATTCTCCTCGAGGCTTGGCAGGGCAATTGCGACGCCTCTCCAGCTGAGGCGGGAGACCAAGGGTCCCTTTCCACGTGCCACAGGAATCCTGGGACTCCTATCAAGTTTCACGAGGAGTCAGGCGTCGTCTCCTTTGAAGGCACTGATCTCCGTGTACCTCTGGAGTTTTCAAAGGATGGGAGGCCTCCGGTCGCCATGAGGTGGGGAACTAGGTCTTTCTCTGTGGTCTCCACAGGTTATTCAGACATCCTTTCATCTTGGGAGATGCAAGACAAGCCTGCATTCAAGTCACTGCAGGAATATCCGGCCTTATTTCGAGTCAGGGCGTCGTGGTGTTCATTCCACTTGAGGCCACAAACTCAGGGTCCCTCTCACATACCTAGAGCTGAGAGAAGCCTCCTCTTGAGGTGCTTGTGGTAAGGTGGTATTCGTCTGGAGTCGAAGTCAGGGACTAACCTCTCATCTCGAGTTGATTTTTCGTCCACGGAGCTCTTTCTTGTTGCTACATTGACCTTAGGATCCCTCTAGCCTTGAAACAGTGTTCTTGGGGTTTCTCTGGAGTGCCATCAAGGAAATCAAGGCTTCTTTCATGTGTGATGTGCAACACGGAATTGCTCTGCACGCAGTGCAGGGGAATCGGGCCTCATCTCGCGGCGAGTGGGAAGTCTCATGGTTTTTCTCGAGTTGCGGCGGGAACCTGGGGTATATTCTCGAGTTACGACAGGGATGCCCCCTCCACCCACTTGTTTGTTCAGCGACGTCAGGACTCCTGCCTAGTTGCAAGGGACAACTCGGGATTCTCCTCGAGGCTTGGCAGGGCAATTGGGACGCCTCTCCAGCTAAGGCGGGAGACCAAGAGTCCCTTTCCACGTGCCACAGGAATCCTGGGACTCCTATCAAGTTTCATGAGGAGTCAGGCATCGTCTCCTTTGGAGGCACTGATCTCCGCGTACCTCTGGAGTTTTCAAAGTATGTGAGGCCTCCGGTCGCGATGAGGTGGGGAACTAGGTCTTTCTCTGTGGTCTCCACAGGGGATTCAGACATCCTTTCGTCTTGGGAGATGCAAGACGAGCCTACATTCTAGTCACTGCAGGGATATCCGGCCTTATTTCGAGTCAGGGCATCGCAGTGTCCATTCCACTTGCGACCGCAAAATCAGGGTCCCTCAGACATACCTAGAGCTGAGAGAAGCCTCCTCTTGAGGTGCTTGTGGTAAGGTGGTATTCCTCTGCAGTCGAAACCACGGACTAACGTCTCATCTCGGAGTTGATTTTTGGTCCACGGAGCTCTTTCGTGTTGCTACAGTGACCTCAGGATCCCTCTAGCCTTGAAACAGTGTCCTTTGGGTTTCTCTGGAGTGCCATCAAGGAAATCAAGGCTCCTTTCATGAGTGATGTGCAACACGGAATTGCTGTGCACGCAGTGCAGGGGAATCGGGCTTCATCTTGCGGCGAGGGGAAAGTCTCATGGTTTTTCTCGAGTTGCGGCGGGAACCTGGGGTATATTCTCGAGTTACGACGGGGATGGCCCTTCCACCCCCGTGTTTGTTCAGCGACGTCAGGACTCCTGCCTAGTTGCGAGGGACAACTCGGGATTCTCCTCGAGGCTTGGCAGGGCAATTGGGACGCCTCTCCAGCTGAGGCGGGAGACCAAGGGTCCCTTTCCACGTGCCACAGGAATCCTGGGACTCCTATCAAGTTTCTCGAGGAGTCAGGCATCGTCTCCTTTGGAGGCACTGTTCTCCGCGTACCTCTATAGTTTTCAAAGGATGTGAGGCCTCCGGTCGCGATGAGGTGGGGAACTAAGTCTTTCTCTGTGCTTTCCACAGGGGATTCAGACATCCTTTCGTCTTGGGAGATGCAAGACGAGCCTGCATTCAAGTCACTGCAGGGATATCCGGCCTTATTTCGAGTCAGGGCATCACGGTGTCCATTCCACTTGAGGCCGCAAAATCAGGGTCCCTCTCACATACCTAGAGCTGAGAGAAGCCTCCTCTTGAGGTGCTTGTGGTAAGGTGGTATTCCTCTGGAGTCAAAGCCAGGGACTAACCTCTCATCTCGAGTTGATTTTTGGCCCACGGAGCTCATTCGTGTTGCTACAGTGACGTCAGGATCCCTCTAGCCTTGAAACAGTGTTCTTGGGGTTTCTCTGGAGTGCCATCAAGGAAATCAAGGCTCCTTTCATGTGTGATGTGCCACACGGAATTGCTCTGCACACAGTGCAGTGGAATCGGGCCTCATCTTGCGACGAGGGGGAAGTCTCATGGTTTTTCTCGAGTTGCGGCGGGAACCTGGGGTATATTCTCGAGTTACGACGGGGATGGCCCTTCCACATACGTGTGTGTTTAGCGACGTCAGGACACCTGCCTAGTTGCGAAGGACAACAGGGGATTCTCCTCGAGGCTTGGCAGGGCAATTGGGACGCCTCTCCAGCTGAGGCGGGAGACCAAGTGTCCCTTTCCAAGTATCACAGGAATCCTGGGACTCCTATCAAGTTTCACGAGGACTCAGGCATCGTCTCCTTTGGAGGCACTGATTTCCGCGTACCTCTGGAGTTTTCAAAGGATGTGAGGCCTCCGGTCGCGATGAGGTGGGGAACTAGGTCTTTCTCTGTGGTCTACACAGGGGATTCAAACATCCTTTCATCTTCGGAGATGCAAGACGAGCCTGCATTCAAGTCACTGCAGGGATATGCGGCGTTAATTCGAGTCAGGGCATCGCGGTGTCCATTCCACTTGAGGCCGCAAACTCAGGGTCCCTCTCACATACCTAGAGCTGAGAGAAGCCTCCTCTTGAGGTGCTTGTGGTAAGGCGGTATTCCTCTGGAGTCGAAGCCAGGGACTAACCTCTCATCTCGAGTTGATTTTTGGTCAACGCAGCTCTTTTGTGTTGCTACAGTGACCTCAGGATCCCTCTAGCCTTGAAACAGTGTTCTTGGGGTTTCTCTGGAGTGCCATCAAGGAAATCAAGGCTCCTTTCATGTGTGATGTGCAACACGGAATTGCTCTGCACGCAGTGCAGGGGAATCGGGCCTCATCTCGCGGCGAGGGGGAAGTCTCATGGTTTTTCTCGAGTTGCGGCGGGAACCTGGGGTATATTCTCGAGTTACGACGGGGATGGCCCTTCCACATACGTGTTTGTTCGACGACGTCAGGACTCCTGCCTAGTTGCGAGGGACAACTCGGGATTCTCCTCGAGGCTTGGCAGGGCAATTGCGACGCCTCTCCAGCTGAGGCGGGAGACCAAGGGTCCCTTTCCACGTGCCACAGGAATCCTGGGACTCCTATCAAGTTTCACGAGGAGTCAGGCATCGTCTCCTTTGGAGGCACTGATCTCCTGGTACCTCTGGAGTTTTCAAAGGATGTGAGGCCTCCGGTCGCGATGAGGTGGGGAACTAGGTCTTTTTCTGTGGTCTCCACAGGGGATTAGGATATCCTTTCGTCTTGGGAGATGCAAGACGAGCCTGCATTCAAGTCACTGCAGGGATATCCCGCCTTATTTCGAGTCAGGGCATCGCGGTGTCCATTCCACTTGAGGCCGCAAACTCAGGGTCCCTCTCACATACCTAGAGCTGAGAGAAGCCTCCTCTTGAGGTGCTTGTGGTAAAGTGGTATTCCTCTGTAGTCGAAGCAAGGGACTAACCTCTCATCTCGTGTTGATTTTTGGTCCACGGAGCTCTTTCGTGTTGCTACAGTGACCTCAGGATCCCTCAGCCTTGAAACAGTGTTCTTGGGGTTTCTCTGGAGTGCCATCAAGGAAATCAAGGCTCCTTTCCTGTGTGATGTGCAACACGGAATTGCTCTGCACGCAGGGCAGGGGAATCGGGCCTAATATCGCGGCCAGTGGGAAGTCTCATGGTTTTTCTCGAGTTGCGGCGGGAACCTGGGGTATATTCTCGAGTTACGACGGGGATGGCCCTTCCACACACGTGTTTGTTCAGCCACGTCAGGACTCCTGCCTTGTTGCGAGGGACAACTCGGGATTTTCCTCGAGGCTTGGCAGGGCAATTGGGACGCCTCTCCAGCTGAGGCGGGAGACCAAGTGTTCCTTTCCACGTGCCACAGGAATCCTGGGACTCCTATCAAGTTTCACGAGGAGTCAGGCATCGTCTCCTTTGGAGGCACTGATCTCCGCGTACCTCTGGAGTTTTCAAAGGATGTGAGGCCTCCGGTCGCGATGAGGTGGGGAACTAGGTCTTTCTCTGTGGTCTCCACAGGGGATTCAGAAATCCTTTCGTCTTGGGAGATGCAAGACGAGCCTGCATTCAAGTCACTGCAGGGATATCCGGCCTTATTTCGAGTCAGGGAATCGCAGTGTCCATTCCACTTGAGGCGGCAAACTCAGGGTCCCTCTCACATACCTAGAGCTGAGAGAAGCCTCCTCTTGAGGTGCTTGTGGTAAAGTGGTATTCCTCTGGAGTCGAAGCAAGGGACTAACCTCTCATCTGGAGTTGATTTTGGTCCACGGAGCTCTTTCGTGTTGCTACAGTGACCTCAGGATCCCTCTAGCCTTGAAACAGTGTTCTTGGGGTTTCTCTGGAGTGCCATCAAGGAAATCAAGGCTCCTTTCATGTGTGATGTGCAACACGGAAGTGCTCTGCATGCAGTGCAGGGGAATCTGGCCTCATCTCGCGGCGAGGGGGAAGTCTCATGGTTTTTCTCGAGTTGCGGCGGGAACCTGGGGTATACTCTCGAGTTACGACGGGGATGGCCCTTCCAACCACGTGTTTGTTCAGTGACGTCTGGACTCCTGCCTAGTTGCGAGGGACAACTCAGGATTCTCCTCGAGGCTTGGCAGGGCAATTGGGACGCCTCTCCAGCTGAGGCGGGAGACCAAGGGTCCCTTTCCACGTGCCACAGGAATCCTGGGACTCCTATCAAGTTTCACGAGGAGTCAGGCATCGTCTCCTTTGGAGGCTCTGATCTCCGCGTATCTCTGAAGTTTTCAAAGGATGTAAGGCCTCCGATCGCGATGAGGTGGGGAACTAGGTCATTCTCTGTTGTCTCCACAGGAGATTCAGACATCCTTTCGTCTTGGGAGATGCAAGACGAGCCTGCATTCAAGTCACTGCAGGGATATCCGGCCTTATTTTGAGTCAGGGCATCGCGGTTTCCATTCCACTTGAGGCCGCAAACTCAGGGTCCCTCTCACATAGCTAGAGCTTAGAGAAGCCTCCTCTTGAGGTGATTGTGGTAAGGTGGTATTCCTCTGGAGTCGAAGCCAGGGACTAACCTCTCATCTCGAGTTGAATTTTGGTCCATGGAGGTCTTTCGTGTTGCTACAGTGACCTCAGGATCCCGCTATCCTTGAAACAGTGTTCTTGGGGTTTCTCTGGAGTGCCATCAAGGAAATCAAGGCTCCTTTCATGTGTGATGTGCAATACGGAATTGCTCTGCACGCAGTGCAGGGGAATCGGGCTTCATATCGTGGCGAGGGGGAAGTCTCATGGTTTTTCTCGAGTTGCGGCGGGACCCTGGGGTATATTCTCGAGTTACGACGGGGATGGCCCTTCCAACCCGCTGTTTGTTCAGCAACGTCGGGACTCCTGCCTAGTTGCGAGGGACAACTCGGGATTCTCCTCGAGGCTTGGCAGGGCAATTGGGACGCCTCTCCAGCTGAGGCGGGAGACCAAGGGTCCCTTTCCATGTGCCACAGGAATCCTGGGACTCCTATCAAGTTTCACGAGGAGTCAGGCATCGTCTCCTTTGGAGGCACTGATCTCCGCGTACCTCTGGAGTTTTCAAAGGATGTGAGGCCTCCGGTCGCCATGAGCTGGGGAACTAGGTCTTTCTCTGTGGTCTCCACAGGGGATTCAGACATCCTTTCATCTTGGGAGATGCAAGACGAGCCTGCATTCAAGTCACTGCAGGGATATCCGGCCTTATTTCGCGTCAGGGCATCGCAGTGTCCATTCCACTTGAGTCCGCAAAATCAGGGTCCCTCTCACATACCTAGAGCTGAGAGAAGCCTCCTCTTGAGGTACTTGTGGTAAGGTGGTATTCCTCTGGAGTCGAAGCCAGGGACAAACCTCTCATCTCGAGTTGATTTTTGGTCCACGGACCTCTTTCGTGTTGCTACAGTGACCTCAGGATCCCTCTAGCCTTGAAACAGTGTTCTTGGGGTTTCTCTGGAGTGCCATCAAGGAAATCAAGGCTCCTTTCATGTTTGATGTGCAACACGGAATTGCTCTGCATGCAGTGCAGGAGAATCGGGCCTCATCTCGCGGCGAGGGGGAAGTCTCATGGTTTTTCTCGAGTTGCGGCGGGACCCTGGGGTATATTCTCGAGTTATGACGGGGATGGCCCTTCCACACACGTGTTTGTTCAGCGACGTCAGGACTCCTGCCTATTTGCGAGGGACAACTCGGGATTCTCCTCGAGGCTTGGCAGGGCAATTGGGACGCCTCTCCAGCTGAGGCGGGAGACCAAGGGTCCCTTTCCATGTGCCACAGAAATCCTGGGACTCCTATCAAGTTTCACGAGGAGTCAGGCATCGTCTCCTTTAGAGGCACTGATCTCCGCATACCTCTGGAGTTTTCAAAGGATGTGAAGCCTCCGGTCGCGATGAGGTGGGGAACTAGATATTTCTCTGAGGTCTCCACAGGGGATTCAGACATCCTTTCGTCTTGGGAGAGGCAAGACGCGCCTGCATTCAAGTCACTGCAGGGATATCCGGCCTTATTTCGAGTTAGGGCATCGCGGTGTCCATTCCACTTGAGGCCGCAACCTCAGGGTCCCTCTCACATACCTAGAGCTGAGAGAAGCCTCCTCTTGAGGTGCTTGTGTTAAGGTGGTATTCCTCTGGAGTCGAAGCCAGGGACTATCCTCTCATCTCGAGTTGATTTTTGGGCCACGGTGCTCTTTCGTGTGGCTACACTGATCTCAGGATCGCTCTAGCCTTGAAACAGTGTTCTTGGGGTTTCTCTGGAGTGCCATCAAGGAAATCAAGGCTCCTTTCATGTGTGATGTGCAACACGGAATTGGTCTGCACGCAGTGCAGGGGAATCGGGCCTCATCTCGCGGCGAGGGGGAAGTCTCATGGTTTTTCTCGAGTTGCGGCGGGAACCTGGGGTATATTCTCGAGTTACGACGGGGATGGCCCTTCCAACCCGCTGTTTGTTCAGCAACGTCGGGACTCCTGCCTAGTTGCGAGGGACAACTCGGGATTCTCCTCGAGGCTTGGCAGGGCAATTGGGACGCCTCTCCAGCTGAGGCGGGAGACCAAGGGTCCCTTTCCATGTGCCACAGGAATCCTGGGACTCCTATCAAGTTTCACGAGGAGTCAGGCATCGTCTCCTTTGGAGGCACTGATCTCCGCGTACCTCTGGAGTTTTCAAAGGATGTGAGGCCTCCGGTCGCCATGAGCTGGGGAACTAGGTCTTTCTCTGTGGTCTCCACAGGGGATTCAGACATCCTTTCATCTTGGGAGATGCAAGACGAGCCTGCATTCAAGTCACTGCAGGGATATCCGGCCTTATTTCGAGTCATGGCATCGCGGTGTCCGTTCCACTTGAGGCCGCAAACTCAGCACATAGCTAGAGCTGAGAGAAGCCTCCTCTTGAGGTGCTTGTGGTAAGGTGGTATTCCGCTGGAGTCGAAGCCAGGGACTAACCTCTCATCTCGAGTTGATTGTTGGTCCACGGAGCTCTTTCGTGTTGCTACAGTGACCTCAGGATCCCGCTAGCCTTGAAACAGTGTTCTTGGGGTTTCTCTGGAGTGTCATCAAGGAAATCAAGGCTCCTTTCATGTGTGATGTGCAACACGGAATTGCTCTGCACGCAGTGCAGGGGAATCGGGCTTCATATCGTGGCGAGGGGGAAGTCTCATGGTTTTTCTCGAGTTGCGGCGGGAACCTGGGGTATATTCTCGAGTTACGACGGGGATGGCCCTTCCACCCACCTCTTTGTTCAGCGACGTCAGGACTCCTGCCTAGTTGCGAGGGACAACTCGGGATTCTCCTCGAGGCTTGGCAGGGCAATTGGGACGCCTCTCCAGCTGAGGCGGGAGACCAAGGGTCCCTTTCCACGTGCCACAGGAATCCTGGGACTCCTATCAAGTTTCACGAGGAGTCAGGCATCGTCTCCTTGGGAGGCACTGATCTCCTGGTACCTCTGGAGTCTTCAAAGGATGTGAGGCCTCCGGTCGCGATGAGGTGGGGAACTAGGTCTTTTTCTGTGGTCTCCACAGGGGATTAGGACATCCTTTCGTCTTGGGAGATGCAAGACGAGCCTGCATTCAAGTCACTGCAGGGATATCCGGCCTTATTTCGAGTCAGGGCATCGCGGTGTCCATTTCACTTGAGTCCGCAAACTCACCACATAGCTAGAGATGAGAGAAGCCTCCTCTTGAGGTGCTTGTGGTAAGGTGGTATTCCTCTGGAGTCGAAGCCAGGGATTAACCTCTCATCTCGAGTTGATTTTTGGTCCACGGAGCTCTTTCGTGTTGCTACAGTGACTTCAGGATTCCTCTAGCCTTGAAACAGTGTTCTTGGGGTTTCTTTGGAGTGTCACCAAGGAAATCAAGGCTCCTTTCATGTGTGATGTGCAACATAGAATTGCTCTGCACGCAGTGCAGGGGAATCGGGCCTCATCTCGCGGCGAGGGGGACGTCTCATGGTTTTTCTCGAGTTGCGGCGGCAACCTGGGCTATATTATCGAGTTACGATGGGGATGGCCCTTCCACCCCCTGTTTGTTCAGCGACGTCAGGACTCCTGCCTACTTGCGAGGGACAACTCGGGATTCTCCTCGAGGCTTGGCAGGGCAATTGGGACGCCTCTCCAGCTGAGGCGGGAGACCAAGGGTCCCTTTTCATGTGCCACAGGAATCCTGGGACTCCTATAAAGTTTCACGAGGAGTCAGGCATCGTCTCCTTTGGAGGCACTGATCTCTGCGTACCTCTGGAGTTTTCCAAGGATGTGAGGCCTCCGGTCCCGATGAGGTGGGGAACTAGGTCTTTCTCTGTGGTCTCCACAGGGGATTCAGACATCCTTTCGTCTTGGGAGATGCAAGACGAGCCTGCATTCAAGTCACTGCAGGGATATCCGGCCTTATTTCGCGTCAGGGCATCGCAGTGTCCATTCCACTTGAGGCCGCAAACTCAGGGTCCCTCTCACATACCTAGAGCTGAGAGAAGCCTCCTCTTGAGGTGCTTGTGGTAAGGTGGTATTCCTCTGGAGTCGAAGCCAGGGACTAACCTCTCATCTCGAGTTGATTTTTGGTCTACGGAGCTCTTTCGTGTTGCTACAGTGACCTCAGGATCCCTCTAGCATTGAAACAGTGTTCTTGGGGTTTCTCTGGAGTGCCATCAAGGAAATCAAGGCTCCTTTCATGTGTGATGTGCAACACGGAATTGCTCTGCACGCAGTGCAGGGGAATCGGGCTTCATATCGTGGCGAGGGGGAAGTCTCATGGTTTTTCTCGAGTTGCGGCGGGACCCTGGGGTATATTCTCGAGTTACGACGGGGATGGCCCTTCCAACCCCCTGTTTGTTCAGCGACGTCGGGACTCCTGCCTAGTTGGGAGGGACAACTCGGGATTCTCCTCGAGGCTTGGCAGGGCAATTGGGACGCCTCTCCAGCTGAGGCGGGAGACCAAGGGTCCCTTTCCATGTGCCACAGGAATCCTGGGACTCCTATCAAGTTTTACGAGGAGTCAGGCATCGTCTCCTTTGGAGGCACTGATCTCCGCATACCTCTGGAGTTTTCAAAGGATGTGAAGCCTCCGGTCGCGATGAGGTGGGGAACTAGATCTTTCTCTGAGGTCTCCACAGGGGATTCAGACATCCTTTCGTCTTGGGAGATGCAAGACGCGCCTGCATTCAAGTCACTGCAAGGATATCCGGCCTTATTTCGAGTCAGGGCATCGCGGTGTCCATTCCACTTGAGGCCGCAAACTCAGGGTCCCTCTCACATACCTAGAGCTGAGAGAAGCCTCCTCTTGAGGTGCTTGTGTTAAGGTGGTATTCCTCTGGATTCCAAGCCAGGGACTATCCTCTCATCTCGAGTTGATTTTTGGGCCACGGTGCTCTTTCGTGTGGCTACAGTGACCTCAGGATCCCTCTAGCCTTGAAACAGTGTTCTTGGGGTTTCTCTGGAGTGCCATCAAGGAAATCAAGGCTCCTTTCATGTGTGATGTGCAACACGGAATTGCTCTGCACGCAGTGCAGGGGAATCGGGCCTCATCTCGCGGCGAGGGGGAAGTCTCATGGTGTTTCTCGAGTTGCGGCGGGAACCTGGGGTATATTCTCGAGTTACGACGGGGATGGCCCTTCCACCCACCTGTTTGTTCAGCGACGTCAGGACTCCTGCCTAGTTGCGAGGGACAACTCGGGATTCTCCTCGAGGCTTGGCAGGGCAATTGGGACGCCTCTCCAGCTGAGGCGGGAGACCAAGGGTCCCTTTCCACGTGCCACAGGAATCCTGGGACTCCTATCAAGTTTCACGAGGAGTCAGGCATCGTCTCCTTGGGAGGCACTGATCTCCTGGTACCTCTGGAGTCTTCAAAGGATGTGAGGCCTCCGGTCGCGATGAGGTGGGGAACTAGGTCTTTTTCTGTGGTCTCCACAGGGGATTAGGACATCCTTTCGTCTTGGGAGATGCAAGACGAGCCTGCATTCAAGTCACTGCAGGGATATCCGGCCTTATTTCGAGTCAGGGCATCGCGGTGTCCATTTCACTTGAGTCCGCAAACTCAGCACATAGCTAGAGATGAGAGAAGCCTCCTCTTGAGGTGCTTGTGGTAAGGTGGTATTCCTCTGGAGTCGAAGCCAGGGACTAACCTCTCATCCCGAGTTGATTTTTGGTCCACGGAGCTCTTTCTTGTTGCTACAGTGACCTCAGGATCCCTCTAGCCTTGATACAGTGTTCTTGGGGTTTCTCTGGAGTGCCATCAAGGAAATCAAGGCTCCTTGCATGTGTGATGTGCAACACGGAATTGCTCTGCACGCAGTGCAGGGGAATCTGGCCTCATCTCGCCGCGAGGGGGAAGTCTCATGGTTTTTCTCGAGTTGCGGCGGGAACCTGGGGTATATTCTCGAGTTACGACGGGGATGGCCCTTCCCCACACACGTGTTTGTTCAGCGACGTCAGGACTCCTGCCTAGTTGCGAGGGACAACTCGGGATTCTTCTCGAGGCTTGTCAGGGCACTTGGAACGCCTCTCCATCTGAGGCGGGAGACCAAGGGTCCCTTTCCACGTGCCACAGGAATCCTGGGACTCCTATCAAGTTTCACGAGGAGTCAGGCATCGTCTCCTTTGGAGGCACTGATCTCCGCATACCTCTGGAGTTTTCAAAGGATGTGAGGCCTCCGGTCGCGATGAGGTGGGGAACTAGGTCTTTCTCTGTGGTCTCCACAGGGGATTCAGAAATCCTTTCGTCTTGGGAGATGCAAGACGAGCCTGCATTCAAGTCACTGCAGGGATATCCGGCCTTATTTCGAGTCAGGGAATCGCAGTGTCCATTCCACTTGAGGCCGCAAACTCAGGGTCCCTCTCACATACCTAGAGCTGAGAGAAGCCTCCTCTTGAGGTGCTTGTGGTAAAGTGGTATTCCTCTGGAGTCGAAGCAAGGGACTAACCTCTCATCTCGAGTTGATTTTTGGTCCACGGAGCTCTTTCGTGTTGCTACAGTGACCTCAGGATCCCTCTAGCCTTGAAACAGTGTTCTTGGGGTTTCTCTGGAGTGCCATCAAGGAAATCAAGGCTCCTTTCATGTGTGATGTGCAACACGGAATTGCTCTGCACGCAGTGCAGGGGAATCGGGCCTCATATCGCGGCGAGTGGGAAGTCTCATGGTTTTTCTCGAGTTGCGGCGGGAACCTGGGGTATATTCTCGAGTTACGACGGGGATGGCCCTTCCAACCACGTGTTTGTTCAGTGACGTCTGGACTCCTGCCTAGTTGCGAGGGACAACTCGGGATTCTCCTCGAGGCTTGGCAGGGCAATTGGGACGCCTCTCCAGCTGAGGCGGGAGACCAAGGGTTCCTTTCCACGTGCCACAGGAATCCTGGGACGCCTATCAAGTTTCACGAGGAGTCAGGCATCGTCTCCTTTGGAGGCTCTGATCTCCGCGTACCTCTGGAGTTTTCAAAGGATGTGAGGCCTCCGGTCGGGATGAGGTGGGGAACTAGGTCTTTCTCTGTGGTCTCCACAAGGGATTCAGACATCCTTTCGTCTTGGGAGATGCAAAACGAGCCTGCATTCAAGTCACTGCAAGGATATCCGGCCTTATTTCGAGTCAGGGCATCGCGGTGTCCATTCCACTTGAGGCCGCAAACTCAGGGTCCCTCTCACATACCTAGAGCTGAGAGAAGCCTACTCTTGAGGTGCTTGTGGTAAGGTGGTATTCCTCTGGAGTCGAAGCCAGGGACTAACCTCTCATCTCGAGTTGATTTTTGGTCCACGGAGCTCTTTCGTGTTGCTACAGTGACCTCAGGATCCCTCTAGCATTGAAACAGTGTTCTTGGGGTTTCTCTGGAGTGCCATCAAGGAAATCAAGGCTCCTTTCATGTGTGATGTGCAACACGGAATTGCTCTGCACGCAGTGCAGGGGAATCGGGCCTCATCTCGCGGCGAGGGGGAAGTCTCATGGTTTTTCTCGAGTTGCGGCGGGAACCTGGGGTATATTCTCGAGTTACGACGGGGATGGCCCTTCCACACACTAGTGTTTCTTCAGCGACGTCAGGACTCCTGCCTAGTTGCGAGGGACAACTCGGGATTCTCCTCGAGGCTTGGCAGGGCAATTGGGACGCCTCTCCAGGTGAGGCGGGAGACCAAGGGTCCCTTTCCACGTGCCACAGGTATCCTGGGACTCCTATCAAGTTTCACGAGGAGTCAGGCATCGTCTCCTTTGGAGGCACTGATCTCCGCGTAACTCTGGAGTTTTCAAAGGATGTGAGGCCTCCGGTTGCGATGAGGTGGGGAAGTAGGTCTTTCTCTGTGGTCTCCACAGGGGATTCAGACATCCTTTCGTCTTGGGAGATCTAAGACGAGCCTGCATTCAAGTCACTGCAGGGATATCCGGCCTTATTTCGAGTCATGGCATCGCGGTGTCCATTCCATTTGAGGCCGCAAACTCAGGGTCCCTCTCACATACCTAGAGCTGAGAGAAGCCTTCTTTTGAGGTGCTTCTGGTAAAGTGGTATTCCTCTGGAGTCGAAGCAAGGGACTAACCTCTCATCTCGTGTTGATTTTTGGTCCACGGAGCTCTTTCGTGTTGCTACAGTGACCTCAGGATCCCTCTAGCCTTGAAACAGTGTTCTTGGGGTTTCTCTGGAGTGCCATCAAGGAAATCAAGGCTCCTTGCATGTGTGATGTGCAACACGGAATTGCTCTGCACGCAGTACAGGGGAATCGGGCCTCATATCGCGGCCAGTGGGAAGTCTCATGGTTTTTCTCGAGTTGCGGCGGGAACCTGGGGTATATTCTCGAGTTACGACAGGGATGGCCCTTTCACACACGTTTTTGTTCAGCCACGTCAGGACTCCTGCCTAGTTGCGAGGGACAACTCGGGATTCTCCTCGAGGCTTGGCAGGGCAATTGGGACGCCTCTCCAGCTGAGGCGGGAGACCAAGTGTTCCTTTCCACGTGCCACAGGAATCCTGGGACTCCTATCAAGTTTCACGAGGAGTCAGGCATCGTCTCCTTTGGAGGCACTGATCTCCGCGTACCTCTGGAGTTTTCAAAGGATGTGAGGCCTCCGGTCGCGATGAGGTGGGGAACTAGGTCTTTCTCTGTGGTCTCCACAGGGGATTCAGACATCCTTTCGTCTTGGGAGATGCAAGACGAGCCTGCATTCAAGTCACTGCAGGGATATCCGGCCTTATTTCGAGTCAGGGAATCGCAGTGTCCATTCCACTTGAGTCCGCAAACTCAGGGTCCCTCTCACATACCTAGAGCTGAGAGAAGCCTCCTCTTGAGGTGCTTGTGGTAAAGTGGTATTCCTCTGGAGTCGAAGCAAGGGACTAACCTCTCATCTCGTGTTCATTTTTGGTCCACGGAGCTCTTTAGTGTTGGTACAGTGACCTCAGGATCCCTCTAGCCTTGAAACAGTGTTCTTGGGGTTTCTCTGGAGTGCCATCAAGGAAATCAAGGCTCCTTTCATGTGTGATGTGCAACACGGAATTGCTCTGCATGCAGTGCAGGGGAATCGGGCCTCATCTCGCGGCGAGGGGGAAGTCTCATGGTTTTTCTCGAGTTGCGGCGGGAACCTGGGGTATACTCTCGAGTTACGACGGGGATGGCCCTTCCAACCACGTGTTTGTTCAGTGACGTCTGGACTCCTGCCTAGTTGCGAGGGACAACTCGGGATTCTCCTCGAGGCTTGGCAGGGCAATTGGGACGCCTCTCCAGCTGCGGTGGGAGACCAAGGGTCCCTTTCCACGTGCACAGGAATCCTGGGACTCCTATCAAGTTTCACGAGGAGTCAGGCATCGTCTCCTTTGGAGGCACTGATCTCCCCGTACCTCTGGAGTTTTCAAAGGATGTGAGGCCTCCAGTCGCGATGAGGTGGGGAACTAGGTCTTTCTCTGTGGTCTCCACAGGGGATTCAGACATCGTTTCGTCTTGGGAGATGCAAGACGAGCCTGCATTCAAGTCACTGCAGGGATATCCGGCCTTATTTTGAGTCAGGGCATCGCGGTGTCCATTCCACTTGAGGCCGCAAACTCAGGGTCCCTCTCACATACCTAGAGCTGAGAGAAGCCTCCTCTTGAGGTGCTTGTGGTAAGGTGGTATTCCTCCGGAGTCGAAGCCAGGGACTAAACTCCCATCTCGAGTTTATTTTTGGTCCATGGAGGTCTTTCCTGTTGCTACAGTGACCTCAGGATCCCTCTAGCCTTGAAACAGTGTTCTTGGGGTTTCTCTGGAGTGCCATCAAGGAAATCAAGGCTCCTTTCATGTGTGATGTGCAACACGGAATTGCTCTGCATGCAGTGCAGGGGAATCGGGCCTTATCTCGCGGCGAGGGGGAAGTCTCATGGTTTTTCTCGAGTTGCGGCGGGAACCTGCGGTATATTCTCGAGTTACGACGGGGATGGACCTTCCACACACGTGTTTCTTCAGCGACGTCAGGACTCATGCCTCGTTGCGAGGGACAACTCGGGATTCTCCTCGAGGCTTGGCAGGGAAATTGGGACGCCTCTCCATCTGAGGCGGGAGACCAAGGGTCCCTTTCCACGTGCCACAGGAATCCTGGGACTCCTAAGAAGTTTCACGATGAGTCAGGCATTGTCTCCTTTGGAGTCACTGGTCTCCGCGTAACTCTGGAGATTTCAAAGGATGTGAGGCCTCCGGTCGCGATGAGGTGGGGAACTAGGTCTTTCTCTGTGGTCTCCACAGGGGATTCAGACATCCTTTCGTCTTGGGAGATGCAATACGAGCCTGCATTCAAGTCACTGCAGGGATATCCAGCCTTATTTCGAGTCAGGGCATCGCGGTGTCCATTCCACTTGAGGCTGCAAACTCAGGGTCCCTCTCACATAGCTAGAGCTGAGGGAAGCCTCCTCTTGAGGTGCTTGTGGTAAGGTGGTATTCCTCTGGAGTCGAAGCCAGGGACTAACCTCTCATCTCGAGTTGATTTTTAGTCCACGGAGCTCTTTCGTGTTGCTACAGTGACTTCAGGATCCCTCTAGGCTTGAAACAGTGTTCTTGGAGTTTCTCTGGAGTGCCATCAAGGAAATCAAGGCTCCTTTCAGGTGTGATGTACAACACGGAATTTCTCTGCACGCAGTGCAGGGGAATCTGGCCTCATCTCGCGGCGAGGGGGAAGTCTCATGGTTTTTCTCGAGTTGCGGCGATAACCTTGGGTATATTCTCGAGTTCCGATGTGGATGGCCCTTCCACCCACGTGTTTGTTCAGCGACGGCAGGACTCCTGCCTAGGTGCGAGGGATAACTCGGGATTCTCCTCGAGGCTTGGCAGGGCAATAGGGACGCCTCTCCAGCTGAGGCGGGAAACCAAGTGTCCCTTTCCACGTGCCACAGGAATCCTGGGACTCCTATCAAGTTTCACGAGGAGTCAGTCATCGTCTCCTTTGGAGGCACTGATCCCAGCGTACCTCTGGAGTTTTCAAAGTATGTGAGGCCTCCGGTCGCGATGAGGTGGGGAACTAGGTCTTTCTCTGTGGTCTCCACAGGGGATTCAGACATCCTTTCGTCTTGGGAGATGCAATACGAGCCTGCATTCAAGTCACTGCAGGGATATCCGGCCTTATTTCGAGCCAGGGCATCGCGGTGTCCATTCCATTTGAGGTCGCAAACTCAGGGTCCCTCTCACATACCTAGAGCTGAGAGAAGCCTCCTCTTGAGGTGCTTGTGGTAAGGTGGTTTCCTCTGGAGTCAAAGCCAGGGACTAACCTCTCATCTCGAGTTGATTTTTGGTCCACGGAGCTCTTTCGTGTGGCTACAGTGACCTCAGGATCCCTCTAGCCTTGAAACAGTGTTCTTGGGGTTTCTCTGGAGTGCCATCAAGGAAATCAAGGCTCCTTTCATGTTTTATGTGCAACACAGAATTGCTTTGAATGCAGTGCAGGGGAATCGGGCCTCATCTCGCGGCGAGGGGGAAGTCTCATGGTTTTTCTCGAGTTGCGGCGGGAACCTGGGGTATATTCTCGAGTTACGACGGGGATGGCCCTTCCACACAAGTGTTTGTTCAGCGACGGCAGGACTCCTGCCTAGTTGCGAGGGGAAACTCAGGATTCTCCTCGAGGCTTGGCAGGGCAATTGGGACGCCTCTCCAGCTGAGGCAGGAGACCAAGGGTCCCTTTCCACGTGCCACAGGAATCCTGGGACTCCTATCAAGTTTCACGAGGATTCAGGCATCGTCTCCTTTGGAGGCACTGATCTCTGCGTACCTCTGGAATTTTCAAAGGATGTGAGGCCTCCGGTCGCGATGAGGTGGGGAACTAGGTCTTTCTCTGTGGTCTCCACAGGGGATTCAGACATCCTTTCATCTTGGGAGATGCAAGACGAGCCTGCATTCAAGTCACTGCAGGGATATCCGGCCTTATTTCGAGTCAGGGCATCGCGGTGTCCATTCCACTTGAGCCCGCAAACTCAAAGTCCCTCTCACATACCTAGAGCTGAGAGAAGCCTCCCCTTGAGGTGCTTGTGGTAAGGTGGTATTCCTCTGGAGTCGAAGCCAGGGACTAACCTCTCATCTCGAGTTGATTTTTGGTCCATGGAGCACTTTCATGTTGCTACAGTGCCCTCAGGATCCCTCTAGCCTTGAAACAGTGTTCTTGGGGTTTCTCTGGAGTGCCATCAAGGAAATCAAGGCTCCTTTCATGTGTGATGTGCAACACGGAAGTGCTCTGCACGCAGTGCAGGGGAATCGGGCCTCATCTCGCGGCCAGGCGGAAGTCTCATGGTTTTTCTCGAGTTGCGGCGGGAACCTGGGGTATATTCTCGAGTTACGACGGGAATGGCCCTTCCACACACCTGTTTGTTCAGCGACGGCAGGATTCCTGCCTAGTTGCGAGGGACAACTCGGGATTCTCCTCAAGGCTTGGCAGGGCAATTGGGACGCCTATCCAGCTGAGGCGGGAGACCAAGGGTGCCTTTCCATGTGCCACAGGAATCCTGGGACTCCTATCAAGCTTCACGAGGAGTCAGGCATCGTCTCCTTTGGAGGCACTGATCTCCGCGTACCTCTGGAGTTTTCAAAGGATGTGAGGCATCCGGTCGCGATGAGGTGGGGAACTAGGTCTTTCTCTGTGGTCTACACTGGGGATTCAGACATCCTTTCGTCTTGGGAGATGCAAGACGAGCCTGCATTCAAGTCACTGCAGGGATATCCAGCCTTATTTCGAGTCAGGGCATCGCGGTGTCCATTCCACTTGAGGCCGCAAACTCAGGGTCCCTCTCACATAGCTAGAGCTGAGAGAAGCCGCCTCTTGAGGTGCTTGTGGTAAGGTGGTATTCCTGTGGAGTTGAAGCCAGGGACTAACCTCTCATCTCGAGTTGATTTTTGGTCCACAGAGATCGTTCGTGTTGCTACAGTGACCTCAGGATCCCTCTAGCCTTGAAACAGTGTTCCTGGGTTTTCTCTGGAGTGCCACCAAGGAAATTAAGGCTCCTTTCATGTGTGATGAGCAACACGGAATTGCTCTGCCCGCAGTGCAGGGGAATCGGGCCTCATGTGGCGGAGAGGGGGAAGTCTCATGGTTTTTCTCGTGTTCCGACGGGAACCTGGGGTATATTCTCGAGTTACGACGGGGATGGCCCTTCCACCCACGTGTTTGTTCAGCGACGGCAGGACTCCTGCCTAGTTGCGAGGGAAAACACGGGATTCTCCTCGAGGCTTGGCAGGGCAATAGGGACGCCTCTCCAGCTGAGGCGAGAGACCAAGGGTCCCTTTTCATGTGCCACAGGAATCCTAGGACTCCTATCAAGTTTCACGAGGAGTCAGGCATCTTCTCCTTTGGAGGCACTGATCTCAGCGTTCCTCTGGAGTTTTCAAAGAATGTGAGGCCTCCGGTCGCGATGAGGTGGGGAACTAGGTCTTTCTCTGTGGTCTCCACAGGGGATTCAGACATCCTTTCGTCTTGGGAGATGCAAGACGAGCCTGCATTCAAGTCACTGCAGGGATATCCGGCCTTATTTCGAGCCAGGGCATCGCGGTGTCCATTCCATTTGAGGCCGCAATCTCAGGGTCCCTCTCACATACCTAGAGCTGAGAGAAGCCTCCTCTTGAGGTGCTTGTGGTAAGGTGGTATTCCCCTGGAGTCGAAGCCAGGGACTAACCTCTCATCTCGAGTTGATTTTTGGTCCACGGAGCTCTTTCGTGTGGCTACAGTGACCTCAGGATCCATCTAGCCTTGAAACAGTGTTCTTGGGGTTTCTCTGGAGTGCCATCAAGGAAATCAAGGCTCCTTTCATGTGTGATGTGCAAGACGGAATTGCTCTGCACGCAGTGCAGGGGATTCTGGCCTCATCTCGCGGCGAGGGGGAAGTCTCATGGTTTTTCTCGAGTTGCGGCGGGAACCTGGGGTATATTCTCGAGTTACGATGGGAATGGCCTTTCCACACACGTGTTTGTTCAGGGACGGCAGGACTCCTGCCTAGTTGCGAGGGACAACTCGGGATTCTCCTCGACGCTTGGCAGGGCAATTGGGACGCCTCTCCAGTTGAGACAGGAGACCAAGGGCCCCTTTCCACGTGCCACAGGAATCCTGGGACTCCTATCAAGTTTCACGAGGAGTCAGGCATCGTCTCCTTTGGAGGCACTGATCTCCGCGTACCTCTGGAATTTTCAAAGGATGTGAGGCCTCCGGTCCCGATGAGGTGGGGAACTAGGTCTTTGTGGTCTCCACAGGGGATTCACACCTCCTTTCATCTTGGGAGATGCACGACGAGCCTGCATTCAAGTCACTGCAGGGATATCCGGCATTATTTCGAGTCAGGGCATCGCGGTGTCCATTCCACTTGTGGCCGCAAACTCAGGGTCCCTCTCACATACCTAGAGCTGAGAGAAGCCTCCTCTTGAGGTGCTTGTGGTAAGGTGGTTTCCTCTGGAGTGGAAGCCAGGGACTAACCTCTCATCTCGAGTTGATTTTTGGTCCACGGAGCTCTTTCGTGTGGCTACAGTGACCTCAGGATCCCTCTAGCCTTGAAACAGTGTTCTTGGGGTTTCTCTGGAGTGCCATCAAGGAAATCAAGGCTCCTTTCATGTTTTATGTGCAACACAGAATTGCTTTGAATGCAGTGCAGGGGAATCGGGCCTCATCTCGCGGCGAGGGGGAAGTCTCATGGTTTTTCTCGAGTTGCGGCGGGAACCTGGGGTATATTCTCGAGTTACGACGGGGATGGCCCTTCCACACAAGTGTTTGTTCAGCGACGGCAGGACTCCTGCCTAGTTGCGAGGGGAAACTCAGGATTCTCCTCGAGGCTTGGCAGGGCAATTGGGACGCCTCTCCAGCTGAGGCAGGAGACCAAGGGTCCCTTTCCACGTGCCACAGGAATCCTGGGACTCCTATCAAGTTTCACGAGGATTCAGGCATCGTCTCCTTTGGAGGCACTGATCTCTGCGTACCTCTGGAATTTTCAAAGGATGTGAGGCCTCCGGTCGCGATGAGGTGGGGAACTAGGTCTTTCTCTGTGGTCTCCACAGGGGATTCAGACATCCTTTCATCTTGGGAGATGCAAGACGAGCCTGCATTCAAGTCACTGCAGGGATATCCGGCCTTATTTCGAGTCAGGGCATCGCGGTGTCCATTCCACTTGAGCCCGCAAACTCAAAGTCCCTCTCACATACCTAGAGCTGAGAGAAGCCTCCCCTTGAGGTGCTTGTGGTAAGGTGGTATTCCTCTGGAGTCGAAGCCAGGGACTAACCTCTCATCTCGAGTTGATTTTTGGTCCATGGAGCACTTTCATGTTGCTACAGTGCCCTCAGGATCCCTCTAGCCTTGAAACAGTGTTCTTGGGGTTTCTCTGGAGTGCCATCAAGGAAATCAAGGCTCCTTTCATGTGTGATGTGCAACACGGAAGTGCTCTGCACGCAGTGCAGGGGAATCGGGCCTCATCTCGCGGCCAGGCGGAAGTCTCATGGTTTTTCTCGAGTTGCGGCGGGAACCTGGGGTATATTCTCGAGTTACGACGGGAATGGCCCTTCCACACACCTGTTTGTTCAGCGACGGCAGGATTCCTGCCTAGTTGCGAGGGACAACTCGGGATTCTCCTCAAGGCTTGGCAGGGCAATTGGGACGCCTATCCAGCTGAGGCGGGAGACCAAGGGTGCCTTTCCATGTGCCACAGGAATCCTGGGACTCCTATCAAGCTTCACGAGGAGTCAGGCATCGTCTCCTTTGGAGGCACTGATCTCCGCGTACCTCTGGAGTTTTCAAAGGATGTGAGGCATCCGGTCGCGATGAGGTGGGGAACTAGGTCTTTCTCTGTGGTCTACACTGGGGATTCAGACATCCTTTCGTCTTGGGAGATGCAAGACGAGCCTGCATTCAAGTCACTGCAGGGATATCCAGCCTTATTTCGAGTCAGGGCATCGCGGTGTCCATTCCACTTGAGGCCGCAAACTCAGGGTCCCTCTCACATAGCTAGAGCTGAGAGAAGCCGCCTCTTGAGGTGCTTGTGGTAAGGTGGTATTCCTGTGGAGTTGAAGCCAGGGACTAACCTCTCATCTCGAGTTGATTTTTGGTCCACAGAGATCGTTCGTGTTGCTACAGTGACCTCAGGATCCCTCTAGCCTTGAAACAGTGTTCCTGGGTTTTCTCTGGAGTGCCACCAAGGAAATTAAGGCTCCTTTCATGTGTGATGAGCAACACGGAATTGCTCTGCCCGCAGTGCAGGGGAATCGGGCCTCATGTGGCGGAGAGGGGGAAGTCTCATGGTTTTTCTCGTGTTCCGACGGGAACCTGGGGTATATTCTCGAGTTACGACGGGGATGGCCCTTCCACCCACGTGTTTGTTCAGCGACGGCAGGACTCCTGCCTAGTTGCGAGGGAAAACACGGGATTCTCCTCGAGGCTTGGCAGGGCAATAGGGACGCCTCTCCAGCTGAGGCGAGAGACCAAGGGTCCCTTTTCATGTGCCACAGGAATCCTAGGACTCCTATCAAGTTTCACGAGGAGTCAGGCATCTTCTCCTTTGGAGGCACTGATCTCAGCGTTCCTCTGGAGTTTTCAAAGAATGTGAGGCCTCCGGTCGCGATGAGGTGGGGAACTAGGTCTTTCTCTGTGGTCTCCACAGGGGATTCAGACATCCTTTCGTCTTGGGAGATGCAAGACGAGCCTGCATTCAAGTCACTGCAGGGATATCCGGCCTTATTTCGAGCCAGGGCATCGCGGTGTCCATTCCATTTGAGGCCGCAATCTCAGGGTCCCTCTCACATACCTAGAGCTGAGAGAAGCCTCCTCTTGAGGTGCTTGTGGTAAGGTGGTATTCCCCTGGAGTCGAAGCCAGGGACTAACCTCTCATCTCGAGTTGATTTTTGGTCCACGGAGCTCTTTCGTGTGGCTACAGTGACCTCAGGATCCATCTAGCCTTGAAACAGTGTTCTTGGGGTTTCTCTGGAGTGCCATCAAGGAAATCAAGGCTCCTTTCATGTGTGATGTGCAAGACGGAATTGCTCTGCACGCAGTGCAGGGGATTCTGGCCTCATCTCGCGGCGAGGGGGAAGTCTCATGGTTTTTCTCGAGTTGCGGCGGGAACCTGGGGTATATTCTCGAGTTACGATGGGAATGGCCTTTCCACACACGTGTTTGTTCAGGGACGGCAGGACTCCTGCCTAGTTGCGAGGGACAACTCGGGATTCTCCTCGAGGCTTGGCAGGGCAATTGGGACGCCTCTCCAGTTGAGACAGGAGACCAAGGGCCCCTTTCCACGTGCCACAGGAATCCTGGGACTCCTATCAAGTTTCACGAGGAGTCAGGCATCGTCTCCTTTGGAGGCACTGATCTCCGCGTACCTCTGGAATTTTCAAAGGATGTGAGGCCTCCGGTCCCGATGAGGTGGGGAACTAGGTCTTTGTGGTCTCCACAGGGGATTCACACCTCCTTTCATCTTGGGAGATGCACGACGAGCCTGCATTCAAGTCACTGCAGGGATATCCGGCATTATTTCGAGTCAGGGCATCGCGGTGTCCATTCCACTTGTGGCCGCAAACTCAGGGTCCCTCTCACATACCTAGAGCTGAGAGAAGCCTCCTCTTGAGGTGCTTGTGGTAAGGTGGTTTCCTCTGGAGTGGAAGCCAGGGACTAACCTCTCATCTCGAGTTGATTTTTGGTCCACGGAGCTCTTTCGTGTGGCTACAGTGACCTCAGGATCCCTCTAGCCTTGAAACAGTGTTCTTGGGGTTTCTCTGGAGTGCCATCAAGGAAATCAAGGCTCCTTTCATGTTTTATGTGCAACACAGAATTGCTTTGAATGCAGTGCAGGGGAATCGGGCCTCATCTCGCGGCGAGGGGGAAGTCTCATGGTTTTTCTCGAGTTGCGGCGGGAACCTGGGGTATATTCTCGAGTTACGACGGGGATGGCCCTTCCACACAAGTGTTTGTTCAGCGACGGCAGGACTCCTGCCTAGTTGCGAGGGGAAACTCAGGATTCTCCTCGAGGCTTGGCAGGGCAATTGGGACGCCTCTCCAGCTGAGGCAGGAGACCAAGGGTCCCTTTCCACGTGCCACAGGAATCCTGGGACTCCTATCAAGTTTCACGAGGATTCAGGCATCGTCTCCTTTGGAGGCACTGATCTCTGCGTACCTCTGGAATTTTCAAAGGATGTGAGGCCTCCGGTCGCGATGAGGTGGGGAACTAGGTCTTTCTCTGTGGTCTCCACAGGGGATTCAGACATCCTTTCATCTTGGGAGATGCAAGACGAGCCTGCATTCAAGTCACTGCAGGGATATCCGGCCTTATTTCGAGTCAGGGCATCGCGGTGTCCATTCCACTTGAGGCCGCAAACTCAGGGTCCCTCTCACATACCTAGAGCTGAGAGAAGCCTCCCCTTGAGGTGCTTGTGGTAAGGTGGTATTCCTCTGGAGTCGAAGCCAGGGACTAACCTCTCATCTCGAGTTGATTTTTGGTCCATGGAGCACTTTCATGTTGCTACAGTGCCCTCAGGATCCCTCTAGCCTTGAAACAGTGTTCTTGGGGTTTCTCTGGAGTGCCATCAAGGAAATCAAGGCTCCTTTCATGTGTGATGTGCAACACGGAAGTGCTCTGCACGCAGTGCAGGGGAATCGGGCCTCATCTCGCGGCCAGGCGGAAGTCTCATGGTTTTTCTCGAGTTGCGGCGGGAACCTGGGGTATATTCTCGAGTTACGACGGGAATGGCCCTTCCACACACCTGTTTGTTCAGCGACGGCAGGATTCCTGCCTAGTTGCGAGGGACAACTCGGGATTCTCCTCGAGGCTTGGCAGGGCAATTGGGACGCCTATCCAGCTGAGGCGGGAGACCAAGGGTGCCTTTCCATGTGCCACAGGAATCCTGGGACTCCTATCAAGCTTCACGAGGAGTCAGGCATCGTCTCCTTTGGAGGCACTGATCTCCGCGTACCTCTGGAGTTTTCAAAGGATGTGAGGCATCCGGTCGCGATGAGGTGGGGAACTAGGTCTTTCTCTGTGGTCTACACTGGGGATTCAGACATCCTTTCGTCTTGGGAGATGCAAGACGAGCCTGCATTCAAGTCACTGCAGGGATATCCAGCCTTATTTCGAGTCAGGGCATCGCGGTGTCCATTCCACTTGAGGCCGCAAACTCAGGGTCCCTCTCACATAGCTAGAGCTGAGAGAAGCCGCCTCTTGAGGTGCTTGTGGTAAGGTGGTATTCCTGTGGAGTTGAAGCCAGGGACTAACCTCTCATCTCGAGTTGATTTTTGGTCCACAGAGATCGTTCGTGTTGCTACAGTGACCTCAGGATCCCTCTAGCCTTGAAACAGTGTTCCTGGGTTTTCTCTGGAGTGCCACCAAGGAAATTAAGGCTCCTTTCATGTGTGATGAGCAACACGGAATTGCTCTGCCCGCAGTGCAGGGGAATCGGGCCTCATGTGGCGGAGAGGGGGAAGTCTCATGGTTTTTCTCGTGTTCCGACGGGAACCTGGGGTATATTCTCGAGTTACGACGGGGATGGCCCTTCCACCCACGTGTTTGTTCAGCGACGGCAGGAATCCTGCCTAGTTGCGAGGGAAAACACGGGATTCTCCTCGAGGCTTGGCAGGGCAATAGGGACGCCTCTCCAGCTGAGGCGAGAGACCAAGGGTCCCTTTTCATGTGCCACAGGAATCCTAGGACTCCTATCAAGTTTCACGAGGAGTCAGGCATCTTCTCCTTTGGAGGCACTGATCTCAGCGTTCCTCTGGAGTTTTCAAAGAATGTGAGGCCTCCGGTCGCGATGAGGTGGGGAACTAGGTCTTTCTCTGTGGTCTCCACAGGGGATTCAGACATCCTTTCGTCTTGGGAGATGCAAGACGAGCCTGCATTCAAGTCACTGCAGGGATATCCGGCCTTATTTCGAGCCAGGGCATCGCGGTGTCCATTCCATTTGAGGCCGCAATCTCAGGGTCCCTCTCACATACCTAGAGCTGAGAGAAGCCTCCTCTTGAGGTGCTTGTGGTAAGGTGGTATTCCCCTGGAGTCGAAGCCAGGGACTAACCTCTCATCTCGAGTTGATTTTTGGTCCACGGAGCTCTTTCGTGTGGCTACAGTGACCTCAGGATCCATCTAGCCTTGAAACAGTGTTCTTGGGGTTTCTCTGGAGTGCCATCAAGGAAATCAAGGCTCCTTTCATGTGTGATGTGCAAGACGGAATTGCTCTGCACGCAGTGCAGGGGATTCTGGCCTCATCTCGCGGCGAGGGGGAAGTCTCATGGTTTTTCTCGAGTTGCGGCGGGAACCTGGGGTATATTCTCGAGTTACGATGGGAATGGCCTTTCCACACACGTGTTTGTTCAGGGACGGCAGGACTCCTGCCTAGTTGCGAGGGACAACTCGGGATTCTCCTCGAGGCTTGGCAGGGCAATTGGGACGCCTCTCCAGTTGAGACAGGAGACCAAGGGCCCCTTTCCACGTGCCACAGGAATCCTGGGACTCCTATCAAGTTTCACGAGGAGTCAGGCATCGTCTCCTTTGGAGGCACTGATCTCCGCGTACCTCTGGAGTTTTCAAAGGATGTGAGGCCTCCGGTCCCGATGAGGTGGGGAACTAGGTCTTTGTGGTCTCCACAGGGGATTCACACCTCCTTTCATCTTCGGAGATGCACGACGAGCCTGCATTCAAGTCACTGCAGGGATATCCGGCATTATTTCGAGTCAGGGCATCGCGGTGTCCATTCCACTTGTGGCCGCAAACTCAGGGTCCCTCTCACATACCTAGAGCTGAGAGAAGCCTCTTCTTGAGGTGCTTGTGGTTAGGTGGTATTCCTCTGGAGTCGAAGCCAGGGACTAACCTCTCATTTCGAGTTGATTTTTGGTCCACGGAGCTCTTTCGTGTGGCTACAGTGACCTCAGGATCCCTCTAGCCTTGAAACAGTGTTCTTGGGGTTTCTCTGGAGTGCCATCAAGGAAATCAAGGCTCCTTTCATGTGTGATGTGCAACACGGAATTGCTCTGCACGCAGTGCAGGGGAATCGGGCCTCATCTCGCGGCGAGGGGGAAGTCTCATTGTTTTTCTCGAGTTGTGGCGGGAACCTGGGGTATATACCCGAGTTACGACGTGGATGTCCCTTCCACACACGTGTTTGTTCAGCGACGGCAGGACTCCTGCCTAGTTGCGAGGGACAACTCGGGATTCTCCTCGAGGCTTGGCAGGGCAATTGGGACGCCTCTCCAGCTGAGGCGGGAAACCAAGTGTCCCTTTCCACGTGCCACAGGAATCCTGGGACTCCTAAGAAATTTCACGAGGAGTCAGGCATCGTCTCCTTTGGAGGCACTGATCTCCGCATACGACTGGAGTTTTCAAAGGATGTGAGGCCTCCGGTCGCGATGAGGAGGGGAACTAGGTCTTTCTCTGTGGTCTCCACAGGGGATTCAGACATCCTTTTGTCTTGGGAGATGCAAGACGAGCCTGCATTCTAGTCACTGCAGGGATATCCGGCCTTATTTCGAGTCAGGGCATCGCAGTGTCCATTCCACTTGAGGCCGCTAACTCAGGGTCCCTCTCACATACCTAGAGCTGAGAGAAGCCTCCTCTTGAGGTGCTTGTGGTAAGGTGGTATTCCTCTGGAGTCGAAGCCAGGGACTAACCTCTCATCTCGAGTTGATTTTTGGTCCACGGAGCTCTTTCGTGTTGCTACATTGACCTCAGGATCCCTCTAGCCTTGAAACAGTGTTTTTGGGGTTTCTCTGGAGTGCCATCAAGGAAATTAAGGATCCTTTCATGTTTGATGTGAAATACGGAAATGCTTTGAATGCAGTGCAGGGGAATCGGGCCTCATTTTGCGGCGAGGGGGAAGTCTCATGGTTTTTCTATAGTTGCGGCGGGAACCTGGGGTATATTCTCGAGTTACGACGGGGATGGCCCTTCCACACACGTGTTTGTTCAGCGACGTCAGGACTCCTGCCTAGTTGCGAGGGACAACTCGGGATTCTCCTCGAGGCTTGGCAGGGCAATTGGGACGCCTCTCCAGCTGAGGCGGGAGACCAAGGGTCCCTTTCCACGTGCCACAGGAATCCTGGGACTCCTATCAAGTTTCACGAGGAGTCAGGCATCGGCTCCTTTGGAGGCACTGATCTCAGTGTACCTCTGGAGTTTTCAAAGGATGTGAGGCCTCCGGTCGCGATGAGGTGGGGAACTAGGTCTTTCTCTGTGGTCTCCACAGGGGATTCAGACATCCTTTCGTCTTGGGAGATGCAAGACGAGCCTGCATTCAAGTCACTGCAGGGATATCCGGCCTTATTTCGAGTCAGGGCATCGCGGTGTCCATTCCACTTGAGGCCGCAAACTCAGGGTCCCTTTCACATACCTAGAGGTGAGAGAAGCCTCCTCTTGAGGTGCTTGTGATAAGGTGTTTTCCTCTGGACTCGAAGCCAGGGACTAACCTCTCATCTCGAGTTGATTTTTGGTGCACGGAGGTCTTTCGTGTAGCTACACTGACCTCAGGATCCCTCTAGCCTTGAAACAGTGTTCTTGGGGTTTCTCTGGAGTGCCATCAAGGAAATCAAGGCTCCGTTCATGTGTGATGTGCAACACGGAATTGCTCTGCATGCACTGCAGGGGAATCTGGCCTCATCTCGCGGCGAGGGGGACGTCTCATGGTTTTTCTCGAGTTGCGGCGGGAACCTGGGGTATATTCTCGAGTTACGACGGGGATGGCCCTTCCACCCACGTGTTTGTTCAGCGACGTCAGGACTCCTGCCTAGTTGCGAGGGACAACTCGGGATTCTCCTCGAGGCTTGTCAGGGCAATTGGGACGCCTCTCCAGCTGAGGCGGGAGACCAAGTGTCCCTTTCCACGTGCCACAGGAATCCTGGGACTCCTATCAAGTTTCACGAGGAGTCAGGTATCGTCTCCTTTGGAGGCACTGATCTCCGCGTACCTCTGGAATTTTCAAAGGATGTGAGGCCTCTGGTCGCGATGAGGTGGGGAACTAGGTCTTTCTCTGTGGTCTCCACAGGGGATTCAGACATCCTTTCGTCTTGGGAGATGCAAGACGAGCCTGCATTCAAGTCACTGCAGGGATATCCGGCGTTTTTTCGCGTCAGGGCATCACAGTGTCCATTCCACTTGAGGCCGCAAACTCAGGGTCCCTCTCACATACCTAGAGCTGAGAGAAGCCTCCTCTTGAGGTGCTTGTGGTAAGGTGGTATTCCTCTGGAGTCGAAGCCAGGGACTAACCTCTCATCTCGAGTTGATTTTTGGTCCACGGAGCTCTTTCGTGTTGCTACAGTGACCTCAGGATCCCTCCAGCCTTGAAACAGTGTTCTTGGGGTTTTTCTGGAGTGCCATCAAGGAAATCAAGGCTCCTTTCATGTGTGATGTGCAATACGGAATTGCTTTGAATGCAGTGCAGGGGAATCGGGGCTCATCTTGCGGCGAGGGGGAAGTCTCATGGTTTTTCTATAGTTGCGGCGGGAACCTGGGGTATATTCTCGAGTTACGACGGGGATGGCCCTTCCACACACGTGTTTCTTCAGCGACGTCAGGACTCCTGCCTAGTTGCGAGGGACAACTCGGGATTCTCCTCGAGGCTTGGCAGGGCAATTGGAACGCCTCTCCAGCTGACGCGGGAGGCCAAGGGTCCCTTTCACGTGCCACAGGAATCCTGGGACTCCTATCAAGTTTCCCGAAGAGTCAGGCATCGTCTCCTTTGGAGGCACTGATCTCCGCATACCTCTGGAGTTTTCAAAGGATGTGAGGCCTCCGGTCGCGATGAGGTGGGGAACTAGGTCTTTCTCTGTGGTCTCCACAGGGGATTCAGACATCCTTTCGTCTTGGGAGATGCAAGACGAGCCTGCATTCAAGTCACTGCAGGGATATCCGGCCTTATTTCGAGTCAGGGCATCGCGGTGTCCATTGCACTTGAGGCCGCAAACTCAGGGTCCCTCTCACATACCTAGAGCTGAGAGACGCCTCCTCCTGAGGTGCTTGTGGTAAGGTGGTATTTCTCTGGAGTCGAAGCCAGGGACTAACCTCTCATCTCGAGTTGATTTTTGGCCCACGGAGCTCTTTTGTGTTGCTACAGTGACCTCAGAATCCCTCTAGCCTTGAGACAGTGTTCTTGGGGTTTCTCTGGAGTGCCATCAAGGAAATCAAGGCTCCTTTCATGTGTGATGTGCAACACGGAATTGCTCTGCACGCAGTGCAGGGGAATCGGGCCTCATCTCGCGGCGAGGGGGAAGTCTCATGGTTTCTCTCGAGTTGTGGCGCTAAACTGGGGTATATTCTCGAGTTACGACGGGGATGGCCCTTCCACCCACGTGTTTCTTCAGCCATGTCAGGACTTCTGCCTAGTTCCGAGGGACAAGTCGGGATTCTCCTCGAGGCTTGGCAGGCAATTTGGATGCCTCTCCAGCTGAGGCGGGAGACCAAGGGTCCCTTTCCACGTGCCACAGGAATCCTGGGACTCCTATCAAGTTTCATCTGGAGTCAGGCATCGTCTCCTTTGGAGGCACTGATCTCCGCGTACCTCTGGAGTTTTCAAAGGATGTGAGGCCTCCGGTCGCGATGAGGTGGGGAACTAGGTCTTTCTCTGTGGTCTCAACAGGGGATTCAGACATCCTTTCGTCTTGGAAGATGCAAGAGGAGCCTGCATTCAAGTCACTGCAGGGATATACGGCCTTATTTCGAGTAAGGGCATCGCGGTGTCCATTCCACTTGAGGCCGCAAACTCAGGGTCCCTCTCACATAACTAGAGCTGAGAGAAGCCTCCTCTTGAGGTGCTTCTGGTATGGTGGTATTCCTCTGGAGTCGAAGCCAGGGACTAACATCTCATCTCGAGTTGATTCTTGGTCCACGGAGCTCTTTCGTGTTGCTACAGTGACCTCAGGTTCCCTCGAGCCCTGAAACAGTATTCTTGGGGTTTCTCTGGAGTGCCATCAAGGAAATCAAGGCTCCTTTCATGTTTGATGTGCAACACGGAATTGCTCTGCACGCAGTGCAAGGTATCGGGCCTCATTTTCTGGCGAGGGGGAAGTCTCATGGTTTTTCTCGAGTTGCGGCGGGAACCTGGGGTATATTCTCGAGTTACGACGGGAATGGCCCTTCCACCCACGTGTTTGTTCAGCGACGTCAGGACTCCTGCCTAGTTGCGAGGGACAACTCGGGAATCTCCTCGAGGCTTGGCAGGGCAATTGGGACGCCTCTCCAGCTGAGGCGGGAGACGAAGAGTCCCTTTCCACGTGCCACAGGAATCCTGGGACTCCTATCAAGTTTCACGAGGAGTCAGGAATCGTCCCTTTTGGAGGCACTGATCTCCGCCTACCTCTGGAGTTTTCAAAGGATTTGAGGTCTCCGGTCGCGATGAATTGGGGAACTAGGTCTTTCTCTGTGGTCTCCACAGGGGATTCAGACATCCTTTCGTCTTGGGAGATGCAAGACGAGCCTGCATTCAAGTCACTGCAGAGATATCCGGCCTTATTTCGAGTCAGGGCATCGCGGTGTCCATTCCACTTGAGGCCGCTAATTCAGGGTCCCTCTCACACACCTAGAGCTGAGAGAAGCCTCCTCTTGAGGTGCTTGTGGTAAGGTGGTATTCCTCTGGAGTCGAAGCCAGGGACTAATCTCTCATCTCGAGTTGATTTTTGGTCCACGGAGCTCTTTCGTGTTGCTACAGTGACCTCAGGATCCCTCTAGCCTGGAAACAGTGTTCTTGGGGTTTCTCTGGAGTGCCATCAAGGAAATCAAGGCTCCTTTCATGTGTGATGTGCAACACGGAATTACTCTGCACGCAGTGCAGTGGAATCGGGCCTCATCTCGCAGCGAGGGGGAAGTCTAATGATTTTTCTCGAGTTGCGGCGGGAACCTGGGGTGTATTCTCGAGTTACGACGGGGATGACCCTTCCACCTACGTGTTTGTTCAGCGACGTCAGGATTCCTGCCTAGTTGTGAGGGACAACTCGGGATTCACCTCGAGGCTTGGCAGGGCAATTTGGAAGCCTCTCCAGCTGAGGCGGGAGTCCAGGGGTCCCTTTCCACGTGCCACAGGAATCCTGGGACTCCTATCAAGTTTCATGAGGAGTCAGGCATCGTCTCCTTTGGAGGCACTGATCTCCGCGTACCTCTGGAGTTTTCAAAGGATTTGAGGACTCCGGTCGCGATGAGGTGGGGAACTAGGTCTTTCTCTGTGGTCTCCACAGGGGATTCAGACATCCTTTCGTCTTGGGAGATACAAGACGAGCCTGCATTCAAGTCACTGCAGGGATATCCAGCCTTATTTCGATTCAGGGCATCGCTGTGTCCATTCCACTTGAGGCCGCAAACTCAGGGCCCCTCTCACATACCTAGAGCTGAGAGAAGCCTCCTCTTGAGGTGCTTGTGGAAAGGTGGAATTCCTCTGGAGTCGAAGCCAGGGACTAAACTCTCATCTCGAGTTGATTTTTGGTCCACGGAGATCTTTCGTGTTGCTACAGTGACCTCAGGATCCCTCTAGCCCTGATACAGGGTTCTTGGGGTTTCTCTGGAGTGCCATCAAGGAAATCAAGGCTCCTTTCATGTGTGATGTGCAACACGGAATTGCTCTGCACGCAGTGCAGGGGAATCGGTCCTCATTTCGCGGCGAGGGGGAAGTCTCATGGTTTCTCTCGAGTTGTGGCGGGAAACTGGGGTATATTCTCGAGTTACGACGTGGATGGCCCTTCCACCCACGTGTTTCTTCAGCCATTTCAGGACTTCTGCCTTGTTGCGAGGGACAACTCGGGATTCTCCTCGAGGCTTGGAAGGCAATTGGGATGCCTCTCCAGCTGAGGCGGGAGACCAAGGGTCCCTTTCCACGTGCCACAGGAATCCTGGGACTCCTATCAAGTTTCATCTGGAGTCAGGCATCGTCTCCTTTGGAGGCACTGATCTCCGCGTACCTCTGGAGTTTTCAAAGGATGTGAGGCCTCCGGTCGCAATGAGGTGGGGAACTAGGTCTTTCTCTGTGATCTCCACAGGGGATTCAGACATCCTTTCGTCTTGGAAGATGCAAGACGAGCCTGCATTCAAGTCACTGCAGGGATATACGGCCTTATTTCGAGTCAGGGCATCGCGGTGTCCATTCCACTTGAGGCCGCAAACTCGGGGTCCCTCTCACATACCTAGAGCTGAGAGAAGCCTCCTCCTGAGGTGCTTGTGGTAAGGTGGTATTTCTCTGGAGTCGAAGCCAGGGACTAACCTCTCATTTCGAGTTGATTTTTGGCCCACGTAGCTCTTTTGTGTTGCTACAGTGACCTCAGGATCCCTCTAGCCTTGAGACAGTGTTCTTGGGGTTTCTCTGGAGTGCCATCAAGGAAATCAAGGCTCCTTTCATGTGTGATGTGCAACACGGAATTGCTCTGCACGCAGTGCAGGGGAATCGGGCCTCATCTCGCGGCGAGGGGGAAGTCTCATGGTTTCTCTCGAGTTGTGGCGGGAAACTGGGGTATATTCTCGAGTTACGACGGGGATGGCCCTTTCACCCACGTGTTTCTTCAGCCATGTCAGGACTTCTGCCTAGTTCCGAGGGACAAGTCGGGATTCTCCTCGAGGCTTGGCAGGCAATTTGGATGCCTCTCCAGCTGAGGCGGGAGACCAAGGGTCCCTTTCCACGTGCCACAGGAATCCTGGGACTCCTATCAAGTTTCATCTGGAGTCAGGCATCGTCTCCTTTGGAGGCACTGATCTCCGCGTACCTCTGGAGTTTTCAAAGGATGTGAGGCCTCCGGTCGCGATGAGGTGGGGAACTAGGTCTTTCTCTGTGGTCTCCACAGGGGATTCAGACATCCTTTCGTCTTGGAAGATGCAAGACGAGCCTGCATTCAAGTCACTGCAGGGATATACGGCCTTATTTCGAGTAAGGGCATCGCGGTGTCCATTCCACTTGAGGCTGCAAACTCAGGGTCCCTCTCACATAACTAGAGCTGAGAGAAGCCTCCTCTTGAGGTGCTTCTGGTATGGTGGTATTCCTCTGGAGTCGAAGCCAGGGACTAACATCTCATCTCGAGTTGATTCTTGGTCCACGGAGCTCTTTCGTGTTGCTACAGTGACCTCAGGTTCCCTCGAGCCCTGAAACAGTATTCTTGGGGTTTCTCTGGAGTGCCATCAAGGAAATCAAGGCTCCTTTCATGTTTGATGTGCAACACGGAATTGCTCTGCACGCAGTGCAAGTTATCGGGCCTCATTTTCTGGCGAGGGGGAAGTCTCATGGTTTTTCTCGAGTTGCGGCGGGAACCTGGGGTATATTCTCGAGTTACGACGGGAATGGCCCTTCCACCCACGTGTTTGTTCAGCGACGTCAGGACTCCTGCCTAGTTGCGAGGGACAACTCGGGAATCTCCTCGAGGCTTGGCAGGGCAATTGGGACGCCTCTCCAGCTGAGGCGGGAGACGAAGAGTCCCTTTCCACGTGCCACAGGAATCCTGGGACTCCTATCAAGTTTCACGAGGAGTCAGGAATCGTCCCTTTTGGAGGCACTGATCTCCGCGTACCTCTGGAGTTTTCAAAGGATTTGAGGTCTCCGGTCGCGATGAGTTGGGGAACTAGGTCTTTCTCTGTGGTCTCCACAGGGGATTCAGACATCCTTTCGTCTTGGGAGATGCAAGACGAGCCTGCATTCAAGTCACTGCAGAGATATCCGGCCTTATTTCTAGTCAGGGCATCGCGGTGTCCATTCCACTTGAGGCCGCTAATTCAGGGTCCCTCTCACACACCTAGAGCTGAGAGAAGCCTCCTCTTGAGGTGCTTGTGGTAAGGTGGTATTCCTCTGGAGTCGAAGTCAGGGACTAATCTCTCATCTCGAGTTGATTCTTGGTCCACGGAGCTCTTTCGTGTTGCTACAGTGACCTCAGGATCCCTCTAGCCTGGAAACAGTGTTCTTGGGGTTTCTCTGGAGTGCCATCAAGGAAATCAAGGCTCCTTTCATGTGTGATGTGCAACACGGAATTACTCTGCACGCAGTGCAGTGGAATCGGGCCTCATCTCGCGGCGAGGGGGAAGTCTAATGATTTTTCTCGAGTTGCGGCGGGAACCTGGGGTATATTCTCGAGTTACGACGGGGATGACCCTTCCACCTACGTGTTTGTTCAGCGACGTCAGGATTCCTGCCTAGTTGTGAGGGACAACTCGGGATTCACCTCGAGGCTTGGCAGGGCAATTTGGAAGCCTCTCCAGCTGAGGCGGGAGTCCAGGGTCCCTTTCCACGTGCCACAGGAATCCTGGGACTCCTATCAAGTTTCATGAGGAGTCAGGCATCGTCTCCTTTGGAGGCACTGATCTCCGCGTACCTCTGGAGTTTTCAAAGGATTTGAGGACTCCGGTCGCGATGAGGTGGGGAACTAGGTCTTTCTCTGTGGTCTCCACAGGGGATTCAGACATCCTTTCGTCTTGGGAGATACAAGACGAGCCTGCATTCAAGTCACTGCAGGGATATCCGGCCTTATTTCGATTCAGGGCATCGCTGTGTCCATTCCACTTGAGGCCGCAAACTCAGGGCCCCTCTCACATACCTAGAGCTGAGAGAAGCCTCCTCTTGAGGTGCTTGTGGAAAGGTGGAATTCCTCTGGAGTCGAAGCCAGGGACTAAACTCTCATCTCGAGTTGATTTTTGGTCCACGGAGATCTTTCGTGTTGCTACAGTGACCTCAGGATCCCTCTAGCCCTGATACAGGGTTCTTGGGGTTTCTCTGGAGTGCCATCAAGGAAATCAAGGCTCCTTTCATGTGTGATGTGCAACACGGAATTGCTCTGCACGCAGTGCAGGGGAATCGGGCCTCATTTCGCGGCGAGGGGGAAGTCTCATGGTTTCTCTCGAGTTGTGGCGGGAAACTGGGGTATATTCTCGAGTTACGACGTGGATGGCCCTTCCACCCACGTGTTTCTTCAGCCATTTCAGGACTTCTGCCTTGTTGCGAGGGACAACTCGGGATTCTCCTCGAGGCTTGGAAGGCAATTGGGATGCCTCTCCAGCTGAGGCGGGAGACCAAGGGTCCCTTTCCACGTGCCACAGGAATCCTGGGACTCCTATCAAGTTTCATCTGGAGTCAGGCATCGTCTCCTTTGGAGGCACTGATCTCCGCGTACCTCTGGAGTTTTCAAAGGATGTGAGGCCTCCGGTCGCGATGAGGTGGGGAACTAGGTCTTTCTCTGTGGTCTCCACAGGGGATTCAGACATCCTTTCGTCTTGGAAGATGCAAGACGAGCCTGCATTCAAGTCACTGCAGGGATATACGGCCTTATTTCGAGTCAGGGCATCGCGGTGTCCATTCCACTTGAGGCCGCAAACTCGGGGTCCCTCTCACATACCTAGAGCTGAGAGAAGCCTCCTCCTGAGGTGCTTGTGGTAAGGTGGTATTTCTCTGGAGTCGAAGCCAGGGACTAACCTCTCATCTCGAGTTGATTTTTGGCCCACGGAGCTCTTTTGTGTTGCTACAGTGACCTCAGGATCCCTCTAGCCTTGAGACAGTGTTCTTGGGGTTTCTCTGGAGTGCCATCAAGGAAATCAAGGCTCCTTTCATGTGTGATGTGCAACACGGAATTGCTCTGCACGCAGTGCAGGGGAATCGGGCCTCATCTCGCGGCGAGGGGGAAGTCTCATGGTTTCTCTCGAGTTGTGGCGGGAAACTGGGGTATATTCTCGAGTTACGACGGGGATGGCCCTTCCACCCACGTGTTTCTTCAGCCATGTCAGGACTTCTGCCTAGTTCCGAGGGACAAGTCGGGATTCTCCTCGAGGCTTGGCAGGCAATTTGGATGCCTCTCCAGCTGAGGCGGGAGACCAAGGGTCCCTTTCCACGTGCCACAGGAATCCTGGGACTCCTATCAAGTTTCATCTGGAGTCAGGCATCGTCTCCTTTGGAGGCACTGATCTCCGCGTACCTCTGGAGTTTTCAAAGGATGTGAGGCCTCCGGTCGCGATGAGGTGGGGAACTAGGTCTTTCTCTGTGGTCTCCACAGGGGATTCAGACATCCTTTCGTCTTGGAAGATGCAAGACGAGCCTGCATTCAAGTCACTGCAGGGATATACGGCCTTATTTCGAGTAAGGGCATCGCGGTGTCCATTCCACTTGAGGCCGCAAACTCAGGGTCCCTCTCACATGACTAGAGCTGAGAGAAGCCTCCTCTTGAGGTGCTTCTGGTATGGTGGTATTCCTCTGGAGTCGAAGCCAGGGACTAACATCTCATCTCGAGTTGATTCTTGGTCCACGGAGCTCTTTCGTGTTGCTACAGTGACCTCAGGTTCCCTCGAGCCCTGAAACAGTATTCTTGGGGTTTCTCTGGAGTGCCATCAAGGAAATCAAGGCTCCTTTCATGTGTGATGTGCAACACGGAATTGCTCTGCACGCAGTGCAAGGTATCGGGCCTCATTTTCTGGCGAGGGGGAAGTCTCATGGTTTTTCTCGAGTTGCGGCGGGAACCTGGGGTATATTCTCGAGTTACGACGGGAATGGCCCTTCCACCCACGTGTTTGTTCAGCGACGTCAGGACTCCTGCCTAGTTGCGAGGGACAACTCGGGAATCTCCTCGAGGCTTGGCAGGGCAATTGGGACGCCTCTCCAGCTGAGGCGGGAGACGAAGAGTCCCTTTCCACGTGCCACAGGAATCCTGGGAATCCTATCAAGTTTCACGAGGAGTCAGGAATCGTCCCTTTTGGAGGCACTGATCTCCGCGTACCTCTGGAGTTTTCAAAGGATTTGAGGTCTCCGGTCGCGATGAGTTGGGGAACTAGGTCTTTCTCTGTGGTCTCCACAGGGGATTCAGACATCCTTTCGTCTTGGGAGATGCAAGACGAGCCTGCATTCAAGTCACTGCAGAGATATCCGGCCTTATTTCGAGTCAGGGCATCGCGGTGTCCATTCCACTTGAGGCCGCTAATTCAGGGTCCCTCTCACACACCTAGAGCTGAGAGAAGCCTCCTCTTGAGGTGCTTGTGGAAAGGTGGTATTCCTCTGGAGTCGAAGCCAGGGACTAATCTCTCATCTCGAGTTGATTCTTGGTCCACGGAGCTCTTTCGTGTTGCTACAGTGACCTCAGGATCCCTCTAGCCTGGAAACAGTGTTCTTGGGGTTTCTCTGGAGTGCCATCAAGGAAATCAAGGCTCCTTTCATGTGTGATGTGCAACACGGAATTACTCTGCACGCAGTGCAGTGGAATCGGGCCTCATCTCGCGGCGAGGGGGAAGTCTAATGATTTTTCTCGAGTTGCGGCGGGAACCTGGGGTGTATTCTCGAGTTACGACGGGGATGACCCTTCCACCTACGTGTTTGTTCAGCGACATCAGGATTCCTGCCTAGTTGTGAGGGACAACTCGGGATTCACCTCGAGGCTTGGCAGGGCAATTTGGAAGCCTCTCCAGCTGAGGCGGGAGTCCAAGGGTCCCTTTCCACGTGCCACAGGAATCCTGGGACTCCTATCAAGTTTCATGAGGAGTCAGGCATCGTCTCCTTTGGAGGCACTGATCTCCGCGTACCTCTGGAGTTTTCAAAGGATTTGAGGACTCCGGTCGCGATGAGGTGGGGAACTAGGTCTTTCTCTGTGGTCTCCACAGGGGATTCAGACATCCTTTCGTCTTGGGAGATACAAGACGAGCCTGCATTCAAGTCACTGCAGGGATATCCGGCCTTATTTCGATTCAGGGCATCGCTGTGTCCATTCCACTTGAGGCCGCAAACTCAGGGCCCCTCTCACATACCTAGAGCTGAGAGAAGCCTCCTCTTGAGGTGCTTGTGGAAAGGTGGAATTCCTCTGGAGTCGAAGCCAGGGACTAAACTCTCATCTCGAGTTGATTTTTGGTCCACGGAGATCTTTCGTGTTGCTACAGTGACCTCAGGATCCCTCTAGCCCTGATACAGGGTTCTTGGGGTTTCTCTGGAGTGCCATCAAGGAAATCAAGGCTCCTTTCATGTGTGATGTGCAACACGGAATTGCTCTGCACGCAGTGCAGGGGAATCGGGCCTCATTTCGCGGCGAGGGGGAAGTCTCATGGTTTCTCTCGAGTTGTGGCGGGAAACTGGGGTATATTCTCGAGTTACGACGGGGATGGCCCTTCCACCCACGTGTTTCTTCAGCCATTTCAGGACTTCTGCCTTGTTGCGAGGGACAACTCGGGATTCTCCTCGAGGCTTGGAAGGCAATTGGGATGCCTCTCCAGCTGAGGCGGGAGACCAAGGGTCCCTTTCCACGTGCCACAGGAATCCTGGGACTCCTATCAAGTTTCACGAGGAGTCAGGCATCGTCTCCTTTGGAGGCACTGATCTCCGCGTACCTCTGGAGTTTTCAAAGGATGTGAGGCCTCCGGTCGCGATGAGGTGGGGAACTAGGTCTTTCTCTGTGGTCTCCACAGGGGATTCAGACATCCTTTCGTCTTGGAAGATGCAAGACGAGCCTGCATTCAAGTCACTGCAGGGATATACGGCCTTATTTCGAGTCAGGGCATCGCGGTGTCCATTCCACTTGAGGCCGCAAACTCGGGGTCCCTCTCACATAACTAGAGCTGAGAGAAGCCTCCTCTTGAGGTGCTTGTGGTAAGGTGGTATTCCTCTGGAGTCGAAGCCAGGGACTAATCTCTCATCTCGAGTTGATTCTTGGTCCACGGAGCTCTTTCGTGTTGCTACAGTGACCTCAGGTTCCCTCGAGCCCTGAAACAGTATTCTTGGGGATTCTCTGGAGTGCCATCAAGGAAATCAAGGCTCCTTTCATGTTTGATGTGCAACACGGAATTGCTCTGCACGCAGTGCAGGGTATCGGGCCTCATTTTGTGGCGAGGGGGAAGTCTAATGATTTTTCTCGAGTTGCGGCGGGAACCTGGGGTGTATGCTCGAGTTTCGACGGGGATGACCCTTCCACCCACGTGTTTGTTCAGCGACGTCAGGACTCCTGCCTAGTTGTGAGGGACAGCTCGGGATTCTCCTCGAGGCTTTGCAGGGCAATTTGGAAGCCTCTCCAGCTGAGGCGGGAGTCCAAGGGTCCCTTTCCACGTGCCACAGGAATCCTGGGACTCCTATCAAGTTTCATGAGGAGTCAGGCATCGTCTCCTTTGGAGGCACTGATCTCCGCGTACCTCTGGAGTTTTCAAAGGATGTGAGGCCTCCGGTCGCGATGAGGTGGGGAACTAGGTCTTTCTCTGTGGTCTCCACAGGGGATTCAGACATCCTTTCGTCTTGGGAGATGCAAGACGAGCCTGCATTCAAGTCACTGCAGGGATATCCGGCCTTATTTCGAGTCAGGGCATCGCGGTGTCCATTCCACTAGAGGCCGCAAACTCAGGGCCCCTCTCACATACCTAGAGCTGAGAGAAGCCTCCTCTTGAGGTGCTTGTGGAAAGGTGGAATTCCTCTGGAGTCGAAGCCAGGGACTAAACTCTCATCTCGAGTTGATTTTTGGTCCACGGAGCTCTTTCGTGTTGCTACAGTGACCTCAGGATCCCTCTAGCCCTGATACAGGGTTCTTGGGGTTTCTCTGGAGTGCCATCAAGAAAATCAAGGCTCCTTTCATATGTGATGTGCAACACGGAATTGCTCTGCACGCAGTGCAGGGGAATCGGGCCTCATTTCGCGGCGAGGGGGAAGTCTCATGGTTTCTCTCGAGTTGTGGCGGGAAACTGGGGTATATTCTCGAGTTACGACGGGGAAGGCCCTTCCACCCACGTGTTTCTTCAGCCATGTCAGGACTTCTGCCTAGTTCCGAGGGACAACTCGGGATTCTCCTCGAGGCTTGGAAGGCAATTGGGATGCCTCTCCAGCTGAGGCGGGAGACCAAGGGTCCCTTTCCACGTGCCACAGGAATCCTGGGACTCCTATCAAGTTTCACGAGGAGTCAGGCATCGTCTCCTTTGGAGGCACTGATCTCCGCGTACCTCTGGAGTTTTCAAAGGATGTGAGGCCTCCGGTCGCAATGAGGTGGGGAACTAGGTCTTTCTCTGTGGTCTCCACAGGGGATTCAGACATCCTTTCGTCTTGGAAGATGCAAGACGAGCCTGCATTCAAGTCACTGCAGGGATATCCGGCCTTATTTCGAGTCAGGGCATCGCGGTGTCCATTCCACTTGAGGCCGCAAACTCAGGGTCCCTCTCACATACCTAGAGCTGAGAGAAGCCTCCTCTTGAGGTGCTTGTGGTAAGGAGGTATTCCTCTGGAGTCGAAGCCAGGGACTAACCTCTCATTTTGAGTTGATTCTTGGTCCGCGGAGCTCTTTCGTGTTGCTACAGTGACCTCAGGATCCCTCTAGCCTTGAGACAGTGTTCTTGGGGTTTCTCTGGAGTGCCATCAAGGAAATCAAGGCTCCTTTCATGTGTGATGTGCAACACGGAATTGCTCTGCACGCAGTGCAGGGGAATCGGGCCTCATCTCGCGGCGAGGGGGAAGTCTCATGGTTTCTCTCGAGTTGTGGCGGGAAACTGGGGTATATTCTCGAGTTACGACGGGGATGGCCCTTCCACCCATGTGTTTCTTCAGCCATGTCAGGACTTCTGCCTAGTTCCGAGGGACAACTCGGGATTCTCCTCGAGGCTTGGCAGGCAATTTGGATTCCTCTCCAGCTGAGGCGGGAGACCAAGGGTCCCTTTCCATGTGCCACAGGAATCCTGGGACTCCTATCATGTTTCACGAGGAGTCAGGCATCGTCTCCTTTGGAGGCACTGATCTCCGCGTACCTCTGGAGTTTTCAAATGATGTGAGGCCTCCGGTTGCGATGAGGTGGGGACCTAGGTTTTTCTCTGTGGTCTCCACACGGGATTCAGAGATCCTTTCGTCTTGGAAGATGCAAGACGAGCCTGCATTCAAGTCACTGCAGGGATATCCGGCCTTATTTCGAGACAGGGCATCGCGGTGTCCATTCCACTTGAGGCCGCAAACTCAGGGTCCCTCTCACATACCTAGAGCTGAGAGAAGCCTCCCCTTGAGGTGCTTGTGGTAAGGTGGTATTCCTCTGGAGTCGAAACCAGGGACTAACCGCTCATCTCGAGTTGATTCTTGGTCCACGGAGCTCTTTCGTGTTGCTACAGTGACCTCAGGATCCCTCTAGCATTGAAACAGTGTTCTTGAGGTTTCTCTGGAGTGCCATCAAGGAAATCAAGGCTCCTTTCATGTGTGATGTGTAACACGGAATTACTCTGCAAACGGTGCAGAGAAATCGGAACTCATCTCGCGGCCAGGGGGAAGTCTCAAGGTTTTTCTCGAGTTGCGGCGGGAACCTGGGGTATATTCTCGAGTTACGACGGGGATGGCCCTTCCACCCACATGTTTGTTCAGCGACGTCAGGACTCCTGCCTAGTTGCGAGGGACAAGTTGGGATTCTCCTCGAGGCTTAGCAGGGCAATTGGGAAGCCTCTCCAGCTTAGGCGGGAGACCAAGGGTCCCTTTCCACGTGCCACAGCAATCCTGGGACTCCTATCAAGTTTCACGAGGAGTCAGGCATCGTCTCCTTTGGAGGCACTGATCTCCGCGTACCTCTGGAGTTTTCAAAGGATGTGAGGCCTCCGGTCGCGATGAGGTGGGGAACTAGGTCTTTCTCTGTGGTCTCCACAGGGGATTCAGACATCCTTTCGTCTTGGGAGATGCAAGACGAGCCTGCATTGAAGTCACTGCAGGGATATCTGGCCTTATTTCGAGTCAGGGTATCGCGGTGTCCATTCCACTTGAGGCCGCAAACTCAGGGTCCCTCTCACATACCTAGAGCTGAGAGAAGCCTCCTCTTGAGGTGCTTGTGGTAAGGTGGTTTTCCTCTGGAGTCGAAGCCAGGGACTAACCTCTCATCTCGAGTTGATTTTTGGGCCACGGAGCTCTTTCATGTTGCTACAGTGACCTCAGGATCCGTCTAGCCTTGAAACAGTGTTCTTGGGGTTTCTCTGGAGTGCCATCAAGGAAATCAAGGCTCCTTTCATGTGTGATGTGCAACACGGCATTGCTCTGCACCCAGTGCAGGGGAATCGGGCCTCATCTCGCGGCCAGGGGGAAGTCTCATTGTTTTTCTCGAGTTGCTGCGGGAACCTGGGGTATGTTCTCGAGTTACGACGGGGATGGCCCTTCCACCCACGTGTTTGTTCAGCGACGTCAGGACTCCTGCCTAGTTGCGAGGAACAACTCGGGATTCTCCTCGAGGCTTGGCAGGGCAATTGGGACGCCTCTCCAGCTGAGGCGGGAGACCAAGGGTCCCTTTCCATGTGCCACAGGAATCCTGGGACTCCTATCAAGTTTCACGAGGAGTCAGCCATCGTCTGCTTTGGAGACACTGATCTCCACGTACCTCTGGAGATTTCAAAGGATGTGAGGCCTCCGGTCGCGATGAGGTGGGGAACTAGGTCTTTCTCTGTGGTCTCCACAGGGGATTCAGACATCCTTTCATCTTGGGAGATGCAAGACGAGCCAGCATTCAAGTCACTGCAGGGATATCCGGCCTCATTTCGAGTCAGGGCATTGCGGTGTCCATTCCACTTGAGGCCGCAAACTCAGGGTCCCTCTCACATACCTAGAGCTGAGAGAAGCCTCCTCTTGAGGTGCTTGTGGTAAGGTGGTATTCCTCTGGAGTCGAAGCCAGGGACTAACCTCTCATCTCGAGTTGATTTTTGGTCCTCGGAGCTCTTTCGTGTTGCTACAGTGACATCAGAATCCCTCTAGCCTTAAAACAGTTTTCTTGGGGTTTCTCTGTAGTGCCATCAAGGAAATCAAGGCTCCTTTCATGTGTGATGTGCAACACGGAATTGCTCTGCACAAGGTGCAGGGGAATCGGAGCTCATCTGGCGGCGAGGGGAAAGTCTCATGGTTTTTCTCGAGTTGCGGCGGGAACCTGGGGTATATTCTCGAGATACTACGGGGATGGCCCTTTCACACACGTGCTTGTTCAGCGACGTCAGGACTCCTGCCTAGTTGCGAGGGACAACTCGGTATTCTCCTCGGGGCTGACCAGGGCAATTTGGACGCCTCTCCAGCTGAGGCGGGAGACCAAGGGTCCCTTTCCACGTGCCACAGGAATCCTGGAACTCCTATCAAGTTTCACGAGGAGTCAGGCATCGTCTCCTTTGGAGGCACTGATCTCCGCGTACCTCTGGAATTTTCAAAGGATGTGAGGCCCCCGGTCGCGATGAGGTGGGAAACTAGGTCTTTCTCTGTGGTCTCCACAGGGGATTCGGACATCCTTTCATCTTGGGAGATGCAAGACGAGCCTGCATTCAAGTCACTCCAGGGATATCCGGCCTTATTTCGAGTCAGGGCATCGCGGTGTCCATTCCACTTGAGGCCGCAAACTCAGGGTCCCTCTCACATACCTAGAGCTGAGAGAAGCCTCCTCTTGAGGTGCTTGTGGTAAGGTGGTATTCCTCTGGATTCGAAGCCAGGGACTAACCTCTCATCTCGAGTTGATTTTTGGTCCACGGAGCTCTTTCGTGTTGCTACAGTGACCTCAGGTTCACTCCAGCCTTGAAACAGTGTTCTTGGGGTTTCTCTGGAGTGCCATCAAGGAAATCAAGGCTCCTTTCATGTGTGATGTGCAACACGGAATTGCTCTGCACTAGTGCAGGGGAATCGGGCCTCATCTCGTGGCGAGGGGGAAGTCTCATGGTTTTCTCGAGTTGCGCGTGAACCTGGGGTATATTCTCGAGTTACGACGGGGATGGCCCTTCCACCCACATGTTTGTTCAGCAACGTCAGGACTCCTGCCTAGTTGCGAGGGACAAGTTGGGATTCTCCTCGAGGCTTAGCAGGGCAATTGGGAAGCCTCTCCAGCTTAGGCGGGAGACCAAGGGTCCCTTTCCACGTGCCACAGGAATCCTGGGACTCCTATCAAGTTTCCCGAGGAGTCAGGCATCGTCTCCTTTCGAGGCACTGATCTCCGCGTACCTCTGGAGTTTTCAAAGGATGTGAGGCCTCCGGTCGCGATGAGGTGGGGAACTAGGTCTTTCTCTGCGGTCTCCACAGGGGATTCAAACATCCTTTCGTCTTGGGAGATGCAAGACGAGCCTGCATTCAAGTCACTGCAGGGATATCCGGCCTTATTTCGAGTCAGGGCATCGCGGTGTCCATTCCACTTGAGGCCGCAAACTCAGGTTACCTCTCACATACCTAGACCTGAGAGAAGCCTCCTCTTGAGGTGCTTGTGGTAAGGTGGTATTCCTCTGGAGTCGAAGCCAGGGACTAACCTCTCATCTCGAGTTGATTTTTGGTCCACGGAGCTCTTTCGTGTTGCTACAGTGACCTCAGGATCCCTCTAGCCTTGAAACAGTGTTCTTGGGGTTTCTCTGGAGTGCCATCAAGGAAATCAAGGCTCCTTTCATGTGTGATGTGCAACACGGCATTGCTCTGCACCCAGTGCAGGGGAATCGGGCCTCATCTCGCGGCGAGGGGGAAGTCTCATTGTTTTTCTCGAGTTGCTGCGGGAACCTGGGGTATGTTCTCGAGTTACGACGGGGATGGCCCTTCCACCCACGTGTTTGTTCAGCGACGTCAGGACTCCTGCCTAGTTGTGAGGAACAACTCGGGATTCTCCTCGAGGCTTGGCAGGGCAATTGGGACGCCTCTCCAGCTGAGGCGGGAGACCAAGGGTCCCTTTCCATGTGCCACAGGAATCCTGGGACTCCTATCAAGTTTCACGAGGAGTCAGCCATCGTCTGCTTTGGAGACACTGATCTCCACGTACCTCTGGAGATTTCAAAGGATGTGAGGCCTCCGGTCGCGATGAGGTGGGGAACTAGGTCTTTCTCTGTGGTCTCCACAGGGGATTCAGACATCCTTTCATCTTGGGAGATGCAAGACGAGCCTGCATTCAAGTCACTGCAGGGATATCCGGCCTTATTTCGAGTCAGGGCATTGCGGTGTCCATTCCACTTGAGGCCGCAAACTCAGGGTCCCTCTCACATACCTAGAGCTGAGAGAAGCCTCCTCTTGAGGTGCTTGTGGTAAGGTGGTATTCCTCTGGAGTCGAAGCCAGGGACTAACCTCTCATCTCGAGTTGATTTTTGGTCCACGGAGCTCTTTCGTGTTGCTACAGTGACATCAGAATCCCTCTAGCCTTAAAACAGTTTTCTTGGGGTTTCTCTGTAGTGCCATCAAGGAAATCAAGGCTCCTTTCATGTGTGATGTGCAACACGGAATTGCTCTGCACACGGTGCAGGGGAATCGGAGCTCATCTCGCGGCGAGGGGAAAGTCTCATGGTTTTTCTCGAGTTGCGGCGGGAACCTGGGGTATATTCTCGAGATACTACGGAGATGGCCCTTTCACACACGTGCTTGTTCAGCGACGTCAGGACTCCTGCCTAGTTGCGAGGGACAACTCGGTATTCTCCTCGGGGCTGGCCAGGGCAATTTGGACGCCTCTCCAGCTGAGGCGGGAGACCAAGGGTCCCTTTCCACGTGCCACAGGAATCTTGGGACTCCTATCAAGATTCACGATGAGTCAGGCATCGTCCCTTTTGGAGGCACTGATCTCCGCGTACCTCTGGAGTTTTCAAAGGATATGAGGCCTCCGGTCGCGATGAGGTGGGGAACTAGGTCTTTCTCTGTGGTCTCCACAGGGGATTCACACATCCTTTCATCTTGGGATATGCAAGACGAGCTGGCATTCAAGTCACTGAAGAGATAACTGGCCTTATTTCGAATCAGGGCATCGCGGTGTCCATTCCACTTGAAGCCGCAAACTCAGGGTCCCTCTCACATACCTAGAGCTGAGAGAAGCCTCCTCTTGAGGTGCTTGTGGTAAGGTGGTATTCCTCTGGAGTCAAAGCCAGGGACTAACCTCTCATCTCGAGTTGATTTTTGGTCCACGGTGCTCTTTCGTGTGGCTACAGTGACCTCAGGATCGCTCTAGCCTTGAAACTGTGTACTTGGGGTTTCTCTGGAGTGCCATCAAGGAAATCAAGTCTCCTTTATGTGTGATGTGCAACACGGAATTGCTCTGCACGCAGTGCAGGGAAATCCGACCTCATCTCGTGGCGAGTGGGAAGTCTCATGGTTTTTCTCGAGTTGCGGCGGGAGCCTGGGGTATATTCTCGAGGTACGACGGGAATGGCCCTTCCACGCAGGTGTTTGTTCAGCGACGTCAGGACTCCTGCCTAGTTGCGAGGGACAACTCGGGATTCACCTCGAGGCTTGGCAGGGCAATTGGGACTCCTCTCCAGCTGAGGCGGGAGACCAAGGGTCCCTTTCCACGTGCCACAGGAATCCTGGGACTCCTATCAAGTTTCACGAGGAGTCAGGCATCGTCTCCTTTGGAGGCACTGATCTTCGCATACCTCTAGAATTTTCAAAGGATCTGAGGCATCCGATCGCGATGAGGTGGGTAACTATGTCTTTTTCTGTGATCTCCACAGGGGATTCAGACATCCTTTCTTCTTGGGAGATGCAAGACGAGCCTGCATTCAAGTCACTGCAGGGATATCCGGCCTTATTTCGCGTCCGAGCATCGCGGTGTCCATTCCACTTGAGGCCGCAAACTCAGGGTCCCTCTCACATACCTAGAGCTGAGAGAAGCCTCCTCTTGAGGTGCTTGTGGTAAGGTGGTATTCCTCTGGAGTCGAAGCCAGGGACTATCCTCTCATCTCGAGTTGATTCTTGGTCCACGGAGCCCTTTCGTGTTGCTACAGTGACATCAGGTTCCCTCGAACCCTGAAACAGTATTCTTGGGGTTTCTCTGGAGTGCCATCAAGAAAATCAAGGCTCCTTTCATGTGTGATGTGCAACACGGAATTGCTCTGCACGCAGTGCAGGGGAATCGGGCCTCATCTCGCGGCGAGGGGTAAGTCTCATGGTTACTCTCGAGTTGTGGCGGGAAAGTGGGGTATATTCTCGAGTTACGACGGGGATGGCCCTTCCACCCACGTGTTTCTTCAGCCATGTCAGGACTTCTGCCTAGTTTCGAGGGACAACTCGGGATTCTCCTCGAGGCTTGGCAGGCAATTTGGATGCCACTCCAGCTGAGGCGGAAGACCAAGGGTCCCTTTCCACGTGCCACAGGAATCCTGGGACTCCTATCAAGTTTCACGAGGAGTCAGGCATCCTCTCCTTTGGAGGCACTGATCTCCGCGTACCTCTGGAGTTTTCAAAGGATGTGAGGCCTCCGGTCGCGATGAGGTGGGGAACTAGGTCTTTCTCTGTGGTCTCCACAGGGGATTCAGACATCCTTTCGTCTTGGAAGATGCAAGACGAGCCTGCATTCAAGTCACTGCAGGGATATCCGGCCTTATTTCGAGACAGGGCATCGCGGTGTCCATTCCACTTGAGGCCGCAAACTCAGGGTCCCTCTCACATACCTAGAGCTGAGAGAAGCCTCCTCTTGAGGTGCTTGTGGTAAGGTGGTATTCCTCTGGAGTCGAGACCAGGGACTAACCGCTCATCTCGAGTTGATTCTTGGTCCACGGAGCTCTTTCGTGTTGCTACAGTGACCTCAGGATCCCTCTAGCCTTGAAACAGTGTTCTTGGGGTTTCTCTGGAGTGCCATCAAGGAAATCAAGGCTCCTTTCATGTGTGATGTGCAACACGGAATTGCTCTGCACGCAGTGCAGGGGAATCGGGCCTCATCTCGCGGCGAGGGGGAAGTCTCATTGTTTTTCTTGAGTTGCTGCGGGAACCTGCGGTATGTTCTCGAGTTACGACGGGGATGGCCCTTCCACCCACGTGTTTGTTCAGCGACGTCAGGACTCCTGCCTAGTTGCGAGGAACAACTCGGGATTCTCCTCGAGGCTTGGCAGGGCAATTGGGACGCCTCTCCAGCTGAGGGGGGAGACCAAGGGTCCCTTTCCATGCGCCACTGGAATCCTGGGACTCCTATCAAGTTTCACGAGGAGTCAGGCATCGTCTCCTTTGGAGGCACTGATCTTCGCGTACCTCTGGAGATTTCAAAGGATGTGAGGCCTCCGGTCGCGATGAGGTGGGGAACTAGGTCTTTCTCTGTGGTCTCCACAGGGGATTCAGACATCCTTTCATCTTGGCAGATGCAAGACGAGCCTGCATTCAAGTCACTGTAGGGATATCCGGCCTTATTTTGAGTCAGGGCATTGCGGTGTCCATTCCACTTGAGGCCGCAAACTCAGGGTCCCTCTCACATACCTAGAGCTGAGAGAAGCCTCCTCTTGAGGTGATTATGGTAAGGTGGTATACCTCTGGAGTCGAAGCCAGGGACTAACCTCTCATCTCGAGTTGATTTTTGGTCCACGGAGCTCTTTCTTGTTGCTACAGTCACATCAGAATCCCTCTAGCCTTAAAACAGTTTTCTTGGGGTTTCTCTGTAGTGCCATCAAGGAAATCAAGGCTCGTTTCATGTGTGATGTGCAAAACGGAATTTCTCTGCACACGGTGCAGGGGAATCGGAGCTCATCTGGCGGCGAGGGGAAAGTCTCATGGTTTTTCTCGAGTTGCGGCGGGAACCTGGGGTATATTCTCGAGATACTAAGGGGATGGCCCTTTCACACACGTGCTTGTTCTGCGACGTCAGGACTCCTGCCTAGTTGCGAGGGACAACTCGGTATTCTCCTCGGGGCTGGCCAGGGCAATTTGGACGCCTCTCCAGCTGAGGCGGGAGGCCAAGGGTCCCTTTCCACGTGCCACAGGAATCCTGGGACTCCTATCAATTTTCACGATGAGTCAGGCATCGTCACTTTTGGAGGCACTGATCTCCGCGTACCTCTGGAGTTTTCAAAGGATGTGAGGCCTCCGGTCGCGATGAGGTGGGGAACTAGGTCTTTCTCTGTGGTCTCCACAGGGGATTCAGACATCCTTTCATCTTGGGAGATGCAAGACGAGCTGGCATTCAAGTCACTGCAGAGTTATCTGGCCTTATTTCGAGTCAGGGCATCGCGGTGTCCATTCCACTTGAGGCCGCAAACTCAGGGTCCCTCTCACATACCTAGACCTGAGAGAAGCCTCCTCTTGAGGTGCTTGTGGTAAGCTGGTATTCCCCTGGAGTCGAAGCCAGGGACTAACCTCTCATCTCGAGTTGATTTTTGGTCCACGGTGCTCTTTCGTGTGGCTACAGTGACCTCAGGATCCCTCTAGCCTTGAAACAGTGTTCTTGGGGTTTCTCTGGAGTGCCATCAAGGAAATCAAGTCTCCTTTCATGTGTGATGTAAAACACGGAATTGCTCTGCACGCAGTGCAGGGCAATCGGGCCTCATCTCGTGGCGAGTGGGAAGTCTCATGGTTTTTCTCAAGTTGCGGCGGGAGCCTGGGGTATATTCTCGAGTTACGAAGGGGATGGCCCTTCCACACACGTGTTTGTTCAGCGACATCAGGACTCCTGCCTAGTTGCGAGGGACAACTCGGGATTCTCCTTGAGGCTTGGCAGGGCAATTGGGACGCCTCTCCAGCTGAAGCGGGAGACCAAGGGTCCCTTTCCACGTGCCACAGGAATCCTGGGACTCCTATCAAGTTTTATGAGGAGTCAGGCATCGTCTCCTTTGGAGGCACTGATCTCCACATACCTCTAGAATTTTCAAAGGATCTGAGGCCTCCGGTCGCGATGAGGTGGGTAACTATGTCTTTTTCTGTGATCTCCACAGGGGATTCAGACATCCTTTCTTCTTGGGAGATGGAAGACAAGCCTGCATTCAAGTCACTGCAGGGATATCCGGCCTTATTTCGCGTCCAAGCATCACGGTGTCCATTCCACTTGAGGCCGCAAACTCAGGGTCCCTCTCACATTCCTAGAGCTGAGAGAAGCCTCCTCTTGAGGTGCTTGGGTAAGGTGGTATTCCTCTGGAGTCGAAACCAGGGACTAACCTTTCATCTCGAGTTAATTATTGGCCCACGGAGCTCTTTCTTGTTGCTACAGTGACCTCGGGATGCCTCTAGACTTGAAACAGTGTTCTTGGGGTTTCTCTGGAATGCCATCAAGGAAATCAAGGCTCCTTTCATGTGTGATGTGCAACACGGAATTGCTCTGCATGCAGTGCAGGGGAATCAGGCCTCATCTCGCGGCGAGGGGAAAGTCTCATGGTTTTTCTCGAGTTGCGGCGGGAACCTGGGGTATATTCTCGAGTTACGACGGGGATGGCCATGCCACACACGTGTTTGTTCAGCGACGTCTGGACTCCTGCCTACTTGCGAGGAACAACTCAGGATTCTCCTGGAGGCTTGGCAGGGCAACTGGGACGCCTCTCCAGCAGAGGCGGGAGACCAAGGGTCCCTTTCCACGTGCCACAGGAATCCTGGGACTCCTATCAAGTTTCACGAGGAGTCAGGCATCGTCTCCTTTGGAGGCACTGATCTCCGCATACCTCTGGAGTTTTCAAAGGATGTGAGGCCTCCGGTCGCGATGAGGTGGGGAACTAGGTCTTTCTCTGTGGTATCCACAGGGGATTCAGACATCCTTTCATCTTGGGAGATGCAAGACGAGCCTGCATTCAAGTCACTGCAGCGATATCCGGCCTTATTTCGAGTCAGGGCATCGCGGTGTCCATTCCACTTGAGGCCGCAAACTCAGGGCCCCTCTCACATACCTAGAGCTGAGAGAAGCCTCCTCTTGAGGTGCTTGTGGAAAGGTGGAATTCCTCTGGAGTCGAAGCCAGGGACTAACCTCTCATCTCCAGTTGATTTTTGGTCCACGGAGATCTTTCGTGTTGCTACAGTGACCTCAGGATCCCTCTAGCCCTGATACAGGGTTCTTGGGGTTTCTCTGGAGTGCCATCAAGGAAATCAAGGCTCCTTTCATGTGTGATGTGCAACACGGAATTGCTCTGCACGCAGTGCAGTGGAATCGGGCCTCATCTCGCGGCGAGGGGGAAGTCTAATGATTTTTCTCGAGTTGCGGCGGTAACGTGGGGTGTATGCTCGAGTTTCGACGGGGATGACCCTTCCACCCACGTGTTTGTTCAGCGACGTCAGGACTCCTGCCTAGTTGTGAGGGACAGCTCGGGAATCTCCTCGAGGCTTGGCAGGGAAATTTGGAAGCCTCTCCACCTGAGGCGGGAGTCCAAGGGTCCCTTTCCACGTGCCACAGGAATCCTGGGACTCCTATCAAGTTTCATGAGGAGTCAGGCATCGTCTCCTTTGGAGGCACTGATCTCCGCGTACCTCTGGAGTTTTCAAAGGATGTGAGGCCTCCGGTCGCGATGAGGTGGGGAACTAGGTCTTTCTCTGTGGTCTCCACAGGGGATTCAGACATCCTTTCGTCTTGGGAGATGCAAAACGAGCCTGCATTCAAGTCACTGCAGGGATATCCGGCCTCATTTCGAGTCAGGGCATCGCGGTGTCCATTCCACTTGAGGCCGCACACTCAGGGTCCCTCTCACATAGCTAGAGCTGAGAGAAGCCTCCTCTTGAGGTGCTTGTGGAAAGGTGGAATTCCTCTGGAGTCGAAGCCAGGGACTAAACTCTCATCTCGAGTTGATTTTTGGTCCACGGAGATCTTTCGTGTTGCTACAGTGACCTCAGGATCCCTCTAGCCCTGATACAGGGTTATTGGGGTTTCTCTGGAGTGCCATCAAGGAAATCAAGGCTCCTTTCATGTGTGATGTGCAACACGGAATTGCTCTGCACGCAGTGCAGGGGAATCGGGCCACATTTCGCGGCGAGGGGGAAGTCTCATGGTTTCTCTCGAGTTGTGGCGGGAAACTGGGGTATATTCTCGAGTTACGACGGCGAAGGCCCTTCCACCCACGTGTTTCTTCAGCCATGTCAGGACTTCTGCCTAGTTCCGTGGGACAACTCGGGATTCTCCTCGAGGCTTGGAAGGCAATTGGGATGCCTCTCCAGCTGAGGCGGGAGACCAAGTGTCCCTTTCCACGTGCCACAGGAATCCTGGGACTCCTATCAAGTTTCACGAGGAGTCAGGCATCGTCTCCTTTGGAGGCACTGATCTCCGCGTACCTCTGGAGTTTTCAAAGGATGTGAGGCCTCCGGTCGCAATGAGGTGGGGAACTAGGTCTTTCTCTGTGGTCTCCACAGGGGATTCAGACATCCTTTCGTCTTGGGAGATGCAAGACGAGCCTGCATTCAAGTCACTGCAGGGATATCCGGCCTTATTTCGAGTCAGGGCATCGCGGTGTCCATTCCACTTGAGGCCGCAAACTCAGGGTCCCTCTCACATACCTAGAGCTGAGAGAAGCCTCCTCTTGAGGTGCTTGTGGTAAGGAGGTATTCCTCTGGAGTTGAAGCCAGGGACTAACCTCTCATCTCGAGTTGATTCTTGGTCCGCGGAGCTCTTTCGTGTTGCTACAGTGACCTCAGGATCCCTCTAGCCTTGAGACAGTGTTCTTGGGGTTTCTCTGGAGTGCCATCAAGGAAATCAAGGCTCCTTTCATGTGTGATGTGCAACACGGAATTGCTCTGCACGCAGTGCAGGGGAATCGGGCCTCATTTCGCGGTGAGGGGGAAGTCTCATGGTTTCTCTCGAGTTGTGGCGGGAAACTGGGGTATATTCTCGAGTTACGACGGGGATGGCCCTTCCACCCACGTGTTTCTTCAGCCATGTCAGGACTTCTGCCTAGTTCCGAGGGACAACTCGGGATTCTCCTCGAGGCTTGGCAGGCAATTTGGATGCCTCTCCAGCTGAGGCGGGAGACCAAGGGTCCCTTTCCATGTGCCACAGGAATCTTGGGACTCCTATCAAGTTTCACGAGGAGTCAGGCATCGTCTCCTTTGGAGGCACTGATTTCCGCGTACTTCTGGAGTTTTCAAAGGATGTGAGGCCTCCGGTTGCGATGAGGTGGGGAACTAGATTTTTCTCTGTGGTCTCCACAGGGGATTCAGAGATCCTTTCGTCTTGGGAGATGCAAGACGAGCCTGCATTCAAGTCACTGTAGGGATATCCGGCCTTATTTCGAGACAGGGCATCGCGGTGTCCATTCCACTTGAGGCCGCAAACTCAGGGTCCCTCTCACATACCTAGAGCTGCGAGAAGCCTCCTCTTGAGGTGCTTGTGGTAAGGTGGTATTCCTCTGGAGTCGAAACCAGGGACTAACCGCACATCTCGAGTTGATTCTTGGTCCACGGAGCTCTTTCGTGTTGCTACAGTGACCTCAGGATCCCTCTAGCATTGAAACAGTGTTCTTGAGGTTTCTCTGGAGTGCCATCAAGGAAATCAAGGCTCCTTTCATGTGTGATGTGCAACACGGAATTGCTCTGCAAATGGTGCAGAGAAATCGGAACTCATCTCGCGGCCAGGGGGAAGTCTCATGGTTTTTCTCGAGTTGCGGCGGGAACCTGGGGTATATTCTCAAGTTATGACGGGGATGGCTCTTTCACACACGTATTTGTTCAGCGACGTCAGGACACCTGCCTAGTCGCGAGGGACAACTCGGGATTCTCCTCGAGGCTTGGCAGGGCAATTGTGACGGCTCTCCAGCTGAGGCGGGAGACCAAAGGTCCCTTTTCACGTGCCACAGGAATCCTGGAACTCCTATCAAGTTTCACGAGGAGTCAGGCATCGTCTCCTTTGGAGGCACTGATCTCCGCATACCTCTGGAGTTTTCAAAGGATGTGAGGCCTCCGGTCGCGATGAGGTGGGAAACTAGGTCTTTCTCTGTGGTCTCCACAGGGGATTCAGACATCCTTTCATCTTGGGAGATGCAAGACGAGCCTGCATTCAAGTCACTGCAGGGATATCCGGCCTTATTTCGAGTCAGGGCATCGCGGTGTCCATTCCACTTGAGGCCGCAAACTCAGGGTCCCTCTCACATACCTAGAGCTGAGAGAAGCCTCCTCTTGAGGTGCTTGTGGTAAGGTGGTATTCCTCTGGAGTCGAAGCCAGGGACTAACCTCTCATCTCGAGTTGATTTTTGGTCCACGGAGCTCTTTCGTGTTGCTACAGTGACCTCAGGTTCACTCCAGCCTTGAAACAGTGTTCTTGGGGTTTCTCTGGAGTGCCATCAAGGAAATCAAGGCTCCTTTCATGTGTGATGTGCAACACGGAATTGCTCTGCACTCAGTGCAGGGGAATCGGCCCTCATCTCGTGGCGAGGGGGAAGTCTCATGGTTTTTCTCGAGTTGCGCGTGAACCTGGGGTATATTCTCGAGTTACGACGGGGATGGCCCTTCCACCCACATGTTTGTTCAGCGACGACAGGACTCCTGCCTAGTTGCGAGGGACAAGTTGGGATTCTCCTCGAGGCTTAGCAGGGCAATTGGGAAGCCTCTCCAGCTTAGGCGGGAGACCAAGGGTCCCTTTCCACGTGCCACAGGAATCCTGGGACTCCTATCAAGTTTCATCTGGAGTCAGGCATCGTCTCCTTTGGAGGCACTGATCTCCGCGTACCTCTGGAGTTTTCAAAGGATGTGAGGCCTCCGGTCGCGATGAGGTGGGGAACTAGGTCTTTCTCTGTGGTCTCCACAGGGGATTCAGACATCCTTTCGTCTTGGAAGATGCAAGACGAGCCTGCATTCACGTCACTGCCGGGATATACGGCCTTATTTCGAGTCAGGGCATCGCGGTGTCCATTCCACTTGAGGCCGCAAACTCAGGGTCCCTCTCACATAACTAGAGCTGAGAGAAGCCTCCTCTTGAGGTGCTTGTGGTAAGGTGGTATTCCTCTGGAGTCGAAGCCAGGGATTAATCTCTCATCTCGAGTTGATTCTTGGTCCACGGAGCTCTTTCGTGTTGCTACAGTGAGCTCAGGATCCCTCTAGCCTTGAAACAGTGTTATTGGGGTTTCTCTGGAGTGCCATCAAGGAAATCAAGGCTCCTTTCATGTGTGATGTGCAACACGGCATTGCTCTGCACCCAGTGCAGGGGAATCGGGCCTCATCTCGCGGCGAGGGGGAAGTCTCATTGTTTTTCTCGAGTTGCTGCGGGAACCTGGGGTATGTTCTCGAGTTACGACGGGGATGGCCCTTCCACCACGTGTTTGTTCAGCGACGTCAGAACTCCTGCCTAGTTCCGAGGAACAACTCGGGATTCTCCTCGAGGCTTGGCAGGGCAATTGGGACGCCTCTCCAGCTGAGGCGGGAGACCAAGGGTCCCTTTCCATGTGCCACAGGAATCCTGGGACTCCTATCAAGTTTCACGAGGAGTCAGCCATCGTCTGCTTTGGAGGAACTGATCTTCACGTACCTCTGGAGATTTCAAAGGATGTGAGGCCTCCGGTCGCGATGAGGTGGGGAACTAGGTCTTTCTCTGTGGTCTCCACAGGGGATTCAGACATCCTTTTGTCTTGGGAGATGCAAGACGAGCCTGCATTCAAGTCACTGCAGGGATATCCGGCCTTATTTCGAGTCAGGGCATCGCAGTGTCCATTCCACTTGAGGCCGCAAACTCAGGGTCCCTCTCACATACCTAGAGCTGAGAGAAGCCTCCTCTTGAGGTGCTTGTGGTAAGGTGGTATTACTCTGGAGTCGAAGCCAGGGACTAACCTCTCATCTCGAGTTGATTTTTGGTCCACGGAGCTCTTTCGTGTTGCTACAGTGACATCAGAATCCCTCTAGCCTTAAAACAGTTTTCTTGGGGTTTCTCTGTAGTGCCATCAAGGAAATCAAGGGTCCTTTCATGTGTGATGTGCAACACGGAATTGCTCTGCACACGGTGCAGGGGAATCGGAGCTCATCTCTCGGCGAGGGGAACGTCTCATGGTTTTTCTCGAGTTGCGGCGGGAACCTGGGGTATATTCTCGAGATACTACGGGGATGGCCCTTTCACACACGTGCTTGTTCAGCGACGTCAGGACTCCTGCCTAGTTGCGAGGGACAACTCGGTATTCTCCTCGGGGCTGGCCAGGGCAATTTGGACGCCTCTCCAGCTGAGGCGGGAGACCAAGGGTCCCTTTCCACGTGCCACAGGAATCCTGGGACTCCTATCAAGATTCACGATGAGTCAGGCATCGTCCCTTTTGGAGGCACTGATCTCCGCGTACCTCTGGAGTTTTCAAAGGATGTGAGGCCTCCGGTCGCGATGAGGTGGGGAACTAGGTCTTTCTCTGTGGTCTCCATAGGGGATTCAGACATCCTTTCATCTTGGGAGATGCAAGACGAGCCTGCATTCAAGTCACTGCAGGGATATCCGGCCTTATTTCGAGTCAGGGCATCGCGGTGTCCATTCCACTTGAGGCCGCAAAATCACGGTCCCTCTCACATACCTAGAGCTGAGAGAAGCCTCCTCTTGAGGTGCTTGTGGTAAGGTGGTATTCCCCTGGAGTCGAAGCCAGGGACTAACCTCTCATCTCGAGTTGATTTTTGGTCCACGGTGCTCTTTCGTGTGGCTACAGTGACCTCAGGATCCCTCTAGCCTTGAAACAGTGTTCTTGGGGTTTCTCTGGAGTGCCATCAAGAAAATCAAGTCTCCTTTATGTGTGATGTGCAACACGGAATTGCTCTGCAGGCAGTGCAGGGCAATCGGGCCTCATCTCGTGGCGAGTGGGAAGTCTCATGGTTTTTCTCGAGTTGCGGCGGGAGCCTGGGGTATATTCTCGAGGTACGACGGGGATGGCCCTTCCACGCAGGTGTTTGTTCAGTCACGTCAGGACTCCTGCCTAGTTGCGAGGGACAACTCGGGATTCTCCTCGAGGCTTGGCAGGGCAATTGGGACGCCTCTCCAGCTGAGGCGGGAGACCAAGGGTCCCTTTCCACGTGCCACAGGAATCCTGGGACTCCTATCAAGTTTCACGAGGAGTCAGGCATCGTCTCCTTTGGAGGCACTGATCTCCGCATACCTCTAGAATTTTCAAAGGATGTGAGGCCTCCGGTCGCGATGAGGTGGGTAACTATGTCTTTTTCTGTGATCTCCACAGGGGATTCAGACATCCTTTCTTCTTGGGAGATGCAAGACGAGCCTGCATTCAAGTCACTGCAGGAATATCCGGCCTTATTTCGCGTCCGAGCATCGCGGTGTCCATTCCACTTGAGGCCGCAAACTCAGGGTCCCTCTCACATACCTAGAGCTGAGAGAAGCCTCCTCTTGAGGTGCTTGTGGTAAGGTGGTATTCCTCTGGAGTCGAAGCCAGGGACTATCCTCTCATCTCGAGTTGATTCTTGGTCCACGGAGCCCTTTCGTGTTGCTACAGTCACCTCAGGTTCCCTCGAGCCCTGAAACAGTATTCTTGGGGTTTCTCTGGAGTGCCATCAAGGAAATCAAGGCTCCTTTCATGTGTGATGTGCAACACGGAATTGCTCTGCACGCAGTGCAGGGGAATCGGGCCTCATCTCGCGGTGAGGGGTAAGTCTCATGGTTACTCTCGAGTTGTGGCGTGAAAGTGGGGTATATTCTCGAGTTACGACGGGGATGGCCCTTCCACCCACGTGTTTCTTCAGCCATGTCAGGACTTCTGCCTAGTTTCGAGGGACAACTCGGGATTCTCCTCGAGGCTTGGCAGGCAATTTGGATGCCACTCCAGCTGAGGCTTGAGACCAAGGGTCCCTTTCCACGTGTCACAGGAATCCTGGGACTCCTATCAAGTTTCACGAGGAGTCAGGCATCGTCTCCTTTGGAGGCACTGATCTCCGCGTACCTCTGGAGTTTTCAAAGGATGTGAGGCCTCCGGTCGCGATGAGGTGGGGAACTAGGTCTTTCTCTGTGGTCTCCACAGGGGATTCAGACATCCTTTCGTCTTGGAAGATGCAAGACGAGCCTGCATTCAAGTCACTGCAGGGATATCCGGCCTTATTTCGAGACAGGGCATCGCGGTGTCTATTCCACTTGAGGCCGCAAACTCAGGGTCCCTCTCACATACCTAGAGCTGAGAGAAGCCTCCTCTTGAGGTGCTTGTGGTAAGGTGGTATTCCTCTGGAGTCGAAGCCAGGGACTAACCGCTCATCTCGAGTTGATTCTTGGTCCACGGAGCTCTTTCGTGTTGCTACAGTGACCTCAGGATGCCTCTAGCCTTGATACAGTGTTCTTGGGGTTTCTCTGGAGTGCCGTCAAGGAAATCAAGGCTCCTTTCATGTGTGATGTGCAACACGGTATTGCTCTGCACCCAGTGCAGGGGAATCGGGCCTCATCTCGCGGCGAGGGGGAAGTCTCATTGTTTTTCTCGAGTTGCTGCGGGAACCTGGGGTATATTCTCGAGTTACGACGGGGATGGCCCTTCCACCCACGTGTTTGTTCAGCGACGTCAGGACTCCTGCCTAGTTGCGAGGAACAACTCGGGATTCTCCTCGAGGCTTGGCAGGTCAATTGGGACGCCTCTCCAGCTGAGGGGGGAGACCAAGGGTCCCTTTCCATGCGCCACTGGAATCCTGGGACTCCTATCAAGTTTCACGAGGAGTCAGGCATCGTCTCCTTTGGAGGCACTGATCTGCGCGTACCTCTGGAGATTTCAAAGGATGTGAGGCCTCCGGTCGCGATGAGGTGGGGAACTAGGTCTTTCTCTGTGGTCTCCACAGGGGATTCAGACAACCTTTCATCTTGGCAGATGCAAGACGAGCCTGCATTCAAGTCACTGTAGGGATATCCGCCCTTATTTCGAGTCAGGGCATTGCGGTGTCCATTCCACTTGAGGCCGCAAACTCAGGGTCCCTCTCACATACCTAGAGCTGAGAGAAGCCTCCTCTTGAGGTGCTTGTGGTAAGGTGGTATACCTCTGGAGTCGAAGCCAGGGACTAACCTCTCATCTCGAGTTGATTTTTGGTCCACGGAGCTCTTTTGTGTTGCTACAGTGACATCAGAATCCCTCTAGCCTTAAAACAGTTTTCTTGGGGTTTCTCTGTAGTGCCATCAAGGAAATCAAGGCTCCTTTCATGTGTGATGTGCAACACGGAATTTCTCTGCACACGGTACAGGGGAATCGGAGCTCATCTCGCGGCGAGGGGGAAGTCTCATGGTTTTTCTCGAGTTGCGGCGGGAACCTGGGGTATATTCTCGAGTTACGACGGGGATGGCCCTTCCACCCACGTGTTTCTTCAGCCATGTCAGGACTTCTGCCTAGTTCCGAGGGACAACTCGGGATTCTCCTCGAGGCTTGGCAGGCAATTTGGATGCCTCTCCAGCTGAGGCGGGAGACCAAGGGTCCCTTTCCATGTGCCACAGGAATCCTGGGACTCCTATCAAGTTTCACGAGGAGTCAGGCATCGTCTCCTTTGGAGGCACTGATCTCCGCGTACTTCTGGAGTTTTCAAAGGATGTGAGGTCTCCAGTTGCGATGAGGTGGGGAACTAGGTTTTTCTCTGTGGTCGCCACAGGGGATTCAGACATCCTTTCGTCTTGGAAGATGCAAGATGAGCCTGCATTCAAGTCACTGCAGGGATATCCGGCCTTATTTCGAGACAGGGCATCGCGGTGTCCATTCCACTTGAGGCCGCAAATTCAGGGTCCCTCTCACATACCTAGAGCTGAGAGAAGCCTCCCCTTGAGGTGCTTGTGGTAAGGTGGTATTCCTCTGGAGTCGAAACCAGGGACTAACCGCTCATCTCGAGTTGATTCTTGGTCCACGGAGCTCCTTCGTGTTGCTACAGTGACCTCAGGATCCCTCTAGCATTGAAACAGTTTTCTTGAGGTTTCTCTGGAGTGCCATCAAGGAAATCAAGGATCCTTTCATGTGTGATGTGCAACACGGAATTGCTCTGCAAACGGTGCAGAGAAATCGGAACTCATCTCGCGGCCAGGGGGAAGTCTCATGGTTTTTCTCGAGTTGCGGCGGGAACCTGGGATATATTCTCAAGTTACGACGGGGATGGCTCTTTCACACACGTGTTTGTTCAGCGACGTCAGGACACCTGCCTAGTCGCGAGGGACAACTCGGGATTCTCCTCGAGGCTTGGCAGGGCAATTGTGACGGCTCTCCAGCTGAGGCGGGAGACCAAGGGTCCCTTTCCACGTGCCACAGGAATCCTGGAACTCCTATCAAGTTTCACGAGGAGTCAGGCATCGTCTCCTTTGGAGGCACTGATCTCCGCGTACCTCTGGAATTTTCAAAGGATGTGAGGCCTCCGGTCGCGATGAGGTGGGAAACTAGGTCTTTCTCTGTGGTCTCCACAGGGGATTCAGACATCCTTTCATCTTGGGAGATGCAAGACGAGCCTGCATTCAAGTCACTGCAGGGATATCCGGCCTTATTTCGAGTCAGGGCATCGCGGTGTCCATTCCACTTGAGGCCGCAAAATCAGGGTCCCTCTCACATACCTAGAGCTGAGAGAAGCCTCCTCTTGAGGTGCTTGTGGTAAGGTGGTATTCCTCTGGAGTCGAAGCCAGGGACTAACCTCTCATCTCGAGTTGATTTTTGGTCCACGGAGCTCTTTCGTGTTGCTACAGTGACCTCAGGTTCACTCCAGCCTTGAAACAGTGTTCTTGGGGTTTCTCTGGAGTGCCATCAAGGAAATCAAGGCTCCTTTCATGTGTGATGTGCAACACGGAATTGCTCTGCACGCAGTGCAGGGGAATCGGGCCTCATCTCGTGGCGAGGGGGAAGTCTCATGGTTTTTCTCGAGTTGCGCGTGAACCTGGGGTATATTCTCGAGTTACGACGGGGATGGCCCTTCCACCCACATGTTTGTTCAGCGACGTCAGGACTCCTGCCTAGTTGCGAGGGACAAGTTGGGATTCTCCTCGAGGCTTAGCAGGGCAATTGGGAAGCCTCTCCAGCTTAGGCGGGAGACCAAGGGTCCCTTTCCACGTGCCACAGGAATCCTGGGACTCATATCAAGTTTCATGAGGAGTCAGGCATCGTCTCCTTTGGAGGCGCGGATCTCTGCGAACCTCTGGAATTATCAAAGGATATGAGGCCTCCGGTCGCGATGTGGTGGGGAACTAGGTCTTTCTCTGTTGTCTCCACAGGGGATTCAGACATTCTTTCATCTTGGGAGATGCAAGACGAGCCTGCATTCAAGTCACTGCAGGGATATCCGGCCTTATTCGAGTCAGGGCATCGCGGTGTCCATTCCACTTGAGGCCGCAAACTCAGCGTCCCTCTCACATACCTAGAGCTGAGAGACGCCTCCTCTTGAGGTGCTTGTGGTAAGGTGGTATTCCTCTGGAGTCGAAGACAAGGACTAACCTCTCATCTCGAGTTGATTTTTGGTCCATGGAGCTCTTTCGTGTTGCTACAGTGACCTCAGGATCCCTCTCGCCTTGAAACAGTGTTCTTGGGGTTTCTCTGGAGTGCCATCAAGGAAATGAAGGCTCCTTTCATGTGTGATGTGCAACACGGAATTGCTCTGCACGCAGTGCAGGGGAATCGGGCCTCATTTGGCTTCGAGGGGGAAGTCTCATGGTTTTTCGCGAGTTGCGGCGGGAACCTGGGCTATATTCTCGAGTTACGACGGGGATGGCCCTTCCACCCACGTGTTTGTTCAGCGACGTCAGGACTCCTGCCTAGTTGCGAGGGACAACTCGGGATTCTCCTCGAGGCTTGGCAGGGCAATTGGGACGCCTCCTCGGCTGAGGCGGGAGACCAAGAGTTCCTTTCCACGTGCCACAGGAATCCTGGGACTCCTATCAAGTTTCACGAGAAGTCAGGCATCGTCTCCTTTGGAGGCACTGATATCCGCGTACCTCTGGAGTTTTCAAAGGATGTGAGGCCTCCGGTCTCGATGAGGAGGGGAACTAGGTCTTTCTCTGTGGTCTCCACAGGGGATTCAGACATCCTTTCATCTTGGGAGATGCAAGACGAGCCTGCATTCAAGTCACTGCAGGGATATCCGGCCTTATTTCGAATCAGGGCATCGCGGTGTCCATTCCACTTGAGGCCGCAAACTTAGGGTCCCTCTCACATAGCTAGAGCTGAGAGAAGCCTCCTCTTGAGGTGCTTGTGGTAATGTGGTATTCCTCTGGAGTCGAAGTTAGGGACTAACCCCTCATCTCGAGTTGATTTTTGGTCCACGGAGCTCTTTCGTGTTGCTACAGTGACTTCAGGATCCCTCTAGCCTTGAAACAGTGTTCTTGGGGTTTCTCTGGAGTGCCATCAAGGAAATCAAGGCTCCTTTCATGTGTGATGTGCAACACAGAGCTGCTCTGCACGCAGTGCAGGGAAATCGGGCCTCATCTCGCGGCGAGGGGGAAGTCTCATGGTTTTTCTCGAGTTGCGGCGGGGCCTGGGCTATATTCTCGAGTTACGACGGGGATGGACCTTCCACACACGTGTTTGTTCAGCGACGTCAGGACTCCTGCCAAGTTGCGAGGGACAACTCGGGATTCTCCTCGAGGCTTGGCAGGGCAATTGGGACGCCTCTCCAGCTGAGGCGGGAGACCAAGGGTCCCTTTCCACGTGCCACAGAAATCCTGGGACTCCTATCAAGTTTCACGAGGAGTCAGGCATCGTCCCCTTTGGAGGCACTGATCTCCGCGTACCTCTGGAGTTTTCAAAGGATGTGAGGACTCCGGTCGCAATGAGGTGGGGAACTAGGTCTTTCTCTGTGGTCTCCACAGGGGATTCAGACATCCTTTCGTCTTGGGAGATGCAAGACGAGCCTGCATTCAAGTCACTGCAGGGATATCCGGCCTTATTTAGAGTCACGGCATAGCGGTGTCCATTCCACTTGAGGCTGCAAACTCAGGGTCCCTCTCACATATCTAGAGCTTAGAAAAGCCTCCTCTTGAGGTGCTTGTGGTAAGGTGGTATTGCTCTGGAGTCGAAGCCAGGGACTAACCTCTCATCTCGAGTTGATTTTTGGTCCACGGAGCTCTTTCGTGTTACTACAATGACCTCAGGATCTCTCTCGCCTTGAAACAGTGTTCTGGGGGTTTCTCTGGAGTGCCATCAAGGAAATCAAGGCTCCTTTCATGTGTGATGTGCAAGACGGAATTGCTCTGCACGCAGTGCAGGGGAATCGGGCCTCATTTGGCTTCGAGGGGGAAGTCTCATGGTTTTTCTCGAGTTGCGGCGGGAACCTGGGGTATATTCTCGAGTTACGACGGGGATGGCCCTTCCAGCCACGTGTTTGTTCAGCGACGTCAGGACTCCTGCCTAGTTGCGAGGGACAACTCGGGATTCTCCTCGAGGCTTGGCAGGGCAATTGGGACGCCTCTTCAGCTGAGGCGGGAGACCAAGGTTCCCTTTCCACGTGCCACAGGAATCCTGGGACTCCTATCAAGTTTCACGAGGAGTCAGGCATCGTCTCCTTTGGAGGCACTGATCTCCGCGTACCTCTGGAGTTTTCAAAGGATGTGAGGCCTCCGGTCTCGATGAGGAGGGGAACTAGGTCTTTCTCTGTGGTCTGCACAGGGGATTCAGACATCCTTTCGTCTTGGGATATGCAAGACGAGCCTGCATTCAAGTCACTGCAGGGATATCCGGCCTTATTTCGAGTCAGGGCATCGCGGTGTCCATTCCACTTGAAGCCGCAAACTCAGGGTCCCTCTCACATACCTAAAGCTGCGAGAAGCCTCCTCTTGAGGTGCTTGTGGTAATGTGGTATTCCCCTGGAGTCGAAGTTAGGGACTAACCCCTCATCTCGAGTTGATTTTTGGCCCACGGAGCTCTTTCGTGTTGCTACAGTGACCTCAGGATCCGTCTAACCTTGAAACAGTGTTCTTGGGGTTTCTCTGGAGTGCCATCAAGGAAATCAAGGCTCCTTTCATGTGTGATGTGCAACACGGAATTGCTCTGCACGCAGTGCAGGGGAATCGGGCCTCATCTCGCGGCGAGGGGGAAGTCTCATGGTTTTTCGCGAGTTGCGGCGGGAACTTGGGCTATATTCTCGAGTTACGACGGGGATGGCCCTTCCACCCACATGTTTGTTTAGCCACATCAGGACTCCTGCCTAGTTTCCAGGGACAACTCGGGATTCTCTTCGAGGCTTGGCAGGGCAATTGGGACGCCTCTCCAGCTGAGGCGGGAGACCAAGTGTCCCTTTCCACATGCCACAGGAATCCTGGGACTCCTATCAAGTTTCATGAGGAGTCAGGCATCGTCTCCTTTGGAGGCACTGTTCTCCGCGTACCTCTGGAGTTTTCAAAGGATGTGAGTCCTCCGGTCATGATCAGGTGGGGAAGTAGGTCTTTCTCTGTGGTCTCCACAGGGGATTCAGACATCCTTTCGTCTTGGGAGATGCAAGACGAGCCTGCATTCAAGTTACTGCAGGGATATCCGGCCTTATTTCGAGTCAGGGCATCGCGGTGTCCATTCCACTTGAGGCCGCTAACTCAGGTTCCCTCTCACATACCTAGAGCTGAGAGAAGCCTGCTCTTGAGGTACTCGTGGTAAGGTGGTGTTCTTCTGGAGTCGAAGCCAGGGACTAACCTCTCATCTCGAGTTGATTTTTGGCCCACGGAGCTCTTTCGTGTTGCTACAGTGACCTCAGGATCCCTCTAGCCTTGAAACAGTGTTCTTGGGGTTTCTCTGGAGTGCCATCAAGGAAATCAAGGCTCCTTTCATGTGTGATGTGCAACACGGAATTGCTCTGCACTCAGTGCAGGGGAATCGGGCCTCATCTCGTGGCGAGGGGGAAGTCTCATGGTTTTTCTCGAGTTGCGGCGGGAACCTGGGGTATATTCTCGAGTTACGACGGGGATGTCCCTTCCACACACGTGTTTGTTCAGCGACGTCAGAACTTCTGCCTAGTTGCGAGGGACAACTCGGGATTCTCCTCGAGGCTTGGCAGGGCAATTGGGATGCCTCTCCAGCTGAGGCGGGAGACCAGTGTCCCTTTCCACGTGCCACAGGAATCCTGGGACTCCTATCAAGTTTCACGAGGAGTCAGGCATCGTCTCCTTTGGAGGCACTGATCTCCGCGTACCTCTGGAGTTTTCAAAGGATGTGAGGCCTCCGGTCGTGATCAGGTGGGGAAGTAGGTCTTTCTCTGTGGTCTCCACAGGGGATTCAGACATCCTTTCATCTTGGGAGATGCAAGACGAGCCTGCATTCAAGTCACTGCAGGGATATCCGGCCTTATTTCGAGTCAGGGCATCGCGGTGTCCATTCCACTTGAGGCCGCTAACTCAGGTTCCCTCTCACATACCTAGAGCTGAGAGAAGCCTCTTCTTGAGGTACTCGTGGTAAGGTGGTGTTCTTCTGGAGTCGAAGCCAGGGACTAACCTCTCATCTCGAGTTGATTTTTGGCCCACGGAGCTCTTTTGTGTTGCTACAGTGACCTCAGGATCCCTCTAGCCTTGAAACAGTGTTCTTGGGGTTTCTCTGGAGTGCCATCAAGGAAATCAAGGCTCCTTTCATGTGTGATGTGCAACACGGAATGGCTCTGCACGCAGTGCAGGGAAATCGGGCCTCATCTCGCGGCGAGGGGGAAGTCTCATGGTTTTTCTCGAGTTGCGCCGGGAACCTGGGGTATATTCTCGAGTTACGACGGGGATGGCCCTTCCACACACGTGTTTGTTCAGCGACGTCAGGACTTCTGCCGAGTTGCGAGGGACAACTCGGGATTCTCCTCGAGGCTTGGCAGGGCAATTGGGATGCCTCTCCAGCTGAGGCGGGAGACCAAGGGTCCCTTTCCACGTGCCACAGGAATCCTGGGACTCCTATCAAGTTTCCCGAGGAGTCAGGCATCGTCTCCTTTGGAGGCACTGATCTCTGCGTACCTCTGGAGTTATCAAAGGATGTGAGGCATCCGGTCGCGATGAGGTGGGGAAATAGGTCTTTCTCTGTGGTCTCCACAGGGGATTCAGACATCCTTTCGTCTTGGGAGATGCAAGACGAGCCTGCATTCAAGTCACTGCAGGGATATCCGGCCTTATTTCGAGTCAGGGTATCGCGGTGTCCATTCCACTTGAGGCCGCAAACTCAGGGTCCCTCTCACATACCTAGAGCTGAGAGAAGCCTCCTCTTTAGGTGCTTGTGGTAAGGTGGTATTCCTCTGGAGTCGAAGCCAGGGACTAACCTCTCATCTCGAGTTGATTTTTGGTCCACGGAGCTCTTTCGTGTTGCTACAGTGACCTCAGGATCCCTCTAGCCTTGAAACAGTGTTCTTGGGGTTTCTCTGGAGTGCCATCAAGGAAATCAAGGCTCCTTTCCTGTGTGATGTGCAACACAGGATTGCTCTGCACGCAGTGCAGGGGAATCGGGCCTCATCTCGCAGCGAGGGGGAAGTCTCATGGTTTTTCTCGAGTTGCTGCGACAACTTTGGGTATATTCTCGAGTTACGACGGGGATGTCCCTTCCACCCACATGTTTGTTTAGCCACGTCAGGACTCCTGCCTAGTTTCCAGGGACAACTCGGGATTCTCCTCGAGGCTTGGCAGGTCAATTGGGACGCCTCTCCAGCTGAGGCGGGAGACCAAGTGTCCCTTTCCACATGCCACAGGAATCCTGGGACTCCTATCAAGTTTCATGAGGAGTCAGGCATCGTCTCCTTTGAAGGCACTGTTCTCCGCATACCTCTGGAGTTTTCAAAGGATGTGAGGCCTCCGGTCGTGATGAGGTGGGGAACTAGTTCTTTCTCTGTGGTCTCCACAGGGGATTCAGACATCCTTTCGTCTTGGGAGATGCAAGACGAGCCTGCATTCAAGTCACTGCAGGGATATCCGGCCTTATTTCGAGTCAGGGCATCGCGGTGTCCATTCCACTTGAGGCCGCTAACTCAGGTTCCCTCTCACATACCTAGAGCTGAGAGAAGCCTCCTCTTGAGGTACTCATGGAAAGGTGGTGTTCTTCTGGAGTCGAAGCCAGGGACTAACCTCTCATCTCGAGTTGATTTTTGGCCCACGGAGCTCTTTTGTGTTGCTACAGTGACCTCAGGATCCCTCTAGCCTTGAAACAGTGTTCTTGGGGTTTCTCTGGAGGGCCATCAAGGAAATCAACGCTCCTTTCATGTGTGATGTGCAACACGGAATTGCTCTGCACGCAGTGCAGGGGAATCGGGCCTCATCTCGTGGCGAGGGGGAAGTCTCATGGTTTTTCTCGAGTTGCGCCGGGAACCTGGGGTATATTCTCGAGTTACGACGGGGATGGCCCTTCCACACACGTGTTTGTTCAGCGACGTCAGAACTTCTGCCTAGTTGCGAGGGACAACTCGGGATTCTCCTCGAGGCTTGGCAGGGCAATCGGGATGCCTCTCCAGCTGAGGCGTGAGACCAAGGGTCCCTTTCCACGTGCCACAGGAATCCTGGGACTCCTATCAAGTTTCACGAGGAGTCAGGCATCGTCTCCTTTGGAGGCACTGATCTCCACGTACCTCTGGAGTTTTCAAAGGATATGAGGCCTCCGGTCGCGATGAGGTGGGGAACTAGGTCTTTCTCTGTGGTCTCCACAGGGGATTCAGACATCCTTTCGTCTTGGGAGATGCAAGACGAGCCTGCATTCAAGTCACTGCAGGGATATCCGGCCTTATTTCGAGTCAGGGCTTCGCGGTGTCCATTCCACTTGAGGCCGCAAACTCAGGGTCCCTCTCACATACCTAAAGCTGCGAGAAGCCTCCTCTTGAGGTGCTTGTGGTAATGTGGTATTCCCCTGGAGTCGAAGTTAGGGACTAACCCCTCATCTCGAGTTGATTTTTGGCCCACGGAGCTCTTTCGTGTTGCTACAGTGACCTCAGGATCCGTCTAGCCTTGAAACAGTGTTCTTGGGGTTTCTCTGGAGTGCCATCAAGGAAATCAAGGCTCCTTTCATGTGTGATGTTCAACACGGAATTGCTCTGCACGCAGTGCAGGGGAATCGGGCCTCATCTCGCGGTGAGGGGGAAGTCTCATGGTTTTTCTCGAGTTGCGCCGGGAACCTGGGGTATATTCTCGAGTTACGACGGGGATGGCCCTTCCACCCACGTGTTTGTTCAGCGACGTCAGGACTTCTGCCTAGTTGCGAGGGACAACTCGGGATTCTCCTCGAGGCTTGGCAGGGCAATTGGGATGCCTCTCCAGCTGAGGCGGGAGACCAAGGGTCCCTTTCCACGTGCCACAGGAATCCTGGGACTCCTATCAAGGTTCCCGAGGAGTCAGGCATCGTCTCCTTTGGAGGCACTGATCTCTGCGTACCTCTGGAGTTATCAAAGGATGTGAGGCATCCAGTCGCGATGAGGTGGGGAACTAGGTCTTTCTCTGTGGTCTCCACAGGGGATTCAGACATCCTTTCGTCTTGGGAGATGCAAGACGAGCCTGCATTCAAGTCACTGCAGGGATATCCGGCCTTATTTCGAGTCAGGGTATCGCGGTGTCCATTCCACTTGAGGCCGCAAACTCAGGGTCCCTCTCACATACCTAGAGCTGAGAGAAGCCTCCTCTTGAGGTGCTTGTGGTTAGGTGGTATTCCTCTGGAGTCGAAGCCAGGGACTAACCTCTCATCTCGAGTTGATTTTTGGTCCACGGAGCTCTTTCGTGTTGCTACAGTGACCTCAGGATCCCTCTAGCCTTGAAACAGTGTTCTTGGGGTTTCTCTGGAGTGCCATCAAGGAAATCAAGGCTCCTTTCCTGTGTGATGTTCAACACAGCATTGCTCTGCACGCAGTGCAGGGGAATTGGGCCTCATCTCGCGGCGAGGGGGAAGTCTCATGGTTTTTCTCGAGTTGCGGCGGGAACCTGGGGTATATTCTCGAGTTACGACGGGGATGTCCCTTCCACTCACATGTTTGTTTAGCCACGTCAGGACTCCTGCCTAGTTTCCAGGGACAACTCGGGATTCTCCTCAATGCTTGGCAGGGCAACTGGGACGCCTCTCCGCCTGAGGCGTGAAACCAAGGTTCCCTTTCCACGTGCCACAGGAATCCTGGGACTCCTATCAAGTTTCTCGAGGAGGCAGGCATCGTCTCCTTTGGAGGCACTGTTCTCTGCGTATCTCTGGAGTTTTCAAAGGATGTGAGGCCTCCGGTCGTGATGAGGTGGGGAACTAGGTCTTTCTCTGTGGTCTCCACAGGGGATTCAGACATCCTTTCGTCTTGGAAGATGCAAGACGAGGCTGCATTCACGTCACTGCAGGGATATCCGGCCTTATTTCGAGTCAGGGCATCACGGTGTCCATTCCACTTGAGGCCGCAAACTCAGGGTCCCTCTCACATACCTAAAGCTGCGAGAAGCCTCCTCTTGAGGTCCTTGTGGTAAGGTGGTATTCCTCTGGAGACGACGTTAGGGACTAACCTCTCATCTCGAGTTGATTTTTGGTCCACGGAGCTCTTTCGTGTTGCTACAGTGACCTCAGGATCCCTCTAGCCTTGAAACAGTGTTCTTGGGGTTTCTCTGGAGTGCCATCATGGAAATCAAGGCTCCTTTCATGTGTGATGTGCAACACGGAATTACTCTGCACGCAGGGCAGCGGAATCGGGCCTGATCTGGCGGCGAGGGTGAAGTCTCATGGTTTTTCTCGAGTTGCGCCGGGAACCTGGGGTATATTCTCGAGTTACGACGGGGATGGCCCTTCCACACACGTGTTTGTTCAGCGACGTCAGGACTCCTGCCTAGTTGCGCGGGACAACTCGGGATTCTCCTCGAGGCTTGGCAGGGCAAATGGGATGCCTCTCCAGCTGAGGCATGAGACCAAGTGTCCCTTTCCACGTGCCACAGGAATCCTGGGACTCCTATCAAGTTTCATCTGGAGTCAGGCATCGTCTCCTTTGGAGGCACTGATCTCCGCGTACCTCTGGAGTTTTCAAAGGATGTGAGGCCTCCGGTCGCGATGAGGTGGGGAACTAGGTCTTTCTCTGTGGTCTCCACAGGGAATTCAGACATCTTTTCGTCTTGGGAAATGCAAGACGAGCCTGCATTCAAGTCACTGCAGGGATATCCGGCCTTATTTCGAGTCAGGGCATCACGGTGTCCATTCCACTTGAGGCCGCAAAATCAGGGTCACTCTCACATACCTAGATCTGAGAGAAACCTCCTCTTAAGGTACTTGTGGTGAGGTGGTATTTCTCTGGAGTCGAATCCAGGGACTAACCTCTCATCTCGAGTTGATTTTTGGTCCACGGAGCTCTTTCATGTTGCTACAGTGACCTCAGGATGATTCTAGCCTTGAAACAGTGTTCTTGGGGTTTCTCTGGAGTGCCATCAAGGAAATCAAGGCTCCTTTCATGTGTGATGTGCAACACGGAATTGCTCTGCACGCAGTGCAGGGAAATCCGGCCTCATCTCGTGGCGAGGGGGAAGTTTCATGGTTTTTCTCGAGTTGCCGCTGGAACCTGGAGTATATTCTCGAGTTACGACGGAGATGGCCCTTCCACCCACGTGTTTGTTCAGCCACGTCAGGACTCCTGCCTAGTTGCAAGGGACAACTCGGGATTCTCCTCGAGGCTTGGCAGGGCAATTGGGACGCCTCTCCAGCTGAGGCGGGAGACCAAGGGTCCCTTTCCACGTGCCACAGGAATCCTGGGACTCCTATCAAGTTTCACGAGGAGTCAGGCATCGTCTCCTTTGGAGGCACTGTTCTCCTCGTACCTCTGGAGTTTTCAAAGGATGTGAGGCCTCCGGTCGTGATGACGTGGGGAACTAGGTCTTTCTCTGTGGTCTCCCCAGGGGATTCAGACATCCTTTCGTCTTGGGATATGCAAGACGAGCCTGCATTCAAGTCACTGCAGGGATATCCGGCCTTATTTCCAGTCAGGGCATCGCGGTGTCCATTCCACTTGAGGCCGCTAACTCAGGTTCCCTCTCACATACCTAGAGCTGAGAGAAGCCTCCTCTTGAGGTACTCGTGGTAAGGTGGTGTTCTTCTGGAGTCGAAGCCAGGGACTAACCTCTCATCTCAAGTTGATTTTTGGCCCATGGAGCTCTTTTGTGTTGCTACAGTGACCTCAGGATCCCTCTAGCCTTGAAACAGTGTTCTTTGGGTTTCTCTGGAGTGCCATCAAGGAAATCAAGGCTCCTTTCATGTGTGATGTGCAACACGGAATTGCTCTGCCCGCAGTGCAGGGGAATCGGGCCTCATCTCGTGGCGAGGGGGAAGTCTCATGGTTTTTCTCGAGTTGCGCCGGGAACCTGGGGTATATTCTCGAGTTACGACGGGGATGGCCCTTCCACACACGTGTTTGTTCAGCGACGTCAGAACTTCTGCCTAGTTGCGAGGGACAACTCGGGATTCTCCTCGAGGCTTGGCAGGGCAATTGGGATGCCTCTCCAGCTGAGGCGTGAGACCAAGGGTCCCTTTCCACGTGCCACAGGAATCCTGGGACTCCTATCAAGTTTCATGAGGAGTCAGGCATCGTCTCCTTTGGAGGCACTGATCTCCACGTACCTCTGAAGTTTTCAAAGGATGTGAGGCCTCCGGTCGCGATGAGGTGGGGAACTTGGTCTTTCTTTGTGGTCTCCACAGGGGATTCAGACATCCTTTCGTCTTGGGAGATGCAAGAGGAGCCTGCATTCAAGTCACTGCAGGGATATCCGGACTTATTTCGAGTCAGGGCATCGCGGTGTCCATTCCACTTGAGGACGCAAACTCAGGGTCCCTCTCACATACCTAGAGCTGAGAGAAGCCTCCTCTTGAGGTGCTTGTGGTAAGGTGGTATTCCTCTGGAGTCGAAGCCAGGGACTAACCTCTCACCTCGAGTGGATTTTTGGTCCACGGAGCTCTTTCGTGTTGCTACAGTGACCTGAGGATCCCTCTAGCCTTGAAACAGTGTTCTTGGGGTTTCTCTGGAGTGCCATCAAGGAAATCAAGGCTCCTTTCATGTGTGATATGCAACACGGAATTGCTCTGCACGCAGTGCAGGGGAATCGGTCCTGATCTCGCGGTGAGGGGGAAGTCTCATGGTTTTTCTCGAGTTGCGGCGGGAACCTGGGGTATATTCTCGAGTTACGACGGGGATGGCCCTTCCACACACGTGTTTGTTCAGTGAAGTCAGGACTCCTGCCTAGTTGCAAGGGACAACTCGGGATTCTCCTCAAGGCTTGGCAGGGCAACTGGGACGCCTCTCCGCCTGAGGCGTGAAACCAAGGTTCCCTTTCCACGTGCCACAGGAATCCTGGGACTCCTATCAAGTTTCACGAGGAGGCAGGCATCGTCTCCTTTGGAGGCACTGTTCTCTGCGTACCTCTGGAGTTTTCAAAGGATGTGAGGCCTCCGGTCGCGATGAGGTGGGGAACTAGGTCTTTCTCTGTGGTCTCCACAGGGGATTCAGACATCCTTTCGTCTTGGAAGATGCAAGACGAGGCTGCATTCACGTCACTGCAGGGATATCCGGCCTTATTTCGAGTCAGGGCATCACGGTGTCCATTCCACTTGAGGCCGCAAACTCAGGGTCCCTCTCACATACCTAAAGCTGCGAGAAGCCTCCTCTTGAGGTCCTTGTGGTAAGGTGGTATTCCTCTGGAGACGACGTTAGGGACTAACCTCTCATCTCGAGTTGATTTTTGGTCCACGGAGCTCTTTCGTGTTGCTACAGTGACCTCAGGATCCCTCTAGCCTTGAAACAGTGTTCTTGGGGTTTCTCTGGAGTGCCATCATGGAAATCAAGGCTCCTTTCATGTGTGATGTGCAACACGGAATTACTCTGCACGCAGGGCAGCGGAATCGGGCCTGATCTGGCGGCGAGGGTGAAGTCTCATGGTTTTTCTCGAGTTGCGCCGGGAACCTGGGGTATATTCTCGAGTTACGACGGGGATGGCCCTTCCACACACGTGTTTGTTCAGCGACGTCAGGACTCCTGCCTAGTTGCGCGGGACAACTCGGGATTCTCCTCGAGGCTTGGCAGGGCAATTGGGACGCCTCTCCAGCTGAGGCATGAGACCAAGTGTCCCTTTCCACGTGCCACAGGAATCCTGGGACTCCTATCAAGTTTCATCTGGAGTCAGGCATCGTCTCCTTTGGAGGCACTGATCTCCGCCTACCTCTGGAGTTTTCAAAGGATGTGAGGCCTCCGGTCGCGATGAGGTGGGGAACTAGGTCTTTCTCTGTGGTCTCCACAGGGAATTCAGACATCCTTTCGTCTTGGGAGATGCAAGACGAGCCTGCATTCAAGTCACTGCAGGGATATCCGGCCTTATTTCGAGTCAGGGCATCACGGTGTCCATTCCACTTGAGGCCGCAAAATCAGGGTCACTCTCACATACCTAGATCTGAGAGAAACCTCCTCTTAAGGTACTTGTGGTGAGGTGGTATTTCTCTGGAGTCGAAGCCAGGGACTAACCTCTCATCTCGAGTTGATTTTTGGTCCACGGAGCTCTTTCATGTTGCTACAGTGACCTCAGGATGATTCTAGCCTTGAAACAGTGTTCTTGGGGTTTCTCTGGAGTGCCATCAAGGAAATCAAGGCTCCTTTCATGTGTGATGTGCAACACGGAATTGCTCTGCACGCAGTGCAGGGAAATCCGGCCTCATCTCGTGGCGAGGGGGAAGTTTCATGGTTTTTCTCGAGTTGCCGCTGGAACCTGGAGTATATTCTCGAGTTACGACGGAGATGGCCCTTCCACCCACGTGTTTGTTCAGCCACGTCAGGACTCCTGCCTAGTTGCGAGGGACAACTCGGGATTCTCCTCGAGGCTTGGCAGGGCAATTGGGACGCCTCTCCAGCTGAGGCGGGAGACCAAGGGTCCCTTTCCACGTGCCACAGGAATCCTGGGACTCCTATCAAGTTTCACGAGGAGTCAGGCATCGTCTCCTTTGGAGGCACTGTTCTCCTCGTACCTCTGGTGTTTTCAAAGGATGTGAGGCCTCCGGTCGTGATGACGTGGGGAACTAGGTCTTTCTCTGTGGTCTCCACAGGGGATTCAGACATCCTTTCGCCTTGGGAGATGCAAGACGATCCTGCATTCAAGTCACTGCAGGGATATCCGGCCTTATTTCGAGTCAGGGCATCGCGGTTTCCATTCCACTTGAGGCCGCTAACTCAGGTTCCCTCTCACATACCTAGAGCTAAAAGAAGCCTCCTCTTGAGGTACTTGTGGAAAGGTGGTGTTCTTCTGGATTCGAAGCCAGGGACTAACCTCTCATCTCGAGTTGATTTTTGGCCCACGGAGCTCTTTCGTGTTGCTACAGTGACCTCAGGATCCGTCTAGCCTTGAAACAGTGTTCTTGGGGTTTCTCTGGAGTGCCATCAAGGAAATCAAGGCTCCTTTCATGTGTGATGTGCAACACGGAATTGCTCTGCACGCAGTGCAGCGGAATCGGGCCTGATCTCGCGGCGAGGGGGAAGTCTCATGGTTTTTCTCGAGTTGCGGCGGGAACCTGGGGTATATTCTCGAGTTACGACGGGGATGGCCCTTCCACCCACGTGTTTGTTCAGCGACGTCAGGACTTCAGCCTAGTTGCGAGGGACAACTCGGGATTCTCCTCGAGGCTTGGCAGGGCAATTGGGATGCCTCTCCAGCTGAGGCGGTAGACCAAGGGTCCCTTTCCACGTGCCACAGGAATCCTGGGACTCCTATCAAGTTTCCCGAGGAGTCAGGCATCGTCTCCTTTGGAGGCACTGATCTCTGCGTACCTCTGGAGTTATCAAAGGATATGAGGCCTCCGGTCGTGATGAGGTGGGGAACTAGGTCTTTCTCTGTGGTCTCCCCAGGGGATTCAGACATCCTTTCGTCTTGGGAGATGCAAGACGAGCCTGCATTCAAGTCACTGCAGGGATATCCGGCCTTATTTCCAGCCAGGGCATCGCGGTGTCCATTCCACTTGAGGCCGCTAACTCAGGTTCCCTCTCACATACCTAGAGCTGAGAGAAGCCTCCTCTTGAGGTACTCGTGGTAAGGTGGTGTTCTTCTGGAGTCGAAGCCAGGGACTAACCTCTCATCTCAAGTTGATTTTTGGCCCACGGAGCTCTTTTGTGTTGCTACAGTGACCTCAGGATCCCTCTAGCCTTGAAACAGTGTTCTTGGGGTTTCTCTGGAGTGCCATCAAGGAAATCAAGGCTCCTTTCATGTGTGATGTGCAACACGGAATTGCTCTGCCCGCAGTGCAGGGGAATCGGGCCTCATCTCGTGGCGAGGGGGAAGTCTCATGGTTTTTCTCGAGTTGCGGCGGGAACCTGGGGTATATTCTCGAGTTACGACGGGGATGTCCCTTCCACACACGTGTTTGTTCAGCGACGTCAGAACTTCTGCCTAGTTGCGAGGGACAACTCGGGATTCTCCTCGAGGCTTGGCAGGGCAATTGGGATGCCTCTCCAGCTGAGGCGGGAGACCAAGGGTCCCTTTCCACGTGCCACAGGAATCCTGGGACTCCTATCAAGTTTCATGAGGAGTCAGGCATCGTCTCCTTTGGAGGCACTGATCTCCACGTACCTCTGAAGTTTTCAAAGGATGTGAGGCCTCCGGTCGCGATGAGGTGGGGAACTTGGTCTTTCTTTGTGGTCTCCACAGGGGATTCAGACATCCTTTCGTCTTGGGAGATGCAAGAGGAGCCTGCATTCAAGTCACTGCAGGGATATCCGGACTTATTTCGAGTCAGGGCATCGCGGTGTCCATTCCACTTGAGGACGCAAACTCAGGGTCCCTCTCACATACCTAGAGCTGAGAGAAGCCTCCTCTTGAGGTGCTTGTGGTAAGGTGGTATTCCTCTGGAGTCGAAGCCAGGGACTAACCTCTCACCTCGAGTGGATTTTTGGTCCACGGAGCTCTTTTGTGTTGCTACAGTGACCTCAGGATCCCTCTAGCCTTGAAACAGTGTTCTTGGGGTTTCTCTGGAGTGCCATCAAGGAAATCAAGGCTCCTTTCATGTGTGATATGCAACACGGAATTGCTCTGCACGCAGTGCAGGGGAATCGGTCCTGATCTCGCGGTGAGGGGGAAGTCTCATGGTTTTTCTCGAGTTGCGGCGGGAACCTGGGGTATATTCTCGAGTTACGACGGGGATGGCCCTTCCACACACGTGTTTGTTCAGTGAAGTCAGGACTCCTGCCTAGTTGCAAGGGACAACTCGGGATTCTCCTCAAGGCTTGGCAGGGCAACTGGGACGCCTCTCCGCCTGAGGCGTGAAACCAAGGTTCCCTTTCCACGTGCCACAGGAATCCTGGGACTCCTATCAAGTTTCACGAGGAGGCAGGCATCGTCTCCTTTGGAGGCACTGTTCTCTGCGTACCTCTGGAGTTTTCAAAGGATGTGAGGCCTCCGGTCGCGATGAGGTGGGGAACTAGGTCTTTCTCTGTGGTCTCCACAGGGGATTCAGACATCCTTTCGTCTTGGAAGATGCAAGACGAGGCTGCATTCACGTCACTGCAGGGATATCCGGCCTTATTTCGAGTCAGGGCATCACGGTGTCCATTCCACTTGAGGCCGCAAACTCAGGGTCCCTCTCACATACCTAAAGCTGCGAGAAGCCTCCTCTTGAGGTCCTTGTGGTAAGGTGGTATTCCTCTGGAGACGACGTTAGGGACTAACCTCTCATCTCGAGTTGATTTTTGGTCCACGGAGCTCTTTCGTGTTGCTACAGTGACCTCAGGATCCCTCTAGCCTTGAAACAGTGTTCTTGGGGTTTCTCTGGAGTGCCATCATGGAAATCAAGGCTCCTTTCATGTGTGATGTGCAACACGGAATTACTCTGCACGCAGGGCAGCGGAATCGGGCCTGATCTGGCGGCGAGGGTGAAGTCTCATGGTTTTTCTCGAGTTGCGCCGGGAACCTGGGGTATATTCTCGAGTTACGACGGGGATGGCCCTTCCACACACGTGTTTGTTCAGCGACGTCAGGACTCCTGCCTAGTTGCGCGGGACAACTCGGGATTCTCCTCGAGGCTTGGCAGGGCAATTGGGATGCCTCTCCAGCTGAGGCATGAGACCAAGTGTCCCTTTCCACGTGCCACAGGAATCCTGGGACTCCTATCAAGTTTCATCTGGAGTCAGGCATCGTCTCCTTTGGAGGCACTGATCTCCGCCTACCTCTGGAGTTTTCAAAGGATGTGAGGCCTCCGGTCGCGATGAGGTGGGGAACTAGGTCTTTCTCTGTGGTCTCCACAGGGAATTCAGACATCCTTTCGTCTTGGGAGATGCAAGACGAGCCTGCATTCAAGTCACTGCAGGGATATCCGGCCTTATTTCGAGTCAGGGCATCACGGTGTCCATTCCACTTGAGGCCGCAAAATCAGGGTCACTCTCACATACCTAGATCTGAGAGAAACCTCCTCTTAAGGTACTTGTGGTGAGGTGGTATTTCTCTGGAGTCGAAGCCAGGGACTAACCTCTCATCTCGAGTTGATTTTTGGTCCACGGAGCTCTTTCATGTTGCTACAGTGACCTCAGGATGATTCTAGCCTTGAAACAGTGTTCTTGGGGTTTCTCTGGAGTGCCATCAAGGAAATCAAGGCTCCTTTCATGTGTGATGTGCAACACGGAATTGCTCTGCACGCAGTGCAGGGAAATCCGGCCTCATCTCGTGGCGAGGGGGAAGTTTCATGGTTTTTCTCGAGTTGCCGCTGGAACCTGGAGTATATTCTCGAGTTACGACGGAGATGGCCCTTCCACCCACGTGTTTGTTCAGCCACGTCGGGACTCCTGCCTAGTTGCGAGGGACAACTCGGGATTCTCCTCGAGGCTTGGCAGGGCAATTGGGACGCCTCTCCAAATGAGGTGGGAGACCAAGGGTCCCTTTCCACGTGCCACAGGAATCCTGGGACTCCTATCAAGTTTCACGAGGAGTCAGGCATCGTCTCCTTTGGAGGCACTGTTCTCCTCGTACCTCTGGAGTTTTCAAAGGATGTGAGGCCTCCGGTCGTGATGACGTGGGGAACTAGGTCTTTCTCTGTGATCTCCACAGGGGATTCAGACATCCTTTCGTCTTGGGAGATGCAAGACGATCCTGCATTCAAGTCACTGCAGGGATATCCGGCCTTATTTCGAGTCAGGGCATCGCGGTTTCCATTCCACTTGAGGCCGCTAACTCAGGTTCCCTCTCACATACCTAGAGCTAAAAGAAGCCTCCTCTTGAGGTACTTGTGGAAAGGTGGTGTTCTTCTGGATTCGAAGCCAGGGACTAACCTCTCATCTCGAGTTGATTTTTGGCCCACGGAGCTCTTTCGTGTTGCTACAGTGACCTCAGGATCCCTCTAGCCTTGAAACAGTGTTCTTGGGGTTTCTCTGGAGTGCCATCAAGGAAATCAAGACTCCTTTCATGTGTGATATGCAACACGGAATTGCTCTGCACGCAGTGCAGTGGAATCGGTCCTGATCTCGCGGTGAGGGGGAAGTCTCATGGTTTTTCTCGAGTTGCGGCGGGAACCTGGGGTATATTCTCGAGTTACGACGGGGATGGCCCTTTCACACACGTGTTTGTTCAGTGAAGTCAGGACTCCTGCCTAGTTGCAAGGGACAACTCGGGATTCTCCTCAAGGCTTGGCAGGGCAACTGGGACGCCTCTCCGCCTGAGGCGTGAAACCAAGGTTCCCTTTCCACGTGCCACAGGAATCCTGGGACTCCTATCAAGTTTCACGAGGAGTCAGGCATCGTCTCCTTTGGAGGCACTGTTCTCTGCGTATCTCTGGAGTTTTCAAAGGATGTGAGGCCTCCGGTCGCGATGAGGTGGGGAACTAGGTCTTTCTCTGTGGTCTCCACAGGGGATTCAGACATCCTTTCGTCTTGGAAGATGCAAGACGAGGCTGCATTCACGTCACTGCAGGGATATCCGGCCTTATTTCGAGTCAGGGCATCACGGTGTCCATTCCACTTGAGGCCGCAAACTCAGGGTCCCTCTCACATACCTAAAGCTGCGAGAAGCCTCCTCTTGAGGTCCTTGTGGTAAGGTGGTATTCCTCTGGAGACGACGTTAGGGACTAACCTCTCATCTCGAGTTGATTTTTGGTCCACGGAGCTCTTTCGTGTTGCTACAGTGACCTCAGGATCCCTCTAGCCTTGAAACAGTGTTCTTGGGGTTTCTCTGGAGTGCCATCATGGAAATCAAGACTCCTTTCATGTGTGATGTGCAACACGGAATTACTCTGCATGCAGGGCAGCGGAATCGGGCCTGATCTGGCGGCGAGGGTGAAGTCTCATGGTTTTTCTCGAGTTGTGGCGGGAACCTGGGGTATATTCTCGAGTTACGACGGGGATGGCCCTTCCACACACGTGTTTGTTCAGCGACGTCAGGACTCCTGCCTAGTTGCGCGGGACAACTCGGGATTCTCCTCGAGGCTTGGCAGGGCAATTGGGATGCCTCTCCAGCTGAGGCATGAGACCAAGTGTCCCTTTCCACGTGCCACAGGAATCCTGGGACTCCTATCAAGTTTCATCTGGAGTCAGGCATCGTCTCCTTTGGAGGCACTGATCTCCGCGTAACTCTGGAGTTTTCAAAGGATGTGAGGCCTCCGGTCGCGATGAGGTGGGGAACTAGGTCTTTCTCTGTGGTCTCCACAGGGAATTCAGACATCTTTTCGTCTTGGGAGATGCAAGATGAGCCTGCATTCAAGTCACTGCAGGGATATCCGGCCTTATTTCGAGTCAGGGCATCACGGCGTCCATTCCGCTTGAGGCCGCAAAATCAGGGTCACTCTCACATACCTAGATCTGAGAGAAACCTCCTCTTAAGGTACTTGTGGTGAGGTGGTATTTCTCTGGAGTCGAAGCCATTGACTAACCTCTCATCTCGAGTTGATTTTTGGTCCACGGAGCTCTTTCATGTTGCTACAGTGACCTCAGGATGATTCTAGCCTTGAAACAGTGTTCTTGGGGTTTCTCTGGAGTGCCATCAAGGAAATCAAGGCTCCTTTCTTGTGTGATGTGCAACACGGAATTGCTCTGCACGCAGTGCAGGGAAATCCGGCCTCATCTCGTGGCGAGGGGGAAGTTTCATGGTTTTTCTCGAGTTGCCGCTGGAACCTGGAGTATATTCTCGAGTTACGACGGAGATGGCCCTTCCACCCACGTGTTTGTTCAGCCACGTCAGGACTCCTGCCTAGTTGCGAGGGACAACTCGGGATTCTCCTCGAGGCTTGGCAGGGCAATTGGGACGCCTCTCCAAATGAGGCGGGAGACCAAGGGTCCCTTTCCACGTGCCACAGGAATCCTGGGACTCCTATCAAGTTTCACGAGGAGTCAGGCATCGTCTCCTTTGGAGGCACTGTTCTCCTCGTACCTCTGGAGTTTTCAAAGGATGTGAGGCCTCCGGTCGTGATGACGTGGGGAACTAGGTCTTTCTCTGTGGTCTCCACAGGGGATTCAGACATCCTTTCTTCTTGGGAGATGCAAGACGATCCTGCATTCAAGTCACTGCAGGGATATCCGGCCTTATTTCGAGTCAGGGCATCGCGGTTTCCATTCCACTTGAGGCCGCTAACTCAGGTTCCCTCTCACATACCTAGAGCTAAAAGAAGCCTCCTCTTGAGGTACTTGTGGAAAGGTGGTGTTCTTCTGGATTCGAAGCCAGGGACTAACCTCTCATCTCGAGTTGATTTTTGGTCCACGGAGCTCTTTCGTGTTGCTACAGTGACCTCAGGATCCGTCTAGCCTTGAAACAGTGTTCTTGGGGTTTCTCTGGAGTGCCATCAAGGAAATCAAGGCTCTTTTCATGTGTGATGTGCAACACGGAATTGCTCTGCACGCAGTGCAGGGGAATCTTGCCTCATCTCGCGGCGAGGGGGAAGTCTCATGGTTTTTCTCGAGTTGCGGCGGGGACCTGGGGTATATTCTCGAGTTACGACGGGGATGGCCCTTCCTCACACGTGTTTGTTCAGCGACGTCAGGACTCCTGCCTAGTTGCGAGGGACAACTCGGGATTCTCCTCGAGGCTTGGCAGGGCAATTGGGACGCTTCTCCAGCTGAGGCGGGAGACCAAGTGTCCCTTTCCACGTGCTACAGGAATCCTGGGACTCCTATCAAGTTTCACGAGGAGTCAGGCATCGTCCCCTTTGGAGGCACTGATCTCCGCATACCTCTGGAGTTTTCAAAGGATGTGAGGCCTCCGGTCGCGATGAGGTGGGGAACTAGGTCTTTCTCTGTGGTCTCCACAGGGGATTCAGACATCCTTTCGTCTTGGGAGATGCAAGACGTGCCTGCATTCAAGTCACTGCAGGGTTATCGGGCCTTATTTCGAGTCAGGGCATAGCGGTGTCCATTCCACTTAGGCTGCAAACGTAGGGTCCCTCTCACATATCTTGAGCTGTTAGAAGCCTCCTCTTGAGGTGCTTGTGGTAAGGTGGTATTGCTCTGGAGTCGAAGCCAGGGACTAACCCCTCATCTCGAGTTGATTTTTGGTCCACGGAGCTCTTTCATGTTGCTACAGTGACCTCCGGATCCCTCTCGCCTTGAAACAGTGTTCTTGGGGTTTCTCTAGAGTGCCATCAAGGAAATCAAGGCTCCTTTCATGTGTGATATGCAACATGGAATTGCTCTGCACGCAGTGCAGGGGAATCGGGCCTCATCTCGTGGCGAGGGGGAAGTCTCATGGTTTTTCTCGAGTTGCGGCGGGAACCTGAGGTATATTCTCGAGTTACGACGGGGATGGACCTTCCACACACGTGTTTGTTCAGCGAAGTCAGGACTCCTGCCTAGTTACAAGGGACAACTCGGGATTCTCCTCAAGGCTTGGCAGGCAACTGGGACGCCTCTCCGCCTGAGGCGTGAAACCAAGGTTCCCTTTCCACGTGCCACAGGAATCCTGGGACTCCTATCAAGTTTCACGAGGAGGCAGGCATCGTCTCCTTTGGAGGCACTGTTCTCTGCGTACCTCTGGAATTTTCAAAGGATGTGAGGCCTCCGGTCGCGATGAGGTGGGGAACTAGGTCTTTCTCTGTGGTCTCCACAGGGGATTCAGACATCCTTTCGTCTTGGAAGATGCAAGACGAGGCTGCATTCACGTCACGGCAGGGATATCCGGCCTTATTTCGAGTCAGGGCATCACGGTGTCCATTCCACTTGAGGCCGCAAACTCAGGGTCCCTCTCACATACCTAAAGCTGCGAGAAGCCTCCTCTTGAGGTGCTTGTGGTAAGGTGGTATTCCTCTGGAGACGACGTTAGGGACTAACCTCTCATCTCGAGTTGATTTTTGGTCCACGGAGCTCTTTCGTGTTGCTACAGTGACCTCAGGATCCCTCTAGCCTTGAAACAGTGTTCTTGGGGTTACTCTGGAGTGCCATCATGGAAATCAAGGCTCCTTTCATGTGTGATGTGCAACACGGAATTACTCTGCACGCAAGGCAGCGGAATCGGGCCTGATCTAGCGGCGAGGGTGAAGTCTCATGGTTTTTCTCGAGTTGTGGCGGGAACCTGGGGTATATTCTCGAGTTACGACGGGGATGGCCCTTCCACACACGTGTTTGTTCAGCGACGTCAGGACTCCTGCCTAGTTGCGCGGGACAACTCGGGATTCTCCTCGAGGCTTGGCAGGGCAATTGGGATGCCTCTCCAGCTGAGGCATGAGACCAAGTGTCCCTTTCCACGTGCCACAGGAATCCTGGGACTCCTATCAAGTTTCATCTGGAGTCAGGCATCGTCTCCTTTGGAGGCACTGATCTCCGCGTAACTCTGGAGTTTTCAAAGGATGTGAGGCCTCCGGTCGCGATGAGGTGGGGAACTAGGTCTTTCTCTATGGTCTCCACAGGGGATTCAGTCATCCTTACTTCTTGGGAGATGCAATACGAGCCTGCATTCAAGTCACTGCAGGGATATCCGGCCTTATTTCGAGTCAGGGCATCGCGGTGTCCATTCCACTTGAGGCCGCTAACTCAGGTTCCCTCTCACATACCTAGAGCTGAGAGAAGCCTCCTCTTGAGGTACTCATGGAAAGGTGGTGTTCTTCTGGAGTCGAAGCCAGGGACTAACCTCTCATCTCGAGTTGATTTTTGGCCCACGGAGCTCTTTTGTGTTGCTACAGTGACCTCAGGATCCCTCTAGCCTTGAAACAGTGTTCTTGGGGTTTCTCTGGAGGGCCATCAAGGAAATCAACGCTCCTTTCATGTGTGATGTGCAACACGGAATTGCTCTGCACGCAGTGCAGGGGAATCGGGCCTCATCTCGTGGCGAGGGGGAAGTCTCATGGTTTTTCTCGAGTTGCGCCGGGAACCTGGGGTATATTCTCGAGTTACGACGGGGATGGCCCTTCCACACACGTGTTTGTTCAGCGACGTCAGAACTTCTGCCTAGTTGCGAGGGACAACTCGGGATTCTCCTCGAGGCTTGGCAGGGCAATTGGGATGCCTCTCCAGCTGAGGCGTGAGACCAAGGGTCCCTTTCCACGTGCCACAGGAATCCTGGGACTCCTATCAAGTTTCACGAGGAGTCAGGCATCGTCTCCTTTGGAGGCACTGATCTCCACGTACCTCTGGAGTTTTCAAAGGATATGAGGCCTCCGGTCGCGATGAGGTGGGGAACTAGGTCTTTCTCTGTGGTCTCCACAGGGGATTCAGACATCCTTTCGTCTTGGGAGATGCAAGACGAGCCTGCATTCAAGTCACTGCAGGGATATCCGGCCTTATTTCGAGTCAGGGCTTCGCGGTGTCCATTCCACTTGAGGCCGCAAACTCAGGGTCCCTCTCACATACCTAAAGCTGCGAGAAGCCTCCTCTTGAGGTGCTTGTGGTAATGTGGTATTCCCCTGGAGTCGAAGTTAGGGACTAACCCCTCATCTCGAGTTGATTCTTGGTCCACGGAGCTCTTTCGTGTTGCTACAGTGACCTCAGGATCCGTCTAGCCTTGAAACAGTGTTCTTGGGGTTTCTCTGGAGTGCCATCAAGGAAATCAAGGCTCCTTTCATGTGTGATGTTCAACACGGAATTGCTCTGCACGCAGTGCAGGGGAATCGGGCCTCATCTCGCGGTGAGGGGGAAGTCTCATGGTTTTTCTCGAGTTGCGCCGGGAACCTGGGGTATATTCTCGAGTTACGACGGGGATGGCCCTTCCACCCACGTGTTTGTTCAGCGACGTCAGGACTTCTGCCTAGTTGCGAGGGACAACTCGGGATTCTCCTCGAGGCTTGGCAGGGCAATTGGGATGCCTCTCCAGCTGAGGCGGGAGACCAAGGGTCCCTTTCCACGTGCCACAGGAATCCTGGGACTCCTATCAAGGTTCCCGAGGAGTCAGGCATCGTCTCCTTTGGAGGCACTGATCTCTGCGTACCTCTGGAGTTATCAAAGGATGTGAGGCATCCAGTCTCGATGAGGTGGGGAACTAGGTCTTTCTCTGTGGTCTCCACAGGGGATTCAGACATCCTTTCGTCTTGGGAGATGCAAGACGAGCCTGCATTCAAGTCACTGCAGGGATATCCGGCCTTATTTCGAGTCAGGGTATCGCGGTGTCCATTCCACTTGAGGCCGCAAACTCAGGGTCCCTCTCACATACCTAGAGCTGAGAGAAGCCTCCTCTTGAGGTGCTTGTGGTAAGGTGGTATTCCTCTGGAGTCGAAGCCAGGGACTAACCTCTCATCTCGAGTTGATTTTTGGTCCACGGAGCTCTTTCGTGTTGCTACAGTGACCTCAGGATCCCTCTAGCCTTGAAACAGTGTTCTTGGGGTTTCTCTGGAGTGCCATCAAGGAAATCAAGGCTCCTTTCCTGTGTGATGTTCAACACAGCATTGCTCTGCACGCAGTGCAGGGGAATTGGGCCTCATCTCGCGGCGAGGGGGAAGTCTCATGGTTTTTCTCGAGTTGCGGCGGGAACCTGGGGTATATTCTCGAGTTACGACGGGGATGGCCCTTCCACTCACATGTTTGTTTAGCCACGTCAGGACTCCTGCCTAGTTTCCAGGGACAACTCGGGATTCTCCTCAATGCTTGGCAGGGCAACTGGGACGCCTCTCCGCCTGAGGCGTGAAACCAAGGTTCCCTTTCCACGTGCCACAGGAATCCTGGGACTCCTATCAAGTTTCTCGAGGAGGCAGGCATCGTCTCCTTTGGAGGCACTGTTCTCTGCGTATCTCTGGAGTTTTCAAAGGATGTGAGGCCTCCGGTCGTGATGAGGTGGGGAACTAGGTCTTTCTCTGTGGTCTCCACAGGGGATTCAGACATCCTTTCGTCTTGGAAGATGCAAGACGAGGCTGCATTCACGTCACTGCAGGGATATCCGGCCTTATTTCGAGTCAGGGCATCACGGTGTCCATTCCACTTGAGGCCGCAAACTCAGGGTCCCTCTCACATACCTAAAGCTGCGAGAAGCCTCCTCTTGAGGTCCTTGTGGTAAGGTGGTATTCCTCTGGAGACGACGTTAGGGACTAACCTCTCATCTCGAGTTGATTTTTGGTCCACGGAGCTCTTTCGTGTTGCTACAGTGACCTCAGGATCCCTCTAGCCTTGAAACAGTGTTCTTGGGGTTTCTCTGGAGTGCCATCATGGAAATCAAGGCTCCTTTCATGTGTGATGTGCAACACGGAATTACTCTGCACGCAGGGCAGCGGAATCGGGCCTGATCTGGCGGCGAGGGTGAAGTCTCATGGTTTTTCTCGAGTTGCGCCGGGAACCTGGGGTATATTCTCGAGTTACGACGGGGATGGCCCTTCCACACACGTGTTTGTTCAGCGACGTCAGGACTCCTGCCTAGTTGCGCGGGACAACTCGGGATTCTCCTCGAGGCTTGGCAGGGCAAATGGGATGCCTCTCCAGCTGAGGCATGAGACCAAGTGTCCCTTTCCACGTGCCACAGGAATCCTGGGACTCCTATCAAGTTTCATCTGGAGTCAGGCATCGTCTCCTTTGGAGGCACTGATCTCCGCGTACCTCTGGAGTTTTCAAAGGATGTGAGGCCTCCGGTCGCGATGAGGTGGGGAACTAGGTCTTTCTCTGTGGTCTCCACAGGGAATTCAGACATCTTTTCGTCTTGGGAGATGCAAGACGAGCCTGCATTCAAGTCACTGCAGGGATATCCGGCCTTATTTCGAGTCAGGGCATCACGGTGTCCATTCCACTTGAGGCCGCAAAATCAGGGTCACTCTCACATACCTAGATCTGAGAGAAACCTCCTCTTAAGGTACTTGTGGTGAGGTGGTATTTCTCTGGAGTCGAATCCAGGGACTAACCTCTCATCTCGAGTTGATTTTTGGTCCACGGAGCTCTTTCATGTTGCTACAGTGACCTCAGGATGATTCTAGCCTTGAAACAGTGTTCTTGGGGTTTCTCTGGAGTGCCATCAAGGAAATCAAGGCTCCTTTCATGTGTGATGTGCAACACGGAATTGCTCTGCACGCAGTGCAGGGAAATCCGGCCTCATCTCGTGGCGAGGGGGAAGTTTCATGGTTTTTCTCGAGTTGCCGCTGGAACCTGGAGTATATTCTCGAGTTACGACGGAGATGGCCCTTCCACCCACGTGTTTGTTCAGCCACGTCAGGACTCCTGCCTAGTTGCAAGGGACAACTCGGGATTCTCCTCGAGGCTTGGCAGGGCAATTGGGACGCCTCTCCAGCTGAGGCGGGAGACCAAGGGTCCCTTTCCACGTGCCACAGGAATCCTGGGACTCCTATCAAGTTTCACGAGGAGTCAGGCATCGTCTCCTTTGGAGGCACTGTTCTCCTCGTACCTCTGGAGTTTTCAAAGGATGTGAGGCCTCCGGTCGTGATGACGTGGGGAACTAGGTCTTTCTCTGTGGTCTCCCCAGGGGATTCAGACATCCTTTCGTCTTGGGAGATGCAAGACGAGCCTGCATTCAAGTCACTGCAGGGATATCCGGCCTTATTTCCAGTCAGGGCATCGCGGTGTCCATTCCACTTGAGGCCGCTAACTCAGGTTCCCTCTCACATACCTAGAGCTGAGAGAAGCCTCCTCTTGAGGTACTCGTGGTAAGGTGGTGTTCTTCTGGAGTCGAAGCCAGGGACTAACCTCTCATCTCAAGTTGATTTTTGGCCCACGGAGCTCTTTTGTGTTGCTACAGTGACCTCAGGATCCCTCTAGCCTTGAAACAGTGTTCTTGGGGTTTCTCTGGAGTGCCATCAAGGAAATCAAGGCTCCTTTCATGTGTGATGTGCAACACGGAATTGCTCTGCCCGCAGTGCAGGGGAATCGGGCCTCATCTCGTGGCGAGGGGGAAGTCTCATGGTTTTTCTCGAGTTGCGCCGGGAACCTGGGGTATATTCTCGAGTTACGACGGGGATGGCCCTTCCACACACGTGTTTGTTCAGCGACGTCAGAACTTCTGCCTAGTTGCGAGGGACAACTCGGGATTCTCCTCGAGGCTTGGCAGGGCAATTGGGATGCCTCTCCAGCTGAGGCGTGAGACCAAGGGTCCCTTTCCACGTGCCACAGGAATCCTGGGACTCCTATCAAGTTTCATGAGGAGTCAGGCATCGTCTCCTTTGGAGGCACTGATCTCCACGTACCTCTGAAGTTTTCAAAGGATGTGAGGCCTCCGGTCGCGATGAGGTGGGGAACTTGGTCTTTCTTTGTGGTCTCCACAGGGGATTCAGACATCCTTTCGTCTTGGGAGATGCAAGAGGAGCCTGCATTCAAGTCACTGCAGGGATATCCGGACTTATTTCGAGTCAGGGCATCGCGGTGTCCATTCCACTTGAGGACGCAAACTCAGGGTCCCTCTCACATACCTAGAGCTGAGAGAAGCCTCCTCTTGAGGTGCTTGTGGTAAGGTGGTATTCCTCTGGAGTCGAAGCCAGGGACTAACCTCTCACCTCGAGTGGATTTTTGGTCCACGGAGCTCTTTTGTGTTGCTACAGTGACCTCAGGATCCCTCTAGCCTTGAAACAGTGTTCTTGGGGTTTCTCTGGAGTGCCATCAAGGAAATCAAGGCTCCTTTCATGTGTGATATGCAACACGGAATTGCTCTGCACGCAGTGCAGGGGAATCGGTCCTGATCTCGCGGTGAGGGGGAAGTCTCATGGTTTTTCTCGAGTTGCGGCGGGAACCTGGGGTATATTCTCGAGTTACGACGGGGATGGCCCTTCCACACACGTGTTTGTTCAGTGAAGTCAGGACTCCTGCCTAGTTGCAAGGGACAACTCGGGATTCTCCTCAAGGCTTGGCAGGGCAACTGGGACGCCTCTCCGCCTGAGGCGTGAAACCAAGGTTCCCTTTCCACGTGCCACAGGAATCCTGGGACTCCTATCAAGTTTCACGAGGAGGCAGGCATCGTCTCCTTTGGAGGCACTGTTCTCTGCGTACCTCTGGAGTTTTCAAAGGATGTGAGGCCTCCGGTCGCGATGAGGTGGGGAACTAGGTCTTTCTCTGTGGTCTCCACAGGGGATTCAGACATCCTTTCGTCTTGGAAGATGCAAGACGAGGCTGCATTCACGTCACTGCAGGGATATCCGGCCTTATTTCGAGTCAGGGCATCACGGTGTCCATTCCACTTGAGGCCGCAAACTCAGGGTCCCTCTCACATACCTAAAGCTGCGAGAAGCCTCCTCTTGAGGTCCTTGTGGTAAGGTGGTATTCCTCTGGAGACGACGTTAGGGACTAACCTCTCATCTCGAGTTGATTTTTGGTCCACGGACCTCTTTCGTGTTGCTACAGTGACCTCAGGATCCCTCTAGCCTTGAAACAGTGTTCTTGGGGTTTCTCTGGAGTGCCATCATGGAAATCAAGGCTCCTTTCATGTGTGATGTGCAACACGGAATTACTCTGCACGCAGGGCAGCGGAATCGGGCCTGATCTGGCGGCGAGGGTGAAGTCTCATGGTTTTTCTCGAGTTGCGCCGGGAACCTGGGGTATATTCTCGAGTTACGACGGGGATGGCCCTTCCACACACGTGTTTGTTCAGCGACGTCAGGACTCCTGCCTAGTTGCGCGGGACAACTCGGGATTCTCCTCGAGGCTTGGCAGGGCAATTGGGACGCCACTCCAGCTGAGGCATGAGACCAAGTGTCCCTTTCCACGTGCCACAGGAATCCTGGGACTCCTATCAAGTTTCATCTGGAGTCAGGCATCGTCTCCTTTGGAGGCACTGATCTCCGCCTACCTCTGGAGTTTTCAAAGGATGTGAGGCCTCCGGTCGCGATGAGGTGGGGAACTAGGTCTTTCTCTGTGGTCTCCACAGGGAATTCAGACATCCTTTCGTCTTGGGAGATGCAAGACGAGCCTGCATTCAAGTCACTGCAGGGATATCCGGCCTTATTTCGAGTCAGGGCATCACGGTGTCCATTCCACTTGAGGCCGCAAAATCAGGGTCACTCTCACATACCTAGATCTGAGAGAAACCTCCTCTTAAGGTACTTGTGGTGAGGTGGTATTTCTCTGGAGTCGAAGCCAGGGACTAACCTCTCATCTCGAGTTGATTTTTGGTCCACGGAGCTCTTTCATGTTGCTACAGTGACCTCAGGATGATTCTAGCCTTGAAACAGTGTTCTTGGGGTTTCTCTGGAGTGCCATCAAGGAAATCAAGGCTCCTTTCATGTGTGATGTGCAACACGGAATTGCTCTGCACGCAGTGCAGGGAAATCCGGCCTCATCTCGTGGCGAGGGGGAAGTTTCATGGTTTTTCTCGAGTTGCCGCTGGAACCTGGAGTATATTCTCGAGTTACGACGGAGATGGCCCTTCCACCCACGTGTTTGTTCAGCCACGTCAGGACTCCTGCCTAGTTGCGAGGGACAACTCGGGATTCTCCTCGAGGCTTGGCAGGGCAATTGGGACGCCTCTCCAGCTGAGGCGGGAGACCAAGGGTCCCTTTCCACGTGCCACAGGAATCCTGGGACTCCTATCAAGTTTCACGAGGAGTCAGGCATCGTCTCCTTTGGAGGCACTGTTCTCCTCGTACCTCTGGTGTTTTCAAAGGATGTGAGGCCTCCGGTCGTGATGACGTGGGGAACTAGGTCTTTCTCTGTGGTCTCCACAGGGGATTCAGACATCCTTTCGCCTTGGGAGATGCAAGACGATCCTGCATTCAAGTCACTGCAGGGATATCCGGCCTTATTTCGAGTCAGGGCATCGCGGTTTCCATTCCACTTGAGGCCGCTAACTCAGGTTCCCTCTCACATACCTAGAGCTAAAAGAAGCCTCCTCTTGAGGTACTTGTGGAAAGGTGGTGTTCTTCTGGATTCGAAGCCAGGGACTAACCTCTCATCTCGAGTTGATTTTTGGCCCACGGAGCTCTTTCGTGTTGCTACAGTGACCTCAGGATCCGTCTAGCCTTGAAACAGTGTTCTTGGGGTTTCTCTGGAGTGCCATCAAGGAAATCAAGGCTCCTTTCATGTGTGATGTGCAACACGGAATTGCTCTGCACGCAGTGCAGCGGAATCGGGCCTGATCTCGCGGCGAGGGGGAAGTCTCATGGTTTTTCTCGAGTTGCGGCGGGAACCTGGGGTATATTCTCGAGTTACGACGGGGATGGCCCTTCCACCCACGTGTTTGTTCAGCGACGTCAGGACTTCAGCCTAGTTGCGAGGGACAACTCGGGATTCTCCTCGAGGCTTGGCAGGGCAATTGGGATGCCTCTCCAGCTGAGGCGGTAGACCAAGGGTCCCTTTCCACGTGCCACAGGAATCCTGGGACTCTTATCAAGTTTCCCGAGGAGTCAGGCATCGTCTCCTTTGGAGGCACTGATCTCTGCGTACCTCTGGAGTTATCAAAGGATATGAGGCCTCCGGTCGTGATGAGGTGGGGAACTAGGTCTTTCTCTGTGGTCTCCCCAGGGGATTCAGACATCCTTTCGTCTTGGGAGATGCAAGACGAGCCTGCATTCAAGTCACTGCAGGGATATCCGGCCTTATTTCCAGTCAGGGCATCGCGGTGTCCATTCCACTTGAGGCCGCTAACTCAGGTTCCCTCTCACATACCTAGAGCTGAGAGAAGCCTCCTCTTGAGGTACTCGTGGTAAGGTGGTGTTCTTCTGGAGTCGAAGCCAGGGACTAACCTCTCATCTCAAGTTGATTTTTGGCCCACGGAGCTCTTTTGTGTTGCTACAGTGACCTCAGGATCCCTCTAGCCTTGAAACAGTGTTCTTGGGGTTTCTCTGGAGTGCCATCAAGGAAATCAAGGCTCCTTTCATGTGTGATGTGCAACACGGAATTGCTCTGCCCGCAGTGCAGGGGAATCGGGCCTCATCTCGTGGCGAGGGGGAAGTCTCATGGTTTTTCTCGAGTTGCGCCGGGAACCTGGGGTATATTCTCGAGTTACGACGGGGATGGCCCTTCCACACACGTGTTTGTTCAGCGACGTCAGAACTTCTGCCTAGTTGCGAGGGACAACTCGGGATTCTCCTCGAGGCTTGGCAGGGCAATTGGGATGCCTCTCCAGCTGAGGCGGGAGACCAAGGGTCCCTTTCCACGTGCCACAGGAATCCTGGGACTCCTATCAAGTTTCATGAGGAGTCAGGCATCGTCTCCTTTGGAGGCACTGATCTCCACGTACCTCTGAAGTTTTCAAAGGATGTGAGGCCTCCGGTCGCGATGAGGTGGGGAACTTGGTCTTTCTTTGTGGTCTCCACAGGGGATTCAGACATCCTTTCGTCTTGGGAGATGCAAGAGGAGCCTGCATTCAAGTCACTGCAGGGATATCCGGACTTATTTCGAGTCAGGGCATCGCGGTGTCCATTCCACTTGAGGACGCAAACTCAGGGTCCCTCTCACATACCTAGAGCTGAGAGAAGCCTCCTCTTGAGGTGCTTGTGGTAAGGTGGTATTCCTCTGGAGTCGAAGCCAGGGACTAACCTCTCACCTCGAGTGGATTTTTGGTCCACGGAGCTCTTTTGTGTTGCTACAGTGACCTCAGGATCCCTCTAGCCTTGAAACAGTGTTCTTGGGGTTTCTCTGGAGTGCCATCAAGGAAATCAAGGCTCCTTTCATGTGTGATATGCAACACGGAATTGCTCTGCACGCAGTGCATGGGAATCGGTCCTGATCTCGCGGTGAGGGGGAAGTCTCATGGTTTTTCTCGAGTTGCGGCGGGAACCTGGGGTATATTCTCGAGTTACGACGGGGATGGCCCTTCCACACACGTGTTTGTTCAGTGAAGTCAGGACTCCTGCCTAGTTGCAAGGGACAACTCGGGATTCTCCTCAAGGCTTGGCAGGGCAACTGGGACGCCTCTCCGCCTGAGGCGTGAAACCAAGGTTCCCTTTCCACGTGCCACAGGAATCCTGGGACTCCTATCAAGTTTCACGAGGAGGCAGGCATCGTCTCCTTTGGAGGCACTGATCTCCGCGTACCTCTGGAGTTTTCAAAGGATGTGAGGCCTCCGGTCTCGATGAGGTGGGGAACTAGGTCTTTCTCTGTGGTCTCCACAGGGAATTCAGACATCTTTTCGTCTTGGGAGATGCAAGATGAGCCTGCATTCAAGTCACTGCAGGAATATCCGGCCTTATTTCGAGTCAGGGCATCACGGCGTCCATTCCGCTTGAGGCCGCAAAATCAGGGTCACTCTCACATACCTAGATCTGAGAGAAACCTCCTCTTAAGGTACTTGTGGTGAGGTGGTATTTCTCTGGAGTCGAAGCCAGGGACTAACCTCTCATCTCGAGTTGATTTTTGGTCCACGGAGCTCTTTCATGTTGCTACAGTGACCTCAGGATGATTCTAGCCTTGAAACAGTGTTCTTGGGGTTTCTCTGGAGTGCCATCAAGGAAATCAAGGCTCCTTTCATGTGTGATGTGCAACACGGAATTGCTCTGCACGCAGTGCAGGGAAATCCGGCCTCATCTCGTGGCGAGGGGGAAGTTTCATGGTTTTTCTCGAGTTGCCGCTGGAACCTGGAGTATATTCTCGAGTTACGACGGAGATGGCCCTTCCACCCACGTGTTTGTTCAGCCACGTCAGGACTCCTGCCTAGTTGCGAGGGACAACTCGGGATTCTCCTCGAGGCTTGGCAGGGCAATTGGGACGCCTCTCCAAATGAGGCGGGAGACCAAGGGTCCCTTTCCACGTGCCACAGGAATCCTGGGACTCCTATCAAGTTTCACGAGGAGTCAGGCATCGTCTCCTTTGGAGGCACTGTTCTCCTCGTACCTCTGGAGTTTTCAAAGGATGTGAGGCCTCCGGTCGTGATGACGTGGGGAACTAGGTCTTTCTCTGTGGTCTCCACAGGGGATTCAGACATCCTTTCTTCTTGGGAGATGCAAGACGATCCTGCATTCAAGTCACTGCAGGGATATCCAGCCTTATTTCGAGTCAGGGCATCGCGGTTTCCATTCCACTTGAGGCCGCTAACTCAGGTTCCCTCTCACATACCTAGAGCTAAAAGAAGCCTCCTCTTGAGGTACTTGTGGAAAGGTGGTGTTCTTCTGGATTCGAAGCCAGGGACTAACCTCTCATCTCGAGTTGATTTTTGGTCCACGGAGCTCTTTCGTGTTGCTACAGTGACCTCAGGATCCGTCTAGCCTTGAAACAGTGTTCTTGGGGTTTCTCTGGAGTGCCATCAAGGAAATCAAGGCTATTTTCATGTGTGATGTGCAACACGGAATTGCTCTGCACGCAGTGCAGGGGAATCTTGCCTCATCTCGCGGCGAGGGGGAAGTCTCATGGTTTTTCTCGAGTTGCGGCGGGGACCTGGGGTATATTCTCGAGTTACGACGGGGATGGCCCTTCCACACACGTGTTTGTTCAGCGACGTCAGGACTCCTGCCTAGTTGCGAGGGACAACTCGGGATTCTCCTCGAGGCTTGGCAGGGCAATTGGGACGCTTCTCCAGCTGAGGCGGGAGACCAAGTGTCCCTTTCCACGTGCTACAGGAATCCTGGGACTCCTATCAAGTTTCACGAGGAGTCAGGCATCGTCCCCTTTGGAGGCACTGATCTCCGCATACCTCTGGAGTTTTCAAAGGATGTGAGGCCTCCGGTCGCGATGAGGTGGGGAACTAGGTCTTTCTCTGTGGTCTCCACAGGGGATTCAGACATCCTTTCGTCTTGGGAGATGCAAGACGTGCCTGCATTCAAGTCACTGCAGGGTTATCCGGCCTTATTTCGAGTCAGGGCATAGCGGTGTCCATTCCACTTAGGCTGCAAACGTAGGGTCCCTCTCACATATCTTGAGCTGTTAGAAGCCTCCTCTTGAGGTGCTTGTGGTAAGGTGGTATTGCTCTGGAGTCGAAGCCAGGGACTAACCCCTCATCTCGAGTTGATTTTTGGTCCACGGAGCTCTTTCATGTTGCTACAGTGACCTCCGGATCCCTCTCGCCTTGAAACAGTGTTCTTGGGGTTTCTCTAGAGTGCCATCAAGGAAATCAAGGCTCCTTTCATGTGTGATATGCAACATGGAATTGCTCTGCACGCAGTGCAGGGGAATCGGGCCTCATCTCGTGGCGAGGGGGAAGTCTCATGGTTTTTCTCGAGTTGCGGCGGGAACCTGAGGTATATTCTCGAGTTACGACGGGGATGGCCCTTCCACACACGTGTTTGTTCAGCGAAGTCAGGACTCCTGCCTAGTTACAAGGGACAACTCGGGATTCTCCTCAAGGCTTGGCAGGCAACTGGGACACCTCTCCGCCTGAGGCGTGAAACCAAGGTTCCCTTTCCACGTGCCACAGGAATCCTGGGACTCCTATCAAGTTTCACGAGGAGGCAGGCATCGTCTCCTTTGGAGGCACTGTTCTCTGCGTACCTCTGGAATTTTCAAAGGATGTGAGGCCTCCGGTCGCGATGAGGTGGGGAACTAGGTCTTTCTCTGTGGTCTCCACAGGGGATTCAGACATCCTTTCGTCTTGGAAGATGCAAGACGAGGCTGCATTCACGTCACGGCAGGGATATCCGGCCTTATTTCGAGTCAGGGCATCACGGTGTCCATTCCACTTGAGGCCGCAAACTCAGGGTCCCTCTCACATACCTAAAGCTGCGAGAAGCCTCCTCTTGAGGTGCTTGTGGTAAGGTGGTATTCCTCTGGAGACGACGTTAGGGACTAACCTCTCATCTCGAGTTGATTTTTGGTCCACGGAGCTCTTTCGTGTTGCTACAGTGACCTCAGGATCCCTCTAGCCTTGAAACAGTGTTCTTGGGGTTACTCTGGAGTGCCATCATGGAAATCAAGGCTCCTTTCATGTGTGATGTGCAACACGGAATTACTCTGCACGCAAGGCAGCGGAATCGGGCCTGATCTAGCGGCGAGGGTGAAGTCTCATGGTTTTTCTCGAGTTGTGGCGGGAACCTGGGGTATATTCTCGAGTTACGACGGGGATGGCCCTTCCACACACGTGTTTGTTCAGCGACGTCAGGACTCCTGCCTAGTTGCGCGGGACAACTCGGGATTCTCCTCGAGGCTTGGCAGGGCAATTGGGATGCCTCTCCAGCTGAGGCATGAGACCAAGTGTCCCTTTCCACGTGCCACAGGAATCCTGGGACTCCTATCAAGTTTCATCTGGAGTCAGGCATCGTCTCCTTTGGAGGCACTGATCTCCGCGTAACTCTGGAGTTTTCAAAGGATGTGAGGCCTCCGGTCGCGATGAGGTGGGGAACTAGGTCTTTCTCTGTGGTCTCCACAGGGAATTCAGACATCCTTTCGTCTTGGGAGATGCAAGACGAGCCTGCATTCAAGTCACTGCAGGGATATCCGGCCTTATTTCGAGTCAGGGCATCACGGCGTCCATTCCACTTGAGGCCGCAAAATCAGGGTCACTCTCACATACCTAGATCTGAGAGAAACCTCCTCTTAAGGTACTTGTGGTGAGGTGGTATTTCTCTGGAGTCGAAGCCAGGGACTAACCTCTCATCTCGAGTTGATTTTTGGTCCACGGAGCTCTTTCATGTTGCTACAGTGACCTCAGGCTGATTCTAGCCTTGAAACAGTGTTCTTGGGGTTTCTCTGGAGTGCCATCAAGGAAATCAAGGCTCCTTTCATGTGTGATGTGCAACACGGAATTGCTCTGCATGCAGTGCAGGGAAATCCGGCCTCATTCGTGGCGAGGGGGAAGTTTCATGGCTTTTCTCGAGTTGCCGCTGGAACCTGGAGTATATTCTCGAGTTACGACGGAGATGGCCCTTCTACCCACGTGTTTGTTCAGCCACGTCAGGACTCCTGCCTAGTTGCGAGGGACAACTCGGGATTCTCCTCGAGGCTTGGCAGGGCAATTGGGACGCCTCTCCAAATGAGGCGGGAGACCAAGGGTCCCTTTCCACGTGCCACAGGAATCCTGGGACTCCTATCAAGTTTCACGAGGAGTCAGGCATCGTCTCCTTTGGAGGCACTGTTCTCCTCGTACCTCTGGAGTTTTCAAAGGATGTGAGGCCTCCGGTCGTGATGACGTGGGGAACTAGGTCTTTCTCTGTGGTCTCCACAGGGGATTCAGACATCCTTTCGTCTTGGGAGATGCAAGACGATCCTGCATTCAAGTCACTGCAGGGATATCCGGGCTTATTTCGAGTCAGGTCATCGCGGTGCCCATTCCACTTGAGGCTGCAAACTCAGGGTCCCTCTCACATAGCTAGAGCTGAGAGAAGCGTCCTCTTGAGGTGCTTGTGTTAAGGTGGTATTCCTCTGGATTCGAAGCCAGGGACTAACCCCTCATCTCGAGTTGATTTTTGGTCCACGGAGCTCTTTCGTGTTGCTACAGTGACCTGAGGATCCCTCTAGCCTTGAAACAGTGTTCTTGGGGTTTCTCTGGAGTGCCATCAAGGAAATCAAGGCTCCTTTCATGTGTGATGTGCAACACGGAATTGCTCTGCACGCAGTGCAGGGGAATCGGGCCTGATCTCGCGGCGAGGAGGAAGTCTCATGGTTTTTCTCGAGTTGCGGCGGGAACCTGGGGTATATTCTGGAGTTACGACGGGGATGGCCCTTCCACCCACGTGTTTGTTCAGCGACGTCAGGACTCCTGCCTAGTTGCGAGGGACAACTCGAGATTCTCCTCGAGGCTTGGCAGGGCAATTGGGAGGCCTCTCCGGCTGAGGCGGGAGACCAAGTGTCCCTTTCCACGTGCCACAGGAATCCTGGGACTCCTATCAAGTTTCACGAGGAGTCAGGCATCGTCGCCTTTGGAGGCACTGATCTCCGCGTCCCTCTGGAGTTTTCAAAGGATGTGAGGCCTAGGGTCGTGATGAGGTGGGGAACTAGGTCTTTCTCTGTGGTCTCCACAGGGGATTCAGACATCCTTTCGTCTTGGGAGATGCAAGACGAGCCTGCATTCAAGTCACTGCAGGGATATCCGGCCTGATTTCGAGTCAGGGCTTAGCGCTGTCCATTCCACTTGAGGCCGCAAACTCACGGTCCCTCTCACATCCCTATAGCTGAGAGAAGCCTCCTCTTGAGGTGCTTGTGGTAAAGTGGTATTCCTCTGGAGTCGAAGCCAGGGACTAACCTCTCATCTCGAGTTGATTTTTGGTCCACGGAGCTCTTTCCTGTTGCTACAGTGACCTCAGGATCCCTCTAGCCTTGAAACAGTGTTCTTGGGGTTTCTCTGGAGTGCCATCAAGGAAATCAAGGCTCCTTTCATGTGTGATGTGCAACAAGGAATTACTCTGCACGCAGTGCAGGGGAATCGGGCCTCATCTCGAGGCGAGGGGGAAGTCTCATGGTTTTTCTCGAGTTGCAGCGGGAACCTGGGGTATATTCTCGAGTTACGACGGGGATGGCCCTTCCACCCACGTGTTTGTTCAGCGACGTCAGGACTCCTGCCTAGTTGCGAGGGACAATTCGGGATTCTCCTCGAGGCTTGGCAGGGCAATTGGGAGGCCTCTCCGGCTGAGGCGGGAGACCAAGGGTCCCTTTCCACGTGCCACAGGAATCCTGGGACTCCTATCAAGTTTCACGAGGAGTCAGGCATCGTCTTCTTTGGAGGCACTGATCTCTGCGTACCTCTGGAATTTTCAAAGGATGTGAGGCCTCCGGTCGCGATGAGGTGGGGAACTAGGTCTTTCTCTATGGTCTCCACAGGGGATTCAGTCATCCTTACTTCTTGGGAGATGCAATACGAGCCTGCATTCAAGTCACTGCAGGGATATCCGGCCTTATTTCGAGTCAGGGCATCGCGGTGTCCATTCCACTTGAGGCCGCAAACTCAGGGTCCCTCTCACATACCTAGAGCTGAGAGAAGCCTCCTCTTGAGGTGCTTGTGGTAAGGTGGTATTCCTCTAGAGTCGAAGCCAGGGACTAACCTCTCATCTCGAGTTGATTTTTGGTCCACGGAGCTCTTTTGTGTTGCTACAGTGACCTCAGGATTCCTTTAGCCTGGAAATAGTGTTCTTGGGGTTTCTCTGGAGTGCCATCAAGGAAATCAAGGCTCCTTTCATGTGTGATGTGCAACACGGAATTGCTCTGCACGCAGTGCAGGGGAATCGGGCCTCATCTCGCGGCGAGGGGGAAGTCTCATGGTTTTTCTCGAGTTGCGGCGGGAACCTGGGGTATATTCTCGAGTTACGACGGGGATGGCCCTTCCACCCACGTGTTTGTTCAGCGACGTCAGGACTCCTGCCTAGTTGCGAGGGACAACTCGGGATTCTCTTCGAGGCTTGGCAAGGGAATTGGGACGCCTCTCCAGCTGAGGCGGGAGACCAAGGGTTCCTTTCCACGTGGCACAGGAATCCTGGGACTCCTATCAAATTTCACGAGGAGTCAGGCATCGTCTCCTTTGGAGGCACTGATCTCCGCGTACCTCTGGAGTTTTCAAAGGATGTGAGGCCTCCGGTCGCGATGAGGTGGGGAACTAGGTCTTTCTCTGTGGTCTCTACAGGGGATTCAGACATCCTTTCATCTTGGGAGATGCAAGACGAGCCTGCATTCAAGTCACTGCAGGGATATCCGGCCTTATTTCGAGTCAGGGCATCGCGGTGTCCATTCCACTTGAGGCCGCAAACTCAGCACATAACTAGAGCTGAGAGAAGCCTCCTCTTGAAGTGCTTGTGGTAAGGTGGTATTCCTCTGAAGTCGAAGCCAGGGACTAACCTCTCATCTCGAGTTGATTTTTGGTCCACGGAGCTCTTTCGTGTTGCTACAGTGACCTGAGGATCCCTCTAGCCTTGAAACAGTGTTCTTTGGGTTTCTCTGGAGTGCCATCAAGGAAATCAAGGCTCCTTTCATGTGTGATGTGCAACACGGAATTGCTCTGCACGCAGTGCAGGGGAATCGGGCCTCATCTCGCGGCGAGGGGGAAGTCTCATGGTTTTTCTCGAGTTGCGGCGGGAACCTGGGGTATATTCTCAAGTTACCGCGGGGATGGCCCTTCCACACACGTGTTTGTTCAGCGACGTCAGGACTCCTGCCTAGTTGCGAGGGACAACTCGGGATTCTCCTCGAGGCTTGGCAGGGCCATTGGGATGCCTCTCCAGCTGAGGCGGGAGACCAAGAGTCCCTTTCCACGTGCCACAGGAATCCTGGGACTCCTATCAAGTTTCACGAGGAGTCAGGCATCGTCTCCTTTGGAGGCACTGATCTCCGCGTACCTCTGGAGTTTTGAAAGGATGTGAGGCCTCCGGTCGCGATGAGGTGGGAAACTAGGTCTTTCTCTATGGTCTACAAAAGTGATTCAGACATCCTTTCGTCTTGGGAGATGCAAGACAAGCCTGCATTCAAGTCACTGAAGGGATATCTGGCCTTATTTCGAGTCAGGGCATCGCGGTGTCCATTCCACTTGAGGCTGCAAACTCAGGGTCCCTCTCACATACTAGAGCTGAGAGAAGCCTCCTCTTGAGGTGCTTGTGGTAAGGTGGTATACCTCTGGAGTCGAAGTCAGGGACTAACCCCTCATCTCGAGTTGATTTTTGGTCCACGGAGTTCTTTCGTATTGCTACAGTGACCTCAGGATCCCTCTAGCCTTGAAACAGTGTTCTTGGGGTTTCTCTGGAGTGCCATCAAGGAAATCAAGGCTCCTTTCATGTGTCATGTGCAAGACGGAATTGCTCTGCACGCAGTGCAGGGGAATCGGGGCTCAATTTGCGGCGAGGGGGAAGTCTCATGGTTTTTCTAGAGTTGTGGCGGGAACCTGGGGTATATTCTCGAGTTACGACAGGGATGGCCCATCCACACACGTGTTTGTTCAGCGACGTCAGGACTTCTGCCTAGTTGCGAGGGACAACTCGGGATTCTCCTCGAGGCTTGGCAGGGCAATTGGGACGCCTCTTCACCTGAGGCGGGAGACCAAGGGTCCCTTTCCACGTGCCACAGGAATCCTGGGACTCCTATCAAGTTTCACGAGGAGTCAGGCATCGTCTCCTTTGGAGGCACTGATCTCTGCGTACCTCTGGAGTTATCAAAGGATGTGAGGCCTCCGGTCGCGATGAGGTGTGGAACTAGGTCTTTCTCTGTGGTCTCCACAGGGGATTCAGACATCCTTTCATCTTGGGAGATGCAAGACGAGCCTGCATTCAAGTCACTGCAGGGATATCAGGCCTTATTTCGCGTCAGGGCATCGCGGTGTCCATTCCACTTGAGGCCGCCAACTCAGGGTCCCTCTCACATACCTAGAGCTGAGAGAAGCCTCCTCTTGAGGTGCTTGTGGTAAGGTGGTATTCCTCTAGAGTCGAAGCCAGGGACTAACCTCTCATCTCAAGTTGATTTTTGGTCCACGGAGCACTTTCGTGTTGCTACAGTGACCTCAGGACCCCTCCAGCCTTGAAACAGTGTTCTTGGGGTTTCTCGGGAGTGCCATCAAGGAAATCAAGGCTCCTTTCATGTGTGATGTGCAACACGGAATTGCTCTGCACGCAGTGCAGGGGAATCAGGCCTCATCCAACGGTGAGGGGGAAGTCTCATGGTTTTTCTCGAGTTGCGGCGGGAACCTGGGGTATATTCTCGAGTTACGACGGGGATGGCCCTTCCAGCCACGGGTTTGTTCAGCCACGTCAGGACTTCTGCCTAGTTGCGAGGGACAACTCGGGATTCTCCTCGAGGCTTGGCAGGGCAATTGGGACGCCTCTCCAGCTGAGGCATGAGACCAAGTGTCCCTTTCCACGTGCCACAGGAATCCTGGGACTCCTATCAAGTTTCACGAGGAGTCAGGCATCGTCTCCTTTGGAGGCACTGATTTCCACGTACCTCTGGAGTTTTCAAAGGATGTGAGGCCTCCGGTCGCGATGAGGTGGGAAACTAGGTCTTTCTCTGTGGTCTCCACAGGGGATTCAGACATCCTTTCGTCTTTGGAGATGCAAGATGAGCCTGCATTCAAGTCACTGCAGGGATATCCGGCTTTATTTCGAGTCAGGGCATCGCGGTGTCCATTCCACTTGAGGCCGCAAACTCAGGGTCCCTCTCACATAGCTAGAGCTGAGAGAAGCCTCCTCTTGAGGTGCTTGTGGTAAGGTGGTTTTCCTCTGGAGTCGAAGCCAGGGACTAACCTCTCATCTCGAGTTGATTTGTGGTCCAAGGAGCTCTTTCGTGTTGCTACAGTGACCTCAGGATCCCTCTAGCCTTGAAACAGTGTTCTTGGGGTTTCTCTGGAGTGCCATCAAGGAAATCAAGGCTCCTTTCATGTGTTATGTGCAACACGGAGTTGCTCTGCACGCAGTGCAGGGGAATCGGGCCTCATCTCGAGGCGAGGGGGAAGTCTCATGGTTTTTCTCGAGTTGCGGCGGGAACCTGGGGTATATTCTCGAGTTACGACGGGGATGGCCCTTCCACCCACGTGTTTGTTCAGCGACGTCAGGACCCCTGCCTAGTTTCGAGGGACAACTCGGGATTCTCCTCGAGGCTTGGCAGGGCAATTGGGACGCCTCTCCAGCTGAGGCGGGAGACCAAGGGTCCCTTTCCACATGCCACAGGAATCCTGGGACTCCTTTGAAGTTTCAAGAGGAGTCAGGCATCGTTTCCTTTGCAGGCAATGATCTCCGCGTACCTCTGGTGTTTTCAAAGGATGTGAGGCCTCCGGTCGCGATGAGGTGGGAAACTAGGTCTTTCTCTGTGGTCTCCACAGGGGATTCAGACATCCTTTCGTCTTGTGAGATGCAAGACGAGCCTGCATTCAAGTCACTGCAGGGATATCCGGCCTTATTTCGAGTCAGGGCATCGCGGTGTCCATTCCACTTGAGGCCGCAAACTCATTGTCCCTCTCACATACCTAGAGCTGAGAGAAGCCTCCTCTTGAGGTGCTTGTGGTAAGGTGGTATTCCTCTGGAGTCGAAGCCAGGGACTAACCTCTCATCTCGCGTTGATTTTTGGTCCACGGAGCTCTTTTGTGTTGCTACAGAAACCTCAGGATCCCTCTAGCCTTGAAACAGTGTTCTTGGGGTTTCTCTGAAGTGCCATCAAGGAAATCAAGGCTCTTTTCATGTGTGATGTGCAACACGGAATTGTTCTGCACGCAGTGCAGGGCAATCGGGCCTCATCTCGCGGCGAGGGGGAAGTCTCATGGTTTTTCTCGAGTTGCGGCGGGAACCTGGGGTATATTCTCGAGTTACGACGGGGATGGCCCTTCCACCCACGTGTTTGTTCAGCGACGTCAGGACTCCTGCCTAGTTGCGAGGGACAACTCGGGATTCTTCTCGAGGCTTGGCATGGCAATTTTGACGCCTCTCCAGCTGAGGCGTGAGACCAAGGGTCCCTTTCCATGTGCCACAGGAATCCTGGGACTCCTATCAAGTTCCACGAGGAGTCAGGCATCATCTCCTTTGGAGGCACTGATCTCCGCGTACCTCTGGAGTTTTCCAAGGATGTGAGGCCTCCGGTCGCCATGAGGTGGGGAACTAGGTCTTTCTCTGTGGTCTCCACATGGGATTCAGACATCCTTTCATCTTGGGAGATGCAACACGAGCCTGCATTCAAGTCACTGCAGGGATATCCAGCCTTATTTCACGTCAGGGCATCGTGGTGTCCATTCCACTTGAGGCCGCAAAATCAGGGTCCCTCTCACATACCTAGAGCTGAGAGAAGCCTCCTCTTGAGGTGCTTGTGGTAAGGTGGTATTCCTCTGGAGTCGAAGCCAGGGACTAAACTCTCATGTCGAGTTGATTTGTGGTCCAAGGAGCTCTTTCGTGTTGCTACAGTGACCTCAGGATCCCTCTAGCCTTGAAACAGTGTTCTTGGGGTTTCTCTGGAGTGCCATCAAGGAAATCAACGCTCCTTTCATGTGTTATGTGCAACACGGAGTTGCTCTGCACGCAGTGCAGGGGAATCGGGCCTCATCTCGAGGCGAGGGGGAAGTCTCATGGTTTTTCTCGAGTTGCGGCGGGAACCTGGGGTATATTCTCGAGTTACAATGGGGATGGCCCTTCCAGCCACGTGTTTGTTCAGCGACGTCAGGACTCCTGCCTAGTTGCGAGGGCCAACTCGGGATTCTCCTCGAGTCTTGGCAGGGCAATTGGGACGCCTCTCCAGCTGAAGTGGGAGACCAAGGGTCCCTTTCCACGTGCCACAGGAATCCTGGGACTCCTTTGAAGTTTCACGAGGAGTCAGGCATCGTCCCCTTTGGAGGCACTGATCTCCGCGTACCTCTGGAGTTTTCAAAGGATGTGAGGCCTCCGGTCGCGATGAGGTGGGGAACTAGGTCTTTCTCTGTGGTCTCCACAGGGGATTCAGACATCCTTTCGTCTTGGGAGATGCAAGACGAGCCTGCATTCAAGTCACTGCAGGGATATCCGGCCTTATTTCGAGTCAGGGCATCACGGTGTCCATTCCACTTGAGGCCGCAAACTCAGGGTCCCTCTCACATACCTAGAGCTGAGAGAAGCCTCCTCTTGGGGTGCTTGTGGTAAGGTGGTATTCCTCTGGAGTCGAAGCCAGGGACTAACTTCTCATCTCGAGTTGATTTTTGGTCCACGGAGCTCTTTCGTGTTGCTACAGTGACCTAAGTTTCCCTCTAGCCTTGAAACAGTGTTCTTGGGGTTTCTCTGGAGTGCCATCAAGGAAATCAAGGCTCCTTTCATGTCTGATGTGCAACACGAAATTGCTCTGCACGCAGTGCAGGGGAATCGGGCCTCATCTCGCGGCGAGGGGGAAGTCTCATGGTTTTTCTCGAGTTGCGGCGGGAACCTGGGGTATATTCTCGAGTTACGACGGGGATGGCCCTTCCACCCACGTGTTTGTTCAGCGACGTCAGGACTCCTGCCTAGTTGCGAGGGACAACTCGGGATTCTCCTCGAGGCTTGGCAGGGCAATTGGGACGCCTCTCCAGCTGAGTCGGGAGACCAAGGGTCCCTTTCCACGTGCCACAGGAATCCTGAGACTCCTATCAAGTTTCACGAGGAGTCAGGCATCGTCTCCTTTGGAGGCACTGATCTCCGCGTACCTCTGAAGTTTTCAAAGGATGTGAGGCCTCCGGTCGCCATGAGGTGGGGAACTAGTTCTTTCTCTGTGGTCTCCACAGGGGATTCAGACATCCTTTCATTTTGGGAGATGCAAGACGAGCCTGCATTCAAGTCACTGCAGGGATATCCGGCCTTATTTCGAGTCAGGGCATCGCGGTGTCCATTCCACTTGAGGCCGCAAAATCAGGGTCCCTCTCACATACCTAGAGCTGAGAGAAGCCTCCTCTTAAAGAGCTTGTGGTAAGTTGGTATTCCTCTGGAGGCGAAGCCAGGGACTAACCTCTCATCTCGAGTTGATTTTTGGTCCACGGAGCTCTTTCGTGTTGCTACAGTGACCTCAGGATCCCTCTAGCCTTGAAACAGTGTTCTTGGGTTTTCTCTGGAGTGCCATCAAGGAAATCAAGGCTCCTTTCATGTGTGATGTGCAACACGGAGTTGCTCTGCACACAGTGCAGGGGAATCGGGCCTCATCTCGCAGCGAGGGGGAAGTCTCATGGTTTTTCTCGAGTTGCGGCGGGAACCTGGGGTATATTCTCGAGTTACGACGGGGATGGCCCTTCCACACACGTGTTTGTTCAGCGACGTCAGGACTCCTGCCTAGTTGCGAGGGACAACTCGGGATTCTCCTCGAGGCTTGGCAGGGCAATTGGGAAGCCTCTCCAGCTGAGGCGGGAGACCAAGAGTTCCTTTCCACGTGCCACAGGAATCCTGGGACTCCTATCAAGTTTCACGAGGATTCAGGCATCGTCTCCTTTGGAGGCACTGATCTCCGCGTACCTCTGGAGTTTTCAAAGGATGTCAGGCCTCCGGTCGCGATGAGGTGGGGAACTAGGTCTTTCTCTGTGGTCTCCACAGGGGATTCAGACATCCTTTCGTCTTGGGAGATGCAAGACGAGCCTGCATTCACGTCACTGCAGGGATATCCGGCCTTATTTCGAGTCAGGGCATCGCGGTGTCCATTCCACTTGAGGCCGCAAACTCAGGGTCCCTCTCACATAGCTAGAGCTGAGAGAAGCCTCCTCTTGAGGTGCTTGTGGTAAGGTTCTATTCCTCTGGAGTCGAAGTCAGGGACTAACCTCTCATCTCGAGTTGATTTTTGGTCCACGGAGCTCTTTTCTGTTGCTACAATGACCTCAGGTTCCCTCTAGCCTTGAACCAGTGTTCTTGGGGTTTCTCTGGAGGGCCATCAAGGAAATCAAGGCTCCATTCATATGTGATGTGCAAGACGGAATTGCTCTGCACGCAGTGCAGGATATCAGGCCTCATTTTGCGGCGACAGGGAAGTCTCATGGATTTTCTCGAGTTGCGGTGGGAACCTGGGGTATATTCTGAGGTTATGACGGGGATGGCCCTTCCACCCACGTGTTTGTTCAGCGACGTCAGGACTCCTGCCTAGTTGCGAGGGACAACTCGGGATTCTCCTCGAGGCTTGGCAGGGCAATAGGGACGCCTCTCCATCTGAGGCTGTAGACCAAGGGTCCCTTTCCACGTGCCACAGGAATCCTGGGACATCTATCAAGTTTCACGAGGATTCAGGCATCGTCTCCTTTGAAGGCACTGATCTCCGCGTACCTCTGGAGTTTTCAAAGGATGTGAGGCCTCCGGTCGCGATGAGGTGGGGAACTAGGTCTTTCTCTGTGGTCTCCACAGGGGATTCAGACATCCTTTCGTCTTGGGAGATGCAAGACGAGCCTGCATTCTAGTCACTGCAGGGATATCCGGCCTTATTTCGAGTCAGGGCATAGCGGTGTCCATTCCACTTGAGGCTGCAGTCTCAGGGTCCCTCTCACATACCTAGAGCTGAGAGAAGCCTCCTCTTGAGGTGCTTGTGGTAAGGTGGTATTCCTCTGGAGTCGAAGCCAGGGACTAACCTCTCATCTCGAGTTGATTTTTGGTCCACGGAGCTCTTTCGTGTTGCTACAGTGACCTCAGGATCCCTCTAGCCTGGAAACAGTGTTCTTGGGGTTTCTCTAGAGTGCCATCAAGAAAATCAAGGCTCCTTTCATGTTTGATGTGCAACACGGAATTGCTCTGCATGCAGTGCAGGAGAATCGAGCCTCATCTCGCGGCGAGGGGGAAGTCTCATGGTTTTTCTCGAGTTGCGGCGGGAACCTGGGGTATATTCTCGAGTTATGACGGGGATGGCCATTCCACCCACGTCTTTGTTCAGTCACGTCAGGACTCCTGCATAGTTGCGAGGGACAACTCGGGATTCTCCTCGAGGCTTGGCAGGGCAATTGGGACGCCTCTCCAGCTGAGGCGGGAGACCAAGCGTCCCTTTCCACGTGCCACAGGAATCCTGGGACGCCTATCAAGTTTCACGAGGAGTCAGGCATCGTCTCCTTTGGAGGCACTGATCTCCGCGTACCTCTGGAGTTTTCAAAAGATGTGAGGCCTCCGGTCGCGATGAGGTGGGGAACTTGGTCTTTCTCTGTGGTCTCCACAGGGGATTCAGACATCCTTTCATCTTGGGAGATGCAAGACAAGCCTGCATTCAAGTCACTGCAGGGATATCCGGCCTTATTTCGAGTCAGGGCATCGCGGTGTCCATTCCACTTGAGCCCGCAAACTCAAAGTCCCTCTCACATACCTAGAGCTGAGAGAAGCCTCCTCTTGAGGTACTCGTGGTAAGGTGGTGTTCCTCTGGAGTCGAAGCCAGGGACTAACCTCTCATCTCGAGTTGATTTTTGGTCCACGGAACTCTTTCGTGTTGCTACAGTGACCTCAGGATCCCTCTAGCCTTGAAACAGTGTTCTTGGGGTTTCTCTGGAGTGCCATCAAGGAAATCAAGGCTCTTTTCATGTGTGATGTGCAACACGGAATTGCTCTGCACGCAGTGCAGGGGAATCGGGCCTCATCTCGCGGCGTGGGGGAAGTCTCATGGTTTTTCTCGAGTTGCGGCGGGAACCTGGGGTATATTCTCGAGTTACGACGGGGATGGCCCTTCCACCCACGTGTTTGTTCAGCGACGTCAGGACTCCTGCCTAGTTGCGAGGGACAACTCGGGATTCTCCTCGAGGCTTGGCAGGGCAATTGAGACGCCTCTCCAGGTGAGGCGGGAGACAAAGGGTCCCTTTCCACGTGCCACAGGAATCCTGAGACTCCTATCAAGTTTCATCTGGAGTCAGGCATCGTCTCCTTTGGAGGCACTGATCTCCGCGTACCTCTGGAGTTTTCAAAGGATGTGAGGCCTCCGGTCGCGATGAGGTGGGGAACTAGGTCTTTCTCTGTGGTCTCCACAGGGGATTCAGACATCCTTTCATCTTGGGAGATGCAAGACGAGCCTGCATTCAAGTCACTGCAGGGATATCCGGCCTTATTTCGAGTCAGGGCATCGCGGTGTCCATTCCACTTGAGGCCGCAAACTCAGGGTCCCTCTCACATACCTAGAGCTGAGAGAAGCCTCCTCTTGAGGTGCTTGTGGTAAGGTGGTATTCCTCTGGAGTCGAAGCCAGGGACTAACCTCTCATCTCGAGTTGATTTTTGGTCCACGGAGCTCTTTCGTGTTGCTACAGTGACCTCAGGATCCCTCTAGCCTTGAAACAGTGTTCTTGGGGTTTCTCTGGAGTGCCACCAAGGAAATCAAGGCTCCTTTCATGTGTGATGTGCAAGACGGAATTGCTCTGCACGCAGGGCAGGGGAATCAGGCCTCATCTCGGCGAGGGGGAAGTCTCATGGTTTTTCTCGAGTTGCGGCGGGAACCTGGGGTATATTCTCGAGTTACGACGGGGATGGCCCTTCCACACACGTGTTTGTTCAGCGACGTCAGGACTCCTGCCTAGTTGCGAGGGACAACTCGGGATTCTCCTCGAGGCTTGGCAGGCCAATTGGGACGCCTCTCCAGCTGAGGCGGGAGACCAAGGGTCCCTTTCCACGTGTCACAGGAATCCTGGGACTCCTATCAAGTTTCACGAGGCGTCAGGCATCGTCTCTTTTGGAGGCACTGATCTCCGCGTACCTCTGGAGTTTTCAAAGGATGTGAGGCCTCCGGTCGCGATGAGGTGGGGAACTAGGTCTTTCTCTGTGGTCTCCACAGGGGATTCAGACATCCTTTCATCTTGGGAGATGCAAGACGAGCCTGCATTCAAGTCACTGCAGGGATATCCGGCCTTATTTCGAGTCAGGGCATCGCGGTGTCCATTCCACTTGAGGCCGCAAACTCAGGGTCCCTCTCACATACCTAGAGCTGAGAGAAGCCTCCTCTTGAGGTGCTTGTGGTAAGGTGGTATTCCTCTGGAGTCGAAGCCAGGGACTAACCTCTCATCTCGAGTTGATTTTTGGTCCACGGAGCTCTTTCGTGTTGCTACAGTGACCTCAGGATCCCTCTAGCCTTGAAACAGTGTTCTTGGGGTTTCTCTGGAGTGCCACCAAGGAAATCAAGGCTCCTTTCATGTGTGATGTGCAAGACGGAATTGCTCTGCACGCAGGGCAGGGGAATCAGGCCTCATCTCGGCGAGGGGGAAGTCTCATGGTTTTTCTCGAGTTGCGGCGGGAACCTGGGGTATATTCTCGAGTTACGACGGGGATGGCCCTTCCACACACGTGTTTGTTCAGCGACGTCAGGACTCCTGCCTAGTTGCGAGGGACAACTCGGGATTCTCCTCGAGGCTTGGCAGGCCAATTGGGACGCCTCTCCAGCTGAGGCGGGAGACCAAGGGTCCCTTTCCACGTGTCACAGGAATCCTGGGACTCCTATCAAGTTTCACGAGGAGTCAGGCATCGTCTCTTTTGGAGGCACTGATCTCCGCGTACCTCTGGAGTTTTCAAAGGATGTGAGGCCTCCGGTCACCATGAGGTGGGGAACTAGGTCTTTCTCTGTGGTCTCCACAGGGGATTCAGACATCGTTTCGTCTTGGGAGATGCAAGACGAGCCTGCATTCAAGTCACTGCAGGGATATCCGGCCTTAATTTGCGTCAGGGCATCGCAGTGTCCATTCCACTTGAGGGCGCAAATTCAGGGTCCCTCTCACATACCTAGAGCTGAGAGAAGCCTCCTCTTGAGGTGCTTGTGGTAAGGTGGTATTCCTCTGCAGTCGAAGACAGGGACTATCCTCTCATCTCGAGTTGATTTTTGGTCCATGGAGCTCTTTCCTGTTGCTACAGTGACCTTAGGATCCCTCTAGCCTTGAAACAGTGTTCTTGGGGTTTCTCTGGAGTGCCATCAAGGAAATCAAGGCTCCTTTCATGTGTGATGTGCAACACGGAATTGCTCTGCACGCAGTGTAGGGGAATCGGGCCTCATTTTGCGGCGAGGGGGAAGTCTCATGGTTTTTCTCGAGTTGCGGCGGGAACCTGGGGTATATTCTCCAGTTACTACGGGGATGGCTCTTCCACCCACGTGTTTGTTCAACGACGGCAGGACTCCTGCCTAGTTGCGAGGGACAACTCGGGATTCTCCTTGAGGCTTCGCAGGGCAATTGGGATGCCTCTTCAGCTGAGGCGGGAGACCAAGGGTCCCTTTCCACGTGCCACAGGAATCCTGGGACTCCTATCAAGTTTCACGAGGATTTAGGCATCGTCTCCTTTGAAGGCACTGATCTCCGCGTACCTCTGGAGTTTTCAAAGGATATGAGGCCTCCGTTCGGGATGAGGTGGGGAACTAGGTCTTTCTCTGTGGTCTCCACAGGGGATTCAGACATCCTTTCGTCTTGGGAGATGTAAGACGAGCCTGCATTCAAGTCACTGCAGGGATATCCGGCCTTATTTCGAGTCAGGGCATCGCGGTGTCCATTCCACTTGAGGCCGCAAACTCAGGGTCCCTCTCACATACCTAGAGCTGACAAAAGCCTCCTCTTGAGGTGCTTGTGGTAAGGTGGTATTCCTCTGGAGTCGAAGCCAGGGACTAACCTCTCATCTCGAGTTGATTTTTGGTCCACGGAGCTCTTTCGTGTTGCTACAGTGACCTCAGGATCCCTCTAGCCTTGAAACAGTGTTCTTGGGGTTTCTCTGGAGTGCCACCAAGGAAATCAAGGCTCCTTTCATGTGTGATGTGCAACACGGAATTGCTCTGCACGCAGTGCAGGGGAATCGGGCCTCATCTCGCGGCGAGGGGGAAGTCTCATGGTTTTTCTCGAGTTGCGGCGGGAACCTGGAGTATATTCTCGAGTTACGACGGGGATGGCCCTCCCAAACACGTGTTTGTTCAGCGACGTCAGAACTCCTTCCTAGTTGCGAGGGACAACTCGGGATTCTCTTCGAGGCTTGGCCGGGCAATTGGGACGCCTCTCCAGCTGAGGCGGGAGACCAAGGGTCCCTTTTCACGTGCACAGGAATCCTGGAACTCCTATCAAGTTTCACGAGGAGTCAGGCATCGTCTCCTTTGGAGGCACTGATCTCCGCGTACCTCTGAAGTTTTCAAAGTATGTGAGGCCTCCGGTCGCGATGAGGTGGGGAAGTAGGTCTTTCTCTGTGGTCTCCACAGGGGATTCAGACATACTTTCGTCTTGGGAGATGCAAGACGAGCCTGCATTCAAGTCACTGCAGGGATATCCGGCCTTATTTCGAGTCAGGGCATCGCGGTGTCCATTCCACTTGAAGCCGCAAACTCAGGGTCCCTCTCACATACCTAGAGCTGACAGAAGCCTCCTCTTGAGGTGCTTGTGGTAAGGTGGTATTCCTCTGGAGTCGAAGCCAGGGACTAACCTCTCATCTCGAGTTGATTTTTGGTCCACGGAGCTCTTTCTTGTTGCTACAGTGACCTCAGGATCCCTCTAGCCTTGAAACAGTGTTCTTGGGGTTTCTCTGCAGTGCCATCAAGGAAATCAAGGCTCCTTTCATGTGTGATGTGCAACACGGAATTGCTCTGCACGCAGTGCAGGGGAATCGGGCCTCATCTCGCGGCGAGGGGGAAGTCTCATGGTTTTTCTTCAGTTGCGGCGGGAACCTGGGTTATATTCTCGAGTTACGACGGGGATGGCCCTTCCACCCACGTGTTTGTTCAGCGACGTCAGGACTCCTGCCTAGTTGCGAGGGACAACTCGAGATTCTCCTCGAGGCTTGGCAGGGCAATTGTGACATCTCTCCAGCTGAGGCGGGAGACCAAGGGTCCCTTTCCACGTGCCACAGGAATCCTGGGACTCCTATCAAGTTTCACGAGGAGTCAGGCATCGTCTCCTTTGGAGCCACTGATCTCCGCGTACCTCTGGAGTTTTCAAAGCATGTGAGGCCTCCGGTCGTGATGAGGTGGGGAACTAGGTCTTTCTCTGTGGTCACCACAGGGGATTCAGACATCCTTTCGTCTTGGGAGATGCAAGACGAGCCTGCATTCAAGTCACTGCAGGAATATCCGGCCTTATTTCGAGTCAGGGCATCGCGGTGTCCATTGCACTTGAGGCCGCAAACTCAGGGTCCCTCTCACATACCTAGAGCTGAGAGAAGCCTCGTCTTGAGGTGCTTGTGGTAAGGTGGTATTCCTCTGGAGTCGAAGCCAGGGACTAACCTCTCATCTCGAGTTGATTTTTGGTCCACGGAGCTCTTTCTTGTTGCTACAGTGACCTCAGGATCCCTCTTGCCTTGAAACAGTGTTCTTGGGGTTTCTCTGGAGTGCCATCAAGGAAATCAAAGCTCCTTTCATGTGTGATGTGCAAGACGGAATTGCTCTGCACGCAGTGCAGGGGAATCGGGCCTCATATCGCGGCGAGGGGAAAGTCTCATGGCTTTTCTCGAGTTTCAGCGGAAACCTGGGGTATATTCTCGAGTTACAATGGGGATGGCCCTTCCACCAACGTGTTTGTTCAGCTACGTCAGGACTCCTGCCTAGTTGCGAGGGACAACTCGGGATTCTCCTCGAGGCTTGGCAGGGCAATTGGGACGCCTCTCCAGCTGAGGCGGGAGACCAAGCGTCCCTTTCCACGTGCCACTGGAATCCTGGGACTCCTATCAAGTTTCACGAGGAGTCAGGCATCGTCTCCTTTGGAGGCACTGATCTCCGCGTACCTCTGGAGTTTTCAAAGGATGTGAGGCCTCCGGTCGCGATGAGGTGGGGAACTAGGTCTTTCTCTGTGGTCTCCACAGGGGATTCAGACATCCTTTCGTCTTGGGAGATGCAAGACGAGCCTGCATTCAAGTCACTGCAGGAATATCCGGCCTTATTTCGAGTCAGGGCATCGCGGTGTCCATTCCACTTGAGGCCGCAAACTTACGGTCCCTCTCACATACCTAGAGCTGAGAGAAGCCTCCTCTTGAGGTGCTTGTGGTATGGTGGTATTCCTCTGGAGTCGAAGCCAGGGACTAACCTCTCACCTCGAGTTGATTTTTGGTCCACGGAGCAATTTCGTGTTGCTACAGTGACCTCAGGATCCCTCTAGCCTTGAAACAGTGTTCCTGGGGTTTCTCTGGAGTGCCATCAAGGAAATCAAGGCTCCTTTCATGTGTGATGTGCAACACGGAATTGCTCTGCACGCAGTGCAGGGGAATCAGGCCTCATCTCGCGGCGAGGGGGAAGTCTCATGGTTTTTCTCGAGTTGCGGCGGGAACCTGGGGTATATTCTCGAGTTACGACGGGGAAGGCCCTTCCACCCACGTGTTTGTTCAGCCACGTCAGGACTCCTGCCTAGATGCGAGGGACAACTCGGGATTCTCCTCGAGGCTTCGCAGGGCAATTGGGACGCCTCTCCAGCTGAGGCGGGAGACCAAGTGTCCCTTTCCACGTGCCACAGGAATCCTGGGACTCCTATCAAGTTTCACGAGGAGTCAGGCATCGTCTCCTTTGGAGGCACTGATCTCCGCGTACCTCTGAAGTTTTCAAAGAATGTGAGGCCTCCGGTCGCGATGAGATGGGGAAGTAGGTCTTTCTCTGTGGTCTCCACAGGTGATTCAGACATCCTTTCGTCTTGGGAGATGCAAGACGAGCCTGCATTCAAGTCACTGCAGGGATATCCGGCCTTATTTCGAGTCAGGGCATCGCGGTGTCCATTCCACTTGAGGCCGCAAACTCAGGGTCCCTCTCACATACCTAGAGCTGAGAGAAGCCTCCTCTTGAGGTGCTTGTGGTAAGGTGGTTTTCCTCTGGAGCCGAAGCCAGGGACTAACCTCTCATCTCGAGTTGACTTGTGGTCCACGGAGCTCTTTCGTGTTGCTACAGTGACCTCAGGATCCCTCTTGCCTTGAAACAGTGTTCTTGGGGTTTCTCTGGAGTGCCATCAAGGAAATCAAGGCTCCTTTCATGTGTGATGTGCAACACGGAATTGCTCTGCATGCAGTGCATGGGAATCGGACTTCGTATCGCGGCGAGGGGGATGTCTTACGTTTTTTCTCGAATTGCGGCGGGAACCTGGGGTTTATTCTCGAGTTACGACGGGAATGGCCCTTCCAACCACGTGTTTGTTCAGCGACGTCAGGACTCCTTCCTAGTTGCGAGGGACAACTCGGGATTCTCCTCGAGGCTTGGCAGGGCAATTGGGACGCCTCTCCAGCTGAGGCGGGAGACCAAGGGTCCCTTTCCACGTGCCACAGGAATCCTGGGACTCCTATCAAGTTTCACTAGGAGTCAGGCATCGTCTCCTTTGGAGGCACTGATCTCCGCGTACCTCTAGAGTTTTCAAAGGATATGAGGCCTCCGGTCGCGATGAGGTGGGGAACTAGGTCTTTCTCTGTGGTCTCCACAGGGAATTCAGACATCCTTTCGTCTTGGGAGATGCAAGACGAGCCTGCATTCAAGTCACTGCAGGGATATCCGGCCTTATTTCGAGACAGGGCATCGTGGTGTCCATTCCACTTGAGGCCGCAAAACCAGGGTCCCTCTCACATACATAGAGCTGAGAGAAGCCTCCTCTTGAGGTGCTTGTGGTAAGGTGGTATTCCTCTGGAGTCGAAGCCAGGGACTAACCTCTCATCTCGAGGTGATTCTTGGTCCACGGTGCTCTTTCGTGTTGCTACAGTGACCTCAGGATCCCTCTAGCCTTGAAACAGTGTTCTTGGGGTTTCTCTGGAGTGCCATCAAGGAAATTAAGGCTCCTTTCATGTGTGATGTGCAACACGGAATTGCTCTGCACGCAGTGCAGGGGAATAGGGCCTCATCTCGCGGCGAGGGGGAAGTCTCATGGTTTTTCTCGAGTTGCGGCGGGAACCTGATGTATACTCTCGAGTTACGACGGGGATGGCCCTTCCACCCACGTGTTTGTTCAGCGACGTCAGGACTCCTGCCTAGTTGCGAGGGACAACTCGGGATTCTCCTCGAGGCTTGGCAGGGCCATTGGGACGCCTCTCCAGCTGAGGCGGGAGACCAAAGGTCCCTGTCCACCTGCCACAGGAATCCTGGGACTCCTATCAAGTTTCACGAGGAGTCAGGCATCGTCTCCGTTGGAGGCACTGATTTCCGCGTACCTCTGGAGTTGTCAAAGGATATGAGGCCTCCGGTCGCGATGAGGTGGGGAATTAGGTCTTTCTCTGTGGTCTACACAGGTGATTCAGACATCCTTTCATCTTGGGAGATGCAAGACGAGCCTGCATTCAAGTCACTGGAGGGTTATCCAGCCTTATATCGAGTCAGGGCATTGCAGTGTCCATTCCACTTGAGGCCCCAAAATCAGGGTCCCTCTCACATACCTAGAGCTGATAGAAGCCTCCTCTTGTGGTGCTTGTGGTAAGGTGGTAATCCTCTGGAGTCGAAGCCAGGGACTATCCTCTCATCTCGAGTTGATTTGTGGTCCACGGAGCTCTTTTGTGTTGCTACAGTGACCTCAGGATCCCTCTAGCCTTGAAACAGTGTTCTTGGGGTTTCTCTGGAGTGCCATCAAGGAAAGCAAGGCTCCTTTCATGTGTGATGTGTAACACGGAATTTCTCTGCAGGCAGTGCAGGGGAATCGAGCCTCATCTCGCGGCGAGGGGGAAGTCTCATGGTTTTTCTCGAGTTGCGGCGTGAACCTGGGGTATACTCTCGAGTTACGACTGGGATGGCCCTTCCACACACGTGTTTGTTCAGCAATGTCAGGACTCCTGCCTAGTTGCGAGGGACAACTCGGGATTCTCCTCGAGGCTTGGCAGGCAACTGGGACGCCTCTCCGCCTGAGGCGTGAAACCAAGGTTCCCTTTCCACGTGCCACAGGAATCCTGGGACTCCTATCAAGTTTCACGAGGAGGCAGGCATCGTCTCCTTTGGAGGCACTGTTCTCTGCGTACCTCTGGAATTTTCAAAGGATGTGAGGCCTCCGGTCGCGATGAGGTGGGGAACTAGGTCTTTCTCTGTGGTCTCCACAGGGGATTCAGACATCCTTTCGTCTTGGAAGATGCAAGACGAGGCTGCATTCACGTCACGGCAGGGATATCCGGCCTTATTTCGAGTCAGGGCATCACGGTGTCCATTCCACTTGAGGCCGCAAACTCAGAGTCCCTCTCACATACCTAAAGCTGCGAGAAGCCTCCTCTTGAGGTCCTTGTGGTAAGGTGGTATTCCTCTGGAGACGACGTTAGGGACTAACCTCTCATCTCGAGTTGATTTTTGGTCCACGGAGCTCTTTCGTGTTGCTACAGTGACCTCAGGATCCCTCTAGCCTTGAAACAGTGTTCTTGGGGTTTCTCTGCAGTGCCATCAAGGAAATCAAGTCTCCTTTCATGTGTGATGTGCAACACGGAATTACTCTGCACGCAAGGCAGCGGAATCGGGCCTGATCTAGCGGCGAGGGTGAAGTCTCATGGTTTTTCTCGAGTTGTGGCGGGAACCTGGGGTATATTCTCGAGTTACGACGGGGATGGCCCTTCCACACACGTGTTTGTTCAGCGACGTCAGGACTCCTGCCTAGTTGCGCGGGACAACTCGGGATTCTCCTCGAGGCTTGGCAGGGCAATTGGGATGCCTCTCCAGCTGAGGCATGAGACCAAGTGTCCCTTTCCACGTGCCACAGGAATCCTGGGACTCCTATCAAGTTTCATCTGGAGTCAGGCATCGTCTCCTTTGGAGGCACTGATCTCCGCGTAACTCTGGAGTTTTCAAAGGATGTGAGGCCTCCGGTCGCGATGAGGTGGGGAACTAGGTCTTTCTCTGTGGTCTCCACAGGGAATTCAGACATCCTTTCGTCTTGGGAGATGCAAGACGAGCCTGCATTCAAGTCACTGCAGGGATATCCGGCCTTATTTCGAGTCAGGGCATCACGGTGTCCATTCCACTTGAGGCCGCAAAATCAGGGTCACTCTCACATACCTAGATCTGAGAGAAACCTCCTCTTAAGGTACTTGTGGTGAGGTGGTATTTCTCTGGAGTCGAAGCCAGGGACTAACCTCTCATCTCGAGTTGATTTTTGGTCCACGGAGCTCTTTCATGTTGCTACAGTGACCTCAGGCTGATTCTAGCCTTGAAACAGTGTTCTTGGGGTTTCTCTGGAGTGCCATCAAGGAAATCAAGGCTCCTTTCATGTGTGATGTGCAACACGGAATTGCTCTGGACGCAGTGCAGGGAAATCCGGCCTCATTCGTGGCGAGGGGGAAGTTTCATGGTTTTTCTCGAGTTGCCGCTGGAACCTGGAGTATATTCTCGAGTTACGACGGAGATGGCCCTTCTACCCACGTGTTTGTTCAGCCACGTCAGGACTCCTGCCTAGTTGCGAGGGACAACTCGGGATTATCCTCGAGGCTTGGCAGGGCAATTGGGACGCCTCTCCAAATGAGGCGGGAGACCAAGGGTCCCTTTCCACGTGCCACAGGAATCCTGGGACTCCTATCAAGTTTCACGAGGAGTCAGGCATCGTCTCCTTTGGAGGCACTGTTCTCCTCGTACCTCTGGAGTTTTCAAAGGATGTGAGGCCTCCGGTCGTGATGACGTGGGGAGCTAGGTCTTTCTCTGTGGTCTCCACAGGGGATTCCGACATCCTTTCGTCTTGGGAGATGCAAGACGATCCTGCATTCAAGTCACTGCAGGGATATCCGGCCTTATTTCGAGTCAGGGCATCGCGGTGTCCATTCCACTTGAGGCTGCAAACTCAGGGTCCCTCTGTCATAGCTAGAGCTGAGATAAGCGTCCTCTTGAGGTGCTTGTGTTAAAGTGGTATTCCTCTGGAGTCGAAGCCAGGGACTAACCCCTCATCTCGAGTTGATTTTTGGTCCACGGAGCTCTTTCATGTTGCTACAGTGACCTGAGGATCCCTCTAGCCTTGAAACAGTGTTCTTGGGGTTTCTCTGGAGTGCCATCAAGGAAATCAAGGCTCCTTTCATGTGTGATGTGCAACACGGAATTGCTCTGCATGCAGTGCAGGGGAATCGGGCCTGATCTCGCGGCGAGGAGGAAGTCTCATGGTTTTTCTCGAGTTGCGGCGGGAACCTGGGGTATATTCTCGAGTTACGACGGGGATGGCCCTTCCACCCACGTGTTTGTTCAGCGACGTCAGGACTCCTGCCTAGTTGCGAGGGACAACTCGAGATTCTCCTCGAGGCTTGGCAGGGCAATTGGGATGCCTCTCCAGATGAGGCGGGAGACCAAGTGTCCCTTTTCACGTGCCAGAGGAATCCTGGGACTCCTATCAAGTTTCACGAGGAGTCAGGCATCGTCGCCTTTGGAGGCACTGTTCTCCGCGTATCTCTGGAGTTTTCAAAGGATGTGAGGCCTCCGGTCGCGATGAGGTGGGGAACTAGGTCTTTCTCTGTGGTCTCCACAGGGGATTCAGACATCCTTTCGTCTTGGGGGATGCAAGACGAGCCTGCATTCAAGTCACTGCAGGGATATCCGGCCTTATTTCGAGTCAGGGCATCGCGGTGTCCATTCCACTTGAGGCCGCTAACTCAGGGTTCCTCTCACATATCTAGAGCTGAGAGAATCCTCCTCTTGAGGTGCTTGTGGTATGGTGTTATTCCTCTCGAGTCGAAGCCAGGGACTAACCTCTCATCTCGAGTTGATTTTTGGTCGACGGAGCTCTTTCGTGTTGCTACAGTGACCTCAGTATCCCTCCAGCCTTGAAACAGTGTTCTTGGGGTTACTCTGGAGTGCCATCATGGAAATCAAGGCTCCTTTCATGTGTGATGTGCAACACGGAATTACTCTGCACGCAAGACAGCGGAATCGGGCCTGATCTAGCGGCGAGGGTGAAGTCTCATGGTTTTTCTCGAGTTGTGGCGGGAACCTGGGGTATATTCTCGAGTTACGACGGGGATGGCCCTTCCACACACGTGTTTGTTCAGCGACGTCAGGACTCCTGCCTAGTTGCGAGGGACAACTCGGGATTCTCCTCGAGGCTTGGCAGGGCAATTGGGATGCCTCTCCAGCTGAGGCATGAGACCAAGTGTCCCTTTCCACGTGCCACAGGAATCCTGGGACTCCTATCAAGTTTCATCTGGAGTCAGGCATCGTCTCCTTTGGAGGCACTGATCTCCGCGTAACTCTGGAGTTTTCAAAGGATGTGAGGCCTCCGGTCGCGATGAGGTGGGGAACTAGGTCTTTCTCTGTGGTCTCCACAGGGAATTCAGACATCCTTTCGTCTTGGGAGATGCAAGACGAGCCTGCATTCAAGTCACTGCAGGGATATCCGGCCTTATTTCGAGTCAGGGCATCACGGTGTCCATTCCACTTGAGGCCGCAAAATCAGGGTCACTCTCACATACCTAGATCTGAGAGAAACCTCCTCTTAAGGTACTTGTGGTGAGGTGGTATTTCTCTGGAGTCGAAGCCAGGGACTAACCTCTCATCTCGAGTTGAATTTTGGTCCACGGAGCTCTTTCATGTTGCTACAGTGACCTCAGGCTGATTCTAGCCTTGAAACAGTGTTCTTGGGGTTTCTCTGGAGTGCCATCAAGGAAATCAAGGCTCCTTTCATGTGTGATGTGCAACACGGAATTGCTCTGCACGCAGTGCAGGGAAATCCGGCCTCATTCGTGGCGAGGGGGAAGTTTCATGGTTTTTCTCGAGTTGCCGCTGGAAACTGGAGTATATTCTCGAGTTACGACGGAGATGGCCCTTCTACCCACGTGTTTGTTCAGCCACGTCAGGACTCCTGCCTAGTTGCGAGGGACAACTCGGGATTATCCTCGAGGCTTGGCAGGGCAATTGGGACGCCTCTCCAAATGAGGCGGGAGACCAAGGGTCCCTTTCCACGTGCCACAGGAATCCTGGGACTCCTATCAAGTTTCACGAGGAGTCAGGCATCGTCTCCTTTGGAGGCACTGTTCTCCTCGTACCTCTGGAGTTTTCAAAGGATGTGAGGCCTCCGGTCGTGATGACGTGGGGAGCTAGGTCTTTCTCTGTGGTCTCCACAGGGGATTCAGACATCCTTTCGTCTTGGGAGATGCAAGACGATCCTGCATTCAAGTCACTGCAGGGATATCCGGCCTTATTTCGAGTCAGGGCATCGCGGTGTCCATTCCACTTGAGGCTGCAAACTCAGGGTCCCTCTCACATAGCTAGAGCTGAGAGAAGCGTCCTCTTGAGGTGCTTGTGTTAAGGTGGTATTCCTCTGGAGTCGAAGCCAGGGACTAACCCCTCATCTCGAGTTGATTTTTGGTCCACGGAGCTCTTTCATGTTGCTACAGTGACCTGAGGATCCCTCTAGCCTTGAAACAGTGTTCTTGGGGTTTCTCTGGAGTGCCATCAAGGAAATCAAGGCTCCTTTCATGTGTGATGTGCAACACGGAATTGCTCTGCACGCAGTGCAGGGGAATCGGGCCTGATCTCGCGGCGAGGAGGAAGTCTCATGGTTTTTCTCGAGTTGCGGCGGGAACCTGGGGTATATTCTGGAGTTACGACGGGGATGGCCCTTCTACCCACGTGTTTGTTCAGCGACGTCAGGACTCCTGCCTAGTTGCGAGGGACAACTCGAGATTCTCCTCGAGGCTTGGCAGGGCAATTGGGATGCCTCTCCAGATGAGGCGGGAGACCAAGTGTCCCTTTTCACGTGCCAGAGGAATCCTGGGACTCCTATCAAGTTTCACGAGGAGTCAGGCATCGTCGCCTTTGGAGGCACTGTTCTCCGCGTATCTCTGGAGTTTTCAAAGGATGTGAGGCCTCCGGTCGCGATGAGGTGGGGAACTAGGTCTTTCTCTGTGGTCTCCGCAGGGGATTCAGACATCCTTTCGTCTTGGGAGATGCAAGACGAGCCTGCATTCAAGTCACTGCAGGGATATCCGGCCTTATTTTGAGTCAGTACATCACGGTGTCTATTCCACTTGAGGCCGCAAACTCAGGGTCCCTCTCACATAGCTAGAGCTGAGAGAAGCCTCCTCTTGAGGTGCTTGTGGTAAGGTGGTATTCCTCTGGAGTCGAAGCCAGGGACTAACCTCTCATCTCGAGTTGATTTTTGGTCCACGGAGCTCTTTCGTGTGGCTACAGTGACCTCAGGTTCCCTCTGGCCTTGAACCAGTGTTCTTGGGGTTTCTCTGGAGTGCCATCAAGGAAATCAAGGCTCCTTTCATGTGTGATGTGCAACACGGAATTGCTCTGCACGCAGTGCAGGATATCAGGCCTCATTTTGCGGCGACGGGGAAGTCTCATGGATTTTCTCGAGTTGCGGTGGGAACCTGGGGTATATTCTGAGGTTATGACGGGGATGGCCCTTCCACCCACGTGTTTGTTCAGCGACGTCAGGACTCCTGCCTAGTTGCGAGGGACAACTCGGGATTCTCCTCGAGGCTTGGCATTGCAATAGGGACGCCTCTCCATCTGAGGCTGTAGACCAAGTGTCCCTTTCCACGTGCCACAAGAATCCTGGGACTCCTATCAAGTTTCACGAGGAGTCAGGCATCGTCTCCTTTGAAGGCAGTGATCTCCGTGTTCCTCTGCAGTTTTCAAAGGATGTGAGGCCTCCGGTCGCGATGAGGTGGGGAACTAGGTCCTTCTCTGTGGTCTCCACAGGGGATGCAGACATCCTTTCATCTTGGGAGATGCAAGACGAGCCTGCATTCAATTCACTGCAGGGATATCCGGCCTTATTTCGAGTCAGGGCATCGCGGTGTCCATTCTACTTGAGGCCGCAAACTCAGGGTCCCTCTCACATACCTAGAGCTGAGAGAAGCCTCCTCTTGAGGTGCTTGTGGTAAGGTGGTATTCCTCTGGAGTCGAAGCCAGGGACTAACCTCTCATCTCGAGTTGATTTTTGGTCCACGGAGCTCTTTCGTGTTGCTACAGTGACCTTAGGATCCCTCTATCCTTGAAACAGTGTTCTTGGGGTTTCTCTGCAGTGCCATCAAGGAAATCAAGGCTCCTTTCATGTGTGATGTGCAACACGGAATTGCTCTCCATGCAGTGCAGGAGAATCGAGCCTCATCTCGCGGCGAGGGGGAAGTCTCATGGTTTTTCTCGAGTTGCGGCGGGAACCTGGGGTATATTCTCGAGTTACGACGGGGATGGCCCTTCCACCCACGTCTTTGTTCAGCCACGTCAGGACTCCTGCCTAGTTGCGAGGGACAACTCGGGATTCTCCTCGAGGCTTGGCAGGGCAATTGGGACGCCTCTCCAGCTGAGGCGGGAGACCAAGCGTCCCTTTCCACGTGCCACAGGAATCCTGGGACGCCTATCAAGTTTAACGAGTCAGGCATCGTCTCCTTTGGAGGCACTGATCTCCGCGTACCTCTGGAGTTTTCAAAGGATGTGAGGCCTCCGGTCGCGATGAGGTGGGGAACTAGGTCTTTCTCTGTGGTCTCCACAGGGGATTCAGACAACCTTTCGTCGTGGCAGATGCAAGATGAGCCTGCATTCAAGTCACTGCAGGGATATCCGGCCTTATTTCGAGTCAGGGCATCGCGGTGGACATTCCACTTGAGGCCGCAAACTCAGGGTCCCTCTCACATACCTAGAGCTGAGAGAAGCCTACTCTTGAGGTGCTTGTGGTAAGGTGGTATTCCTCTGGAGTCAAAGCCAGGGACTAATCTCTCATCTCGAGTTGATTCTTGGTCCACGGAGCTCTTTCGTGTGGCTACAGTGACCTCAGGATCCCTCTAGCCTTGAAACAGTGTTCTTGGGGTTTCTCTGGAGTGCCATCAAGGAAATCAAGGCTTTTTTCATGTGTGATGTGCAACATGGAATTGCTCTGCACGCAGTGCAGGGGAATCGGGCTTCATCTCGTGGCGAGGGGGAAGTCTCATGGTTTTTCTCGAGTTGCGGCGGGAACCTGGGGTATATTCTCGAGTTACGACGGGGATGGCCCTTCCACACACGTGTTTGTTCAGCGACGTCAGGACTCCTTCCTAGTTGCGAGGGACAACTCGGGATTCTCCTCGAGGCTTTGCAGGGCAATTGGGACGCCTCTCCAGTTGAGGCGGGAGACCAAAGGTCCCTTTCCACGTGCCACAGGAATCCTGGGACTCCTATCAAGTTTCACGAGGAGTCAGGCATCGTCTCCTTTGGAGGCACTGATCTCCGCGTACCTCTGGAGTTTTGAAAGGATGTGAGGCCTCCGGTCGCGATGAGGTGGGGAACAAGGTCTTTCTCTGTGGTCTCCACAGGGGATTCAGACATCCTTTCGTCTTGGGAGATGCAAGACAAGCCTGCATTCAAGTCACTGCAGCAATATCCAGCCTTATTTCGAGTCAGGGCATCGCGGTGTCCATTCCACTGAGCCCGCAAACTCAGAGTCCCTCTCACATACCTAGAGCTGAGAGAAGCCTCCTCTTGAGGTGCTTGTGGTAAGGTGGTATTCCTCTGGAGTCGAAGCCAGGGACTAACCTCTCATGTCGAGATGATTTTTGGTCCACGGAGCTCTTTCGTGTTGCTACAGTGACCTCAGGATCCCTCTAGCCATGAAACAGTGTTCTTGGGGTTTCTCTGGAGTTCCATCAAGGAAATCAAGGCTCTTTTCATGTGTGATGTGCAACACGGAATTGCTCTGCACGCAGTGCAGGGGAATCGGGCCTCATCTCGCGGCGTGGGGGAAGTCTCATGGTTTTTCTCGAGTTGCGGCGGGAACCTGGGGTATATTCTCGAGTTACGACGGGGATGGCCCTTCCACCCACCTGTTTGTTCAGCGACGTCAGGACTTCTGCCTAGTTGCGAGGGACAACTCGGGATTCTCCTCGAGGCTTGGCAGGGCAATTGGGACGCCTCTCCAGCTGAGGCGGGAGACCAAGGGTCCCTTTCCACGTGCCACAGGAATCCTGGGACTCCTATCAAGTTTCATCTGGAGTCAGGCATCGTCTCCTTTGGAGGCACTGATCTCCGCGTACCTCTGGAGTTTTCAAAGGATGTGAGGCCTCCGGTCGCGATGAGGTGGGGAAATAGGTCTTTCTCTGTGGTCTCCAAAGGGGATTCAGACATCCTTTCATCTTGGGAGATGCAAGACGAGCCTGCATTCAAGTCACTGCAGGGATATCCGGGCTTATTTCGAGTCAGGGCATCGCGGTGTCTATTCCACTTGAGGCCGCAAACTCAGGGTCCCTCTCACATACCTAGAGCTGAGAGAAGCCTCCTCTTGAGGTGCTTGTGGTAAGGTGGTATTCCTCTGGAGTCGAAGCCAGGGACTAACCTCTCATCTCGAGTTGATTTTTGGTCCACGGAGCTCTTTCGTGTTGCTACAGTGACCTCAGGATCCCTCTAGCCTTGAAACAGTATTCTTGGGGTTTCTCTGGAGTGCCACCAAGGAAATCAAGGCTCCTTTCATGTGTGATGTGCAACACGGAATTGCTCTGCACGCAGGGCAGGGGAATCACGCCTCATCTCGCGGCGAGGGGGAAGTCTCATGGTTTATCTCGAGTTGCGGCGGGAACCTGAGGTATATTCTCGAGTTACGACGGGGATGGCCCTTCCACCCACGTCTTTGTTCAGCCACGTCAGGACTCCTGCCTAGTTGCGAGGGACAACTCGGGATTCTCCTCGAGGCTTGGCAGGGCAATTGGGACGCCTCTTCAGCTAACGCGGGAGAGCAAGCGTCCCTTTCCACGTGCCACAGGAATCCTGGGACGCCAATCAAGTTTAACGAGTCAGGCATCGTCTCCTTTGGAGGCACTGATCTCCGCGTACCTCTGGAGTTTTCAAAGGATGTGAGGCCTCCGGTCGCGATGAGGTGGGGAACTAGGTCTTTCTCTGTGGTCTCCACAGGGGATTCAGACATCCTTTCGTCTTGGGAGATGCAAGACGAGCCTGCATTCAAGTCACTGCAGGGATATCCGGCCTTATTTCGAGTCAGGGCATCGCGGTGTCCATTCCACTTGAGGCCGCAAACTCAGCACATAGCTAGAGCTGAGAGAAGCCTCCTCTTAAGGTGCTTGTGGTAAGGTGGTATTCCTCTGGAGTCGAAGCCAGGGACTACCCTCTCATCTCGAGTTGATTTTTGGTCCACGGAGCTCTTTCCTGTTGCTACAGTGACCTCAGGTTCCCTCTGGCCTTGAACCAGTGTTCTTGGGGTTTCTCTGGAGTGCCATCAAGGAAATCAAGGCTCCTTTCATGTATGATGTACAACACGGAATTGCTCTGCACGCAGTGCAGGGGAATCGGGCCTCATCTCGCGGCGAGGGGGAAGTCTCATGGTTTTTCTCGAGTTGCGGCGGGAACCTGGGGTATATTCTCGAGTTACGACGGGGATGGCCCTTCCACACACGTGTTTGTTCAGCGACGTCAGGACTCCTGCCTAGTTGCGAGGGACAACTCGGGATTCTCCTCGAGGCTTGGCAGGGGAATTGGGACGCCTCTCCAGCTGAGGCGGGAGACCAAGGGTCCCTTTCCACGTGCCACAGGAATCCTGGGACTCCTATCAAATTTCACGAGGAGTCAGGCATCGTCTCCTTTGGAGGCACTGATCTCCGCGTACCTTTGGAGTTTTCAAAGGATGTGAGGCCTCCGGTCGCGATGAGGTGGGGAACTAGGTCTTTCTCTGTGGTCTCCACAGGGGATTCAGACATCCTTTCATCTTGGGAGATGCAAGACGAGCCTGCATTCAAGTCACTGCAGGGATATCCGGCCTTATTTCGAGTCAGGGCATCGCGGTGTCCATTCCACTTGAGGCCACAAACTCAGCACATAGCTAGAGCTGAGAGAAGCCTCCTCTTAAGGTGCTTGTGGTAAGGTGGTATTCCTCTGGATTCGAAGCCAGGGACTAACCTCTCATCTCGAGTTGATTGTTGGTCCACGGAGTTCTTTCGTGTTGCTACAGTGACCTGAGGATCCCGCTAGCCTTAAAACAGTGTTCTTGGGGTTTCTCTGGAGTGCCATCAAGGAAATCAAGGCTCCTTTCATGTGTGATGTGCAACACGGAATTGCTCTGCACGCAGTGCAGGGGAATCGGGCCTCATTTCGCGGCGAGGGGGAAGTCTCATGATTTTTCTCGAGTTGCGGCGGGAACCTGGGTTATATTCTCTAGTTACCGCGGGGAAGGCCCTTCCACACACGTGTTTGTTCAGCGACGGCAGGACTCCTGCCTAGTTGTGAGGGACAACTCGGGATTCTCCTCGAGGCTTGGCAGGGCAATTGGGACGCCTCTCCAGCTGAGGCGGGAGACCAAGTGTCCCTTTCCACGTACCACAGGAATCCTGGGACTCCAATCAAGTTTCAAGAGGAGTCAGGCATCGTCTCCTTTGGAGGCACTGATCTCCGCATACCTCTGGAGTTTTCAAAGGATGTGAGGCCTCCGGTCGCGATGAGCTGGGGAACTAGGTCTTTCTCTGTCGTCTCCACAGGTGATTCAGACATCCTTTCGCCTTGGGAGATGTAAGACGAGCCTGCATTCAAGTCACTGCAGGGATATCCGGCCTTATTTCGAGTCAGGGCATCGCGGTGTCCATTCTACTTGAGGCCGCAAACTCAGGGTCCCTCTCACATACCTAGAGCTGAGAGAAGCCTCCTCTTGAGGTGCTTGTGGTAAGGTGGTATTCCTCTGGAGTCGAAGCCAGGGACTAACCTCTCATCTCGCGTTGATTTTTGGTCCACGGAGCTCTTTTGTGTTGCTACAGAGACCTCAGGATCCCTCTAGCCTTGAAACAGTGTTCTTGGGGTTTCTCTGAAGTGCCATCAAGGAAATCAAGGCTTTTTTCATGTGTGATGTGCAACACGGAATTGCTCTGCACGCAGTGCAGGGCAATCGGGCCTCATCTCGCGGCGAGGGGGAAGTCTCATGGTTTTTCTCAAGTTGCGGCAGGAACCTGGGGTATATTCTCGAGTTACGACGGGGATGACCCTTCCACACACGTGTTTGTTCACCGACGTCAGGACTCCTGCCTAGTTGCGAGGGACAACTCGGGATTCTCCTCGAGGCTTGGCAGGGCAATTGGGACGCCTCTCCAGCTGAGGCGGGAGACCAAGGGTCCCTTTCCCCGTGCCACAGGAATCTTCGGACTCCTATCAAGTTTCACGAGGAGTCAGGCATCGTCTCCTTTGGAGGCACTGATCTCCGCGTACCTCTGGAGTTTTCAAAGGATGTGAGGCCTCCGGTCGCGATGAGGTGGGGAACTAGGTCTTTCTCTGTGGTCTCCACAGGGGATTCAGAAATCCTTTCGTCTTGGGAGATGCAAGACGAGCCTGCATTCAAGTCACTGCAGGGATATCCCGCCTTATTTTGAGTCAGTACATCACGGTGTCTATTCCACTTGTGGCCGCAAACTCAGGGTCCCTCTCACATAGCTAGAGCTGAGAGAAGCCTCCTCTTGAGGTGCTTGTGGTAAGGTGGTATTCCTCTGGAGTCGAAGCCAGGGACTAACCTCTCATCTCGAGTTGATTTTTGGTCCACGGAGCTCTTTCGTGTGGCTACAGTGACCTCAGGTTCCCTCTGGCCTTGAACCAGTGTTCTTGGGGTTTCTCTGGAGTGCCATCAAGGAAATCAAGGCTCCTTTCATGTGTGATGTGCAAAACGGAATTGCTCTGCACGAAGTGCAGGATATCAGGCCTCATTTTGCGGCGACGCGGAAGTCTCATGGATTTTCTTGAGTTGCGGTGGGAACCTGGGGTATATTCTGAGGTTATGACGGGGATGGCCCTTCCACCCACGTGTTTGTTCAGCGACGTCAGGACTCCTGCCTAGTTGCGAGGGACAACTCGGGATTCTCCTCGAGGCTTGGCATTGCAATAGGGACGCCTCTCCATCTGAGGCTGTAGACCAAGTGTCCCTTTCCACGTGCCACAGGAATCCTGGGACTCCTATCAAGTTTCACGAGGAGTCAGGCATCGTCTCCTTTGAAGGCAGTGATCTCCGTGTTCCTCTGAAGTTTTCAAAGGATGTGAGGCCTACGGTCGCGATGAGGTGGGGAACTAGGTCCTTCTCTGTGGTCTCCACAGGGGATTCAGACATCCTTTCATCTTGGGAGATGCAAGACGAGCCTGCATTCAAGTCACTGCAGGGATATCCGGCCTTATTTCGAGTCAGGGCATCGCGGTGTCCATTCTACTTGAGGCCGCAAACTCAGGGTCCCTCTCACATACCTAGAGCTGAGAGAAGCCTCCTCTTGAGGTGCTTGTGGTAAGGTGGTATTCCTCTGGAGTCGAAGCCAGGGACTAACCTCTCATCTCGAGTTGATTTTTGGTCCACGGAGCTCTTTCGTGTTGCTACAGTGACCTTAGGATCCCTCTATCCTTGAAACAGTGTTCTTGGGGTTTCTCTGCAGTGCCATCAAGGAAATCAAGGCTCCTTTCATGTGTGATGTGCAACACGGAATTGCTCTGCATGCAGTGCAGGAGAATCGAGCCTCATCTCGCGGCGAGGGGGAAGTCTCATGGTTTTTCTCGAGTTGCGGCGGGAACCTGGGGTATATTCTCGAGTTATGACGGGGATGGCCCTTCCACCCACGTCTTTGTTCAGCCACGTCAGGACTCCTGCCTAGTTGCGAGGGACAACTCGGGATTCTCCTCGAGGCTTGGCAGGGCAATTGGGACGCCTCTCCAGCTGAGGCGGGAGACCAAGCGTCCCTTTCCACGTGCCACAGGAATCCTGGGACGGCTATCAAGTTTAATGAGTCAGGCATCGTCTCCTTTGGAGGCACTGATCTCCGCGTACCTCTGGAGTTTTCAAAGGATGTGAGGCCTCCGGTCGCGATGAGGTGGGGAACTAGGTCTTTCTCTGTGGTCTCCACAGGGGATTCAGACAACCTTTCGTCGTGGGAGATGCAAGATGAGCCTGCATTCAAGTCACTACAGGGATATCCGGCCTTATTTCGAGTCAGGGCATCGCGGTGGCCATTCCACTTGAGGCCGCAAACTCAGGGTCCCTCTCACATACCTAGAGCTGAGAGAAGCCTCCTCTTGAGGTGCTTGTGGTAAGGTGGTATTCCTCTGGAGTCAAAGCCAGGGACTAATCTCTCATCTCGAGTTGATTCTTGGTCCACGGAGCTCTTTCGTGTGGCTACAGTGACCTCAGGATCCCTCTAGCCTTGAAACAGTGTTCTTGGGGTTTCTCTGGAGTGCCATCAAGGAAATCAAGGCTTTTTTCATGTGTGATGTGCAACACGGAATTGCTCTGCACGCAGTGCAGGGGAATCGGGCTTCATCTCGCGGCGAGGGGGAAGTCTCATGGTTTTTCTCGAGTTGCGGCGGGAACCTGGGGTATATTCTCGAGTTACGACGGGGATGGCCCTTCCACACACGTGTTTGTTCAGCGATGTCAGGACTCCTTCCTAGTTGCGAGGGACAACTCGGGATTCTCCTCGAGGCTTTGCAGGGCAATTGGGACGCCTCTCCAGCTGAGGCGGGAGACCAAGGGTCCCTTTCCACGTGCCACAGGAATCCTGGGACTCCTATCAAGTTTGACGATGAGTCAGGCATCGTCTCCTTTGGAGGCACTGATCTCCGCGTACCTCTGGAGTTTTCAAAGGATGTGAGGCCTCCGGTCGCGATGAGGTGGGGAACAAGGTCTTTCTCTGTGGTCTCCACAGGGGATTCAGACATCCTTTCGTCTTGGGAGATCAAGACAAGCCTGCATTCAAGTCACTGCAGCGATATCCGGCCTTATTTCGAGTCAGGGCATCGCGGTGTCCATTCCACTGAGCCCGCAAACTCAGAGTCCCTCTCACATACCTAGAGCTGAGAGAAGCCTCCTCTTGAGGTGCTTGTTGTAAGGTGGTATTCCTCTGGAGTCGAAGCCAGGGACTAACCTCTCATCTCGAGTTGATTTTTGGTCCACGGAGCTCTTTCGTGTTGCTACAGTGACCTCAGGATCCCTCTAGCCATGAAAGAGTGTTCTTGGGGTTTCTCTGGAGTGCCACCAAGGAAATCAAGGCTCCTTTCATGTGTGATGTGCAACACGGAATTGCTCTGCACGCAGGGCAGGGGAATCACGCCTCATCTCGCGGCGAGGGGGAAGTCTCATGGTTTTTCTCGAGTTGCGGCGGGAACCTGGGGTATATTCTCGAGTTACGACGGGGATGGCCCTTCCACCCACGTCTTTGTTCAGCCACGTCAGGACTCCTGCCTAGTTGCGAGGGACAACTCGGGATTCTCCTCGAGGCTTGGCAGGGCAATTGGGACGCCTCTCCAGCTAACGCGGGAGACCAAGCTTCCCTTTCCACGTGCCACAGGAATCCTGGGACGCCTATCAAGTTTAAGGAGTCAGGCATCGTCTCGTTTGGAGGCACTGATATCCGCGTACCTCTGGAGTTTTCAAAGGATGTGAGGCCTCCGGTCGCGATGAGGTGGGGAACTAGGTCTTTCTCTGTGGTCTCCACAGGGGATTCAGACATCCTTTACTCTTGGGAGATGCAAGACGAGCCTGCATTCAAGTCACTGCAGGGATATCCGGCCTTATTTCGAGTCAGGGCATCGCGGTGTCCATTCCACTTGAGGCCGCAAACTCAGAGTCCCTCTCACATACCTAAAGCTGCGAGAAGCCTCCTCTTGAGGTGCTTGTGGTAAGGTGGTATTCCTCTGGAGTCGAAGCCAGGGACTAACCTATCATCTCGAGTTGATTTTTGGTCCACGGAGCTCTTTCGTGTGGCTACAGTGACCTCAGGTTCCCTCTGGCCTTGAACCAGTGTTCTTGGGGTTTCTCTGGAGTGCCATCAAGGAAATCAAGGCTCCTTTCATGTATGATGTACAACACGGAATTGCTCTGCACGCAGTGCAGGGGAATCGGGCCTCATCTGGCGGCGAGGGGGAAGTCTCATGGTTTTTCTCGAGTTGCGGCGGGAACCTGGGGTATATTCTCGAGTTACGACGGGGATGGCCCTTCCACACACGTGTTTGTTCAGCGACGTCAGGACTCCTGCCTAGTTGCGAGGGACAACTCGGGATTCTCCTCGAGGCTTGGCAGGGGAATTGGGACGCCTCTCCAGCTGAGGCGGGAGACCAAGGGTCCCTTTCCACGTGCCACAGGAATCCTGGGACTCCTATCAAGTTTCACGAGGAGTCAGGCATCGTCTCCTTTGGAGGCACTGATCTCCGCGTACCTCTGGAGTTTTCAAAGGATGTGAGGCCTCCGGTCGCGATGAGGTGGGGAACTAGGTCTTTCTCTGTGGTCTCCACAGGGGATTCAGACATCCTTTCATCTTGGGAGATGCAAGACGAGCCTGCATTCAAGTCACTGCAGGGATATCCGGCCTTATTTCGAGTCAGGGCATCGCGGTGTCCATTCCACTTGAGGCCGCAAACTCAACACATAGCTAGAGCTGAGAGAAGCCTCCTCTTAAGGTACTTGTGGTAAGGTGGTATTCCTCTGGATTCGAAGCCAGGGACTAACCTCTCATCTCGAGTTGATTGTTGGTCCACGGAGTTCTTTCGTGTTGCTACAGTGACCTGAGGATCCCGCTAGCCTTAAACCAGTGTTCTTGGGGTTTCTCTGGAGTGCCATCAAGGAAATCAAGGCTCCTTTCATGTGTGATGTGCAACACGGAATTGCTCTGCAGGCAGTGCAGGGGAATCGGGCCTCATTTCGCGGCGAGGGGGAAGTCTCATGATTTTTCTCGAGTTGCGGCGGGAACCTGGGTTATATTCTCTAGTTACCGCGGGGAAGGCCCTTCCACACACGTGTTTGTTCAGCGACGGCAGGACTCCTGCCTAGTTGTGAGGGACAACTCGGGATTCTCCTCGATGCTTGGCAGGGCAATTGGGACGCCTCTCCAGCTGAGGCGGGAGACCAAGTGTCCCTTTCCACGTGCCACAGGAATCCTGGGACTCCTATCAAGTTTCACGAGGAGTCAGGCATCGTCTCCTTTGGAGGCACTGATCTCCGCGTACCTCTGGAGTTTTCAAAGGATGTGAGGCCTCCGGTCGCGATGAGGTGGGGAACTAGGTCTTTCTCTGTGGTCTCCACAGGGGATTCAGAAATCCTTTCGTCTTGGGAGATGCAAGACGAGCCTGCATTCAAGTCACTGCAGGGATATCCCGCCTTATTTTGAGTCAGTACATCACGGTGTCTATTCCACTTGTGGCCGCAAACTCAGGGTCCCTCTCACATAGCTAGAGCTGAGAGAAGCCTCCTCTTGAGGTGCTTGTGGTAAGGTGGTATTCCTCTGGAGTCGAAGCCAGGGACTAACCTCTCATCTCGAGTTGATTTTTGGTCCACGGAGCTCTTTCGTGTGGCTACAGTGACCTCAGGTTCCCTCTGGCCTTGAACCAGTGTTCTTGGGGTTTCTCTGGAGTGCCATCAAGGAAATCAAGGCTCCTTTCATGTGTGATGTGCAAAACGGAATTGCTCTGCACGAAGTGCAGGATATCAGGCCTCATTTTGCGGCGACGCGGAAGTCTCATGGATTTTCTTGAGTTGCGGTGGGAACCTGGGGTATATTCTGAGGTTATGACGGGGATGGCCCTTCCACCCACGTGTTTGTTCAGCGACGTCAGGACTCCTGCCTAGTTGCGAGGGACAACTCGGGATTCTCCTCGAGGCTTGGCATTGCAATAGGGACGCCTCTCCATCTGAGGCTGTAGACCAAGTGTCCCTTTCCACGTGCCACAGGAATCCTGGGACTCCTATCAAGTTTCACGAGGAGTCAGGCATCGTCTCCTTTGAAGGCAGTGATCTCCGTGTTCCTCTGAAGTTTTCAAAGGATGTGAGGCCTACGGTCGCGATGAGGTGGGGAACTAGGTCCTTCTCTGTGGTCTCCACAGGGGATTCAGACATCCTTTCATCTTGGGAGATGCAAGACGAGCCTGCATTCAAGTCACTGCAGGGATATCCGGCCTTATTTCGAGTCAGGGCATCGCGGTGTCCATTCTACTTGAGGCCGCAAACTCAGGGTCCCTCTCACATACCTAGAGCTGAGAGAAGCCTCCTCTTGAGGTGCTTGTGGTAAGGTGGTATTCCTCTGGAGTCAAAGCCAGGGACTAACCTCTCATCTCGAGTTGATTTTTGGTCCACGGAGCTCTTTCGTGTTGCTACAGTGACCTTAGGATCCCTCTATCCTTGAAACAGTGTTCTTGGGGTTTCTCTGCAGTGCCATCAAGGAAATCAAGGCTCCTTTCATGTGTGATGTGCAACACGGAATTGCTCTGCATGCAGTGCAGGAGAATCGAGCCTCATCTCGCGGCGAGGGGGAAGTCTCATGGTTTTTCTCGAGTTGCGGCGGGAACCTGGGGTATATTCTCGAGTTATGACGGGGATGGCCCTTCCACCCACGTCTTTGTTCAGCCACGTCAGGACTCCTGCCTAGTTGCGAGGGACAACTCGGGATTCTCCTCGAGGCTTGGCAGGGCAATTGGGACGCCTCTCCAGCTGAGGCGGGAGACCAAGCGTCCCTTTCCACGTGCCACAGGAATCCTGGGACGGCTATCAAGTTTAATGAGTCAGGCATCGTCTCCTTTGGAGGCACTGATCTCCGCGTACCTCTGGAGTTTTCAAAGGATGTGAGGCCTCCGGTCGCGATGAGGTGGGGAACTAGGTCTTTCTCTGTGGTCTCCACAGGGGATTCAGACAACCTTTCGTCGTGGGAGATGCAAGATGAGCCTGCATTCAAGTCACTACAGGGATATCCGGCCTTATTTCGAGTCAGGGCATCGCGGTGGCCATTCCACTTGAGGCCGCAAACTCAGGGTCCCTCTCACATACCTAGAGCTGAGAGAAGCCTCCTCTTGAGGTGCTTGTGGTAAGGTGGTATTCCTCTGGAGTCAAAGCCAGGGACTAATCTCTCATCTCGAGTTGATTCTTGGTCCACGGAGCTCTTTCGTGTGGCTACAGTGACCTCAGGATCCCTCTAGCCTTGAAACAGTGTTCTTGGGGTTTCTCTGGAGTGCCATCAAGGAAATCAAGGCTTTTTTCATGTGTGATGTGCAACACGGAATTGCTCTGCACGCAGTGCAGGGGAATCGGGCTTCATCTCGCGGCGAGGGGGAAGTCTCATGGTTTTTCTCGAGTTGCGGCGGGAACCTGGGGTATATTCTCGAGTTACGACGGGGATGGCCCTTCCACACACGTGTTTGTTCAGCGATGTCAGGACTCCTTCCTAGTTGCGAGGGACAACTCGGGATTCTCCTCGAGGCTTTGCAGGGCAATTGGGACGCCTCTCCAGCTGAGGCGGGAGACCAAGGGTCCCTTTCCACGTGCCACAGGAATCCTGGGACTCCTATCAAGTTTGACGATGAGTCAGGCATCGTCTCCTTTGGAGGCACTGATCTCCGCGTACCTCTGGAGTTTTCAAAGGATGTGAGGCCTCCGGTCGCGATGAGGTGGGGAACAAGGTCTTTCTCTGTGGTCTCCACAGGGGATTCAGACATCCTTTCGTCTTGGGAGATCAAGACAAGCCTGCATTCAAGTCACTGCAGCGATATCCGGCCTTATTTCGAGTCAGGGCATCGCGGTGTCCATTCCACTGAGCCCGCAAACTCAGAGTCCCTCTCACATACCTAGAGCTGAGAGAAGCCTCCTCTTGAGGTGCTTGTTGTAAGGTGGTATTCCTCTGGAGTCGAAGCCAGGGACTAACCTCTCATCTCGAGTTGATTTTTGGTCCACGGAGCTCTTTCGTGTTGCTACAGTGACCTCAGGATCCCTCTAGCCATGAAAGAGTGTTCTTGGGGTTTCTCTGGAGTGCCACCAAGGAAATCAAGGCTCCTTTCATGTGTGATGTGCAACACGGAATTGCTCTGCACGCAGGGCAGGGGAATCACGCCTCATCTCGCGGCGAGGGGGAAGTCTCATGGTTTTTCTCGAGTTGCGGCGGGAACCTGGGGTATATTCTCGAGTTACGACGGGGATGGCCCTTCCACCCACGTCTTTGTTCAGCCACGTCAGGACTCCTGCCTAGTTGCGAGGGACAACTCGGGATTCTCCTCGAGGCTTGGCAGGGCAATTGGGACGCCTCTCCAGCTAACGCGGGAGACCAAGCTTCCCTTTCCACGTGCCACAGGAATCCTGGGACGCCTATCAAGTTTAAGGAGTCAGGCATCGTCTCGTTTGGAGGCACTGATATCCGCGTACCTCTGGAGTTTTCAAAGGATGTGAGGCCTCCGGTCGCGATGAGGTGGGGAACTAGGTCTTTCTCTGTGGTCTCCACAGGGGATTCAGACATCCTTTACTCTTGGGAGATGCAAGACGAGCCTGCATTCAAGTCACTGCAGGGATATCCGGCCTTATTTCGAGTCAGGGCATCGCGGTGTCCATTCCACTTGAGGCCGCAAACTCAGAGTCCCTCTCACATACCTAAAGCTGCGAGAAGCCTCCTCTTGAGGTGCTTGTGGTAAGGTGGTATTCCTCTGGAGTCGAAGCCAGGGACTAACCTATCATCTCGAGTTGATTTTTGGTCCACGGAGCTCTTTCGTGTGGCTACAGTGACCTCAGGTTCCCTCTGGCCTTGAACCAGTGTTCTTGGGGTTTCTCTGGAGTGCCATCAAGGAAATCAAGGCTCCTTTCATGTATGATGTACAACACGGAATTGCTCTGCACGCAGTGCAGGGGAATCGGGCCTCATCTGGCGGCGAGGGGGAAGTCTCATGGTTTTTCTCGAGTTGCGGCGGGAACCTGGGGTATATTCTCGAGTTACGACGGGGATGGCCCTTCCACACACGTGTTTGTTCAGCGACGTCAGGACTCCTGCCTAGTTGCGAGGGACAACTCGGGATTCTCCTCGAGGCTTGGCAGGGGAATTGGGACGCCTCTCCAGCTGAGGCGGGAGACCAAGGGTCCCTTTCCACGTGCCACAGGAATCCTGGGACTCCTATCAAGTTTCACGAGGAGTCAGGCATCGTCTCCTTTGGAGGCACTGATCTCCGCGTACCTCTGGAGTTTTCAAAGGATGTGAGGCCTCCGGTCGCGATGAGGTGGGGAACTAGGTCTTTCTCTGTGGTCTCCACAGGGGATTCAGACATCCTTTCATCTTGGGAGATGCAAGACGAGCCTGCATTCAAGTCACTGCAGGGATATCCGGCCTTATTTCGAGTCAGGGCATCGCGGTGTCCATTCCACTTGAGGCCGCAAACTCAACACATAGCTAGAGCTGAGAGAAGCCTCCTCTTAAGGTACTTGTGGTAAGGTGGTATTCCTCTGGATTCGAAGCCAGGGACTAACCTCTCATCTCGAGTTGATTGTTGGTCCACGGAGTTCTTTCGTGTTGCTACAGTGACCTGAGGATCCCGCTAGCCTTAAACCAGTGTTCTTGGGGTTTCTCTGGAGTGCCATCAAGGAAATCAAGGCTCCTTTCATGTGTGATGTGCAACACGGAATTGCTCTGCAGGCAGTGCAGGGGAATCGGGCCTCATTTCGCGGCGAGGGGGAAGTCTCATGATTTTTCTCGAGTTGCGGCGGGAACCTGGGTTATATTCTCTAGTTACCGCGGGGAAGGCCCTTCCACACACGTGTTTGTTCAGCGACGGCAGGACTCCTGCCTAGTTGTGAGGGACAACTCGGGATTCTCCTCGATGCTTGGCAGGGCAATTGGGACGCCTCTCCAGCTGAGGCGGGAGACCAAGTGTCCCTTTCCACGTGCCACAGGAATCCTGGGACTCCTATCAAGTTTCACGAGGAGTCAGGCATCGTCTCCTTTGGAGGCACTGATATCCGCGTACCTCTGGAGTTTTCAAAGGATGTGAGGCCTCCGGTCGCGATGAGGTGGGGAACTATGTCTTTCTCTGTGGTCTCCACAGGGGATTCAGACATCCTTTCGTCTTGGGAGATGCAAGACGAGCCTGCATTCTAGTCACTGCAGGGATATCCGGCCTTATTTCGAGTCAGGGCATAGCGGTGTCCATTTCATTTGAGGCTGCAGTCTCGGGTCCCTCTCACATACCTAGAGCTGAGAGAAGCCTCCTCTTGAGGTGCTTGTGGTAAGGTGGTATTCCTCTGGAGTCGAAGCCAGGGACTAACCTCTCATCTCGAGTTGATTTTTGGTCCAGGGAGCTCTTTCGTGTTGCTACAGTGACCTGAGGATCCCTCTAGCCTTGAAACAGTGTTCTTGGGGTTCCTCTAGAGTGCCATCAAGAAAATCAAGGCTCCTTTCATGTTTGATGTGCAACACGGAATTGCTCTGCATGCAGTGCAGGAGAATCGAGCCTCATCTCGCGGCGAGGGGGAAGTCTCTTGGTTTTTCTCGAGTTGCGGCGGGAACCTGGGGTATATTCTCGAGTTATGACGGGGATGGCCCTTCCACCCACGTCTTTGTTCAGCCACGTCAGGACTCCTGCCTAGTTGCGAGGGACAACTCGGGATTCTCCTCGAGGCTTGGCAGGGCAATTGGGACGCCTCTCCAGCTGAGGCGGGAGACCAAGGGTCCCTTTCCACGTGCCACAGGAATCCTGTGACGCCTATCAAGTTTAACGAGTCAGGTATCGTCTCCTTTGGAGGCACTGATCTCCGCGTACCTCTGGAGTTTTCAAAGGATGTGAGGCCTCCGGTCGCGATGAGGTGAGGAACTAGGTCTTTCTCTGTGGTCTCCACAGGGGATTCAGACAACTTTTCGTCGTGGGAGATGCAAGATGAGCCTGCATTCAAGTCACTACAGGGATATCCGGCCTTATTTCGAGTCAGGGCATCGCGGTGTCCATTCCACTTGAGGCCGCAAACTCAGGGTCCCTCTCACATACCTAGAGCTGAGAGAAGCCTCCTCTTGAGGTGCTTGTGGTAAGGTGGTATTCCTCTGGAGTCAAAGCCAGGGACTAATCTCTCATCTTGAGTTGATTTTTGGGCCCGGAGCTCTTTCGTGTGGCTACAGTGACCTCAGGATCCCTCTAGCCTTGAAACAGTGTTCTTGGGGTTTCCTGGAGTGCCATCAAGGAAATCAAGGCTTTTTTCATGTGTGATGTGCAACACGGAATTGCTCTGCACGCAGTGCAGGGGAATCGGGCTTCATCTCGCGGCGAGGGGGAAGTCTCATGGTTTTTCTCGAGTTGCGGCGGGAACCTGGGGTATATTCTCGAGTTACGACGGGGATGGCCCTTCCACACACGTGTTTGTTCAGCGACGTCAGGACTCCTGCCTAGTTGTGAGCGACAACTCGGGATTCTCCTCGAGGCTTGGCAGGGCAATTGGGACGCCTCTCCAGCTGAGGCGGGAGACCAAGAGTCCCTTTCCACGTGCCACAGGAATCCTGGGACTCCTATCAAGTTTCACGAGGAGTCAGGCATCGTCTCCTTTTCAGGCACTGATCTCCGCGTACCTCTGGAGTTTTCAAAGGATGTGAGGCCTCCGGTCGCGATGAGGTGGGGAACTAGGTCTTTCTCTGTGGTCTCCACAGGGGATTCAGACATCCTTTCGTCTTGGGAGATGCAAGACAAGCCTGCATTCAAGTCACTGCAGGGATATCCGGCCTTATTTCGAGTCAGGGCATCGCGGTGTCCATTCCACTTGAGCCCGCAAACTCAGAGTCCCTCTCACATACCTAGAGCTGAGAGAAGCCTCCTCTTGAGGTGCTTGTGGTAAGGTGGTATTCCTCTGGAGTCGAAGCCTGGAACTAACCTCTCATCTCGAGTTGATTTTTGGTCCACGGAGCTCTTTCGTGTTGCTACAGTGACCTCAGGATCCCTCTAGCCTTGAAACAGTGTTCTTGGGGTTTCTCTGGAGTGCTATAAAGGAAATCAAGGCTCCTTTCATGTTTGATGTGCAATACGGAATTGCTTTGAATGCAGTGCAGGGGAATCGGGCCTCATCTCGCGGCGAGGGGGAAGTCTCATGGTTTTTCTCGAGTTGCCGCTGGAACCTGGGGTATATTCTCGAGTTACGATGGGGATGGCCCTTCCACCCACGTGTTTGTTCAGCGACGTCAGGACTCCTGCCTAGTTGCGAGGGACAACTCGGGATTCTCCTCGAGGCTTGGCATGGCAATTTTGACGCCTCTCCAGCTGAGGCGTGAGACCAAGGGTCCCTTTCCATGTGCCACAGGAATCCTGGGACTCCTATCAAGTTCCACGAGGAGTCAGGCATCGTCTCCTTTGGAGGCACTGATCTCCGCGTACCTCTGGAGTTTTCAAAGGATGTGAGGCCTCCGGTCGCCATGAGGTGGGGAACTAGGTCTTTCTCTGTGGTCTCCACAGGGGATTCAGACATCCTTTCATCTTGGGAGATGCAACACGAGCCTGCATTCAAGTCACTGCAGGGATATCCAGCCTTATTTCACGTCAGGGCATCGTGGTGTCCATTCCACTTGAGGCCGCAAAATCAGGGTCCCTCTCACATACCTAGAGCTGAGAGAAGCCTCCTCTTGAGGTGCTTGTGGTAAGGTGGTATTCCTCTGAAGTCGAAGCCAGGGACTTACCTCTCATCTCGAGTTGATTTGTGGTCCAAGGAGCTCTTTCGTGTTGCTACAGTGACCTCAGGATCCCTCTAGCCTTGAAACAGTGTTCTTGGGGTTTCTCTGGAGTGCCATCAAGGAAATCAACGCTCCTTTCATGTGTTATGTGCAACACGGAGTTGCTCTGCACGCAGTGCAGGGGAATCGGGCCTCATCTCGAGGCGAGGGGGAAGTCTCATGGTTTTTCGCGAGTTGCGGCGGGAACCTGGGGTATATTCTCGAGTTACAACGGGGATGGCCCTTCCAGCCACGTGTTTCTTCAGCGACGTCAGGACTCCTGCCTAGTTGCGAGGGCCAACTCGGGATTCTCCTCGAGTCTTGGCAGGGCGATTGGGACGCCTCTCCAGCTGAAGTGGGAGACCAAGTGTCCCTTTCCACGTGCCACAGGAATCCTGGGACTCCTTTGAAGTTTCACGAGGAGTCAGGCATCGTCCCCTTTGGAGGCACTGATCTCCGCGTACCTCTGGAATTTTCAAAGGATGTGAGGCCTCCGGTCGCGATGAGGTGGGGAACTAGGTCTTTCTCTGTGGTCTCCACAGGGGATTCAGACATCCTTTCGTCTTGGGAGATGCAAGACGAGCCTGCATTCAAGTCACTGCAGGGATATCCGGCCTTATTTCGAGTCAGGGCATCACGGTGTCCATTCCACTTGAGGCCGCAAACTCAGGGTCCCTCTCACATACCTAGAGCTGAGAGAAGCCTCCTCTTGAGGTGCTTGTGGTAAGGTGGTATTCCTCTGGAGTCGAAGCCAGGGACTAACTTCTCATCTCGAGTTGATTTTTGGTCCACGGAGCTCTTTCGTGTTGCTACAGTGACCTAAGTTTCCCTCTAGCCTTGAAACAGTGTTCTTGGGGTTTCTCTGGAGTGCCATCAAGGAAATCAAGGCTCCTTTCATGTCTGATGTGCAACACGAAATTGCTCTGCACGCAGTGCAGGGGAATCGGGCCTCATCTCGCGGCGAGGGGGAAGTCTCATGGTTTTTCTCGAGTTGCGGCGGGAACCTGGGGTATATTCTCGAGTTACGACGGGGATGGCCCTTCCACCCACGTGTTTGTTCAGCGACGTCAGGACTCCTGCCTAGTTGCGAGGGACAACTCAGGATTCTCCTCGAGGCTTGGCAGGGCAATTGGGACGCCTCTCCAGCTGAGGCGGGAGACCAAGGGTCCCTTTCAACGTGCCACAGGAATCCTGAGACTCCTATCAAGTTTCACGAGGAGTCAGGCATCGTCTCCTTTGGAGGCACTGATCTCCGCGTACCTCTGAAGTTTTCAAAGGATGTGAGGCCTCCGGTCGCCATGAGGTGGGGAACTAGTTCTTTCTCTGTGGTCTCAACAGGGGATTCAGACATCCTTTCATTTTGGGAGATGCAAGACGAGCCTGCATTCAAGTCACTGCAGGGATATCCGGCCTTATTTCGAGTCAGGGCATCGCGGTGTCCATTCCACTTGAGGCCGCAAAATCAGGGTCCCTCTCACATACCTAGAGCTGAGAGAAGCCTCCTCTTGAAGAGCTTGTGGTAAGGTCGTATTCCTCTGGAGGCGAAGCCAGGGACTAACCTCTCATCTCGAGTTGATTTTTGGTCCACGGAGCTCTTTCGTGTTGCTACAGTGACCTCAGGATCCCTCTAGCCTTGAAACAGTGTTCTTGGGGTTTCTCTGGAGTGCCATCAAGGAAATCAAGGCTCCTTTCATGTGTGATGTGCAACACGGAGTTGCTCTGCACACAGTGCAGGGGAATCGGGCCTCATCTCGCAGCGAGGGGGAAGTCTCATGGTTTTTCTCGAGTTGCGGCGGGAACCTGGGGTATATTCTCGAGTTACGACGGGGATGGCCCTTCCACCCACGTGTTGTTCAGCGACGTCAGGACTCCTGCCTAGTTGCGAGGGACAACTCGGGATTCTCCTCGAGGCTTGGCAGGGCAATTGGGACGCCCCTCCAGCTGAGGCGGGAGACCAAGTGTCCTTTCCACGTGCCACAGGAATCCTGGGACTCCTTTGAAGTCTCACGAGGAGTCAGGCATCGTCCCCTTTGGAGGCACTGATCTCCGCGTACCTCTGGAGTTTTCAAAGGATGTGAGGCCTCCGGTCGCGATGAGGTGGGGAACTAGGTCTTTCTCTGTGGTCTCCACAGGGGATTCAGACATCCTTTCGTCTTGGGAGATGCAAGACGAGCCTGCATTCAAGTCACTGCAGGGATATCCGGCCTTATTTCGAGTCAGGGCATCACGGTGTCCATTCCACTTGAGGCCGCAAACTCAGGGTCCCTCTCACATACCTAGAGCTGAGAGAAGCCTCCTCTTGAGGTGCTTGTGGTAAGGTGGTATTCCTCTGGAGTCGAAGCCAGGGACTAACTTCTCATCTCGAGTTGATTTTTGGTCCACGGAGCTCTTTCGTGTTGCTACAGTGACCTAAGTTTCCCTCTAGCCTTGAAACAGTGTTCTTGGGGTTTCTCTGGAGTGCCATCAAGGAAATCAAGGCTCCTTTCATGTCTGATGTGCAACACGGAATTGCTCTGCACGCAGTGCAGGGGAATCGGGCCTCATCTCACGGCGAGGGGGAAGTCTCATGGTTTTTCTCGAGTTGCGGCGGGAACCTGGGGTATATTCTCGAGTTACGACGGGGATGGCCCTTCCACCCAAATGTTTGTTCAGCGACGTCAGGACTCCTGCCTAGTTGCGAGGGACAACTCGGGATTCTCCTCGAGGCTTGGCAGGCCAATTGGGACGCCTCTCCAGCTGAGGCGGGAGACCAAGGGTCCCTTTCCACGTGCCACAGGAATCCTGGGACTTCTATCAAGTTTCACGAGGAGTCAGGCATCGTCTCCTTTGGAGGCACTGATCTCCACGTACCTCTGAAGTTTTCAAAGGATGTGAGGCCTCCGGTCACCATGAGGTGGGGAACTAGTTCTTTCTCTGTGGTCTCCACATGGGATTCAGACATCCTTTCATCTTGGGAGATGCAAGACGAGCCTGCATTCAAGTCACTGCAGGGATATCCGGCCTTATTTCGAGTCAGGGCATCGCGGTGTCCATTCCACTTGAGGCCGCAAAATCAGGGTCCCTCTCACATACCTAGAGCTCAGAGAAGCCTCCTCTTGAAGAGCTTGTGGTAAGGTGGTATTCCTCTGGAGGCGAAGCCAGGGACTAACCTCTCATCTCGAGTTGATTTTTGGTCCACGGAGCTCTTTCGTGTTGCTACAGTGACCTCAGGATCCCTCTAGCCTTGAAACAGTGTTCTTGGGGTTTCTCTGGAGTGCCATCAAGGAAATCAAGGCTCCTTTCATGTGTGATGTGCAACACGGAATTGCTCTGCACGCAGTGCAGGGGAATCAGGCCTCATCTCGCGGTGAGGGGGAAGTCTCATGGTTTTTCTCGAGTTGCGGCGGGAACCTGGGGTATATTCTCGAGTTACGACGAGGATGGCCCTTCCAGCCACGTGTTTGTTCAGCGACGTCAGGACTCCTGCCTAGTTGCGAGGGACAACTCGGGATTCTCCTCGAGTCTTGGCAGGGCAATTGGGACGCCTCTCCAGCTGAAGTGGGAGACCAAGGGTCCCTTTCCACGTGCCACAGGAATCCTTGGACTCCTTTGAAGTTTCACGAGGAGTCAGGCATCGTCCCCTTTGGAGGCACTGATCTCCGCGTACCTCTGGAGTTTTTAAAGGATGTGAGGCCTCCGGTCGCGATGAGGTGGGGAACTAGGTCTTTCTCTGTGGTCTCCACAGGGGATTCAGACATCCTTTCGTCTTGGGAGATGCAAGACGAGCCTGCATTCAAGTCACTGCAGGGATATCCGGCCTTATTTCGAGTCAGGGCATCACGGTGTCCATTCCACTTGAGGCCGCAAAATCAGGGTCCCTCTCACATACCTAGAGCTGAGAGAAGCCTCCTCTTGAGGTGCTTGTGGTAAGGTGGTATTCCTCTGGAGTCGAAGCCAGGGACTAACTTCTCATCTCGAGTTGATTTTTGGTCCACGGAGCTCTTTCGTGTTGCTACAGTGACCTAAGTTTCCCTCTAGCCTTGAAACAGTGTTCTTGGGGTTTCTCTGGAGTGCCATCAAGGAAATCAAGGCTCCTTTCATGTCTGATGTGCAACACGAAATTGCTCTGCACGCAGTGCAGGGGAATCGGGCCTCATCTCGCGGCGAGGGGGAAGTCTCATGGTTTTTCTCGAGTTGCGGCGGGAACCTGGGGTATATTCTCGAGTTACGACGGGGATGGCCCTTCCAGCCACGTGTTTGTTCAGCAACGTCAGGACTCCTGCCTAGTTGCGAGGGACAACTTGGGATTCTCCTCGAGGCTTGGCAGGGCAATTGGGACGCCTCTCCAGCTGAGGTGGGAGACCAAGGGTCCCTTTCCACGTGCCACAGGAATCCTGGGACTCCTATCAAGTTTCACGAGGAGTCAGGCATCGTCTCCTTTGGAGGCACTGATCTCCGCGTACCTCTGAAGTTTTCAAAGGATGTGAGGCCTCCGGTCGCCATGAGGTGGGGAACTAGTTCTTTCTCTGTGGTCTCCACAGGGGATTCAGACATCCTTTCATTTTGGGAGATGCAAGACGAGCCTGCATTCAAGTCACTGCAGGGATATCCGGCCTTATTTCGAGTCAGGGCATCGCGGTGTCCATTCCACTTGAGGCCGCAAAATCAGGGTCCCTCTCACATACCTAGAGCTGAGAGAAGCCTCCTCTTGAAGAGCTTGTGGTAAGGTGGTATTCCTCTGGAGGCGAAGCCAGGGACTAACCTCTCATCTCGAGTTGATTTTTGGTCCTCGGAGCTCTTTCGTGTTGCTACAGTGACCTCAGGATCCCTCTAGCCTTGAAACAGTGTTCTTGGGTTTTCTCTGGAGTGCCATCAAGGAAATCAAGGCTCCTTTCATGTGTGATGTGCAACACGGAGTTGCTCTGCACGCAGTGCAAGGGAATCAGGCCTCATCTCGCAGCGAGGAGGAAGTCTCATGGTTTTTCTCGAGTTGCGGCGGGAACCTGGGGTATATTCTCGAGTTACGACGGGGATGGCCCTTCCACCCACGTGTTGTTCAGCGACGTCAGGACTCCTGCCTAGTTGCGAGGGACAACTCGGGATTCTCCTCGAGGCTTGGCAGGGCAATTGGGACGCCTCTCCAGCTGAGGCGGGAGACCAAGAGTCCCTTTCCACGTGCCACAGGAATCCTGGGACTCCTATCAAGTTTCACGAGGAGTCAGGCATCGTCTCCTTTTCAGGCACTGATCTCCGCGTACCTCTGGAGTTTTCAAAGGATGTGAGGCCTCCGGTCGCGATGAGGTGGGGAACTAGGTCTTTCTCTGTGGTCTCCACAGGGGATTCAGACATCCTTTCGTCTTGGGAGATGCAAGACGAGCCTGCATTCAAGTCACTGCAGGGATATCCGGCCTTATTTCGAGTCAGGGCATCACGGTGTCCATTCCACTTGAGGCCGCAAAATCAGGGTCCCTCTCACATACCTAGAGCTGAGAGAAGCCTTCTCTTGAAGAGCTTGTGGTAAGGTGGTATTCCTCTGGAGGCGAAGCCAGGGACTAACCTCTCATCTCGAGTTGATTTTTGGTCCACGGAGCTCTTTCGTGTTGCTACAGTGACCTAAGTTTCCCTCTAGCCTTGAAACAGTGTTCTTGGGGTTTCTCTGCAGTGCCATCAAGGAAATCAAGGCTCCTTTCATGTGTGATGTGCAACACGGAGTTGCTCTGCACGCAGTGCAGGGGAATCAGGCCTCATCTCGCGGTGAGGGGGAAGTCTCATGGTTTTTCTCGAGTTGCGGCGGGAACCTGGGGTATATTCTCGAGTTACGACGGGGATGGCCCTTCCACCCACGTGTTTGTTCAGCGATGTCAGGACTCCTGCCTAGTTGCGAGGGACAACTCGGGATTCTCCTCGAGGCTTGGCAGGGCAATTGGGACGCCTCTCCAACTGAGGCGGGAGACCAAAGGTCCCTTTCCACGTGCCACAGGAATCCTGGGACTCCTATCAAGTTTCACGAGGAGTCAGGCATCGTCTCCTTTGCAGGCACTCATCTCCGCTTACCTCTGGAGTTTTCAAAGGATGTGAGGCCTCCGATCGTGATGAGGTGGGGAACTAGGTCTTTCTCTGTGGTCTTCACAGGGGATTCAGACATCCTTTCATCTTGGGAGATGCAAGACGAGCCTGCATTCAAGTCACTGCAGGGATATCCGGCCTTATTTCACGTCAGGGCATCGCGGTGTCCATTCCCTTGAGGCTGCAAGATCAGGGTCTATCTCACATACCTAGAGCTGAGAGAAGCCTCCTCTTGAGGTGCTTGTGGTAAGGTGGTATTGCTCTGGAGTCGAAGCCAGGGACTAACCTCTCATCTCGAGTTGATTTTTGGTCCACGGAGCTCTTTTCTGTTGCTACAATGACCTCAGGTTCCCTCTAGCCTTGAACCAGTGTTCTTGGGGTTTCTCTGGAGGGCCATCAAGGAAATCAAGGCTCCATTCATATGTGATGTGCAACACGGAATTGCTCTGCACGCAGTGCAGGATATCAGGCCTCATTTTGCGGCGACAGGGAAGTCTCATGGATTTTCTCGAGTTGCGGTGGGAACCTGGGGTATATTCTGAGGTTATGACGGGGATGGCCCTTCCACCCACGTGTTTGTTCAGCGACGTCAGGACTCCTGCCTAGTTGCGAGGGACAACTCGGGATTCTCCTCGAGGCTTGGCAGGGCAATAGGGACGCCTCTCCATCTGAGGCTGTAGACCAAGGGTCCCTTTCCACGTGCCACAGGAATCCTGGGACTCCTATCAAGTTTCACGAGGAGTCAGGCATTGGCTCCTTTGGAGACACTGATCTCCGCGTACCTCTGGAGTTTTCAAAGGTTGTGAGGCCTCCGGTCGCGATGAGGTGGGGAACTAGGTCTTTCTCTGTGGTCTCCACAGGGGATTCAGACATCCTTTCGTCTTGGGAGATGCAAGACGAGCCTGCATTCTAGTCACTGCAGGGATATCCGGCCTTATTTCGAGTCAGGGCATAGCGGTGTCCATTCCACTTGAGGCTGCAGTCTCAGGGTCCCTCTCACATACCTAGAGCTGAGAGAAGCCTCCTCTTGAGGTGCTTGTGGTAAGGTGGTATTCCTCTGGAGTCGAAGCCAGGGACTAACCTCTCATCTCGAGTTGATTTTTGGTCCACGGAGCTCTTTCGTGTTGCTACAGTGACCTCAGGATCCCTCTAGCCTGGAAACAGTGTTCTTGGGGTTTCTCTGGAGTGCCATCAAGAAAATCAAGGCTCCTTTCATGTTTGATGTGCAACACGGAATTGCTCTGCATGCAGTGCAGGAGAATCGAGCCTCATCTCGCGGCGAGGGGGAAGTCTCATGGTTTTTCTCGAGTTGCGGCGGGAACCTGGGGTATATTCTCGAGTTATGACGGGGATGGCCATTCCACCCACGTCTTTGTTCAGCCACGTCAGGACTCCTTCATAGTTGCGAGGGACAACTCGGGATTCTCCTCGAGGCTTGGCAGGGCAATTGGGACGCCTCTCCAGCTGAGGCGGGAGACCAAGCGTCCCTTTCCACGTGCCACAGGAATCCTGGGACGCCTATCAAGTTTAACGAGTCAGGCATCGTCTCCTTTGGAGGCACTGATCTCCGCGTACCTCTGGAGTTTTCAAAGGATGTGAGGCCTCCGGTCGCGATGAGGTGGGGAACTAGGTCTTTCTCTGTGGTCTCCACAGGGGATTCAGACAACCTTTCGTCGTGGGAGATGCAAGATTAGCCTGCATTCAAGTCACTACAGGGATATCCGGCCTTATTTTGAGTCAGGGCATCGCGGTGGCCATTCCACTTGAGGCCGCAAACTCAGGGTCCCTCTCACATACCTAGAGCTGAGAGAAGCCTCCTCTTGAGGTGCTTGTGGTAAGGTGGTATTCCTCTGGAGTCAAAGCCAGGGACTAATCTCTCATCTCGTGTTGATTCTTGGGCCACGGAGCTCTTTCGTGTGGCTACAGTGACCTCAGGATCCCTCTAGCCTGGAAACAGTGTTCTTGGGGTTTCTCTGGAGTGCCATCAAGGAAATCAAGGCTTTTTTCATGTGTGATGTGCAACACGAAATTGCTGTGCACGCAGTGCAGGGGAATCGGGCTTCATCTCGCGGCGAGGGGGAAGTCTCATGGTTTTTCTCGAGTTGCGGTGGGAACCTGGGGTATATTCTCGAGTTACGACGGGGAAGGCCCTTCCACACACGTGTTTGTTCAGCGACGTCAGGACTCCTGCCTAGTTGCGAGGGACAACTCGGGATTCTCCTCGAGGCTTGGCAGGGCAATTGGGACGCCTCTCCAGCTGAGGCGGGAGACCAAAGGTCCCTTTCCACGTGCCACAGGAATCCTGGGACTCCTATCAAGTTTCACGAGGAGTCAGGCATCGTCTCCTTTGGAGGCACTGATCTCCGCGTACCTCTGGAGTTTTCAAACGATGTGAGGCCTCCGGTCGCGATGAGGTGGGGAACTAGGTCTTTCTCTGTGTTCTCCACAGGGGATTCAGACATCCTTTCAGATTGGGAGATGCAAGACAAGCCTGCATTCAAGTCACTGCAGGGATATCCGGCCTTATTTCGAGTCAGGGCATCGCGGTGTCCATTCCACTTGAGCCCGCAAACTCAAAGTCCCTCTCACATACCTAGAGCTGAGAGAAGCCTCCTCTTGAGGTGCTTGTGGTAAGGTGGTATTCCTCTGGAGTCGAAGCCAGGGACTAACCTCTCATCTCGAGTTGATTTTTGGTCCACGGAGCTCTTTCGTGTTGCTACAGTGACCTCAGGATCCCTCTAGCCTTGAAACAGTGTTCTTGGGGTTTCTCTGGAGTGCCATCAAGGAAATCAAGGCTCTTTTCATGTGTGATGTGCAACACGGAATTGCTCTGCACGCAGTGCAGGGGAATCGGGCCTCATCTCGCGGCGTGGGGGAAGTCTCATGGTTTTTCTCGAGTTGCGGCGGGAACCTGGGGTATATTCTCGAGTTACGACGGGGATGGCCCTTCCACCCACGTGTTTCTTCAGCGACGTCAGGACTCCTGCCTAGTTGCGAGGGACAACTCGGGATTCTCCTCGAGGCTTGGCAGGGCAATTGAGACGCCTCTCCAGGTGAGGCGGGAGACAAAGGGTCCCTTTCCACGTGCCACAGGAATCCTGGGACTCCTATCAAGTTTCACGAGGAGTCAGGCATCGTCTCCTTTGGAGGCACTGATCTCTGCGTACCTCTGGAGTTTTCAAAGGATGTCAGGCCTCCGGTCGCGATGAGGTGGGGAACTAGGTCTTTCTCTGTGGTCTCCACAGGGGATTCAGACATCCTTTCAACTTGGGAGATGCAAGACGAGCCTGCATTCAAGTCACTGCAGGGATATCCGGCCTTATTTCGAGTCAGGGCATCGCGGTGTCCATTCCACTTGAGGCCGCAAACTCAGGGTCCCTCTCACATACCTAGAGCTGACAGAAGCCTCCTCTTGAGGTGCTTGTGGTAAGGTTCTATTCCTCTGGAGTCGAAGTCAGGGACTAACCTCTCATCTCGAGTTGATTTTTGGTCCACGGAGCTCTTTTCTGTTGCTACAGTGACCTCAGGTTCCCTCTAGCCTTGAACCAGTGTTCTTGGGGTTTCTCTGGAGTGCCATCAAGGAAATCAAAGCTCCTTTCATGTGTGATGTGCAAGACGGAATTGCTCTGCACGCAGTTCAGGGGAATCGGGCCTCATATCGCGGCGAGGGGAAAGTCTCATGGCTTTTCTCGAGTTGCAGCGGGAACCTGGGGTATATTCTCGAGTTACAATGGGGATGGCCCTTCCACCCACGTGTTTGTTCAGCGACGTCAGGACTCCTGCCTAGTTGCGAGGGACAACTCGGGATTCTCCTCGAGGCTTGGCAGGGCAATTGGGACGCCTCTCCAGCTGAGGCGGGAGACCAAGCGTCCCTTTCCACGTGCCACTGGAATCCTGGGACTCCTATCAAGTTTCACGAGGAGTCAGGCATCGTCTCCTTTGGAGGCACTGATCTCCGCGTACCTCTGGAGTTTTCAAAGGATGTGAGGCCTCCGGTCGCGATGAGGTGGGGAACTAGGTCTTTCTCTGTGGTCTCCAAAGGGGATTCAGACATCCTTTCATCTTGGGAGATGCAAGACGAGCCTGCATTCAAGTCACTGCAGGAATATCCGGCCTTATTTCGAGTCAGGGCATCGCGGTGTCCATTCCACTTGAGGCCGCAAACTTAGGATCCCTCTCACATACCTAGAGCTGAGAGAAGCCTCCTCTTGAGGTGCTTGTGGTAAGGTGGTATTCCTCTGGAGTCGAAGCCAGGGACTAACCTCTCACCTCGAGTTGATTTTTGGTCCACGGAGCAATTTCGTGTTGCTACAGTGACCTCAGGATCCCTCTAGCCTTGAAACAGTGTTCCTGGGGTTTCTCTGGAGTGCCATCAAGGAAATCAAGGCTCCTTTCATGTGTGATGTACAACACGGAATTGCTCTGCACGCAGTGCAGGGGAATCAGGCCTCATCTCGCGGCGAGGGGAAAGTCTCATGGTTTTTCTCGAGTTGCGGCGGGAACCTGGGGTATATTCTCGAGTTACGACGGGGATGGCCCTTCCACCCACGTGTTTGTTCAGCCACGTCAGGACTCCTGCCTAGATGCGAGGGACATCTCGGGATTCTCTTCGAGGCTTCGCAGGGCAATTGGGACGCCTCTCCAGCTGAGGCGGGAGACCAAGGGTCCCTTTCCACGTGCCACAGGAATCCTGGGACTCCTATCAAGTTTCACGAGGAGTCAGGCATCGTCTCCTTTGGAGGCACTGATCTCCGCGTACCTCTGAAGTTTTCAAAGGATGTGAGGCCTCCGGTCGCGATGAGATGGGGAAGTAGGTCTTTCTCTGTGGTCTCCACAGGGGATTCAGACATCCTTTCTTCTTGGGAGATGCAAGACGAGCCTGCATTCAAGTCACTGCAGGGATATCCGGCCTTATTTCGAGTCAGGGCATCGCGGTGTCCATTCCACTTGAGGCCGCAAACTCAGGGTCCCTCTCACATACCTAGAGCTGAGAGAAGCCTCCTCTTGAGGTGCTTGTGGTAAGGTGGTTTTCCTCTGGAGCCGAAGCCAGGGACTAACCTCTCATCTCGAGTTGACTTGTGGTCCACGGAGCTCTTTCGTGTTGCTACAGTGACCTCAGGATCCCTCTAGCTTTGAAACAGTGTTCTTGGGTTTCTCTGGAGTGCCATCAAGGAAATCAAGGCTCCTTTCATGTGTGATGTGCAAAACGGAATTGCTCTGCACGCAGTGCATGGGAATCGGACTTCGTATCGCGGCGAGGGGGATGTCTTACGTTTTTTCTCGAATTGCGGCGGGAACCTGGGGTATACTCTCGAGTTACGACTGGGATGGCCCTTCCACACACGTGTTTGTTCAGCAATGTCAGGACTCCTGCCTAGTTGCGAGGGACAACTCGGGATTCTCCTCGAGGCTTGGCAGGGCAATTGGGACGCCTCTCCAGCTGAGGCGGGAGACCAAGGATCCCTTTCCACGTGCCACAGGAATCCTGGGACTCCTATCAAGTTTCCCGAGGAGTCAGGCATCGTCTCCTTTGGAGGCACTGAACTCCGCGTACCTCTGGAGTTTTCAAAGGATGTGAGGCCTTCGGTCGCGATGAGGTGGGAAACTAGGTCTTTCTCTGTGGTCTCCACAGGGGATTCAGACATCCTTTCGTCTTGGGAGATGCAAGACGAGCCTGCATTCAAGTCACTGCAGGGATATCCGGCCTTATTTCGAGACAGGGCATCGTGGTGTCCATTCCACTTGAGGCCGCAAAACCAGGGTCCCTCTCACATATATAGAGCTGAGAGAAGCCTCCTCTTGAGGTGCTTGTGGTAAGGTGGTATACCTCTGGAGTCGAAGCCAGGGACAAACCTCTCATCTCGAGTTGATTTTTGGTCCACGGACCTCTTTCTTGTTGCTACAGTAACCTCAGGATCCCTCTAGCCTTGAAACAGTGTTCTTGGGGTTTCTCTGGAGTGCCATCAAGGAAATCAAGGCTCCTTTCATGTGTGATGTGCAACACGGAATTGCTTTGCATGCAGTGCAGGATAATCGGGCCTCATCTCGCGGCGAAGGGGAAGTCTCATGGTTTTTCTCGAGTTGCGGCGGGACCCTGGGGTATATTCTCGAGTTATGACGGGGATGGCCCTTCCAGCCCCGTGTTTGTTCAGCGACGTCAGGACTCCTGCCTAGTTGCGAGGGACAACTCGGGATTCTCCTCGAGGATTTGCAGGGCAATTGGGACGCCTCTCCAGCTGAGGCGGGTGACCAAGGGTCCCTTTCCATTTGCCACAGAAATCCTGGGACTCCTATCAAGTTTCACGTTGAGTCAGGCATCGTCTCCTTTGGAGGCACTGATCTCCACGTACCTCTGGAGTTTTCAAAGCATGTGAGGCCTCCGGTCGCGATGAGGTGGGGAACTAGGTCTTTCTCTGTGGTCTCCACAGGGGATTCAGACATCCTTTCATCTTCGGAGATGCAAGACGAGCCTGCATTCAAGTCACTGCAGGGATATCCGGCCTTATTTCGCGTCAGGGCACCACAGTGTCCATTCCACTTGATGCCGCAAAATCAGGGTCCCTCTCACATACCTAGAGCTGAGAGAAGCCTCCTCTTGAGGTGCTTGTGGTAAGGTGGTATTCCTCTGGAGTCGAAGCCAGGGACTAACCTCTCATCTCGAGTTGATTTTTGGTCCACGGAGCTCTTTCGTGTTGATACAGTGACCTCAGGATCCCTCTAGCCTTGAAGCAGTGTTCTTGGGGTTTCTCTGGAGTGCCACCAAGGAAATCAAGGCTCCTTTCATGTGTGATGTGCAACACGGAATTGCTCTGCACGCAGTGCAGGGGAATCGGGCCTCATTTCACGGCGAGGGGGAAGTCTCATGGTTTTTCTCGAGTTGCGGCGGGAACCTGGGGTATATTCTCGAGTTACGACAGGGATGGCCCCTCCACCCACTTGTTTGTTCAGCGACGTCAGGACTCCTGCCTAGTTACAAGGGACAACTCGGGATTCTCCTCGAGGCTTGGCAGGGCAATTGGGACGCCTCTCCAGCTAAGGCGGGAGACCAAGAGTCCCTTTCCACGTGCCACAGGAATCCTGGGACTCCTATCAAGTTTCATGAGGAGTCAGGCATCGTCTCCATTGGAGGCACTGATCTCCGCGTACCTCTGGAGTTTTCAAAGGATGTGAGGCCTCCGGTCGCGATGAGGTGGGGAACTAGGTCTTTCTCTGTGGTCTCCACAGGGGATTCAGACATCCTTTCGTCTTGGGAGATCCAAGACGAGCCTGCATTCAAGTCACTGCAGGGATATCCGGCCTTATTTCGCGTCAGGGCATCGCAGTGTCCATTCCACTTGCGGCCGCAAAATCAGGGTCCCTCAGACATACCTAGAGCTGAGAGAAGCCTCCTCTTGAGGTGCTTGTGGTAAGGTGGTATTCCTCTGCAGTCGAAGCCACGGACTAACGTCTCATCTCGGAGTTGATTTTTGGTCCACGGAGCTCTTTCGTGTTGCTACAGTGACCTCAGGATCCCTCTAGCCTTGAAACAGTGTCCTTTGGGTTTCTCTGGAGTGCCATCAAGGAAATCAAGGCTCCTTTCATGTGTGATGTGCAACACGGAATTGCTGTGCACGCAGTGCAGGGGAATCGGGCCTCATCTAGCGGCGAGGGGGAAGTCTCATGGTTTTTCTCGAGTTGCGGCGGGAACCTGGGGTATATTCTCGAGTTACGACGGGGATGGCCCTTCCACCCCCGTGTTTGTTCAGCGACGTCAGGACTCCTGCCTAATTGCGAGGGACAACTCGGGATTCTCCTCGAGGCTTGGCAGGGCAATTGGGACGCCTCTCCAGCTGAGGCGGGAGACCAAGGGTCCCTTTCCACGTGCCACAGGAATCCTGGGACTCCTATCAAGTTTCTCGAGGAGTCAGGCATCGTCTCCTTTGAAGACACTGTTCTCCGTGTACCTCTATAGTTTTCAAAGGATGTGAGGCCTCCGGTCGCGATGAGGTGGGGAACTAGGTCTTTCTCTGTGGTCTCCACAGGGGATTCAGACATCCTTTCGTCTTGGGAGATGCAAGACGAGCCTGCATTCAAGTCACTGCAGGGATATCCGGCCTTATTTCGAGTCAGGGCATCGCGGTGTCCATTCCACTTGAGGCCGCAAACTCAGGGTCCCTCTCACATACCTAGAGCTGAGAGAAGCCTCCTCTTGAGGTGCTTGTGGTAAGGTGGTATTCCTCTGGAGTCAAAGCCAGGGACTAACCTCTCATCTCGAGTTGATTTTTGGCCCACGGAGCTCATTCGTGTTGCTACAGTGACGTCAGGATCCCTCTAGCCTTGAAACAGTGTTCTTGGGGTTTCTCTGCAGTGCCATCAAGGAAATCAAGGCTCCTTTCATGTGTGATGTGCCACACGGAATTGCTCTGCACACAGTGCAGTGGAATCGGGCCTCATCTTGCGACGAGGGGGAAGTCTCATGGTTTTTCTCGAGTTGCGGCGGGAACCTGGGGTATATTCTCGAGTTACGACGGGGATGGCCCTTCCACACACGTGTGTGTTTAGCGACGTCAGGACACCTGCCTAGTTGCGAAGGACAACGGGGGATTCTCCTCGAGGCTTGGCAGGGCAATTGGGACGCCTCTCCAGCTGAGGCGGGAGACCAAGTGTCCCTTTCCAAGTATCACAGGAATCCTGGGACTCCTATCAAGTTTCACGAGGACTCAGGCATCATCTCCTTTGGAGGCACTGATTTCCGCGTACCTCTGGAGTTTTCAAAGGATGTGAGGCCTCCGGTCGCGATGAGGTGGGGAACTAAGTCTTTCTCTGTGCTTTCCACAGGGGATTCAGACATCCTTTCGTCTTGGGAGATGCAAGACAAGCCTGCATTGAAGTCACTGCAGGGATATCCGGCCTTATTTCGAGTCAGGGCATCACGGTGTCCTTTCCACTTGAGGCCGCAAACTCAGGGTCCCCCTCACATACCTATAGCTGAGAGAAGCCTCCTCTTGAGGTGCTTGTGGTAAGGTGGTATTCCTCTGGAGACGAATCCAGAGACTAACCTCTCTTCACGAGTTGATTTTTGGTACACAGAGTTCTTTCGTGTTACTACAGTGACTTTAGGATCCCTCTATCCTTGAAACAGTGTTCTTGGAGTTTCTCTGGAGTGCCATCAAGGAAATCAAGGCTCCTTTCATGTGTGATGTGCAAGACGGAATTGCTCTGCATGCAGTGCAGGGGAATCGGGCCTCATCTCGCATCGAGGGGGAAGTCTCATGGTTTTTCTCGAGTTGCGGCGGGAACCTGGGGTATATTCTCGAGTTACGACGGGGATGGCCCTTCCACCCACGTGTTTGTTCAGCCACGTCAGGACTCCTGCCTAGTTGCAAGGGACAACTCGGGATTCTCCTCGAGGCTTGGCAGGGCAATTGGAACGCCTCTCCAGCTGAGGCGGGAGACCAAGGGTCCCTTTCCACGTGCCACAAGAATCTTGGGACTCCTATCAAGTTTCACGAGGAGTCAGGCATCGTCTCCTTTGGAGGCACTGATCTCCGCGTACCTCTGGAGTTTTCAAAGGATGTGAGGCCTCCGGTCGCGATGAGGTGGGGAACTAGGTCTTTCTCTGTGGTCTCCACAGGGGATTCAGACATCCTTTCGTCTTGGGAGATGCAAGACGAGCCTGCATTCAAGTCACTGCAGGGATATCCGGCCTTATTTCGAGTCAGGGCATCGCGGTGTCCATTCCACTTGAGGCCGCAAACTCAGGGTCCCTCTCACATACCTAGAGCTGAGAGAAGCCTCCTCTTGAGGTGCTTGTGGTAAGGTGGTATTCCTCTGGAGTCAAAGCCAGGGACTAACCTCTCATCTCGAGTTGATTTTTGGCCCACGGAGCTCATTCGTGTTGCTACAGTGACGTCAGGATCCCTCTAGCCTTGAAACAGTGTTCTTGGGGTTTCTCTGCAGTGCCATCAAGGAAATCAAGGCTCCTTTCATGTGTGATGTGCCACACGGAATTGCTCTGCACACAGTGCAGTGGAATCGGGCCTCATCTTGCGACGAGGGGGAAGTCTCATGGTTTTTCTCGAGTTGCGGCGGGAACCTGGGGTATATTCTCGAGTTACGACGGGGATGGCCCTTCCACACACGTGTGTGTTTAGCGACGTCAGGACACCTGCCTAGTTGCGAAGGACAACGGGGGATTCTCCTCGAGGCTTGGCAGGGCAATTGGGACGCCTCTCCAGCTGAGGCGGGAGACCAAGTGTCCCTTTCCAAGTATCACAGGAATCCTGGGACTCCTATCAAGTTTCACGAGGACTCAGGCATCATCTCCTTTGGAGGCACTGATTTCCGCGTACCTCTGGAGTTTTCAAAGGATGTGAGGCCTCCGGTCGCGATGAGGTGGGGAACTAAGTCTTTCTCTGTGCTTTCCACAGGGGATTCAGACATCCTTTCGTCTTGGGAGATGCAAGACAAGCCTGCATTGAAGTCACTGCAGGGATATCCGGCCTTATTTCGAGTCAGGGCATCACGGTGTCCTTTCCACTTGAGGCCGCAAACTCAGGGTCCCCCTCACATACCTATAGCTGAGAGAAGCCTCCTCTTGAGGTGCTTGTGGTAAGGTGGTATTCCTCTGGAGACGAATCCAGAGACTAACCTCTCTTCACGAGTTGATTTTTGGTACACAGAGTTCTTTCGTGTTACTACAGTGACTTTAGGATCCCTCTATCCTTGAAACAGTGTTCTTGGAGTTTCTCTGGAGTGCCATCAAGGAAATCAAGGCTCCTTTCATGTGTGATGTGCAAGACGGAATTGCTCTGCATGCAGTGCAGGGGAATCGGGCCTCATCTCGCATCGAGGGGGAAGTCTCATGGTTTTTCTCGAGTTGCGGCGGGAACCTGGGGTATATTCTCGAGTTACGACGGGGATGGCCCTTCCACCCACGTGTTTGTTCAGCCACGTCAGGACTCCTGCCTAGTTGCAAGGGACAACTCGGGATTCTCCTCGAGGCTTGGCAGGGCAATTGGAACGCCTCTCCAGCTGAGGCGGGAGACCAAGGGTCCCTTTCCACGTGCCACAAGAATCTTGGGACTCCTATCAAGTTTCACGAGGAGTCAGGCATCGTCTCCTTTGGAGGCACTGATCTCCGCGTACCTCTGGAGTTTTCAAAGGATGTGAGGCCTCCGGTCGCGATGAGGTGGGGAACTAGGTCTTTCTCTGTGGTCTCAACAGGGGATTCAGACATCCTTTCATCTTGGGAGATGCAAGACGAGCCTGCATTCAAGTCACTGCAGGAATATCCGGCCTTATTTCGAGTCAGGGCGTCGTGGTGTCCATTCCACTTGAGGCCACAAACTCTGGGTCCCTCTCACATACCTAGAGCTGAGAGAAGCCTCCTCTTGAGGTGCTTGTGGTAAGGTGGTATTCGTCTGGAGTTGAAGTCAGGGACTAACCTCTCATCTCGAGTTGATTTTTGGTCCACGGAGCTCTTTCTTGTTGCTACATTGACCTCAGGATCCCTCTAGCCTTGAAACAGTGTTCTTGGGGTTTCTCTGGAGTGCCATCAAGGAAATCAAGGCTCCTTTCATGTGTGATGTGCAACACAGAATTGCTCTGCACGCAGTGCAGGGGAATCGGGCCTCATCTCGCGGCGAGGGGAAAGTCTCATGGTTTTTCTCGAGTTGCGGCGGGAACCTGGGGTATATTCTCGAGTTACGACGGGGGTGGCCCTTCCACACAAGTGTTTGTTCAGCGACGGCAGGACTCCTGCCTAGTTGCGAGGGACAGCTCGGGATTCTCCTCGAGGCTTGGCAGGGGAATTGGGACGCCTCTCCAGCTGACGCGGGAGACCAAGGGTCCCTTTCCACGTGCCACAGGAATCCTGGGACTCCTATCAAGTTTCACGAGGAGTCAGGCATCGTCTCCTTTGGAGGCACTGATCTCTGCGTACCTCTGGAATTTTCAAAGGATGTCAGGCCTCCGGTCGCGATGAGGTGGGGAACTAGGTCTTTCTCTGTGGTCTCCACAGGGGATTCAGACATCCTTTCGTCTTGGGAGATGCAAGACGAGCCTGCATTCAAGTCACTGCAGGGATATCCGGCCTTATTTCGAGTCAGGGCATCGCGATGTCCATTCCACTTGAGGACGCAAACTCAGGGTCCCTCTCACATACCTAGAGCTGAGAGAAGCCTCCTCTTGAGGTGCTTGTGGTAAGGTGGTATTCCTCTGGAGTCGAATCCAGGGACTACCCTCTCATCTCGTGTTGATTTTTGGTCCACGGAGCTCTTTCTTGTTGCTACAGTGACCTCAGGATCCCTCTAGCCTTGAAACAGTGTTCTTGGGGTTTCTCTGGAGTGCCATCAAGGAAATCAAGGCTCCTTTCATGTGTGATGTGCAACACGGAATTGCTCTGCACGCAGTGCAGGGGAATCGGGCCTCATCTCGCGGCGAGGGGGAAGTCTCATGGTTTTTCTCGAGTTGCGGCGGGAACCTGGGGTATATTCTCGAGTTACGAAGGGGATGGCCCTTCCACACACGTGTTTGTTCTGCGACGTCAGGACTCCTGCCTAGTTGCGAGGGACAACTCGGGATTCTCCTCGAGGCTTGGCAGAGCAAATGGGACGCCTCTCGAGCTGAGGCGGGAGACCAAGGGTCCCTTTCCACGTGCCACAGGAATCCTGGGACTCCTATCAAGTTTCACGAGGAGTCAGGCATCGTCTCCTTTGGAGGCACTGATGTCCGCGTACCTCTGGAGTTTTCAAAGGATGTGAGGCCTCTGGTCGCCATTAAGTGGGGAACTAGGTCTTTCTCTGTGGTCTCCACAGGGGATTCAGACATCCTTTCGTCTTGCGAGATGCAAGACGAGCCTGCATTCAAGTCACTGCAGGGATATACGGCCTTATTTCGAGTCAGGGCATCGCGGTGTCCATTCCACTTGAGGCCGCAAACTCAGGGTCCCTCTCACATACCTAGAGTTGAGAGATGCCTCCTCTTGAGGTGCTTGTGGTAAGGTGGTATTCCTCTGCAGTCGAAGCCAGGGACTACCCTCTTATCTCGAGTTGATTTTTGGTCCACTTAGCTCTTTCTTGTTGCTACAGTGACCTCAGGATCCCTCTAGCCTTGAAAGAGTGTTCTTGGGGTTTCTCTGGAGTGCCATCAAGGAAATCAAGGCTCCTTTCATGTTTGATGTGCAATACGGAATTGCTTTGAATGCAGTGCAGGGGAATCGGGCCTCATCTTGCGGCGAAGGGGAAGTCTCATGGTTTTTCTCGTGTTGCGGCGGGAACCTGGGGTATATTCTCGAGGTACGACAGGGATAGCCCTTCCAAACACGTGTTTGTTCAGCGACGTCAGGACTCCTGCCTAGTTGCGAGGGACAACTCGGGATTCTCCTCGAGGCTTGGCAGGGCAATTGGGACGCCTCTCCAGCTGAGGCGGGAGACCAAGGGTCCCTTTCCACGTGCCACAGGAATCCTGGGACTCCTATCAAGTTTCACGAGCAGTCAGGCATCGTCTCCTTTGAAGGCACTGATCTCCGCGTACCTCTGGAGTTTTCAAAGAATGTGAGGCCTCCTGTCGCGATGAGGTGGGGAACTAGGTCTTTCTCTGTGGTCTCCACAGGGGATTCAGACATCCTTTCGTCTTGGGAGATGCAAGACGAGCCTGCATTCAAGTCACTGCAGGGATAACCGGCCTTATTTCGAGTCAGGGCATCGCGGTGTCCATTCCATTTGAGGCCGCAAACTCAGGGTCCCTCTCACATACCTAGAGCTGAGAGAAGCCTCCTCTTGAGGTGCTTGTGGCAAGGTGATATTCCTCTGGAGTCAAAGCCAGGGACTAACCTCTCATCTCGAGTTGATTTTTGGCCCACGGAGCTCTCTCGTGTTGCTAGAGTGAACTCAGGATCCCTCTAGCCTTGAAACAGTGTTCTTGGGGTTTCTCTGGAGTGCCATCAAGGAAATCTAGGCTCCTTTCATGTGTGATGTGCAACACGTAATTGCTCTGCACGCAGTGCAGGGGAATCGGGCCTCATCTCGCGGCGAGGGGGAAGTCTCATGGTTTTTCTCGAGTTGCGGCGGGGACCTGGGGTATATTCTCGAGTTTCGACGGGGATGGCCCTTCCACCCACGTGTTTGTTCAGCGATGTCAGGACTCCTGCCTAGTTGCGAGGGACAACTCGGGATTCTCCTCGAGGCTTGGCAGGGCAATTGGGACGCCTCTCCATCTGAGGCGGGAGACCAAGGGTCCCTTTCCACGTGCCACAGGAATCCTGGGACTCCTATCAAGTTTCACGAGGAGTCAGGCATCGTCTCCTTTGGAGGAACGGATCTCTGCATACCTCTGGAGTTTTCAAAGGATGTGAGGCCTCCGGTCGCCATGAAGTGGGGAACTAGGTCTTTCTCTGTGGTCTCCACAGGGGATTCAGACATCCTTTCATCTTGGGAGATGCAAGACGAGCCTGCATTCAAGTCACTGCAGGGATATCCGGCCATATTTCCCGTCAGGGCATCGCAGTGTCCATTCCACTTGAGGCCGCAAACTCAGGGACCCTCTCACATACCTAGAGCTGAGAGAAGCCTCCTCTTGAGGTGCTTGTGGTAAGGTGGTATTACTCTGGAGTCGAAGCCAGGGACTAACCTCTCATCTTGAGTTGATTTTGGTCCACGGAGCTATTTCATGTTGCTACAATGACCTCAGGATCCCTCTAGCCTTGAAACACTGCTCTTGGGGTTTCTCTGGAGTGCCATCAAGGAAATCAAGGCTCGTTTCATGTGTGATGTGCAGCACGGAATTGCTCTGCACGCACTGCAGGGGAATCTGGCCTCATCTCGCGGCGAGGGGGAAGTCTCATGGTTTTTCTCGAGTTGCGGCGGGAACCTGGGGTATATTCTCGAGTTACGAAGGGGATGGCCCTTCCACACATGTGTTTGTTCAGCGACGTCAGGACTCCTGCCTAGTTGCGAGGGACAACTCGGGATTCTCCTCGAGGGTTGGCAGGGCAATTGGGACGCCTCTCCAAATGAGGCGGGAAACCAAGGGTCCCTTTCCACGTGCCACAGGAATCCTGGGACTCCTATCAAGTTTCACGAGGAGTCAGGAATCGTCTCCTTTGGAGGCACTGATCTCCACGTACCTCTGGAGTTTTCAAAGGATGTGAGGCCTCCGGTCGTGATGGGGTGGGGAACTAGGTCTTTCTCTGTGGTCTCCACAGGGGATTCAGACATCCTTTCGTCTTGGGAAATGCAAGACGAGCCTGCATTCAAGTCACTGCAGGGATAACCAGCCTAATTTCTAGTTAGGGCATCGCAGTGTCCATTTCACTTGAGGCCGCAAACTCAGGGTCCCTATCACATACCTAGAGCTGAGAGAAGCCTCCTCTTGAGGTGCTTGTGGTAAGGTGGTATTCCTCTGGAGTCGAAGCCAGGGACTAACCTCTCAACTCGAGTTGATTTTTAGTCCACGGAGCTCTTTCTTGTTGCTACAGTGACCTCAGGATCCCTCTAGCCTTGAAACAGTGTTCTTGGGGTTTCTCTGGAGTGCCATCAAGGAAATCAAGGCTCCTTTCATGTGTGATGTGCAACACGGAATTGCTCTGCACGCAGTGCAGGGTATCGGGCCTCATTTTGCGGCGAGCTGGAAGTCTCATGGTTGTTCTCGAGTTGCGATGGGAACCTGGGGTATATTCTCGAGTTACGACGGGGATGGCCCTTCCACACACGTGTTTGTTCAGTGACGTCAGACTCCTGCCTAGTTGCGAGGGACAACTCGGGATTCCCCTCGAGGCTTGGCAGGGCAATTGGGACCCCTCTCCAGCTGAGGCGGGAGACCAAGGGTCCCTTTCCACGTGCCACAGGAATCCTGGGACTCCTATCAAGTTTCACGAGGAGTCAGGCATCGTCTCCTTTGGAGGCGCTGATCTCCGCGTACCTCTGGAGTTTTCAAAGGATGTGAGGCCTCCGTTCGCGATGAGGTGGGGAACTAGGTCTTTCTCTGTGGTCTCCACAGGGGATTCAGACATCCTTTCGTCTTGGGAGATGCAAGCCGAGCCTGCATTCCAGTCACTGCAGGGATATCCAGCCTTATTTCGAGTCAGGGTATCGTGGTGTCCATTCCACTTGAGGCCGCAAACTCAGGGTCCCTCTCACATACCTAGAGCTGAGAGAAGCCTCCTCTTGAGGTGCTTGTGGTAAGGTGGTATTCCTCTGGAGTCGAAGCCAGGAACTAACCTCTCATCTCGAGTTGATTTTTGGTCCACGGAGCTCTTTCGTGTTGCTACAGTGACCTCAGGATCCCTCTAGCCTTGAAACAGTGTTCTTGGGGTTTCTCTGGAGTGCTATAAAGGAAATCAAGGCTCCTTTCATGTTTGATGTGCAATACGGAATTACTTTGAATGCAGTGCAGGGGAATCGGGCCTCATCTTGCGGCGAAGGGGAAGTCTCATAGATTTTCTCGAGTTGCGGCGGGAACCTGGGGTATATTCTCGAGTTACGACTGGAATGGCCCTTCCAAACACGTGTTTGTTCAGCGACGTGAGGACTCCTGCCTAGTTGCGAGGGACAACTCGGGATTCTCCTCGAGGCTTGGCAGGGCAATTGGGACGCCTCTCCAGCTGAGGCAGGAGACCAAGGGTCCCTTTCCACGTGCCACAGGAATCCTGGGACTCCTATCAAGTTTCACGAGGAGTCAGGCATCGTTTCCTTTGAAGGCACTGATCTCCGCGTACCTCTGGAGTTTTCAAAGGATGTGAGGCCTCCGGTCGCCATTAAGTGGGGAACTAGGTCTTTCTCTGTGGTCTCCACAGGGGATTCAGACATCCTTTCATCTTGGGAGATGCAAGACGATCCTGCACTCAAGTCACTGCAGGGATATCCGGCCTTACTTCGCGTCAGGGCATCGCAGTGTCCATTCCACTTGAGGCCGCAAAGTCAGGGTCCCTCTCACATACCTAGAGCTGAGAGAAGCCTCCTCTTGAGGTGCTTGTGGTAAGGTGGTATTCCTCTGGAGTCGAAGCCAGGGACTAACCTCTCATCTCGAGTTGATTTTTGGTCCACGGAGCTCTTTCGTGTTGCTACAGTGACCTCAGGATCCCTCTAGCCTTGAAACACTGTTCTTGGGGTTTCTCTGGAGTGCCATCAAGGAAATCCAAGCTTCTTTCATGTTTGATGTGCAACACGGAATTGCTCTGCATGCAGTGCAGGGGAATCGGGCCTCATCTCACGTCAGGGGGAAGTCTCATGGTTTTTCTCGAGTTGCGGCGGGAACCTGGGGTATATTCTCGAGTTACGACGGGGATGGCCCTTCCACCCACGTGTTTATTAAGCGACGTCAGGACTCCTTCCTAGTTGCGAGGGACAAGTCGGGATTCTCCTCGAGGCTTGGCAGGCCAATTGGGACGCCTCTCCAGCTGAGGCGGGAGACCAAGGGTTCCTTTCCACGTGCCACAGGAATCCTGGGCCTCCTATCAAGTTTCACGAGGAGTCAGGCATCGTCTCCTTTGGAGGCACTGATCTCCGCATACCTCTGGAGTTTTCAAAGGATGTGAGGCCTCCGGTCGCGATGAGGAGGGGAACTAGGTCTTTCTCTGTGGTCTCAACAGGGGATTCAGACATCCTTTCATCTTGGGAGATGCAAGACGAGCCTGCATTCAAGTCACTGCAGGGATATCCGGCCTTATTTCGCGTCAGGGCATCGCAGTGTCCATTCCACTTGAGGCCGCAAAATCAGGGTCCCTCTCACATACCTAGAGCTGAGAGAAGCCTCCTTTTGAGGTGCTTGTGGTAATGTGGTATTCCTCTGGAGTCGAAGCCAGGGACTAACCTCTCATCTCGAGTTGATTTTTGGTCCACGGAGCTCTTTCGTGTTGCAACAGTGACCTCAGGATCCCTCCAGCCTTGAAACAGTGTTCTTGTGTTTTCTCTGGAGTAACATCAAGGAAATCAAGGCTCCTTTCATGTTGGATGTGTAACACGGAATTGCTCTGCATGCAGTGCAGGGTATCGGGCCTCATTTTGCGGCGAGCGGGAAGTCTCATGGTTTTTCTCGAGTTGCGATGGGAACCTGGGGTATATTCTCGAGTTACGACGGGAATGGCCCTTCCACACACGTGTTTGTTCAGTGACGTCAGACTCCTGCCTAGTTGCGAGGGATAACTCGGGATTCCCCTCGAGGCTTGGCAGGGCAATGGGGACGCCTCTCCATCTGAGGCGGGAGACCAAGGGTCCCTTTCCACGTGCCACAGGAATCCTGGGACTCCTATCAAGTTTCACGAGGAGTCAGGCATCGTCTCCTTTGGAGGCACTGATCTCCGCGTACCTCTGGAGTTTTCAAAGGATGTGAGGCCTCCGGTCGCCATGAAGTGGGGAACTAGGTCTTTCTCTGTGGCCTCCACAGGGGATTCAGACATCCTTTCATCTTGGGAGATGCAAGACAAGCCTGCATTCAAGTCACTGCAGGGATATCCGGCCTTATTTCTCGTCAGGGCATCGCAGTGCCCATTCCACTTGAGGCCGCAAACTCAGGGACCCTCCCACATACCTAGAGCTGAGAGAAGCCTCCTCTTGAGGTGCTTGTGGTAAGGTGGTATTACTCTGGAGTCGAAGCCAGGGACTAACCTCTCATCTCGAGTTGATTTTTGGTCCACGGAGCTCTTTCGTGTTGTTACAGTGACCTCAGGATCCCTCTAGCCTTGAAACACTGCTCTTGGGGTTTCTCTGGAGTGCAATCAAGGAAATCAAGGCTCGTTTCATGTGTGATGTGCAGCACGGAATTGCTCTGCACGCACTGCAGGGGAATCTGGCCTCATCTCGCGGCGAGGGGGAAGTCTCATGGTTTTTCTCGAGTTGCGGCGGAAACCTGGGGTATATTCTCGAGTTACGAAGGGGATGGCCCTTCCACACATGTGTTTGTTCAGCGACGTCAGGACTCCTGCCTAGTTGCGAGGGACAACTCGGGATTCTCCTCGAGGTTTGGCAGGGCAATTGGGACGCCTCTCCAAATGAGGCGGGAAACCAAGGGTCCCTTTCCACGTGCCACAGGAATCCTGGGACTCCTATCAAGTTTCACGAGGAGTCAGGCATCGTCTCCTTTGGAGGCACTGATCTCCACGTACCTCTGGAGTTTTCAAAGGATGTGAGGCCTCCGGTCGTGATGAGGTGGGGAACTAGGTCTTTCTCTGTGGTCTCCACAGGGGATTCAGACATCCTTTCGTCTTGGGAAATGCAAGACGAGCCTGCATTCAAGTCACTGCAGGGATAACCAGCCTAATTTCTAGTTAGGGCATCGCAGTGTCCATTTCACTTGAGGCCGCAAACTCAGGGTCCCTATCACATACCTAGAGCTGAGAGAAGCCTCCTCTTGAGGTGCTTGTGGTAAGGTGGTATTCCTCTGGAGTCGAAGCCAGGGACTAACCTCTCAACTCGAGTTGATTTTTAGTCCACGGAGCTCTTTCGTGTTGCTACAGTGACCTCAGGATCCCTCTAGCCTTGAAACAGTGTTCTTGGGGTTTCTCTGGAGTGCCATCAAGGAAATCAAGGCTCCTTTCATGTGTGATGTGCAACACGGAATTGCTCTGCACGCAGTGCAGGGTATCGGGCCTCATTTTGCGGCGAGCTGGAAGTCTCATGGTTTTTCTCGAGTTGCGATGGGAACCTGGGGTATATTCTCGAGTTACGACGGGGATGGCCCTTCCACACACGTGTTTGTTCAGTGACGTCAGACTCCTGCCTAGTTGCGAGGGACAACTCGGGATTCCCCTCGAGGCTTGGCAGGGCAATTGGGACCCCTCTCCAGCTGAGGCGGGAGACCAAGGGTCCCTTTCCACGTGCCACAGGAATCCTGGGACTCCTATCAAGTTTCACGAGGAGTCAGGCATCGTCTCCTTTGGAGGCGCTGATCTCCGCGTACCTCTGGAGTTTTCAAAGGATGTGAGGCCTCCGTTCGCGATGAGGTGGGGAACTAGGTCTTTCTCTGTGGTCTCCAGAGGGGATTCAGACATCCTTTCGTCTTGGGAGATGCAAGCCGAGCCTGCATTCCAGTCACTGCAGGGATATCCAGCCTTATTTCGAGTCAGGGTATCGTGGTGTCCATTCCACTTGAGGCCGCAAACTCAGGGTCCCTCTCACATACCTAGAGCTGAGAGAAGCCTCCTCTTGAGGTGCTTGTGGTAAGGTGGTATTCCTCTGGAGTCGAAGCCAGGAACTAACCTCTCATCTCGAGTTGATTTTTGGTCCACGGAGCTCTTTCGTGTTGCTACAGTGACCTCAGGATCCCTCTAGCCTTGAAACAGTGTTCTTGGGGTTTCTCTGGAGTGCTATAAAGGAAATCAAGGCTCCTTTCATGTTTGATGTGCAATACGGAATTGCTTTGAATGCAGTGCAGGGGAATCGGGCCTCATCTTGCGGCGAAGGGGAAGTCTCATAGATTTTCTCGAGTTGCGGCGGGAACCTGGGGTATATTCTCGAGTTACGACTGGAATGGCCCTTCCAAACACGTGTTTGTTCAGCGACGTGAGGACTCCTGCCTAGTTGCGAGGGACAACTCGGGATTCTCCTCGAGGCTTGGCAGGGCAATTGGGACGCCTCTCCAGCTGAGGCGGGAGACCAAGGGTCCCTTTCCACGTGCCACAGGAATCCTGGGACTCCTATCAAGTTTCACGAGGAGTCAGGCATCGTTTCCTTTGAAGGCACTGATCTCCGCCTACCTCTGGAGTTTTCAAAGGATGTGAGGCCTCCGGTCGCCATTAAGTGGGGAACTAGGTCTTTCTCTGTGGTCTCCACAGGGGATTCAGACATCCTTTCATCTTGGGAGATGCAAGACGATCCTGCACTCAAGTCACTGCAGGGATATCCGGCCTTACTTCGCGTCAGGGCATCGCAGTGTCCATTCCACTTGAGGCCGCAAAGTCAGGGTCCCTCTCACATACCTAGAGCTGAGAGAAGCCTCCTCTTGAGGTGCTTGTGGTAAGGTGGTATACCTCTGGAGTCGAAGCCAGGGACTAACCTCTCATCTCGAGTTGATTTTTGGTCCACGGAGCTCTTTCGTGTTGCTACAGTGACCTCAGGATCCCTCTAGCCTTGAAACACTGTTCTTGGGGTTTCTCTGGAGTGCCATCAAGGAAATCCAAGCTTCTTTCATGTTTGATGTGCAACACGGAATTGCTCTGCATGCAGTGCAGGGGAATCGGGCCTCATCTCACGTCAGGGGGAAGTCTCATGGTTTTTCTCGAGTTGCGGCGGGAACCTGGGGTATATTCTCGAGTTACGACGGGGATGGCCCTTCCACACATGTGTTTGTTCAGCGACGTCAGGACTCCTGCCTAGTTGCGAGGGACAACTCGGGATTCTCCTCGAGGCTTGGCAGGGCAATTGGGACGCCTCTCCAAATGAGGCGGGAAACCAAGGGTCCCTTTCCACGTGCCACAGGAATCCTGGGACTCCTATCAAGTTTCACGAGGAGTCAGGCATCGTCTCCTTTGGAGGCACTGATCTCCACGTACCTCTGGAGTTTTCAAAGGATGTGAGGCCTCCGGTCGTGATGAGGTGGGGAACTAGGTCTTTCTCTGTGGTCTCCACAGGGGATTCAGACATCCTTTCGTCTTGGGAAATGCAAGACGAGCCTGCATTCAAGTCACTGCAGGGATAACCAGCCTAATTTCTAGTTAGGGCATCGCAGTGTCCATTTCACTTGAGGCCGCAAACTCAGGGTCCCTATCACATACCTAGAGCTGAGAGAAGCCTCCTCTTGAGGTGCTTGTGGTAAGGTGGTATTCCTCTGGAGTCGAAGCCAGGGACTAACCTCTCAACTCGAGTTGATTTTTAGTCCACGGAGCTCTTTCGTGTTGCTACAGTGACCTCAGGATCCCTCTAGCCTTGAAACAGTGTTCTTGGGGTTTCTCTGGAGTGCCATCAAGGAAATCAAGGCTCCTTTCATGTGTGATGTGCAACACGGAATTGCTCTGCACGCAGTGCAGGGTATCGGGCCTCATTTTGCGGCGAGCTGGAAGTCTCATGGTTTTTCTCTAGTTGCGATGGGAACCTGGGGTATATTCTCGAGTTACGACGGGGATGGCCCTTCCACACACGTGTTTGTTCAGTGACGTCAGACTCCTGCCTAGTTGCGAGGGACAACTCGGGATTCCCCTCGAGGCTTGGCAGGGCAATTGGGACCCCTCCCCAGCTGAGGCGGGAGACCAAGGGTCCCTTTCCACGTGCCACAGGAATCCTGGGACTCCTATCAAGTTTCACGAGGAGTCAGGCATCGTCTCCTTTGGAGGCGCTGATCTCCGCGTACCTCTGGAGTTTTCAAAGGATGTGAGGCCTCCGTTCGCGATGAGGTGGGGAACTAGGTCTTTCTCTGTGGTCTCCACAGGGGATTCAGACATCCTTTCGTCTTGGGAGATGCAAGCCGAGCCTGCATTCCAGTCACTGCAGGGATATCCAGCCTTATTTCGAGTCAGGGTATCGTGGTGTCCATTCCACTTGAGGCCGCAAACTCAGGGTCCCTCTCACATACCTAGAGCTGAGAGAAGCCTCCTCTTGAGGTGCTTGTGGTAAGGTGGTATTCCTCTGGAGTCGAAGCCAGGAACTAACCTCTCATCTCGAGTTGATTTTTGGTCCACGGAGCTCTTTCGTGTTGCTACAGTGACCTCAGGATCCCTCTAGCCTTGAAACAGTGTTCTTGGGGTTTCTCTGGAGTGCTATAAAGGAAATCAAGGCTCCTTTCATGTTTGATGTGCAATACGGAATTGCTTTGAATGCAGTGCAGGGGAATCGGGCCTCATCTTGCGGCGAAGGGGAAGTCTCATAGATTTTCTCGAGTTGCGCCGGGAACCTGGGGTATATTCTCGAGTTACGACTGGAATGGCCCTTCCAAACACGTGTTTGTTCAGCGACGTGAGGACTCCTGCCTAGTTGCGAGGGACAACTCGGGATTCTCCTCGAGGCTTGGCAGGGCAATTGGGACGCCTCTCCAGCTGAGGCGGGAGACCAAGGGTTCCTTTCCACGTGCCACAGGAATCCTGGGCCTCCTTTCAAGTTTCACGAGGAGTCAGGCATCGTCTCCTTTGGAGGCACTGATCTCCGCATACCTCTGGAGTTTTCAAAGGATGTGAGGCCTCCGGTCGCGATGAGGAGCGGAACTAGGTCTTTCTCTGTGGTCTCAACAGGGGATTCAGACATCCTTTCATCTTGGGAGATGCAAGACGAGCCTGCATTCAAGTCACTGCAGGGATATCCGGCCTTATTTCGCGTCAGGGCATCGCAGTGTCCATTCCACTTGAGGCCGCAAAATCAGGGTCCCTCTCACATACCTAGAGCTGAGAGAAGCCTCCTTTTGAAGTGCTTGTGGTAATGTGGTATTCCTCTGGAGTCGAAGCCAGGGACTAACCTCTCATCTCAAGTTGATTTTTGGTCCACGGAGCTCTTTCGTGTTGCAACAGTGACCTCAGGATCCCTCCAGCCTTGAAACAGTGTTCTTGTGTTTTCTCTGGAGTAACATCAAGGAAATCAAGGCTCCTTTCATGTTGGATGTGTAACACGGAATTGCTCTGCATGCAGTGCAGGGGAATCGGGCCTCATCTCGCGGCGAGGGGGAAGTCTCATGGTTTTTCTCGAGTTGCGGCGGGAACCTGGGGTATATTCTCGAGTTTCGACGGGGATGGCCCTTCCACCCACGTGTTTGTTCAGCGACGTCAGGACTCCTGCCTAGTTGCGAGGGACAACTCGGGATTCTCCTCGAGGCTTGGCAGGGCAATTGGGACGCCTCTCCATCTGAGGCGGGAGACCAAGGGTCCCTTTCCACGTGCCACAGGAATCCTGGGACTCCTATCAAGTTTCACGAGAAGTCAGGCAACGTCTCCTTTGGAGGAACGGATCTCCGCGTACCTCTGGAGTTTTCAAAGGATGTGAGGCCTCCGGTCGCCATGAAGTGGGTAACTAGGTCTTTCTCTGTGGTCTCCACAGGGGATTCAGACATCCTTTCATCTTGGGAGATGCAAGACGAGCCTGCATTCAAGTCACTGCAGGGATATCCGGCCTTATTTCCCGTCAGGGCATCGCAGTGTCCATTCCACTTGAGGCCGCAAACTCAGGGACCCTCTCACATACCTAGAGCTGAGAGAAGCCTCCTCTTGAGGTGCTTGTGGTAAGGTGGTATTCCTCTGGAGTCGAAGCCAGGGACTAACCTCTCATCTTGAGTTGATTTTGGTCCACGGAGCTCTTTCATGTTGCTACAATGACCTCAGAATCCCTCTAGCCTTGAAACACTGCTCTTGGGGTTTCTCTGGAGTGCCATCAAGGAAATCAAGGCTCGTTTCATGTGTGATGTGCAGCACGGAATTGCTCTGCACGCACTGCAGGGGAATCGGGCCTCATCTTGCGGCGAAGGGGAAGTCTCATGGTTTTTCTCGAGTTGCGGCGGGAACCTGGGGTATATTCTCGAGTTACGACTGGGATGGCCCTTCCAAACACGTGTTTGTTCAGCGACGTCAGGACTCCTGCCTAGTTGCGAGGGACAACTCAGGATTCTCCTCGAGGCTTGGCAGGGCAATTGGGACGCCTCTCCAGCTGAGACGAGAGACCAAGGGTCCCTTTCCACGTGCCACAGGAATCCTGGGACTCCTATCAAGTTTCACGAGGAGTCAGGCATCGTCTCCTTTTCAGGCACTGATCTCCGCGTACCTTTGGAGTTTTCAAAGGATGTGAGGCCTCCGTTCGCGATGAGGTGGGGAACTAGGTCTTTCTCTGTGGTCTCCACAGGGGATTCAGACATCCTTTCGTCTTGGGAGATGCAAGACGAGCCTGCATTCGAGTCACTGCAGGGATAACCGGCCTTATTTCGAGTCAGGGCATCGCAGTGTCCATTCCATTTGAGGCCGCAAACTCAGGGTCCCTCTCACATACCTAGAGCTGAGAGAAGCCTCCTCTTGAGGTGCTTGTGGCAAGGTGGTATTCCTCTGGAGTCGAAGCCAGGGACTAACCTCTCATCTCGAGTTGATTTTTGGCCCACGGAGCTCTCTCGTGTTGCTAGAGTGAACTCAGGATCCCTCTAGCCTTGAAACAGTGTTCTTGGGGTTTCTCTGGAGTGCATCAAGGAAATCAAGGCTCCTTTCATGTGTCATGTGCAACACGGAATTGCTCTGCACGCAGTGCAGGGGAATCGGGGCTCATTTTGCGGCGAGGGGGAAGTCTCATGGTTTTTCTAGAGTTGTGGCGGGAACCTGGGGTATATTCTCGAGTTACGACGGGGATGGCCATTCCACACATGTGTTTGTTCAGCGACGTCAGGACTCCTGCCTAGTTGCGAGGGACACCTCGGGATTCTCCTCGAGGGTTGGCAGGCCAATTGGGACGCCTCTCCAAATGAGGCGGGATACCAAGGGTCCCTTTCCACGTGCCACAGGAATCCTGGGCCTCCTATCAAGTTTCACGAGGAGTCAGGCATCGTCTCCTTTGGAGGCACTGATCTCCACGTACCTCTGGAGTTTTCAAAGGATGTGAGGCCTCCGGTCGTGATGAGGTGGGGAACTAGGTCTTTCTCTGTGGTCTCCACAGGGGATTCAGACATCCTTTCGTCTTGGGAGATGCAAGACGAGCCTGCATTCAAGTCACTGCAGGGATAACCAGCCTAATTTCTAGTTAGGGCATCGCAGTGTCCATTTCACTTGAGGCCGCAAACTCAGGGTCCCTATCACATACCTAGAGCTGAGAGAAGCCTCCTCTTGAGGTGCTTGTGGTAAGGTGGTATTCCTCTGGAGTCGAAGCCAGGGACTAACCTCTCAACTCGAGTTGATTTTTAGTCCACGGAGCTCTTTCGTGTTGCTCTAGTGACCTCAGGATCCCTCTAGCCTTGAAACAGTGTTCTTGGGGTTTCTCTGGAGTGCCATCAAGGAAATCAAGGCTCCTTTCATGTGTGATGTGCAACACGGAATTGCTCTGCACGCAGTGCAGGGTATCGGGCCTCATTTTGCGGCGAGCTGGAAGTCTCATGGTTTTTCTCGAGTTGCGATGGGAACCTGGGGTATATTCTCGAGTTACGACGGGGATGGCCCTTCCACACACGTGTTTGTTCAGTGACGTCAGACTCCTGCCTAGTTGCGAGGGACAACTCGGGATTCCCCTCGAGGCTTGGCAGGGCAATTGGGACCCCTCTCCAGCTGAGGCGGGAGACCAAGGGTCCCTTTCCACGTGCCACAGGAATCCTGGGACTCCTATCAAGTTTCACGAGGAGTCAGGCATCGTCTCCTTTGGAGGCGCTGATCTCCGCGTACCTCTGGAGTTTTCAAAGGATGTGAGGCCTCCGTTCGCGATGAGGTGGGGAACTAGGTCTTTCTCTGTGGTCTCCACAGGGGATTCAGACATCCTTTCGTCTTGGGAGGTGCAAGCCGAGCCTGCATTCCAGTCACTGCAGGGATATCCAGCCTTATTTCGAGTCAGGGTATCGTGGTGTCCATTCCACTTGAGGCCGCAAACTCAGGGTCCCTCTCACATACCTAGAGCTGAGAGAAGCCTTCTCTTGAGGTGCTTGTGGTAAGGTGGTATTCCTCTGGAGTCGAAGCCAGGAACTAACCTCTCATCTCGAGTTGATTTTTGGTCCACGGAGCTCTTTCGTGTTGCTACAGTGACCTCAGGATCCCTCTAGCCTTGAAACAGTGTTCTTGGGGTTTCTCTGGAGTGCTATAAAGGAAATCAAGGCTCCTTTCATGTTTGATGTGCAATACGGAATTGCTTTGAATGCAGTGCAGGGGAATCGGGCCTCATCTTGCGGCGAAGGGGAAGTCTCATAGATTTTCTCGAGTTGCGGCGGGAACCTGGGGTATATTCTCGAGTTACGACTGGAATGGCCCTTCCAAACACGTGTTTGTTCAGCGACGTGAGGACTCCTGCCTAGTTGCGAGGGACAACTCGGGATTCTCCTCGAGGCTTGGCAGGGCAATTGGGACGCCTCTCCAGCTGAGGCGGGAGACCAAGGGTCCCTTTCCACGTGCCACAGGAATCCTGGGACTCCTATCAAGTTTCACGAGGAGTCAGGCATCGTTTCCTTTGAAGGCACTGATCTCCGCCTACCTCTGGAGTTTTCAAAGGATGTGAGGCCTCCGGTCGCCATTAAGTGGGGAACTAGGTCTTTCTCTGTGGTCTCCACAGGGGATTCAGACATCCTTTCATCTTGGGAGATGCAAGACGATCCTGCACTCAAGTCACTGCAGGGATATCCGGCCTTACTTCGCGTCAGGGCATCGCAGTGTCCATTCCACTTGAGGCCGCAAAGTCAGGGTCCCTCTCACATACCTAGAGCTGAGAGAAGCCTCCTCTTGAGGTGCTTGTGGTAAGGTGGTATTCCTCTGGAGTCGAAGCCAGGGACTAACCTCTCATCTCGAGTTGATTTTTGGTCCACGGAGCTCTTTCGTGTTGCTACAGTGACCTCAGGATCCCTCTAGCCTTGAAACACTGCTCTTGGGGTTTCTCTGGAGTGCCATCAAGGAAATCCAAGCTTCTTTCATGTTTGATGTGCAACACGGAATTGCTCTGCATGCAGTGCAGGGGAATCGGGCCTCATCTCACGTCAGGGGGAAGTCTCATGGTTTTTCTCGAGTTGCGGCGGGAACCTGGGGTATATTCTCGAGTTACGACGGGGATGGCCCTTCCACCCACGGGTTTATTAAGCGACGTCAGGACTCCTTCCTAGTTGCGAGGGACAAGTCGGGATTCTCCTCGAGGCTTGGCAGGCCAATTGGGACGCCTCTCCAGCTGAGGCGGGAGACCAAGGGTCCCTTTCCACGTGCCACAGGAATCCTGGGCCTCCTACCAAGTTTCACGAGGAGTCAGGCATCGTTTCCTTTGAAGGCACTGATCTCCGCGTACCTCTGGAGTTTTCAAAGGATGTGAGGCCTCCGGTCGCCATGAAGTGGGAAACTAGGTCTTTCTCTGTGGTCTCCACAGGGGATTCAGACATCCTTTCATCTTGGGAGATGCAAGACGAGCCTGCACTCAGTCACTGCAGGGATATCCGGCCTTACTTCGCGTCAGGGCATCGCAGTGTCCATTCCACTTGAGGCCGCAAACTCAGGGTCCCTCTCACATACCTAGAGCTGAGAGAAGCCTCCTCTTGAGGTGCTTGTGGTAAGGTGGTATTCCTCTGGGGTCGAAGCCAGAGACTAACCTCTCATCTCGAGTTGATTTTTGTCCACGGAGCTCTTTCGTGTTGCTACAGTGACCTCAGGATCCCTCTAGCCTTGAAACACTGTTCTTGGGGTTTCTGTGGTGTGCCATCAGGGAAATCCAAGCTTCTTTCAAGTTTGATGTGCAAAACGGAATTGCTCTGCATGCAGTGCAGGGGAATCGGGCCTCATCTCACGTCGAGGGGGAAGTCTCATGGTTTTTCTCGAGTTGCGGCGAGAACTTGGGGTATATTCTCGAGTTACGACGGGGATGGCCCTTCCACCCACGTGTTTATTCAGCGACGTCAGGACTCCTTCCTAGTTGCCAGGGACAAGTCGGGATTCTCCTCGAGGCTTGGCAGGCCAATTGGGACGCCTCTCCAGCTGAGGCGGGAGACCAAGGGTCCCTTTCCACGTGCCACAGGAATCCTGGGACTCCTATCAAGTTTCACGAGGAGTCAGGCATCGTCTCCTTTGGAGGCACTGATCTCCGCATACCTCTGGAGTTTTCAAAGGATGTGAGGCCTCCGGTCGCCATGAAGTGGGGAACTAGGTTTTTCTCTGTGGTCTCCACAGGGGATTCAGACATCCTTTCATCTTGGGAGATGCAAGACGAGCATGCATTCAAGTCACTGCAGGGATATCCGGCATTATTTCGCGTCAGGGCATCGCAGTGTCCATTCCACTTGAGGCCGCAAACTCAGGGTCCCTCTCACATACCTAGAGCTGAGAGAAGCCTCCTCTTGAGGTGCTGTTGTAAGGTGGTATTCCTCTGGAGTCGAAGCCAGGGACTACCCTCTCATCTCGAGTTGATTTTTGGTCCACGGAGCGCTTTCGTGTTGCTACAGTGACCTCAGGATCCCTCTAGCCTTGAAACAGTGTTTTTGGGGTTTCTCTGGAGTGTCATCAAGGAAATCTAGGCTCCTTTCATGTGTGATGTGCAACACGGAATTGCTCTGCACGCAGTGCAGGGGAATCGGGCCTCATCTCGCGGCGAGGGGGAAGTCTCATGGTTTTTCTCGAGTTGCGGCGGGGACCTGGGGTATATTCTCGAGTTTCGACGGGGATGGCCCTTCCACCCACGTGTTTGTTCAGCGATGTCAGGACTCCTGCCTAGTTGCGAGGGACAACTCGGGATTCTCCTCGAGGCTTGGCAGGGCAATTGGGACGCCTCTCCAGCTGAGGCGGGAGACCAAGGGTCCCTTTCCACGTGCCACAGGAATCCTGGGACTCCTATCAAGTTTCACGAGGAGTCAGGCATCGTCTCCTTTGGAGGCACTGATCTCCGCATACCTCTGGAGTTTTCAAAGGATGTGAGGCCTCCGGTCGCCATGAAGTGGGGAACTAGGTCTTTCTCTGTGGTCTCCACAGGGGATTCAGACATCCTTTCATCTTGGGAGATGCAAGACGAGCATGCATTCAAGTCACTGCAGGGATATCCGGCATTATTTCGCGTCAGGGCATCGCAGTGTCCATTCCACTTGAGGCCGCAAACTCAGGGTCCCTCTCACATACCTAGAGCTGAGAGAAGCCTCCTCTTGAGGTGCTGTTGTAAGGTGGTATTCCTCTGGAGTCGAAGCCAGGGACTACCCTCTCATCTCGAGTTGATTTTTGGTCCACGGAGCGCTTTCGTGTTGCTACAGTGACCTCAGGATCCCTCTAGCCTTGAAACAGTGTTTTTGGGGTTTCTCTGGAGTGTCATCAAGGAAATCTAGGCTCCTTTCATGTGTGATGTGCAACACGGAATTGCTCTGCACGCAGTGCAGGGGAATCGGGCCTCATCTCGCGGCGAGGGGGAAGTCTCATGGTTTTTCTCGAGTTGCGGCGGGGACCTGGGGTATATTCTCGAGTTTCGACGGGGATGGCCCTTCCACCCACGTGTTTGTTCAGTGACGTCAGACTCCTGCCTAGTTGCGAGGGACAACTCGGGATTCCCCTCGAGGCTTGGCAGGGCAATTGGGACCCCTCTCCAGCTGAGGCGGGAGACCAAGGGTCCCTTTCCACGTGCCACAGGAATCCTGGGACTCCTATCAAGTTTCACGAGGAGTCAGGCATCGTCTCCTTTGGAGGCGCTGATCTCCGCGTACCTCTGGAGTTTTCAAAGGATGTGAGGCCTTCGTTCGCGATGAGGTGGGGAACTAGGTCTTTCTCTGTGGTCTCCACAGGGGATTCAGACATCCTTTCGTCTTGGGAGATGCAAGCCAGCCTGCATTCCAGTCACTGCAGGGATATCCAGCCTTATTTTGAGTCAGGGTATCGTGGTGTCCATTCCACTTGAGGCCGCAAACTCAGGGTCCCTCTCACATACCTAGAGCTGAGAGAAGCCTTCTCTTGAGGTGCTTGTGGTAAGGTGGTATTCCTCTGGAGTCGAAGCCAGGAACTAACCTCTCATCTCGAGGTGATTTTTGGTCCACGGAGCTCTTTCGTGTTGCTACAGTGACCTCAGGATCCCTCTAGCCTTGAAACAGTGTTCTTGGGGTTTCTCTGGAGTGCTATAAAGGAAATCAAGGCTCCTTTCATGTTTGATGTGCAATACGGAATTGCTTTGAATGCAGTGCAGGGGAATCGGGCCTCATCTTGCGGCGAAGGGGAAGTCTCATAGATTTTCTCGAGTTGCGGCGGGAACCTGGGGTATATTCTCGAGTTACGACTGGAATGGCCCTTCCAAACACGTGTTTGTTCAGCGACGTCAGGACTCCTGCCTAGTTGCGAGGGACAACTCGGGATTCTCCTCGAGGCTTGGCAGGGCAATTGGGACGCCTCTCCAGCTGAGGCGGGAGACCAAGGGTCCCTTTCCACGTGCCACAGGAATCCTGGGACTCCTATCAAGTTTCACGAGGAGTCAGGCATCGTTTCCTTTGAAGGCACTGATCTCCGCCTACCTCTGGAGTTTTCAAAGGATGTGAGGCCTCCGGTCGCCATTAAGTGGGGAACTAGGTCTTTTTTTGTGGTCTCCACAGGGGATTCAGACATCCTTTCATCTTGGGAGATGCAAGACGATCCTGCACTCAAGTCACTGCAGGGATATCCGGCCTTACTTCGCGTCAGGGCATCGCAGTGTCCATTCCACTTGAGGCCGCAAAGTCAGGGTCCCTCTCACATACCTAGAGCTGAGAGAAGCCTCCTCTTGAGGTGCTTGTGGTAAGGTGGTATTCCTCTGGAGTCGAAGCCAGGGACTAACCTCTCATCTCGAGTTGATTTTTGGTCCACGGAGCTCTTTCGTGTTGCTACAGTGACCTCAGGATCCCTCTAGCCTTGAAACACTGTTCTTGGGGTTTCTCTGGAGTGCCATCAAGGAAATCCAAGCTTCTTTCATGTTTGATGTGCAACACGGAATTGCTCTGCATGCAGTGCAGGGGAATCGGGCCTCATCTCACGTCAGGGGGAAGTCTCATGGTTTTTCTCGAGTTGCGGCGGGAACCTGGGGTATATTCTCGAGTTACGACGGGGATGGCCCTTCCACCCACGTGTTTATTAAGCGACGTCAGGACTCCTTCCTAGTTGCGAGGGACAAGTCGGGATTCTCCTCGAGGCTTGGCAGGCCAATTGGGACGCCTCTCCAGCTGAGGCGGGAGACCAAGGGTTCCTTTCCACGTGCCACAGGAATCCTGGGCCTCCTACCAATTTTCACGAGGAGTCAGGCATCGTTTCCTTTGAAGGCACTGATCTCCGCGTACCTCTGGAGTTTTCAAAGGATGTGAGGCCTCCGGTCGCCATGAAGTGGGAAACTAGGTCTTTCTCTGTGGTCTCCACAGGGGATTCAGACATCCTTTCATCTTGGGAGATGCAAGACGAGCCTGCACTCAGTCACTGCAGGGATATCCGGCCTTACTTCGCGTCAGGGCATCGCAGTGTCCATTCCACTTGAGGCCGCAAACTCAGGGTCCCTCTCACATACCTAGAGCTGAGAGAAGCCTCCTCTTGAGGTGCTTGTGGTAAGGTGGTATTCCTCTGGGGTCGAAGCCAGAGACTAACCTCTCATCTCGAGTTGATTTTTGTCCACGGAGCTCTTTCGTGTTGCTACAGTGACCTCAGGATCCCTCTAGCCTTGAAACACTGTTCTTGGGGTTTCTGTGGTGTGCCATCAGGGAAATCCAAGCTTCTTTCAAGTTTGATGTGCAAAACGGAATTGCTCTGCATGCAGTGCAGGGGAATCGGGCCTCATCTCACGTCGAGGGGGAAGTCTCATGGTTTTTCTCGAGTTGCGGCGAGAACTTGGGGTATATTCTCGAGTTACGACGGGGATGGCCCTTCCACCCACGTGTTTATTCAGCGACGTCAGGACTCCTTCCTAGTTGCCAGGGACAAGTCGGGATTCTCCTCGAGGCTTGGCAGGCCAATTGGGACGCCTCTCCAGCTGAGGCGGGAGACCAAGGGTCCCTTTCCACGTGCCACAGGAATCCTGGGACTCCTATCAAGTTTCACGAGGAGTCAGGCATCGTCTCCTTTGGAGGCACTGATCTCCGCATACCTCTGGAGTTTTCAAAGGATGTGAGGCCTCCGGTCGCCATGAAGTGGGGAACTAGGTTTTTCTCTGTGGTCTCCACAGGGGATTCAGACATCCTTTCATCTTGGGAGATGCAAGACGAGCATGCATTCAAGTCACTGCAGGGATATCCGGCATTATTTCGCGTCAGGGCATCGCAGTGTCCATTCCACTTGAGGCCGCAAACTCAGGGTCCCTCTCACATACCTAGAGCTGAGAGAAGCCTCCTCTTGAGGTGCTGTTGTAAGGTGGTATTCCTCTGGAGTCGAAGCCAGGGACTACCCTCTCATCTCGAGTTGATTTTTGGTCCACGGAGCGCTTTCGTGTTGCTACAGTGACCTCAGGATCCCTCTAGCCTTGAAACAGTGTTTTTGGGGTTTCTCTGGAGTGTCATCAAGGAAATCTAGGCTCCTTTCATGTGTGATGTGCAACACGGAATTGCTCTGCACGCAGTGCAGGGGAATCGGGCCTCATCTCGCGGCGAGGGGGAAGTCTCATGGTTTTTCTCGAGTTGCGGCGGGGACCTGGGGTATATTCTCGAGTTTCGACGGGGATGGCCCTTCCACCCACGTGTTTGTTCAGCGATGTCAGGACTCCTGCCTAGTTGCGAGGGACAACTCGGGATTCTCCTCGAGGCTTGGCAGGGCAATTGGGACGCCTCTCCAGCTGAGGCGGGAGACCAAGGGTCCCTTTCTACGTGCCACAGGAATCCTGGGACTCCTATCAAGTTTCACGAGGAGTCAGGCATCGTCTCCTTTGGAGGCACTGATCTCCGCATACCTCTGGAGTTTTCAAAGGATGTGAGGCCTCCGGTCGCCATGAAGTGGGGAACTAGGTCTTTCTCTGTGGTCTCCACAGGGGATTCAGACATCCTTTCATCTTGGGAGATGCAAGACGAGCATGCATTCAAGTCACTGCAGGGATATCCGGCATTATTTCGCGTCAGGGCATCGCAGTGTCCATTCCACTTGAGGCCGCAAACTCAGGGTCCCTCTCACATACCTAGAGCTGAGAGAAGCCTCCTCTTGAGGTGCTGTTGTAAGGTGGTATTCCTCTGGAGTCGAAGCCAGGGACTACCCTCTCATCTCGAGTTGATTTTTGGTCCACGGAGCGCTTTCGTGTTGCTACAGTGACCTCAGGATCCCTCTAGCCTTGAAACAGTGTTTTTGGGGTTTCTCTGGAGTGTCATCAAGGAAATCTAGGCTCCTTTCATGTGTGATGTGCAACACGGAATTGCTCTGCACGCAGTGCAGGGGAATCGGGCCTCATCTCGCGGCGAGGGGGAAGTCTCATGGTTTTTCTCGAGTTGCGGCGGGGACCTGGGGTATATTCTCGAGTTTCGACGGGGATGGCCCTTCCACCCACGTGTTTGTTCAGCGATGTCAGGACTCCTGCCTAGTTGCGAGGGACAACTCGGGATTCTCCTCGAGGCTTGGCAGGGCAATTGGGACGCCTCTCCATCTGAGGCGGGAGACCAAGGGTCCCTTTCCACGTGCCACAGGAATCCTGGGACTCCTATCAAGTTTCACGAGGAGTCAGGCATCGTCTCCTTTGGAGGAACGGATCTCCGCGTACCTCTGGAGTTTTCAAAGGATGTGAGGCCTCCGGTCGCCATGAAGTGGGGAACTAGGTCTTTCTCTGTGGTCTCCACAGGGGATTCAGACATCCTTTCATCTTGGGAGATGCAAGACGAGCCTGCATTCAAGTCACTGCAGGGATATCCGGCCATATTTCCCGTCAGGGCATCGCAGTGTCCATTCCACTTGAGGCCGCAAACTCAGGGACCCTCTCACATACCTAGAGCTGAGAGAAGCCTCCTCTTGAGGTGCTTGTGGTAAGGTGGTATTACTCTGGAGTCGAAGCCAGGGACTAACCTCTCATCTTGAGTTGATTTTGGTCCACGGAGCTCTTTCATGTTGCTACAATGACCTCAGGATCCCTCTAGCCTTGAAACACTGCTCTTGGGGTTTCTCTGGAGTGCCATCAAGGAAATCAAGGCTCGTTTCATGTGTGATGTGCAGCACGGAATTGCTCTGCACGCACTGCAGGGGAATCTGGCCTCATCTCGCGGCGAGGGGGAAGTCTCATGGTTTTTCTCGAGTTGCGGCGGAAACCTGGGGTATATTCTCGAGTTACGAAGGGGATGGCCCTTCCACACATGTGTTTGTTCAGCGACGTCAGGACTCCTGCCTAGTTGCGAGGGACAACTCGGGATTCTCCTCGAGGCTTGGCAGGGCAAATGGGACGCCTCTCCAAATGAGGCGGGAAACCAAGGGTCCCTTTCCACGTGCCACAGGAATCCTGGGACTCCTATCAAGTTTCACGAGGAGTCAGGCATCGTCTCCTTTGGAGGCACTGATCTCCACGTACCTCTGGAGTTTTCAAAGGATGTGAGGCCTCCGGTCGTGATGAGGTGGGGAACTAGGTCTTTCTCTGTGGTCTCCACAGGGGATTCAGACATCCTTTCGTCTTGGGAAATGCAAGACGAGCCTGCATTCAAGTCACTGCAGGGATAACCAGCCTAATTTCTAGTTAGGGCATCGCAGTGTCCATTTCACTTGAGGCCGCAAACTCAGGGTCCCTATCACATACCTAGAGCTGAGAGAAGCCTCCTCTTGAGGTGCTTGTGGTAAGGTGGTATTCATCTGGAGTCGAAGCCAGGGACTAACCTCTCAACTCAAGTTGATTTTTAGTCCACGGAGCTCTTTCGTGTTGCTACAGTGACCTCAGGATCCCTCTAGCCTTGAAACAGTGTTCTTGGGGTTTCTCTGGAGTGCCATCAAGGAAATCAAGGCTCCTTTCATGTGTGATGTGCAACACGGAATTGCTCTGCACGCAGTGCAGGGTATCGGGCCTCATTTTGCGGCGAGCTGGAAGTCTCATGGTTTTTCTCGAGTTGCGATGGGAACCTGGGGTATATTCTCGAGTTACGACGGGGATGGCCCTTCCACACACGTGTTTGTTCAGTGACGTCAGACTCCTGCCTAGTTGCGAGGGACAACTCGGGATTCCCCTCGAGGCTTGGCAGGGCAATTGGGACGCCTCTCCAGCTGAGGCGGGAGACCAAGGGTCCCTTTCCACGTGCCACAGGAATCCTGGGACTCCTATCAAGTTTCACGAGGAGTCAGGCATCGTCTCCTTTGGAGGCGCTGATCTCCGCGTACCTCTGGAGTTTTCAAAGGATGTGAGGCCTTCGTTCGCGATGAGGTGGGGAACTAGGTCTTTCTCTGTGGTCTCCACAGGGGATTCAGACATCCTTTCGTCTTGGGAGATGCAAGCCAGCCTGCATTCCAGTCACTGCAGGGATATCCAGCCTTATTTTGAGTCAGGGTATCGTGGTGTCCATTCCACTTGAGGCCACAAACTCAGGGTCCCTCTCACATACCTAGAGCTGAGAGAAGCCTCCTCTTGAGGTGCTTGTGGTAAGGTGGTATTCCTCTGGAGTCGAAGCCAGGAACTAACCTCTCATCTCGAGTTGATTTTTGGTCCACGGAGCTCTTTCGTGTTGCTACAGTGACCTCAGGATCCCTCTAGCCTTGAAACAGTGTTCTTGGGGTTTCTCTGGAGTGCTATAAAGGAAATCAAGGCTCCTTTCATGTTTGATGTGCAATACGGAATTGCTTTGAATGCAGTGCAGGGGAATCGGGCCTCATCTTGCGGCGAAGGGGAAGTCTCATAGATTTTCTCGAGTTGCGCCGGGAACCTGGGGTATATTCTCGAGTTACGACTGGAATGGCCCTTCCAAACACGTGTTTGTTCAGCGACGTCAGGACTCCTGCCTAGTTGCGAGGGACAACTCGGGATTCTCCTCGAGGCTTTGCAGGGCAATTGGGACGCCTCTCCAGCTGAGGCGGGAGACCAAGGGTCCCTTTCCACGTGCCACAGGAATCCTGGGACTCCTATCAAGTTTCACGAGGAGTCAGGCATCGTTTCCTTTGAAGGCACTGATCTCCACGTACCTCTGGAGTTTTCAAAGGATGTGAGGCCTCCGGTCGCCATTAAGTGGGGAACTAGGTCTTTCTCTGTGGTCTCCACAGGGGATTCAGACATCCTTTCATCTTGGGAGATGCAAGACGATCCTGCACTCAAGTCACTGCAGGGATATCCGGCCTTACTTCGCGTCAGGGCATCGCAGTGTCCATTCCACTTGAGGCCGCAAAGTCAGGGTCCCTCTCACATACCTAGAGCTGAGAGAAGCCTCCTCTTGAGGTGCTTGTGGTAAGGTGGTATTCCTCTGGAGTCGAAGCCAGGGACTAACCTCTCATCTCGAGTTGATTTTTGGTCCACGGAGCTCTTTCGTGTTGCTACAGTGACGTCAGGATCCCTCTAGCCTTGAAACACTGTTCTTGGGGTTTCTCTGGAGTGCCATCAAGGAAATCCAAGCTTCTTTCATGTTTGATGTGCAACACGGAATTGCTCTGCATGCAGTGCAGGGGAATCGGGCCTCATCTCACGTCAGGGGGAAGTCTCATGGTTTTTCTCGAGTTGCGGCGGGAACCTGGGGTATATTCTCGAGTTACGACGGGGATGGCCCTTCCACCCACGTGTTTATTAAGCGACGTCAGGACTCCTTCCTAGTTGCGAGGGACAAGTCGGGATTCTCCTCGAGGCTTGGCAGGCCAATTGGGACGCCTCTCCAGCTGAGGCGGGAGACCAAGCGTTCCTTTCCACGTGCCACAGGAATCCTGGGCCTCCTATCAAGTTTCACGAGGAGTCAGGCATCGTCTCCTTTGGAGGCACTGATCTCCGCATACCTCTGGAGTTTTCAAAGGATGTGAGGCCTCCGGTCGCGATGAGGAGGGGAACTAGGTCTTTCTCTGTGGTCTCAACAGGGGATTCAGACATCCTTTCATCTTGGGAGATGCAAGACGAGCCTGCATTCAAGTCACTGCAGGGATATCCGGCCTTATTTCGCGTCAGGGCATCGCAGTGTCCATTCCACTTGAGGCCGCAAAATCAGGGTCCCTCTCACATACCTAGAGCTGAGAGAAGTCTCCTTTTGAGGTGCTTGTGGTAATGTGGTATTCCTCTGGAGTCGAAGCCAGGGACTAACCTCTCATCTCGAGTTGATTTTTGGTCCACGGAGCTCTTTCTTGTTGCAACAGTGACCTCAGGATCCCTCCAGCCTTGAAACAGTGTTCTTGTGTTTTCTCTGGAGTAACATCAAGGAAATCAAGGCTCCTTTCATGTTGGATGTGTAACACGGAATTGCTCTGCATGCAGTGCAGGGGAATCGGGCCTCATCTCACGGCGAAGGGGAAGTCTCATGGTTTCTCTCGAGTTGCGGCGGGAACCTGCGGTATATTCTCGAGTTACGACGGGGATGGCCCTTCCACCCACGTGTTTGTTCAGCGACGTCTGGACTCCTGCCTAGTTGCGAAGGACAAGTCGAGATTCTCCTCGAGGCTTGGCAGGGCAATTGGGACGCCTCTCCAGCTGAGGCGGGAGACCAAGGGTCCCTTTCCACGTGCCACAGGAATCCTGGGCCTCCTATCAAGTTTCACGAGGAGTCAGGCATCGTTTCCTTTGTAGGCACTGATCTCCGCGTACCTCTGGAGTTTTCAAAGGATGTGAGGCCTCCGGTCGCCATGAAGTGGGGAACTAGGTCTTTCTCTGTGGTCTCCACAGGGGATTCAGACATCCTTTCATCTTGGGAGATGCAAGACGAGCCTGCACTCAGTCACTGCAGGGATATCCGGCCTTACTTCGCGTCAGGGCATCGCAGTGTCCATTCCACTTGAGGCCGCAAACTCAGGGTCCCTCTCACATACCTAGAGCTGAGAGAAGCCTCCTCTTGAGGTGCTTGTGGTAAGGTGGTATTCCTCTGGAGTCGAAGCCAGAGACTAACCTCTCATCTCGAGTTGATTTTTGTCCACGGAGCTCTTTCGTGTTGCTACAGTGACCTCAGGATCCCTCTAGCCTTGAAACACTGTTCTTGGGGTTTCTGTGGTGTGCCATCAGGGAAATCCAAGCTTCTTTCAAGTTTGATGTGCAAAACGGAATTGCTCTGCATGCATTGCAAGGGAATCGGGCCTCATCTCACGTCGAGGGGGAAGTCTCATGGTTTTTCTCGAGTTGCGGCGAGAACTTGGGGTATATTCTCGAGTTACGACGGGGATGGCCCTTCCACCCACGTGTTTATTCAGCGACGTCAGGACTCCTTCCTAGTTGCCAGGGACAAGTCGGGATTCTCCTCGAGGCTTGGCAGGCCAATTGGGACGCCTCTCCAGCTGAGGCGGGAGACCAAGGGTCCCTTTCCACGTGCCACAGGAATCCTGGGACTCCTATCAAGTTTCACGAGGAGTCAGGCATCGTCTCCTTTGGAGGCACTGATCTCCGCATACCTCTGGAGTTTTCAAAGGATGTGAGGCCTCCGGTCGCCATGAAGTGGGGAACTAGGTTTTTCTCTGTGGTCTCCACAGGGGATTCAGACATCCTTTCATCTTGGGAGATGCAAGACGAGCATGCATTCAAGTCACTGCAGGGATATCCGGCATTATTTCGCGTCAGGGCATCGCAGTGTCCATTCCACTTGAGGCCGCAAACTCAGGGTCCCTCTCACATACCTAGAGCTGAGAGAAGCCTCCTCTTGAGGTGCTGTGGTAAGGTGGTATTCCTCTGGAGTCGAAGCCAGGGACTACCCTCTCATCTCGAGTTGATTTTTGGTCCACGGAGCGCTTTCGTGTTGCTACAGTGACCTCAGGATCCCTCTCATCTAACTAACCTCTCATCTTGAGTTGATTTTGGTCCACGGAGCTCTTTCATGTTGCTACAATGACCTCAGGATCCCTCTAGCCTTGAAAACACTGCTCTTGGGGTTTCTTGAAACACTGCTCTTGGGGTTTCTCTGGAGTGCCATCAAGGAAATCAAGGCTCGTTTCATGTGTGATGTGCAGCACGGAATTGCTCTGCACGCACTGCAGGGGAATCTGGCCTCATCTCGCGGCGAGGGGGAAGTCTCATGGTTTTTCTCGAGTTGCGGCGGAAACCTGGGGTATATTCTCGAGTTACGAAGGGGATGGCCCTTCCACCCACGTGTTTGTTCAGCGACGTCAGGACTCCTGCCTAGTTGCGAGGGACAACTCGGGATTCTCCTCGAGGGTTGGCAGGGCAATTGGGACGCCTCTCCAAATGAGGCGGGAAACCAAGGGTCCCTTTCCACGTGCCACAGGAATCCTGGGACTCCTATCAAGTTTCACGAGGAGTCAGGCATCGTCTCCTTTGGAGGCACTGATCTCTGCGTACCTCTGGAGTTTTCAAAGGATGTGAGGCCTCCGGTCGTGATGAGGTGGGGAACTAGGTCTTTCTCTGTGGTCTCCACAGGGGATTCAGACATCCTTTCGTCTTGGGAAATGCAAGACGAGCCTGCATTCAAGTCACTGCAGGGATAACCAGCCTAATTTCTAGTTAGGGCATCGCAGTGTCCATTTCACTTGAGGCCGCAAACTCAGGGTCCCTATCACATACCTAGAGCTGAGAGAAGCCTCCTCTTGAGGTGCTTGTGGTAAGGTGGTATTCCTCTGGAGTCGAAGCCAGGGACTAACCTCTCAACTCGAGTTGATTTTTAGTCCACGGAGCTCTTTCGTGTTGCTACAGTGACCTCAGGCTCCCTCTAGCCTTGAAACAGTGTTCTTGGGGTTTCTCTGGAGTGCCATCAAGGAAATCAAGGCTCGTTTCATGTGTGATGTGCAGCACGGAATTGCTCTGCACGCGCTGCAGGGGAATCTGGCCTCATCTCGCGGCGAGGGGGACGTCTCATGGTTTTTCTCGAGTTGCGGCGGGAACCTGGGGTATATTCTCGAGTTACGACGGGGATGGCCCTTCCACCCACGTGTTTGTTCAGTGACGTCAGACTCCTGCCTAGTTGCGAGGGACAACTCGGGATTCCCCTCGAGGCTTGGCAGGGCAATTGGGACCCCTCCCCAGCTGAGGCGGGAGACCAAGGGTCCCTTTCCACGTGCCACAGGAATCCTGGGACTCCTATCAAGTTTCACGAGGAGTCAGGCATCGTCTCCTTTGGAGGCACTGATCTCCGCGTACCTCTGGAGTTTTCAAAGGATGTGAGGCCTCCGTTCGCGATGAGGTGGGGAACTAGGTCTTTCTCTGTGGTCTCCACAGGGGATTCAGACATCCTTTCGTCTTGGGAGATGCAAGACGAGCCTGCATTCCAGTCACTGCAGGGATATCCAGCCTTATTTCGAGTCAGGGTATCGTGGTGTCCATTCCACTTGAGGCCGCAAACTCAGGGTCCCTCTCACATACCTAGAGCTGAGAGAAGCCTCCTCTTGAGGTGCTTTTGGTAAGGTGGTATTCCTCTGGATTCGAAGCCAGGGACTAACCTCTCATCTCGAGTTGATTTTTGGTCCACGGAGCTCTTTCGTGTTGCTACAGTGACCTCAGGATCCCTCTAGCCTTGAAACAGTGTTCTTGGGGTTTCTCTGGAGTGCCATAAAGGAAACCAAGGCTCCTTTCATGTTTGATGTGCAATACGGAATTGCTTTGAATGCAGTGCAGGGGAATCGGGCCTCATCTTGCGGCGAAGGGGAAGTCTCATGGTTTTTCTCGAGTTGCGGCGGGAACCTGGGGTATATTCTCGAGTTACGACTGGGATGGCCCTTCCAAACACGTGTTTGTTCAGCGACGTCAGGACTCCTGCCTAGTTGCGAGGGACAACTCAGGATTCTCCTCGAGGCTTGGCAGGGCAATTGGGACGCCTCTCCAGCTGAGGCGAGAGACCAAGGGTCCCTTTCCACGTGCCACAGGAATCCTGGGACTCCTATCAAGTTTCACGAGGAGTCAGGCATCGTCTCCTTTGAAGGCACTGATCTCCGCGTACCTTTGGAGTTTTCAAAGGATGTGAGGCCTCCGTTCGCGATGAGGTGGGGAACTAGGTCTTTCTCTGTGGTCTCCACAGGGGATTCAGACATCCTTTCGTCTTGGGAGATGCAAGACGAGCCTGCATTCGAGTCACTGCAGGGATAACCGGCCTTATTTCGAGTCAGGGCATCGCAGTGTCCATTCCATTTGAGGCCGCAAACTCAGGGTCCCTCTCACATACCTAGAGCTGAGAGAAGCCTCCTCTTGAGGTGCTTGTGGCAAGGTGGTATTCCTCTGGAGTCGAAGCCAGGGACTAACCTCTCATCTCGAGTTGATTTTTGGCCCACGGAGCTCTCTCGTGTTGCTAGAGTGAACTCAGGATCCCTCTAGCCTTGAAACAGTGTTCTTGGGGTTTCTCTGGAGTGCCATCAAGGAAGTCAAAGCTCCTTTCATGTGTGATGTGCAACACGGAATTGCTCTGCACGCAGTGCAGGGGAATCGGGCCTCATCTCGCGGTGAGGGGGAAGTCTCATAGTTTTTCTCGAGTAGCGGCGGGAAACTGGGGTATATTCTCGAGTTGCGACGGGAATGGCCCTTCCACCCACGTGTTTGTTCAGCGACTTCAGGACTCCTGCCTAGTTGCGAAGGACAAGTCGAGATTCTCCTCGAGGCTTGGCAGGGCAATTGGGACGCCTCTCCAGCTGAGGCGGGAGACCAAGGGTCCCTTTCCACGTGCCACAGGAATCCTGGGACTCCTATCAAGTTTCACGAGGAGTCAGGCATCGTCTCCTTTGGAGGCACTGATCTCCGCGTACTTCTGGAGTTTTCAAAGGATGTGAGGCCTCCGGTCGCCATGAAGTGGGGAACTAGGTTTTTCTCTGTGGTCTCCACAGGGGATTCAGACATCCTTTCATCTTGGGAGATGCAAGACGAGCATGCATTCAAGTCACTGCAGGGATATCCGGCCTTATTTCGCGTCAGGGCATCGCAGTGTCCATTCCAGTTGAGGCCGCAAACTCAGGGTCCCTCTCACATACCTAGAGCTGAGAGAAGCCTCCTCTTGAGGTGCTGTGGTAAGGTGGTATTCCTCTGGAGTCGAAACCAGGGACTACCCTCTCATCTCGAGTTGATTTTTGGTCCACGGAGCGCTTTCGTGTTACTACAGTGACCTCAGGATCCCTCTAGCCTTGAAACAGTGTTCTTGGGGTTTCTCTGGAGTGCCATCAAGGAAATCAAGGCTCCTTTCATGTTTGATGTACAATACGGAATTGCTTTGAATGCAGTGCAGGGGAATCGGGCCTCATCTCGCGGCGAGGGGGAAGTCTCATGGTTTTTCTCGAGTTGCGGCGGGAACCTGGGGTATATTCTCGAGTTACGACGGGGATGGCCCTTCCACCCACGTGTTTGTTCAGCGATGTCAGAACTCCTGCCTAGTTGCGAGGGACAACTCGGGATTCTCCTCGAGGCTTGGCAGGGCAATTGGGACGCCTCTCCATCTGAGGCGGGAGACCAAGGGTCCCTTTCCACGTGCCACAGGAATCCTGGGACTCCTATCAAGTTTCACGAGGAGTCAGGCATCGTCTCCTTTGGAGGCACTGATCTCCGCGTACCTCTGGAGTTTTCAAAGGATGTGAGGCCTCCGGTCGCCATGAAGTGGGGAACTAGGTCTTTCTCTGTGGTCTCCACAGGGGATTCAGACATCCTTTCATCTTGGGAGATGCAAGACGAGCCTGCATTCAAGTCACTGCAGGGATATCCGGCCTTATTTCGCGTCAGGGCATCGCAGTGTCCATTCCACTTGAGGCCGCAAACTCAGGGACCCTCTCACATACCTAGAGCTGAGAGAAGTCTCCTCTTGAGGTGCTTGTGGTAAGGTGGTATTACTCTGGAGTCGAAGCCAGGGACTAACCTCTCATCTCAAGTTGATTTTTGGTCCACGGAGCTCTTTCGTGTTGCAACAGTGACCTCAGGATCCCTCCAGCCTTGAAACAGTGTTCTTGGGTTTTCTCTGGAGTAACATCAAGGAAATCAAGGCTCCTTTCATGTTGGATGTGTAACACGGAATTGCTCTGCATGCAGTGCAGGGGAATCGGGCCTCATCTCACGGCGAAGGGGAAGTCTCATGGTTTCTCTCGAGTTGCGGCGGGAACCTGCGGTATATTCTCGAGTTACGACGGGGATGGCCCTTCCACCCACGTGTTTGTTCAGCGACGTCAGGACTCCTGCCTAGTTGCGAAGGACAAGTCGAGATTCTCCTCGAGGCTTGGCAGGGCAATTGGGACGCCTCTCCAGCTGAGGCGGGAGACCAAGGGTCCCTTTCCACGTGCCACAGGAATCCTGGGACTCCTATCAAGTTTCACGAGGAGTCAGGCATCGTCTCCTTTGGAGGCACTGATCTCCGCGTACCTCTGGAGTTTTCAAAGGATGTGAGGCCTCCGGTCGCCATGAAGTGGGGAACTAGGTTTTTCTCTGTGGTCTCCCCATGGGATTCAGACATCCTTTCTTCTTGGGAGATGCAAGACGAGCATGCATTCAAGTCACTGCAGGGATATCCGGCCTTATTTCGCGTCAGGGCATCGCAGTGTCCATTCCAGTTGAGGCCGCAAACTCAGGGTCCCTCTCACATACCTAGAGCTGAGAGAAGCCTCCTCTTGAGGTGCTGTGGTAAGGTGGTATTCCTCTGGAGTCGAAGCCAGGGACTAACCTCTCATCTCGAGTTGATTTTTGGTCCACGGAGCGCTTTCGTGTTACTACAGTGACCTCAGGATCCCTCTAGCCTTGAAACACTGCTCTTGGGGTTTCTCTGGAGTGTCATCAAGGAAATCAAGGCTCCTTTCATGTTTGATGTACAATACGGAATTGCTTTGAATGCAGTGCAGGGGAATCGGGCCTCATCTCGCGGCGAGGGGGAAGTCTCATGGTTTTTCTCGAGTTGCGGCGGGAACCTGGGGTATATTCTCGAGTTACGACGGGGATGGCCCTTCCACCCACGTGTTTGTTCAGCGATGTCAGGACTCCTGCCTAGTTGCGAGGGACAACTCGGGATTCTCCTCGAGGCTTGGCAGGGCAATTGGGACGCCTCTCCATCTGAGGCGGGAGACCAAGGGTCCCTTTCCACGTGCCACAGGAATCCTGGGACTCCTATCAAGTTTCACGAGGAGTCAGGCATCGTCTCCTTTGGAGGCACTGATCTCCGCGTACCTCTGGAGTTTTCAAAGGATGTGAGGCCTCCGGTCGCCATGAAGTGGGGAACTAGGTCTTTCTCTGTGGTCTCCACAGGGGATTCAGATATCCTTTCATCTTGGGAGATGCAAGACGAGCCTGCATTCAAGTCACTGCAGGGATATCCGGCCTTATTTCGCGTCAGGGCATCGCAGTGTCCATTCCACTTGAGGCCGCAAACTCAGGGACCCTCTCACATACCTAGAGCTGAGAGAAGCCTCCTCTTGAGGTGCTTGTGGTAAGGTGGTATTACTCTGGAGTCGAAGCCAGGGACTAACCTCTCATCTCGAGTTGATTTTTGGTCCACGGAGCTCTTTCGTGTTGCAACAGTGACCTCAGGATCCCTCCAGCCTTGAAACAGTGTTCTTGTGTTTTCTCTGGAGTAACATCAAGGAAATCAAGGCTCCTTTCATGTTGGATGTGTAACACGGAATTGCTCTGCATGCAGTGCAGGGGAATCGGGCCTCATCTCACGGCGAAGGGGAAGTCTCATGGTTTCTCTCGAGTTGCGGCGGGAACCTGCGGTATATTCTCGAGTTACGACGGGGATGGCCCTTCCACCCACGTGTTTGTTCAGCGACGTCAGGACTCCTGCCTAGTTGCGAAGGACAAGTCGAGATTCTCCTCGAGGCTTGGCAGGGCAATTGGGACGCCTCTCCAGCTGAGGCGGGAGACCAAGGGTCCCTTTCCACGTGCCACAGGAATCCTGGGACTCCTATCAAGTTTCACGAGGAGTCAGGCATCGTCTCCTTTGGAGGCACTGATCTCCGCGTACCTCTGGAGTTTTCAAAGGATGTGAGGCCTCCGGTCGCCATGAAGTGGGGAACTAGGTTTTTCTCTGTGGTCTCCCCATGGGATTCAGACATCCTTTCATCTTGGGAGATGCAAGACGAGCATGCATTCAAGTCACTGCAGGGATATCCGGCCTTATTTCGCGTCAGGGCATCGCAGTGTCCATTCCAGTTGAGGCCGCAAACTCAGGTTCCCTCTCACATACCTAGAGCTGAGAGAAGCCTCCTCTTGAGGTGCTGTGGTAAGGTGGTATTCCTCTGGAGTCGAAGCCAGGGACTAACCTCTCATCTCGAGTTGATTTTTGGTCCACGGAGCGCTTTCGTGTTACTACAGTGACCTCAGGATCCCTCTAGCCTTGAAACACTGCTCTTGGGGTTTCTCTGGAGTGTCATCAAGGAAATCAAGGCTCCTTTCATGTTTGATGTACAATACGGAATTGCTTTGAATGCAGTGCAGGGGAATCGGGCCTCATCTCGCGGCGTGGGGGAAGTCTCATGGTTTTTCTCGAGTTGCGGCGGGAACCTGGGGTATATTCTCGAGTTACGACGGGGATGGCCCTTCCACCCACGTGTTTGTTCAGCGATGTCAGGACTCCTGCCTAGTTGCGAGGGACAACTCGGGATTCTCCTCGAGGCTTGGCAGGGCAATTGGGACGCCTCTCCATCTGAGGCGGGAGACCAAGGGTCCCTTTCCACGTGCCACAGGAATCCTGGGACTCCTATCAAGTTTCACGAGGAGTCAGGCATCGTCTCCTTTGGAGGCACTGATCTCCGCGTACCTCTGGAGTTTTCAAAGGATGTGAGGCCTCCGGTCGCCATGAAGTGGGGAACTAGGTCTTTCTCTGTGGTCTCCACAGGGGATTCAGACATCCTTTCATCTTGGGAGATGCAAGACGAGCCTGCATTCAAGTCACTGCAGGGATATCCGGCCTTATTTCGCGTCAGGGCATCGCAGTGTCCATTCCACTTGAGGCCGCAAACTCAGGGACCCTCTCACATACCTAGAGCTGAGAGAAGCCTCCTCTTGAGGTACTTGTGGTAAGGTGGTATTACTCTGGAGTCGAAGCCAGGGACTAACCTCTCATCTCGAGTTGATTTTTGGTCCACGGAGCTCTTTCGTGTTGTTACAGTGACCTCAGCATCCCTCTAGCCTTGAAACACTGCTCTTGGGGTTTCTCTGGAGTGCCATCAAGGAAATCAAGGCTCGTTTCATGTGTGATGTGCAGCACGGAATTGCTCTGCCCGCGCTGCAGGGGAATCTGGCCTCATCTCGCGGCGAGGGGGACGTCTCATGGTTTTTCTCGAGTTGCGATGGGAACCTGGGGTATATTCTCGAGTTACGACGGGGATGGCCCTTCCACCCACGTGTTTGTTCAGTGACGTCAGACTCCTGCCTAGTTGCGAGGGACAACTCGGGATTCCCCTCGAGGCTTGGCAGGGCAATTGGGACCCCTCTCCAGCTGAGGCGGGAGACCAAGTGTCCCTTTCCACGTGCCACAGGAATCCTGGGACTCCTATCAAGTTTCACGAAGAGTCAGGTATCGTCTCCTATGGAGGCACTGAATCCGCATACCTCTGGAGTTTTCAAAGGATGTGAGGCCTCCGGTCGCGATGAGGTGGGGAACTAGGTCTTTCTCTGTGGTCTCCACAGGGGATTCAGACATCCTTTCGTCTTGGGAGATGCAAAACGAGCCTGCATTCAAGTCACTGCAGGGATATCCGGCCTTTTTTCGAGTCAGGGCATCGCAGTGTCCATTCCACTTGAGGCCGCAAAATCAGGGTCCCTCTCACATACCTAGAGCTGAGAGGAGCCTCCTCTTGAGGTGCTTGTGGTAAGGTGGTATTCCTCTGGAGTCGAAGCCAGGGACTAACCTCTCATCTCGAGTTGATTTTTGGTCCACGGAGCTCTTTCGTGTTGCGACAGTGACCTCAGGATCCCTCTAGCCTTGAAACAGTGTTCTTGGGTTTTCTCTGGAGTGCCATCAAGGAAATCAAGGCTCCTTTCATGTTTGATCTAAAACACGGAATTGCTCTGCATGCAGTGCAGGGGAATCAGGCCTCATCTCACGTCGAGGGGGAAGTCTCATGGTTTTTCTCGAGTTGCGGCGGGAACCTGGGGTATATTCTCGAGTTACGACGGGAATGGCCCTTCCACCCACGTGTTTGTTCAGCGACGTCAGTACTCCTGCCTAGTTTCGAGGGAAAACTCGGGATTCTCCTCGAGGCTTGGCAGGGCAATTGGGACGCCTCTCCAGCTGAGGCGGGAGACCAAGGATCCCTTTCCACGTGCCACAGGAATCCTGGGACTCCTATCAAGTTTCACGAGGAGTCAGGCATCGTCTCCTTTGGAGGCACTGATCTCCACGTACCTCTGGAGTTTTCAAAGGATGTGAGGCCTCCGGTCGCGATGAGGTGGGGAACTAGGTCTTTCTCTGTGGTCTCCACAGGTGATTCAGACATCCTTTCCTCTTGGGAGATGCAAAACGAGCCTGCATTCAAGTCACTGCAGGGATATCCGGCCTTATTTCGCATCAGGGCATCGCGGTGTCCATTCCACTTGAGGCCGCAAACTCAGGGTCCCTCTCACATACCTAGAGCTAAGAGAAGCCTCCTCTTTAGTTGCTTGTGGTAAAGTGGTATTCCTCTGGAGGCGAAGCCAGGGACTAACCTCTCAACTCGAGTTAATTTTTGGTCCACGGAGCTCTTTCGTGTTGCTACAGTGACCTCAGGATCCCTCTAGCCTTGAAACAGTGTTCTTGGGGTTTCTCTGGAGTGCCATCAAGGAAATCAAGGCTCCTTTCATGTGTGATGTTCAACACGGAATTGCTCTGCACGCAGTGCAGGGTATCGGGCCTCATTTTGCGGGGAGCGGGAAGTCTCATGGTTTTTCTCGAGTTGCGATGGGAACCTGGGGTATATTCTCGAGTTACGACGGGGATGGCCCTTCCACCCACGTGTTTGTTCAGCGACGTCAGACTCCTGCCTAGTTGCGAGGGACAACTCGGGATTCCCCTCGAGGCTTGGCAGGGCAATTGGGACGCCTCTCCAGCTGAGGCGGGAGACCAAGGGTCCCTTTCCACGTGCCACAGGAATCCTGGGACACCTATCAAGTTTCACGAGGAGTCAGGCATCGTCTCCTATGGAGGCACTGATCTCCGCATTCCTCTGGAGTTTTCAAAGGATGTGAGGCCTCCGGTCGCGATGAGGTGGGGAACTAGGTCTTTCTCTGTGGTCTCCACAGGGGATTCAGACATCCTTTCGTCTTGTGAGATGCAAGACGAGCCAGCATTCAAGTCACTGCAGGGATATCCGGCCTTATTTCGAGTCAGGGCATCGCAGTGTCCATTCCACTTGAGGCCGCAAAATCAGGGTCCCTCTCACATACTTAGAGCTGAGAGAAGCCTCCTCTTGAGGTGCTTGTGGTAAGGTGGTATTCCTCTGGAGTCGAAGCCAGGGACTAACCTCTCATCTCGAGTTGATTTTTGGTCCACGGAACTTTTTCGTGCTGCAACTGTGACCTTAGGATCGCTCTAGCCTTGAAACAATGTTCTTGGGGTTTCTCTGGAGTGCCATCAAGGTAATCAAGGCTCTTTTCTTGTGTGATGTGCAACACGGAATTGCTCTACACGCAGTGCAGGGGAATCGGGCCTCATCTCGCGGCGAGGGGGAAGTCTCATGGCTTTTCTCGAGTTGGGGCGGGAACCTGGGTTATATTCTCGAGTTACGACGGGGATGGCCCTTCCAGCCACGTGTTTGTTCAGCGACGTCAGGACTCCTGCCTAGTTGCGAGGGACAACTCGGGATTCTCCTCGAGGCTTGGCAGGGCAATTGGGACGCCTCTCCAGCTGAGGCGGGAGACCAAGGGTCCCTTTCCACGTGCCACAGGAATCCTGGGACTCCTATCAAGTTTCACGAGGAGTCAGGCATCCTCTCCTTTGGAGGCACTGATCTCCACGTGCCTCTGGAGTTTTCAAAGGATGTGAGGCCTCCGGTCGCGATGAGGTGGGGAACTAGGTCTTTCTCTGTGGTCTCCACAGGGGATTCAGACATCCTTTCGTCTTGGGAGATGCAAGACGAGCCTGCATTCAAGTCACTGCAGGGATATCCGGCCTTATTTCGAGTCAGGGCATCGCGGTGTCCATTCCACTTGAGGCCGCAAACTCAGGGTCCCTCTCACATACCTAGAGCTGAGAGAAGCCTCCTCTTTAGTTGCTTGTGGTAAAGTGGTATTCCTCTGGAGTCGAAGCCAGGGACTAACCTCTCAACTCGAGTTAATTTGTGGTCCACGGAGCTCTTTCGTGTTGCTACAGTGACCTCAGGATCCCTCTAGCTTTGAAACAGTGTTCTTGGGGTTTCTCTGGAGTGCCATCAAGGAAATCAAGGCTCCTTTCATGTGTGATGTGCAACACGGAATTGCTCTGCACGCAGTGCAGGGTATCGGGCCTCATTTTGCGGCGAGCGGGAAGTCTCATGGTTTTTCTCAAGTTGCGATGGGAACCTGGGGTATATTCTCGAGTTACGACGTGGATGGCCCTTCCACCCACGTGTTTGTTCAGCGACGTCAGACTCCTACCTAGTTGCGAGGGACAACTCGGGATTCCCCTCGAGGCTTGGCAGGGCAATTGGGACGCCTCTCCAGCTGAGGCGGGAGACCAAGGGTCCCTTTCCACGTGCCACAGGAATCCTGGGACTCCTATCAAGTTTCACGAGGAGTCAGGCATCGTCTCCTATGGAGGCACTGATCTCCGCATACCTCTGGAGTTTTCAAAGGATGTGAGGCCTCCGGTCGCGATGAGATTGGGAACTAGGTCTTTCTCTGTGGTCTCCACAGGGGATTCAGACATCCTTTCATTTTGGGAGATGCAAGACGAGCCTGCATTCAAGTCACTGCAGGGATATCCGGCCTTATTTCGAGTCAGGGCATCGCAGTGTCCATTCCACTTGAGGCCGCAAAATCAGGGTCCCTCTCACATACCTAGAGCTGAGAGAAGCCTCCTCTTGAGGTGCTTGTGGTAAGGTGGTATTCCTCTGGAGTCGAAGCCAGGGACTAACCTCTCATCTCGAGTTGATTTTTGGTCCACGGAGCTCTTTCGTGTAGCTACAGTGACCTCAGGATCCCTCTAGCCTTGAAACAGTGTTCTTGGGGTTTCTCTGGAGTGCCATCAAGGAAATCAAGGCTCCTTTCATGTGTGATGTGCAACACGGAATTGCTCTGCACGCAGTGCAGGGGAATCGGGCCTCATCTCGCGGCGAGGGGGAAGTCTCATGGTTTTTCTCGAGTTGCGGCGGGAACCTGGGGTATATTCTCGAGTTACGACGGGGATGGCCCTTCCACCCACGTGTTTGTTCAGCGACGTCAAGACTCTTGCCTAGTTGCGAGGGACAACTCGGGATTCTCCTCGAGGCTTGGCAGGGCAATTGGGACGCCTCTCCAGCTGAGGCGGGAGACCAAGGGTCCCTTTCCACGTGCCACAGGAATCCTGGGACTCCTATCAAGTTTCACGAGGAGTCAGGCATCGTCTCCTTTGGAGGCACTGATCTCCGCGTACATCTGGAGTTTTCAAAGGATCTGAGGCCTCCGGTCTCGATGAGGTGGGGAACTAGGTCTTTCTCTGTGGTCTCCACAGGGGATTCAAACATCCTTTCATCTTGGGAGATGCAAGACGAGCCTGCATTCAAGTCACTGCACTGATATCCGGCCTTATTTCACGTCAGGGCATCGCAGTGTCCATTCCACTTGAGGTCGCAAACTCAGGGTCCCTCTCACATACCTAGAGCTGAGAGAAGCCTCCTCTTGTGGTGCTTGTGGTAAGGTGGTATTCCTCTGGAGTCGAAGCCAGGGACTAACCTCTCATCTCGAGTTGATTCTTGGTCCACGGAGCTCTTTCGTGTTGCTACAGTGACCTCAGGATCCCTCTAGACTTGAAACAGTGTTCTTGGGGTTTCTCTGGAGTGCCATCAAGGAAATCAAGGCTCCTTTCACGTGTGATGTGCAACACGGAATTGCTCTGCACGCAGTGCAGGGGAATCGGGCCTCATCTCGCGGCGAGGGGGAAGTCTCATGGTTTTTCTCAAGTTGCGGCGGGAACCTGGGGTATATTCTCGAGTTAAGACAGGGATGGCCCTTCCACACACGTGTTTGTTCAGCGACGGCAGGACTGCTGCCTAGTTGCGAGGGACAACTCGGGATTCTCCTCGAGGCTTGGCAGGGCAATTGGGACACCTCTCCAGTTCAGGCGGGAGACCAAGGGTCCCTTTCCACGTGCCACAGGAATCCTGGGACTCCTATCAAGTTTCACGAGGAGTCAGGCATCGTCTCCTTTGGAGGCACTGATCTCCGCTTACCTCTGAAGTTTTCAAAGGATGTGAGGCCTCCGGTCGCGATGAGGTGGGGAACTAGGTCTTTCTCTGTGGTCTCCACAGGGAATTCAGACATCCTTTCGTCTTGTGAGATGCAAGACGTGCCTGCATTCAAGTCACTGCAGGGATATCCGGCCTTATTTCGAGTCAGGTCATCGCGGTGTCCATTCCACTTGAGGCCGCAAACTGAGGGTCCCTCTCACATACCTAGAGCTGAGAGAAGCCTCCTCTTGAGGTGCTTGTGGTAAGGTGGTATTCCTCTGGAGTCGAAGCCAGGGACTAACCTCTCATCTCGAGTTGATTTTTGGTCCACGGAACTTTTTCGTGCTGCAACTGTGACCTTAGGATCGCTCTAGCCTTGAAACAATGTTCTTGGGGTTTCTCTGGAGTGCCATCAAGGTAATCAAGGCTCTTTTCTTGTGTGATGTGCAACACGGAATTGCTCTGCACGCAGTGCAGGGGAATCGGGCCTCATCTCGCGGCGAGGGGGAAGTCTCATGGCTTTTCTCGAGTTGCGGCGGGAACCTGGGTTATATTCTCGAGTTACGACGGGGATGGCCCTTCCAGCCACGTGTTTGTTCAGCGACGTCAGGACTCCTGCCTAGTTGCGAGGGACAACTCGGGATTCTCCTCGAGGCTTGGCAGGGCAATTGGGACGCCTCTCCAGCTGAGGCGGGAGACCAAGGGTCCCTTTCCACGTGCCACAGGAATCCTGGGACTCCTATCAAGTTTCACGAGGAGTCAGGCATCGTCTCCTTTGGAGGCACTGATCTCCACGTGCCTCTGGAGTTTTCAAAGGATGTGAGGCCTCCGGTCGCGATGAGGTGGGGAACTAGGTCTTTCTCTGTGGTCTGTACAGGGGATTCAGACATCCTTTCGTCTTGGGAGATGCAAGACGAGCCTGCATTCAAGTCACTGCAGGGATCTCCGGCCTTATTTCGCGTCAGGGCATCGTAGTGTCCATTCCACTTGAGGCCGCAAAAGTAGGGTCCCTCTCACATACCTAGAGCTGAGAGAATCCTCCTCTTGAGGTGCTTGTGGTAAGGTGGTATTCCTCTGGAGTCGAAGCCAGGGACTAACCTCTCATCTCTAGTTGATTCTTGGTCCACGGAGCACTTTCCTGTTGCTACAGTGATCTCAGGATCCCTCTAGACTTGAAACAGTGTTCTTGGGGTTTCTCTGGAGTGCCATCAAGGAAATCAAGGCTCCTTTCATGTGTGATGTGCAACACGGAATTGCTCTGCACGCAGTACAGGGGAATCGGGCCTAATCTCGCGGCGAGGGGGAAGTCTCATGGTTTTTCTCAAGTTGCGGCGGGAACCTGGGGTATATTCTCGAGGTACGACAGGGATGTCCCCTCCACCCACTTGTTTGTTCAGCGACGTCAGGTCTCCTGCCTAGGTGCGAGGGACAACTCGGGATTCTCCTCGAGGCTTGGCAGGGCAATTGGGATGCCTCTCCAGCTGAGGCGGGAGACCAAGGGTCCCTTTCCACGTGCCACAGGAATCCTGGGACTCCTATCAAGTTTCACGAGGAGTCAGGCATCGTCTATTTTGGAGGCACTGATCTCCGCGTACCTCTGGAGTTTTCAAAGTATGTGAGGCCTCCGGTCGCGATGAGGTGGGGAACTAGGTCTTTCTCTGTGGTCTCCACAGGGGATTCAGACATCCTTTCGTCTTGGGAGATGCAAGACGAGCCTGCATTCAAGTCACTGCAGGGATATCCAGCCTTATTTCGCGTCAGGGCATCGCAGTGTCCATTCCACTTCAGGCCGCAAAATCAGGGTCCCTCAGACATACCTAGAGCTGAGAGAAGCCTCCTCTTGAGGTGCTTGTGGTAAGGTGGTATTCCTCTGGAGTCGAAGCCAGGGACTAACCTCTCATCTCGAGTTGATTCTTGGTCCACGGAGCTCTTTCGTGTTGCTACAGTGACCTCAGGATCCCTCTAGACTTGAAACAGTGTTCTTGGGGTTTTTCTGGAGTGCCATCAAGGAAATCAAGGCTCCTTTCATGTGTGATGGGCAACACGGAATTGCTCTGCACGCAGTGCAGCGGAATCGGCCTCATCTCGCGGCGAGGGGAAAGTCTCATGGTTTTTCTCAAGTTGCGGCGGGAACCTGGGGTATATTCTCGAGTTACGACGGGGATGGCCCTTCCACACACTTGTTTGTTCAGCGACGTCAGGACTCCTGCCTAGGTGCGAGGGACAACTCGGGATTCTCCTCGAGGCTTGGCAGGGCAATTGGGACGCCTCTACATCTGAGGCGGGAGATCAAGGGTCCCTTTCCACGTGCCACAGGAATCCTGGGACTCCTATCAAGTTCCACGAGGAGTCAGGCATCGGCTCCTTTGGAGGCACTGATCTCCGCGTACCTCTGGAGTTTTTAAAGGATGTGAGGCCTCCGGTCGCGATGAGGTGGGGAACTAGGTCTTTCTCTGTGATCTCCACAGGGGATTCAGACATCCTTTCTTCTTGGGAGATGCAAGACGAGCCTGCATTCAAGTCACTGCAGGGATATCCGGCCTTATTTCCCGTCAGGGCATCGCAGTGTCCATTCCACTCCAGGCCGCAAACTCAGGGTCCCTCTCGCATAGCTAGAGCTGAGAGAAGCCTCCTCTTGAAGTTCTTATGGTAAGGTGGTATTCCTCTGCAGTCGAAGCCACGGACTAACCTCTCATCTCGAGTTGATTTTTGGTCCACGGAGCTCTTTCTTGTTGCTACAGTGACCTCAGGATCCCTCTAGCCTTGAAACAGTGTCCTTTGGGGTTCTCTGGAGTGCCATCAAGGAAATCAAGGCTCCTTTCATGTGTGATGTGCAACACGGAATTGCTGTGCACGCAGTGCAGGGGAATCGGGCCTCATCTCGCGGCGAGGGGGAAGTCTCATGGTTTTTCTCGAGTTGCGGCGGGAACCTGGGGTATATTCTCGAGTTACGACGGGGATGGCCCTTCCACCCACGTGTTTGTTCAGCTACGTCAGGACTCCTGCCTAGTTGCGAGGGACAACTCGCGATTCTCCTCGAGGCTTGGCAGGACAATTGGGACTCCTCTGCAGCTGAGGCGGGAGACCAAGGGTCCCTTTCCACGTGCCACAGGAATCCTGGGACTCTTATCAAGTTTCACGAGGAGTCAGGCATCGTCTCCTTTGGAGGCACTGATCTCCGCGTACCTCTGGAGTTTTCAAAGGATATGAGGCCTCCGGTCACGATGAGGTGGGGAACTAGGTCTTTCTCTGTGGTCTCCACAGGGGATTCAGACATCCTTTCATCTTGGGAGATGCAAGACAAGCCTGCATTCAAGTCACTGCAGGGATATCCGGCCTTATTTCGAGTCAGGGCATCGCGGTGTCCATTCCACTTGAGGCTGCAAACTCAGGGTCCCTCTCACATACATAGAACTGAGAGAAGCCTCCTCTTGAGGTGCTTGTGGTAAGGTGGTATTCCTCTGGAGTCGAAGCCAGGGACTAACCTCTCATCTCGAGTTGATTTTTGGTCCACGGAGCTCTTTCGTGTTGCTACACTGACCTCAGGTTCCCTCTAGCCTTGAAACAGTGTTCTTGGGGTTTCTCTGGAGTGCCATCAAGGATATCAAGGCTCCTTTCATGTGTGATGTGCAACACGGAATTGCTCCGCACGCAGTGCAGGATATCGGGCCTCATTTTGCGTCGAGGGGGCAGTCTCATGGTTTTTCTCGAGTTGCGGTGGGAACCTGGGGTATATTCTCGAGTTATGACGGGGATGGCCCTTCCACCCATGTGTTTGTTCAGCCACGTCAGGACTCCTGCCTAGTTGCGACGGACAACTCGGGAATCTCCTTCAGGCTGGGCAGGGCAATTGGGACGCCTCTCCATCTGAGGCGGTAGACGAAGTGTCCCTTTCCACGTGCCACAGGAATCCTGGGACTTCTATCAAGTTTCACGAGGAGTCAGGCATCGTCTCCTTTGGAGGCACTGATCTCCACATACCTCTGGAGTTTTCAAAGGATGTGAGGCCTCCGGTCGCGATGAGGTGGGGAACTAGGTCTTTCTGTGTGGTCTCCACAGGGGATTCAGACATCCTTTCATCTTGGGAGATGCAAGACGAGCCTGCATTCAAGTCACTGCAGGGATATCCGGCCTTATTTCCCGTCAGGGCATCACAGTGTCCATTCCACTTGAGGCCGCAAAATCAGGGTCCCTCTCACATACCTAGAGCTGAGAGAAGCCTCCTCTTGAGGTGCTTGTGGTAAGGTGGTATTCCTCTGGAGTCGAAGTTAGGGACTAACCTCTCATCTCGAGTTAATTTTTGGTCCACGGAGCTCTTTCGTGTTGCTACAGTGACCTCAGGATCCCTCTAACCTTGAAACAGTGTTCTTGGGGTTTCTCTGGAGTGCCATCAAGGAAATCAAGGCTCCTTTCATGTGTAATATGCAACACGGAATTGCTCTGCACGCAGTGAAGGGGAATCGGTTCTCATGTCGCTGTGAGGGGGAAGTCTCATGGTTTTTCTCGAGTTGCGGCGGGAACCTGGGGTATATTCTCGAGTTACGACGGGGATGGCCCTTCCACCCACGTGTTTGTTCAGCCACGTCAGGACTCCTGCCTAGTTGCGAGGAACAACTCGGGATTCTCCTCGAGGCTTGGCAGGGCAATTGGGACGCCTCTCCAGCTGAGGCTGGAGACCAAGGGTCCCTTTCCACGCGCCACAGGAATCCTGGGACTCCTATCAAATTTCACGAGGAGTCAGGCATCGTCTCCTTTGGAGGCACTGATCTCCGCGTACCTCTGGAGTTTTCAAAGGATATGAGGCCTCCGGTCGCGATAAGGTGGGGAACTAGGTCTTTCTCTGTGGTCTCCACAGGGGATTCAGACATCCTTTCGTCTTGGGAGATGCAAGACTAGCCTGCATTCAAGTCACTGCAGGGATCTCCGGCCTTATTTCGCGTCAGGGCATCGCAGTGTCCATTCCACTTGAGGCCGCAAAAGCAGGGTCCCTCTCACATACCTAGAGCTGAGAGAATCCTCCTCTTGAGGTGCTTGTGGTAAGGTGGTATTCCTCTGGAGTCGAAGCCAGGGACTAACCTCTCATCTCTAGTTGATTCTTGGTCCACGGAGCACTTTCGTGTTGCTACAGTGATCTCAGGATCCCTCTAGACTTGAAACAGTGTTCTTGGGGTTTCTCTGGAGTGCCATCAAGGAAATCAAGGCTCCTTTCATGTGTGATGTGCAACACGGAATTGCTCTGCATGCAGTGCAGGGGAATCGGGGCTAATCTCGCGGTGAGGGGGAAGTCTCATGGCTTTTCTCGAGTTGCGGCAGGAACCTGGGGTATATTCTCGAGTTACGACAGGGATGGCCCCTCCACCCACTTGTTTGTTCAGCGACGTCAGGTCTCCTGCCTAGTTGCGAGGGACAAATCGGGATTCTCCTCGAGGCTTGGCAGGGCAATTGGGATGCCTCTCCAGCTGAGGCGGGAGACCAAGGGTCCCTTTCCACGTGCCACAGGAATCCTGGGACTCCTATCAAGTTTCACGAGGAGTCAGGCATCGTCTCCTTTGGAGGCACTGATCTCCGCGTACCTCTGGAGTTTTCAAAGTATGTGAGGCCTCCGGTCGCGATGAGGTGGGGAAGTAGGTCTTTCTCTGTGGTCTCCACAGGGGATTCAGACATCCTTTCGTCTTGGGAGATGCAAGACGAGCCTGCATTCAAGTCACTGCAGGGATATCCGGCCTTATTTCGCGTCAGGGCATCGCAGTGTCCATTCCACTTCAGGCCGCAAAATCAGGGTCCCTCAGACATACCTAGAGCTGAGAGAAGCCTCCTCTTGAGGTGCTTGTGGTAAGGTGGTATTCCTCTGGAGTCGAAGCCAGGGACTAACCTCTCATCTCGAGTTGATTCTTGGTCCACGGAGCTCTTTCGTGTTGCTACAGTGACCTCAGGATCCCTCTAGACTTGAAACAGTGTTCTTGGGGTTTTTCTGGAGTGCCATCAAGGAAATCAAGGCTCCTTTCATGTGTGATGGGCAACACAGAATTGCTCTGCACGCAGTGCAGCGGAATCGGCCTCATCTCGCGGCGAGGGGAAAGTCTCATGGTTTTTCTCGAGTTGCGGCGGGAACCTGGGGTATATTCTCGAGTTACGACGGGGATGGCCCTTCCACACACTTGTTTGTTCAGCGACGTCAGGACTCCTGCCTAGGTGCGAGGGACAACTCGGGATTCTCCTCGAGGCTTGGCAGGGCAATTGGGACGCCTCTCCATCTGAGGCGGGAGATCAAGGGTCCCTTTCCACGTGCCACAGGAATCCTGGGACTCCTATCAAGTTTGACGAGGAGTCAGGCATCGGCTCCTTTGGAGGCACTGATCTCCGCGTACCTCTGGAGTTTTTAAAGGATGTGAGGCCTCCGGTCGCCATGAGGTGGGGAACTAGGTCTTTCTCTGTGATCTCCACAGGGGATTCAGACATCCTTTCTTCTTGGGAGATGCAAGACGAGCCTGCATTCAAGTCACTGCAGGGATATCCGGCCTTATTTCGAGTCGGGGCATCGCAGTGTCCATTCCACTCCAGGCCGCAAACTCAGGGTCCCTCTCGCATAGCTAGAGCTGAGAGAAGCCTCCTCTTGAAGTTCTTATGGTAAGGTGGTATTCCTCTGCAGTCGAAGCCACGGACTAACCTCTCATCTCGAGTTGATTTTTGGTCCACGGAGCTCTTTCTTGTTGCTACAGTGACCTCAGGATCCCTCTAGCCTTGAAACAGTGTCCTTTGGGTTTCTCTGGAGTGCCATCAAGGAAATCAAATCTCCTTTCATGTGTGATGTGCAACACGGAATTGCTGTGCACGCAGTGCAGGGGAATCGGGCCTCATCTCGCGGCGAGGGGGAAGTCTCATGGTTTTTCTCGAGTTGCGGCGGGAACCTGGGGTATATTCTCGAGTTACGACGGGGATGGCCCTTCCACCCACGTGTTTGTTCAGCTACGTCAGGACTCCTGCCTAGTTGCGAGGGACAACTCGCGATTCTCCTCGAGGCTTGGCAGGGCAATTGGGACTCCTCTCCAGCTGAGGCGGGAGACCAAGGGTCCCTTTCCACGTGCCACAGGAATCCTGGGACTCCTATCAAGTTTCACGAGGAGTCAGGCATCGTCTCCTTTGGAGGCACTGATCTCCGCGTACATCTGGAGTTTTCAAAGGATCTGAGGCCTCCGGTCGCGATGAGGTGGGGAACTAGGTCTTTCTCTGTGGTCTCCACAGGGGATTCAAACATCCTTTCATCTTGGGAGATGCAAGACGAGCCTGCATTCAAGTCACTGCACTGATATCCGGCCTTATTTCACGTCAGGGCATCGCAGTGTCCATTCCACTTGAGGTCGCAAACTCAGGGTCCCTCTCACATACCTAGAGCTGAGAGAAGCCTCCTCTTGAGGTGCTTGTGGTAAGGTGGTATTCCTCTGGAGTCGAAGCCAGGGACTAACCTCTCATCTCGAGTTGATTCTTGGTCCACGGAGCTCTTTCGTGTTGCTACAGTGACCTCAGGATCCCTCTAGACTTGAAACAGTGTTCTTGGGGTTTCTCTGGAGTGCCATCAAGGAAATCAAGGCTCCTTTCACGTGTGATGTGCAACACGGAATTGCTCTGCACGCAGTGCAGGGGAATCGGGCCTCATCTCGCGGCGAGGGGGAAGTCTCATGGTTTTTCTCAAGTTGCGGCGGGAACCTGGGGTATATTCTCGAGTTAAGACAGGGATGGCCCTTCCACACACGTGTTTGTTCAGCGACGGCAGGACTGCTGCCTAGTTGCGAGGGACAACTCGGGATTCTCCTCGAGGCTTGGCAGGGCAACTGGGACACCTCTCCAGTTCAGGCGGGAGACCAAGGGTCCCTTTCCACGTGCCACAGGAATCCTGGGACTCCTATCAAGTTTCACGAGGAGTCAGGCATCGTCTCCTTTGGAGGCACTGATCTCCGCTTACCTCTGAAGTTTTCAAAGGATGTGAGGCCTCCGGTCGCGATGAGGTGGGGAACTAGGTCTTTCTCTGTGGTCTCCACAGGGAATTCAGACATCCTTTCGTCTTGTGAGATGCAAGACGTGCCTGCATTCAAGTCACTGCAGGGATATCCGGCCTTATTTCGAGTCAGGTCATCGCGGTGTCCATTCCACTTGAGGCCGCAAACTGAGGGTCCCTCTCACATACCTAGAGCTGAGAGAAGCCTCCTCTTGAGGTGCTTGTGGTAAGGTGGTATTCCTCTGGAGTCGAAGCCAGGGACTAACCTCTCATCTCGAGTTGATTTTTGGTCCACGGAACTTTTTCGTGCTGCAACTGTGACCTTAGGATCGCTCTAGCCTTGAAACAATGTTCTTGGGGTTTCTCTGGAGTGCCATCAAGGTAATCAAGGCTCTTTTCTTGTGTGATGTGCAACACGGAATTGCTCTGCACGCAGTGCAGGGGAATCGGGCCTCATCTCGCGGCGAGGGGGAAGTCTCATGGCTTTTCTCGAGTTGCGGCGGGAACCTGGGTTATATTCTCGAGTTACGACGGGGATGGCCCTTCCAGCCACGTGTTTGTTCAGCGACGTCAGGACTCCTGCCTAGTTGCGAGGGACAACTCGGGATTCTCCTCGAGGCTTGGCAGGGCAATTGGGACGCCTCTCCAGCTGAGGCGGGAGACCAAGGGTCCCTTTCCACGTGCCACAGGAATCTTGGGACTCCTATCAAGTTTCACGAGGAGTCAGGCATCGTCTCCTTTGGAGGCACTGATCTCCACGTGCCTCTGGAGTTTTCAAAGGATGTGAGGCCTCCGGTCGCGATGAGGTGGGGAACTAGGTCTTTCTCTGTGGTCTGTACAGGGGATTCAGACATCCTTTCGTCTTGGGAGATGCAAGACGAGCCTGCATTCAAGTCACTGCAGGGATCTCCGGCCTTATTTCGCGTCAGGGCATCGCAGTGTCCATTCCACTTGAGGCCGCAAAAGTAGGGTCCCTCTCACATACCTAGAGCTGAGAGAATCCTCCTCTTGAGGTGCTTGTGGTAAGGTAGTATTCCTCTGGAGTCGAAGCCAGGGACTAACCTCTCATCTCTAGTTGATTCTTGGTCCACGGAGCACTTTCCTGTTGCTACAGTGATCTCAGGATCCCTCTAGACTTGAAACAGTGTTCTTGGGGTTTCTCTGGAGTGCCATCAAGGAAATCAAGGCTCCTTTCATGTGTGATGTGCAACACGGAATTGCTCTGCACGCAGTACAGGGGAATCGGGCCTAATCTCGCGGCGAGGGGGAAGTCTCATGGTTTTTCTCAAGTTGCGGCGGGAACCTGGGGTATATTCTCGAGGTACGACAGGGATGTCCCCTCCACCCACTTGTTTGTTCAGCGACGTCAGGTCTCCTGCCTAGGTGCGAGGGACAACTCGGGATTCTCCTCGAGGCTTGGCAGGGCAATTGGGATGCCTCTCCAGCTGAGGCGGGAGACCAAGGGTCCCTTTCCACGTGCCACAGGAATCCTGGGACTCCTATCAAGTTTCACGAGGAGTCAGGCATCGTCTATTTTGGAGGCACTGATCTCCGCGTACCTCTGGAGTTTTCAAAGTATGTGAGGCCTCCGGTCGCGATGAGGTGGGGAACTAGGTCTTTCTCTGTGGTCTCCACAGGGGATTCAGACATCCTTTCGTCTTGGGAGATGCAAGACGAGCCTGCATTCAAGTCACTGCAGGGATATCCAGCCTTATTTCGCGTCAGGGCATCGCAGTGTCCATTCCACTTCAGGCCGCAAAATCAGGGTCCCTCAGACATACCTAGAGCTGAGAGAAGCCTCCTCTTGAGGTGCTTGTGGTAAGGTGGTATTCCTCTGGAGTCGAAGCCAGGGACTAACCTCTCATCTCGAGTTGATTCTTGGTCCACGGAGCTCTTTCGTGTTGCTACAGTGACCTCAGGATCCCTCTAGACTTGAAACAGTGTTCTTGGGGTTTTTCTGGAGTGCCATCAAGGAAATCAAGGCTCCTTTCATGTGTGATGGGCAACACGGAATTGCTCTGCACGCAGTGCAGCGGAATCGGCCTCATCTCGCGGCGAGGGGAAAGTCTCATGGTTTTTCTCAAGTTGCGGCGGGAACCTGGGGTATATTCTCGAGTTACGACGGGGATGGCCCTTCCACACACTTGTTTGTTCAGCGACGTCAGGACTCCTGCCTAGGTGCGAGGGACAACTCGGGATTCTCCTCGAGGCTTGGCAGGGCAATTGGGACGCCTCTACATCTGAGGCGGGAGATCAAGGGTCCCTTTCCACGTGCCACAGGAATCCTGGGACTCCTATCAAGTTCCACGAGGAGTCAGGCATCGGCTCCTTTGGAGGCACTGATCTCCGCGTACCTCTGGAGTTTTTAAAGGATGTGAGGCCTCCGGTCGCGATGAGGTGGGGAACTAGGTCTTTCTCTGTGATCTCCACAGGGGATTCAGACATCCTTTCTTCTTGGGAGATGCAAGACGAGCCTGCATTCAAGTCACTGCAGGGATATCCGGCCTTATTTCCCGTCAGGGCATCGCAGTGTCCATTCCACTCCAGGCCGCAAACTCAGGGTCCCTCTCGCATAGCTAGAGCTGAGAGAAGCCTCCTCTTGAAGTTCTTATGGTAAGGTGGTATTCCTCTGCAGTCGAAGCCACGGACTAACCTCTCATCTCGAGTTGATTTTTGGTCCACGGAGCTCTTTCTTGTTGCTACAGTGACCTCAGGATCCCTCTAGCCTTGAAACAGTGTCCTTTGGGGTTCTCTGGAGTGCCATCAAGGAAATCAAGGCTCCTTTCATGTGTGATGTGCAACACGGAATTGCTGTGCACGCAGTGCAGGGGAATCGGGCCTCATCTCGCGGCGAGGGGGAAGTCTCATGGTTTTTCTCGAGTTGCGGCGGGAACCTGGGGTATATTCTCGAGTTACGACGGGGATGGCCCTTCCACCCACGTGTTTGTTCAGCTACGTCAGGACTCCTGCCTAGTTGCGAGGGACAACTCGCGATTCTCCTCGAGGCTTGGCAGGACAATTGGGACTCCTCTGCAGCTGAGGCGGGAGACCAAGGGTCCCTTTCCACGTGCCACAGGAATCCTGGGACTCTTATCAAGTTTCACGAGGAGTCAGGCATCGTCTCCTTTGGAGGCACTGATCTCCGCGTACCTCTGGAGTTTTCAAAGGATATGAGGCCTCCGGTCACGATGAGGTGGGGAACTAGGTCTTTCTCTGTGGTCTCCACAGGGGATTCAGACATCCTTTCATCTTGGGAGATGCAAGACAAGCCTGCATTCAAGTCACTGCAGGGATATCCGGCCTTATTTCGAGTCAGGGCATCGCGGTGTCCATTCCACTTGAGGCTGCAAACTCAGGGTCCCTCTCACATACATAGAACTGAGAGAAGCCTCCTCTTGAGGTGCTTGTGGTAAGGTGGTATTCCTCTGGAGTCGAAGCCAGGGACTAACCTCTCATCTCGAGTTGATTTTTGGTCCACGGAGCTCTTTCGTGTTGCTACACTGACCTCAGGTTCCCTCTAGCCTTGAAACAGTGTTCTTGGGGTTTCTCTGGAGTGCCATCAAGGATATCAAGGCTCCTTTCATGTGTGATGTGCAACACGGAATTGCTCCGCACGCAGTGCAGGATATCGGGCCTCATTTTGCGTCGAGGGGGCAGTCTCATGGTTTTTCTCGAGTTGCGGTGGGAACCTGGGGTATATTCTCGAGTTATGACGGGGATGGCCCTTCCACCCATGTGTTTGTTCAGCCACGTCAGGACTCCTGCCTAGTTGCGACGGACAACTCGGGAATCTCCTTCAGGCTGGGCAGGGCAATTGGGACGCCTCTCCATCTGAGGCGGTAGACGAAGTGTCCCTTTCCACGTGCCACAGGAATCCTGGGACTCCTATCAAGTTTCACGAGGAGTCAGGCATCGTCTCCTTTGGAGGCACTGATCTCCACATACCTCTGGAGTTTTCAAAGGATGTGAGGCCTCCGGTCGCGATGAGGTGGGGAACTAGGTCTTTCTGTGTGGTCTCCACAGGGGATTCAGACATCCTTTCATCTTGGGAGATGCAAGACGAGCCTGCATTCAAGTCACTGCAGGGATATCCGGCCTTATTTCCCGTCAGGGCATCACAGTGTCCATTCCACTTGAGGCCGCAAAATCAGGGTCCCTCTCACATACCTAGAGCTGAGAGAAGCCTCCTCTTGAGGTGCTTGTGGTAAGGTGGTATTCCTCTGGAGTCGAAGTTAGGGACTAACCTCTCATCTCGAGTTAATTTTTGGTCCACGGAGCTCTTTCGTGTTGCTACAGTGACCTCAGGATCCCTCTAACCTTGAAACAGTGTTCTTGGGGTTTCTCTGGAGTGCCATCAAGGAAATCAAGGCTCCTTTCATGTGTAATATGCAACACGGAATTGCTCTGCACGCAGTGAAGGGGAATCGGTTCTCATGTCGCTGTGAGGGGGAAGTCTCATGGTTTTTCTCGAGTTGCGGCGGGAACCTGGGGTATATTCTCGAGTTACGACGGGGATGGCCCTTCCACCCACGTGTTTGTTCAGCCACGTCAGGACTCCTGCCTAGTTGCGAGGAACAACTCGGGATTCTCCTCGAGGCTTGGCAGGGCAATTGGGACGCCTCTCCAGCTGAGGCTGGAGACCAAGGGTCCCTTTCCACGCGCCACAGGAATCCTGGGACTCCTATCAAATTTCACGAGGAGTCAGGCATCGTCTCCTTTGGAGGCACTGATCTCCGCGTACCTCTGGAGTTTTCAAAGGATATGAGGCCTTCGGTCGCGATAAGGTGGGGAACTAGGTCTTTCTCTGTGGTCTCCACAGGGGATTCAGACATCCTTTCGTCTTGGGAGATGCAAGACTAGCCTGCATTCAAGTCACTGCAGGGATCTCCGGCCTTATTTCGCGTCAGGGCATCGCAGTGTCCATTCCACTTGAGGCCGCAAAAGCAGGGTCCCTCTCACATACCTAGAGCTGAGAGAATCCTCCTCTTGAGGTGCTTGTGGTAAGGTGGTATTCCTCTGGAGTCGAAGCCAGGGACTAACCTCTCATCTCTAGTTGATTCTTGGTCCACGGAGCACTTTCCTGTTGCTACAGTGATCTCAGGATCCCTCTAGACTTGAAACAGTGTTCTTGGGGTTTCTCTGGAGTGCCATCAAGGAAATCAAGGCTCCTTTCATGTGTGATGTGCAACACGGAATTGCTCTGCATGCAGTGCAGGGGAATCGGGGCTAATCTCGCGGCGAGGGGTAAGTCTCATGGTTTTTCTCAAGTTGCGGCAGGAACCTGGGGTATATTCTCGAGTTACGACAGGGATGGCCCCTCCACCCACTTGTTTGTTCAGCGACGTCAGGTCTCCTGCCTAGTTGCGAGGGACAAATCGGGATTCTCCTCGAGGCTTGGCAGGGCAATTGGGATGCCTCTCCAGCTGAGGCGGGAGACCAAGGGTCCCTTTCCACGTGCCACAGGAATCCTGGGACTCCTATCAAGTTTCACGAGGAGTCAGGCATCGTCTATTTTGGAGGCACTGATCTCCGCGTACCTCTGGAGTTTTCAAAGTATGTGAGGCCTCCGGTCGCGATGAGGTGGGGAAGTAGGTCTTTCTCTGTGGTCTCCACAGGGGATTCAGACATCCTTTCGTCTTGGGAGATGCAAGACGAGCCTGCATTCAAGTCACTGCAGGGATATCCGGCCTTATTTCGCGTCAGGGCATCGCAGTGTCCATTCCACTTCAGGCCGCAAAATCAGGGTCCCTCAGACATACCTAGAGCTGAGAGAAGCCTCCTCTTGAGGTGCTTGTGGTAAGGTGGTATTCCTCTGGAGTCGAAGCCAGGGACTAACCTCTCATCTCGAGTTGATTCTTGGTCCACGGAGCTCTTTCGTGTTGCTACAGTGACCTCAGGATCCCTCTAGACTTGAAACAGTGTTCTTGGGGTTTTTCTGGAGTGCCATCAAGGAAATCAAGGCTCCTTTCATGTGTGATGGGCAACACAGAATTGCTCTGCACGCAGTGCAGCGGAATCGGCCTCATCTCGCGGCGAGGGGAAAGTCTCATGGTTTTTCTCGAGTTGCGGCGGGAACCTGGGGTATATTCTCGAGTTACGACGGGGATGGCCCTTCCACACACTTGTTTGTTCAGCGACGTCAGGACTCCTGCCTAGGTGCGAGGGACAACTCGGGATTCTCCTCGAGGCTTGGCAGGGCAATTGGGACTCCTCTCCAGCTGAGGCGGGAGATCAAGGGTCCCTTTCCACGTGCCACAGGAATCCTGGGACTCCTATCAAGTTTGACGAGGAGTCAGGCATCGGCTCCTTTGGAGGCACTGATCTCCGCGTACCTCTGGAGTTTTTAAAGGATGTGAGGCCTCCGGTCGCCATGAGGTGGGGAACTAGGTCTTTCTCTGTGATCTCCACAGGGGATTCAGACATCCTTTCTTCTTGGGAGATGCAAGACGAGCCTGCATTCAAGTCACTGCAGGGATATCCGGCCTTATTTCGAGTCGGGGCATCGCAGTGTCCATTCCACTCCAGGCCGCAAACTCAGGGTCCCTCTCGCATAGCTAGAGCTGAGAGAAGCCTCCTCTTGAAGTTCTTATGGTAAGGTGGTATTCCTCTGCAGTCGAAGCCACGGACTAACCTCTCATCTCGAGTTGATTTTTGGTCCACGGAGCTCTTTCTTGTTGCTACAGTGACCTCAGGATCCCTCTAGCCTTGAAACAGTGTCCTTTGGGTTTCTCTGGAGTGCCATCAAGGAAATCAAATCTCCTTTCATGTGTGATGTGCAACACGGAATTGCTGTGCACGCAGTGCAGGGGAATCGGGCCTCATCTCGCGGCGAGGGGGAAGTCTCATGGTTTTTCTCGAGTTGCGGCGGGAACCTGGGGTATATTCTCGAGTTACGACGGGGATGGCCCTTCCACCCACGTGTTTGTTCAGCTACGTCAGGACTCCTGCCTAGTTGCGAGGGACAACTCGCGATTCTCCTCGAGGCTTGGCAGGGCAATTGGGACTCCTCTCCAGCTGAGGCGGGAGACCAAGGGTCCCTTTCCACGTGCCACAGGAATCCTGGGACTCTTATCAAGTTTCACGAGGAGTCAGGCATCGTCTCCTTTGGAGGCACTGATCTCCGCGTACCTCTGGAGTTTTCAAAGGATATGAGGCCTCCGGTCACGATGAGGTGGGGAACTAGGTCTTTCTCTGTGGTCTCCACAGGGGATTCAGACATCCTTTCATCTTGGGAGATGCAAGACGAGCCTGCATTCAAGTCACTGCAGGGATATCCGGACTTATTTCGAGTCAGGGCATCGCGGTGTCCATTCCACTTGAGGCTGCAAACTCAGTGTCCCTCTCACATACATAGAACTGAGAGAAGCCTCCTCTTGAGGTGCTTGTGGTAAGGTGGTATTCCTCTGGAGTTGAAGCCAGGGACTAACCTCTCATCTCGAGTTGATTTTTGGTCCACGGAGCTCTTTCGTGTTGCTACACAGACCTCAGGTTCCCTCTAGCCTTGTAACAGTGTTCTTGGGGTTTCTCTGGAGTGCCATCAAGGATATCAAGGCTCCTTTCATGTGTGATGTGCAACACGGAATTGCTCCGCACGCAGTGCAGGATATCGGGCCTCATTTTGCGTCGAGGGGGCAGTCTCATGGTTTTTCTCGAGTTGCGGTGGGAACCTGGAGTATATTCTCGAGTTATGACGGGGATGGCCCTTCCACCCATGTGTTTGTTCAGCCACGTCAGGACTCCTGCCTAGTTGCGAGGGACAACTCGGGATTCTCCTTGAGGCTGGGCAGGGCAATTGGGACGCTTCTCCATCTGAGGCGGTAGACGAAGTGTCCCTTTCCACGTGCCACAGGAATCCTGGGACTCCTATCAAGTTTCACGAGGAGTCAGGCATCGTCTCCTTTGGAGGTACTGATCTCCACATACCTCTGGAGTTTTCAAAGGATGTGAGGCCTCTGGTCGCGATGAGGTGGGGAACTAGGTCTTTCTCTGTGGTCTCCACAGGGGATTCAGACAACCTTTCATCTTGGGAGATGCAAGACGAGCCTGGATTCAAGTCACTGCAGGGATATCCGGCCTTATTTCGCGTCAGGGCATTGCAGTTTCCATTCCACCTGAGGCCGCAAACTCAGGGTCCCTCTCACATACCGAGAGCTGAGAGAAGCCTCCTCTTGAGGTGCTTGTGGTAAGGTGGTATTTCTCTGGAGTCGAATCCAGGGACTAACCTCTCATCTCGAGTTGATTTGTGGTCCACGGAGCTCTTTCGTGTTGCTACAGTGACCTCAGGTTCCCTCTAGCCTTGAAACAGTGTTCTTGGGGTTTCTCTGGAGTGCCATCAAGGAAATCAAGACTCCTTTCATGTGTGATGTGCAACACGGAATTGCTCTGCACGCAGTGCAGGATATCGGGCCTCTTTTTGCGGCGAGGGGGAAGTCTCATGGATTTTCTGGAGTTGCGGTGGGAACCTGGCGTATATTCTGAAGTTATGAGAGGGATGGCCCTTCCACACACGTGTTTGTTCAGCGACGTCAGGACTCCTGCCTAGTTGTGAGCGACAACTCGGGATTCTCCTCGAGGCTTGGCAGGGCGATTGAGACGCCTCTCCAGCTGAGGCGGGAGACCATTGTCCCTTTACACGTGCAACAGGAATCCTGGGACTCCTATCAAGTTTGACGAGGAGTCAGGCATTGGCTCCTTTGGAGGCACTGATCTCCGAGTACCTCTGGAGTTTTCAAAGGATGTGAGGCCTCCGGTCGCGATGTGGTGGGGAACTAGGTCTTTCTCTGTGGTCTCCACAGGGGATTCAGACATCCTTTCGTCTTGGGAGATGCAAGACGAGCCTGCATTCAAGTCACTGCAAGGATATCCGGCCTTATTTCGAGTCAGGGCATCGCGGTGTCCATTCCACTTGAGGCCGCAAACTCAGGGTCCCTCTCACATACTTAGAGCTGAGAGAAGCCTCCTCTTTAGGTGCTTGTGGTAAGGTGGTATTCCTCTGGAGTCGAAGCCAGGGACTAACCTCTCATCTCGAGTTGATTTTTGGTCCACGGAGCTCTTTTGTCTTGCTACAGTGACCTCAGGATCCCTCTAGCCTTGAAACAGTGTTCTTGGGGTTTCTCTGGAGTGCCATGAAGGAAATCAAGGCTCCTTTCATGTGTGATGTGCAACACGGAATTTCTCTGCCCGCTGTAGGGGAATTCGGCCTCATCTCGCGGCGAGGGGGAAGTTTCATGGTTTATCTCGAGTTGCGGCGGGAACCTGGGCTATATTATCGAAGTAAGATGGGAATGGCCCATCCACCCACAGGTTTGTTCAGCGATGTCAGGACTCCTGCCTTGTTGCGAGGGACAACTCGGGATTCTCCTCGAGGCTTGGCAGGGCAATTGGGACGCCTCTCCAGCTGAGGCGGGAGACCAAGGGTCCCTTTCCACGTGCCACAGGAATCCTGGGACTCCTATCAAGTTTCCCGAGGAGTCAGGCATCGTCTCCTTTGGAGGCACTGATCTCCGCGTACCTCTGGAGTTTGCAAAGGATGTGAGGCATCCGGTCGCGATGAGGTGGGGAACTAGGTCTTTCTCTGTGGTCTCCACAGGGGATTCAGACATCCTTTCGTCTTGGGAGATGCAAGACGAGCCTGCATTCAAGTCACTGCAGGGATATCCGGCCTTATTTCGAGTCAGGGCATCGCCGTGTCCATTCCACTTGAGGCCACAAACTCAGGGTCCCTCTCACATACTTAGAGCTGAGAGAAGCCTCCTGTTGAGGTGCTTGTGGTAAAGTGGTAGTCCTCTGGAGTCGAAGCCAGGGACTAACCTCTCATCTCGAGTTGATTTTTGGTCCATGGAGTTCTTTCGTGTTGCTACAGTGACCTCAGGATCCCTCTAGCCTTGAAACAGTGTTCTTGGGGTTTCTCTGGAGTGCCACCAAGGAAATCAAGGCTCCTTTCATGTGTGATGTGCAACACGGAATTGCTCTGCACGCAGTGCAGGGGAATTGGGCCTCATCTCGCGGCGAGGGGGAAGTCTCATGGTTTTTCTCGAGTTGCGGCGGGAACCTGGAGTATATTCTCGAGTTACGACGGGGATGGACCTTCCACACACGTGTTTGTTCAGCGACGTCAGGACTCCTGCCTAGTTGCGAGGGACAACTCGGGATTCTCCTCGAGGCTTGGCAGGGCATATGGGACGCCTCTCCAGCTGAGGCGGGAGACCAAGACTCCCTTTCCACGTGCCACAGGAATCCTGGGACTCCTATCAAGTTTCACGAAGAGTCAGGCATCATCTCCTTTGGAGGCACTGATCTCCGCGTACCTCTGGAGTTTTCAAAGGATGTGAGGCCTCCGGTCGCGATGAGGTGGTGAACTAGGTCTTTGTGGTCTACACAGGGGATTCAGACATCCTTGCGTCTTGGGAGATGCAAGACGAGACTGCATTCAAGTCACTGCAGGGATATCCGGCCTTATTTCGAGTCAGGGCATCGCGGTGGACATTCCACTTGAGGCCGCAAACTCAGGGTTCCTCTCACATACCTAGAGCTGAGAGAAGCCTCCTCTTGAGGTGCTTGTGGTAAGGTGGTATTCCTCTGGAGTCGAAGCCAGGGACTAACCTCTCATCTCGAGTTGATTTTTGGTCCACGGAGCTCTTTCGTGTGGCTACAGTGACCTTAGGATCCCTCTAGCCTTGAAACAGTGTTCTTGGGGTCTCTCTGGAGTGCCATCAACGAAATCAAGGCTCTTTTAATGTGTGATATGCAACACGGAATTGCTCCGCACGCAGTGCAGGATATCGGGCCTCATTTTGCGGCGAGGGGGAAGTCTCATGGTTTTTCTCGAGTTGCGGCGGGAACCTGGGGTATATTCTCGAGTTACGACGGGGATGGCCCTTCCACACACGTGTTTGTTCACCGACGTCAGGAATCCTGCCTAGTTGCGAGGGACAACTCAGGATTCTCCTCGAGGCTTGGCAGGGCAATTGGGACTCCTCTCCAGCTGAGGCGGGAGACCAAGGGTCCCTTTCCACGTGCCACAGGAATCCTGGGACTCCTATCAAGTTTCACGAGGAGTCAGGCATCGTCTCCTTTGGAGGCACTGATCTCCACGTGCCTCTGGAGTTTTCAAAGGATGTGAGGCCTCCGGTCGCGATGAGGTGGGGAACTAGGTCTTTCTCTGTGGTCTCCACAGGGGATTCAGACATCCTTTCGTCTTGGGAGATGCAAGACGAGCCTGCATTCAAGTCACTCCAGGGATATCCGGCCTTATTTCGCGTCAGGGCATCGCAGTGTCCATTCCACTTGAGGCCACAAAATCAGGGTCCCTCTCACATACCTAGAGCTGAGAAAACCCTCCTCTTGAGGTGCTTGTGATAAGGTGGTATTCCTCTGGAGTCGAAGCCAGGGACTAACCTCTCATCTCGAGTTGATTTTTGGTCCACGGAGCTCTTTCTTGTGGCTACAGTGACCTCAGGATCCCTCTAGCCTTGAAACAGTGTTCTTGGGGTTTCTCTGGAGTGCCATCAAGGAAATCAAGGCTCCTTTCATGTGTGATGTGCAACACGGAATTGCTCTGCACGCAGTGCAGGATATCGGGCCTCATTTTGCGGCGAGGGGGAAGTCTCATGGTTTTTCTCGAGTTGCGGCGAGAACCTCGGGTATATTCTCGAGTTACGACGGGGATGGCCCTTCCACCCACCTGTTTGTTCAGCGACGTCAGGACTCCTGCCTAGTTGCGAGGGACAACTCGGGATTCTCCTCGAGGCTTGGCAGGGCAATTGGGACGCCTCTCCAGCTGAGGCGGGAGACCAAGGGTCCCTTTCCACGTGCCACAGGAATCCTGGGACTCCTATCAAGTTTCACGAGGAGTCAAGCATCGTCTCCTTTGGAGGCACTAATCTCCGAGTACCTCTGGAGTTTTCAAAGGATGTGAGGCCTCCGGTCGCGATGAGGTGGGGAACTAGGTCTTTCTCTGTGGTCTCCACAGGGGATTCAGACATCCTTTCATCTTGGGAGATGCAAGACGAGCCTGCATTCAAGTCACTGCAGGGATATCCGGCCTTATTTCGAGTCAGGGCATCGCAGTGTCCATTCCACTTGAGGCCGCAAAATCAGGGTCCCTCTCACATACCTAGAGCTGAGAGAAGCCTCCTCTTGAGGTGCTTGTGGTAAGGTGGTATTCCTCTGGAGTCGAAGCCAGGGACTAACCTCTCATCTCGAGTTGATTTTTGGTCCACGGAGCTCTTTCGTGTTGCTACAGTGACCTCAGGATCCCTCTAACCTTGAAACAGTGTTCTTGGGGTTTCTCTGGAGTGCCATCAAGGAAATCCAGGCTCCTTTCATGTGTATTATGCAACACGGAATTGCTCTGCACGCAGTGAAGGGGAATCGGTTCTCATGTCGCTGTGAGGGGGAAGTCTCATGGTTTTTCTCGAATTGCGGCGGGAACCTGGGGTATATTCTCGAGTTACGACGGGGATGGCCCTTCCACCCACGTGTTTGTTCAGCGACGTCAGGACTCCTGCCTAGTTGCGAGGGACAACTCGGGATTCTCCTCGAGGCTTGGCAGGGCAATTGGGACGCCTCTCCAGCTGAGGCTGGAGACCAAGGGTCCCTTTCCACGCGCCACAGGAATCCTGGGACTCCTATCAAATTTCACGAGGAGTCAGGCATCGTCTCCTTTGGAGGCACTGATCTCCGCGTACCTCTGGAGTTTTCAAAGGATATGAGGCCTCCGGTCGCGATGAGGTGGGGAACTAGGTCTTTCTCTGTGGTCTCCACAGGGGATTCAGACATCCTTTCGTCTTGGGAGATGCAAGACTAGCCTGCATTCAAGTCACTGCAGGGATCTCCGGCCTTATTTCGCGTCAGGGCATCGCAGTGTCCATTCCACTTGAGGCCGCAAAAGCAGGGTCCCTCTCACATACCTAGAGCTGAGAGAATCCTCCTCTTGAGGTGCTTGTGGTAAGGTGGTATTCCTCTGGAGTCGAAGCCAGGGACTAACCTCTCATCTCTAGTTGATTCTTGGTCCACGGAGCACTTTCCTGTTGCTACAGTGATCTCAGGATCCCTCTAGACTTAAAACAGTGTTCTTGGGGTTTCTCTGGAGTGCCATCAAGGAAATCAAGGCTCCTTTCATGTGTGATGTGCAACACGGAATTGCTCTGCACGCAGTGCAGGGGAATCGGGCCTAATCTCGCGGCGAGGGGGAAGTCTCATGGATTTTCTCGAGTTGCGGCGGGAACCTGGGGTATATTCTCGAGTTACGACAGGGATGGCCCCTCCACCCACTTGTTTGTTCAGCGACGTCAGGTCTCCTGCCTAGTTGCGAGGGACAACTCGGGATTCTCCTCGAGGCTTGGCAGGGCAATTGGGATGCCTCTCCAGCTGAGGCGGGAGACCAAGGGTCCCTTTCCACGTGCCACAGGAATCCTGGGACTCCTATCAAGTTTCACGAGGAGTCAGGCATCGGCTCCTTTGGAGGCACTGATCTCCGCGTACCTCTGGAGTTTTTAAAGGATGTGAGGCCTCCGGTCGCGATGAGGTGGGGAACTAGGTCTTTCTCTGTGATCTCCACAGGGGATTCAGACATCCTTTCTTCTTGGGAGATGCAAGACGAGCCTGCATTCAAGTCACTGCAGGGATATCCGGCCTTATTTCGAGTCGGGGCATCGCAGTGTCCATTCCACTCCAGGCCGCAAACTCAGGGTCCCTCTCGCATAGCTAGAGCTGAGAGAAGCCTCCTCTTGAAGTTCTTATGGTAAGGTGGTATTCCTCTGCAGTCGAAGCCACGGACTAACCTCTCATCTCGAGTTGATTTTTGGTCCACGGAGCTCTTTCTTGTTACTACAGTGACCTCAATATCCCTCTAGCCTTGAAACAGTGTCCTTTGGGTTTCTCTGGAGTGCCATCAAGGAAATCAAGTCTCCTTTCATGTGTGATGTGCAACACGGAATTGCTGTGCACGCAGTGCAGGGGAATCGGGCCTCATCTCGCGGCGAGGGGGAAGTCTCATGGTTTTTCTCGAGTTGCCGCGGGAACCTGGGGTATATTCTCGAGTTACGACGGGGATGGCCCCTCCACCCACGTGTTTGTTCACCTACGTCAGGACTCCTGCCTAGTTGCGAGGGACAACTCGCGATTCTCCTCGAGGCTTGGCAGGGCATTTGGGACTCCTCTCCAGCTGAGGCGGGAGACCAAGGGTCCCTTTCCACGTGCCACAGGAATCCTGGGACTCTTATCAAGTTTCACGAGGAGTCAGGCATCGTCTCCTTTGGAGGCACTGATCTCCGCGTACCTCTGGAGTTTTCAAAGGATATGAGGCCTCCGGTCACGATGAGGTGGGGAACTAGGTCTTTCTCTGTGGTCTCCACAGGGGATTCAGACATTCTTTCATCTTGGGAGATGCAAGACGAGCCTGCATTCAAGTCACTGCAGGGATATCCGGCCTTATTTCGAGTCAGGGCATCGCGGTGTCCATTCCACTTGAGGCTGCAAACTCAGGGTCCCTCTCACATACATAGAACTGAGAGAAGCCTCCTCTTGAGGTGCTTGTGGTAAGGTGGTATTCCTCTGGAGTCGAAGCCAGGGACTAACCTCTCATCTCGAGTTGATTTTTGGTCCACGGAGCTCTTTCGTGTTGCTACACTGACCTCAGGTTCCCTCTAGCCTTGAAACAGTGTTCTTGGGGTTTCTCTGGAGTGCCATCAAGGATATCAAGGCTCCTTTCATGTGTGATGTGCAACACGGAATTGCTCCGCACGCATTGCAGGATATCGGGCCTCATTTTGCGTCGAGGGGGCAGTCTCATGGTTTTTCTCGAGTTGCGGTGGGAACCTGGGGTATATTCTCGAGTTATGACGGGGATGGACCTTCCACCCATGTGTTTGTTCAGCCACGTCAGGACTCCTGCCTAGTTGCGAGGGACAACTCGGGATTCTCCTTGAGGCTGGGCAGGGCAATTGGAACGCCTCTCCATCTGAGGCGGTAGACGAAGTGTCCCTTTCCACGTGCCACAGGAATCCTGGGACTCCTATCAAGTTTCACGAGGAGTCAGGCATCGTCTCCTTTGGAGGCACTGATCTCCACATACCTCTGGAGTTTTCAAAGGATGTGAGGCCTCCGGTCGCGATGAGGTGGGGAACTAGGTCTTTGTCTGCGGTCTCCACAGGGTATTCAGACAACCTTTCATCTTGGGAGATGCAAGACGAGCCTGCATTCAAGCCACTGCAGGGATATCCGGCCTTATTTCGCGTCAGGGCATTGCAGTTTCCATTCCACCTGAGGCCGCAAACTCAGGGTCTCTCTCACATACCGAGAGCTGAGAGAAGCCTCCTCTTGAGGTGCTTGTGGTAAGGTGGTATTCCTCTGGATTCGAAGCCAGGGACTAACCTCTCATCTCGAGTTGATTTTTGGTCCACGGAGCTCTTTCGTGTTGCTACATTGACCTCAGGTTCCCTCTAGCCTTGAAACAGTGTTCTTGGGGTTTCTCTGGAGTGCCATCAAGGAAATCAAGACTCCTTTCATGTGTGATGTGCAACACGGAATTGCTCTGCACGCAGTGCAGGGGAATCGGGCCTCATCTCGCGGCGAGGGGGAAGTCTCATGGATTTTCTGGAGTTGCGGTGGGAACCTGGCGAATATTCTGAAGTTATGAGAGGGATGGCCCTTCCACCCACGTGTTTGATCAACGACGTCAGGACTCCTGCCTAGTTGCGAGGGACAACTCGGGATTCTCCTCGAGGCTTGGCAGGGCGATTGGGACGCCTCTCCAGCTGAGGCGGGAGACCAAGTGTCCCTTTCCACGTGCAACAGGAATCCTGGGACTCCTATCAAGTTTGACGAGGAGTCAGGCATTGGCTCCTTTGGAGACACTGATCTCCGAGTACCTCTGGAGTTTTCAAAGGATGTGAGGCCTCCGGTCGCGATGTGGTGGGGAACTAGGTCTTTCTCTGTGGTCTCCACAGGGGATTCAGACATCCTTTCGTCTTGGGAGATGCAAGACGAGCCTGCATTCAAGTCACTGCAGGGATATCCGGCCTTATTTCGAGTCAGGGCATCGTGGTGTCCATTCGACTTGAGGCTGCAAAATCAGGGTCCCTCTCACATACCTAGAGCTGAGAGAAGCCTCCTCTTGAGGTGCTTGTGGTAAGGTGGTATTCCTCTGGAGTCGAAGCCAGGGACTAACCTCTCATCTCGAGTTGATTTTTGGTCCACGGAGCTCTTTCGTGTTGCTACAGTGACCTCAGGATCCCTCTAGCCTTGAAACAGTGTTCTTGGGGTTTCTCTGGAGTGCCATCAAGGAAATCAAGGCTCCTTTCATGTGTGATGTGCAACACGGAATTGCTCTGCACGCAGTGCATGGGAATCGGGCCTCATTTTGCGGCGAGGGGGAAGTCTCATGGTTTTTCTCGAGTTGCGGCGGGAACCTCGGGTATATTCTCGAGTTACGACGGGGATGGCCCTTCCACCCACCTGTTTGTTCAGCGACGGCAGGACTCCTGCCTAGTTGCGAGGGACAACTCGGGATTCTCCTCGAGGCTTGGCAGGGCAATTGGGACGCCTCTCCAGCTGAGGCGGGAGACCAAGGGTCCCTTTCCACGTGCCACAGGAATCCTGGGACTCCTATCAAGTTTCACGAGGAGTCAGGCATCGTCTCCTTTGGAGGCACTGATCTCCGTGTACCTCTGGAGTTTTCAAAGGATGTGAGGCCTCAGGTCGCGATGAGGTGGGGAACTAGGTCTTTCTCTGTGGTCTCCACAGGGGATTCAGATATCCTTTCGTCTTGGGAGTTGCAAGACAAGCCTGCATTCAAGTCACTGCAGGGATATCCGGCCTTATTTCGAGTCAGGTCATCGCGGTGTCCATTCCACTTGAGGCCGCAAACTCAGGGTCCCTCTCACATACCTAGAGCTGAGAGAAGCCTCCTCTTGAGGTGCTTGTGGTAAGATGGTATTCGTCTGGAGTCGAAGCCAGGGACTAACCTCTCATCTCGAGTTGATTTCTGGTCCACGGAGCTCTTTCGTGTTGCTACAGTGACCTCAGGATCCCTCTAGCCTTGAAACAGTGTTCTTGGGGTTTCTCTGGAGTGCCATCAAGGAAATCAAAGCTCCTTTCATGTGTGTTGTGCAACACGGAATTGCTCTGCACGCAGTGCCGGGGAAACGGGCCTCATCTGGCGACGAGGGGGAAGTCTCATGGTTTCTCTCGAGTTGCGGCGGGAACCTGGGCTATATTATCGAGTTACGATGGGGATGGCCCTTCCACCCACGTGTTGGTTCAGCGACGTCAGGACTCATGCCTAGTTGCGAGGGACAACTCGGGATTCTCCTCGAGGCTTGGCAGGGCAATTGGGACGCCTCTCCAGCTGAGGCGGGAGACCAAGGGTCCCTATCCACGTGCCACAGGAATCCTGGGACTCCTATCAAGTTTCACGAGGAGTCACGCATTGGCTCCTTTGGAGGCACTGATCTCCGCGTACCTCTGAAGTTTTCAAAGGATGTGAGGCCTCCGGTCGCGATGAGGTGGGGAACTAGGTCTTTCTCTGTGGTCTGCACAGGGGATTCAGACATCCTTTCGTCTTGGGAGATGCAAGACAAGCCTGCATTGAAGTCACTGCAGGGATATCCGGCCTTATTTCGAGTCAGGGCATCGCGGTGTCCATTCCACTTGAGGCTGCAAACTCAGGGTCCCTCTCACATACATAGAATTGAGAGAAGCCTCCTCTAGAGGTGCTTGTGGTAAGGTGGTATTCCTCTGGAGTCGAAGCCAGGGACTAACCTCTCATCTCGAGTTGATTTTTGGTCCACGGAGCTCTTTCGTGTTGCTACAGTGACCTCAGGATCCCTCTAGCCTTGAAACAGTGTTCCTGGGGTTTCTCTGGAGTGCCATCAAGGAAATCAAGGCTCCTTTCATGTGTGATGTGCAACACGGAATTGCTCTGCATGCAGTGCAGGGGAATCGGGCCTCATCTCGGGGCGAGGGGGAAGTCTCATGGTTTTTCTCGAGTTGCGGCGGGAACCTGGGGTATATTCTCGAGTTAAGACGGGGATGGCCCTTCCACCCACGTGTTTGTTCAGCGACGTCAGGACTCCTGCCTAGTTGCGAGGGACAACTCGGGATTCTCCTCAAGGCTTGGCAGGGCAATTGGGATGCCTCTCCAGCTGACGCGGGAGATCAAGGGTCCCTTTCCACGTGCCACAAGAATCCTGGGACTCCTATCAAGTTTCACGAGGAGTCAGGCATCGTCTCCTTTGGAGGCACTGATCTCCGCGTGCCTCTGGAGTTTTCAAAGGATGTGAGGCCTCCGGTCGCGATGAGGTGGGGAACTAGGTCTTTCTCTGTGGTCTGCACAGGGGATTCAGACATCCTTTCGTCTTGGGAGATGTAAGACGAGCCTGCATTCAAGTCACTGCAGGGATATCCGGCCTTATATCGCGTCAGGGCATCGCAGTGTCCATTCCACTTGAGCCCGCAAAAGCAGGGTCCCTCTCACATACCTAGAGCTGAGAGAAGCCTCCTCTTGAGGTGCTTGTGGTAAGGTGGTATTCCTCTGGAGTCGAAGCCAGGGACTAACCTCTCATCTCGAGTTGATTTTTGGTCCACGGAACTCTTTCGTGTTGCTACAGTGACCTCAGGTTCCCTCTAGCCTTGAAACACTGTTCTTGGGGTTTCTCTGGAGTGCCATCAAGGAAATCAAGACTCCTTTCATGTGTGATGTGCAACACGGAATTGCTCTGCACGCAGTGCAGGATATCGGGCCTCTTTTTGCGGCGAGGGGGAAGTCTCATGGATTTTCTGGAGTTGCGGTGGGAACCTGGCGTATATTCTGAAGTTATGAGAGGGATGGCCCTTCCACCCACGTGTTTGATCAACGACGTCAGGACTCCTGCCTAGTTGCGAGGGACAACTCGGGATTCTCCTCGAGGCTTGGCATGGCGATTGGGACGCCTCTCCAGCTGAGGCGGGAGACCAAGTGTCCCTTTCCACGTGCAACAGGAATCCTGGGACTCCTATCAAGTTTGACGAGGAGTCAGGCATTGGCTCCTTTGGAGGCACTGATCTCCGAGTACCTCTGGAGTTTTCAAAGGATGTGAGGCCTCCAGTCGCGAAGAGGTGGGGAACTAGGTCTTTCTCTGTGGTCTGCACAGGGGATTCAGACATCCTTTCGTCTTGGGAGATGCAAGACGAGCATGCATTCAAGTCACTGCAGGGATATCCGGCCTTATTTCGAGTCAGGGCATCGTGGTGTCCATTCGACTTGAGGCTGCAAAATCAGGGTCCCTCTCACATACCTAGAGCTGAGAGGAGCCTCCTCTTGAGGTGCTTGTGGTAAGGTGGTATTCCTCTGGAGTCGAAGCCAGGGACTAACCTCTCATCTCGAGTTGATTTTTGGTCCACGGAGCTCTTTCCTGTTGCTACAGTGACCTCAGGATCCCTCTAGCCTGGAAACAGTTTTCTTCATGTTTCTCTGGAGTGCCATGTAGGAAATCAAGGCTCCTTTCATGTGTGATGTGCAAAACGGAATTTCTCTGCCCGCAGTGTAGAGGAATCGGGCCTCATCTCGCAGCGAGGGGGAAGTCTCATGGTTTTTCTCGAGTTGCGGCGGGAACCTGGGCTATATTATCGAAGTACGATGGGAATGGCCCATCCACCCACGGGTTTGTTCAGCGACGTCAGGACTCCTGCCTTGTTGCGAGGGACAACTCGGGATTCTCCTCGATGCTTGGCAGGTTAATTGGGACGCCTCTCCAGCTGAGGCGGGAGACCAAGGGTCCCTTTCCACGTGCCACAGGAATCCTGGGACTCCTATCAAGTTTCCCGAGGAGTCAGGCATCGTCTCCTTTGGAGGCACTGATCTCCGCGTACCTCTGGAGTTTGCAAAGGATGTGAGGCCTCCGGTCGCGATGAGGTGGGGAACTAGGTCTTTCTCTGTGGTCTCCACAGGGGATTCAGACATCCTTTCGTCTTGGGAGATGCAAGACGAGCCTGCATTCAAGTCACTGCAGGGATATCCGGCCTTATTTCGAGTCAGGGCATCGCGGTGTCCATTCCACTTGAGGCCGCAAACTCAGGGTCCCTCTCACATACTTAGAGCTGAGAGAAGCCTCCTCTTTAGGTGCTTGTGGTAAGGTGGTATTCCTCTGGAGTCGAAGCCAGGGACTAACCTCTCATCTCGAGTTGATTTTTGGTCCACGGAGCTCTTTTGTCTTGCTACAGTGACCTCAGGATCCCTGTAGCCTTGAAACAGTGTTCTTGGGGTTTCTCTGGAGTGCCATGAAGGAAATCAAGGCTCCTTTCATGTGTGATGTGCAACACGGAATTTCTCTGCCCGCTGTAGGGGAATCGGGCCTCATCTCGCGGCGAGGGGGAAGTTTCATGGTTTATCTCGAGTTGCGGCGGGAATTTGGGCTATATTATCGAAGTAAGATGGGAATGGCCCATCCACCCACAGGTTTGTTCAGCGACGTAAGGACTCCTGCCTTGTTGCGAGGGACAACTCGGGATTCTCCTCGAGGCTTGGCAGGGCAATTGGGACGCCTCTCCAGCTGAGGCGGGAGACCAAGGGTCCCTTTCCACGTGCCACAGGAATCCTGGGACTCCTATCAAGTTTTCCGAGAAGTCAGGCATCTTCTCCTTTGGAGGGACTGATCTCCGCGTACGTCTGGATTTTGCAAAGGATGTGAGGCATCCGGTCGCGATGAGGTGGGGAACTAGGTCTTTCTCTGTGGTCTCCACAGGGGATTCAGACATCCTTTCGTCTTGGGAGATGCAAGACGAGCCTGCATTCAAGTCACTGCAGGGATATCCGGCCTTATTTCGCGTCAGGGCATCGCAGTGTCCATTCCACTTGAGGCCACAAAATCAGGGTCCCTCTCACATACCTAGAGCTGAGAAAACCCTCCTCTTGAGGTGCTTGTGGTAAGGTGGTATTCCTCTGGAGTCGAAGCCAGGGACTAACCTCCCATCTCGAGTTGATTTTTGGTCCACGGAGCTCTTTCTTGTGGCTACAGTGACCTCAGGATCCCTCTAGCCTTGAAACAGTGTTCTTGGGGTTTCTCTGGAGTGCCATCAAGGAAATCAAGGCTCCTTTCATGTGTGATGTGCAACACGGAATTGCTCTGCACGCAGTGCAGGGGAATCGGGCCTCATCACACAGCGAGGGGGAAGTCTCATGGTTTTTCTCGAGTTGCGGCGGGAACCTGGGGTATATTCTCGAGTTACGACGGGGATGGCCCTTCCACACAAGTGTTTGTTCAGCCACGTTAGGACTCCTGCCTAGTTGCGAGGGACAACTCGGGATTCTCCTCGAGGCTGGGCAGGGCAATTGGGACGCCTCTCCAGCTGAGGCGGGAGATCAACGGTCCCTTTCCACGTGCCACAGGAATCCTGGGACTCCTATCAAGTTTCACGAGGAGTCAGGCATCGTCTCCTTTGGAGGCAGTGATCTCCGCGTACCTCTGGAGTTTTCAAAGGATGTGAGGCCTCCGGTCGCGATGAGGTGGGGAACTAGGTCTTTCTCTGTGGTCTCCACAGGGAATTCAGACATCCTTTCATCTTGGCAGATGCAAGACGAGCCTGCATTCAAGTCACTGCAGGGATATCCGGCCTTATTTCGAGCCAGGGCATCGCGATGTCCATTCCACTTGAGGCCGCAAACTCAGGGTCCCTCTCACATACCTAGAGCTGAGAGAAGCCTCCTCTTGAGGTGCTTGTGGTAAGGTGGTATTCCTCTGGAGTCGAAGCCAGGGACTACCTCCCATCTCGAGTTGATTTTTGGTCAACCGAGCTCTTTTGTGTTGCTACAGTGACCTCAGGATCCCTCTAGCCTGGAAACAGTGTTCTTGGGGTTTCTCTGGAGTGCCATCAAGAAAATCAAGGCTCCTTTCATGTTTGATGTGCAACACGGAATTGCTCTGCATGCAGTGCAGGAGAATCGAGCCTCATCTCGTGGCGAGGGGGAAGTCTCATGGTTTTTCTCGAGTTGCGGCGGGAACCTGGGGTATATTCTCGAGTTATGACGGGGATGGCCCTTCCACCCACGTGTTTGTTCAGCCCCGTCAGGACTCCTGCCTAGTTGCGAGGGACAACTCGGGATTCTCCTCGAGGCTTGGCAGGGCATTTGGGACGCCTCTCCAGCTGAGGCGGGAGACCAAGGGTCCCTTTACACGTGCCACAGGAATCCTGGAACTCCTATCAAGTTTCACGAGGAGTCAGGCATCGTCTCCTTTGGAGGCACTGATCTCCGTGTACCTCTGGAGTTTTCAAAGGATGTGAGGCCTCCGGTCGCGATGAGGTGGGGAACTAGGTCTTTCTCTGTGGTCTCCACAGGGGATTCAGATATCCTTTCGTCTTGGGAGTTGCAAGACAAGCCTGCATTCAAGTCACTGCAGGGATATCCGGCCTTATTTCGAGTCAGGTCATCGCGGTGTCCATTCCACTTGAGGCCGCAAACTCAGGGTCCCTCTCACATACCTAGAGCTGAGAGAAGCCTCCTCTTGAGGTGCTTGTGGTAAGATGGTATTCGTCTGGAGTCGAAGCCAGGGACTAACCTCTCATCTCGAGTTGATTTCTGGTCCACGGAGCTCTTTCGTGTTGCTACAGTGACCTCAGGATGCCTCTAGCCTTGAAACAGTGTTCTTGGGGTTTCTCTGGAGTGCCATCAAGGAAATCAAAGCTCCTTTCATGTGTGTTGTGCAACACGGAATTGCTCTGCACGCAGTGCCGGGGAAACGGGCCTCATCTCGCGGCGAGGGGGAAGTCTCATGGTTTCTCTCGAGTTGCGGCGGGAACCTGGGCTATATTATCGAGTTACGATGGGGATGGCCCTTCCACCCACGTGTTGGTTCAGCGACGTCAGGACTCATGCCTAGTTGCGAGGGACAACTCGGGATTCTCCTCGAGGCTTGGCAGGGCAATTGGGACGCCTCTCCAGCTGAGGCGGGAGACCAAGGGTCCCTATCCACGTGCCACAGGAATCCTGGGACTCCTATCAAGTTTCACGAGGAGTCACGCATTGGCTCCTTTGGAGGCACTGATCTCCGCGTACCTCTGAAGTTTTCAAAGGATGTGAGGCCTCCGGTCGCGATGAGGTGGGGAACTAGGTCTTTCTCTGTGGTCTGCACAGGGGATTCAGACATCCTTTCGTCTTGGGAGATGCAAGACAAGCCTGCATTGAAGTCACTGCAGGGATATCCGGCCTTATTTCGAGTCAGGGCATCGCGGTGTCCATTCCACTTGAGGCCGCAAACTCAGGGTCCCTCTCACATACCTAGAGCTGAGAGAAGCCTCCACTTGAGGTGCTTGTGGTAAGATGGTATTCGTCTGGAGTCGAAGCCAGGGACTAACCTCTCATCTCGAATTGATTTTTGGGCCACGGAGCTCTTTCATGTTGCTACACTGACCTCAGGATCCCGCTCTCCTTGAAACAGTGTTCTTGGGGTTTCTCTGGAGTGCCATCAAGGAAATCAAGGCTCCTTTCATGTGTGATGTGCAACACGGAATTGCTCTGCATGCAGTGCAGGGCAATCGGGCCTCATCTCGCGGCGAGGGGAAAGTCTCATGGTTTTCCTCGAGTTGCGGCGGGAACCTGGGGTATATTCTCGATTTACGACGGGGATGGCCATTCCACCCACGTGTTTGTTCAGCAACGTCAGGACTCCTGCCTAGTTGCGAGGGACAACTCGGGATTCTCCTCGAGGCTTGGCAGGGCAATTGGGACGCCTCTCCAGCTGAGGCGGGAGACCAAGGATCCCTTTCCACGTGCCACAGGAATCCTGGGAATCCTATCAAGTTTCACGAGGAGTCAGGCATCGTCTCCTTTGGAGGCACTGATCTCCGCGTACCTCTGGAGTTTTCAAAGGATGTGAGGCCTCCGGTCGTGATGAGGTGGGGAAGTACATCTTTCTCTGAGGTCTCCACAGGGGATTCAGACATCCTTTCATCTTGGGAGATGCAAGACGAGCCTGCATTCAAGTCACTGCTGGGTTATCCGGCCTTATTTCGAGTCAGGGCATCGCGGTGTCCATTCCACTTGAGGCCACAAACTCAGGGTCCCTCTCACATACCTAGAGCTGAGAGAAGCCTCCTCTTGAGGTGCTTGTGGTAAGGTGGTATTCCTCTGGAGTGGAAGCCAGGGATTAACCTCTCATCTCGAGTTGATTTTTGGTCCACGGAGCTCTTTCGTGTGGCTACAGTGACCTCAGGATTCCTCTAGCCTTGAAACAGTGTTCTTGGGGTTTCTCTGGAGTGCCATCAAGGAAATCAAGGCTCCTTTCATGTGTGATGTGCAACACGGAATTGCTCTGCAACCACTGCAGGGGAATCGGGCCTCATCTCGCGGCGAAGGGGAAGTCTCATGGTTTTTCTCGAGTTGCGGCGGGAACCTGGGGTATATTCTCGAGTTACGACGGGGATGGCCCTTCCACACACGTGATGGTTCAGCGACGTCAGGACTCCTGCCTAGTTGCGAGGGACAACGTGGGATTCTCCTCGAGGCTTAGCAGGGCAATTGGGACGCCTCTCCAGCTGAGGAGGGAGACCAAGTGTCCCTTTCCTCGTGCCAGAGGAATCCTGGGACTCCTATCAAGTTTCACGAGGAGTCAGGCATCGTCTCCTTTGGAGGCACTGATCTCCGCGTACCTCTGGAGTTTTCAAAGGATGTGAGGCCTCCGGTCACGATGAGGTGGGGAACTAGGTCTTTTTCTGTGGTCTCCACAGGGGATTCAGACAACCTTTCGTCTTGGGAGATGCAAGACGAGCCTGCATTCAAGTCACTGCAGGGATATCCGGCCTTATTTCGAGTCAGCGCATCGCGGTGTCCATTCCACTTGAGGCCGCAAACTCAGGGTCCCTCTCACATACCTAGAGCTGAGAGAAGCCTCCTCTTGAGGTGCTTGTGGTAAGGTGGTATTCCTCTGGAGTCGAAGCCAGGGACTAACCTCTCATCCCGAGTTGATTTTTGGTCCACGGAGCTCTTTCGTGTTGCTACAGTGACCTCAGGATCCCTGAAGCCTTGAAACAGTGTTCTTGGGGTTTCTCTGGAGTGCCATCAAGGAAATCAAGGCTCCTTTCATGTTTAATGTGCAACACGGAATTGCTCTGCATGCAGTGCAGGGGAATCGGGCCTCATCTCGCGATGAGTGGGAAGTCTCATGGTTTTCTCGAGGTGCGGCGGGAACATGGGGTATATTCTCGAGTTACAACGGGGATGGCCCTTCCACCCACGTGTTTGTTCAGTGACGTGAGGAGTCCTGTCTAGTTGCAAGGGACAACTTGGGATTCTCCTCGAGGCTTGGCAGGGCAATTGGGGCGCCTATCCAGCTGAGGCGGGAGACCAAGTGTCCCTTTCCACGTGCCACAGGAATCCTGGGACTCCTATCAAGTTTCACGAGGAGTCAGGCATCGTCTCCTTTGGAGGCACTGATCTCCGCGTACCTCTGGAGTTTTCAAAGGATGTGAGGCCTCCGGTCGCGATGAGGTGGGGAACTAGGTCTTTCTCTGTGGTCTCCACAGGGGATTCAGACATCCTTTACTCTTGGGAGATGCAAGACGAGCCTGCACTCAATTTACTGCAGGGATATCCGGCCTTATATCGAGTCAGGTCATCGCGGTGTCCATTCCACTTGAGGCCGCAAACTCAGGGTCTAGAGCTGAGAGAAGCCTCCTCTTGAGGTGCTTGTGGTAAGGTGGTATTCCTCTGGAGTCGAAGCCAGGGACTAACCTCTCATCTCGAATTGATTTTTGGGCCACGGAGCTCTTTCATGTTGCTACAGTGACCTCAGGATCCCGCTCTCCTTGAAACAGTGTTCTTGTGGTTTCTCTGGAGTGCCATCAAGGAAATCAAGGCTCCTTTCATGTGTGATGTGCAACACGGAATTGCTCTGCATGCAGTGCAGGGCAATCGGGCCTCATCTCGCGGCGAGGGGAGAGTCTCATGGTTTTCCTCGAGTTGCGGCGGGAACCTGGGGTATATTCTCGAGTTACGACGGGGATGGCCATTCCACCCACGTGTTTGTTCAGCGACGTCAGGACTCCTGCCTAGTTGCGAGGGACAACTCGGGATTCTCCTCGAGGCTTGGCAGGGCAATTGGGACGCCTCTCCAGCTGAGGCGGGAGACCAAGGGTCCCTTTCCACGTTCCACAGGAATCCTGGGACTCCTATCAAGTTTCACGAGGAGTCAGGCATCGTCTCCTTTGGAGGCACTGATCTCCGCGTACCTCTGGAGTTTTCAAAGGATGTGAGGCCTCCGGTCGTGATGAGGTGGGGAAGTATATCTTTCTCTGAGGTCTCCACAGGGGATTCAGACATCCTTTCATCTTGGGAGATGCAAGACGAGCCTGCATTCAAGTCACTGCAGGGATATCCGGCCTTATTTCGAGTCAGGGCATCGCGGTGTCCATTCCACTTGAGGCCACAAACTCAGGGTCCCTCTCACATACCTAGAGCTGAGAGAAGCCTCCTCTTGAGGTGCTTGTGGTAAGGTGGTATTCCTCTGGAGTGGAAGCCAGGGATTAACCTCTCATCTCGAGTTGATTTTTGGTCCACGGAGCTCTTTCGTGTGGCTACAGTGATCTCAGGATCCCTCTAGCCTTGAAACAGTGTTCTTGGCGTTTCTCTGGAGTGCTATCAAGGAAATCAAGGCTCCTTTCCTGTGTGATGTGCAACACGGCATTCCTCTGCATGCAGTGCAGGGGAATCGGGCCTCATCTCGCGGCGAGGGGGAAGTCTCATGGTGTTTCTCGAGTTGCGGCGGGAACCTGGGGTATATTCTCGAGTTACGACGCGGATGGCCCTTCCACACACGTGTTTGTTCAGCGACGTCAGGACTCCTGCCTAGTTGCGAGGGACAACTCGGGATTCTCCTCGAGGCTTGGCAGTGCAATTGGAACGCCTCTCCAGCTGAGGCGGGAGACCAAGGATCTCTTTCCACGTTCCACAGGAATCTTGGGACTCCTACCAAGTTTCACGAGGAGTCAGGCATCATCTCCGTTGGAGGCACTGATCTCCGCGTCCCTCTGGAGTTTACAAGGATGTGAGGCCTCCGGTCGCGATGAGGTGGGGAACGAGGTCTTTCTCTGTGGTCTCCAGAGGGGATTCAGACATCCTTTCGTCTTGGGAGATGCAAGACGAGCCTGCATTCAAGTCACTGCAGGGATATCCGGCCTTATTTCGAGTCAGGGCATCGCGGTGTCCATTCCACTTGAGGCCGCAAACTCAGGGTCCCTCTCACACACCTAGAGCTGAGAGAAGCCTCCTGTTGAGGTGCTTGTGGTAAGGTGGTATTCCTCTAGAGTCGAAGCCAGGGACTAAACTCTCATCTCGAGTTGATTTGTGGTCCACGGAGCTCTATCCTGTTGCTACAGTGACCTCAGGATCCCTCTAGCCTTGAAACAGTGTTCTTGGGGTTTCTCTGGAGTGCCATCAAGGAAATCAAGGCTCCTTTCCTGTGTGATGGGCAACACGGAATTGCTCTGCACGCAGTGCAGGGGAATCGGGCCTCATCTCGCGGCAAGGGGGAAGTCTCATTGTTTTTCTCGGGTTGCTGCGGGAACCTGGGGTATATTCTCGAGTTACGAAGGGGATGGCCCTTCCACACACGTGTTTGTTCAGCGACGTCAGGACTCCTGCCTAGTTGTGAGGGACAACTCGGGATTCTTCTCCTCGAGGCTTGGCAGGGCAATTGGGATGCCTCTCCAGCAGAGGCGGGAGACCAAGGGTCCCTTTCCACGTGCCACAGGAATCCTGGGAGTCCTATCAAGTTTCACGAGGAGTCAGGCATCGTCTCCTTTGGAGGCACTGATCTCCGCGTACCTCTGGAATTTTCAAAGGATGTGAGGCCTCCGGTCGCGATGAGGTGGGGAACTAGGTCTTTCTCTGTGGTCTCCACAGGGGATTCAGACATCCTTTCGTCTTGGGAGATGCAAGACGAGCCTGCATTCATGTCACTGCAGGCATATCCGGCCTTATTTCGAGTCAGGGCATCGCGGTGTCCATTCCACTTGAGGCCGCACACTCAGGGTCCCTCTCACATACCTAGAGCTGAGAGAAGCCTCCTCTTGAGGTGCTTGTGGTAAGTTGGTATTCCTCTGGAGTCGAAGCCAGGGACTAACCTCTCATTTCGAGTTGACTTTTGGCCCACGGAGCTCTTTCGTGTTGCTACAGTGACCTCAGGATCCCTCTAGCCTTGAAACAGTGTTCTTGGGGTTTCTCTGGAGTGCCATCAAGGAAATCAAGGCTCCTTTCCTGTGTGATGTGCAACACGGCAGTGCTCTGCACGCAGTGCAGGGGAATCTGACCTCATCTCGCGCCGAGGGTGAAGTCTCATGGTTTTTCTCGAGTTGCGGCGGGAACCTGGGGTATATTCTCGAGTTACGACGGGGATGGCCCTTCCACACACGTGTTTGTTCAGCGACGTCAGGACTCCTGCCTAGTTGCGAGGGACAACTCGGGATTTCCCTCGAGGCTTGGCAGGGCAATTGGGACGCCTCTCCCCTGAGGCGGGAGACCAAGGGTCCCTTTCCACGTGCCACAGGAATCCTGGGACTCCTATCAAGTTTCACGAGGAGTCAGGCATCGTCTCCTTTGGAGGCACTGATCTCCGCGTACCTCTGGAGTTTTCAAAGGATGTGAGGCCTCCGGTTGCGATGAGGTGGGGAACTAGGTCTTTCTCTGTGGTCTCCACAGGGGATTCAGACATCCTTTCATCTTGGGAGATGCCAGACGTGCCTGCATTCAAGTCACTGCAGGGATATCCGGCCTTATTTCGAGTCAGGGCATCGCGGTGTCCATTCCACTTGAGGCCGCAAACTCAGGGTTCCTCTCACAAACCTAGAGCTGAGAGAAGCCTCCTCTTGAGGTGCTTGTGGTAAGGTGGTATTCCTCTGGAGTCGAAGCCAGGGACTAACCTCTCATCTCGAGTTGATTTTTGGTCCACGGAGCTCTTTCGTGTGGCTACAGTGACCTCAGGATCCCTCTAGCCTTGAAACAGTGTTCTTGGGGTTTCTCTGGAGTGCCATCAAGGAAATCAAGTCTCCTTTCATGTGTGATGTGCAACACGGAATTGCTCTGCACGCAGTGCAGGGGAATCGGGCCTCATCTCGCGGCAAGTGGGAAGTCTCTTGGTTTTTCTCGAGTTGCGGCGGGAACCTGGGGTATATTCTCGAGTTACGACGGGGATCACCCATACATCCACGTGTTTGTTCAGCGACGTCAGGACTCCTGCCTAGTTCCGAGGGACAACTCGGGATTCTCCTCGAGGCATGGCAGGGCAATTGGGACGCCTCTCCAGCTGAGGCAGGAGACCAAGTGTCCCTTTCCACGTGCCACAGGAATCCTGGGACTCCTATTAAGTTTTACGAGGAGTCAGGCATCGTCTCCTCTTGAGGCACTGATCTCCGCGTACCTCTGGAGTATTCAAAGGATGTGAGGCCTCCGGTCGCGATGAGATGGGGATCTAGGTCTTTCTCTGTGGTCTCCACAGGGGATTCAGACATCTTTTCGTCTTGAGAGATGCAAGACGAGCCTGCATTCAAGTCACTGCAGGGATATCCGGCCTTATTTCGAGTCAGGGCATCGCGGTGTCATTCCACTTGAGGCCGCAAACTCAGGGTCCCTCTCACATACCTAGAGCTGAGAGAAGCCTCCTCTTGAGGTGCTTGTCGTAAGGTGGTATTCCTCTGGAGTCGAAGCCAGGGACTAACCTCTCATCTCGTGTTGATTTTTGGGCCACGGAGCTCTTTCGTGTTGCTACAGTGACCTCAGGATCCCGCTCTCCTTGAAACAGTGTTCTTGGGGTTATTCTGGAGTGCCATCAAGGAAATCAAGGCGCCTTTCATGTGTGATGTGCAACACGGAATTGCTCTGCACGCAGTGCAGGGGAATCGGGCCTCATCTCGCGGCGAGGGGGAAGTCTCATGGTTTTTCTCGAGTTGCGGCGATAACCTGGGGTATATTCTCGAGTTACGACGAGGATGGCTCTTCCACCCACGTGTTTGTTCAGCGACGTCAGGACTCCTGCCTAGTTGCGTGGGACAACTCGGGATTCTCCTCGAGGCTTGGCAGGGCAATTGGGACGCCTCTCCAGCTGAGGTGGGAGACCAAGTGTCCCTTTCCACTTGCCACAGGAATCCTGGGACTCCTATCAAGTTTCACGAGGAGTCAGGCATCGTCTCCTTTGGACGCACTGATCTCCACGTACCTCTGGAATTTTCAAAGGATATGAGGCCTCCGGTCGCGATGAAGTGGGGAACTATGTCTTTCTCTGTGGTCTTCACAGGGGATTCAGACATCCTTTCATCTTGGGAGATGCAAGACGAGAATGCATTGAAGTCACTGCAGGGATATCCGGCCTTATTTCGAGTCAGGGAATCGCAGTGCGCATTCCACTTGAGGCCGCAAACTCAGGGTCCCTCTCACATACCTAGAGCTGAGAGAAACGTCCTCTTGAGGTGCTTGTGGTTAGGTGGTATTCCTCTGGAGTCGAAGCCAGGGACTAACCTCTCATCTCGAGTTGATTTTTAGTCCATGGAGCTCTTTCATGTTGCTACAGTGACCTCAGGATCCCTCTAGCCTTGAAACAGTGTTCTTGGGGTTTCTCTGGAGTGCCATCAAGGAAATCAAGGCGCCTTTCATGTGTGATGTGCAACACGGAATTGCTCTGCACGCAGTGCAGGGGAATCGGGCCTCATCTCGTGGCGAGGGGGAAGTCTCATGGTTTTTCTCGAGTTGCGGCGGGAACCTGGGGTATATTCTCGAGTTACGACGAGGATGGCCCTTCCACCGACATGTTTGTTCAGCGACGTCAGGCCACCTGCCTAGTTGCGAGGGACAACTCGGGATTCTCTTCGAGGCTTGGCAGGGCAATTGGGACGCCTCTCCGCTGAGGCGGGAGACCAAGGGTCCCTTTCCACGTGCCACAGGAATCCTGGGACTCCTATCAAGTTTCACGAGGAGTCAGGCATCGTCTCCTTTGGAGGCACTGATCTCCGGGTACCTCTCGTGTTTTCAAGGATGTGAGGCTTCCGGTCGCGATGAGGTGGGGAAGTAGGTCTTTCTCTGTGGTCTCCACAGGGCATTCAGACATCCTTTCATCTTGGGAGATGCAAGACGAGCCTGCATTCAAGTCACTGCAGGGATATCCGGCCTTATTTCGAGTCAGGGCATGGCGGTGTCCATTCCACTTGAGGCCGCAAACTCAGGGTCCCTCTCACATACCTAGAGCTGTGAGAAGCCTCCTCTTGAGGTGCTTGTGGTAAGGTGGTATTCCTCTGGAGTCGAAGCCAGGGACTAACCTCTCATCTCGAGTTGATTTTTGGTCCACGGAGCTCTTTCATGTTGCTACAGTGACCTCAGGATGCCTCTAGCCTTGAAACAGTGTTCTTGGGGTTTCTCTGGAGTGCCATTAAGGAAATCAAGGCTCCTTTCATGTGTGATGTGCAACACGGAATTGCTCTGCACGCAGTGCAGGGGAATCGGGCCTCATCTCGTGGCGAGGGGGAAGTCTCATGGTTTTTCTCGAGTTGCGGCGGGAACCTGGGGTATATTCTCGAGTTACGACGAGGATGGCCCTTCCACCGACATGTTTGTTCAGCGACGTCAGGCCACCTGCCTAGTTGCGAGGGACAACTCGGGATTCTCTTCGAGGCTTGGCAGGGCAATTGGGACGCCTCTCCGCTGAGGCGGGAGACCAAGGGTCCCTTTCCACGTGCCACAGGAATCCTGGGACTCCTATCAAGTTTCACGAGGAGTCAGGCATCGTCTCCTTTGGAGGCACTGATCTCCGGGTACCTCTCGTGTTTTCAAGGATGTGAGGCTTCCGGTCGCGATGAGGTGGGGAAGTAGGTCTTTCTCTGTGGTCTCCACAGGGCATTCAGACATCCTTTCATCTTGGGAGATGCAAGACGAGCCTGCATTCAAGTCACTGCAGGGATATCCGGCCTTATTTCGAGTCAGGGCATGGCGGTGTCCATTCCACTTGAGGCCGCAAACTCAGGGTCCCTCTCACATACCTAGAGCTGTGAGAAGCCTCCTCTTGAGGTGCTTGTGGTAAGGTGGTATTCCTCTGGAGTCGAAGCCAGGGACTAACCTCTCATCTCGAGTTGATTTTTGGTCCACGGAGCTCTTTCATGTTGCTACAGTGACCTCAGGATGCCTCTAGCCTTGAAACAGTGTTCTTGGGGTTTCTCTGGAGTGCCATTAAGGAAATCAAGGCTCCTTTCATGTGTGATGTGCAACACGGAATTGCTCTGCACGCAGTGCAGGGGAATCGGGCCTCATCTCGCGGCGAGGGGGAAGTCTCATGGTTTTTCTCGAGTTGCGGCGGGAACCTGGGGTATATTCTCGAGTTACAACGGGGATGGCCCTTCCACCCACGTGTTTGTTCAGCGACGTCAGGACTCCTGCCTAGTTGCGAGGGACAACTCGGGATTCTCCTCGAGGCATGTGAGGGCAATTGGGACGCCTCTCCAGCTGAGGCGGGAGACCAAGTGTCCCTTTCCACGTGCCACAGGAATCCTGGAACTCCAATCAACTTTCACGAGGAGTCAGGCATCGTCTCCTTTGGAGGCACTGATCTCCGCGTACCTCTGGAGTTTTCAAAGGATGTGAGGCCTCCGGTCGCGATGAGGTGGGGAACTAGGTCTTTCTCTGTGGTCTCCACAGGGGATTCAGACATCCTTTCATCTTGGGAGATGCCAGACGTGCCTGCATTCAAGTCACTGCAGGGATATCCAGCCTTATTTCGAGTCAGGACATCGCGGTGTCCATTCCACTTGAGGCCGCAAACTCAGGGTTCCTCTCACAAACCTAGAGCTGAGAGAAGCCTCATCTTGAGGTGCTTGTGGTAAGGTGGTATTCCTCTGGAGTCGAAGCCAGGGACTAACCTCTCATCTCGAGTTGATTTTTGGTCCATGGAGCTCTTTCGTGTGGCTACAGTGACCTCAGGATCCCTCTAGCCTTGAAACAGTGTTCTTGGGGTTTCTCTGGAGTGCCATCAAGGAAATCAAGTCTCCTTTCATGTGTGATGTGCAACACGGAATTGCTCTGCACACAGTGCAGGGGAATCGGGCCTCATCTCGCGGCAAGTGGGAAGTCTCTTGGTTTTTCTCGAGTTGCGGCGGGAACCTGGGGTATATTCTCGAGTTACGACGGGGATCACCCATACACCCACGTGTTTGTTCAGCGACATCAGGACTCCTGCCTAGTTCCGAGGGACAACTCGGGATTCTCCTCGAGGCATGGCAGGGCAATTGGGACGCCTCTCCAGCTGAGGCAGGAGACCAAGTGTCCCTTTCCACGTGCCACAGGAATCCTGGGACTCCTATTAAGTTTTACGAGGAGTCAGGCATCGTCTCCTCTGGAGGCACTGATCTCCGCGTACCTCTGGAGTATTCAAAGGATGTGAGGCCTCCGGTCGAGATGAGATGGGGATCTAGGTCTTTCTCTGTGGTCCCCACAGGGGATTCAGACATCCTTTCGTCTTGAGAGATGCAAGACGAGCCTGCATTCAAGTCACTGCAGGGATATCCGGCCTTATTTCGAGTCAGGGCATCGCGGTGTCATTCCACTTGAGGCCGCAAACTCAGGGTCCCTCTCACATACCTAGAGCTGAGAGAAGCCTCCTCTTGAGGTGCTTGTGGTAAGGTGGTATACTTCTGGAGTCGAAGCCAGGGACTAACCTCTCATCTCGTGTTGATTTTTAGTCCACGGAGCTCTTTCGTGTTGCTACAGTGACCTCAGGATCCCTCTAGCCCTGAAACAGTGTTCTTGGGATTTCTCTGGAGTGCCATCAAGGAAATCAAGGCTCCTTCATGTGTGATGTGCAAAACTGCATTGCTCTACGCGCAGTGCAGGAAAATCGGGCCTCATCTCGCGGTGAGGGGGAAGTCATGGTTTTTCTCGAGTTGCGGCGGGAACCTGGGGTATATTCTCGAGTTACACCGGGGATGGCCCTTCCACACACGTGTTTGTTCAGCGACGTCAGGACTCCTGCCTAGTTGCGAGGGACAACGCGGGATTCTCCTCGAGGCTTGGCAGGGCAATTGGGACGCCTCTCCAGCTGAGGTGGGAGACCAAGTGTCCCTTTCCACGAGCCACAGGAATCCTGGGACTCCTATCAAGTTTCACGAGGAGTCAGGCATCGTCTCCTTTGGAGGCACTGATCTCCGCGTACCTCTGGAGTTTTCAAAGGATGTGAGGCCTCCGGTCGCGATGAGGTTTGGAACTAGGTCTTTCTCTGTGGTCTCCACAGGGGATTCAGACATCCTTTCGTCTTGGGAGATGCAAGACTAGCCTGCATTCAAGTCACTGCAGGGATATCCGGCCTTATTTCAAGTCAGGGCATCGCGGTGTCCATTCCACTTGAGGCCGCAAACTCAGGGTCGCTCTCACATACCTAGAGCTGAGAAAAGCCTCCTCTTGAGGTGCTTGTGGTAAGGTGGTATTCCTCTGGAGTCGAAGCCAGGGACTAACCTCTCATTTCGAGTTGATTTTTCGTCCACGGAGCTCTTTCGTGTTGCTACAGTGACCTCAGGATCCCTCTAGCCTTGAAACAGTGTTCTTGGGGTTTCTCTGGAGTGCCATCAAGGAAATCAAGGCTCCTTTCATGTTTGATGTGCAACACGGAATTGCTTTGCACGCAGTGAAGGGGAATCGGGCCTCATATCGTGGCGAGGGGGAAGTCTCATGGTTTTTCTCGAGTTGCGGCGGGAACCTGGGGTATATTCTCGAGTTACGATGGGGATGGCCCTTCCACCCACGTGTTTGTTCAGCGACGGCAGAACTCCTGCCTAGTTGCGAGGGACAATACGGGTTTCTCCTCGAGGCTTGGCAGGGCAATTGGGACGCCTCTCTAGCTGAGGTGGAAGATCAAGGGTCCCTTTCCACGTTCCACAGGAATCCTGGGACTCCTATCAAGTTTCACGAGGAGTCAGGCATCGTCTCCTTTGGAGGCACTGATCTCCGCGTACCTCTGGAGTTTTCAAAGGATGTGAGGCCTCTGGTCGCGATGATGTGGGGAACTAGGTCTTTCTCTGTGGACTCCAAAGGGGATTCAGACATCTTTTCGTCTTGGGAGATGCAAGACGAGACTGCATTCAAGTCACTGCAGGGATATCCGGCCTTATTTCGAGTCAGGGCATCGCGGTGTCCATTCCACTTGAGGCCGCAAACTCAGGGTCCCTCTCACATAGCTGGAGCTGAGAGAAGCCTCCTCTTGAGGTGCTTGTGGTAAGGTTGTATTCCTCTGGAGTCGAAGCCAGGGACTAACCTCTCATCTCGAGTTGATTTTTGGTCCACGGAGCTCTTTCGTGTGGCTACAGTGACCTCAGGATCCCTCTAGCCTTGAAACAGTGTTCTTGGGGTTTCTCTGGAGTGCCATCAAGGAAATCAAGGCTTCTTTCATGTGTGATGTGCAACACAGCATTGCTCTGCACGCAGTGCAGGGTAATCGGGCTTCATCTCGCGGCAAGGGGGAAGTCTGATGGTTTTTCTCGAGTTGCGGCAGGAACCTGGAGTATATTCTCGAGTTACGCGGGGGATGGCCCTTCCACACACGTGTTTGTTCAGCCACGTCAGGACTCCTACCTAGTTGCGAGGGAAAACTCGGGATTCTCCTCGAGGCTTGGCAGGGCAATTGGGACGCCTCTCCAGCTGAGGCGGGAGAACAAGGGTCCCTTTCCACGTGCCACAGGAATCCTGGGACTCCTATCAAGTTTCACGAGGAGTCAGGCATCGTCTCCTTTGGAGGCACTGATCTCCGCGTACCTCTGGAGTTTTCAAAGGATGTGAGGCCTCCGGTCGTGATGAGGTGGGGAAGTACATCTTTCTCTGAGGTCTCCACAGGGGATTCAGACATCCTTTCGTCTTGGGAGATGCAAGACGAGCCTGCATTCAAGTCACTGCAGGGATATCCGGCCTTATTTCGAGTCAGGGAATCGCAGTGTCCATTCCACTTGAGGCCACAAACTCAGGGTCCCTCTCACATACCTAGAGCTGAGAGAAGCCTCCTCTTGAGGTGCTTGTGGTAAGGTGGTATTCCTCTGGAGTGGAAGCCAGGGATTAACCTCTCATCTCGAGTTGATTTTTGGTCCACGGAGGTCTTTCATGTGGCTACCGTGACCTCAGGATCCCTCTAGCCTTGAAACAGTGTTCTTGGGGTTTCTCTGGAGTGCCATCAAGGAAATCAAGGCTCCTTTCATGTGTGATGTGCAACACGGAATTGCTCTGCATGAAGTGTAGGGAAATCGGGCCTCATCTCGCGGCAAGTGGGAAGTCTCTTGGTTTTTCTCGAGTTGCGGCGGGAACCTGGGGTATATTCTCGAGTTACGACGGGGATCACCCATACACCCACGTGTTTGTTCAGCGACTTCAGGACTCCTGCCTAGTTTCGAGGGACAACTCGGGATTCTCCTCGAGGCATGGCAGGGCAATTGGGACGCCTCTCCAGCTGAGGCGGGAGACCAAGTGTCCCTTTCCACGTGCCACAGGAATCCTGGGACTCCTATTAAGTTTCACGAGGAGTCAGGCATCGTCTCCTCTGGAGGCACTGGTCTCCGCGTACCTCTGGAGTATTCAAAGGATGTGAGGCCTCCGGTCGCGATTAGATGGGGATCTAGGTCTTTCTCTGTGGTCTCCACAGGGGATTCAGACATCCTTTCGTCTTGAGAGATGCAAGACGAGCCTGCATTCAAGTCACTGCAGGGATATCCGGCCTTATTTCGAGTCAGGGCATCGCGGTGTCATTCCACTTGAGGCCGCAAACTCAGGGTCCCTCTCACATACCTAGAGCTGAGAGAAGCCTCCTCTTGAGGTGCTTGTGGTAAGGTGGTATTCCTCTGGAGTCGAAGCCAGGGACTAACCTCTCATCTCGAGTTGATTTTTGGGCCACGGAGCTCTTTCGTGTTGCTACAGTGACCTCAGGATCCCTCTAGCCCTGAAACAGTGTTCTTGGGGTTTCTCTGGAGTGCCATCAACGAAATCAAGGCTCCTTTCATGTGTAATGTGCAACACTGAATTGCTCTGCACGCAGTGCAGGAAAATCGGGCCTCATCTCGCGGTGAGGGGGAAGTCTCATGGTTTTTCTCGAGTTGCGGTGGGAACCTGGGGTATATTCTCGAGTTACGACGGGGATGGCCCTTCCACACACGTGTTTGTTCAGCGACTTCAGGACTCCTGCCTAGTTGCGAGGGACAATGCGGGATTCTCCTCGAGGCTTGGCAGGGCAATTGGTCGCCTCTCCAGCTGAGGTGGGAGACCAAGTGTCCCTTTCCACGTGCCACAGGAATCCTGGGACTCCTATCAAGTTTCACGAGAAGTCAGGCATCGTCTCCTTTGGAGGCACTGATCTCCACGTACCTCTGGAGTTTTCAAAGGATGTGAGGCCTCCGGTCGCGATGAGGTGGGGAACTAGGTCTTTCTCTGTGGTCTCCACAGGGGATTCAGACATCCTTTCGTCTTGGGAGATGCAAGACAAGCGTGCATTCAAGTCACTGCAGGCATATCCGGCCTTATTTCGAGTCAGGGCATCCCGGTGTCCATCCCCCTTGAGGCCGCACACTCAGGGTGCCTCTCACATACGTAGAGCTGAGAGAAGCCTCCTCTTGAGGTGCTTGTGGTAAGGTGGTATTCCTCTGGAATCGAAGCCAGGGACTAACCTCTCATCTCGAGTTGATTGGTGCTCCATGGAGCTCTTTCGTGTTGCTACAGTGATCTCAGGATCCCTCTAGCCTTGAAACAGTGTTCTTGGCGTTTCTCTGGAGTGCTATCAAGGAAATCAAGGCTCCTTTCCTGTGTGATGTGCAACACGGCATTCCTCTGCATGCAGTGCAGGGGAATCGGGCCTCATCTCGCGGCGAGGGGGAAGTCTCATGGTGTTTCTCGAGTTGCGGCGGGAACCTGGGGTATATTCTCGAGTTACGACGCGGATGGCCCTTCCACACACGTGTTTGTTCAGCGACGTCAGGACTCCTGCCTAGTTGCGAGGGACAACTCGGGATTCTCCTCGAGGCTTGGCAGTGCAATTGGGACGCCTCTCCAGCTGAGGCGGGAGACCAAGGGTCCCTTTCCACGTTCCACAGGAATCTTGGGACTCCTATCAAGTTTCACGAGGAGTCAGGCATCGTCTCCTTTGGAGGCACTGATCTCCGCGTACCTCTGGAGTTTTCAAAGGATGTGAGGCCTCCGGTCGCGATGAGGTGAGGAACTAGGTCCTTCTCTGTGGTCTCCACAGGCGATTCAGACATCCTTTCGTCTTGGGAGATGCAAGACGAGCCTGCATTCATGTCACTGCAGGCATATCCGGCCTTATTTCGAGTCAGGGCATCGCGGTGTCCATTCCACTTGAGGCCGCAAACTCAGGGTCCCTCTCACATACCTAGAGCTGAGAGAAGCCTCCTGTTGAGGTGCTTGTGGTAAGTTGGTATTCCTCTGGAGTCGAAGCCAGGGACTAACCTCTCATCTCGAGTTGACTTTTGGCCCACGGAGCTCTTTCGTGTTGCTACAGTGACCTCAGGATCCCTCTAGCCTTGAAACAGTGTTCTTGGGGTTTCTCTGGAGTGCCATCAACGAAATCAAGGCTCCTTTCATGTGTGATGTGCAACACGGCAGTGCTCTGCACGCAGTGCAGGGGAATCTGACCTCATCTCGCGCCGAGGGTGAAGTCTCATGGTTTTTCTCGAGTTGCGGCGGGAACCTGGGGTATATTCTCGAGTTACGACGGGGATGGCCCTTCCACACACGTGTTTGTTCAGCGACTTCAGGACTCCTGCCTAGTTGCGAGGGACAACTCGGGATTCCCCTCGAGGCTTGGCAGGGCAATTGGGATGCCTCTCGCTGAGGCGGGAGACCAAGGGTCCCTTTCCACGTGCCACAGGAATCCTGGGACTCCTATCAAGTTTCACGAGGAGTCAGGCATCGTCTCCTTTGGAGGCACTGATCTCCGGGTACCTCTCGTGTTTTCAAGGATGTGAGGCTTCCGGTCGCGATGAGGTGGGGAAGTAGGTCTTTCTCTGTGGTCTCCACAGGGGATTCAGACATCCTTTCATCTTGGGAGATGCAAGACGAGCCTGCATTCAAGTCACTGCAGGGATATCCGGCCTTATTTCGAGTCAGGGCATGGCGGTGTCCATTCCACTTGAGGCCGCAAATCCAGGGTCCCTCTCACATACCTAGAGCTGTGAGAAGCCTCCTCTTGAGGTGCTTGTGGTAAGGTGGTATTCCTCTGGAGTCGAAGCCAGGGACTAACCTCTCATCTCGAGTTGATTTTTGGTCCACGGAGCTCTTTCGTGTTGCTACAGTGACCTCAGGATGCCTCTAGCCTTGAAACAGTGTTCTTGGGGTTTCTCTGGAGTGCCATCAAGGAAATCAAGGCTCCTTCCATGTGTGATGTGCAACACGGCATTGCTCTGCACGCAGTGCAGGGGAATCGGGCCTCATCTCGCGGCGAGGGGGAAGTCTCATGGTTTTTCTCGAGTTGCGGCGGGAACCTGGGGTATATTCTCGAGTTACAACGGGGATGGCCCTTCCACCCACGTGTTTGTTCAGCGACGTCATGACTCCTGCCTAGTTGCGAGGGACAACTCGGGATTCTCCTCGAGGCATGTGAGGGCAATTGGGACGCCTCTCCAGCTGAGGCGGGAGACCAAGTGTCCCTTTCCACGTGCCACAGGAATCCTGGAACTCCAATCAACTTTCACGAGGAGTCAGGCATCGTCTCCTTTGGAGGCACTGATCTCCGCGTACCTCTGGAGTTTTCAAAGGATGTGAGGCCTCCGGTCGCGATGAGGTGGGGAACTAGGTCTTTCTCTGTGGTCTCCACAGGGGATTCAGACATCCTTTCATCTTGGGAGATGCCAGACGTGCCTGCATTCAAGTCACTGCAGGGATATCCAGCCTTATTTCGAGTCAGGACATCGCGGTGTCCATTCCACTTGAGGCCGCAAACTCAGGGTTCCTCTCACAAACCTAGAGCTGAGAGAAGCCTCATCTTGAGGTGCTTGTGGTAAGGTGGTATTCCTCTGGAGTCGAAGCCAGGGACTAACCTCTCATCTCGAGTTGATTTTTGGTCCATGGAGCTCTTTCGTGTGGCTACAGTGACCTCAGGATCCCTCTAGCCTTGAAACAGTGTTCTTGGGGTTTCTCTGGAGTGCCATCAAGGAAATCAAGTCTCCTTTCATGTGTGATGTGCAACACGGAATTGCTCTGCACACAGTGCAGGGGAATCGGGCCTCATCTCGCGGCAAGTGGGAAGTCTCTTGGTTTTTCTCGAGTTGCGGCGGGAACCTGGGGTATATTCTCGAGTTACGACGGGGATCACCCATACACCCACGTGTTTGTTCAGCGACATCAGGACTCCTGCCTAGTTCCGAGGGACAACTCGGGATTCTCCTCGAGGCATGGCAGGGCAATTGGGACGCCTCTCCAGCTGAGGCAGGAGACCAAGTGTCCCTTTCCACGTGCCACAGGAATCCTGGGACTCCTATTAAGTTTTACGAGGAGTCAGGCATCGTCTCCTCTGGAGGCACTGATCTCCGCGTACCTCTGGAGTATTCAAAGGATGTGAGGCCTCCGGTCGAGATGAGATGGGGATCTAGGTCTTTCTCTGTGGTCCCCACAGGGGATTCAGACATCCTTTCGTCTTGAGAGATGCAAGACGAGCCTGCATTCAAGTCACTGCAGGGATATCCGGCCTTATTTCGAGTCAGGGCATCGCGGTGTCATTCCACTTGAGGCCGCAAACTCAGGGTCCCTCTCACATACCTAGAGCTGAGAGAAGCCTCCTCTTGAGGTGCTTGTGGTAAGGTGGTATACTTCTGGAGTCGAAGCCAGGGACTAACCTCTCATCTCGTGTTGATTTTTAGTCCACGGAGCTCTTTCGTGTTGCTACAGTGACCTCAGGATCCCTCTAGCCCTGAAACAGTGTTCTTGGGATTTCTCTGGAGTGCCATCAAGGAAATCAAGGCTCCTTCATGTGTGATGTGCAAAACTGCATTGCTCTACGCGCAGTGCAGGAAAATCGGGCCTCATCTCGCGGTGAGGGGGAAGTCATGGTTTTTCTCGAGTTGCGGCGGGAACCTGGGGTATATTCTCGAGTTACACCGGGGATGGCCCTTCCACACACGTGTTTGTTCAGCGACGTCAGGACTCCTGCCTAGTTGCGAGGGACAACGCGGGATTCTCCTCGAGGCTTGGCAGGGCAATTGGGACGCCTCTCCAGCTGAGGTGGGAGACCAAGTGTCCCTTTCCACGAGCCACAGGAATCCTGGGACTCCTATTAAGTTTCACGAGGAGTCAGGCATCGTCTCCTTTGGAGGCACTGATCTCCGCGTACCTCTGGAGTTTTCAAAGGATGTGAGGCCTCCGGTCGCGATGAGGTTTGGAACTAGGTCTTTCTCTGTGGTCTCCACAGGGGATTCAGACATCCTTTCGTCTTGGGAGATGCAAGACGAGCCTGCATTCAAGTCACTGCAGGGATATCCGGCCTTATTTCAAGTCAGGGCATCGCGGTGTCCATTCCACTTGAGGCCGCAAACTCAGGGTCGCTCTCACATACCTAGAGCTGAGAAAAGCCTCCTCTTGAGGTGCTTGTGGTAAGGTTGTATTCCTCTGGAGTCGAAGCCAGGGACTAACCTCTCATCTCGAGTTGATTTTTGGTCCACGGAGCTCTTTCGTGTGGCTACAGTGACCTCAGGATCCCTCTAGCCTTGAAACAGTGTTCTTGGGGTTTCTCTGGAGTGCCATCAAGGAAATCAAGGCTTCTTTCATGTGTGATGTGCAACACAGCATTGCTCTGCACGCAGTGCAGGGTAATCGGGCTTCATCTCGCGGCAAGGGGGAAGTCTGATGGTTTTTCTCGAGTTGCGGCAGGAACCTGGAGTATATTCTCGAGTTACGCCGGGGATGGCCCTTCCACACACGTGTTTGTTCAGCCACGTCAGGACTCCTACCTAGTTGCGAGGGAAAACTCGGGATTCTCCTCGAGGCTTGGCAGGGCAATTGGGACGCCTCTCCAGCTGAGGCGGGAGAACAAGGGTCCCTTTCCACGTGCCACAGGAATCCTGGGACTCCTATCAAGTTTCACGAGGAGTCAGGCATCGTCTCCTTTGGAGGCACTGATCTCCGCGTACCTCTGGAGTTTTCAAAGGATGTGAGGCCTCCGGTCGTGATGAGGTGGGGAAGTACATCTTTCTCTGAGGTCTCCACAGGGGATTCAGACATCCTTTCGTCTTGGGAGATGCAAGACGAGCCTGCATTCAAGTCACTGCAGGGATATCCGGCCTTATTTCGAGTCAGGGAATCGCAGTGTCCATTCCACTTGAGGCCACAAACTCAGGGTCCCTCTCACATACCTAGAGCTGAGAGAAGCCTCCTCTTGAGGTGCTTGTGGTAAGGTGGTATTCCTCTGGAGTGGAAGCCAGGGATTAACCTCTCATCTCGAGTTGATTTTTGGTCCACGGAGGTCTTTCATGTGGCTACCGTGACCTCAGGATCCCTCTAGCCTTGAAACAGTGTTCTTGGGGTTTCTCTGGAGTGCCATCAAGGAAATCAAGGCTCCTTTCATGTGTGATGTGCAACACGGAATTGCTCTGCATGAAGTGTAGGGAAATCGGGCCTCATCTCGCGGCAAGTGGGAAGTCTCTTGGTTTTTCTCGAGTTGCGGCGGGAACCTGGGGTATATTCTCGAGTTACGACGGGGATCACCCATACACCCACGTGTTTGTTCAGCGACTTCAGGACTCCTGCCTAGTTTCGAGGGACAACTCGGGATTCTCCTCGAGGCATGGCAGGGCAATTGGGACGCCTCTCCAGCTGAGGCGGGAGACCAAGTGTCCCTTTCCACGTGCCACAGGAATCCTGGGACTCCTATTAAGTTTCACGAGGAGTCAGGCATCGTCTCCTCTGGAGGCACTGGTCTCCGCGTACCTCTGGAGTATTCAAAGGATGTGAGGCCTCCGGTCGCGATTAGATGGGGATCTAGGTCTTTCTCTGTGGTCTCCACAGGGGATTCAGACATCCTTTCGTCTTGAGAGATGCAAGACGAGCCTGCATTCAAGTCACTGCAGGGATATCCGGCCTTATTTCGAGTCAGGGCATCGCGGTGTCATTCCACTTGAGGCCGCAAACTCAGGGTCCCTCTCACATACCTAGAGCTGAGAGAAGCCTCCTCTTGAGGTGCTTGTGGTAAGGTGGTATTCCTCTGGAGTCGAAGCCAGGGACTAACCTCTCATCTCGAGTTGATTTTTGGGCCACGGAGCTCTTTCGTGTTGCTACAGTGACCTCAGGATCCCTCTAGCCCTGAAACAGTGTTCTTGGGGTTTCTCTGGAGTGCCATCAACGAAATCAAGGCTCCTTTCATGTGTGATGTGCAACACTGAATTGCTCTGCACGCAGTGCAGGAAAATCGGGCCTCATCTCGCGGTGAGGGGGAAGTCTCATGGTTTTTCTCGAGTTGCGGTGGGAACCTGGGGTATATTCTCGAGTTACGACGGGGATGGCCCTTCCACACACGTGTTTGTTCAGCGACATCAGGACTCCTGCCTAGTTGCGAGGGACAATGCGGGATTCTCCTCGAGGCTTGGCAGGGCAATTGGTCGCCTCTCCAGCTGAGGTGGGAGACCAAGTGTCCCTTTCCACGTGCCACAGGAATCCTGGGACTCCTATCAAGTTTCACGAGAAGTCAGGCATCGTCTCCTTTGGAGGCACTGATCTCCACGTACCTCTGGAGTTTTCAAAGGATGTGAGGCCTCCGGTCGCGATGAGGTGGGGAACTAGGTCTTTCTCTGTGGTCTCCACAGGGGATTCAGACATCCTTTCGTCTTGGGAGATGCAAGACAAGCGTGCATTCAAGTCACTGCAGGCATATCCGGCCTTATTTCGAGTCAGGGCATCCCGGTGTCCATCCCCCTTGAGGCCGCACACTCAGGGTGCCTCTCACATACGTAGAGCTGAGAGAAGCCTCCTCTTGAGGTGCTTGTGGTAAGGTGGTATTCCTCTGGAATCGAAGCCAGGGACTAACCTCTCATCTCGAGTTGATTGGTGCTCCATGGAGCTCTTTCGTGTTGCTACAGTGATCTCAGGATCCCTCTAGCCTTGAAACAGTGTTCTTGGCGTTTCTCTGGAGTGCTATCAAGGAAATCAAGGCTCCTTTCCTGTGTGATGTGCAACACGGCATTCCTCTGCATGCAGTGCAGGGGAATCGGGCCTCATCTCGCGGCGAGGGGGAAGTCTCATGGTGTTTCTCGAGTTGCGGCGGGAACCTGGGGTATATTCTCGAGTTACGACGCGGATGGCCCTTCCACACACGTGTTTGTTCAGCGACGTCAGGACTCCTGCCTAGTTGCGAGGGACAACTCGGGATTCTCCTCGAGGCTTGGCAGTGCAATTGGGACGCCTCTCCAGCTGAGGCGGGAGACCAAGGGTCCCTTTCCACGTTCCACAGGAATCTTGGGACTCCTATCAAGTTTCACGAGGAGTCAGGCATCATCTCCTTTGGAGGCACTGATCTCCGCGTCCCTCTGGAGTTCACAAGGATGTGAGGCCTCCGGTCGCGATGAGGTGGGGAACGAGGTCTTTCTCTGTGGTCTCCAGAGGGGATTCAGACATCCTTTCGTCTTGGGAGATGCAAGACGAGCCTGCATTCAAGTCACTGCAGGGATATCCGGCCTTATTTCGAGTCAGGGCATCGCGGTGTCCATTCCACTTGAGGCCGCAAACTCAGGGTCCCTCTCACACACCTAGAGCTGAGAGAAGCCTCCTCTTGAGGTGCTTGTGGTAAGGTGGTATTCCTCTAGAGTCGAAGCCAGGGACTAAACTCTCATCTCGAGTTGATTTGTGGTCCACGGAGCTCTATCCTGTTGCTACAGTGACCTCAGGATCCCTCTAGCCTTGAAACAGTGTTCTTGGGGTTTCTCTGGAGTGCCATCAAGGAAATCAAGGCTCCTTTCATGTGTGATGTGCAACACGGAATTGCTCTGCACGCAGTGCAGGGGAATCGGGCCTCATCTCGCGGCGAGGGGGAAGTCTCATTGTTTTTCTCGGGTTGCGGCGGGAACCTGGGGTATATTCTTGAGTTACGACGGGGATGGCCCTTCCACACACGTGTTTGTTCAGCGACGTAAGGACTCCTGCCTAGTTGTAAGGGACAACTCGGGATTCTTCTCCTCGAGGCTTGGCAGGGCAATTGGGACGCCTCTCCAGCTGAGGCGGGAGACCAAGGGTCCCTTTCCACGTGCCACAGGAATCCTGGGACTCCTATCAAGTTTCACGAGGAGTCAGGCATCGTCTCCTTTGGAGGCACTGATCTCCGCGTACCTCTGGAGTTTTCAAAGGATGTGAGGCCTCCGGTCGCGATGAGGTGAGGAACTAGATCCTTCTCTGTGGTCTCCACAGGCGATTCAGACATCCTTTCGTCTTGGGAGATGCAAGACGAGCCTGCATTCATGTCACTGCAGGCATATCCGGCCTTATTTCGAGTCAGGGCATCGCGGTGTCCATTCCACTTGAGGCCGCAAACTCAGGGTCCCTCTCACATACCTAGAGCTGAGAGAAGCCTCCTGTTGAGGTGCTTGTGGTAAGTTGGTATTCCTCTGGAGTCGAAGCCAGGGACTAACCTCTCATCTCGAGTTGACTTTTGGCCCACGGAGCTCTTTCGTGTTGCTACAGTGACCTCAGGATCCCTCTAGCCTTGAAACAGTGTTCTTGGGGTTTCTCTGGAGTGCCATCAACGAAATCAAGGCTCCTTTCATGTGTGATGTGCAACACGGCAGTGCTCTGCACGCAGTGCAGGGGAATCTGACCTCATCTCGCGCCGAGGGTGAAGTCTCATGGTTTTTCTCGAGTTGCGGCGGGAACCTGGGGTATATTCTCGAGTTACGACGGGGATGGCCCTTCCACACACGTGTTTGTTCAGCGACTTCAGGACTCCTGCCTAGTTGCGAGGGACAACTCGGGATTCCCCTCGAGGCTTGGCAGGGCAATTGGGATGCCTCTCGCTGAGGCGGGAGACCAAGGGTCCCTTTCCACGTGCCACAGGAATCCTGGGACTCCTATCAAGTTTCACGAGGAGTCAGGCATCGTCTCCTTTGGAGGCACTGATCTCCGGGTACCTCTCGTGTTTTCAAGGATGTGAGGCTTCCGGTCGCGATGAGGTGGGGAAGTAGGTCTTTCTCTGTGGTCTCCACAGGGGATTCAGACATCCTTTCATCTTGGGAGATGCAAGACGAGCCTGCATTCAAGTCACTGCAGGGATATCCGGCCTTATTTCGAGTCAGGGCATGGCGGTGTCCATTCCACTTGAGGCCGCAAATCCAGGGTCCCTCTCACATACCTAGAGCTGTGAGAAGCCTCCTCTTGAGGTGCTTGTGGTAAGGTGGTATTCCTCTGGAGTCGAAGCCAGGGACTAACCTCTCATCTCGAGTTGATTTTTGGTCCACGGAGCTCTTTCATGTTGCTACAGTGACCTCAGGATGCCTCTAGCCTTGAAACAGTGTTCTTGGGGTTTCTCTGGAGTGCCATCAAGGAAATCAAGGCTCCTTCCATGTGTGATGTGCAACACGGCATTGCTCTGCACGCAGTGCAGGGGAAGCGGGCCTCATGCCGCGGCGAGGGGGAAGTCTCATGGTTTTTCTCGAGTTGCGGCGGGAACCTGGGGTATATTCTCGAGTTACGACGGGGATGGCCCTTCCACCCACGTGTTTGTTCAGCGACGTCAGGACTCCTGCCTAGTTGCGAGGGACAACTCGGGATTCTCCTCGAGGCATGTGAGGGCAATTGGGACGCCTCTCCAGCTGAGGCAGGAGACCAAGTGTCCCTTTCCACGTGCCACAGGAATCCTGGGACTCCTATCAAGTTTCACGAGGAGTCAGGCCTCATCTCCTTTGGAGGCACTGATCTCCGCGTACCTCTGGAGTTTTCAAAGGATGTGAGGCCTCCGGTCGCGATGAGGTTTGGAACTAGGTCTTTCTCTGTGGTCTCCACAGGGGATTCAGACATCCTTTCGTCTTGGGAGATGCAAGACGAGCCTGCATTCAAGTCACTGCAGGGATATCCGGCCTTATTTCAAGTCAGGGCATCGCGGTGTCCATTCCACTTGAGGCCGCAAACTCAGGGTCTAGAGCTGAGAGAAGCCTCCTCTTGAGGTGCTTGTGGTAAGGTGGTATTCTTCTGGAGTCGAAGCCAGGGACTAACCTCTCATCTCGAATTGATTTTTGGGCCACGGAGCTCTTTCATGTTACTACAGTGACCTCAGGATCCCGCTCTCCTTGAAACAGTGTTCTTGGGGTTTCTCTGAAGTGCCATCAAGGAAATCAAGGCTCCTTTCATGTGTGATGTGCAACACGGTATTGCTCTGCATGCAGTGCAGGGCAATCGGGCCTCATCCCGCGGCGAGGGGAAAGTCTCATGGTTTTCCTCGAGTTGCGGCGGGAACCTGGGGTATATTCTCGAGTTACGACGGGGATGGCCCTTCCACCCACGTGTTTGTTCAGCAACGTCAGGACTCCTGCCTAGTTGCGAGGGACAACTCGGGATTCTCCTCGAGGCTTGGCAGGGCAATTGGGACGCCTCTCCAGCTGAGGCGGGAGACCAAGGGTCCCTTTCCACGTGCCACAGGAATCCTGGGACTCCTATCAAGTTTCACGAGGAGTCAGGCATTGTCTCCTTTGGAGGCACTGATCTCCGCGTACCTCTGGAGTTTTCAAAGGATGTGAGGCCTCCGGTCGTGATGAGGTGGGGAAGTACATCTTTCTCTGAGGTCTCCACAGGGGATTCAGACATCCTTTCCTCTTGGGAGATGCAAGACGAGCCTGCATTCAAGTCACTGCAGGGATATCCGGCCTTATTTCGAGTCAGGGCATCGCAGTGTCCATTCCACTTCAGGCCACAAACTCAGGGTCCCTCTCACATACCTAGAGCTGAGAGAAGCCTCCTCTTGAGGTGCTTGTGGTAAGGTGGTATTCCTCTGGAGTGGAAGCCAGGGATTAACCTCTCATCTCGAGTTGATTTTTGGTCCACGGAGCTCTTTCGTGTGGCTACAGTGACCTCAGGATTCCTCTTGCCTTGAAACAGTGTTCTTGGGGTTTCTCTGTAGTGCCATCAAGGAAATAAAGGCTCCTTTCATGTGTGATGTGCAACACGGAATTGCTCTGCAACCACTGCAGGGGAATCGGGCCTCATCTCGCGGCGAAGGGGAAGTCTCATGGTTTTTCTCGAGTTGCGGCGGGAACCTGGGGTATATTCTCGAGTTACGACGGGGATGGCCCTTCCACCAATGTATTTCTTCTTCGACGTCAGGACTCCTGCCTAGTTGCGAGGGACAACTCGGGATTCTCCTCGAGGCTTGGCAGGGCAATTGGGCCGCCTATTCAGCTGAGGCGGGAGACCAAGTGTCCCTTTCCACGTGCCACAGGAATCCTGGGACTCCTATCAAGTTTCACGAGGAGTCAGGCATCGTCTCCTTTGGAGGCACTGATCTCCGCGTACCTCTGGAGTTTTCAAAGGATGTGAGGCCTCCGGTCGCGATGAGGTGGGGAACTAGGTCTTTCTCTGTGGTCTCCACAGGGGATTCAGACATCCTTTCATCTTGGGAGATGGAAGACGAGCCTGCACTCAATTTACTGCAGTGATATCCGGCCTTATATCGAGTCAGGTCATCGTGGTGTCCATTCCACTTGAGGCCGCAAACTCAGAGTCTAGAGCTGAGAGAAGCCTCCTCTTGAGGTGCTTGTGGTAAGGTGGTATTCCTCTGGAGTCGAAGCCAGGGACTAACCTCTCATCTCGAATTGATTTTTGGGCCACGGAGCTCTTTCATGTTGCTACAGTGACCTCAGGATCCCGCTCTCCTTGAAACAGTGTTCTTGGGGTTTCTCTGGAGTGCCATCAAGGAAATCAAGGCTCCTTTCATTTGTGATGTGCAACACGGAATTGCTCTGCATGCAGTGCAGGGCAATCGGGCCTCATCTCGCGGCGAGGGGAAAGTCTCATGGTTTTCCTCGAGTTGGGGCGGGAACCTGGGGTATATACTCGAGTTACGACGGGGATGGCCATTCCACCCACGTGTTTGTTCAGCAACGTCAGGACTCCTGCCTAGTTGCGAGGGACAACTCGGGATTCTCCTCCAGGCTTGGCAGGGCAATTGGGACGCCTCTCCAGCTGAGGCGGGAGACCAAGGGTCCCTTTCCACGTGCCGCAGGAATCCTGGGAATCCTATCAAGTTTCACGAGGAGTCAGGCATCGTCTCCTTTGGAGGCACTGATCTCCGCGTACCTCTGGAGTTTTCAAAGGATGTGAGGCCTCCGGTCGTGATGAGGTGGGGAAGTACATCTTTCTCTGAGGTCTCCACAGGGGATTCAGACATCCTTTCGTCTTGGGAGATGCAAGACGAGCCTGCATTCAAGTCACTGCAGGGATATCCGGCCTTATTTCGAGTCAGGGCATCGCAGTGTCCATTCCACTTGAGGCCGCAAACTCAGGGTCCCTCTCACATACCTAGAGTTGAGAGAAGCCTCCTCTTGAGGTGCTTGTGGTAAGGTGGTATTCCTCTGGAGTGGAAGCCAGGGATTAACCTCTCATCTCGAGTTGATTTTTGGTCCACGGAGCTCTTTCGTGTGGCTACAGTGACCTCAGTATCCCTCTAGCCTTGAAACAGTGTTCTTGGGGTTTCTCTGGAGTGCCATCAAGGAAATCAAGGCTCCTTTCATGTGTGATGTGCAACACGGAATTGCTCTGCATGCAGTGCAGGGAAATCGGGCCTCATCTCGCGGCAAGTGGGAAGTCTCTTGGTTTTTCTCGAGTTGCGGCGGGAACCTGGGCTATATTCTCGAGTTACGACGGGGATCACCCATACACCCACGTGTTTGTTCAGCGACGTCAGGACTCCTGCCTAGTTTCGAGGGATATCTCGGGATTCTCCTCGAGGCATGGCAGGGCAATTGGGACGCCTCTCCAGCTGAGGCGGGAGACCAAGTGTCCCTTTCCACGTGCCACAGGAATCCTGGGACTCCTATTAAGTTTCACGAGGAGTCAGGCATCGTCTCCTCTGGAGGCACTGATCTCCGCGTACCTCTGGAGTATTCAAAGGATGTGAGGCCTCCGGTCGCGATGAGATGGGGATCTAGGTCTTTTTCTGTGGTCTCCACAGGGGATTCAGACATCCTTTCGTCTTGAGAGATGCAAGACGAGCCTGCATTCAAGTCACTGCAGGGATATCCGGCCTTATTTCAAGTCAGGGCATCGCGGTGTCATTCCACTTGAGGCCGCAAACTCAGGGTCCCTCTCACATATCTAGAGCTGAGAGAAGCCTCCTCTTGAGGTGCTTCTGGTAAGGTGGTATTCCTCTGGAGTCAAAGCCAGGGACTAACCTCTCATCTCGAGTTGATTTTTGGTCCACGAAGCTCTTTCGTGTTGCTACAGTGACCTCAGGATTCCTCTAGCCTTGAAACACTGTTCTTGGGGTTTCTCTGGAGTGCCATCAAGGAAATCAAGGCTACTTTCATGTTTAATGTGCAACACGGAATTGCTCTGCATGCAGTGCAAGGAAATCGTGCCTCATCTCTCGGCGAGGGGGAAGTCTCATGGTTTTTCTCGAGTTGCGGCGGGAACCTGGGATATATTCTCGAGTTACGACGGGGATGGCCTTTCCAACCACATGTTTGTTCAGCGACGTCAGGACTCCTGCCTAGTTGCGAGGGACAACTCGGGATTCTCCTCAAGGCTTGGCAGGGCAATTGGGACGCCTCTCCAGCTGAGGCGGGAGACCAAGGGTCCCTTTCCGCGTGCCACAGGAATCCTGGGACTCCTATCAAGTTTCACGAGGAGTCAGGCATCGTGTTCTTTGGAGGCACTGATCTCCGCGTACCTCTGGAGTTTTCAAAGGATGTGAGGCCTCCGGTCGCGATGAGGTGGGGAAGTAGGTCTTTCTCTGTGGTCTCCAGAGGGAATTCAGACATCCTTTCGTCTTGTGAGATGCAAGACGAGCCTGCATTCAAGTCACTGCAGGGATATCCGGCCTTATTTCGAGCCAGAGCATCGCGGTGTCCATTGCACTTGAGGCCGCAAACTCAGGGTCCCTCTCACATACCTAGAGCTGAGAGAAGCCTCCTCTTGAGGTGCTTGTGGTAAGGTGGTATTCCTCTGGAGTCGAAGCCAGGGACTAACCTCTCATCTCGAGTTGATTTTTGGTCCACGGAGCTCTTTCGTGTGGCTACAGTGACCTCAGGATCCCTCTAGCCTTGAAACAGTGTTCTTGGGGTTTCGCTGGAGTGCCGTCAAGGAAATCAAGGCTCCTTTCATGTGTGATGTGCAACACGGAATTGCTCTGCACGCAGTGCAGGGTAATCGGGCCTCATCTCTCGGCGAGGGGGAAGTCTCATGGTTTTTCTCGAGTTGCGGCGGGAACCTGGGGTATATTCTCGAGTTACGACGGGGATGGCCCTTCCACACACGTGTTTGTTCAGCGACGTCAGTACTCCTGGCTAGTTGCGAGGGACAACTCGGGATTCTCCTCGAGGCTTGGCAGGGCAATTGGGACGCCTCTTCAGCTGAGGCGGGAGACCAAGGGTCCCTTTCCACGTGCCACAGGAATCCTGGGACTCCTATCAAGTTTCAAGAGGAGTCAGGCATCGTCTCCTTTGGAGGCACTGATCTCCGCATACCTCTGGAGTTTTCAAGGGATGTGAGGCCTCCGGTCGCGATGAGCTGGGGAACTAGGTCTTTCTCTGTGGTCTCCACAGGGGATTCAGACATCCTTTCGTCTTGGGAGATGCAAAACTAGCCTGCATTCAAGTCACTGCAGGGATATCCGGCCTTATTTCGCGTCAGGGCATCGCGATGTCCATTCCACTTGAGGCCGCAAACTCAAGGTCCCTCTCACATAGCTAGAGCTGAGAGAAGCCTCCTCTTGAGCTGCTTCTGGTAAGGTGGTATTCCTCTGGAGTCGAAGCCAGGGACTAACCTCTCATCTCGAGTTGATTTTTGGTCCACGGAGCTCTTTCGTGTTGCTACAGTGACCTCGGGATCCCTCTAGCCTTGAAACAGTGTTCTTGGGGTTTCTCTGGAGTGCCATCAAGGAAATCAAGGCTCCTTTCATGTGTGATGTGCAACACGGAATTGCTCTGCACGCAGTGCAGAGGAATCGGGCCTCATCTAGCGGCGAGGGGGAAGTCTCATGGTTTTTCTTGAGTTGCGGCGGGAATCTGGGGTATATTCTCGAGTTACGACGGGGATGGCCCTTCCACACACGTGTTTGTTCAGCGACGTCAGTACTCCTGCCTAGTTGCGAGGGACAACTCGGGATTCTCGTCGAGGCTTGGCAGGGCAATTGGGACGCCTCTCCAGCTGAGGCGGGAGACCAAGTGTCCCTTTCCACGTGCCACAGGAATCCTGGGACTCCTATCAAGTTTCACGAGGAGTTAGGCATCGTCTCCTTTGGAGGCACTGATCTCCGCGTACCTCTGGAGTTTTCAAGGGATGTGAGGCCTCCGGTCGCGATGAGCTGGGGAACTAGGTCTTTCTCTGTGGTCTCCACAGGGGATTCAGACATCCTTTCGTCTTGGGAGATGCAAGACGAGCCTGCATTCAAGTCACTGCAAGGATATCCGGCCTTATTTCGCGTCAGGGCATTGCGGTGTCCATTACACTTGAGGCCGCAAACTCAGGGTCCCTCTCACATAGCTAGAGCTGAGAGAAGCCTCCTCTTGAGGTGCTTGTGGTAAGGTGGTATTCCTCTGGAGTCGAAGCCAGGTACTAACCTCTCATCTCGAGTTGATTTTTGGTCCACGGAGCTCTTTCGTGTTGCTACAGTGACCTCGGGATTCCTCTAGCCTTGAAACACTGTTCTTGGGGTTTCTCTGGAGTGCCATCAAGGAAATCAAGGATACTTTCATGTTTAATGTGCAACACGGAATTGCTCTGCATGCAGTGCAAGGGAATCGTGCCTTATCTCATGGCGAGGGGGAAGTCTCATGGTTTTTCTCGAGTTGCGGCGGGAACCTGGGGTATATTCTCGAGTTATGTCGGGGATGGCCTTTCCAACCACATGTTTGTTCAGCTACGTCAGGACTCCTGCCTAGTTGCGAGGGAGAACTCGGGATTCTCCTCAAGGCTTGGCAGGGCAATTGGGACGCCTCTCCAGCTGAGGCGGGAGACCAAGTGTACCTTTCCACGTGCCACAGGAATCCTGGGACTCCTATCAAGTTTCACGAGGAGTCAGGCATCGTCTCCTTTGGAGGCACTGATCTCCGCGTACCTCTGGAGTTTTTAAAGGATGAGAGGCCTCCGGTCTCGATGAGGTGGGGAAGTAGGTCTTTCTCTGTGGTCTCCACAGGGAATTCAGACATCCTTTCATCTTGGGAGATGCAAGACGAGCCTGCATTCAAGTCACTGCAGGGATATCCGGCCTTATTTCGCGTCAGGGCATCGCAGTGTCCATTCCACTTGAGGCCGCAAACTCAGGGTCCCTCTCACATACCTAGAGCTGAGAGAAGCCTCCTCTTGAGGTGCTTGTGGTAAGGTGGTATTCCTCTGGAGTCGAAGCCAGGGACTAACCTCTCATCTCGAGTTGAGTTTTGGTCCACGGAGCTCTTTCGTGTTGCTACAGTGACCTCAGGATTCCTCTAGCCTTGAAACACTGTTCTTGGGGTTTCTCTGGAGTGCCATCAAGGAAATCAAGGCTACTTTCATGTTTAATGTGTAACACGGAATTGCTCTGCATGCAGTGCAAGGGAATCGTGCCTCATCTCACGGCGAGGGGGAAGTCTCATGGTTTTTCTCGAGTTGCGGCGGGAACCTGGGGTATATTCTCGAGTTACGACGCGGATGGCCTTTCCAACCACATGTTTGTTCAGCAACGTCAGGACTCCTGCCTAGTTGCGAGGGACAACTCGGGATTCTCCTCAAGGCTTGGCAGGGCAATTGGGACGCCTCTCCAGCTGAGGCGGGAGACCAAGTTTCCCTTTCCACGTGCCACAGGAATCCTGGGACTCCTATAAAGTTTCACGAGGAGTCAGGCATCGTCTCCTTTGGAGGCACTGATCTCCGCGTACCTCTGGAGTTTTCAAAGGATGTGAGGCCTCCGGTCGCGATGAGGTGGGGAACTAGGTCTTTCTCTGTGGTCTACACAGGTGATTCAGACATCCTTTCGTCTTGGAAGATGCAAGACTAGCCTGCATTCAAGTCACTGCAGGGATATGCAGCCTTATTTCGAGCCAGAGCATCGCGGTGTCCATTGCACTTGAGGCCGCAAACTCAGGGTCCCTCTCACATAGCTAGAGCTGAGAGAAGCCTCCTCTTGAGGTGCTTGTGGTAAGGTGGTATTCCTCTGGAGTCGAAGCCAGGGACTAACCTCTCATCTCGAGTTGATTTTTGGTCCACGGAGCTCTTTCGTGTTGCTACAGTGACCTCAGGATCCCTCTAGCCTTGAAACAGTGTTCTTGGGGTTTCTCTGGAGTGCCATCAAGGAAATCAAGGCTCCTTTCTTTTGTGATGTGCAACACGGAATTGCTCTGCACGCAGTGCAGGGGAATCGGGCCTCATCTCGCGGCGAGGGGGAAGTCTCATGGTTTTTCTCGAGTTGCGGCGGGAACCTGGGGTATATTCTCGAGTTACGACGGGGATGGCCCTTCCACCCACGTGTTTGTTCAGCCACGGCAGGACTCATGCCTAGTTGCGAGGGACAACTCGGGATTCTCCTCAAGGCTTGGCAGGGCAATTGGGACGCCTCTCCAGCTGAGGCGGGAGACCAAGGGTCCCTTTCCACGTGCCACAGGAATCCTGGGACTCCTATCAAGTTTCACGAGGAGTCAGGCATCGTCTCCTTTGGAGGCACTGATCTCCGCGTACCTCTGGAGTTTTCAAGGGATGTGAGGCCTCCGGTCGCGATGAGCTGGGAAACTAGGTCTTTCTCTGTGGTCTCCACAGGGGATTCAGACATCCTTTCGTCTTGGGAGATGCAAGACGAGCCTGCATTCAAGTCACTGCAGGCATATCCGGCCTTATTTCGCGTCAGGGCATCGCGGTGTCCATTCCACTTGAGGCCGCAAACTCAGGGTCCCTATCACATACCTAGAGCTGAGAGAAGCCTCCTCTTGAGGTGCTTGTGGTAAGGTGGTATTCCTCTGGAGTCGAAGCCAGGGACTAACCTCTCATCTCGAGTTGATTTTTGGTCCACGGAGCTCTTTCGTGTTGTGACAGTGACCTCAGGATCCCTCTAGCCTTGAAACAGTGTTCTTGGGGTTTCTCTGGAGTGCCATCAAGGAAATCAAGGCTCCTTTCATGTGTGATGTGCAACACGGAATTGCTCTGCACGCAGTGCAGGGTAATCGGGCCTCATCTCGCGGCGAGGGGGAAGTCTCATGGTTTTTCTCGAGTTGCGGCGGGAACCTGCGGTATATTCTCGAGTTACGACGGGGATGGCCCTTCCACACACGTGTTAGTTCAGCGACGGCAGGACTCCTGCCTAGTTGCGAGGGACAACTCGGGATTCTCCTCGAGGCTTGGCAGGGCAATTGGGACGCCTCTCCAGCTGAGGCGGAAGACCAAGTGTCCCTTTCCACGTGCCACAGGAATCCTGGGACTCCTATCAAGATTCACGAGGAGTCAGGCATCGTCTCCTTTGGAGGCACTGATCTCCGCGTACCTCTGGAGTTTTCAAAGGATGTGAGGCCTCCGGTCGCGATGAGGTGGGGAACTAGGTCTTTCTCTGTGGTCTCCACAGGCGATTCAGACATCCTTTCATCTTGGGAGATGCGAGACGAGCCTGCATTCAAGTCACTGCAGGGATATCCGGCCTTATTTCGAGTCAGGGCATCGCGGTGTCCTTTCCACTTGAGGCTGCAAACTCAGGGTCCCTCTCACATAGCTAGAGCTGAAAGAAGCCTCCTCTTGAGCTGCTTGTGGTAAGGTAGTGTTCCTCTGGAGTCGAAGCCAGGGACTAACCTCTCATCTCGATTTGATTTGTGGTCCACGGAGCTCTTTCGTGTTGCTACAGTGACCTCCGGATCCCTCTAGCCTTGAAACAGTGTTCTTGGGGTTTCTGTGGAGTGCCACCATGGAAATCAAGGCTCCTTTCATGTGTGATGTGCAACACGGAATTGCTCTGCACGCAGTGCAGAGGAATCGGGCCTCATCTCGCGGCGAGGGGGAAGTCTCATGGTTTTTCTCGAGTTGCGGCGGAAACCTGGGGTATACTCTCGAGTTCCGCCGGGGATGGCCCTTCCACCCACGTGTTTGTTCAGCCACGGCAGGACTCCTGCCTAGTTGCGAGGGACAACTCGGAATTCTCCTCGAGGCTTGGCAGGGCAATTGGGACGCCTCTCCAGCTGAGGCGGGAGACCAAGTGTCCCTTTCCACCTGCCACAGGAATCCTGGGACTCCTATCAAGTTTCACGAGGAGTCAGGCATCGTCTCTTTGGAGGCACTGATCTCCGCGTACCTCTGGAGTTTTCCAAGGATTTGAGGCCTCCGGTCGCCATGAGGTGGGGAACTAGGTCTTTCTCTGTGGTCTCCACAGGGGATTCAGACATCCTTTCATCTTAGGAGATGCAAGACGAGCCTGCATTCAAGTCACTGCAGGGATATCCGGCCTTATTTCGCGTCAGGGCATCGCAGTGTCCATTCCACTTGAGGCCGCAAACTCAGGGTCCCTCTCACATACCTAGAGCTGAGAGAAGCCTCTTCTTGAGGTGCTTGTGGTAAGGTGGTATTCCTCTGGAGTCGAAGCCAGGGACTAACCTCTCATCTCGAGTTGATTCTTGGTCCACGGAGCTCTTTCGTGTTGCTACACTGACCTCAGGATCCCTCTAGCCTTGAAACAGTGTTCTTGGGGTTTCTCTGGAGTGCCATCAAGGAAATTAAGGCTCCTTTCATGTGTGATGTGCAACACGAAATTGCTCTGCACGCAGAGCAGGGGAATTGGGCCTCATCTCGCGGCGAGGGGGAAGTCTCATGGTTTTTCTCGAGTTGCGGCGGGAACCTGGAGTATATTCTCGAGTTCCGACGGGGATGGCCCTTGCACACACGTGTTTGTTCAGCGACGTCAGGACTCCTGCCTAGTTGCGAGGGACAACTCGGGGTTCTCCTCGAGGCTTGGCAGGGCCATTGGGATGCCTCTCCAGCTGAGGCGGGAGACCAAGGGTCCCTTTCCACGTGCCACAGGTATCCTGGAACTCCTATCAAGTTTCACTAGGAGTCAGGCATCGTCTCTTTGGAGGCACTGATCTCTGCGTACCTCTGGAATTTTCCAAGGATTTGAGGCCTCCGGTCGCCATGAGGTGGGGAACTAGGTCTTTCTCTGTGGTGTCCACAGGGGATTCAGACATTCTTTCATCTTCGGAGATGCAAGACGAGCCTGCATTCAAGTCACTGCAGGGATATCCGGCCTTATTTCACGTCAGTGCATCGCGGTGTCCATTTCACTTGAGGCCTCAAAATCAGGGTCCCTCTCACATACCTAGAGCTGAGAGAAGCCTCCTCTTGAGGTGCTTGTGTTAAGGTGGTATTCCTCTGGAGTCGAAGCAAGGGACTATCCTCTCATCTCGAGTTGATTTTTGGGCCACGGTGCTCTTTCGTGTTGCCACAGTGACCTCAGGATCCCTCTAGCCTTGAAACAGTGTTCTTCGGCATTCTCTGGAGTGCCATCAAGGAAATCAAGGCTCCTTTCATGTGTGATGTGCAACACGGAATTGCTCTGCACGCAGTGCAGGGGAATCGGGCCTCATCTCGCGGCGAGGGGGAAGTCTCATGGTTTTTCTCGAGTTGCGGCGGGAACCTGGGGTATATTCTCGAGTTACGATGGGGATGGCCCTTCCACCCACGTGTTTGTTTAGCGACGTCAGGACTCCTGCCTAGTTGCGAGGGACAACTCGGGATTCTCCTCGAGGCTTGGCAGGGCAATTGGAACGCCTCTCCAGTTGAGGCGGGAGACCAAGGGTCCCTTTCCACGTGCCACAGGAATCCTGGGACTCCTATCAAGTTTCACGAGGAGTCAGGCATCGTCTCCTTTGGAGGCACTGATCTCCGCGTACCTCTGGAGTTTTCAAAGGATGTGAGGCCTCCGGTCGCCATGAGGTGGGGAACTAGGTCTTTCTCTGCGGTCTCCACAGGGGATTCAAACATCCTTTCATCTTGGGAGATGCAAGACGAGCCTGCATTCAAGTCACTGCAGGGATATCCGGCCTTATTTTGCGTCAGGGCATTGCTGTGTCCATTCCACTTGAGGCCGCAAAATAAGGGTCCCTCTCACATACCTAGAGCTGAGAGAAGCCTCCTCTTGAGGTGCTTGTGGTAAGGTGGTATTCCTCTGGAGTCGAAGCCAGGGACTAACCTCTCATCTCGAGTTGATTCGTGGTTCACGGAGCTCTTTCGTGTTGCTACAGTGACCTCAGGATCCCTCTAGCCTTGAAACAGTGTTCTTGGGGTTTCTCTGGAGTGCCATCAAGGAAATTAAGGCTCCTTTCATGTGTGTTGTGCAACACGGAATTGCTCTGCGTGCAGTGCAGGGGAATTGGGCCTCATCTCGCGGCGAGGGGGAAGTCTCATGGTTTTTCTCGAGTTGCGGCGGGAACCTGGGGTATATTCTCGAGTTACAACGGGGATGGCCCTTCCACCCACGTGTTTGTTCAGCGACGTCAGGACTCCTGCCTAGTTGCGAGGGACAACTCGGGGATCTCCTCGAGGCTTGTCAGGGCCATTGGGATGCCTCTCCAGCTGAGGCGGGAGACCAAGGGTCCCTTTCCACGTGCCACAGGAATCCTGGGACTCCTATCAAGTTTCACGAGGAGTCAGGCATCGTCTCCTTTGGAGGAACGGATCTCCGCGTACCTCTGGAGTTTTCAAAGGATGTGAGGCCTCCGGTCGCGTTGAGGTGGGGAACTAGGTCTTTCTCTGTGGTCTCCACAGGGGATTCAGACATCCTTTCGTCTTGGGAGATGCAAGACGAGCCTGCATTCAAGTCACTGCAGGGATATCCGGCCTTATTTCGCGTCAGGGCATCGCAGTGTCCATTCCACTTGAGGCCGCAAACTCAGGGTCCCTCTCACATAGCTAGAGCTGAGAGAAGCCTCCTCTTGAGGTGCTTGTGGTAAGGTGGTATTCCTCTGGAGTCGAAGCCAGGGACTAACCTCTCATCTCGAGTTGATTTTTGGTCCACGGAGCTCTTTCGTGTTGCTACAGTGACCTCAGGATCCCTCTAGCCTTGAAACAGTGTTCTTGGGGTTTCTCTGGAGTGCCACCAAGGAAATCAAGGCTCCTTTCATGTGTGATTTGCAACACGGAATTGCTCTGCACGCAGTTCAGGGGAATCGGGCCTCATCTCGCGGCGAGGGGGAAATCTCATGGTTTTTCTCGAGTTGCGGCGGGAACCTGGGGTATATTCTCGAGTTACGACGGGGATGGCCCTTCCACCCACGTGTTTGTTCACCGACGGCAGGACTCCTGCCTAGTTGCGAGGGACAACTCGGGATTCCCCTCGAGGTTTGGCAGGGCAATTGGGACGCCTCTCCAGCTGAGGCGGGAGACCAAGGGTCCCTATCCACGTGCCACAGGAATCCTGGGACTCCTATCAAGTTTCACGAGGAGTCAGGCATCGTCTCCTTTGGAGGCACTGATCTCCGCGTACCTCTTGAGTTTTCAAAGAATGTGAGACCTCCGGTCGCCATGAGGTGGGAAACTAGGTCTTTCTCTGTGGTCTCCACAGGGGATTCAGACATTCTTTCATCTTGGGAGATGCAAGACGAGCCTGCATTCAAGTCACTGCAAGGTTATCCGGCATTATTTCGCGTCAGGGCATCGCAGTGTCCATTCCACTTGAGGCCGCAAACTCAGGGTCCCTCTCACATACCTAGAGCTGAGAGAAGCCTCTTCTTGAGGTGCTTGTGGTAAGGTGGTATTCCTCTGGATCGAAGCCAGGGACTAACCTCTCATATCGAGTTGATTCTTGTTCCACGGAGCTCTTTCGTGTTGCTACAGTGACCTCAGGATCCCTCTAGCCTTGAAACAGTGTTCTTGGGGTTTCTCTGGAGTGCCATCAAGGAAATTAAGACTCCTTTCATGTGTGATGTGCAACACGGAATTGCTCTGCACGCAGTGCAGGTGAATTGGGCCTCATCTCGCGGCGAGGGGGAAGTCTCATGGTTTTTCTCGAGTTGCGGCGGGAACCTGCGGTATATTCTCGAGTTACGACGGGGATGGCCCTTCCACACACGTGTTAGTTCAGCGACGGCAGGACTCCTGCCTAGTTGCGAGGGACAACTCGGGATTCTCCTCGAGGCTTGGCAGGGCAATTGGGACGCCTCTCCAGCTGAGGCGGAAGACCAAGTGTCCCTTTCCACGTGCCACAGGAATCCTGGGACTCCTATCAAGATTCACGAGGAGTCAGGCATCGTCTCCTTTGGAGGCACTGATCTCCGCGTACCTCTGGAGTTTTCAAAGGATGTGAGGCCTCCGGTCGCGATGAGGTGGGGAACTAGGTCTTTCTCTGTGGTCTCCACAGGCGATTCAGACATCCTTTCATCTTGGGAGATGCGAGACGAGCCTGCATTCAAGTCACTGCAGGGATATCCGGCCTTATTTCGAGTCAGGGCATCGCGGTGTCCTTTCCACTTGAGGCTGCAAACTCAGGGTCCCTCTCACATAGCTAGAGCTGAAAGAAGCCTTCTCTTGAGCTGCTTGTGGTAAGGTAGTGTTCCTCTGGAGTCGAAGCCAGGGACTAACCTCTCATCTCGATTTGATTTGTGGTCCACGGAGCTCTTTCGTGTTGCTACAGTGACCTCCGGATCCCTCTAGCCTTGAAACAGTGTTCTTGGGGTTTCTGTGGAGTGCCACCATGGAAATCAAGGCTCCTTTCATGTGTGATGTGCAACACGGAATTGCTCTGCACGCAGTGCAGGGGAATCGGGCCTCATCTCGCGGCGAGGGGGAAGTCTCATGGTTTTTCTCGAGTTGCGGCGGAAACCTGGGGTATACTCTCGAGTTCCGCCGGGGATGGCCCTTCCACCCACGTGTTTGTTCAGCCACGGCAGGACTCCTGCCTAGTTGCGAGGGACAACTCGGAATTCTCCTCGAGGCTTGGCAGGGCAATTGGGACGCCTCTCCAGCTGAGGCGGGAGACCAAGTGTCCCTTTCCACCTGCCACAGGAATCCTGGGACTCCTATCAAGTTTCACGAGGAGTCAGGCATCGTCTCTTTGGAGGCACTGATCTCCGCGTACCTCTGGAGTTTTCCAAGGATTTGAGGCCTCCGGTCGCCATGAGGTGGGGAACTAGGTCTTTCTCTGTGGTCTCCACAGGGGATTCAGACATCCTTTCATCTTAGGAGATGCAAGACGAGCCTGCATTCAAGTCACTGCAGGGATATCCGGCCTTATTTCGCGTCAGGGCATCGCAGTGTCCATTCCACTTGAGGCCGCAAACTCAGGGTCCCTCTCACATACCTAGAGCTGAGAGAAGCCTCTTCTTGAGGTGCTTGTGGTAAGGTGGTATTCCTCTGGAGTCGAAGCCAGGGACTAACCTCTCATCTCGAGTTGATTCTTGGTCCACGGAGCTCTTTCGTGTTGCTACACTGACCTCAGGATCCCTCTAGCCTTGAAACAGTGTTCTTGGGGTTTCTCTGGAGTGCCATCAAGGAAATTAAGGCTCCTTTCATGTGTGATGTGCAACACGAAATTGCTCTGCACGCAGTGCAGGGGAATTGGGCCTCATCTCGCGGCGAGGGGGAAGTCTCATGGTTTTTCTCGAGTTGCGGCGGGAACCTGGAGTATATTCTCGAGTTCCGACGGGGATGGCCCTTCCACCCACGTGTTTGTTCAGCGACGTCAGGACTCCTGCCTAGTTGCGAGGGACAACTCGGGGTTCTCCTCGAGGCTTGGCAGGGCCATTGGGATGCCTCTCCAGCTGAGGCGGGAGACCAAGGGTCCCTTTCCACGTGCCACAGGTATCCTGGAACTCCTATCAAGTTTCACTAGGAGTCAGGCATCGTCTCTTTGGAGGCACTGATCTCTGCGTACCTCTGGAATTTTCCAAGGATTTGAGGCCTCCGGTCGCCATGAGGTGGGGAACTAGGTCTTTCTCTGTGGTGTCCACAGGGGATTCAGACATTCTTTCATCTTCGGAGATGCAAGACGAGCCTGCATTCAAGTCACTGCAGGGATATCCGGCCTTATTTCACGTCAGTGCATCGCGGTGTCCATTTCACTTGAGGCCTCAAAATCAGGGTCCCTCTCACATACCTAGAGCTGAGAGAAGCCTCCTCTTGAGGTGCTTGTGTTAAGGTGGTATTCCTCTGGAGTCGAAGCAAGGGACTATCCTCTCATCTCGAGTTGATTTTTGGGCCACGGTGCTCTTTCGTGTTGCCACAGTGACCTCAGGATCCCTCTAGCCTTGAAACAGTGTTCTTCGGCATTCTCTGGAGTGCCATCAAGGAAATCAAGGCTCCTTTCATGTGTGATGTGCAACACGGAATTGCTCTGCACGCAGTGCAGGGGAATCGGGCCTCATCTCGCGGCGAGGGGGAAGTCTCATGGTTTTTCTCGAGTTGCGGCGGGAACCTGGGGTATATTCTCGAGTTACGACGGGGATGGCCCTTCCACCCACGTGTTTGTTTAGCGACGTCAGGACTCCTGCCTAGTTGCGAGGGACAACTCGGGATTCTCCTCGAGGCTTGGCAGGGCAATTGGAACGCCTCTCCAGTTGAGGCGGGAGACCAAGGGTCCCTTTCCACGTGCCACAGGAATCCTGGGACTCCTATCAAGTTTCACGAGGAGTCAGGCATCGTCTCCTTTGGAGGCACTGATGTCCGCGTACCTCTGGAGTTTTTAAAGGATGAGAGGCCTCCGGTCGCGATGAGGTGGGGAAGTAGGTCTTTCTCTGTGGTCTCCACAGGGGATTCAGACATCCCTTCGTCTTGGGAGATGCAAGACGAGCCTGCATTGAAGTCACTGCAGGGATATCCGGCCTTATTTCAAGTCAGGGCATCGCGGTCTCCATTCCACATGAGGCCGCAAACTCAGGGTCCCTCTCACATACCTAGAGCTGAGAGAAGCCTCCTCTTGAGGTGCTTGTGGTAAGGTGGTATTCCTCTGGAGTCGAAGCCAGGGACTAACCTCTCATCTCGAGTTGATTTTTGGTCCACGGAACTCTTTCGTGTTGCTACAGTGACCTCAGGATCCCTCAACCTTGAAACAGTGTTCTTGGGGTTTCTCTGGAGTGCCATCAAGGAAATCAAGGCTACTTTCATGTTTAATGTGCAACACGGAATTGCTCTGCATGCAGTGCAAGGGAATCGTGCCTCATCTCACGGCGAGGGGGAAGTCTCATGGTTTTTCTCGAGTTGCGGCGGGAACCTGGGGTATATTCTCGAGTTACGACGGGGATGGCCTTTCCAACCACATGTTTGTTCAGCGACGGCAGGACTCCTGCCTAGTTGCGAGGGACAACTCGGGATTCTCCTCAAGGCTTGGCAGGGCAATTGGGACGCCTCTCCAGCTGAGGCGGGAGACCAAGTGTCCCTTTCCACGTGCCACAGGAATCCTGGGACTCCTATCAAGTTTCACGAGGAGTCAGGCATCGTCTCCTTTGGAGGCACTGATCTCCGCGTACCTCTGGAGTTTTCAAAGGATGTGAGGCCTCCGGTCGCGATGAGGTGGGGAACTAGGTCTTTCTCTGTGGTCTCCACAGGGGATTCAGACATCCCTTCGTCTTGGGAGATGCAAGACGAGCCTGCATTCAAGTCACTGCAGGGATATGCGGCCTTTTTTCGAGCCAGAGCATCGCGGTGTCCATTGCACTTGAGGCCGCAAACTCAGGGTCCCTCTCACATAGCTAGAGCTGAGAGAAGCCTCCTCTTGAGGTGCTTGTGGTAAGGTGGTATTCCTCTGGAGTCGAAGCCAGGGACTAACCTCTCATCTCGAGTTGATTTTTGGTCCACGGATCTCTTTCGTGTTGCTACAGTGACCTCAGGATCCCTCTAGCCTTGAAACAGTTTTCTTGGGGTTTCTCTGTAGTGCCATCAATGAAATCAAGGCTCCTTTCATGTGTGATGTGCAACACGAAATTGCTCTGCACGCAGTGCAGGGGAATCGGGCCTCATCTCGCGGCGAGGGGGAAGTCTCATGGTTTTTCTCGAGTTTCGATGGGAACCTGGGGTATATTCTCGAGTTATGACGGGGATGGCCCTTCCACCCACGTATTTGTTCAGCGACGTCAGACTCCTGCCTAGTTGCGAGGCACAACTCGGGATTCTCCTCGAGGCTTGGCAGGGCAATTGGGACGCCTCTCCAGCTGAGGCGGGAGACCAAGGGTCCCTTTCCACGTGCCACAGGAATCCGGGGATTCCTATCAAGTTTCACAAGGAGTCAGGCATCGTCTCCTTTGGAGGCACTGATCTCCGCGTACCTCTGGAGTTTTCAAAGGATGTGAGGCCTCCGGTCGCCATGAGGTGGGGAACTAGGTCTTTCTCTGCGGTCTCCACAGGGGATTCAAACATCCTTTCATCTTGGGAGATGCAAGACGAGCCTGCATTCAAGTCACTGCAGGGATATCCGGCCTTATTTCGCGTCAGGGCATTGCTGTGTCCATTCCACTTGAGGCCGCAAAATAAGGGTCCCTCTCACATACCTAGAGCTGAGAGAAGCCTCCTCTTGAACTGCTTGTGGTAAGGTCGTATTCCCCTGGAGTTGAAGCCAGGGACTAACCTCTCATCTCGAGTTGACATTTGGTCCACGGAGCTATTTCGTGTTGCTACAGTGACCTCAGGATCCCTCTAGCCTTGAAACAGTGTTCTTGGGGTTTCTTTGGAGTGCCATCAAGGAAATCAAGGCTCCTTTCATGTGTGATGTGCAACACGGAATTGCTCTGCAGGCAGTGCAGGGTAATCGGGCCTCATCTCGCGGCGAGGGGGAAGTCTCATGGTTTTTCTCGAGTTGCGGCGGGAACCTGCGGTATATTCTCGAGTTACGACGGGGATGGCCCTTCCACACACGTATTAGTTCAGCGACGGCAGGACTCCTGCCTAGTTGCGAGGGACAACTCGGGATTCTCCTCGAGGCTTGGCAGGGCAATTGGGACGCCTCTCCAGCTGAGGCGGGAGACCAAGGGTCCCTTTCAACGTGCCACAGGAATCCTGGGACTCCTATCAAGATTCACGAGGAGTCAGGCATCGTCTCCTTTGTAGGCACTGATCTCCGCGTACCTCTGGAGTTTTCAAAGGATGTGAGGCCTCCGGTCGCGATGAGGTGGGGAACTAGGTCTTTCTCTGCGGTCTCCACAGGGGTTTCAGACATCCTTTCGTCTTGGGAGATGCGAAACGAGCCTGCATTCAAGTCACTGCAGGGATATCCGGCCTTATTTCGAGTCAGGGCATCGCGGTGTCCATTCCACTTGAGGCCGCAAACTCAGGGTCCCTCTCACATAGCTAGAGCTGAGAGAAGCCTCCTCTTGAGCTGCTTGTGGTAAGGTGGTATTCCTCTGGAGTCGAAGCCAGGGACTAACCTCTCATCTCGAGTTGATTTGTGGTCCACGGAGCTCTTTCGTGTTGCTACAGTGACCTCAGGATCCCTCTAGCCTTGAAACAGTGTTCTTGGGGTTTTTCTGGAGTGCCATCAAGGAAATTAAGGCTCCTTTCATGTGTGATGTGCAACACGGAATTGCTCTGCACGCAGTGCAGGTGAATTGGGCCTCATCTCGCGGCGAGGGGGAAGTCTCATGGTTTTTCTCGAGTTGCGGCGGGAACCTGGGGTATATTCTCGAGTTCCGACGGGGATGGCCCTTCCACTCACGTGTTTGTTCAGCGACGTCAGGACTCCTGCCTAGTTGCGAGGGACAACTCGGGGTTCTCCTCGAGGCTTGGCAGGGCCATTGGGATGCCTCTCCAGCTGAGGCGGGAGACCAAGGGTCCCTTTCCACGTGCCACAGGTATCCTGGAACTCCTATCAAGTTTCACGAGGAGTCAGGCATCGTCTCTTTGGAGGCACTGATCTCTGCGTAACCCTGGAATTTTCCAAGGATTTGAGGCCTCCGGTCGCCATGAGGTGGGGAACTAGGTCTTTCTCTGTGGTCTCCACAGGGGATTCAGACATCCTTTCATCTTCGGAGATGCAAGACGAGCCTGCATTCAAGTCACTGCAGGGATATCCGGCCTTATTTCACGTCAGTGCATCGCGGTGTCCATTTCACTTGAGGCCTCAAAATCAGGATCCCTCTCACAATCCTAGAGCTGAGAGAAGCCTCCTCTTGAGGTGCTTGTGGTAAGGTGGTATTCCTCTGGAGTCGAAGCCAGGGACTAACCTCTCATCTCGAGTTGATTCGTGGTTCACGGAGCTCTTTCGTGTTGCTACAGTGACCTCAGGATCCCTCTAGCCTTGAAACAGTGTTCTTGGGGTTTCTCTGGAGTGCCATCAGGGAAATTAAGGCTCCTTTCATGTGTGTTGTGCAACACGGAATTGCTCTGCGTGCAGTGCAGGGGAATTGGGCCTCATCTCGCGGCGAGGGGGAAGTCTCATGGTTTTTCTCGAGTTGCGGCGGGAACCTGGGGTATATTCTCGAGTTACAACGGGGATGGCCCTTCCACCCACGTGTTTGTTCAGCGACGTCAGGACTCCTGCCTAGTTGCGAGGGACAACTCGGGGATCTCCTCGAGGCTTGTCAGGGCCATTGGGATGCCTCTCCAGCTGAGGCGGGAGACCAAGGGTCCCTTTCCACGTGCCACAGGAATCCTGGGACTCCTATCAAGTTTCACGAGGAGTCAGGCATCGTCTCCTTTGGAGGAACGGATCTCCGCGTACCTCTGGAGTTTTCAAAGGATGTGAGGCCTCCGGTCGCGTTGAGGTGGGGAACTAGGTCTTTCTCTGTGGTCTCCACAGGGGATTCAGACATCCTTTCGTCTTGGGAGATGCAAGACGAGCCTGCATTCAAGTCACTGCAGGGATATCCGGCCTTATTTCGCGTCAGGGCATCGCAGTGTCCATTCCACTTGAGGCCGCAAACTCAGGGTCCCTCTCACATAGCTAGAGCTGAGAGAAGCCTCCTCTTGAGGTGCTTGTGGTAAGGTGGTATTCCTCTGGAGTCGAAGCCAGGGACTAACCTCTCATCTCGAGTTGATTTTTGGTCCACGGAGCTCTTTCGTGTTGCTACAGTGACCTCAGGATCCCTCTAGCCTTGAAACAGTGTTCTTGGGGTTTCTCTGGAGTGCCACCAAGGAAATCAAGGCTCCTTTCATGTGTGATTTGCAACACGGAATTGCTCTGCACGCAGTTCAGGGGAATCGGGCCTCATCTCGCGGCGAGGGGGAAGTCTCATGGTTTTTCTCCAGTTGCGGCGGGAACCTGGGGTATATTCTCGAGTTACGACGGGGATGGCCCTTCCACCCACGTGTTTGTTCACCGACGGCAGGACTCCTGCCTAGTTGCGAGGGACAACTCGGGATTCCCCTCGAGGTTTGGCAGGGCAATTGGGACGCCTCTCCAGCTGAGGCGGGAGACCAAGGGTCCCTATCCACGTGCCACAGGAATCCTGGGACTCCTATCAAGTTTCACGAGGAGTCAGGCATCGTCTCCTTTGGAGGCACTGATCTCCGCGTACCTCTTGAGTTTTCAAAGAATGTGAGACCTCCGGTCGCCATGAGGTGGGAAACTAGGTCTTTCTCTGTGGTCTCCACAGGGGATTCAGACATTCTTTCATCTTGGGAGATGCAAGACGAGCCTGCATTCAAGTCACTGCAAGGTTATCCGGCATTATTTCGCGTCAGGGCATCGCAGTGTCCATTCCACTTGAGGCCGCAAACTCAGGGTCCCTCTCACATACCTAGAGCTGAGAGAAGCCTCTTCTTGAGGTGCTTGTGGTAAGGTGATATTCCTCTGGAGTCGAAGCCAGGGACTAACCTCTCATATCGAGTTGATTCTTGTTCCACGGAGCTCTTTCGTGTTGCTACAGTGACCTCAGGATCCCTCTAGCCTTGAAACAGTGTTCTTGGGGTTTCTCTGGAGTGCCATCAAGGAAATTAAGACTCCTTTCATGTGTGATATGCAACACGGAATTGCTCTGCACGCAGTGCAGGTGAATTGGGCCTCATCTCGCGGCGAGGGGGAAGTCTCATGGTTTTTCTCGAGTTGCGGCGGGAACCTGGGGTTTATTCTCGAGTTCCGACGGGGATGGCCCTTCCAACCACGTGTTTGTTCAGCGACGTCAGGACTCCTGCCTAGTTGCGAGGGACAACTCGGGGTTCTCCTCGAGGCTTGGCAGGGCCATTGGGATGCCTCTCCAGCTGAGGCGGGAGACCAAGGGTCCCTTTCCACGTGCCACAGTTATCCTGGAACTCCTATCAAGTTTCACTAGGAGTCAGGCATCGTCTCTTTGGAGGCACTGATCTCTGCGTACCTCTGGAATTTTCCAAGGATTTGAGGCCTCCGGTCGCCATGAGGTGGGGAACTAGGTCTTTCTCTGTGGTCTCCACAGGGGATTCAGACATCCTTTCATCTTCGGAGATGCAAGACGAGCCTGCATTCAAGTCACTGCAGGGATATCCGGCCTTATTTCACGTCAGTGCATCGCGGTGTCCATTTCACTTGATGCCTCAAAATCAGGGTCCCTCTCACATACCTAGAGCTGAGAGAAGCCTCCTCTTGAGGTGCTTGTGTTAAGGTGGTATTCCCTTGGAGTCGAAGCCAGGGACTATCCTCTCATCTCGAGTTGATTTTTGGGCCACGGTGCTCTTTCGTGTTGCCACAGTGACCTCAGGATCCCTCTAGCCTTGAAACAGTGTTCTTCGGCATTCTCTGGAGTGCCATCAAGGAAATCAAGGCTCCTTTCATGTGTGATGTGCAACACTGAATTGCTCTGCACGCAGTGCAGGGGAATCGGGCCTCATCTCGCGGCGAGGGGGAAGTCTCATGGTTTTTCTCGAGTTGCGGCGGGAACCTGGGGTATATTCTCGAGTTACGACGGGGATGGCCCTTCCACCCACGTGTTTGTTCAGTGACGTAAGGACTCCTGCCTAGTTGCGAGGGACAACTCGGGATTCTCCTCGAGGCTTGGCAGGGCAATTGGGACGCCTCTCCAGCTGAGGCGGGAGTAAAAGGGTCCCTTTTCACGTGCCACAGGAATCCTGGGACTCCTATTAAGTTTCACGAGGAGTCAGGCATCGTCTCCTTTGGAGGCACTGATCTACGCGTACCTCTGGAATTTTCAAAGCATGTTAGGCCTCCGGTCGCGATGAGGTGGGGAACTAGGTCTTTTTCTGTGGTCTCCACAGGGGATTCGGACATCCTTTCGACTTGGGAGATGCAGGACGAGCCTGCATTCAAGTCACTGCAGGGATATCCGGCCTTATTTCGAGTCAGGGCATCGCGGTGTTCATTTCACTTGAGGCCGCAAACTCAGCACATAGCCAGAGCTGAGAGAAGCCTCCTCTTGAGGTGCTTGTGGTAAGGTGGTATTCCTCTGGAGTCGAAGCCAGGGACTAACCTCTCATCTCGAGTTGATTTTTGGTCCACGGAGCTCTTTCCTGTTGCGACAGTGACCTCAGGATCCCTCAACCTTGAAACAGTGTTCTTGGGGTTTCTCTGGAGTGCCATCAAGGAAATCAAGGCTCCTTTCATGTGTGATGTGCAACACGGAATTGCTCTGCACGCAGTGCAGGGGAATCGGGCCTCATTTTGCGGCGAGGGGGAAGTCTAATGGTTTTTCTCGAGTTTCGATGGGAACCTGGGGTATATTCTCGAGTTACGACGGGGATGGCCCTTCCACCCACGAATTTGTTCAGCGACGTCAGACTCCTGCCTAGTTGCGAGGGACAACTCGGGATTCTCCTCGACGCTTGGCAGGGCAATTGGGACGCCTCTCCAGCTGAGGCGGGAGACCAAAGGTCCCTTTCCACGTGCCACAGGAATCCGGGGACTCCTATCAAGTTTCACGAGGAGTCAGGCATCGTCTCCTTTGGAGGCACTGATCTCCGCGTACCTCTGGAATTTTCAAAGGATGTGAGGCCTCCGGTCGCCATGAGGTGGGGAACTAGGTCTTTCTCTGCGGTCTCCACAGGGGATTAGTACATCCTTTCGTCTTGGGAGATGCAAGACGAGCCTGCATTCAAGTCACTGCAGGGATATCCGGCCTTATTTCGAGTCAGGGCATCGCGGTGTCCATTCCACTTGAGGCCGCAAACTCAGGGTCCCTCTCACATACCTAGAGCTGAGAGAAGCCTCCTCTTGAGGTGCTTGTGGTAAGGTGGTATTCCTCTGGAATCGAAGCCAGGGACTAACCTCTCATCTCGAGTTGATTTTTGGTCCACGGAGCTCTTTCCTGTTTCGAGAGTGACCTCAGGATCCCTCAACCTTGAAACAGTGTTCTTGGGGTTTCTCTGGAGTGCCATCAAGGAAATCAAGTCTCCTTTCATGTGTGATGTGCAACACGGAATTGCTCTGCACGCAGTGCAGGGTAATCGGGCCTCATCTCGCGGCGAGGGGGAAGTCTCATGGTTTTTCTCGAGTTGCGGCGGGAACCTGGGGTATATTCTCGAGTTACAACGGGGATGGCCCTTCCACCCACGTGTTTGTTCAGCGACGTCAGGACTCCTGCCTAGTTGCGAGGGACAACTCGGGGATCTCCTCGAGGCTTGTCAGGGCCATTGGGATGCCTCTCCAGCTGAGGCGGGAGACCAAGGGTCCCTTTCCACGTGCCACAGGAATCCTGGGACTCCTATCAAGTTTCACGAGGAGTCAGGCATCGTCTCCTTTGGAGGAACGGATCTCCGCGTACCTCTGGAGTTTTCAAAGGATGTGAGGCCTCCGGTCGCGTTGAGGTGGGGAACTAGGTCTTTCTCTGTGGTCTCCACAGGGGATTCAGACATCCTTTCGTCTTGGGAGATGCAAGACGAGCCTGCATTCAAGTCACTGCAGGGATATCCGGCCTTATTTCGCGTCAGGGCATCGCAGTGTCCATTCCACTTGAGGCCGCAAACTCAGGGTCCCTCTCACATAGCTAGAGCTGAGAGAAGCCTCCTCTTGAGGTGCTTGTGGTAAGGTGGTATTCCTCTGGAGTCGAAGCCAGGGACTAACCTCTCATCTCGAGTTGATTTTTGGTCCACGGAGCTCTTTCGTGTTGCTACAGTGACCTCAGGATCCCTCTAGCCTTGAAACAGTGTTCTTGGGGTTTCTCTGGAGTGCCACCAAGGAAATCAAGGCTCCTTTCATGTGTGATTTGCAACACGGAATTGCTCTGCACGCAGTTCAGGGGAATCGGGCCTCATCTCGCGGCGAGGGGGAAGTCTCATGGTTTTTCTCGAGTTGCGGCGGGAACCTGGGGTATATTCTCGAGTTACGACGGGGATGGCCCTTCCACCCACGTGTTTGTTCACCGACGGCAGGACTCCTGCCTAGTTGCGAGGGACAACTCGGGATTCCCCTCGAGGTTTGGCAGGGCAATTGGGACGCCTCTCCAGCTGAGGCGGGAGACCAAGGGTCCCTATCCACGTGCCACAGGAATCCTGGGACTCCTATCAAGTTTCACGAGGAGTCAGGCATCGTCTCCTTTGGAGGCACTGATCTCCGCGTACCTCTTGAGTTTTCAAAGAATGTGAGACCTCCGGTCGCCATGAGGTGGGAAACTAGGTCTTTCTCTGTGGTCTCCACAGGGGATTCAGACATTCTTTCATCTTGGGAGATGCAAGACGAGCCTGCATTCAAGTCACTGCAAGGTTATCCGGCATTATTTCGCGTCAGGGCATCGCAGTGTCCATTCCACTTGAGGCCGCAAACTCAGGGTCCCTCTCACATACCTAGAGCTGAGAGAAGCCTCTTCTTGAGGTGCTTGTGGTAAGGTGATATTCCTCTGGAGTCGAAGCCAGGGACTAACCTCTCATATCGAGTTGATTCTTGTTCCACGGAGCTCTTTCGTGTTGCTACAGTGACCTCAGGATCCCTCTAGCCTTGAAACAGTGTTCTTGGGGTTTCTCTGGAGTGCCATCAAGGAAATTAAGACTCCTTTCATGTGTGATATGCAACACGGAATTGCTCTGCACGCAGTGCAGGTGAATTGGGCCTCATCTCGCGGCGAGGGGGAAGTCTCATGGTTTTTCTCGAGTTGCGGCGGGAACCTGGGGTTTATTCTCGAGTTCCGACGGGGATGGCCCTTCCAACCACGTGTTTGTTCAGCGACGTCAGGACTCCTGCCTAGTTGCGAGGGACAACTCGGGGTTCTCCTCGAGGCTTGGCAGGGCCATTGGGATGCCTCTCCAGCTGAGGCGGGAGACCAAGGGTCCCTTTCCACGTGCCACAGTTATCCTGGAACTCCTATCAAGTTTCACTAGGAGTCAGGCATCGTCTCTTTGGAGGCACTGATCTCTGCGTACCTCTGGAATTTTCCAAGGATTTGAGGCCTCCGGTCGCCATGAGGTGGGGAACTAGGTCTTTCTCTGTGGTCTCCACAGGGGATTCAGACATCCTTTCATCTTCGGAGATGCAAGACGAGCCTGCATTCAAGTCACTGCAGGGATATCCGGCCTTATTTCACGTCAGTGCATCGCGGTGTCCATTTCACTTGATGCCTCAAAATCAGGGTCCCTCTCACATACCTAGAGCTGAGAGAAGCCTCCTCTTGAGGTGCTTGTGTTAAGGTGGTATTCCCTTGGAGTCGAAGCCAGGGACTATCCTCTCATCTCGAGTTGATTTTTGGGCCACGGTGCTCTTTCGTGTTGCCACAGTGACCTCAGGATCCCTCTAGCCTTGAAACAGTGTTCTTCGGCATTCTCTGGAGTGCCATCAAGGAAATCAAGGCTCCTTTCATGTGTGATGTGCAACACTGAATTGCTCTGCACGCAGTGCAGGGGAATCGGGCCTCATCTCGCGGCGAGGGGGAAGTCTCATGGTTTTTCTCGAGTTGCGGCGGGAACCTGGGGTATATTCTCGAGTTACGACGGGGATGGCCCTTCCACCCACGTGTTTGTTCAGTGACGTAAGGACTCCTGCCTAGTTGCGAGGGACAACTCGGGATTCTCCTCGAGGCTTGGCAGGGCAATTGGGACGCCTCTCCAGCTGAGGCGGGAGTAAAAGGGTCCCTTTTCACGTGCCACAGGAATCCTGGGACTCCTATTAAGTTTCACGAGGAGTCAGGCATCGTCTCCTTTGGAGGCACTGATCTACGCGTACCTCTGGAATTTTCAAAGCATGTTAGGCCTCCGGTCGCGATGAGGTGGGGAACTAGGTCTTTTTCTGTGGTCTCCACAGGGGATTCGGACATCCTTTCGACTTGGGAGATGCAGGACGAGCCTGCATTCAAGTCACTGCAGGGATATCCGGCCTTATTTCGAGTCAGGGCATCGCGGTGTTCATTTCACTTGAGGCCGCAAACTCAGCACATAGCCAGAGCTGAGAGAAGCCTCCTCTTGAGGTGCTTGTGGTAAGGTGGTATTCCTCTGGAGTCGAAGCCAGGGACTAACCTCTCATCTCGAGTTGATTTTTGGTCCACGGAGCTCTTTCCTGTTGCGACAGTGACCTCAGGATCCCTCAACCTTGAAACAGTGTTCTTGGGGTTTCTCTGGAGTGCCATCAAGGAAATCAAGGCTCCTTTCATGTGTGATGTGCAACACGGAATTGCTCTGCACGCAGTGCAGGGGAATCGGGCCTCATTTTGCGGCGAGGGGGAAGTCTAATGGTTTTTCTCGAGTTTCGATGGGAACCTGGGGTATATTCTCGAGTTACGACGGGGATGGCCCTTCCACCCACGAATTTGTTCAGCGACGTCAGACTCCTGCCTAGTTGCGAGGGACAACTCGGGATTCTCCTCGACGCTTGGCAGGGCAATTGGGACGCCTCTCCAGCTGAGGCGGGAGACCAAAGGTCCCTTTCCACGTGCCACAGGAATCCGGGGACTCCTATCAAGTTTCACGAGGAGTCAGGCATCGTCTCCTTTGGAGGCACTGATCTCCGCGTACCTCTGGAATTTTCAAAGGATGTGAGGCCTCCGGTCGCCATGAGGTGGGGAACTAGGTCTTTCTCTGCGGTCTCCACAGGGGATTAGTACATCCTTTCGTCTTGGGAGATGCAAGACGAGCCTGCATTCAAGTCACTGCAGGGATATCCGGCCTTATTTCGAGTCAGGGCATCGCGGTGTCCATTCCACTTGAGGCCGCAAACTCAGGGTCCCTCTCACATACCTAGAGCTGAGAGAAGCCTCCTCTTGAGGTGCTTGTGGTAAGGTGGTATTCCTCTGGAATCGAAGCCAGGGACTAACCTCTCATCTCGAGTTGATTTTTGGTCCACGGAGCTCTTTCCTGTTTCGAGAGTGACCTCAGGATCCCTCAACCTTGAAACAGTGTTCTTGGGGTTTCTCTGGAGTGCCATCAAGGAAATCAAGTCTCCTTTCATGTGTGATGTGCAACACGGAATTGCTCTGCACGCAGTGCAGGGTAATCGGGCCTCATCTCGCGGCGAGGGGGAAGTCTCATGGTTTTTCTCGAGTTGCGGCGGGAACCTGCGGTATATTCTCGAGTTACGACGGGGATGGCCCTTCCACACACGTATTAGTTCAGCGACGGCAGGACTCCTGCCTAGTTGCGAGGGACAACTCGGGATTCTCCTCGAGGCTTGGCAGGGCAATTGGGACGCCTCTCCAGCTGAGGCGGGAGACCAAGGGTCCCTTTCCACGTGCCACAGGAATCCTGGGACTCCTATCAAGATTCACGAGGAGTCAGGCATCGTCTCCTTTGGAGGCACTGATCTTCGCGTACCTCTGGAGTTTTCAAAGGATGTGAGGCCTCCGGTCGCGATGAGGTGGGGAACTAGGTCTTTCTCTGCGGTCTCCACAGGGGATTCAGACATCCTTTCGTCTTGGGAGATGCGAAACGAGCCTGCATTCAAGTCACTGCAGGGATATCCGGCCTTATTTCGAGACAGGGCATCGCGGTGTCCATTCCACTTGAGGCCGCAAACTCAGGGTCCCTCTCACATAGCTAGAGCTGAGAGAAGCCTTCTCTTGAGCTGCTTGTGGTAAGGTGGTATTCCTCTGGAGTCGAAGCCAGGGACTAACCTCTCATCTCGAGTTGATTTGTGGTCCACGGAGCTCTTTCGTGTTGCTACAGTGACTTCAGGATCCCTCTAGCCTTGAAACAGTGTTCTTGGGGTTTCTGTGGAGTGCCACCAAGGAAATCAAGGCTCCTTTCATGTGTGATTTGCAACACGGAATTGCTCTGCACGCAGTTCAGGGGAATCGGGCCTCATCTCGCGGCGAGGGGGAAGTCTCATGGTTTTTCTCGAGTTGCGGCGGGAACCTGGGGTACATTCTCGAGTTACGACGGGGATGGCCCTTCCACCCACGTGTTTGTTCACCGACGGCAGGACTCCTGCCTAGTTGCGAGGGACAACTCGGGATTCTCCTCGAGGTTTGGCAGGGCAATTGGGACGCCTCTCCAGCTGAGGCGGGAGACCAAGGGTCCCTATCCACGTGCCACAGAAATCCTGGGACTCCTATCAAGTTTCACGAGGAGTCAGGCATAGTCTCCTTTGGAGGCACTGATCTCCGCGTACCTCTGGAGTTTTCAAAGGATGTTAGACCTCCGGTCGCCATGAGGTGGGAAACTAGGTCTTTCTCTGTGGTCTCCACAGGGGATTCAGACATTCTTTCATCTTGGGAGATGCAAGACGAGCCTGCATTCAAGTCACTGCAGGGATATCCGGCCTTATTTCGCGTCAGGGCATCGCAGTGTCCATTCCACTTGAGGCCGCAAACTCAGGGTCCCTCTCACATACCTAGAGCTGAGAGAAGCCTCCTCTTGAGGTGCTTGTGGTAAGGTGGTATTCCTCTGGAGTCGAAGCCAGGGACTAACCTCTCATCTCGAGTTGATTTTTGGTCCACGGAGCTCTTTCGTGTTGCTACAGTGACATCAGAATCCCTCTAGCCTTGAAACAGTGTTCTTTGGGTTTCTCTGGAGTGCCATCAAGGAAATTAAGGCTCCTTTCATGTGTGATGTGCAACACGGAATTGCTCTGCACGCAGTGCAGGTGAATTGGGCCTCATCTCGCGGCGAGGGGGAAGTCTCATGGTTTTTCTCGAGTTGCGGCGGGAACCTGGGGTATATTCTCGAGTTCCGACGGGGATGGCCCTTCCACCCACGTGTTTGTTCAGCGACGTCAGGACTCCTGCCTAGTTGCGAGGGACAACTCGGGGTTCTCCACGAGGCTTGGCAGGGCCATTGGGATGCCTCTCCAGCTGAGGCGGGAGACCAAGGGTCCCTTTCCACGTGCCACAGGTATCCTGGAACTCCTATCAAGTTTCACGAGGAGTCAGGCATCGTCTCTTTGGAGGCACTGATCTCTGCGTACCTCTGGAATTTTCCAAGGATTTGAGGCCTCCGGTCGCCATGAGGTGGGGAACTAGGTCTTTCTCTGTGGTCTCCACAGGGGATTCAGACATCCTTTCATCTTCGGAGATGCAAGACGAGCCTGCATTCAAGTCACTGCAGGGATATCCGGCATTATTTCGCGTCAGGGCATCGCAGTGTCCATTCCACTTGAGGCCGCAAACTCAGGGTCCCTTTCACATACCTAGAGCTGAGAGAAGCCTCTTCTTGAGGTGCTTGTGGTAAGGTGGTATTCCTCTGGAGTCGAAGCCAGGGACTAACCTCTCATATCGAGTTGATTCTTGGTCCACGGAGCTCTTTCGTGTTGCTACAGTGACCTCAGGATCCCTCTAGCCTTGAAACAGTGTTCTTTGGGTTTCTCTGGAGTGCCATCAAGGAAATTAAGGCTCCTTTCATGTGTGATGTGCAACACGGAATTGCTCTGCACGCAGTGCAGGTGAATTGGGCCTCATCTCGCGGCGAGGGGGAAGTCTCATGGTTTTTCTCGAGTTGCGGCGGGAACCTGGGGTTTATTCTCGAGTTCCGACGGGGATGGCCCTTCCAACAACGTGTTTGTTCAGCGACGTCAGGACTCCTGCCTAGTTGCGAGGGACAACTCGCGGTTCTCCTCGAGGCTTGGCAGGGCCATTGGGATGCCTCTCCAGCTGAGGCGAGAGACCAAGGGTCCCTTTTCACGTGCCACAGGTATCCTGGAACTCCTATCAAGTTTCACTAGGAGTCAGGCATCATCTCTTTGGAGGCACTGATCTCTGCGTACCTCTGGAATTTTCCAAGGATTTGAGGCCTCCGGTCGCCATGAGGTGGGGAACTAGGTCTTTCTCTGTGGTCTCCACAGGGGATTCAGACATCCTTTCATCTTCGGAGATGCAAGACGAGCCTGCATTCAAGTCACTGCAGGGATATCCGGCCTTATTTCACGTCAGTGCATCGCGGTGTCCATTTCACTTGATGCCTCAAAATCAGGGTCCCTCTCACATACCTAGAGCTGAGAGAAGCCTCCTCTTGAGGTGCTTGTGTTAAGGTGGTATTCCTCTGGAGTCGAAGCCAGGGACTATCCTCTCATCTCGAGTTGATTTTTGGGCCACGGTGCTCTTTCGTGTTGCCACAGTGACCTCAGGATCCCTCTAGCCTTGAAACAGTGTTCTTCGGCATTCTCTGGAGTGCCATCAAGGAAATCAAGCCTCCTTTCATGTGTGATGTGCAACACTGAATTGCTCTGCACGCAGTGCAGAGGAATCGGGCCTCATCTCGCGGCGAGGGGGAAGTCTCATGGTTTTTCTCGAGTTGCGGCGGGAACCTGGGGTATATTCTCGAGTTACGACGGGGATGGCCCTTCCACCCACGTGTTTCTTCAGCGACGTAAGGACTCCTGCCTAGTTGCGAGGGACAACTCGGGATTCTCTTCGAGGCTTGGCAGGACAATTGGGACGACTCTCCAGCTGAGGCGGGAGTCCAAGGGTCCCTTTTCACGTGCCACAGGAATCCTGGGACTCCTATCAAGTTTCACGAGGAGTCAGGCATCGTCTCCTTTGGAGACACTGATCTCCGCGTACCTCTGGAGTTTTCAAAGGATGTGAGGCCTCCGGTCGTGATGAGGTGGGGAACTAGGTCTTTTTCTGTGGTCTCCACAGGGGATTCGGACATCCTTTCGTCTTGGGAGATGCAGGACGAGCCTGCATTCAAGTCACTGCAGGGATATCCGGCCTTATTTCGAGTCAGGGCATCGCGGTGTTCATTTCACTTGAGGCCGCAAACTCAGCACATAGCTAGAGCTGAGAGAAGCCTCCTCTTGAGGTGCTTGTGGTAAGGTGGTATTCCTCTGGAGTCGAAGCCAGGGACTAACCTCTCATCTCGAGTTGATTTTTGGTCCACGGAGCTCTTTCCTGTTGCGACAGTGACCTCAGGATCCCTCAACCTTGAAACAGTGTTCTTGGGGTTTCTCTGGAGTGCCATCAAGGAAATCAAGGCTCCTTTCATGTGTGATGTGCAACACGGAATTGCTCTGCACGCAGTGCAGGGGAATCGGGCCTCATTTTGCGGCGAGTGGGAAGTCTAATGGTTTTTCTCGAGTTTCGATGGGAACCTGGGGTATATTCTCAAGTTACGACGGGGATGGCCCTTCCACGCACGTATTTGTTCAGCGACGTAAGACTCCTGCCTAGTTGCGAGGGACAACTCGGGATTCTCCTCGACGCTTGGCAGGGCAATTGGGACGACTCTCCAGCTGAGGCGGGAGACCAAGGGTCCCTTTCCACGTGCCACAGGAATCCGGGGACTCCTATCAAGTTTCACGAGGAGTCAGGCATCGTCTCCTTTGGAGGCACTGATCTCCGCGTACCTCTGGAATTTTCAAAGGATGTGAGGCCTCCGGTCGCGATGAGGTGGGGAACTAGATCTTTCTCTGAGGTCTCCACAGGGGATTCAGACATCCTTTCGTCTTGGGAGATGCAAGACGAGCCTGCATTCAAGTCACTGCAGGGATATCCGGCCTTATTTCGAGTCAGGGCATCGCGGTGTCCATTCCACTTGAGGCCGCAAACTCAGGGTCCCTCTCACATACCTAGAGCTGAGAGAAGCCTCCTCTTGAACTGCTTTTGGTAAGGTCGTATTCCCCTGGAGTCGAAGCCAGGGACTATCCTCTCATCTCGAGTTGATTTTTGGGCCACGGTGCTCTTTCGTGTGGCTACAGTGACCTCAGGATCCCTCTAGCCTTGAAACAGTGTTCTTGGGGTTTCTCTGGAGTGCCATCAAGGAAATCAAGGCTCCTTTCATGTGTGATGTGCAACACGGAATTGCGCTGCACGCAGTGCAGGGGAATCGGCCCTCATCTCGCGGCGAGGGGGAAGTCTCATGGTTTTTCTCGAGTTGCGGCGGGAACCTGGGGTATATTCTCGAGTTACGACGGGGATGGCCCTTCCACCCACGTGTTTGTTCAGCGACGTCAGGACTCCTGCCTAGTTGCGAGGGACAACTCGGGATTCTCCTCGAGGCTTGGCAGGGCAATTGGGACGCCTCTCCAGCTGAGGCGGGAGTCCAAGGGTCCCTTTCCATGTGCCACAGGAATCCTGAGACTCCTATCAAGTTTCACGAGGAGTCAGGCATCGTCTCCTTTGGAGGCACTGATCTCCGCGTACCTCTGGAGTTTTCAAAGGATGTGAGGCCTCCGGTCGCGATGAGGTGGGGAACTAGGTCTTTTTCTGTGGTCTCCACAGGGGATTCGGACATCCTTTCGTCTTGGGAGATGCAGGACGAGCCTTCATTCAAGTCACTGCAGGGATATCCGGCCTTATTTCGAGTCAGGGCATCGCGGTGTTCATTTCACTTGAGGCCGCAAACTCAGCACATAGCTCGAAATGAGAGAAGCCTCCTCTTGAGGTGCTTGTGGTAAGGTGGTATTCCTCTTCAATCGAAGCCAGGGACTAACCTCTCATCTCGAGTTGATTTTTGGTCGACGGAGCTCTTTCCTGTTGCGACAGTGACCTCAGGATCCCTCAACCTTGAAACAGTGTTCTTGGGGTTTCTCTGGAGTGCCATCAAGGAAATCAAGGCTCCTTTCATGTGTGATGTGCAACACGGAATTGCTCTGCAGGCAGTGCAGGGTAATCGTGCCTCATCTCGCGGCGAGGGGGAAGTCTCATGGTTTTTCTCGTGTTGCGGTGGGAACCTGCGGTATATTCTCGAGTTACGACGGGGATGGCCCTTCCACACACGTATTAGTTCAGCGACGGCAGGACTCCTGCCTAGTTGCGAGGGACAACTCGGGATTCTCCTCGAGGCTTGGCAGGGCAATTGGGACGCCTCTCCAGCTGAGGCGGGAGACCAAGGGTCCCTTTTCACGTGCCACAGGAATCCTGGGACTCCTATCAAGATTCACGAGGAGTCAGGCATCGTCTCCTTTGGAGGCACTGATCTCCGCGTACCTCTGGAGTTTTCAAAGGATGTGAGGCCTCTGGTCGCGATGAGGTGGGGAACTAGGTCTTTCTCTGCGGTCTCCACAGGGGATTCAGACATCCTTTCGTCTTGGGAGATGCGAAACGAGCCTGCATTCAAGTCACTGCAGGGATATCCGGCCTTATTTCGAGTCAGGGCATCGCGGTGTCCATTCCACTTGAGGCCGCAAACTCAGGGTCCCTCTCACATAGCTAGAGCTGAGAGAAGCCTCCTCTTGAGCTGCTTGTGGTAAGGTGGTTTCCTCTGGAGTCGAAGCCAGGGACTAACCTCTCATCTCGAGTTGATTTGTGGTCCACGGAGCTCTTTCGTGTTGCTACAGTGACCTCAGGATCCCTCTAGCCTTGAAACAGTGTTCTTGGGGTTTCTGTGGAGTGCCACCAAGGAAATCAAGGCTCCTTTCATGTGTGATTTGCAACACGGAATTGCTCTGCACGCAGTTCAGGGGAATCGGGCCTCATCTCGCGGCGAGGGGGAAGTCTCATGGTTTTTCTCGAGTTGCGGCGGGAACCTGGGGTATATTCTCGAGTTACGACGGGGATGGCCCTTCCACCCACGTGTTTGTTCACCGACGGCAGGACTCCTGCCTAGTTGCGAGGGACAACTCGGGATTCTCCTCGAGGTTTGGCAGGGCAATTGGGACGCCTCTCCAGCTGAGGCGGGAGACCAAGGGTCCCTATCCACGTGCCACAGAAATCCTGGGACTCCTATCAAGTTTCACGAGGAGTCAGGCATCATCTCCTTTGGAGGCACTGATCTCCACGTACCTCTTGAGTTTTCAAAGGATGTGAGACCTCCGGTCGCCATTAGGTGGGAAACTAGGTCTTTCTCTGTGGTCTCCACAGGGGATTCAGAGATCCTTTCATCTTGGGAGATGCAAGACGAGCCTGCATTCAAGTCACTGCAGGGATATCCGGCCTTATTTCGCGTCAGGGCATCGCAGTGTCCATTCCACTTGAGGCCGCAAACTCAGGGTCCCTCTCACATACCAAGAGCTGAGAGAAGCCTCCTCTTGAGGTGCTTGTGGTAAGGTGGTATTCCTCTGGAGTCGAAGCCAGGGACTAACCTCTCATCTCGAGTTGATTCTTGGTCCACGGAGCTCTTTCGTGTTGCTACAGTGACCTCAGGATCCCTCTTGCCTTGAAACAGTGTTTTTTGGGTTTCTCTGGAGTGCCATCAAGGAAATTAAGGCTCCTTTCATGTGTGATGTGCAACACGGAATTGCTCTGCACGCAGTGCAGGTGAATTGGGCCTCATCTCGCGGCGAGGGGGAAGTCTCATGGTTTTTCTCGAGTTGCGGCGGGAACCTGGGGTATATTCTCGAGTTCCGACGGGGATGGCCCTTCCACCCACGTGTTTGTTCAGCGACGTCAGGACTCCTGCCTAGTTGCGAGGGACAACTCGGGGTTCTCCTCGAGGCTTGGCAGGGCCATTGGGATGCCTCTCCAGCTGAGGCGGGAGACCAAGGGTCCCTTTCCACGTGCCACAGGTATCCTGGAACTCCTATCAAGTTTCACGAGGAGTCAGGCATCGTCTCTTTGGAGTCACTGATCTCTGCGTACCTCTGGAATTTTCCAAGGATTTGAGGCCTCCGGTCGCCATGAGGTGGGGAACTAGGTCTTTCTCTGTGGTCTCCACAGGGGATTCAGACATCCTTTCATCTTCGGAGATGCAAGACGAGCCTGCATTCAAGTCACTGCAGGGATATCCGGCCTTATTTCACGTCAGTGCATCGCGGTGTCCATTTCACTTGAGGCCTCAAAATCAGGGTCCCTCTCACATACCTAGAGCTGAGAGAAGCCTCCTCTTGAGGTGCTTGTGGTAAGGTGGTATTCCTCTGGAGTCGAAGCCAGGGACTAACCTCTCATCTCGAGTTGATTCGTGGTCCACGGAGCTCTTTCGTGTTGCTACAGTGACCTCAGGATCCCTCTAGCCTTGAAATAGTGTTCTTGGCGTTTCTCTGGAGTGCCATCAAGGAAATTAAGGCCCCTTTCATGTGTGTTGTGCAACACGGAATTGCTCTGCACGCAGTGCAGGGGAATTGGGCCTCATCTCGCGGCGAGGGGGAAGTCTCATGGTTTTTCTCGAGTTGCGGCGGGAACCTGGGGTATATTCTCGAGTTACAACGGGGATGGCCCTTCCACCCACGTGTTTGTTCAGCGACGTCAGGACTCCTGCCTAGTTGCGAGGGACAACTCGGGGATCTCCTCGAGGCTTGTCAGGGCAATTGGGATGCCTCTCCAGCTGAGGCGGGAGACCAAGGGTCCCTTTCCACGTGCCACAGGAATCCTGGGACTCCTATCAAGTTTCACGAGGAGTCAGGCATCGTCTCCTTTGGAGGCACTGATCTCCGCGTAACTCTGGAGTTTTCAAAGGATGTGAGGCCTCCGGTCGCGATGAGGTGGGGAACTAGGTCTTTCTCTGTGGTCTCCACAGGGGATTCAGACATCCTTTCGTCTTGGGAGATGCAAGACGAGCCTGCATTCAAGCCACTGCAGGGATATTCAGCCTTATTTCGCGTCAGGGCATCGCAGTGTCCATTCCACTTGAGGCCGCAAACTCAGGGTTCCTCTCACATAGCTAGAGCTGAGAGAAGCCTCCTCTTGAGGTGCTTGTGGTAAGGTGGTATTCCTCTGGAGTCGAAGCCAGGGACTAACCTCTCATCTCGAGTTGATTTTTAGTCCACGGAGCTCTTTCGTGTTGCTACAGTGACCTCAGGATCCCTCTAGCCTTGAAACAGTGTTCTTGGGGTTTCTCTGGAGTGCCACCAAGGAAATCAAGGCTCCTTTCATGTGTGATTTGCAACACGGAATTGCTCTGCACGCAGTGCAGGGGAATCGGGCCTCATCTCGCGGCGAGGGGGAAGTCTCATGGTTTTTCTCGAGTTGCGGCAGGAACCTGGGGTATATTCTCGAGTTCCGACGGGGATGGCCCTTCCACCCACGTGTTTGTTCAGCGACATCAGGACTCCTGCCTAGTTGCGAGGGACAACTCGGGGTTCTCCTCGAGGCTTGACAGGGCCATTGGGATGCCTCTCCAGCTGAGGCGGGAGACCAAGGGTCCCTTTCCACGTGCCACAGGTATCCTGGAACTCCTATCAAGTTTCACGAGGAGTCAGGCATCGTCTCTTTGGAGGCACTGATCTCTGCGTACCTCTGGAATTTTCCAAGGATTTGAGGCCTCCGGTCGCCATGAGGTGGGGAACTAGGTCTTTCTCTGTGGTCTCCACAGGGGATTCAGACATCCTTTCATCTTCGGAGATGCAAGACGAGCCTGCATTCAAGTCACTGCAGGGATATCCGGCCTTATTACACGTCAGTGCATCGCGGTGTCCATTTCACTTGAGGCCTCAAAATCAGGGTCCCTCTCACATACCTAGAGCTGAGAGAAGCCTCCTCTTGAGGTGCTTGTGGTAAGGTGGTATTCCTCTGGAGTCGAAGCCAGGGACTAACCTCTCATCTCGAGTTGATTCTTGGTCCACGGAGCTCTTTCCTGTTGCTACAGTGACCTCAGGATTCCTCTAGCCTTGAAACAGTTTTCTTGGGGTTTCTCTGGAGTGCCATCAAGGAAATTAAGGCTCCTTTCATGTGTGTTGTGCAACACGGAATTGCTCTGCACGCAGTGCAGGGGAATTGGGCCTCATCTCGCGGCGAGGGGGAAGTCTCATGGTTTTTCTCGAGTTGCGGCGGGAACCTGGGGTATATTCTCGAGTTACGATGGGGATGGCCCTTGCACCCACGTGTTTGTTCAGTGTCGTCAGGACTCCTGCCTAGTTGCGAGGGACAACTCGGGGATCTCCTCGAGGCTTGGCAGGGCCATTGGGATGCCTCTCCAGCTGAGGCGGGAGACCAAGGGTCCCTTTCCACGTGCCACAGGAATCCTGGGACTCCTATCAAGTTTCACGAGGAGTCAGGCATCGTCTCCTTTGGAGGCACTGATCTCCGCGTACCTCTGGAGTTTTCAAAGGATGTGAGGCCTCCGGTCGCGATGAGGTGGGGAACTAGGTCTTTCTCTGTGGTCTCCACCGGGGATTCAGACATCCTTTCGTCTTGAGAGATGCAAGACGAGCCTGCATTCAAGTCACTGCAGGGATATCCGGCCTTATTTCGCGTCAGGGCATCGCAGTGTCCATTCCACTTGAGGCCGCAAATTCAGGGTCCCACTAACATACCTAGAGCTGAGAGAAGCCTCCTCTTGAGGTGCTTGTGGTAAGGTGGTATTCCTCTGGAGTGGAAGCCAGGGACTAACCTGTCATCTCGAGTTAATTCTTGGTCCACGGAGCTCTTTCGTGTTTCTACAGTGACCTCAGGATCCCTCTAGCCTTGAAACAGTGTTCTTGGGTTTTCTCTGGGGTGCCATCAAGGAAATCAAGGCTCCTTTCATGTGTGATGTGCAAGACGGAATTGCTCTGCACGCAGTGCAGGGGAATCGGGCCTCATCTCGCGGCGAGGGGGAAGTCTCATGGTTTTTCTCGAGTTGCGGCGGGAACCTGGGGTATATTCTCGAGTTCCGACGGGGATGGCCCTTCCACCCACGTGTTTGTTCAGCCACGTCAGGACTCCTGCCTAGTTGCGAGGGACAACTCGGGAATCTCATCGAGGCTTGGCAGGGCAATTGGGACGCCTCTCCAGCTGAGCTGGGAGTCCAAGGGTCCCTTTTCACGTGCCACAGGAATCCTGGGACTCCTATCAAGTTTCACGAGGAGTAAGGCATCGTCTCCTTTGGAGGCACTGATCTCCGTGTACCTCTGGAGTTTTCAAAGGATGTGAGGCCTCCGGTCGCGATGAGGTGGGGAACTAGATCTTTCTCTGAGGTCTCCACAGGGGATTCAGACATCCTTTCGTCTTGGGAGATGCAAGACGCGCCTGCATTCAAGTCACTGCAGGGATATCCGGCCTTATTTCGAGTCAGGGCATCGCGGTGTCCATTCCACTTGAGGCCGCAAACTCAGGGTCCCTCTCACATACCTAGAGGTGAGAGAAGCCTCCTCTTGAGGTGCTTGTGGTTAGGTGGTATTCCTCTGGAGTCGAAGCCAGGGACTAACCTCTCATCTCGAGTTGATTTTTGGTCCACGGAGCTCTTTCGTGTTGCTACAGTGACCTCAGGATCCCTCTATCCTTGAAACAGTGTTCTTGGGGTTTCTCTGAACTGCCACCATGGAAATCAAGGCTCCTTTCATGTGTGATGTGCAACACGGAATTGCTCTGCACGCAGTGCAGGGGAATCGGGCCTCATCTCGCGGCGAGGGGGAAGTCTCATGGTTTTTCTCGAGTTGCGGCGGGAACCTGGGGAATACTCTCGAGTTACGACGGGGATGGCCCTTCCACCCACGTGTTTGTTCAGCGACGTCAGGACTCCTGCCTAGTTGCGAGGGACAACTCGGGATTCTCCTCGAGGCTAGGCAGGGCAATTGGAACGCCTCTCCAGCTGAGGCGGGAGACCAAGTGTCCCTTTCCATGTGCCACAGGAATCCTGGGACTTCTATCAAGTTTCACGAGGAGTCAGACATTGTCTTTTGGAGGCACTGATCTCTGCGTACCTCTGGAGTTTTCCAAGGATTTGAGGCCTCCGGTCGCCATGAGGTGGGGAACTAGGTCATTCTCTGTGGTCTCCACAGGGGATTCAGACATCCTTTCATCTTGGGAGATGCAAGACGAGCCTGCATTCAAGTCACTGCAGGGATATCCGGCCTTATTTCACGTCAGTGCATCGCGGTGTCCATTTCACTTGAGGCCTCAAACTCAGGGTCCCTCTCACATACCTAGAGCTGAGAGAAGCCTCCTCTTGAGGTGCTTGTGGTAAGGTGGTATTCCTCTGGAGTCGAAGCCAGGGACTAACCTCTCATCTCGAGTTGATTCTTGGTCCACGGAGCTCTTTCTTGTTGCTACAGTGACCTCAGGATCCCTCTAGCCTTGAAACAGTGTTCTTGGGATGTCTCTGGAGTGCCATCAAGGAAATCAAGGCTCCTTTCATGTGTGATGTGCAACACGGAATTGCTCTGCACGCAGTGCAGGGGAATCGGGCCACATCTCGCGGCGAGGGGGAAGTCTCATGGTTTTTCTCGAGTTGCGGCGGGAACCTGGGGTATATTCTCGAGTTACGACTGGGATGGCTCTTCCACACACGTATTTCTTCAGCAACGTCAGGACTCCTGCCTAGTTGCGAGGGACAACTCGGGATTCTCCTCGAGGCTTGGCAGGGCAATTGGGACGCCTCTCCAGCTGAGGCGGGAGATCAAGGGTCCCTTTCCATGTGCCACAGGAATCCTGGGACTCCTATCAAGTTTCACGAGGAGTCAGGCATCGTCTCCTTTGGAGGCACTGATCTCCGCGTACCTCTGGAGTTTTCAAAGGATGTGAGGCCTCCGGTCGCGATGAGGTGGGGAACTAGGTCTTTCTCTGTGGTCTCCACAGGGGATTCAGACATCCTTTCGTCTTGGGAGATGAAAGAGGAGCCTGCATTCAAGTCACTGCAGGGATATCCGGCCTTATTTCGAGTCAGGGCATCGCGGTGTCCATTCCACTTGAGGCCGCAAACTCAGGGTCCCTCTCACATACATAGAGCTGAGAGAAGCCTCCTCTTGAGGTGCTTGTGGTAAGGTGGTATTCCTCTGGAGTCGAAGCCAGGGAATAACCTCTCATCTCGAGTTGATTTTTGGTCCACGGAGCTCTTTCATGTTCCTACAGTGACGTCAGGATCCCTCTAGCTTGGAAACAGTTTTCTTGGCGTTTCTCTGGAGTGCCACCAAGGAAATCAAGGCTCCTTTCTTGTGTGATGTGCAACACGGAATTGCTCTGCACGCAGTACAGGGGAATCGGGCCTCATCTCGCGGCGAGGGGGAAGTCTCATGGTTTTTCTCGAGTTGCGGCGGGAACCTGGGGTATATTCTCGAGTTACGACGGGGATGGCCCTTCCACCCACGTGTTTGTTAAGCGACGTCAGGACTCCTGCCTAGTTGTGAGGGACAACTCGGGATTCTCCTCGAGGCTTGGCAGGGCAATTGGGACGCCTCTCCAGCTGAGGCGGGAGACCAAGGGTCCCTTTCCATGTGCCACAGGAACCCTGGGACTCCTATCAAGTTTCACGAGGAGTCAGGCATCGTCTCCTTTGGAGGCACTGATCTCCGCGTACCTCTGGAGTTTTCAAAGGATGTGAGGCCTCGGGTCGCGATGAGGTGGGGAACTAGGTCTTTCTCTGTGTTCTCCACAGGGGATTCACACATCCTTTCATCTTGGGAGATGCAAGACGAGCCTGCATTCAAGTCACTGCAGGGACATCCGGCCTTATTTTCCGTCAGGGCATGGCAGTGTCCATTCCACTTGAGGCCGCAAATTCAGGGTCCCACTCACATACCTAAAGGTGAGAGAAGCCTCCTCTTGAGGTGCTTGTGGTAAGGTGGTATTCCTCTGGAGTCGAAGCCAGGGACTAACCTCTCATCTCGAGTTGATTTTTGGTCCACGGAGCTCTTTCGTGTTGCTACAGTGACCTCAGGATCCCTCTAGCCTTGAAACAGTGTTCTTGGGGTTTCTCTGGAGTGCCATCAAGGAAATCAAGGCTCCTTTCATGTGTGATGTGCAACACGGAATTGCTCTGCACGCAGTGCAGGGGAATCGGTCGTCATCTCGCGGCGAGGGGGAAGTCTCATGGTTTTTCTCGAGTTGCGGCGGGAACCTGGGGTAAATTCTCGAGTTAAGTCGGAGATGGCCCTTCCACACACGTGTTTGTTCAGCGACGTCAGGACTCCTGCTTAGTTGCCTGGGACAACTCGGGATTCTCCTCGAGGCTTGGCAGGGCTATTGGGACGCCTCTCCAGCTGAGGCGGGAGACCAAGGATCCCTTTCCACGTGCCACAGTAATCCTGGGACTCCTATCAAGTTTCACGAGGAGTCAGGCATCGTCTCCTTTGGAGGCACTGATCTCCGTGTACCTCTGGAGTTTTCAAAGTATGTGAGGCCTCCGGTCGCGATGAGGTGGGGAACTAGGTCTTTCTCTGTGGTCTCCACAGGGCATTCAGACATCCTTTCATCTTGGGAGATGCAAGACAAGCCTGCATTCAAGTCACTGCAGTGATATCCGGCCTTATTTCGAGTCAGGGCATCGCGGTGTCCATTGCACTTGAGGCCGCAAACTCAGGGTCCCTCTCACATAGCTAGAGCTGAGAGAAGCCTCCTCTTGAGGTGCTTGTGGTAAGGTGGTATTCCTCTGGAGTCGAAGCCAGGGACTAACCTCTCATCTCGAGTTGATTTTTGGGCCACGGAGCTCTTTCGTGTTGCTACAGTGACCTCAGGATCCCTCTTGCCTGGAAACAGTGTTCTTGGGGTTTCTCTGGAGTACCATCAAGGAAATAAAGGCTCCTTCTATATGTGATGTGCAACACGGAATTGCTCTGCACGCAGTGCAGGGGAATCGGGCCTCATCTCGCGGCGAGGGGGACGTCTCATGGTTTTTCTCGAGTTGCGGCGGGAACCTGGGGTATATTCTCGAGTTACGACGGGGATTACCCTTCCACACACGTGTTTCTTCAGCGACGTCAGGACTCCTGCCAAGTTGCGAGGGACAACTCGGGATTCTCCTCGAGGCTTGGCAGGGCATTTGGGATGCCTCTCCAGCTGAGGCGGGAGACCAAGGGTCCCTTTCCACGTGCCACAGGAATCCTGGGACTCCTATCAAGTTTCACGAGGAGTCAGGCATCGTCTCCTTTGGAGGCACTAATCTCTGCGTACCTCTGGAGTTTTCAAAGGATGTAAGGCCTCCGGTCGCGATTAGGTGGGGAACTAGGTCTTTCTCTGTGTTCTCCACAGGGGATTCAGACATCCTTTCGTCTTGGGAGATGCAAGACGAGCCTGCATTCAAGTCACTGCAGGGATATCCGGCCTTATTTCGAGTCAGTGCATCGCGGTGTCCATTCCACTTGAGGCCGCAAACTCAGGGTCCCTCTCACATAGCTAGAGCTGAGAGAAGCCTCCTCTTGAGGTGCTTGTGGTAAGGTGGTATTCCTCTGGAGTCGAAGCCAGGGACTAACCTCTCATCTCGAGTTGATTTTTGGTCCACGGAGCTCTTTCGTGTTGCTACAGTGACCTCAGGATCCCTCTAGCCTTGAAACAGTTTTCTTGAGGTTTCTCTGGGGTGCCACCAAGGAAATCAAGGCTCCTTTCATGTGTGATGTGCAACACGGAATTGCTCTGCACGCAGTGCAGGGGAATCGGGCCTCATCTCGCGGCGAGGGGAAAGTCTCATGGTTTTTCTCGAGTTGCGGCGGGAACCTGGGGTATATTCTCGAGTTACGACGGGGAAGGGCCTTCCACACACGTGTTTGTTCAGCGACGTCAGGACTCCTGCTTAGTTGCGAGGGACAACTCGGGATTCTCCTCGAGGCTTCGCAGGGCAATTGGGACGCCTCTCCAGCTGAGGCGGGAAACCAAGGGTCCCTTTCCACGTGCCACAGGAATCCTGGGACTCCTATCAAGTTTCACGAGGAGTCACGAATCGTCTCCTTTGGAGGCACTGATCTCTGCGTACCTCTGGAGTTTTCAAAGGATGTGAGGCCTCCGGTCGCGATGAGGTGGGGAACTACGTCTTTCCCTGTGGTTTCCACAGGGGATTCAGGTATCCTTTCGTTTTGGGAGATGCAAGACGAGCCTGCATTCAAGTCACTGCAGGGATATCCGGCCTTATTTCGAGTCAGGGCATCGCAGTGTCCATTCCACTTGAGGCCGCAAACTCAGGGTCCCTCTCACATACCTAGAGCTGAGAGAAGCCTCCTCTTGAGGTGCTTGTGGTAAGGTGGTATTACTCTGGAGTCGAAGCCAGGGACTAACCTCTCATCTCGAGTTGATTTTTGGTCCACGGAGCTCTTTCGTGTTGCTACAGTGACCTCAGGATCCCTCTAGCCTTGAAACAGTGTTCTTGGGGTTTCTCTGGAGTGCCATCAAGGAAATCAAGGCTCCTTTCATGTGTGATGTGCAACACGGAATTGCTCTGCATGCAGTGCAGGGGAATCGGGCCTCATCTCGCGGCGAGTGGGAAATCTCATGGTTTTTCTCGAGTTGCGGCGGGAACCTGCGGTATATTCTCGAGTTCCGACGGGGATGGCCCTTCCAACCACGTGTTTGTTCAGCGACGGCAGGACTCCTGCCTAGTTGCGAGGGACAACTCGGGATTCTCCTCGAGGCTTGGCAGGGCAATAGGGACGCCTCTCCAGCTGAGGCGGGAAAACAAGGGTCCCTTTCCACGTGCCACAGGAATCCTGGGACTCCTATAAAGTTTCACGAGGAGTCAGGCATCGTCTCCTTTGGAAGCACTGATCTCCGCGTACCTCTGGAGTTTTCAAAGCATGTTAGGTCTCCGGTCGCCATGAGGTGGGGAACTAGGTCTTTCTCTGTGGTCTCCACCGGGGATTCAGACATCCTTTCATCTTGGGAGATGCAAGCCGAGCCTGCATTCAAGTCACTGCAGGGATATCCGGCCTTATTTCGCATCAGGGCATCGCAGTGTCCATTCCACTTGAGGCCACAAACTCAGGGTCCCTCTCACATACCTAGAGCTGAGAGAAGCCTCCTCTTGAGGTGCTTGTGGTAAGGTGGTATTCCTCTGGAGTCGAAGCCAGGGACTAACCTCTCATCTCGAGTTGATTTTTGGTCCACGGAGCTCTTTCCTGTTGCTACAGTGACCTCAGGATCCCTCTAGCCTTGAAACAGTGTTCTTGGGGTTTCTCTGGAGTGCCATCAAGGAAATCAATGCTTCTTTCATGTTTGATGTGCAACACGGAATTGCTCTGCATGCAGCGCAGGGGAATCGGGCCTCATCTCACGGCGAGGGGGAAGTCTCATGGTATTTTTCGAGTTGCGGCGGGAACCTGGGGTATATTCTAGAGTTATGGCGGGGATGGCCCTTGCACCCACGTTTTTCTTCAGCGACGTCAGTACTTCTGCCTAGTTGCGAGGGAAAACACGGGATTCTCCTCGAGGCTTGGCAGGGCAATTGGGACGACTCTCCAGCTGAGACAGGAGACCAAGGGTCCCTTTCCACGTACCACAGGAATCCTGGGACTCCTATGAAGTTTCACGAGGAGTCCCAAATCGTCTCCTTTGGAGGCACTGATCTCCGCGCACCTCTGGAGTTTTCAAAGGATGTGAGGCCTCTGGTCGCCATGAGGTGTGGAACTAGGTCTTTCTCAGTGGTCTCCACAAGGGATTCAGACATCCTTTCATCTTGGGAGATGCAAGACGAGCCTGCATTCAAGTCACTGCGGGGATATCCGGGCTTATTTCGCATCCGGGCATCGCAGTGTCCATTCCACTTGAGGCCGCACAATCAGGGTCCCTCTCACATACCTAGAGCTGAGGGAAGCCTCCTTTTGAGGTGCTTGTGGTAAGGTGGTATTCCTCTGGAGTCGAAGCCAGGGACTAACCTCTCATCTCGAGTTGATTTTTGGTCCACGGAGCTCTTTCGTGTTGCTACAGTGACCTCAGGATCCCTCTAGCCTTGAAACAGTGTTCATGGGGTTTCTCTGGAGGGCCATCAAGGAAATCAAGGCTCCTTTCATGTGTGATGTGCAACACGGAATTGCTCTGCACGCAGTGCAGGGGAATCGGTCCTCATCTCGCGGCGAGGGGGAAGTCTCATGGTTTTTCTCGAGTTGCGGCGGGAACCTGGGGTATATTCTCGAGTTAAGACGGAGATGGCCCTTCCACACACGTGTTTGTTCAGCGACGTCAGGACTCCTGCTTAGTTGCGAGGGACAACTCGGGATTCTCCTCGAGGCTTGGCAGGGCTATTGGGACGCCTCACCAGCTGAGGCGGGAGACCAAGGATCCCTTTCCACGTGCCACAGTAATCCTGGGACTCCTATCAAGTTTCACGAGGAGTCAGGCATCGTCTCCTTTGGAGGCACTGATCTCCGCGTACCTCTGGAGTTTTCAAAGGATGTGAGGCCTCCGGTCGCGATGAGGTGGGGAACTAGGTCTTTCTCTGTGGTCTCCATAGGGGATTCAGACATCCTTTCATCTTGGGAGATGCAAGACAAGCCTGCATTCAAGTCACTGCAGGGATATCCGGCCTTATTTCGAGTCAGGGCATCGCGGTGTCCATTCCACTTGAGGCCGCAAACTCAGGGTCCCTCTCACATAGCTAGAGCTGAGAGAAGCCTCCTCTTGAGGTGCTTGTGGTAAGGTGGTATTCCTCTGGAGTCGAAGCCAGGGACTAACCTCTCATCTCGAGTTGATTTTTGGGCCACGGAGCTCTTTCGTGTGGCTACAGTGACCTCAGGATCCCTCTAGCCTTGAAAGAGTGTTCTTGGGGTTTCTCTGGAGTGCCATCAAGGAAATCAAGGCTCCTTTCATGTGTGATGTGCAAGACGGAATTGCTCTGCACGCAGTGCAGGGGAATCGGGCCTCATCTAGCGGCGAGGGGGAAGGCTCAGGTTTTTCTCGAGTTGCGGCGGGAACCTGGGGTATATTCTCGAGTTACGACGGGGATGGCCCTTCCACCCACGTGTTTATTCAGCGATGTCAGGACTCCTGCCTAGTTGCGAGGGACAACTCGGGATTCTCCTCGAGGCTTGGCAGGGCAATTGGGACGCCTCTCCAGCTGAGGCGGGAGACCAAGGGTCCCTTTCCACGTGCCACAGGAATCCTGGGACTCCTATCAAGTTTCACGAGGAGTCAGGCATCGTCTCCTTTGGAGGCACTGATCTCCGCGTACCTCTGGAGTTTTCAAAGGATGTGAGGCATCCGGTCGCGAGGAGGTGGGGAACTAGGTCTTTCTCTGTGGTCTACACTGGGGATTCAGACATTCTTTCGTCTTGGCAGATGCAAGACGAGCCTACATTCAAGTCACTGCAGGGATATCCAGCCTTATTTCGAGTCAGGACATCGCGGTGTCCATTCGACTTGAGGCCGCAAACTCAGGGTCCCTCTCACATAGCTAGAGCTGAGAGAAGCCTCCTCTTGAGGTGCTTGTGGTAAGGTGGTATTCCTCTGCAGTCGAAGCCAGGGACTAACCTCTCATCTCGAGTTGATTTTTGGTCCAAGGAGCTCTTTCATGTTGCTACAGTGACATCAGGATCCCTCTAGCCTTGAAACAGTGTTCTTGGGGTTTCTCTGGAGTGCCATCAAGGAAATCAAGGCTCCTTTCATGTGTGATGTGCAACACGGAATTGCTCTGCATGCAGTGAAGGGGAATCGGGTCTCATCTCACGACGAGTGGGAAGTCTCATGGTTTTTCTCGAGTTGCGGTGGGAACCTGGGATATATTCTCGAGTTACGACGGGGATGGCCCTTCCACACACGTGTTTGTTCATCGTCGGCAGGACCCGTCCCTAGTTGCGAGGGACAACTCGGGATTCTCCTCGAGGCTTGGCAGGGCAATTGGGACGCCTCTCCAGCTGAGGCGGGAGACCAAGGGTCCCTTTCCACGTGCACAGGAATCCTGGGACTCCTATCAAGTTTCACGAGGAGTCAGGCATCATCTCCTTTGGAGGCACTGATCTCTGCGATCCTCTGGAGTTTTCAAAGGATGTGAGGCCTCCGGTCACGATGAGGTGGGGAACTAGGTCTTTCTCTGTGGTCTCCAAAGGGGATTCAGACATCCCTTCGTCTTGGGAGATGCAAGACGAGCCTGCATTCAAGTCACTGCTGGAATATCCGGGTTTATTTCGAGTCAGGGCATCGGGGTGTCCATTCCACTTGAGGCCGCAAACTCAGGGTCCCTCTCACATACCTAGAGCTGAGAGAAGCCTCCTCTTGAGGTGCTTGTGGTTAGGTGGTATTCCTCTGGAGTTGAAGCCAGGGACTAAGCTCTAATCTCGAGTTGATTTTTGGTCCTCGGAGATCTTTCGTGTTGCAAGAGTGACCTCAGGATCCCTCTAGCCTGGAAACAGTGTTCTTGGGGTTTCTCTGGAGTGCCATCAAGGAAATCAAGGCTCCTTTCATATGTGATGTGCAACACGGAATTGCTCTGCACGCAGTGCAGGGGAATCGGACCTCATCTCGCGGCGAGGGGGACGTCTCATGGTTTTTCTCGAGTTGCGGCGGGAACCTGGGGTATATTCTCGAGTTACGACGGGAATGGCCCTTCCACACACGTGTTTCTTCAGCGACTTCAGGACTCCTGCCTAGTTGCGAGGGACAACTCGGGATTCTCCTCGAGGCTTGGCATTGCATTTGGGATGCCTCTCCAGCTGAGGCGGGAGACCAAGGGTCCCTTTCCATGTGCCACAGGAATCCTGGGACTCCTATCAAGTTTCACGAGGAGTCAGGCATCGTCTCCTTTGGAGGCACTGATCTCTGCGTACCTCTGGAGTTTTCAAAGGATGTAAGGCCTCCGGTCGCGATGAGGTGTGGAACTGGGTCTTTCTCTGTGGTCTCCACAGGGAATTCAGACATCCTTTCGTCTTGGGAAATGCAAGACGAGCCTGCATTCAAGTCACTGCAGGGATATCCGGCCTTATTTTGAGTCAGGGCATCGCGGTGTCCATTCCACTTGAGGCCGCAAACTCATGGTCCCTCTCACATACCTAGAGCTGAGAGAAGCCTCCTCTTGAGGTGCTTGTGGTAAGGTGGTATTCCTCTGGAGTCGAAGCCAGGGACTAACCTCTCATCTCGAGTTGATTTTTGGTCCGTGGAGGTCTTTGTGTTGCTACAGAGACGTCAGGATCCCTCTAGCCTTGAAACAGTGTTCTTGGGGTTTCTCTGGAGTGCCACCAAGGAAATCAAGGCTCCTTTCATGTGTGATGTGCAAGACGGAATTGCTCTGCTCGCAGTGCAGGGGAATCGGGCCTCATCTCGCGGCGAGGGGGAAGTCTCATGGTTTTTCTCGAGTTGCGGTGGGAACCTGGGATATATTCGCGAGTTACGACGGGGATGGCCCTTCCACCCACGTATTTGTTCAGCGATGTCAGGACTCCTGCCTAGTTGCGAGGGACAACTCGGGATTCTCCTCGAGGCTTGGCAGGGCAATTGGGACGCCTCTCCAGCTGAGACGGGAGACTAAGGTTCCCTTTCCATGTGCCACAGGAATCCTGGGACTCCTATCAAGTTTCACGAGGAGTCAGGCATCGTCTCCTTTGGAGGCACTGATCTCCGCGTACCTCTGGAGTTTTCAAAGGATGTGAGGCCTCCGGTCGCGATGAGGTGGGGAACTAGGTCTTTCTCTGTGGTTTCCACATGGGATTCAGACATCCTTTCGTCTTGGGAGATGCAAAACGAGCCTGCATTCAAGTAACTGCAGGGATATCTGGCCTTATTTCGAGTCAGGGCATCGCGGTGTTCATTTCATTTGAGGCCGCAAACTCAGGGTCCCTCTCACATACCTAGAGCTGAGAGAAGCCTCCTCTTGAGGTGCTTGTGGTAAGGTGGTATTCCTCTGGAGTCGAAGCCAGGGACTAACCTCTCATCTCGAGTTGATTTTTGGTCCATGGAGCTCTTTCGTGTTGCAAGAGTGACCTCAGGATCCCTCTAGCCTGGAAACAGTGTTCTTGGGTTTTCTCTGGAGTGCCATCAAGAAAATCAAGGCTCCTTTCATGTGTGATGTGCAACACGGAATTGCTCTGCACGCAGTGCAGGGGAATCGGTCCTCATCTCGCGGCGAGGGGGAAGTCTCATGGTTTTTCTCGAGTTGCGGCGGGAACCTGGGGTATATTCTCGAGTTAAGACGGAGATGGCCCTTCCACACACGTGTTTGTTCAGCGACGTCAGGACTCCTGCTTAGTTGCGAGGGACAACTCGGGATTCTCCTCGAGGCTTGGCAGGGCTATTGGGACGCCTCACCAGCTGAGGCGGGAGACCAAGGATCCCTTTCCACGTGCCACAGTAATCCTGGGACTCCTATCAAGTTTCACGAGGAGTCAGGCATCGTCTCCTTTGGAGGCACTGATCTCCGCGTACCTCTGGAGTTTTCAAAGGATGTGAGGCCTCCGGTCGCGATGAGGTGGGGAACTAGGTCTTTCTCTGTGGTCTCCATAGGGGATTCAGACATCCTTTCATCTTGGGAGATGCAAGACAAGCCTGCATTCAAGTCACTGCAGGGATATCCGGCCTTATTTCGAGTCAGGGCATCGCGGTGTCCATTCCACTTGAGGCCGCAAACTCAGGGTCCCTCTCACATAGCTAGAGCTGAGAGAAGCCTCCTCTTGAGGTGCTTGTGGTAAGGTGGTATTCCTCTGGAGTCGAAGCCAGGGACTAACCTCTCATCTCGAGTTGATTTTTGGGCCACGGAGCTCTTTCGTGTGGCTACAGTGACCTCAGGATCCCTCTAGCCTTGAAAGAGTGTTCTTGGGGTTTCTCTGGAGTGCCATCAAGGAAATCAAGGCTCCTTTCATGTGTGATGTGCAAGACGGAATTGCTCTGCACGCAGTGCAGGGAAATCGGGCCTCATCTAGCGGCGAGGGGGAAGGCTCAGGTTTTTCTCGAGTTGCGGCGGGAACCTGGGGTATATTCTCGAGTTACGACGGGGATGGCCCTTCCACCCACGTGTTTATTCAGCGACGTCAGGACTCCTGCCTAGTTGCGAGGGACAACTCGGGATTCTCCTCGAGGCTTGGCAGGGCAATTGGGACGCCTCTCCAGCTGAGGCGGGAGACCAAGGGTCCCTTTCCACGTGCCACAGGAATCCTGGGACTCCTATCAAGTTTCACGAGGAGTCAGGCATCGTCTCCTTTGGAGGCACTGATCTCCGCGTACCTCTGGAGTTTTCAAAGGATGTGAGGCATCCGGTCGCGAGGAGGTGGGGAACTAGGTCTTTCTCTGTGGTCTACACTGGGGATTCAGACATTCTTTCGTCTTGGGAGATGCAAGACGAGCCTACATTCAAGTCACTGCAGGGATATCCAGCCTTATTTCGAGTCAGGGCATCGCGGTGTCCATTCGACTTGAGGCCGCAAACTCAGGGTCCCTCTCACATAGCTAGAGCTGAGAGAAGCCTCCTCTTGAGGTGCTTGTGGTAAGGTGGTATTCCTCTGCAGTCGAAGCCAGGGACTAACCTCTCATCTCGAGTTGATTTTTGGTCCAAGGAGCTCTTTCATGTTGCTACAGTGACATCAGGATCCCTCTAGCCTTGAAACAGTGTTCTTGGGGTTTCTCTGGAGTGCCATCAAGGAAATCAAGGCTCCTTTCATGTGTGATGTGCAACACGGAATTGCTCTGCATGCAGTGAAGGGGAATCGGGTCTCATCTCACGACGAGTGGGAAGTCTCATGGTTTTTCTCGAGTTGCGGTGGGAACCTGGGATATATTCTCGAGTTACGACGGGGATGGCCCTTCCACACACGTGTTTGTTCATCGTCGGCAGGACCCGTCCCTAGTTGCGAGGGACAACTCGGGATTCTCCTCGAGGCTTGGCAGGGCAATTGGGACGCCTCTCCAGCTGAGGCGGGAGACCAAGGGTCCCTTTCCACGTGCACAGGAATCCTGGGACTCCTATCAAGTTTCACGAGGAGTCAGGCATCATCTCCTTTGGAGGCACTGATCTCTGCGATCCTCTGGAGTTTTCAAAGGATGTGAGGCCTCCGGTCACGATGAGGTGGGGAACTAGGTCTTTCTCTGTGGTCTCCAAAGGGGATTCAGACATCCCTTCGTCTTGGGAGATGCAAGACGAGCCTGCATTCAAGTCACTGCTGGAATATCCGGGTTTATTTCGAGTCAGGGCATCGGGGTGTCCATTCCACTTGAGGCCGCAAACTCAGGGTCCCTCTCACATACCTAGAGCTGAGAGAAGCCTCCTCTTGAGGTGCTTGTGGTTAGGTGGTATTCCTCTGGAGTTGAAGCCAGGGACTAAGCTCTAATCTCGAGTTGATTTTTGGTCCTCGGAGATCTTTCGTGTTGCAAGAGTGACCTCAGGATCCCTCTAGCCTGGAAACAGTGTTCTTGGGGTTTCTCTGGAGTGCCATCAAGGAAATCAAGGCTCCTTTCATATGTGATGTGCAACACGGAATTGCTCTGCACGCAGTGCAGGGGAATCGGACCTCATCTCGCGGCGAGGGGGACGTCTCATGGTTTTTCTCGAGTTGCGGCGGGAACCTGGGGTATATTCTCGAGTTACGACGGGAATGGCCCTTCCACACACGTGTTTCTTCAGCGACTTCAGGACTCCTGCCTAGTTGCGAGGGACAACTCGGGATTCTCCTCGAGGCTTGGCATTGCATTTGGGATGCCTCTCCAGCTGAGGCGGGAGACCAAGGGTCCCTTTCCATGTGCCACAGGAATCCTGGGACTCCTATCAAGTTTCACGAGGAGTCAGGCATCGTCTCCTTTGGAGGCACTGATCTCTGCGTACCTCTGGAGTTTTCAAAGGATGTAAGGCCTCCGGTCGCGATGAGGTGTGGAACTGGGTCTTTCTCTGTGGTCTCCACAGGGAATTCAGACATCCTTTCGTCTTGGGAAATGCAAGACGAGCCTGCATTCAAGTCACTGCAGGGATATCCGGCCTTATTTTGAGTCAGGGCATCGCGGTGTCCATTCCACTTGAGGCCGCAAACTCATGGTCCCTCTCACATACCTAGAGCTGAGAGAAGCCTCCTCTTGAGGTGCTTGTGGTAAGGTGGTATTCCTCTGGAGTCGAAGCCAGGGACTAACCTCTCATCTCGAGTTGATTTTTGGTCCGTGGAGGTCTTTGTGTTGCTACAGAGACGTCAGGATCCCTCTAGCCTTGAAACAGTGTTCTTGGGGTTTCTCTGGAGTGCCACCAAGGAAATCAAGGCTCCTTTCATGTGTGATGTGCAAGACGGAATTGCTCTGCTCGCAGTGCAGGGGAATCGGGCCTCATCTCGCGGCGAGGGGGAAGTCTCATGGTTTTTCTCGAGTTGCGGTGGGAACCTGGGATATATTCGCGAGTTACGACGGGGATGGCCCTTCCACCCACGTATTTGTTCAGCGATGTCAGGACTCCTGCCTAGTTGCGAGGGACAACTCGGGATTCTCCTCGAGGCTTGGCAGGGCAATTGGGACGCCTCTCCAGCTGAGACGGGAGACTAAGGTTCCCTTTCCATGTGCCACAGGAATCCTGGGACTCCTATCAAGTTTCACGAGGAGTCAGGCATCGTCTCCTTTGGAGGCACTGATCTCCGCGTACCTCTGGAGTTTTCAAAGGATGTGAGGCCTCCGGTCGCGATGAGGTGGGGAACTAGGTCTTTCTCTGTGGTTTCCACATGGGATTCAGACATCCTTTCGTCTTGGGAGATGCAAAACGAGCCTGCATTCAAGTAACTGCAGGGATATCTGGCCTTATTTCGAGTCAGGGCATCGCGGTGTTCATTTCATTTGAGGCCGCAAACTCAGGGTCCCTCTCACATACCTAGAGCTGAGAGAAGCCTCCTCTTGAGGTGCTTGTGGTAAGGTGGTATTCCTCTGGAGTCGAAGCCAGGGACTAACCTCTCATCTCGAGTTGATTTTTGGTCCATGGAGCTCTTTCGTGTTGCAAGAGTGACCTCAGGATCCCTCTAGCCTGGAAACAGTGTTCTTGGGTTTTCTCTGGAGTGCCATCAAGAAAATCAAGGCTCCTTTCATGTGTGATGTGCAACACGGAGTTGCTCTGCACGCAGTGCAGGGGAATCGGGCCTCATCTCCCGGCGAGGGGGAAGTCTTATGGTTTTTCTCGAGTTGCGGCGGGAACCTGGGGTATATTCTCGAGTTACGACGGGGATGGCCCTTCCACCCACGTGTTTGTTCAGCGACGTCAGGACTCCTGCCTAGTTGCGAGGGACAACTCGGGATTCTCACCGAAGCTTGGCAGGGCAATTGGGACGCCTCTCCAGCTGAGGCGGGAGACCAAGGGTCCCTTTCCATGTGTCACAGGAATCCTGGGACTCCTATCAAGTTTCACGAGGAGTCAGGCATCATCTCCTTTGGAGGCCTTTATCTCCGCGTACCTCTGGAGTTTTCAAAGGATGTGAGGCCTCCGGTCGCGATGAGATGGGGAACTAGGTCTTTCTCTGTGGTCTCCACAGGGGATTCAGACATCCTTTCGTCTTGGGAGATGCAAGACGAGCCTGCATTCAAGTCACTGCAGGGATATCCGGCCTTATTTCGAGCCAGGGCATCGCGGTGTCCATTCCACTTGAGGCCACAAATTCAGGGTCACTCTCACATACCTAGAGCTGAGAGAAGCCTCCTCTTGAGGTGCTTGTGGTAAGGTGGTATTCCTCTGGAGTCGAAGCCAGGGACTAACATCTCATCTCGAGTTGATTTTTGGTCCACGAAGCTCTTTCCTCTTGCGACAGTGACCTCAGGATCCCTCTAGCCTTGAAACAGTTTTCTTGGGGTTTCTCTGGAGTGCCACCAAGGAAATCAAGGCTCCTTTCTAGTGTGATGTGCAACACGGAATTGTTCTGCACGCAGTGCAGGGGAATCGGGCCTCATCTCGCGGCGAGGGGGAAGTCTCATGGTTTTTCTCGAGTTGCGGCGGGAACCTGGGGTATATTCTCGAGTTACGACGGGGATGCCCCTTCCACCCACGTGTTTGTTCAGCGACGTCAGGACTCCTGCCTAGTTGCGAGGGACAACTCGGGATTCTCCTCGAGGCTTGGCAGGGCAATTGGGATGCCTCTCCAGCTGAGGCGGGAGACCAAGGGTCCCTTTCCACGTGCCACAGGAATCCTGGGACTCCTATCAAGTTTCACGAGGAGTCAGGCATCGTCTCCTTTGGAGGCACTGATCTCTGCGTACCTCTGGAGTTTTCAAAGGATGTGAGGCCTCCGGTCGCGATGAGGTGGGGAACTAGGTCTTTCTCTGTGGTCTCCACAGGGGATTCAGACATCCTTTCGTCTTGAGAGATGCAAGATGAGCCTGCATTCAAGTCACTGCAGGGATATCCGGCCTTATTTCGAGTCAGGGCATCGCGGTGTCCATTCCACTTGAGGCCGCAAACTCAGGGTCCCTCTCACATACCTAGAGCTGAGAGAAGCCTCCTATTGAGGTGCTTGTGGTAAGGTGGTATTCCTCTGGAGTCGAAGCCAGGAACTAACCTCTCATCTCGAGTTGATTTTTGGTCCACGGAGCTCTTTCGTGTTGCTAGAGTGACCTCAGGATCCCTCTAGCCTTGAAACAGTGTTCTTGGGGTTTCTCTGGAGTGCCATCAAGGAAATCAAGGCTCCTTTCATATGTGATGTGCAACACGGAATTGCTCTGCACGCAGTGCAGGGGAATCGGGCCTCATCTCGCGGCGAGGGGGATGTCTCATGGTTTTTCTCGAGTTGCGGCGGGAACCTGGGGTATATTCTCGAGTTACGACGGGGATGGCCCTTCCACACACGTGTTTCTTCAGCGACGTCAGGACTCCTGCCTAGTTGCGAGGGACATCTCGGGATTCTCCTCGAGGCTTGGCAGGGCAATTGGGACGCCTCTCCAGCTGAGGCGGGAGACCAAGGGTCCCTTTCCATGTGCCACAGGAATCCTGGGACTCCTATCAAGTTTCACGAGGAGTCAGGCATCGTCTCCTTTGGAGGCACTGATCTCCGCGTACCTCTGGAGTTTTCAAAGTATGTGAGGCATCCCGTCACGATGAGGTGGGGAACTAGGTCTTTCTCTGTGGTCTCCACAGGGGATTCAGACATCCTTTCATCTTGGGAGATGCAAGACGAGCCTGCATTCAAGTCACTGCGGGGATATATGGCCTTATTTCGCATCAGGGCATCGCAGTGTCCATTCCACTTGAGGCCGCAAACTCATGGTCCCTCTCACATACCTAGAGCTGAGAGAAGCCTCCTCTTGAGGTGCTTGTGGTAAGGTGGTTTTCCTCTGGAGTCGAAGCCAGGGACTAACCTCTCATCTCGAGTTGATTTTTGGTCCACGGAGCTCTTTCGTGTTGCTACAGTGACCTCAGGATCCCTCTAGGCTTGAAACAGTGTTCTTGGGGTTTCTCTGGAGTGCCATCAAGGAAATCAAGGCTCCTTTCATGTTTGATGTGCAACACGGAATTGCTCTGCATTCTGCGCAGGGGAATCGGGCCTCATCTCACGGCGAGGGGGAAGTCTCATGGTATTTCTCGAGTTGCGGCGGGAACCTGGGGTATATTCTCGAGTTATGACGGGGATGGCCCTTGCACCCTCGTGTTTCTTCAGCGACGTCAGGACTTCTGCCTAGTTGCGAGGGACAACTCGGGATTCTCCTTGAGGCTTGGCAGTGCAATTGGGACGCCTCTCCAGCTGAGGCGGGAGACCAAGGGTAACTTTCCACGTGCCACAGGAATCCTGGGACTCCTATCAAGTTTCACGAGGAGTCAGGCATCGTCTCCTTTGGAGGCACTGATCTCTGCGTACCTCTGTAGTTTTCAAAGAATGTAAGGCCTCCGGTCGCGATTAGGTGGGAACTCGGTCTTTCTCTGTGGTCTCCACAGGGGATTCAGACATCCTTTCGTCTTGGGAGATGCAAGACGAGCCTGCATTCAAGTCACTGCAGGTATATCCGGCCTTATTTCGAGTCAGGGCATCGCGGTGTCCATTCCACTTGAGGCCGCAAACTCAGGGTCCCTCTCACATACCTAGAGCTGAGAGAAGCCTCCTCTTGAGGTGCTTGTGGTAAGGTGGTATTCCTCTGGAGTCGAAGCCAGGGACTAACCTCTCATCTCGAGTTGATTTTTCGTCCACGGAGCTCCTTCCTGTTGCGACAGTGACCTCAGGATCCCTCTAGCCTTGAAACAGTGTTCTTGGGGTTTCTCTGGAGTGCCATCAAGGAAATCAAGGCTCCTTTCATGTGTGATGTGCAACACGGAATTGCTCTGCACGCAGTGCAGGATATCGGGCCTCATTTCGCGGCGAGGGGGAAGTCTCATGGTTTTTCTCGAGTTACGGCGGGAACCTGGGGTATATTCTCGAGTTACGACGGGGATGGGCCTTCCACACACGTGTTTGTTCAGCGACGGCAGGACTCCTGCCTAGTTGCGAGGGACAACTCGGGATTCTCCTCGAGGCTTGGCAGGGCAATTGGGACCCCTCTCCAGCTGAGGCGGGAAACCAAGGGTCCCTTTCCACGTGCCACAGGAATCCTGGGACTCCTAAGAAGTTTCACGAGGAGTCAGGCATCGTCTCCTTTGGAGGCACTGATCTCCGTGTACCTCTGGAGTATTCAAAGGATGTGAGGCCTCCGGTCGCGATGAGGTGGGAACTAGTTCTTTGTCTGTGGTCTCCACAGGGTATTCAGACATCGTTTCGTCTTGGGAGATGCAAGACGAGCCTGCATTCAAGTCACTGCAGTGATATCCAGCCTTATTTCGAGTCAGGGCATCGCGGTGTCCATTCCACTTGAGGCCGCAAACTCAGGGTCCCTCTCACATACCTAGTGCTGAGAGAAGCCTCCTCTTGAGGTGCTTGTGGTAAGGAGGTATTCCTCTGGAGTCGAAGCCAGGGACTACCCTCTCATCTCGAGTTGAATTTTGGTCCACGGAGCTCTTTTGTGTGGCTACAGTGACCTCAGGATCCCTCTAGCCTTGAAAGAGTGTTCTTGGGGTTTCTCTGGAGTGCCATCAAGGAAATCAAGGCTCCTTTCATGTGTGATGTGCAAGACGGAATTGCACTGCACGCAGTGCAGGGGAATCGGGCCTCATCTAGAGGCGAGGGGGAAGGCTCAGGTTTTTCTCGAGTTGCGGCGGGAACCTGGGGTATATTCTCGAGTTACGACGGGGATGGCCCTTCCACCCACGTGTTTGTTCAGCGACGTCAGGACTCCTGCCTAGTTGCGAGGGACAACTCGGGATTCTCCTCGAGGCTTGGCAGTGCAATTGGGACGCCTCTCCAGCTGAGGCGGGAGACCAAGGGTAACTTTCCACGTGCCACAGGAATCCTGGGACTCCTATCAAGTTTCACGAGGAGTCAGGCATCGTCTCCTTTGGAGGCACTGATCTCCACGCACCTCAGGAATTTTCAAAGGATGTGAGGCCTCCGGTGGCGATGAGGTGGGGAACTAGGTCTTTCTCTGTGGTCTGCACAGGGGATTCAGATATCCTTTCGTCTTGGGAGATGCAAGACGAGCCTGCATTCAAGTCACTGCAGGGATATCCGGCCTTATTTCCCGTCAGGGCATCGCAGTGTCCATTCCACTTGAGGCCGCAAACTCAGGGTCCCTCTCACATACCTAGAGCTGAGAGAAGCCTCCTCTTGAGGAGCTTGTGGTAAGGTGTTATTTGTCTGGAGTCGAAGCCAGGGACTAACCTCTCATCTCGAGTTGATTTTTGGTCCACGGAGCTCGTTCGTGTTGCTACAGTGACCTCAGGATCCCTCTAGCCTTGAAACAGTGTTCTTGGGGTTTCTCTGGAGTGCCATCAAGGAAATCAAGGCTCCTTTCATGGGTGATGTGCAACACGGAACTGCTCTACACGCAGTGCAGGGGAATCGGGCCTCATTTCGCGGCGAGGGGGAAGTCTCATGGTTTTTCTCGAGTTGCGGTGGGAACCTGGGGTATATTCTCGAGTTACGACGGGTTGGCACTTCCACACAGGTGTTTGTTCAGCGACGTCAGGACTCCTGCCTAGTTGCGAGGGACAACTCGGGATTCTCCTCGAGGCTTGGCAGGGCAATTGGGACGCCTCTCCAGCTGATGCGTGAGACCAAGTGTCCCTTTTCATGTGCCACAGGATTCCTGGGACTCCTATCAAGTTTCACGAGGAGTCAGGCATCGTCTCCTTTGGAGGCACTGATCTCCGCGTACCTCTGGAGTTTTCAAAGGATGTGAGGCCTCCGGTCACGATGAGGTGGGGAACTAGGTCTTTCTCTGTGGTCTCCACAGGGGATTCAGACATCCTTTCGTCTTGGGAGATGCAAGACGAGCCTGCATTCAAGTCACTGCAGGGATATCCGGCCTTATTTCGAGTCAGGGCATCGCGGTGTCCATTCCACTTGAGGCCGCAAACTCAGGGTCCCTCTCACATAGCTAGAGCTGAGAGAAGCCTCCTCTTGAGGTGCTTGTGGTAAGGTGGTATTCCTCTGGAGTCGAAGCCAGGGACTAACCTCTCATCTCTAGTTAATTTTTGGTCCACGGAGCTCTTTCCTGTTGCTACAGTGACCTCAGGATCCCTCTAACCTTGAAACAGTGTTCTTGGGGTTTCTCTGGAGTGCCACCAAGGAAATCAAGGCTCCTTTCATGTGTGATGTGCAACACGGAACTGCTCTGCACGCAGTGCAGGGGAATCGGGCCTCATCTCGCGGCGAGGGGAAAGTCTCATGGTTTTTCTCGTGTTGCGTTGGGAACCTGGGGTATATTCTCGAGTTACGACGGGGCTGGCCCTTCCACACACGTGTTTCTTAAGCGACGTCAGGACTCCTGCCTAGTTGCGAGGGACAACTTGGGATTCTCCTCGAGGCTTGGCAGGGCAATTGGGACGCCTCTCCAGCTGAAGCGGGAGACCAAGGGTCCCTTTCCACGTGCCACAGGAATCCTGGGACTCCTATCAAGTTTCACGAGGAGTCAGGCATCGTCTCCTTTGGAGGCACTGATCTCCGTGTACCTCTGGAGTTTTCAAAGGATGTGAGGCCTCCGGTCGCGATGAGGTGGGAACTAGTTCTTTCTCTGTGGTCTCCACAGGGTATTCAGACATTCTTTCGTCTTGGGAGATGCAAGACGAGCCTGCATTCAAGTCACTGCAGTGATATCCGGCCTTATTTCGAGTCAGGGCATCGCGGTGTCCATTCCACTTGAAGCCGCAAACTCAGGGTCCCTCTCACATACCTAGAGCTGAGAGAAGCCTCCTCTTGAGGTGCTTGTGGTAAGGAGGTATTCCTCTGGAGTCGAAGCCAGGGACTACCCTCTCATCTCGAGTTGATTTTTGGTCCACGGAGCTCTTTTGTGTGGCTACAGTGACTTCAGGATCCCTCTAGCCTTGAAACAGTGTTCTTGGGGTTTCTCTGGAGTGCCATCAAGGAAATCAAGGCTCCTTTCATGTGTGATGTGCAAGACGGAATTGCACTGCACGCAGTGCAGGGGAATCGGGCCTCATCTAGCGGCGAGGGGGAAGGCTCAGGTTTTTCTCGAGTTGCTGCGGGAACCTGGGGTATATTCTCGAGTTACGACGGGGATGGCCCTTCCACCCACGTGTTTGTTCAGCGACGTCAGGACTCCTGCCTAGTTGCGAGGAACAACTCGGGATTCTCCTTGAGGCTTGGCAGTGCAATTGGGACGCCTCTCCAGCTGAGGCGGGAGACCAAGGGTAACTTTCCACGTGCCACAGGAATCCTGGGACTCCTATCAAGTTTCACGAGGAGTCAGGCATCGTCTCCTTTGGAGGCACTGATCTCCACGCACCTCAGGAATTTTCAAAGGATGTGAGGCCTCCGGTGGCGATGAGGTGGGGAACTAGGTCTTTCTCTGTGGTCTGCACAGGGAATTCAGATATCCTTTCGTCTTGGGAGATGCAAGACGAGCCTGCATTCAAGTCACTGCAGGGATATCCGGCCTTATTTCCCGTCAGGGCATCGCAGTGTCCATTCCACTTGAGGCCGCAAACTCAGGGTCCCTCTCACATACCTAGAGCTGAGAGAAGCCTCCTCTTGAGGAGCTTGTGGTAAGGTGGTATTCGTCTGGAGTCGAAGCCAGGGACTAACCTCTCATCTCGAGTTGATTTTTGGTCCACGGAGCTCTTTCGTGTTGCTACAGTGACCTCAGGATCCCTCTAGCCTTGAAACAGTGTTCTTGGGGTTTCTCTGGAGTGCCATCAAGGAAATCAAGGCTCCTTTCATGTGTGATGTGCAACACGGAACTGCTCTACACGCAGTGCAGGGGAATCGGGCCTCATTTCGCGGCGAGGGGGAAGTCTCATGGTTTTTCTCGAGTTGCGGTGGGAACCTGGGGTATATTCTCGAGTTACGACGGGTTGGCACTTCCACACAGGTGTTTGTTCAGCGACGTCAGGACTCCTGCCTAGTTGCGAAGGACAACTCGGGATTCTCCTCGAGGCTTGGCAGGGCAATTGGGACGCCTCACCAGCTGAGGCGGGAGAACAAGGGTCCCTTTCCACGTGCCACAGGAATCCTGGGACTCCTAAGAAGTTTCACGAGGAGTCAGCCATGGTCTCCTTTGGAGGCTCTGATCTCTGCGTACCTCTGGAGTTTTCAAAGGATATAAGGAATCCGGTCGCGATGAGGTTTGGAACTAGGTCTTTCTCTGTGGTCTCCACAGGGGATTCAGACATCCTTTCGTCTTGGGAGATGCAAGACGAGCCTGCATTCAAGTCACTGCAGGGATATCCGGCCTTATTTCCAGTCAGGACATCGCAGTGTAGATTCCACTTGAGGCCGCAAACTCAGGGTCCCTCTCACATACCTAGAGCTGAGAAAAGCCTCCTCTTGAGGTGCTTGTGGTAAGGTGGTATTCCTCTGGAGTCGAAGCCAGGGACTAACCTCTCATCTCGAGTTGATTTTTCGTCCACGGACCTCTTTTGTGTGGCTACAGTGACCTCAGGATCCCTCTAGACTTGAAACAGTGTTCTTGGGGTTTCTCTGGAGTGCCGTCAAGGAAATCCAGGCTCCTTTCATGTTTGATGTGCAACACGGAATTGCTCTGCACGCAGTGCAGGGGAATCGGGCCTCATCTCGTGGCGAGGGGGAAGTCTCATGGTTTTTCTCGAGTTGCGGCGGGAACCTGGGGTATATTCTCGAGTTACGACGGGGATGGCCCTTCCACCCACGTGTTTATTCAGCGACGTCAGGACTCCTGCCTAGTTTTGAGGGACAACTCGGGATTCTCCTCGAGGCTTGGCAGGGCAATTGGGACGCTTCTCCAGCTGAGGCGGGAGACCAAGTGTCCCTTTCCACGTGCCACAGGAATCCTGGGACTCCTATCAAGTTTCACGAGGAGTCAGGTATCGTCTCCTTTGGAGGCACTGATCTCCGCGTATCTCTGGAGTTTTCAAAGGATGTGAGGCCTCCAGTCGCGATGAGGTGGGGAACTAGGTCTTTCTCTGTGGTCTCCACAGGGGATTCAGACATCCTTCCGTCTTGGGAGATGCAAGACGAGCCTGCATTCAAGTCACTGCAGAGATATCTGGTCTTATTTCGAGTCAGGGCATTGCGGTGTCCATTCCACTTGAGGCCGCAAACTCAGGGTCCCTCTCCCATACCCAGAGCTGAGAGAAGCCTCCTCATGAGGTGCTTGTGGTAAGGTGGTGTTCCTCTGCAGTCGAAGCCAGGGACTAACCTCTCATCTCGAGTTGATTTTTGGTCCACGGAGCTCTTTCGTTTGCTACAGTGACCTCAGGATCCCTCTAGCCTTGAAACAGTGTTCTTGGGGTTTCTCTGGAGTGCCATCAAGGAAATCAAGGCTCCTTTCATGTGTGATGTGCAACACGGAATTGCTCTGCACGCAGTGCAGGGGAATCGGGCCTCATCTCGCGGCGAGGGGGAAGTCTCATGGTTTTTCTCGAGTTGCGGCGGGAACCTGGGGTATATTCTCGAGTTAAGACGGGGATGGCCCTTCCACCCACGTGTTTCTTCAGCCATGTCAGGACTTCTGCCTAGTTGCGAGGGACAACTCGGGATTCTCCTCGAGGCTTGGCAGGCAATTTGGATGCCACTCCAGCTGAGGCGGAAGACCAAGGGTCCCTTTCCACGTGCCACAGGAATCCTGGGACTCCTATCAAGTTTCACGAGGAGTCAGGCATCGTCTCCTTTGGAGGCACTGATCTCCGCGTACCTCTGGAGTTTTCAAAGGATGTGAGGCCTGCGGTCGCCATGAGGTGGGGAACTAGGTCTTTCTCTGTGGTCTCCACAGGGGATTCAGACATCCTTTCATCTTGGGAGATGCAAGAAGAGCCTGCATTCAAGTCACTGCAGGGATATCCGGCCTTATATCGAGCCAGGGCATCGCGGTGTCCATTCCACTTGAGGCCGCAAATTCAGGGTCCCTCTCACATACCTAGAGCTGAGAGAAGCCTCCTCTTGAGGTGCTTCTGGTAAGGTGGTATTCCTCTGGAGTCGAAGCCAGGGACTAACCTCTCATCTCGATTTATTTTTGGCCCACGGAGCTCTTTCGTGTTGCTACAGTGACCTCAGGATACTTCCAGCCTTGAAATAGTGTTCTTGGGTTTTCTCTGGAGTGCGGTCATGGTAATCAAGTCTCCTTTCATGTGTGATGTGCAACACGGAATTGCTCTGCACACGGTGCAGGGGAATCGGAGCTCATCTCGCGGCGAGGGGGAAGTCTCATGGTTTTTCTCGAGTTGCGGCGGGAACCTGGGGTATATTCTCGAGATACTACGGGGATGGCCCTTTCACACACGTGCTTGTTCAGCGACGTCAGGACTCCTGCCTAGTGGCGAGGGACAACTCGTGATTCTCCTCGGGGCTGGCCAGGGCAATTGGGACGCCTCTCCAGCTGAGGCGGAAGACCAAGGGTCCCTTTCCACGTGCCACAGGAATCCTGGGACTCCTATCAAGTTTCACGAGGAGTCAGGCATCGTCCCTTTTGGAGGCACTGTTCTCCACGTACCTCTGGAGTTTTCAAAGGATTTGAGGCCTCCGGTCGCGATGAGGAGGGGAACTAGGTCTTTCTCTGTGGTCTCCACAGGGGATTCAGACATCCTTTCATCTTGGGAGATGCAAGAAGAGCCTGCATTCAAGTCACTGCAGAGATATCTGGTCTTATTTCGAGTCAGGGCATTGCGGTGTCCATTCCACTTGAGGCCGCAAACTCAGGGTCCCTCTCCCATACCCAGAGCTGAGAGAAGCCTCCTCATGAGGTGCTTGTGGTAAGGTGGTGTTCCTCTGCAGTCGAAGCCAGGGACTAACCTCTCATCTCGAGTTGATTTTTGGTCCACGGAGCTCTTTCGTTTGCTACAGTGACCTCAGGATCCCTCTAGCCTTGAAACAGTGTTCTTGGGGTTTCTCTGGAGTGCCATCAAGGAAATCAAGGCTCCTTTCATGTGTGATGTGCAACACGGAATTGCTGTGCACGCAGTGCAGGGGAATCGGGCCTCATCTCGCGGCGAGGGGGAAGTCTCATGGTTTTTCTCAAGTTGCGGCGGGAACCTGGGGTATATTCTCGAGTTACGACGGGGATCGCCCTTCCACACACGTGTTTGTTCAGCGACGTCAGGACTCCTGCCTAGTCGCGAGGGACAACTCGGGATTCTCCTCGATGCTTGGCAGGGCAATTGGGACGCCTCTCCAGCTGAGGCGGGAGACCAAGGATGCCTTTCCACGTGCCACAGGAATCCTGGGACTCCTATCAAGTTTCACGAGGAGTCAGGCATCGTCTCCTTTGGAGGCACTGATCTCCGCGTACCTCTGAAGTTTTCAAAGGATGTGAGGCCTCCGGTCGTGATGAGGTGGGGAACTAGATCTTTCTCTGAGGTCTCCACAGGGGATTAGGACATCCTTTCGTCTTGGGAGATGCAAGACGCGCCTGCATTCAAGTCACTGCAGGGATATCCGGCCTTATTTCGAGTCAGGGCATCGCGGTGTCCATTCCACTTGAGGCCGCAAACTCAGAACATAGCTAGAGCTGAGAGAAGCCTCCTCTTGAGGTGCTTGTGGTAAGGTGGTATTCCTCTGGAGTTGAAGCCAGGGACTAACCTCTCATCTCGAGTTGATTGTTGGTCCACGGAGCTCTTTCCTGTTGCTACAGTTACCTCAGGATCCCGCTAGCCTTGAAACAGTGTTCTTGGGGTTTCTCTGGAGTGCCATCAAGGAAATCAAGGCTCCTTTCATGTGTGATGTGCAACACGGAATTGCTCTGCACGCAGTGCAGGGGATTCGGGCCTCATCTCGTGGCGAGGAGGAATCTCACGGTTTTTCTCAAGTTGCGGCGGGAATCTGGGGTATATTCTCGAGTTACGACGGGGATGGCATTTTCACACACGTGCTTGTTCTGCGACGGCAGGACTCCTGCCTAGTTGGAACGGACAACTCGGGATTCTCCTCGAGGCTTGGCAGGCAATTGGGATGCCTCTCCAGCTGAGGAGGGAGACCAAGGCTCCCTTTCCACGTGCACAGGAATCCTGGGACTCCTATCAAGTTTCACGAGGAGTCAGGCATCGTCTCCTTTGGAGGCACTGATCTCCGCGTACCTCTGGAGTTTTCAAAGGATGTGAGGCCTGCGGTCGCCATGAGGTGGGGAACTAGGTGTTTCTCTGTGGTCTCCACAGGGGATTCAGACATCCTTTCGTCTTGGGAGATGCAAGACGAGCCTGCATTCAAGTCACTGCAGGGATATCCGGCCTTATTTCGAGTCAGGGCATCGTGGTGTCCATTCCACTTGAGGCTGCAAACTCAGGGTCCCTCTCACATACCTAGAGCTGAGAGAAGCCTCCTCTTGAGGTGCTTGTGGTAAGGTGGTATTCCTCTGGAGTCGAAGCCAGGGACTAACCTCTCATCTCGAGTTGATTTTTGGTCCACGGAGCTCTTTCGTGTTGCTACAGTGACCTCAGGATCCCTTTAGCCTTGAAACAGTGTTCTTGGGGTTTCTCTGAAGTGCCACCAAGGAAATCAAGGCTCCTTTCATGTGTGATGTGCAACACGGAATTGCTCTGCACGCAGTGCAGGGGAATCGGGCCTCATCTCGCGGCGAGGGGGAAGTCTCATGGTTTCTCTCGAGTTGCGGCGGGAACCTGGGGTATATTCTCGAGTTACGACGGGGATGGCCCTTCCACCCACGTGTTTCTTCAGCGACGTCAGGACTCCTGCCTAGTTGCGAGGGACAACTCGGGATTCTCCTCGAGGCTTGGCAGGGCAATTGGGACGCCTCTCCAGCTGAGGCGGGAGACCAAGGGTCCCTATCCACGTGCCACAGGAATCCTGGGACTCCTATCAAGTTTCACGAGGAGTCAGGCATCGTCTCCTTTGGAGGCACTGATCTCCGCGTACCTCTTGACTTTTCAAAGGATGTGAGGCCTCCGGTCGCCATGAGGTGGGAAACTAGGTCTTTCTCTGTGGTGTCCACAGGGGATTCAGACATCCTTTCATCTTGGGAGATGAAAAACGAGCCTGCATTCAAGTCACTACAGGGATATCCGGCCTTATTTCGAGTCAGGGCATCGCGGTGTCCATTCCTCTTGAGGCCGCAAACTCAGGGTCCCTCTCACATACCTAGAGCTGAGAGAAGCCTCCTCTTGAGGTGCTTGTGGTAAGGTGGTATTCCTCTGGAGTCGAAGCCAGGGACTAACCTCTCATCTCGAGTTGATTTGTGGTCCACGGAGCTCTTTCGTGTTGCTACAGTGACCTCAGGATCCCTTTAGCCTTGAAACAGAGTTCTTGGGGTGTCTCTGGAGTGCCATCAAGGAAATCAAGGCTCCTTTCATGTGTGATGTGCAACACGGAATTGCTCTGCACGCAGTGCAGGGGAATCAGGCCTCATCTCGCGGCGAGGGGGAAGTCTCATGGTTTTTCTCGAGTTGCGGCGGGAACCTGGGGTATATTCTCGAGTTACGACGGGGATGGCCCTTCCACCCACGTGTTTCTTCAGCGACGTCAGGACTCCTGCCTAGTTGCGAGGGACAACTCGGGATTCTCCTCGAGGCTTGGCAGGGCAATTGGGACGCCTCTCCAGCTGAGGCGGGAGACCAAGGGTCCCTTTCCACGTGCCACAGGAATCCTGGGACTCCTATCAAGTTTCACGAGGAGTCAGGCATCGTCTCCTTTGGAGGCACTGATCTCCGCGTACCTCTTGACTTTTCAAAGGATGTGAGGCCTCCGGTCGCGATGAGGTGGGGAACTAGGTCTTTCTCTGTGGTCTCCACAGGGGATTCAGACATCCTTTCGTCTTGGGAGATGCAAGACGAGCCTGCATTCAAGTCACTGCAGGGATATCCGGCCTTATTTTGCGTCAGGGCATCGCAGTGTCCATTCCACTTGAGGCCGCAAACTCAGGGTCCCTCTGACATACCTAGAGCTGAGAGAAGCCTCCTCTTGAGGTGCTTGTGGTAAGGTGGTATTCCTCTGGCGTCGAAGCCAGGGACTAACCTCTCATCTCGAGTTGATTCTTCGTCCACGGAGCTCTTTTGTGTAGCTACAATGACCTCAGGATCCCTCTAGCCTTGAAACAGTGTTCTTGGGGTTTCTCTGGAGTGCCATTAAGGAAATCAAGGCTCCTTTCATGTGTGATGTGCAAGACGGAATTGCTCTGCACGCAGTGCAGGGGAATCGGGCCTCATCTCGCGGCGAGGGGGAAGTCTCATGGTTTTTCTCGAGTTGCGGCGGGAACCTGGGGTATATTCTCGAGTTACGACGGGGATGGCCCTGCCACACACGTGTTTGTTCAACAACGGCAGGACTCCTGCCTAGTTGCGAGGGACAACTCGGGATTCTCCTCGAGGCTTGGCAGGGCAATTGGGACGCCTTTCCAGCTGAGGCAGGAGACCAAAGGTCCCTTTCCACGTGCCACAGGAATCTTGGGACTCCTATCAAGTTTCACGAGGAGTCAGGCATCGTCTCCTTTGGAGGCACTGATCTCCGCGTACCTCTGGAGTTTTCAAAGGATGTGAGGCCTCCGGTCGCGATGAGGTGGGGAACTAGGTCTTTCTCTGTGGTCTCCACAGGGGATTCAGACATCCTTTCATCTTGGGAGATGCAAGAAGAGCCTGCATTCAAGTCACTGCAGAGATATCTGGTCTTATTTCGAGTCAGGGCATTGCGGTGTCCATTCCACTTGAGGCCGCAAACTCAGGGTCCCTCTCCCATACCCAGAGCTGAGAGAAGCCTCCTCATGAGGTGCTTGTGGTAAGGTGGTGTTCCTCTGCAGTCGAAGCCAGGGACTAACCTCTCATCTCGAGTTGATTTTTGGTCCACGGAGCTCTTTCGTTTGCTACAGTGACCTCAGGATCCCTCTAGCCTTGAAACAGTGTTCTTGGGGTTTCTCTGGAGTGCCATCAAGGAAATCAAGGCTCCTTTCATGTGTGATGTGCAACACGGAATTGCTGTGCACGCAGTGCAGGGGAATCGGGCCTCATCTCGCGGCGAGGGGGAAGTCTCATGGTTTTTCTCAAGTTGCGGCGGGAACCTGGGGTATATTCTCGAGTTACGACGGGGATCGCCCTTCCACACACGTGTTTGTTCAGCGACGTCAGGACTCCTGCCTAGTCGCGAGGGACAACTCGGGATTCTCCTCGATGCTTGGCAGGGCAATTGGGACGCCTCTCCAGCTGAGGCGGGAGACCAAGGGTGCCTTTCCACGTGCCACAGGAATCCTGGGACTCCTATCAAGTTTCACGAGGAGTCAGGCATCGTCTCCTTTGGAGGCACTGATCTCCGCGTACCTCTGAAGTTTTCAAAGGATGTGAGGCCTCCGGTCGTGATGAGGTGGGGAACTAGATCTTTCTCTGAGGTCTCCACAGGGGATTAGGACATCCTTTCGTCTTGGGAGATGCAAGACGCGCCTGCATTCAAGTCACTGCAGGGATATCCGGCCTTATTTCGAGTCAGGGCATCGCGGTGTCCATTCCACTTGAGGCCGCAAACTCAGAACATAGCTAGAGCTGAGAGAAGCCTCCTCTTGAGGTGCTTGTGGTAAGGTGGTATTCCTCTGGAGTTGAAGCCAGGGACTAACCTCTCATCTCGAGTTGATTGTTGGTCCACGGAGCTCTTTCCTGTTGCTACAGTTACCTCAGGATCCCGCTAGCCTTGAAACAGTGTTCTTGGGGTTTCTCTGGAGTGCCATCAAGGAAATCAAGGCTCCTTTCATGTGTGATGTGCAACACGGAATTGCTCTGCACGCAGTGCAGGGGATTCGGGCCTCATCTCGTGGCGAGGAGGAATCTCACGGTTTTTCTCAAGTTGCGGCGGGAATCTGGGGTATATTCTCGAGTTACGACGGGGATGGCATTTTCACACACGTGCTTGTTCTGCGACGGCAGGACTCCTGCCTAGTTGGAACGGACAACTCGGGATTCTCCTCGAGGCTTGGCAGGCAATTGGGATGCCTCTCCAGCTGAGGAGGGAGACCAAGGCTCCCTTTCCACGTGCACAGGAATCCTGGGACTCCTATCAAGTTTCACGAGGAGTCAGGCATCGTCTCCTTTGGAGGCACTGATCTCCGCGTACCTCTGGAGTTTTCAAAGGATGTGAGGCCTGCGGTCGCCATGAGGTGGGGAACTAGGTGTTTCTCTGTGGTCTCCACAGGGGATTCAGACATCCTTTCGTCTTGGGAGATGCAAGACGAGCCTGCATTCAAGTCACTGCAGGGATATCCGGCCTTATTTCGAGTCAGGGCATCGTGGTGTCCATTCCACTTGAGGCTGCAAACTCAGGGTCCCTCTCACATACCTAGAGCTGAGAGAAGCCTCCTCTTGAGGTGCTTGTGGTAAGGTGGTATTCCTCTGGAGTCGAAGCCAGGGACTAACCTCTCATCTCGAGTTGATTTTTGGTCCACGGAGCTCTTTCGTGTTGCTACAGTGACCTCAGGATCCCTTTAGCCTTGAAACAGTGTTCTTGGGGTTTCTCTGAAGTGCCACCAAGGAAATCAAGGCTCCTTTCATGTGTGATGTGCAACACGGAATTGCTCTGCACGCAGTGCAGGGGAATCGGGCCTCATCTCGCGGCGAGGGGGAAGTCTCATGGTTTCTCTCGAGTTGCGGCGGGAACCTGGGGTATATTCTCGAGTTACGACGGGGATGGCCCTTCCACCCACGTGTTTCTTCAGCGACGTCAGGACTCCTGCCTAGTTGCGAGGGACAACTCGGGATTCTCCTCGAGGCTTGGCAGGGCAATTGGGACGCCTCTCCAGCTGAGGCGGGAGACCAAGGGTCCCTATCCACGTGCCACAGGAATCCTGGGACTCCTATCAAGTTTCACGAGGAGTCAGGCATCGTCTCCTTTGGAGGCACTGATCTCCGCGTACCTCTTGACTTTTCAAAGGATGTGAGGCCTCCGGTCGCCATGAGGTGGGAAACTAGGTCTTTCTCTGTGGTGTCCACAGGGGATTCAGACATCCTTTCATCTTGGGAGATGAAAAACGAGCCTGCATTCAAGTCACTACAGGGATATCCGGCCTTATTTCGAGTCAGGGCATCGCGGTGTCCATTCCTCTTGAGGCCGCAAACTCAGGGTCCCTCTCACATACCTAGAGCTGAGAGAAGCCTCCTCTTGAGGTGCTTGTGGTAAGGTGGTATTCCTCTGGAGTCGAAGCCAGGGACTAACCTCTCATCTCGAGTTGATTTGTGGTCCACGGAGCTCTTTCGTGTTGCTACAGTGACCTCAGGATCCCTTTAGCCTTGAAACAGAGTTCTTGGGGTGTCTCTGGAGTGCCATCAAGGAAATCAAGGCTCCTTTCATGTGTGATGTGCAACACGGAATTGCTCTGCACGCAGTGCAGGGGAATCAGGCCTCATCTCGCGGCGAGGGGGAAGTCTCATGGTTTTTCTCGAGTTGCGGCGGGAACCTGGGGTATATTCTCGAGTTACGACGGGGATGGCCCTTCCACCCACGTGTTTCTTCAGCGACGTCAGGACTCCTGCCTAGTTGCGAGGGACAACTCGGGATTCTCCTCGAGGCTTGGCAGGGCAATTGGGACGCCTCTCCAGCTGAGGCGGGAGACCAAGGGTCCCTTTCCACGTGCCACAGGAATCCTGGGACTCCTATCAAGTTTCACGAGGAGTCAGGCATCGTCTCCTTTGGAGGCACTGATCTCCGCGTACCTCTTGACTTTTCAAAGGATGTGAGGCCTCCGGTCGCGATGAGGTGGGGAACTAGGTCTTTCTCTGTGGTCTCCACAGGGGATTCAGACATCCTTTCGTCTTGGGAGATGCAAGACGAGCCTGCATTCAAGTCACTGCAGGGATATCCGGCCTTATTTTGCGTCAGGGCATCGCAGTGTCCATTCCACTTGAGGCCGCAAACTCAGGGTCCCTCTGACATACCTAGAGCTGAGAGAAGCCTCCTCTTGAGGTGCTTGTGGTAAGGTGGTATTCCTCTGGCGTCGAAGCCAGGGACTAACCTCTCATCTCGAGTTGATTCTTCGTCCACGGAGCTCTTTTGTGTAGCTACAATGACCTCAGGATCCCTCTAGCCTTGAAACAGTGTTCTTGGGGTTTCTCTGGAGTGCCATTAAGGAAATCAAGGCTCCTTTCATGTGTGATGTGCAAGACGGAATTGCTCTGCACGCAGTGCAGGGGAATCGGGCCTCATCTCGCGGCGAGGGGGAAGTCTCATGGTTTTTCTCGAGTTGCGGCGGGAACCTGGGGTATATTCTCGAGTTACGACGGGGATGGCCCTGCCACACACGTGTTTGTTCAACAACGGCAGGACTCCTGCCTAGTTGCGAGGGACAACTCGGGATTCTCCTCGAGGCTTGGCAGGGCAATTGGGACGCCTTTCCAGCTGAGGCAGGAGACCAAAGGTCCCTTTCCACGTGCCACAGGAATCTTGGGACTCCTATCAAGTTTCACGAGGAGTCAGGCATCGTCTCCTTTGGAGGCACTGATCTCCGCGTACCTCTGGAGTTTTCAAAGGATGTGAGGCCTCCGGTCGCGATGAGGTGGGGAACTAGGTCTTTCTCTGTGGTCTCCACAGGGGATTCAGACATCCTTTCGTCTTGGGAGATGTAAGATGAGCCTGCATTCAAGTCACTGCAGGAATATCCAGCCTTATTTCGAGGCAGGGCATCGCGGTGCCCATTCCACTTGAGGCCGCAAACTCAGGGTCCCTCTCACATCCCTAGAGCTGAGAGAAGCCTCCTCTTGAGGTGCTTGTGGTAAGGTGGTATTCCTCTGGAGTCGAAGCCAGGGACTAACCTCTCATCTCGAGTTGATTTTTGGTCCACGGAGCTCTTTCGTGTTACTACAGTGACCTCAGGATCCCTCTAGCCTTGAAACAGTGTTCTTGGGGTTTCCCTGGAGTGCCATCAAGGAAATCAAGGCTCCTTTCATGTATGATGTGCAACACGGAATTGCTCTGCACACAGTGCAGGGGAATCGGGCCTCATCTCGCGGCGAGGGGGAAGTCTCATGGTTTTTCTCGAGTTGCGGCGGGAACCTGGGGTATATTCTCGAGTTACGACGTGGATGGCCCTTCCACCCACGTGTTTGTTCAGCGACGTCAGGACTCCTGCCTAGTTGCGAGGGACAACTCGGGATTCTCCTCGAGGCTTGCCAGGGCAATTGGGACGCCTCTCCAGCTGAGGCGGGAGACCAAGGGTCCCTTTCCACGTGCCACAGAAATCCTGGAACTCCTATCAAGTTTCACGAGGAGTCAGGCATCGTCTCCTTTGGAGGCACTGATCTCCGCGTACCTCTGGAGTTTTCAATGGATGTGAGGCCTCCGGTCGCGATGAGGTGTGGAACTGGGTCTTTCTCTGTGGTCTCCACAGGGGATTCAGACATCCTTTCGTCTTGGGAGATGCAAGACGAGCCTGCATTCAAGTCACTGCAGGGATATCCGGCCTTATTTCGAGTCAGGGCATCGTGGTGTCCATTCCACTTGAGGCCGCAAACTCAGGGTCCCTCTCACATACCTAGAGCTGAGAGAAGCCTCCTCTTGAGGTGCTTGTGGTAAGGTGGTATTCCTCTTGAGTCGAAGCCAGGGACTAACCTCTCATCTCGAGTTGATTTTTGGTCCACGGAGCTCTTTTGTGTTGCTACAGTGACCTCAGGATCCCTCTAGCCTTGAAACAGTGTTCTTGGGGTTTCCCTGGAGTGCCATCAAGGAAATCAAGGCTCCTTTCATGTATGATGTGCAACACGGAATTGCTCTGCACACAGTGCAGGGGAATCGGGCCTCATCTCGCGGCGAGGGGGAAGTCTCATGGTTTTTCTCGAGTTGCGGCGGGAACCTGGGGTATATTCTCGAGATACTACGGGGATGGCCCTTTCACACACGTGCTTGTTCAGCGACGTCAGGACTCCTGCCTAGTCGCGAGGGACAACTCGGGATTCTCCTCGATGCTTGGCAGGGCAATTGGGACGCCTCTCCAGCTGAGGCGGGAGTCCAAGGGTGCCTTTCCACGTGCCACAGGAATCCTGGGACTCCTATCAAGTTTCACGAGGAGTCAGGCATCGTCTCCTTTGGAGGCACTGATCTCCGCGTACCTCTGAAGTTTTCAAAGGATGTGAGGCCTCCGGTCGTGATGAGGTGGGGAACTAGATCTTTCTCTGAGGTCTCCACAGGGGATTAGGACATCCTTTCGTCTTGGGAGATGCAAGACGCGCCTGCATTCAAGTCACTGCAGGGATATCCGGCCTTATTTCGAGTCAGGGCATCGCGGTGTCCATTCCACTTGAGGCCGCAAACTCAGAACATAGCTAGAGCTGAGAGAAGCCTCCTCTTGAGGTGCTTGTGGTAAGGTGGTATTCCTCTGGAGTCGAAGCCAGGGACTAACCTCTCATCTCGAGTTGATTGTTGGTCCACGGAGCTCTTTCCTGTTGCTACAGTTACCTCAGGATCCCGCTAGCCTTGAACCAGTGTTCTTTGGGTTTCTCTGGAGTGCCATCAAGGAAATCAAGGCTCCTTTCATGTGTGATGTGCAACACGGAATTACTCTGCACGCAGTGCAGGGGATTCGGGCCTCATTTCGTGGCGAGGAGGAATCTCACGGTTTTTCTCAAGTTTCGGCGGGAATCTGGGGTATATTCTCGAGTTACGTCGGGGATGGCATTTTCACACACGTGCTTGTTCTGCGACGGCAGGACTCCTGCCTAGTTGGAACGGACAACTCGGAATTCTCCTCGAGGCTTGGCAGGCAATTGGGATGCCTCTCCAGCTGAGGAGGGAGACCAAGGCTCCCTTTCCACGTGCACAGGAATCCTGGGACTCCTATCAAGTTTCACGAGGAGTCAGGCATCGTCTCCTTTGGAGGCACTGATCTCCGCGTACCTCTGGAGTTTTCAAAGGATGTGAGGCCTGCGGTCGCCATGAGGTGGGGAACTAGGTGTTTCTCTGTGGTCTCCACAGGGGATTCAGACATCCTTTCGTCTTGGGAGATGCAAGAAGAGCCTGCATTCAAGTCACTGCAGAGATATCTGGTCTTATTTCGAGTCAGGGCATTGCGGTGTCCATTCCACTTGAGGCCGCAAACTCAGGGTCCCTCTCCCATACCCAGAGCTGAGAGAAGCCTCCTCATGAGGTGCTTGTGGTAAGGTGGTGTTCCTCTGCAGTCGAAGCCAGGGACTAACCTCTCATCTCGAGTTGATTTTTGGTCCACGGAGCTCTTTCGTTTGCTACAGTGACCTCAGGATCCCTCTAGCCTTGAAACAGTGTTCTTGGGGTTTCTCTGGAGTGCCATCAAGGAAATCAAGGCTCCTTTCATGTGTGATGTGCAACACGGAATTGCTCTGCACGCAGTGCAGGGGAATCGGGCCTCATCTCGCGGCGAGGGGGAAGTCTCATGGTTTTTCTCGAGTTGCGGCGGGAACCTGGGGTATATTCTCGAGTTAAGACGGGGATGGCCCTTCCACCCACGTGTTTCTTCAGCCATGTCAGGACTTCTGCCTAGTTGCGAGGGACAACTCGGGATTCTCCTCGAGGCTTGGCAGGCAATTTGGATGCCACTCCAGCTGAGGCGGAAGACCAAGGGTCCCTTTCCACGTGCCACAGGAATCCTGGGACTCCTATCAAGTTTCACGAGGAGTCAGGCATCGTCTCCTTTGGAGGCACTGATCTCCGCGTACCTCTGGAGTTTTCAAAGGATGTGAGGCCTGCGGTCGCCATGAGGTGGGGAACTAGGTCTTTCTCTGTGGTCTCCACAGGGGATTCAGACATCCTTTCATCTTGGGAGATGCAAGAAGAGCCTGCATTCAAGTCACTGCAGGGATATCCGGCCTTATATCGAGCCAGGGCATCGCGGTGTCCATTCCACTTGAGGCCGCAAATTCAGGGTCCCTCTCACATACCTAGAGCTGAGAGAAGCCTCCTCTTGAGGTGCTTCTGGTAAGGTGGTATTCCTCTGGAGTCGAAGCCAGGGACTAACCTCTCATCTCGATTTATTTTTGGCCCACGGAGCTCTTTCGTGTTGTTACAGTGACCTCAGGATACTTCCAGCCTTGAAATAGTGTTCTTGGGTTTTCTCTGGAGTGCGGTCATGGTAATCAAGTCTCCTTTCATGTGTGATGTGCAACACGGAATTGCTCTGCACACGGTGCAGGGGAATCGGAGCTCATCTCGCGGCGAGGGGGAAGTCTCATGGTTTTTCTCGAGTTGCGGCGGGAACCTGGGGTATATTCTCGAGATACTACGGGGATGGCCCTTTCACACACGTGCTTGTTCAGCGACGTCAGGACTCCTGCCTAGTGGCGAGGGACAACTCGTGATTCTCCTCGGGGCTGGCCAGGGCAATTGGGACGCCTCTCCAGCTGAGGCGGAAGACCAAGGGTCCCTTTCCACGTGCCACAGGAATCCTGGGACTCCTATCAAGTTTCACGAGGAGTCAGGCATCGTCCCTTTTGGAGGCACTGTTCTCCACGTACCTCTGGAGTTTTCAAAGGATTTGAGGCCTCCGGTCGCGATGAGGAGGGGAACTAGGTCTTTCTCTGTGGTCTCCACAGGGGATTCAGACATCCTTTCATCTTGGGAGATGCAAGAAGAGCCTGCATTCAAGTCACTGCAGGGATATCTGGTCTTATTTCGAGTCAGGGCATTGCGGTGTCCATTCCACTTGAGGCCGCAAACTCAGGGTCCCTCTCCCATACCCAGAGCTGAGAGAAGCCTCCTCATGAGGTGCTTGTGGTAAGGTGGTGTTCCTCTGCAGTCGAAGCCAGGGACTAACCTCTCATCTCGAGTTGATTTTTGGTCCACGGAGCTCTTTCGTTTGCTACAGTGACCTCAGGATCCCTCTAGCCTTGAAACAGTGTTCTTGGGGTTTCTCTGGAGTGCCATCAAGGAAATCAAGGCTCCTTTCATGTGTGATGTGCAACACGGAATTGCTGTGCACGCAGTGCAGGGGAATCGAACCTCATCTCGCGGCGAGGGGGAAGTCTCATGGTTTTTCTCAAGTTGCGGCGGGAACCTGGGGTATATTCTCGAGTTACGACGGGGATCGCCCTTCCACACACGTGTTTGTTCAGCGACGTCAGGACTCCTGCCTAGTCGCGAGGGACAACTCGGGATTCTCCTCGATGCTTGGCAGGGCAATTGGGACGCCTCTCCAGCTGAGGCGGGAGACCAAGGGTGCCTTTCCACGTGCCACAGGAATCCTGGGACTCCTATCAAGTTTCACGAGGAGTCAGGCATCGTCTCCTTTGGAGGCACTGATCTCCGCGTACCTCTGAAGTTTTCAAAGGATGTGAGGCCTCCGGTCGTGATGAGGTGGGGAACTAGATCTTTCTCTGAGGTCTCCACAGGGGATTAGGACATCCTTTCGTCTTGGGAGATGCAAGACGCGCCTGCATTCAAGTCACTGCAGGGATATCCGGCCTTATTTCGAGTCAGGGCATCGCGGTGTCCATTCCACTTGAGGCCGCAAACTCAGAACATAGCTAGAGCTGAGAGAAGCCTCCTCTTGAGGTGCTTGTGGTAAGGTGGTATTCCTCTGGAGTTGAAGCCAGGGACTAACCTCTCATCTCGAGTTGATTGTTGGTCCACGGAGCTCTTTCCTGTTGCTACAGTTACCTCAGGATCCCGCTAGCCTTGAAACAGTGTTCTTGGGGTTTCTCTGGAGTGCCATCAAGGAAATCAAGGCTCCTTTCATGTGTGATGTGCAACACGGAATTGCTCTGCACGCAGTGCAGGGGATTCGGGCCTCATCTCGTGGCGAGGAGGAATCTCACGGTTTTTCTCAAGTTGCGGCGGGAATCTGGGGTATATTCTCGAGTTACGACGGGGATGGCATTTTCACACACGTGCTTGTTCTGCGACGGCAGGACTCCTGCCTAGTTGGAACGGACAACTCGGGATTCTCCTCGAGGCTTGGCAGGCAATTGGGATGCCTCTCCAGCTGAGGAGGGAGACCAAGGCTCCCTTTCCACGTGCCACAGGAATCCTGGGACTCCTATCAAGTTTCACGAGGAGTCAGGCATCGTCTCCTTTGGAGTCACTGATCTCCGCGTACCTCTGGAGTTTTCAAAGGATGTGAGGCCTGCGGTCGCCATGAGGTGGGGAACTAGGTGTTTCTCTGTGGTCTCCACAGGGGATTCAGACATCCTTTCGTCTTGGGAGATGCAAGACGAGCCTGCATTCAAGTCACTGCAGGGATATCCGGCCTTATTTCGAGTCAGGGCATCGTGGTGTCCATTCCACTTGAGGCTGCAAACTCAGGGTCCCTCTCACATACCTAGAGCTGAGAGAAGCCTCCTCTTGAGGTGCTTGTGGTAAGGTGGTATTCCTCTGGAGTCGAAGCCAGGGACTAACCTCTCATCTCGAGTTGATTTTTGGTCCACGGAGCTCTTTCGTGTTGCTACAGTGACCTCAGGATCCCTTTAGCCTTGAAACAGTGTTCTTGGGGTTTCTCTGAAGTGCCACCAAGGAAATCAAGGCTCCTTTCATGTGTGATGTGCAACACGGAATTGCTCTGCACGCAGTGCAGGGGAATCGGGCCTCATCTCGCGGCGAGGGGGAAGTCTCATGGTTTCTCTCGAGTTGCTGCGGGAACCTGGGGTATATTCTCGAGTTACGACGGGGATGGCCCTTCCACCCACGTGTTTCTTCAGCGACGTCAGGACTCCTGCCTAGTTGCGAGGGACAACTCGGGATTCTCCTCGAGGCTTGGCAGGGCAATTGGGACGCCTCTCCAGCTGAGGCGGGAGACCAAGGGTCCCTATCCACGTGCCACAGGAATCCTGGGACTCCTATCAAGTTTCACGAGGAGTCAGGCATCGTCTCCTTTGGAGGCACTGATCTCCGCGTACCTCTTGACTTTTCAAAGGATGTGAGGCCTCCGGTCGCCATGAGGTGGGAAACTAGGTCTTTCTCTGTGGTGTCCACAGGGGATTCAGACATCCTTTCATCTTGGGAGATGAAAAACGAGCCTGCATTCAAGTCACTACAGGGATATCCGGCCTTATTTCGAGTCAGGGCATCGCGGTGTCCATTCCTCTTGAGGCCGCAAACTCAGGGTCCCTCTCACATACCTAGAGCTGAGAGAAGCCTCCTCTTGAGGTGCTTGTGGTAAGGTGGTATTCCTCTGGAGTCGAAGCCAGGGACTAACCTCTCATCTCGAGTTGATTTGTGGTCCACGGAGCTCTTTCGTGTTGCTACAGTGACCTCAGGATCCCTTTAGCCTTGAAACAGAGTTCTTGGGGTGTCTCTGGAGTGCCATCAAGGAAATCAAGGCTCCTTTCATGTGTGATGTGCAACACGGAATTGCTCTGCACGCAGTGCAGGGGAATCAGGCCTCATCTCGCGGCGAGGGGGAAGTCTCATGGTTTTTCTCGAGTTGCGGCGGGAACCTGGGGTATATTCTCGAGTTACGACGGGGATGGCCCTTCCACCCACGTGTTTCTTCAGCGACGTCAGGACTCCTGCCTAGTTGCGAGGGACAACTCGGGATTCTCCTCGAGGCTTGGCAGGGCAATTGGGACGCCTCTCCAGCTGAGGCGGGAGACCAAGGGTCCCTTTCCACGTGCCACAGGAATCCTGGGACTCCTATCAAGTTTCACGAGGAGTCAGGCATCGTCTCCTTTGGAGGCACTGATCTCCGCGTACCTCTGGAGTTTTCAAAGGATGTGAGGCCTCCGGTCGCGATGAGGTGGGGAACTAGGTCTTTCTCTGTGGTCTCCACAGGGGATTCAGACATCCTTTCGTCTTGGGAGATGCAAGACGAGCCTGCATTCAAGTCACTGCAGGGATATCCGGCCTTATTTTGCGTCAGGGCATCGCAGTGTCCATTCCACTTGAGGCCGCAAACTCAGGGTCCCTCTGACATACCTAGAGCTGAGAGAAGCCTCCTCTTGAGGTGCTTGTGGTAAGGTGGTATTCCTCTGGCGTCGAAGCCAGGGACTAACCTTTCATCTCGAGTTGATTCTTGGTCCACGGAGCTCTTTTGTGTAGCTACAATGACCTCAGGATCCCTCTAGCCTTGAAACAGTGTTCTTGGGGTTTCTCTGGAGTGCCATTAAGGAAATCAAGGCTCCTTTCATGTGTGATGTGCAAGACGGAATTGCTCTGCACGCAGTGCAGGGGAATCGGGCCTCATCTCGCGGCGAGGGGGAAGTCTCATGGTTTTTCTCGAGTTGCGGCGGGAACCTGGGGTATATTCTCGAGTTACGACGGGGATGGCCCTGCCACACACGTGTTTGTTCAACAACGGCAGGACTCCTGCCTAGTTGCGAGGGACAACTCGGGATTCTCCTCGAGGCTTGGCAGGGCAATTGGGACGCCTTTCCAGCTGAGGCAGGAGACCAAAGGTCCCTTTCCACGTGCCACAGGAATCTTGGGACTCCTATCAAGTTTCACGAGGAGTCAGGCATCGTCTCCTTTGGAGGCACTGATCTCCGCGTACCTCTGGAGTTTTCAAAGGATGTGAGGCCTCCGGTCGCGATGAGGTGGGGAACTAGGTCTTTCTCTGTGGTCTCCACAGGGGATTCAGACATCCTTTCGTCTTGGGAGATGTAAGATGAGCCTGCATTCAAGTCACTGCAGGAATATCCGGCCTTATTTCGAGTCAGGGCATCGCGGTGCCCATTCCACTTGAGGCCGCAAACTCAGGGTCCCTCTCACATCCCTAGAGCTGAGAGAAGCCTCCTCTTGAGGTGCTTGTGGTAAGGTGGTATTCCTCTGGAGTCGAAGCCAGGGACTAACCTCTCATCTCGAGTTGATTTTTGGTCCACGGAGCTCTTTCATGTTACTACAGTGACCTCAGGATCCCTCTAGCCTTGAAACAGTGTTCTTGGGGTTTCCCTGGAGTGCCATCAAGGAAATCAAGGCTCCTTTCATGTATGATGTGCAACACGGAATTGCTCTGCACACAGTGCAGGGGAATCGGGCCTCATCTCGCGGCGAGGGGGAAGTCTCATGGTTTTTCTCGAGTTGCGGCGGGAACCTGGGGTATATTCTCGAGTTACGACGTGGATGGCCCTTCCACCCACGTGTTTGTTCAGCGACGTCAGGACTCCTGCCTAGTTGCGAGGGACAACTCGGGATTCTCCTCGAGGCTTGCCAGGGCAATTGGGACGCCTCTCCAGCTGAGGCGGGAGACCAAGGGTCCCTTTCCACGTGCCACAGAAATCCTGGAACTCCTATCAAGTTTCACGAGGAGTCAGGCATCGTCTCCTTTGGAGGCACTGATCTCCGCGTACCTCTGGAGTTTTCAATGGATGTGAGGCCTCCGGTCGCGATGAGGTGTGGAACTGGGTCTTTCTCTGTGGTCTCCACAGGGGATTCAGACATCCTTTCGTCTTGGGAGATGCAAGACGAGCCTGCATTCAAGTCACTGCAGGGATATCCGGCCTTATTTCGAGTCAGGGCATCGTGGTGTCCATTCCACTTGAGGCCGCAAACTCAGGGTCCCTCTCACATACCTAGAGCTGAGAGAAGCCTCCTCTTGAGGTGCTTGTGGTAAGGTGGTATTCCTCTTGAGTCGAAGCCAGGGACTAACCTCTCATCTCGAGTTGATTTTTGGTCCACGGAGCTCTTTTGTGTTGCTACAGTGACCTCAGGATCCCTCTAGCCTTGAAACAGTGTTCTTGGGGTTTCCCTGGAGTGCCATCAAGGAAATCAAGGCTCCTTTCATGTATGATGTGCAACACGGAATTGCTCTGCACACAGTGCAGGGGAATCGGGCCTCATCTCGCGGCGAGGGGGAAGTCTCATGGTTTTTCTCGAGTTGCGGCGGGAACCTGGGGTATATTCTCGAGATACTACGGGGATGGCCCTTTCACACACGTGCTTGTTCAGCGACGTCAGGACTCCTGCCTAGTTGCGAGGGACAACTCGTGATTCTCCTCGGGGCTGGCCAGGGCAATTGGGACGCCTCTCCAGCTGAAGCGGAAGAGCAAGGGTGCCTTTCCACGTGCCACAGGAATCCTGGGACTCCTATCAAGTTTCACGAGGAGTCAGGCATCGTCCCTTTTGGAGGCACTGATCTCCACGTACCTCTGGAGTTTTCAAAGGATTTGAGGCCTCCGGTCGCGATGAGGTGGGGAACTAGGTCTTTCTTTGTGGTCTCCACAGGGGATTCAGATATCCTTTCATCTTGGGATATGCAAGACGAGCTGTCATTCAAGTCACTGCAGAGATATCTGGTCTTATTTCGAGTCAGGGCATCGCGGTGTCCATTCCACTTGAGGCCGCAAACTCAGGGTCCCTCTCCCATACCCAGAGCTGAGAGAAGCCTCCTCATGAGGTGCTTGTGGTAAGGTGGTGTTCCTCTGCAGTCGAAGCCAGGGACTAACCTCTCATCTCGAGTTGATTTTTGGTCCACGGAGCTCTTTCGTTTGCTACAGTGACCTCAGGATCCCTCTAGCCTTGAAACAGTGTTCTTGGGGTTTCTCTGGAGTGCCATCAAGGAAATCAAGGCTCCTTTCATGTGTGATGTGCAACACGGAATTGCTGTGCACGCAGTGCAGGGGAATCGGGCCTCATCTCGCGGCGAGGGGGAAGTCTCATGGTTTTTCTCAAGTTGCGGCGGGAACCTGGGGTATATTCTCGAGTTACGACGGGGATGGCCCTGCCACACACGTGTTTGTTCAGCGACGTCAGGACTCCTGCCTAGTCGCGAGGGACAACTCGGGATTCTCCTCGATGCTTGGCAGGGCAATTGGGACGCCTCTCCGGCTGAGGCGGGAGTCCAAGGGTGCCTTTCCACGTGCCACAGGAATCCTGGGACTCCTATCAAGTTTCACGAGGAGTCAGGCATCGTCTCCTTTGGAGGCACTGATCTCCGCGTACCTCTGAAGTTTTCAAAGGATGTGAGGCCTCCGGTCGTGATGAGGTGGGGAACTAGATCTTTCTCTGAGGTCTCCACAGGGGATTAGGACATCCTTTCGTCTTGGGAGATGCAAGACGCGCCTGCATTCAAGTCACTGCAGGGATATCCGGCCTTATTTCGAGTCAGGGCATCGCGGTGTCCATTCCACTTGAGGCCGCAAACTCAGAACATAGCTAGAGCTGAGAGAAGCCTCCTCTTGAGGTGCTTGTGGTAAGGTGGTATTCCTCTGGAGTCGAAGCCAGGGACTAACCTCTCATCTCGAGTTGATTGTTGGTCCACGGAGCTCTTTCCTGTTGCTACAGTTACCTCAGGATCCCGCTAGCCTTGAACCAGTGTTCTTTGGGTTTCTCTGGAGTGCCATCAAGGAAATCAAGGCTCCTTTCATGTGTGATGTGCAACACGGAATTACTCTGCACGCAGTGCAGGGGATTCGGGCCTCATTTCGTGGCGAGGAGGAATCTCACGGTTTTTCTCAAGTTTCGGCGGGAATCTGGGGTATATTCTCGAGTTACGTCGGGGATGGCATTTTCACACACGTGCTTGTTCTGCGACGGCAGGACTCCTGCCTAGTTGGAACGGACAACTCGGGATTCTCCTCGAGGCTTGGCAGGCAATTGGGATGCCTCTCCAGCTGAGGAGGGAGACCAAGGCTCCCTTTCCACGTGCACAGGAATCCTGGGACTCCTATCAAGTTTCACGAGGAGTCAGGCATCGTCTCCTTTGGAGGCACTGATCTCCGCGTACCTCTGGAGTTTTCAAAGGATGTGAGGCCTGCGGTCGCCATGAGGTGGGGAACTAGGTGTTTCTCTGTGGTCTCCACAGGGGATTCAGACATCCTTTCGTCTTGGGAGATGCAAGACGAGCCTGCATTCAAGTCACTGCAGGGATATCCGGCCTTATTTCGAGTCAGGGCATCGTGGTGTCCATTCCACTTGAGGCTGCAAACTCAGGGTCCCTCTCACATACCTAGAGCTGAGAGAAGCCTCCTCTTGAGGTGCTTGTGGTAAGGTGGTATTCCTCTGGAGTCGAAGCCAGGGACTAACCTCTCATCTCGAGTTGATTTTTGGTCCACGGAGCTCTTTCGTGTTGCTACAGTGACCTCAGGATCCCTTTAGCCTTGAAACAGTGTTCTTGGGGTTTCTCTGGAGTGCCACCAAGGAAATCAAGGCTCCTTTCATGTGTGATGTGCAGCACGGAATTGCTCTGCACGCAGTGCAGGGGAATCGGGCCTCATCTCGCGGCGAGGGGGAAGTCTCATGGTTTTTCTCGAGTTGCGGCGGGAACCTGGGGTATATTCTCGAGTTACGACGGGGATGGCCCTTCCACCCACGTGTTTCTTCAGCGACGTCAGGACTCCTGCCTAGTTGCGAGGGACAACTCGGGATTCTCCTCGAGGCTTGGCAGGGCAATTGGGACGCCTCTCCAGCTGAGGCGGGAGACCAAGGGTCCCTTTCCACGTGCCACAGGAATCCTGGGACTCCTATCAAGTTTCACGAGGAGTCAGGCATCGTCTCCTTTGGAGGCACTGATCTCCGCGTACCTCCTGACTTTTCAAAGGATGTGAGGCCTCCGGTCGCGATGAGGTTGGGAACTAGGTCTTTCTCTGTGGTCTCCACAGGGGATTCAGACATCCTTTCGTCTTGGGAGATGCAAGACGAGCCTGCATTCAAGTCACTGCAGGGATATCCGGCCTTATTTTGCGTCAGGGCATCGCAGTGTCCATTCCACTTGAGGCCGCAAACTCAGGGTCACTCTCACATACCTAGAGCTGAGAGAAGCCTCCTCTTGAGGTGCTTGTGGTAAGGTGGTATTCCTCTGGCGTCGAAGCCAGGGACTAACCTCTCATCTCGAGTTGATTCTTGGTCCACGGAGCTCTTTTGTGTAGCTACAATGACCTCAGGATCCCTCTAGCCTTGAAACAGTGTTCTTGGGGTTTCTCTGGAGTGCCATTAAGGAAATCAAGGCTCCTTTCATGTGTGATGTGCAAGACGGAATTGATCTGCACGCAGTGCAGGGGAATCGGGCCTCATCTCGCGGCGAGGGGGAAGTCTCATGGTTTTTCTCGAGTTGCGGCGGGAACCTGGGGTATATTCTCGAGTTACGACGGGGATGGCCCTTCCACACACGTGTTTGTTCAACAACGGCAGGACTCCTGCCTAGTTGCGAGGGACAACTCGGGATTCTCCTCGAGGCTTGGCAGGGCAATTGGGACGCCTTTCCAGCTGAGGCGGGAGACCAAAGGTCCCTTTCCACGTCCCACAGGAATCTTGGGACTCCTATCAAGTTTCACGAGGAGTCAGGCATCGTCCCCTTTGGAGGCACTGATCTCCGCGTACCTCTGGAGTTTTCAAAGGATGTGAGGCCTCCGGTCGCGATGAGGTGGGGAACTAGGTCTTTCTCTGTGGTCTCCACAGGGGATTCAGACATCCTTTCGTCTTGGGAGATGCAAGATGAGCCTGCATTCAAGTCACTGCAGGAATATCCGGCCTTATTTCGAGGCAGGGCATCGCGGTGTCCATTCCACTTGAGGCCGCAAACTCAGGGACCCTCTCACATACCTAGAGCTGAGAGAAGCCTCCTCTTGAGGTGCTTGTGGTAAGGTGGTATTCCTCTTGAGTCGAAGCCAGGGACTAACCTCTCATCTCGAGTTGATTCTTGGTCCACGGAGCTCTTTCGTGTTGCTACAGTGACCTCAGGATCCCTCTAGCCTTGAAACAGTGTTCTTGGGGTGTCTCTGGAGTGCCATCAAGGAAATCAAGGCTCCTTTCATGTGTGATGTGCAACACGGAATTGCTCTGCACGCAGTGCAGGGGAATCAGACCTCATCTCGCGGCGAGGGGGAAGTCTCATGGTTTTTCTCGAGTTGCGGCGGGAACCTGGGGTATATTCTCGAGTTACGACGGGGAAGGCCCTTCCACACACGTGTTTGTTCAGCGATGGCAGAACTCCTGCCTAGTTGCGAGGGACAACTCGGGATTCTCCTCGAGGCTTGGCAGGGCAATTGGGACGCCTCTCCAGCTGAGGCTTGAGACCAAGGGTCCCTTTCCACGTGCCACAGAAATCCTGGGACTCCTATCAAGTTTCACGAGGAGTCAGGCATCGTCTCCTTTGGAGGCATTGATCTCCGCGTACCCCTGGAGTTTTCAAAGGATGTGAGGCCTCCGGTCGCGATGAGGTGGGGAACTAGGTCTTTCTCTGTGGTCTCCACAGGGGATTCAGACATCCTTTCGTCTTGGGAGATGCAAGACGAGCCTGCATTCAAGTCACTGCAGGGATATCCGGACTTATTTCGAGTCAGGGCATCGCGGTGTCCATTCCACTTGAGGCCGCAAACTCAGGGTCCCTCTCACATACCTAGAGCTGAGAGAAGCCTCCTCTTGAGGTGCTTGTGGTAAGGTGGTATTCCTCTGGAGTCGAATCCAGGGACTAACCTCTCATCTCGAGTTGATTCTTGGTCCACGGAGCTCTTTCGTGTTGCTACAGTGACCTCAGGATCCCTCTAGCCTTGAAACAGTGTTCTTGGGGTTTCTCTAGAGTGCCATCAAGGAAATCAATGCTCCTTTCATGTGTGATGGGCAACACGGAATTGCTCTGCACGCAGTGCAGGGGAATCGGGCCTCATCTCGCGGCGAGGGGGAAGTCTCATGGTTTTTCTCGAGTTGCGGCGGGAACCTGGGGTATATTCTCGAGTTACGACGGGGATGGCCCTTCCACCCACGTGTTTCTTCAGCGACGTCAGGACTCCTGCATAGTTGCGAGGGACAACTCGGGATTCTCCTCGAGGCTTGGCAGGGTAATTGGGACGCCTCTCCAGCTGAGGCGGGAGACCAAGGGTCCCTTTCCACGTGCCACAGGAATCCTGGGACTCCTATCAAGTTTCACGAGGAGTCAGGCATCGTCTCCTTTGGAGGCACTGATCTCCGCGTACCTCTTGACTTTTCAAAGGATGTGAGGCCTCCGGTCGCCATGAGGTGGGAAACTAGGTCTTTCTCTGTGGTCTCCACAGGGGATTCAGACATCCTTTAGTCTTGGGAGATGCAAGACGAGCCTGCATTCAAGTCACTGCAGGGATATCCGGTCTTATTTCGCGTCAGGGCATCGCAGTGTTCATTCCGCTTGAGGCCGCAAAATCAGGGTCCCTCTCACATACCTAGAGCTGAGAGAAGCCTCCTCTTGAGGTGCTTGTGGTAAGGTGGTATTCCTCTGGAGTCGAAGCCAGGGACTAACCTCTCATCTCGAGTTGATTCTTGGTCCACGGAGCTCTTTCGTGTTGCTAAAGTGACCTCAGGATCCCTCTAGCCTTGAAACAGTGTTCTTGGGGTTTCTCTGGAGTGCCATCAAGGAAATCAAGGCTCCTTTCATGTGTGATGTGCAACACGGAATTGCTCTGCACGCAGTGCAGGGGAATCGGGCCTCATCTCGCGGCGAGGGGGAAGTCTCATGGTTTTTCTCGAGTTGCGGCGGGAACCTGGGGTATATTCTCGAGTTACGACGGGGATGGCCCTTCCACCCACGTGTTTATTCAGCGACGGCAGGACTCCTGCCTAGTTGCGAGGGAAAACTCGGAATTCTCCTCGAGGCTTGGCAGGGCAATTGGGACGCCTCTCCAGCTGAGGCGGGAGACCAAGTGTCCCTTTCCATATGCCACAGGAATCCTGGGACTCCTATCAAGTTTCACGAGGAGTCAGGCATCGTCTCCTTTGGAGGCACTGATCTCCGCGTACCTCTGGAGTTTTCCAAGGATGTGAGGCCTCCGGTCGCCATGAGGTGGGGAACTAGGTCTTTCTCTGTGGTCTCCACAGGGGATTCAGACATCCTTTACTCTTGGGAGATGCAAGACGAGCCTGCATTCAAGTCACTGCAGGGATATCTGGTCTTATTTCGAGTCAGGGCATCGCGGTGTCCATTCCACTTGAGGCCGCAAACTCAGGGTCCCTCTCCCATACCCAGAGCTGAGAGAAGCCTCCTCATGAGGTGCTTGTGGTAAGGTGGTATTCTTCTGCAGTCGAAGCCAGGGACTAACCTCTCATCTCGAGTTGATTTTTGGTCCACGGAGCTCTTTCGTTTGCTACAGTGACCTCAGGATCCCTCTAGCCTTGAAACAGTGTTCTTGGGGTTTCTCTGGAGTGCCATCAAGGAAATCAAGGCTCCTTTCATGTGTGATGTGCAACACGGAATTGCTGTGCACGCAGTGCAGGGGAATCGGGCCTCATCTCGCGGCGAGGGGGAAGTCTCATGGTTTTTCTCAAGTTGCGGCGGGAACCTGGGGTATATTCTCGAGTTACGACGGGGATGGCCCTGCCACACACGTGTTTGTTCAGCGACGTCAGGACTCCTGCCTAGTCGCGAGGGACAACTCGGGATTCTCCTCGATGCTTGGCAGGGCAATTGGGACGCCTCTCCAGCTGAGGCGGGAGACCAAGGGTGCCTTTCCACGTGCCACAGGAATCCTGGGACTCCTATCAAGTTTCACGAGGAGTCAGGCATCGTCTCCTTTGGAGGCACTGATCTCCGCGTACCTCTGAAGTTTTCAAAGGATGTGAGGCCTCCGATCGTGATGAGGTGGGGAACTAGATCTTTCTCTGAGGTCTCCACAGGGTATTAGGACATCCTTTCGTCTTGGGAGATGCAAGACGCGCCTGCATTCAAGTCACTGCAGGGATATCCGGCCTTATTTCGAGTCAGGGCATCGCGGTGTCCATTCCACTTGAGGCCGCAAACTCAGAACATAGCTAGAGCTGAGAGAAGCCTCCTCTTGAGGTGCTTGTGGTAAGGTGGTATTCCTCTGGAGTTGAAGCCAGGGACTAACCTCTCATCTCGAGTTGATTGTTGGTCCACGGAGCTCTTTCCTGTTGCTACAGTTACCTCAGTATCCCGCTAGCCTTGAAACAGTGTTCTTGGGGTTTCTCTGGAGTGCCATCAAGGAAATCAAGGCTCCTTTCATGTGTGATGTGCAACACGGAATTACTCTGCACGCAGTGCAGGGGATTCGGGCCTCATCTCGTGGCGAGGAGGAATCTCACGGTTTTTCTCAAGTTGCGGCGGGAATCTGGGGTATATTCTCGAGTTACGTCGGGGATGGCATTTTCACACACGTGCTTGTTCTGCGACGGCAGGACTCCTGCCTAGTTGGAACGGACAACTCGGGATTCTCCTCGAGGCTTGGCAGGCAATTGGGATGCCTCTCCAGCTGAGGAGGGAGACCAAGGCTCCCTTTCCACGTGCACAGGAATCCTGGGACTCCTATCAAGTTTCACGAGGAGTCAGGCATCGTCTCCTTTGGAGGCACTGATCTCCGCGTACCTCTGGAGTTTTCAAAGGATGTGAGGCCTGCGGTCGCCATGAGGTGGGGAACTAGGTGTTTCTCTGTGGTCTCCACAGGGGATTCAGACATCCTTTCGTCTTGGGAGATGCAAGACGAGCCTGCATTCAAGTCACTGCAGGGATATCTGGCCTTATTTCGAGTCAGGGCATCGTGGTGTCCATTCCACTTGAGGCTGCAAACTCAGGGTCCCTCTCACATACCTAGAGCTGAGAGAAGCCTCCTCTTGAGGTGCTTGTGGTAAGGTGGTATTCCTCTGGAGTCGAAGCCAGGGACTAACCTCTCATCTCGAGTTGATTTTTGGTCCACGGAGCTCTTTCGTGTTGCTACAGTGACCTCAGGATCCCTTTAGCCTTGAAACAGTGTTCTTGGGGTTTCTCTGGAGTGCCACCAAGGAAATCAAGGCTCCTTTCATGTGTGATGTGCAGCACGGAATTGCTCTGCACGCAGTGCAGGGGAATCGGGCCTCATCTCGCGGCGAGGGGGAAGTCTCATGGTTTTTCTCGAGTTGCGGCGGGAACCTGGGGTATATTCTCGAGTTACGACGGGGATGGCCCTTCCACCCACGTGTTTCTTCAGCGACGTCAGGACTCCTGCCTAGTTGCGAGGGACAACTCGGGATTCTCCTCGAGGCTTGGCAGGGCAATTGGGACGCCTCTCCAGCTGATGCGGGAGACCAAGGGTCCCTTTCCACGTGCCACAGGAATCCTGGGACTCCTATCAAGTTTCACGAGGAGTCAGGCATCGTCTCCTTTGGAGGCACTGATCTCCGCGTACCTCTGGAGTTTTCAAAGGATGTGAGGCCTCCGGTCGCGATGAGGTGGGGAACTAGGTCTTTCTCTGTGGTCTCCACAGGGGATTCAGACATCCTTTCGTCTTGGGAGATGCAAGACGAGCCTGCATTCAAGTCACTGCAGGGATATCCGGCCTTATTTGGAGTCAGGGCATCGCAGTGTCCATTCCACTTGAGGCCGCAAACTCAGGGTCCCTCTGACATACCTAGAGCTGAGAGAAGCCTCCTCTTGAGGTGCTTGTGGTAAGGTGGTATTCCTCTGGCGTCGAAGCCAGGGACTAACCTCTCATCTCGAGTTGATTCTTGGTCCACGGAGCTCTTTTGTGTAGCTACAATGACCTCAGGATCCCTCTAGCCTTGAAACAGTGTTCTTGGGGTTTCTCTGGAGTGCCATTAAGGAAATCAAGGCTCCTTTCATGTGTGATGTGCAAGACGGAATTGATCTGCACGCAGTGCAGTGGAATCGGGCCTCATCTCGCGGCGAGGGGGAAGTCTCATGGTTTTTCTCGAGTTGCGGCGGGAACCTGGGGTATATTCTCGAGTTACGACGGGGATGGCCCTGCCACACACGTGTTTGTTCAACAACGGCAGGACTCCTGCCTAGTTGCGAGGGACAACTCGGGATTCTCCTCGAGGCTTGGCAGGGCAATTGGGACGCCTTTCCAGCTGAGGTGGGAGACCAAAGGTCCCTTTCCACGTGCCACAGGAATCCTGGGACTCCTATCAAGTTTCACGAGGAGTCAGGCATCGTCTCCTTTTGAGGCACTGATCTCCGCGTACCTCTGGAGTTTTCAAAGGATGTGAGGCCTCCGGTCGCGATGAGGTGGGGAACTAGGTCTTTCTCTGTGGTCTCCACAGGGGATTCAGACATCCTTTCGTCTTGGGAGATGCAAGATGAGCCTGCATTCAAGTCACTGCAGGAATATCCGGCCTTATTTCGAGGCAGGGCATCGCGGTGTCCATTCCACTTGAGGCCGCAAACTCAGGGACCCTCTCACATACCTAGAGCTGAGAGAAGCCTCCTCTTGAGGTGCTTGTGGTAAGGTGGTATTCCTCTGGAGTCGAAGCCAGGGACTAACCTCTCATCTCGAGTTGATTTTTGGTCCACGGAGCTCTTTCGTGTTGCTACAGTGACCTCAGGATCCCTCTAGCCTTGAAACAGTGTTCTTGGGGTTTCTCTGGAGTGCCATCAAGGAAATCAAGGCTCCTTTCATGTATGATGTGCAACACGGAATTGCTCTGCACACAGTGCAGTGGAATCGGGAATCATCTCGCGGCGAGGGGGAAGTCTCATGGTTTTTCTCGAGTTGCGGCGGGAACCTGGGGTATATTCTCGAGTTACGACGTGGATGGCCCTTCCACCCACGTGTTTGTTCAGCGACGTCAGGACTCCTGCCTAGTTGCGAGGGACAACTCGGGATTCTCCTCGAGGCTTGGCAGGGCAATTGGGACGCCTCTCCAGCTGAGGCGGGAGACCAAGGGTCCCTTTCCACGTGCCACAGAAATCCTGGAACTCCTATCAAGTTTCACGAGGAGTCAAGCATCGTCTCCTTTGGAGGCACTGATCTCCGCGTACCTCTGGAGTTTTCAATGGATGTGAGGCCTCCGGTCGCGATGAGGTGTGGAACTGGGTCTTTCTCTGTCGTCTCCACAGGGGATTCAGACATCCTTTCGTCTTGGGAGATGCAAGACGAGCCTGCATTCAAGTCACTGCAGGGATATCCGGCCTTATTTCGAGTCAGGGCATCGTGGTGTCCATTCCACTTGAGGCCGCAAACTCAGGGTCCCTCTCACATACCTAGAGCTGAGAGAAGCCTCCTCTTGAGGTGCTTGTGGTAAGGTGGTATTCCTCTTGAGTCGAAGCCAGGGACTAACCTCTCATCTCGAGTTGATTTTTGGTCCACGGAGCTATTTTGTGTTGCTACAGTGACCTCAGGATCCCTCTAGCCTTGAAACAGTGTTCTTGGGGTTTCCCTGGAGTGCCATCAAGGAAATCAAGGCTCCTTTCATGTATGATGTGCAACACGGAATTGCTCTGCACACAGTGCAGGGGAATCGGGCCTCATCTCGCGGCGAGGGGGAAGTCTCATGGTTTTTCTCGAGTTGCGGCGGGAACCTGGGGTATATTCTCGAGTTACGACGGGGATGGCCCTTCCACCCACGTGTTTGTTCAGCGACGTCAGGACTCCTGCCTAGTTGCGAGGGACAACTCGGGATTCTCCTCGAGGCTTGGCAGGGCAATTGGGACGCCTCTCCAGCTGAGGCGGGAGACCAAGGGTCCCTTTCCACGTGCCACAGGAATCCTGGGACTCCTATCAAGTTTCACGAGGAGTCAGGCATCGTCTCCTTTGGAGGCACTGATCTCCGCGTACCTCTGGAGTTTTCAAAGGATGTGAGGCCTCCGGTCGCGATGAGGTGGGGAACTAGGTCTTTCTCTGTGGTCTGCACAGGGGATTCAGACATCCTTTCGTCTTGGGAGATGCAAGACGAGCCTGCATTCAAGTCACTGCAGGGATATCCGGCCTTATTTCGAGTCAGGGCATCGTGGTGTCCATTCCACTTGAGGCCGCAAACTCAGGGTCCCTCTCACATACCTAGAGCTGAGAGAAGCCTCCTCTTGAGGTGCTTGTGGTAAGGTGGTATTCCTCTTGAGTCGAAGCCAGGGACTAACCTCTCATCTCGAGTTGATTTTTGATCCACGGAGCTCTTTTGTGTTGCTACAGTGACCTCAGGATCCCTCTAGCCTTGAAACAGTGTTCTTGGGGTTTCCCTGGAGTGCCATCAAGGAAATCAAGGCTCCTTTCATGTATGATGTGCAACACGGAATTGCTCTGCACACAGTGCAGGGGAATCGGACCTCATCTCGCGGCGAGGGGGAAGTCTCATGGTTTTTCTCGAGTTGCGGCGGGAACCTGGGGTATATTCTCGAGTTACGACGGGGATGGCCCTTCCACCCACGTGTTTGTTCAGCGACGTCAGGACTCCTGCCTAGTTGCGAGGGACAACTCGGGATTCTCCTCGAGGCTTGGCAGGGCAATTGGGACGCCTCTCCAGCTGAGGCGGGAGACCAAGGGTCCCTTTCCACGTGCCACAGGAATCCTGGGACTCCTATCAAGTTTCACGAGGAGTCAGGCATCGTCTCCTTTGGAGGCACTGATCTCCGCGTACCTCTGGAGTTTTCAAAGGATGTGAGGCCTCCGGTCGCGATGAGGTGGGGAACTAGGTCTTTCTCTGTGGTCTCCACAGGGGATTCAGACATCCTTTCGTCTTGGGAGATGCAAGACGAGCCTGCATTCAAGTCACTGCAGGGATATCCGGCCTTATTTCGAGTCAGGGCATCGTGGTGTCCATTCCACTTGAGGCCGCAAACTCAGGGTCCCTCTCACATACCTAGAGCTGAGAGAAGCCTCCTCTTGAGGTGCTTGTGGTAAGGTGGTATTCCTCTTGAGTCGAAGCCAGGGACTAACCTCTCATCTCGAGTTGATTTTTGGTCCACGGAGCTCTTTTGTGTTGCTACAGTGACCTCAGGATCCGTCTAGCCTTGAAACAGTGTTCTTGGGGTTTCCCTGGAGTGCCATCAAGGAAATCAAGGCTCCTTTCATGTATGATGTGCAACACGGAATTGCTCTGCACACAGTGCAGGGGAATCGGGCCTCATCTCGCGGCGAGGGGGAAGTCTCATGGTTTTTCTCGAGTTGCGGCGGGAACCTGGGGTATATTCTCGAGTTACGACGGGGATGGCCCTTCCACCCACGTGTTTGTTCAGCGACGTCAGGACTCCTGCCTAGTTGCGAGGGACAACTCGGGATTCTCCTCGAGGCTTGGCAGGGCAATTGGGACGCCTCTCCAGCTGAGGCGGGAGACCAAGGGTCCCTTTCCACGTGCCACAGGAATCCTGGGACTCCTATCAAGTTTCACGAGGAGTCAGGCATCGTCTCCTTTGGAGGCACTGATCTCCGCGTACCTCTGGAGTTTTCAAAGGATGTGAGGCCTCCGGTCGCGATGAGGTGGGGAACTAGGTCTTTCTCTGTGGTCTCCACAGGGGATTCAGACATCCTTTCGTCTTGGGAGATGCAAGACGAGCCTGCATTCAAGTCACTGCAGGGATATCCGGCCTTATTTTGCGTCAGGGCATCGCAGTGTCCATTCCACTTGAGGCCGCAAACTCAGGGTCCCTCTGACATACCTAGAGCTGAGAGAAGCCTCCTCTTGAGGTGCTTGTGGTAAGGTGGTATTCCTCTGGAGTCGAAGCCAGGGACTAACCTCTTATCTCGAGTTGATTCTTGGTCCACGGAGCTCTTTTGTGTAGCTACAATGACCTCAGGATCCCTCTAGCCTTGAAACAGTGTTCTTGGGGTTTCTCTGGAGTGCCATCAAGGAAATCAAGGCTCCTTTCATGTGTGATGTGCAAGACGGAATTGCTCTGCACGCAGTGCAGGGGAATCGGGCCTCATCTCGCGGCGAGGGGGAAGTCTCATGGTTTTTCTCGAGTTGCGGCGGGAACCTGGGGTATATTCTCGAGTTACGACGGGGATGGCCCTTCCACACACGTGTTTGTTCAACAACGGCAGGACTCCTGCCTAGTTGCGAGGGACAACTCGGGATTCTCCTCGAGGCTTGGCAGGGCAATTGGGACGCCTCTCCAGCTGAGGCGGGAGACCAAGGGTCCCTTTCCACGTGCCACAGGAATCCTGGAACTCCTATCAAGTTTCACGAGGAGTCAGGCATCGTCTCCTTTGGAGGCACTGATCTCCGCGTACCTCTGGAGTTTTCAAAGGATGTGAGGCCTCCGGTCGCAATAAGGTGGGAAACTAGGTCTTTCTCTGTGGTCTCCACAGGGGATTCAGACATCCTTTCGTCTTGGGAGATGCAAGACGAGCCTGCATTCAAGTCACTGCAGGGATATCCGGCCTTATTTCGAGTCAGGGCATCGTGGTGTCCATTCCACTTGAGGCCGCAAACTCAGGGTCACTCTCACATACTTAGAGCTGAGAGAAGCCTCCTCTTGAGGTGCTTGTGGTAAGGTGGTATTGCGCTGGATTCGAAGCCAGGGACTAACCTCTCATCTCGAGTTGATTTTTGGTCCACGGACCTCTTTCGTGTTGCTACAGTGACCTCAGGATCCCTCTAGCCTTGAAACAGTGTTCTTGGGGTGTCTCTGGAGTGCCATCAAGGAAATCAAGGCTCCTTTCATGTGTGATGTGCAACACGGAATTGCTCTGCACGCAGTGCAGGGGAATCAGGCCTCATCTCGCGGCGAGGGGGAAGTCTCATGGTTTTTCTCGAGTTGCGGCGGGAACCTGGGGTATATTCTCGAGTTACGACGGGGAAGGCCCTTCCACGCACGTGTTTGTTCATCGATGGCAGAACTCCTGCCTAGTTGCGAGGGACAACTCGGGATTCTCCTCGAGGCTTGGCAGGGCAATTGGGACGCCTCTCCAGCTGAGGCGGGAGACCAAGGGTCCCTTTCCACGTGCCACAGAAATCCTGGGACTCCTATCAAGTTTCACGAGGAGTCAGGCATCGTCTCCTTTGGAGGCATTGATCTCCGCGTACCCCTGGAGTTTTCAAAGGATGTGAGGCCTCCGGTCGCGATGAGGTGGGGAACTAGGTCTTTCTCTGTGGTCTCCACAGGGGATTCAGACATCCTTTCGTCTTGGGAGATGCAAGACGAGCCTGCATTCAAGTCACTGCAGGGATATCCGGACTTATTTCGAGTCAGGGCATCGCGGTGTCCATTCCACTTGAGGCCGCAAAATCAGGGTCCCTCTCACATACCAAGAGCTGAGAGAAGCCTCCTCTTGAGGTGCTTGTGGTAAGGTGGTATTCCTCTGGAGTCGAAGCCAGGGACTAACCTCTCATCTCGAGTTGATTCTTGGTCCACGGAGCTCTTTCGTGTTGCTACAGTGACCTCAGGATCCCTCTAGCCTTGAAACAGTGTTCTTTGGGTTTCTCTGGAGTGCCATCAAGGAAATTAAGGCTCCTTTCATGTGTGATGTGCAACACGGAATTGCTCTGCACGCAGTGCAGGGGAATTGGGCCTCATCTCGCGGCGAGGGGGAAGACTCATGGTTTTTCTCGAGTTGCGGCGGGACCCTGGGGTATATTCTCGAAGTACGACGGGGATGGCCCTTCCACACACGTGTTTGTTCAGCGACGTCAGGACTCCTTCCTAGTTGCGAGGGACAACTCGGGATTCTCCTCGAGGCTTGGCAGGGTAATTGGGACGCCTCTCCAGCTGAGGCGGGAGACCAAGGGTCCCTTTCCACGTGCCACAGGAATCCTGGGACTCCTATCAAGTTTCACGAGGAGTCAGGCATCGTCTCCTTTGGAGGCACTGATCTCCGCGTACCTCTGGAGTTTTCAAAGGATGTGAGGCTGCCGGTCGCGATGAGGTGGGGAACTAGGTCTTTCTCTGTGGTCTACACAGGTGATTCAGACATCCTTTCGTCTTGGGAGATGCAAGACGAGCCTGCATTCAAGTCACTGCAGGGATATCCGGCCTTATTTCGAGTCAGGGCATCGTGGTGTCCATTCCACTTGAGGCTGCAAACTCAGGGACCCTCTCACATACCTAGAGCTGAGAGAAGCCTCCTCTTGAGGTGCTTGTGGTAAAGTGGTATTCCTCTGGAGTCGAAGCCAGGGACTAACCTCTCATCTCGAGTTGATTTTTGGTCCACGGAGCTCTTTCGTGTTGCTACAGTGACCTCAGGATCCCTCTAGCCTTGAAACAGTGTTCTTGGGGTTTCTCTGGAGTGCCACCAAGGAAATCAAGGCTCCTTTCATGTGTGATGTGCAGCACGGAATTGCTCTGCACGCAGTGCAGGGGAATCGGGCCTCATCCCGCGGCGAGGGGGAAGTCTCATGGTTTTTCTCGAGTTGCGGCGGGAACCTGGGGTATATTCTCGAGTTACGACGGGGATGGCCCTTCCACCCACGTGTTTCTTCAGCGACGCAGGACTCCTGCATAGTTGCGAGGGACAACTCGGGATTCTCCTCGAGGCTTGGCAGGGCAATTGGGACGCCTCTCCAGCTGAGGCTTGAGACCAAGGGTCCCTATCCCCGTGCCACAGGAATCCTGGGACTCCTATCAAGTTTCACGAGGAGTCAGGCATCGTCTCCTTTGGAGGCACTGATCTCCGCGTACCTCTTGAGTTTTCAAAGGATGTGAGGCCTCCGGTCGCCATGAGGTGGGAAACTAGGTCTTTCTCTGTGGTGTCCACAGGGGATTCAGACATCCTTTCATCTTGGGAGATGCAAAACGAGCCTGCATTCAAGTCACTGCAGGGATATCCGGCCTTATTTCGAGTCAGGGCATCGCGGTGTCCATTCCTCTTGAGGCCGCAAACTCAGGGTCCCTCTCACATAGCTAGAGCTGAGAGAAGCCTCCTCTTGAGGTGCTTGTGGTTAGGTGGTATTCCTCTGGAGTCGAAGCCAGGGACTAACCTCTCATCTCGAGTTGATTTGTGGTTCACGGAGCTCTTTCGTGTTGCTACAGTGACCTCAGGATCCCTCTAGCCTTGAAACAGTGTTCTTGGGGTTTCTCTGGAGTGCCATCAAGGAAATCAAGGCTCCTTTCATGTTTGATGTGCAACACGGAATTGCTTTGAATGCCGTGCAGGGGAATCGGGACTCATCTCGCGGCGAGGGGGAAGTCTCATGGTTTTTCTCGAGTTGCTGCGGGAACCTGGGGTATATTCTCGAGTTACGACGGGGATGGCCCTTCCACCAAGTGTTTGTTCAGCGACGGCAGGACTCCTGCCTAGTTGCGAGGGACAACTCGGGATTCTCCTCGAGTCTTGGCAGGGCAATTGGGACGCCTCTCCAGCTGAGGCGGGAGACCAAGGGTCCCTTTCCACGTGCCACAGGAATCCTGGGACTCCTATCAAGTTTCACGAGGAGTCAGGCATCGTCTCCTTTGGAGGCACTGATCTCCACGTACCTCTTGAGTTTTCAAAGGATGTGAGGCCTCCGGACGCCATGAGGTGGGAAACTAGGTCTTTCTCTGTGGTCTCCACAGGGGATTCAGACATTCTTTCATCTTGGGAGATGCAAGACGAGCCTGCATTCAAGTCACTGCAGGGATATCCGGCCTTATATCGCGTCAGGGCATTGCAGTGTCCATTCCACTTGAGGCCGCAAACTCAGGGTCCCTCTCACATACCTAGAGCTGAGAGAAGCCTCCTCTTGAGGTGCTTGTGGTAAGGTGGTATTCCTCTGGAGTCGAAGCCAGGGACTAATCTCTCATCTCGAGTTGATTTTTGGTCCACGGAGCTCTTTCGTGTTGCTACAGTGACCTCAGGATCCCTCTAGCCTTGAAACAGTGTTCTTGGGGTTTCTCTGGAGTGCCACCATGAAAATCAAGGCTCCTTTCATGTGTGATGTGCAACACGGAGTTGCTCTGCATGCAGTGCAGGGGAATCGGGCCTCATCTCACGGCGAGGGGGAAGTCTCATGGTTTTTCTCGAGTTGCGGCGGGAACCTGGGGTATATTCCCGAGTTACGACAGGGAAGGCCCTTCCACACATGTGTTTCTTCAGCGACGTCAGTACTCCTGGCTAGTTGCGAGGGACAATTCGGGATTCTCCTCGAGGCTTGGCAGGGCAATTGTGACGTATCTCCAACTGAGGCGGGAGACCAAGGGTCCCTTTCCATGTGCCACAGGAATCCTGGGACTCCTATCAAGTTTCACGAGGAGTCAGGCATCGTCTCCTTTGGAGGCACTGATCTCCGCGTACCTCTGGAGTTTTCAAAGGATATAAGGAATCCGGTCGCGATGAGGTGGGGAACTAGGTCTTTCTCTGTGGTCTCCACAGGGGATTCAGACATTCTTTCATCTTGGGAGATGCAAGACGAGCCTGCATTCAAGTCACTGCAGGGATATCCGGCCTTATTTCGAGTCAGGGCATCGCAGTATCCATTTCACTTGAGGCCGCAAAATCAGGGTCCCTCTCACATACCTAGAGCTGAGAGAAGCCTCCTCCTGAGGTGCTTGTGGTTAGGTGGTATTCCTCGGGAGTCGAAGCCAGGGACTAACCTCTCATCTCGAGTTGATTTTTGGTCCACGGAGCTCTTTCCTGTTGCTACAGTGACCTCAGGATCCCTCTAGCCTTGAAACAGTGTTCTTGGGGTTTCTCTGGAGTGCCATCAAGGAAATCAAGGCTCCTTTCATGTGTGATGTGCAACACGGAATTGCTCTGCACGCAGTGCAGGGGAATCGGGCCTCATCTCGCGGCGAGGGGGAAGTCTCATGGTTTTTCTCGAGTTGCGGCGGGAACCTGGGGTATATTCTCGAGTTACGACGGGGATGGCCCTTCCACACACGTGTTTATTCAGCGCCGGCACGACTCCTGCCTAGTTGCGAGGGACAACTCGGGATTCTCCTCGAGGCTTGGCAGGGCAATTGGGACGCCTCTCCAGCTGAGGCGGGAGACCAAGGGTCCCTTTCCACGTGCACAGGAATCCTGGACTCCTATCAAGTTTCTCGAGGAGTCAGGCATCGTCTCCTTTGGAGGCACTGATCTCCGCGTACCTCTGAAGTTGTCTAAGGATGTGAGGCCTCCGGTCGGGATGAGGTGGGGACTAGGTCTTTCTCTGTGGTCTACACAGGTGATTCAGACATCCTTTCGTCTTGGGAGATGCAAGACGAGCCTGCATTCAAGTCACTGCAGGGATATCCGGCCTTATTTCGAGTCAGGGCATCGCGGTGTCCATTCCACTTTAGACCGCAAACTCAGGGTCCCTCTCACATACCTAGAGCTGAGAGAAGCCTCCTCTTGAAGTGCTTGTGGTAAGGTGGTATTCCTCTGGAATCGAAGCCAGGGACTAACCTCTCATCTCGAGTTGATTTGTGGTCCACGGAGCTCTTTCGTGTTGCTACAGTGACCTCAGGATCCCTCTAGCCTTGAAACAGTGTTCTTGGGGTTTCTCTGGAGTGCCACCATGGAAATCAAGGCTCCTTTCATGTGTGATGTGCAACACGGAATTGCTCTGAATGCAGTGCAGGGGAATCGGGCCTCATCTCGCGGCGAGGGGGAAGTCTCATGGTTTTTCTCGAGTTGCGGCGGGAACCTGGGGTATATTCTCGAGTTACGAGGGGGATGGCCCTGCCACACACGTGTTTGTTCAGCGACGTCAGGACTCCTTTCTAGTTGCGAGGGACAACTCGGGATTCTCCTCGAGGCTTGGCAGGGCAATTGGGACGCCTCTCCAGCTGAGGCGGGAGACCAAGTGTCCCTATCCACGTGCCACAGGAATCCTGGGACTCCTATCAAGTTTCACGAGGAGTCAGGCATCGTCTCCTTTGGAGGCACTGATCTCCACGTACCTCTTGAGTTTTCAAAGGATGTGAGGCCTCCGGACGCCATGAGGTGGGAAACTAGGTCTTTCTCTGTGATCTCCACAGGGGATTCAGACATTCTTTCATCTTGGGAGATGCAAGACGAGCCTGCATTCAAGTCACTGCAGGGATATCCGGCCTTATTTCGCGTCAGGGCATCGCAGTGTCCATTCCACTTGAGGCCGCAAACTCAGGGTCCCTCTCACATACCTAGAGCTGAGAGAAGCCTCCTCTTGAGGTGCTTGTGGTAAGGTGGTATTCCTCTGGAGTCGAAGCCGGGGACTAATCTCTCATCTCGAGTTGATTTTTGGTCCACGGAGCTCTTTCCTGTTGCTACAGTGACCTCAGGATCCCTCTAGCCTTGAAACAGTGTTCTTGGGGTTTTTCTGGAGTGCCATCAAGGAAATCAAGGCTTCTTTCATGTGTGATGTGCAACACGGAATTGCTCTGCACGCATTGCCGGGAAATCGGGCCTTATCTCGCGGCGAGGGGGAAGTCTCATGGTTTTTCTCGAGTTGCGGCGGGAACCTGGGGTATATTCTCGAGTTACGACAGGGATGGCCCTTCCGAACATGTGTTTCTTCAGCGACGTCAGTACTCCTGGCTAGTTGCGAGGGACAATTCGGGATTCTCCTCGAGGCTTGGCAGGGCAATTGGGACGTATCTCCAACAGAGGCGGGAGACCAAGGGTCCATTTCCATGTGCCACAGGAATCCTGGGACTCCTATCAAGTTTCACGAGGAGTCAGGCATCGTCTCCTTTAGAGGCACTGATCTCTGCGTACCTCTGGAGTTTTCAAAGGATGTGAGGCCTCCGGTCGCGATGAGGTGGGGAACTAGGTCTTTCTCTGTGGTCTCCACAGGGGATTCAGACATCCTATCGTCTTGGGAGATGCAAGACGAGCCTGCATTCAAGTCACTGCAGGGATATCCGGCCTTATTTCGAGTCAGGGCATCCCGGTGTCCATTCCACATGAGGCCGCAAACTCAGGGTCCCTCTCACATACCTAGAGCTGAGAGAAGCCTCCTCCTGAGGTGCTTGTGGTTAGGTGGAATTCCTCTGGAGTCGAAGCCAGGGACTAACGTCTCATCTCGAGTTGATTTTTGGTCCACGGAGCTCTTTCGTGTTGCTACAGTGACCTCAGGATCCCTCTAGCCTTGAAACAGTGTTCTTGGGGTTTCTCTGGAATGCCATCAAGGAAATCAAGGCTCCTTTCATGTATGATGTGCAACACGGAATTGCTCTGCACGCAGTGAAGGGGAATCGGGCCTCATCTCGCGGCGAGGGGGAAGTCTCATGGTATTTCTCGAGTTGCGGTGGAAACCTGGGGTATATTCTCGAGTTACGACGGGGATGGCCCTTCCACCCACGTGTTTCTTCAGCGACGTCAGGACTCCTGCCTAGTTGCGAGGGACAACTCGGGGTTCTCCTTGAGGCTTGGCAGGGCAATTGGGACGCATCTCCAGCTGAGGCGGGAGACCAAGGGTCCCTTTCCACGTGCCACAGGAATCCTGGGACTCCTATCAAGTTTCACGAGGAGTCAGGCATCGTCTCCTTTGGAGGCACTGATCTCCGCATACCTCTGGAGTTTTCAAAGGATGTGAGGCCTCCGGTCGCGATGAGGTGGGGAACTAGGTCTTTCTCTGTGGTCTCCACAGGGGATTCAGACATCCTTTCGTCTTGGGAGATGCAAGACGAGCCTGCATTCAAGTCACTGCAGCGATATCCGGCATTATTTCGAGTCAGGGCATCGCGGTGTCCATTCCACTTGAGGCCGCAAACTCCGGGTCCCTCTCACATACCTAGAGCTGAGAGAAGCCTCCTCTTGAGGTGCTTGTGGTAAGGTGGTATTCCTCTGGAGTCGAAGCCAGGGACTAACCTCTCATCTCGAGTTGATTTTTGGTCCACGGAGCTCTTTCGTGTTGCTACAGTGACCTCAGGATCCCTCTAGCCTTGAAACAGTGTTCTTGGGGTTTCTCTGGAGTGCCATCAAGGAAATCAAGGCTCCTTTCATGTGTGATGTGCAACACGGAATTGCTCTGCACGCAGTGCAGGGGAATCGGGCCTCATCTCGCGGCGAGGGGGAAGTCTCATGGTTTTTCTCGAGTTGCGGCGGGAACCTGGGGTATATTCCCGAGTTGCGACGGGGATGGCCCTTCCACACACGTGTTTATTCAGCGACGGCAGGACTCCTGCCTAGTTGCGAGGGACAACTCGGGATTCTCCTCGAGGCTTGGCAGGGCAATTGGGACGCCTCTCCAGCTGAGGCGGGAGACTAAGGGTCCCTTTCCACGTGCCACAGGAATCCTGGGACTCCTATCAAGTTTCACGAGGAGTCAGGCATCGTCTCCTTTGGAGGCACTGATCTCCGCGTACCTCTGGAGTTTTCAAAGGATGTGAGGCCTCCGGTCGCGATGAGGTGGGGAACTAGGTCTTTTTCTGTGGTCTCCACAGGGGATTCGGACATCCTTTCGTCTTGGGAGATGCAAGATGAGCCTGCATTCAAGTCACTGCAGGGATATCCGGCCTTATTTCACGTCCGAGCATCGCGGTGTCCATTCCACTTGAGGCCGCAAACTCAGCACATAGCTAGAGCTGAGAGAAGCCTCCTCTTGAGGTGCTTGTGGTAAGGTGGTATTCCTCTGGAGTCGAAGCCAGGGACTAACCTCTCATCTCGAGTTGATTGTTGGTCCACGGAGCTCTTTCCTGTTGCTACAGTGACGTCAGGATCCCGCTAGCCTTGAAACATTGTTCTTGGGTTTTCTCTGGAGTGCCATCAAGGAAATCAAGGCTCCTTTCATGTGTGATGTGCAACACGGAATTGCTCTGCACGCAGTGCAGGGGAATCGGACCTCATATCGCGGCGAGGGGGAAGTCTCATGGTTTTTCTCGAGTTGCGGCGGGAACCTGGGGTATATTCTCGAGTTACGACGGGGATGGCCCTTCCACCCACGTGTTTGTTCAGCGACGGCAGGACTCCTGCCTAGTTGCGAGGGACAACTCGGGATTCTCCTCGAGGCTTGGCAGGGCAATTGGGACGCCTCTCCAGCTGAGGCGGGAGACCAAGGGTCCCTTTCCATGTGCACAGGAATCCTGGGACTCCTATCAAGTTTCACGAGGAGTCAGGCATCGTCTCCTTTGGAGGCACTGATCTCCGCGTACCTCTGGAGTTTTCAAAGGATGTGAGGCCTCCGGTCGCGATGATGTGGGGAACTAGATCTTTCTCTGAGGTCTCCACAGGGGATTTAGACATCCTTTCGTCTTGGGAGAGGCAAGACGCGCCTGCATTCAAGTCACTGCAGGGATATCCGGCCTTATTTCGAGTCAGGGCATCGCGGTGTCCATTCCACTTGAGGCCGCAAACTCAGGGTCCCTCTCACATACCTAGAGCTGAGAGAAGCCTCCTCTTGAGGTGCTTGTGTTTAGGTGGTATTCCTCTGGAGTCGAAGCCAGGGACTATCCTCTCATCTCGAGTTGATTTTTGGGCCACGGTGCTCTTTCGTGTTGCTACAGTGACCTCAGGATCCCTCTAGCCTTAAAACAGTGTTCTTGGGGTTTCTCTGGAGTGCCATCAAGGAAATCAAGGCTCCTTTCATGTGTGATTTGCAACACAGAATTGCTCTGCATGCAGTGCAGGGGAATCGGGCCTCATCTCGGGGCGAGGGGGAAGTCTCATGGTTTTTCTCGAGTTGCGGCGGGAACCTGGGGTATATTCTCGAGTTACGACGGGGATGGCCCTTCCACCCACGTGTTTGTTCAGCGACGTCAGGACTCCTGCCTAGTTGCGAGGGACAACTCGGGATTCTCCTCGAGGCTTGGCAGGGCAATTGTGACGCCTCTCCAGCTGAGGCGGGAGACCAAGGATCCCTTTCCACGTGCCACAGGAATACTGGGAATCCTATCAAGTTTCACGAGGAGTCAGGCATCGTCTCCTTTGGAGGCACTAATCTCCGCGTACCTCTGGAGTTTTCAAAGGATGTGAGGCCTCCGGTCGCGATGAGGTGGGGAACTAGGTCTTTTTCTGTGGTCTCCACAGGGGATTCGGACATCCTTTCGTCTTGGGAGATGCAAGACGAGCCTGCCTTCAAGTCACTGCAGGGATATCCGGCCTTATTTCGAGTCAGGGCATCGCGGTGTCCATTCCACTTGAGGCCGCAAACTCAGGGTCCCTCTCACATACCTAGAGCTGAGAGAAGCCTCCTCTTGAGGTGCTTGTGGTAAGGTGGTATTCCTCTGGAGTCGAAGCCAGGGACTAACCTCTCATCTCGAGTTGATTCGTGGTCCACGGAGCTCTTTCGTGTTGCTACAGTGACCTCAGGATCCCTCTAGCCTTGAAACAGTGATCATCGGGTTTCTCTGGAGTGCCATCAAGGAAATCAAGGCTCCTTTCATGTGTGATGTGCAACACGGAATTGCTCTGCATGCAGTGCAGGGGAATCGGGCCTCATCTCGCGGCGAGGGGGAAGTCTCATGGTTTTTCTCGAGTTGAGGCGGGAACCTGGGGTATATTCTCGAGTTACAAGCGGATGGCCCTTCCACCCACGTGTTTGTTCAGCGACGTCAGGACACCTGCCTAGTTGCGAGGGACAACTCGGGATTCTCCTCGAGGCTTGACCGGGCAATTGGGATGCCTCTCCAGCTGAGCTGGGAGTCCAAGGGTCCCTTTCCACGTGCCACAGGAATCCTGGGACTCCTATCAAGTTTCACGAGGAGTCAGGCATCGTCTCCTTTGGAGGCACTGATCTCCGCGTACCTCTGGAGTTTTCAAAGGATGTGAGGCCTCCGGTCGCCATGAGGTGGGAAACTAGGTCTTTCTCTGTGGTCTCCACAGGGGATTCAGACATTCGTTCATTTTGGGAAATGCAGGACGAGCCTGCATTCAAGTCACTGCAGGGATATCCGGCCTTATTTCGTGTCAGGGCATCGCAGTGTCCATTCCACTTGAGACCGCAAAATCAGGGTCCCTCTCACATACCTAGAGCTGAGAGAAGCCTCCTCTTGAGGTGCTTGTGTTAAGGTGGTAGTACTCTGGAGTCGAATCCAGGGACTAACCTCTCATCTCGAGTTAATTTTTGGTCCACGGACCTCTTTCGTGTTGCTACAGTGACCTCAGGATCCCTCTAGCCTTGAAACAGTGTTCTTGGGGTTTCTCTTGAGTGCCATCAAGGAAATCAAGGCTCCTTTCATGTGTGATGTGCAACACGGAATTGCTCTGCATGCTGTGCAGGGGAATCGGGCCTCATCTCGCGGCGAGGGGGAAGTCTCATGGTTTTTCTCGAGTTGCGGCGGGACCCTGGGGTATATTCTCGAGTTACGACGGGGATGGCCCTTCCTCCCACGTGTTTGTTCAGCGACGTCAGGACTCCTGTCTAGTTGCGAGGGACAACTCGGGATTCTCCTCGAGGCTTGGCAGGGCAATTGGGACGCCTCTCCAGCTGAGGCGGGAGACCCAGTGTCCCTTTCCACGTGCCACAGGAATCCTGGGACTCCTATCAAGTTTCGCGAGGAGTCAGGCATCGTCTCCTTTGGAGGCACTGATCTCCGCGTCCCTCTGGAGTTTTCAAAGGATGTGAGGCCTCCGGTCGCGATGAGGTGGGGAACTAGATATTTCTCTGAGGTCTCCACAGGGGATTCAGACATCCTTTCGTCTTGGGAGAGACAAGACGCGCCTGCATTCAAGTCACTGCAGGGATATCCGGCCTTATTTCGAGTTAGGGCATCGCGGTGTCCATTCCACTTGAGTCCGCAACCTCAGGGTCCCTCTCACATACCTAGAGCTGAGAGAAGCCTCCTCTTGAGGTGCTTGTGGTAAGGTGGTATTCCTCTGGAGTCGAAGCCAGGGACTATCCTCTCATCTCGAGTTGATTTTTGGGCCACGGTGCTCTTTCGTGTGGCTACACTGATCTCAGGATCCCTCTAGCCTTGAAACAGTGTTCTTGGGGTTTCTCTGGAGTGCCATCAAGGAAATCAAGGCTCCTTTCATGTGTGATGTGCAACACGGAATTGGTCTGCACGCAGTGCAGGGGAATCGGGCCTCATCTCGCGGCGAGGGGGAAGTCTCATGGTTTTTCTCGAGTTGCGGCGGGAACCTGGGGTATATTCTCGAGTTACGACGGGGATGGCCCTTCCACCCACGTGTTTGTTCAGCGACGTCAGGACTCCTGTCTAGTTGCGAGGGACAACTCGGGATTCTCCTCGAGGCTTGGCAGGGCAATTGGGACGCCTCTCCAGCTGAGGCGGGAGACCAAGGGTCCCTTTCCACGTGCCACAGGAATCCTGGCACTCCTATCAAGTTTCACGAGGAGTCAGGCATCGTCTCCTTTGGAGGCACTCATCTCCGCGTAACTCTGGAGTTTTCAACGGATGTGAGGCCTCCGGTCGCGATGAGGTGGGGAACTAGGTCTTTTTCTGTGGTCTCCACAGGGGATTCGGACATCCTTTCGTCTTGGGAGATGAAAGACGAGCCTGCATTCAAGTCACTGCAGGGATATCCGGCCTTATTTCGAGTCATGGCATCGCGGTGTCCGTTCCACTTGAGGCCGCAAACTCAGCACATAGCTAGAGCTGAGAGAAGCCTCCTCTTGAGGTGCTTGTGGTAAGGTGGTATTCCTCTGGATTCGAAGCCAGGGACTAACCTCTCATCTCGAGTTGATTGTTGGTCCACGGAGCTCTTTCGTGTTGCTACAGTGACCTCAGGATACCGCTAGCCTTGAAACAGTGTTCTTGGGGTTTCTCTGGAGTGCCATCAAGGAAATCAAGGCTCCTTTCATGTGTGATGTGCAACACGGAATTGCTCTGCACGCAGTGCAGGGGAATCGGGCTTCATATCGTGGCGAGGGGGAAGTCTCATGGTTTTTCTCGAGTTGCGGCGGGAACCTGGGGTATATTCTCGAGTTACGACGGGGATGGCCCTTCCAACCCCCTGTTTGTTCAGCGACGTCGGGACTCCTGCCTAGTTGTGAGGGACAACTCGGGATTCTCCTCGAGGCTTGGCAGGGCAATTGGGACGCCTTTCCAGCTGAGGCGGGAGACCAAGGGTCCCTTTCCATGTGCCACAGGAATCCTGGGACTCCTATCAAGTTTCACGAGGAGTCAGGCATCGTCTCCTTTGGAGGCACTGATCTCCGCGTACCTCTGGAGTTTTCAAAGGATGTGAGGCCTCCGGTCGCCATGAGGTGCGAAACTAGGTCTTTCTCTGTGGTCTCCACAGGGGATTCAGACATCCTTTCATCTTGGGAGATGCAAGACGAGCCTGCATTCAAGTCACTGCAGGGATATCCGGCCTTATTTCGCGTCAGGGTATCGCAGTTTCCATTCCACTTGAGTCCGCAAAATCAGGGTCCCTCTCACATACCTAGAGCTGAGAGAAGCCTCCTCTTGAGGTGCTTGTGGTAAGGTGGTATTCCTCTGGAGTCGAAGCCAGGGACAAACCTCTCATCTCGAGATGATTTTTGGTACACGGACCTCTTTCGTGTTGCTACAGTGACCTCAGGATCCCTCTAGCCTTGAAACAGTGTTCTTGGGGTATCTCTGGAGTGCCATCAAGGAAATCAAGGCTCCTTTCATGTTTGATGTGCAACACGGAATTGCTCTGCATGCAGTGCAGGAGAATCGGGCCTCATCTCGCGGCGAGGGGGAAGTCTCATGGTTTTTCTCGAGTTGCGGCGGGAACCTGGGGTATATTCTCGAGTTATGACGGGGATGGCCCTTCCACACACGTGTTTGTTCAGCGACGTCAGGACTCCTGCCTATTTGCGAGGGACAACTCGGGATTCTCCTCGAGGCTTGGCAAGGTAATTGGGACGCCTCTCCAGCTGACGCGGGAGACCAAGGGTCCCTTTCCATGTGCCACAGGAATCCTGGGACTCCTATCAAGTTTCACGAGGAGTCAGGCATCGTCTCCTTTGGAGGCACTGATCTCCGCATACCTCTGGAGTTTTCAAAGGATATGAGGCCTCCGGTCGCGATGAGGTGAGGGACTAGATCTTTCTCTGAGGTCTCCACAGGGGATTCAGACATCCTTTCGTCTTGGGAGATGCAAGACACGCCTGCATTCAAGTCACTGCAGGGATATCCGGCCTTATTTCGAGTCAGGGCATCGCGGTGTCCATTCCACTTGAGGCCGCAAACTCAGGGTCCCTCTCACATACCTAAAGCTGAGAGAAGCCTCCTCTTGAGGTGCTTGTGGTAAGGTGGTATTCCTCTGGAGTCCAAGCCAGGGACTATCCTCTCATCTCGAGTTGATTTTTGGGCCACGGTGCTCTTTCGTGTGGCTACAGTGACCTCAGGATCCCGCTCTCATTGAAACAGTGTTCTTGCGGTTTCTCTGGAGTGCCATCAAGGAAATCAAGGCTCCTTTTATGTGTGATGTGCAACACGGAATTGCTCTGCATGCAGTGCAGGGCAATCGGGCCTCATCTCGCGGCGAGGGGAAAGTCTCATGGTGTTTCTCGAGTTGCGGCGGGAACCTGGGGTATATTCTCGAGTTACAACGGGGATAGCCCTTCCAACCACCTGTTTGTTCAGCGACGGCAGGACTCTTGCCTAGTTGCGAGTGACAACTCGGGATTCTCCTCGAGGCTTGGCAGGGCAATTGGGACGCCTCCTCAGCTGAGGCGGGAGACCAAGGGTCCCTTTCCACGTGCCACAGGAATCCTGGGACTCCTATCATGTTTCACGAGGAGTCAGGCATCGTCTCCTGTGGAGGCACTGATCTCCCTGTACCTCTGGAGTTTTCAAAGGATGTGAGGCCTCCGGTCGCGATGAGGTGGGGAACTAGGTCTTTCTCTGTGGTCTCCACAGGGGATTCAGACATCCTTTCGTCTAGGGGGATGCAAGACGAGCCTGCATTCAAGTCACTGCAGGGATATCCGGCCTTATTTCGAGTCAGGGCATCGCGGTGTCCATTCCACTTGAGTCCGCAAACTCAGCACATAGCTAGAGATGAGAGAAGCCTCCTCTTGAGGTGCTTGTGGTAAGGTGGTATTCCTCTGGAGTCGAAGCCAGGGATTAACCTCTCATCTCGAGTTGATTTTTGGTCCACGGAGCTCTTTCGTGTTGCTACAGTGACCTCAGGATCCCTCTATCCTTGAAACAGTGTTCTTGGGGTTTCTTTGGAATGTCACCAAGGAAATCAAGGCTCCTTTCATGTGTGATGTGCAACACGGAATTGCTCTGCACGCAGTGTAGCGGAAACGGGCCTCATCTCGCGGCGAGGGGGAAGTCTCATGGTTTTTCTCGAGTTGCGGCGGCAACCTGGGCTATATTATCGAGTTACGATGGGGATGGCCCTTCCACCCACGTGTTTATTCAGCGACGTCAGGACTCCTGCCTACTTGCGAGGGACAACTCGGGATTCTCCTCGAGGCTTGGCAGGGCAATTGGGACGCCTCTCCAGCTGAGGCGGGAGACCAAGGTTCCCTTGCCATGAGCCACAGGAATCCTGGGACTCCTATAAAGTTTCACGAGGAGTCAGGCATCGTCTCCTTTGGAGGCACTGATCTCTGCGTACCTCTGGAGTTTTCCAAGGATGTGAGGCCTCCGGTTCCGATGAGGTGGGGAACTAGGTCTTTCTCTGTGGTCTCCACAGGGGATTCAGACATCCTTTCGTCTTGGGAGATGCAAGATGAGCCTGCATTCAAGTCACTGCAGGGATATCCGGCCTTATTTTGCGTCAGGGCATCGCAGTGTCCATTCCACTTGAGGCCGCAAACTCAGGGTCCCTCTCACATACCTAGAGCTGAGAGAAGCCTCCTCTTGAGGTGCTTGTGGTAAGGTGGTATTCCTCTGGAGTCGAAGCCAGGGACTAACCTCTCATCTCGAGTTGATTTTTGGTCCACGGAGCTCTTTCGTGTGGCTACAGTGACCTCGGGATCCCTCTAGCCTTGAAACAGTGTTCTTGGGGTTTCTCTGGAGTGCCATCAAGGAAATCAAGGCTCCTTGCATGTGTGATGTGCAACACGGAATTGCTCTGCATGCAGTGCAGGGGAATCGGGCCTCATCTCGCGGCGAGGGGGAAGTCTCATGGTTTTTCTCGAGTTGCGGCGAGAACCTAGGGTATATTCTCGAGTTACGACGGGGATGGCCCTTCCACCCACGTGTTTGTTCAGCGTCGTCAGGACTCCTGCCTAGTTGTGAGGGACAACTCGGGATTCTCCTCGAGGCTTGGCAGAGCAATTGGGACGCGTCTCCAGCTGAGGCGGGAGACCAAAGGTCCCTTTCCACGTGCCACAGGAATCCTGGGACTCCTATCAAGATTCACGAGGAGTCAGGCATCGTCTCCTTTGGAGGCACTGATCTCCGCGTACCTCTGGAGTTTTCAAAGGATGTGAGGCCTCCGGTCGCGATGAGGTGGGGAACTAGGTCTTTGTCTGTGGTCTCCACAGGGGATTCAGACATCCTTTCGTCTTGGGAGATGCAAGACGAGCCTGCATTCAAGTCACTGCAGGGATATCCGGCCTTATTTCGCGTCAGGGCATCGCAGTGTCCATTCCACTTGAGGCCGCAAACTCAGGGTCCCTCTCACATACATAGAGCTTAGAGAAGCCTCCTCTTGAGGTGCTTGTGGTAAGGTGGTATTCCTCTGGAGTCGAAGCCAGGGACTAACCTCTCATCTCGAGTTGATTTTTGGTCCACGGAGCTCTTTCGTGTGGCTACAGTGACCTCGGGATCCCTCTAGCCTTGAAACAGTTTTCTTGGGGTTTCTCTGGAGTGCCATCAAGGAAATCAAGGCTCCTTGCATGTGTGATGTGCAACACGGAATTGCTCTGCACGCAGTGCAGGGGAATCGGGCCTCATCTCGCGGCGAGGGGGAAGTCTCATGGTTTTTCTCGAGTTGCGGCGAGAACCTGGGGTATATTCTCGAGTTACGACGGGGATGGACCTTCCACACACGTGTTTGTTCAGCGTCGTCAGGACTCCTGCCTAGTTGTGAGGGACAACTCGGGATTCTCCTCGAGGCTTGGCAGAGCAATTGGGACGCGTCTCCAGCTGAGGCGGGAGACCAAAGGTCCCTTTCCACGTGCCACAGGAATCCTGGGACTCCTATCAAGTTTCACGAGGAGTCAGGCATCGTCTCCTTTGGAGGCACTGATCTCCGCGTACCTCTGGAGTTTTCAAAGGATGTGAGGCCTCCGGTCGCGATGAGGTGGGGAACTAGGTCTTTCTCTGTGGTCTCCACAGGGGATTCAGACATTCTTTCATCTTGGGAGATGCCAGACGCGCCTGCATTCAATCACTGCAGGGATATCCGGCCTTATTTCGAGTCAGGGCATCGCGGTGTCCATTCCACTTGAGGCCGCAAACTCAGGGTCCCTCTCACATACCTAGAGCTGAGAGAAGCCTCCTCTTGAGGTGCTTGTTTTAAGGTGGTATTCCTCTGGAGTCCAAGCCAGGGACTATCCTCTCATCTCGAGTTGATTTTTGGGCCACGGTTCTCTTTCGTGTGGCTACAGTGACCTCAGGATCCCGCTCTCCTTGAAACAGTGTTCTTGGGGTTTCTCTGGAGTGCCATCAAGGAAATCAAGGCTCCTTTCATGTGTGATGTGCAACACGGAATTGCTCTGCATGCAGTGCAGGGCAATCGGGCCTCATCTCGCGGCGAGGGGAAAGTCTCATGGTGTTTCTCGAGTTGCGGCGGGAACCTGGGGTATATTCTCGAGTTACGACGGGGATAGCCCTTCCACACACGTGTTTATTCAGCGACGGCAGGACTCCTGCCTAGTAGTGCGACGGACAACTCGGGATTCTCCTCGAGGCTTGGCAGGGCAATTGGGACGCCTCCTCAGCTGAGGCGGGAGACCAAGGGTCCCTTTCCACGTGCCACAGGAATCCTGGGACTCCTATCATGTTTCACGAGGAGTCAGGCATCGTCTCCTTTGGAGGCACTGATCTCCCCGTACCTCTGGAGTTTTCAAAGGATGTGAGGCCTCCGGTCGCAATGAGGTGGGGAACTAGGTCTTTCTCTATGGTCTCCACAGGGGATTCAGACATCCTTTCGTCTTGGGGGATGCAAGACGAGCCTGCATTCAAGTCACTGCAGGGATATGCGGCCTGATTTCGAGTCAGGGCATCGCGGTGTCCATTCCACTTGAGTCCGCAAACTCAGCACATAGCTAGAGATGAGAGAAGCCTCCTCTTGAGGTGCTTGTGGTAAGGTGGTATTCCTCTGGAGTCGAAGCCAGGGATTAACCTCTCATCTCGAGTTGATTTTTGGTCCACGGAGCTCTTTCGTGTTGCTACAGTGACCTCAGGATCCCTCTAGCCTTGAAACAGTGTTCTTGGGGTTTCTTTGGAATGTCACCAAGGAAATCAAGGCTCCTTTCATGTGTGATGTGCAACACAGAATTGCTCTGCACGCAGTGTAGTGGAATCGGGCCTCATCTCGTGGCGAGGGGGAAGTCTCATGGTTTTTCTCGAGTTGCGGCGGCAACCTGGGCTATATTATCGAGTTACGATGGGGATGGCCCTTCCACCCACGTGTTTATTCAGCGACGTCAGGACTCCTGCCTACTTGCGAGGGACAACTCGGGATTCTCCTCGAGGCTTGGCAGGGCAATTGGGACGCCTCTCCAGCTGAGGCAGGAGACCAAGGGTCCCTTTCCATGTGCCACAGGAATCCTGGGACTTCTATAAAGTTTCACGAGGAGTCAGGCATCGTCTCCTTTGGAGGCACTGATCTCTGCGTACCTCTGGAGTTTTCCAAGGATGTGAGGCCTCCGGTTCCGATGAGGTGGGGAACTAGGTCTTTCTCTGTGGTCTCCACAGGGGATTCAGACATCCTTTCGTCTTGGGAGATGCAAGACGAGCCTGCATTCAAGTCACTGCAGGGATATGCGGCCTTATTTCGCGTCAGGGTATCGCAGTGTCCATTCCACTTGAGGCCGCAAACTCAGGGTCCCTCTCACATCCCTAGAGCTGAGAGAAGCCTCCTCTTGAGGTGCTTGTGGTAAGGTGGTATTCCTCTGGAGTCGAAGCCAGGGACTAACCTCTCATCTCGAGTTGATTTTTGGTCCACGGAGCTCTTTCGTGTGGCTACAGTGCCCTCGGGATCCCTCTATCCTTGAAACAGTGTTCTTGGGGTTTCTCTGGAGTGCCATCAAGGAAATCAAGGCTCCTTTCATGTGTGATGTGCAACACGGAATTGCTCTGCACGCAGTGTAGCGGAAACGGGCCTCATCTCGCGGCGAGGGGGAAGTCTCATGGTTTTTCTCGAGTTGCGGCGGCAACCTGGGCTATATTATCGAGTTACGATGGGGATGGCCCTTCCACCCACGTGTTTATTCAGCGACGTCAGGACTCCTGCCTACTTGCGAGGGACAACTCGGGATTCTCCTCGAGGCTTGGCAGGGCAATTGGGACGCCTCTCCAGCTGAGGCGGGAGACCAAGGTTCCCTTGCCATGAGCCACAGGAATCCTGGGACTCCTATAAAGTTTCACGAGGAGTCAGGCATCGTCTCCTTTGGAGGCACTGATCTCTGCGTACCTCTGGAGTTTTCCAAGGATGTGAGGCCTCCGGTTCCGATGAGGTGGGGAACTAGGTCTTTCTCTGTGGTCTCCACAGGGGATTCAGACATCCTTTCGTCTTGGGAGATGCAAGATGAGCCTGCATTCAAGTCACTGCAGGGATATCCGGCCTTATTTTGCGTCAGGGCATCGCAGTGTCCATTCCACTTGAGGCCGCAAACTCAGGGTCCCTCTCACATACCTAGAGCTGAGAGAAGCCTCCTCTTGAGGTGCTTGTGGTAAGGTGGTATTCCTCTGGAGTCGAAGCCAGGGACTAACCTCTCATCTCGAGTTGATTTTTGGTCCACGGAGCTCTTTCGTGTGGCTACAGTGACCTCGGGATCCCTCTAGCCTTGAAACAGTGTTCTTGGGGTTTCTCTGGAGTGCCATCAAGGAAATCAAGGCTCCTTGCATGTGTGATGTGCAACACGGAATTGCTCTGCATGCAGTGCAGGGGAATCGGGCCTCATCTCGCGGCGAGGGGGAAGTCTCATGGTTTTTCTCGAGTTGCGGCGAGAACCTAGGGTATATTCTCGAGTTACGACGGGGATGGCCCTTCCACCCACGTGTTTGTTCAGCGTCGTCAGGACTCCTGCCTAGTTGTGAGGGACAACTCGGGATTCTCCTCGAGGCTTGGCAGAGCAATTGGGACGCGTCTCCAGCTGAGGCGGGAGACCAAAGGTCCCTTTCCACGTGCCACAGGAATCCTGGGACTCCTATCAAGATTCACGAGGAGTCAGGCATCGTCTCCTTTGGAGGCACTGATCTCCGCGTACCTCTGGAGTTTTCAAAGGATGTGAGGCCTCCGGTCGCGATGAGGTGGGGAACTAGGTCTTTGTCTGTGGTCTCCACAGGGGATTCAGACATCCTTTCGTCTTGGGAGATGCAAGACGAGCCTGCATTCAAGTCACTGCAGGGATATCCGGCCTTATTTCGCGTCAGGGCATCGCAGTGTCCATTCCACTTGAGGCCGCAAACTCAGGGTCCCTCTCACATACATAGAGCTTAGAGAAGCCTCCTCTTGAGGTGCTTGTGGTAAGGTGGTATTCCTCTGGAGTCGAAGCCAGGGACTAACCTCTCATCTCGAGTTGATTTTTGGTCCACGGAGCTCTTTCGTGTGGCTACAGTGACCTCGGGATCCCTCTAGCCTTGAAACAGTTTTCTTGGGGTTTCTCTGGAGTGCCATCAAGGAAATCAAGGCTCCTTGCATGTGTGATGTGCAACACGGAATTGCTCTGCACGCAGTGCAGGGGAATCGGGCCTCATCTCGCGGCGAGGGGGAAGTCTCATGGTTTTTCTCGAGTTGCGGCGAGAACCTGGGGTATATTCTCGAGTTACGACGGGGATGGACCTTCCACACACGTGTTTGTTCAGCGTCGTCAGGACTCCTGCCTAGTTGTGAGGGACAACTCGGGATTCTCCTCGAGGCTTGGCAGAGCAATTGGGACGCGTCTCCAGCTGAGGCGGGAGACCAAAGGTCCCTTTCCACGTGCCACAGGAATCCTGGGACTCCTATCAAGTTTCACGAGGAGTCAGGCATCGTCTCCTTTGGAGGCACTGATCTCCGCGTACCTCTGGAGTTTTCAAAGGATGTGAGGCCTCCGGTCGCGATGAGGTGGGGAACTAGGTCTTTCTCTGTGGTCTCCACAGGGGATTCAGACATTCTTTCATCTTGGGAGATGCCAGACGCGCCTGCATTCAATCACTGCAGGGATATCCGGCCTTATTTCGAGTCAGGGCATCGCGGTGTCCATTCCACTTGAGGCCGCAAACTCAGGGTCCCTCTCACATACCTAGAGCTGAGAGAAGCCTCCTCTTGAGGTGCTTGTTTTAAGGTGGTATTCCTCTGGAGTCCAAGCCAGGGACTATCCTCTCATCTCGAGTTGATTTTTGGGCCACGGTTCTCTTTCGTGTGGCTACAGTGACCTCAGGATCCCGCTCTCCTTGAAACAGTGTTCTTGGGGTTTCTCTGGAGTGCCATCAAGGAAATCAAGGCTCCTTTCATGTGTGATGTGCAACACGGAATTGCTCTGCATGCAGTGCAGGGCAATCGGGCCTCATCTCGCGGCGAGGGGAAAGTCTCATGGTGTTTCTCGAGTTGCGGCGGGAACCTGGGGTATATTCTCGAGTTACGACGGGGATAGCCCTTCCACACACGTGTTTATTCAGCGACGGCAGGACTCCTGCCTAGTAGTGCGACGGACAACTCGGGATTCTCCTCGAGGCTTGGCAGGGCAATTGGGACGCCTCCTCAGCTGAGGCGGGAGACCAAGGGTCCCTTTCCACGTGCCACAGGAATCCTGGGACTCCTATCATGTTTCACGAGGAGTCAGGCATCGTCTCCTTTGGAGGCACTGATCTCCCCGTACCTCTGGAGTTTTCAAAGGATGTGAGGCCTCCGGTCGCAATGAGGTGGGGAACTAGGTCTTTCTCTATGGTCTCCACAGGGGATTCAGACATCCTTTCGTCTTGGGGGATGCAAGACGAGCCTGCATTCAAGTCACTGCAGGGATATGCGGCCTGATTTCGAGTCAGGGCATCGCGGTGTCCATTCCACTTGAGTCCGCAAACTCAGCACATAGCTAGAGATGAGAGAAGCCTCCTCTTGAGGTGCTTGTGGTAAGGTGGTATTCCTCTGGAGTCGAAGCCAGGGATTAACCTCTCATCTCGAGTTGATTTTTGGTCCACGGAGCTCTTTCGTGTTGCTACAGTGACCTCAGGATCCCTCTAGCCTTGAAACAGTGTTCTTGGGGTTTCTTTGGAATGTCACCAAGGAAATCAAGGCTCCTTTCATGTGTGATGTGCAACACAGAATTGCTCTGCACGCAGTGTAGTGGAATCGGGCCTCATCTCGTGGCGAGGGGGAAGTCTCATGGTTTTTCTCGAGTTGCGGCGGCAACCTGGGCTATATTATCGAGTTACGATGGGGATGGCCCTTCCACCCACGTGTTTATTCAGCGACGTCAGGACTCCTGCCTACTTGCGAGGGACAACTCGGGATTCTCCTCGAGGCTTGGCAGGGCAATTGGGACGCCTCTCCAGCTGAGGCAGGAGACCAAGGGTCCCTTTCCATGTGCCACAGGAATCCTGGGACTTCTATAAAGTTTCACGAGGAGTCAGGCATCGTCTCCTTTGGAGGCACTGATCTCTGCGTACCTCTGGAGTTTTCCAAGGATGTGAGGCCTCCGGTTCCGATGAGGTGGGGAACTAGGTCTTTCTCTGTGGTCTCCACAGGGGATTCAGACATCCTTTCGTCTTGGGAGATGCAAGACGAGCCTGCATTCAAGTCACTGCAGGGATATGCGGCCTTATTTCGCGTCAGGGTATCGCAGTGTCCATTCCACTTGAGGCCGCAAACTCAGGGTCCCTCTCACATCCCTAGAGCTGAGAGAAGCCTCCTCTTGAGGTGCTTGTGGTAAGGTGGTATTCCTCTGGAGTCGAAGCCAGGGACTAACCTCTCATCTCGAGTTGATTTTTGGTCCACGGAGCTCTTTCGTGTGGCTACAGTGCCCTCGGGATCCCTCTATCCTTGAAACAGTGTTCTTGGGGTTTCTCTGGAGTGCCATCAAGGAAATCAAGGCTCCTTTCATGTGTGATGTGCAACACGGAATTGCTCTGCACGCAGTGCAGGGGAATCGGGCCTCATCTCGCGGCGAGGGGGAAGTCTCATGGTTTTTCTCGAGTTGCGGCGAGAACCTGGGGTATATTATCGAGTTACGACGGGGATGGCCTTTCCACACACGTGTTTGTTCAGCGTCGTCAGGACTCCTGCCTAGTTGTGAGGGACAACTCGGGATTCTCCTCGAGGCTTGGCAGACCAATTGGGACGCGTCTGCAGCTGAGACGGGGGACCAAAGGTCCCGTTCCACCTGCCACAGGAATCCTGGGACTCCTATCAAGTTTCACGAGGAGTCAGGCATCGTCTCCTTTGGAGGCACTGATCTCCGCGTACCTCTGGTGTTTTCAAAGGATGTGAGGCTTCCGGTCGCGATGAGGTGGGGAACTAGGTTTTTCTCTGTGGTCTCCACAGGGGATTCAGACATTCTTTCATCTTGGGAGATGCCAGACGAGCCTGCATTCAAGTCACTGCAGGGATATCCGGCCCTTTTTCGAGTCAGGGCATCGCGGTGTCCATTCCACTTGAGGCCGCAAACTCAGGGTCCCTCTCACATACCTAGAGCTGAGAGAAGCCTCCTCTTGAGGTGCTTGTGGTAAGGTGGTATTCCTCTGGAGTCGAAGCCGGGGACTAACCTCTCATCTTGAGTTGATTTTTGGTCCACGGAGCTCTTTCGTGTTGCTACAGTGACCTCAGGATCCCTCTAGCCTTGAAACAGTGTTCTTGGGGTTTCTCTGGAGTGCCATCAAGTAAATCAAGGCTCCTTTCATGTGTGATGTGCAACACGGAATTGCTCTGCACGCAGTGCAGGGGAATCGGGCCTCATATCGCGGCGAGTGGGTAGTCTCATGGTTTTTCTCGAGTTGCGGCGGGAACCTGGGGTATATTCTCGAGTTACCACAGGGATGGCCCTTCCCCACACACGTGTTTCTTCAGCGACGTCAGGACTCCTGCCTAGTTGCGAGGGACAACTCGGGATTCTCCTCGAGGCTTGGCAGGGCAATTGGGACGCCTCTCCAGCTGAGGCGGGAGACCAAGTGTCCCTTTCCACGTGCCACAGGAATCCTGGGACTCCTATCAAGTTTCACGAGGAGTCAGGCATCGTCTCCTTTGGAGGCACTGATCTCCGCGTACCTCTGGAGTTTTCCAAAGATGTGAGGCCTCCGGTCGCCATGAGGTGGGGAACTAGGTCTTTCTCTGTGGTCTCCACAGAGGATTCAGACATCCTTTCATCTTGGGAGATGCAAGACGAGCCTGCATTCAAGTCACTGCAGGGATATCCGGCCTTATTTCACGTCAGTGCATCGCAGTGTCCATTCCACTTGAGGCCACAAACTCAGGGTCCCTCTCACATACCTAGAGCTGAGAGAAGCCTCCTCTTGAGGTGCTTGTGGTAAAGTGGTATTCCTCTGGAGTCGAAGCAAGGGACTAACCTCTCATCTCGTGTTGATTTTTGGTTCACGGAGCTCTTTCGTGTTGCTACAGTGGCCTCAGGATCCCTCTAGCCTTGAAACAGTGTTCTTGGGGTTTCTCTGGAGTGCCATCAAGGAAATCAAGGCTCCTTTCATGTGTGATGTGCAACACGGAATTGCTCTGCATGCAGTGCAGGGGAATCGGGCCTCATCTCGCGGCGAGGGGGAAGTCTCATGGTTTTTCTCGAGTTGCGGCAGGAACCTGGGGTATACTCTCGAGTTACGACGGGGATGGCCCTTCCAACCACGTGTTTGTTCAGTGACGTCTGGACTCCTGCCTAGTTGCGAGTGACAACTCGGGATTCTCCTCGAGGCTTGGCAGGGCAATTGGGACGCCTCTCCAGTTGAGGCGGGAAACCAAGAGTCCCTTTCCACGTGCCACAGGAATCCTGGGACTCCTATCAAGTTTCACGAGGAGTCAGGCATCGTCTCCTTTGGAGGCTCTGATCTCCGCGTACCTCTGGAGTTTTCAAAGGATGTAAGGCCTCCGATCGCGATGAGGTGGGGAACTAGGTCATTCTCTGTTGTCTCCACAGGAGATTCAGACATTGTTTCGTCTTGGAAGATGCAAGACGAGCCTGCATTCAAGTCACTGCAGGGATATCCGGCCTTATTTTGAGTCAGGGCATCGCGATGTCCATTCCACTTGAGGCCGCAAACTCAGGGTCCCTCTCACATAGCTAGAGCTGAGAGAAGCCTCCTCTTGAGGTGCTTGTAGTAAGGTGGTATTCCTCTGGTGTCCAAGCCAGGGACTATCCTCTCATCTCGAGTTGATTTTTGGGCCACGGTGCTCTTTCGTGTGGCTACAGTGACCTCAGGATCCCTCTAGCCTTGAAACAGTGTTCTTGGGGTTTCTCTGGAGTGCCATCAAGGAAATCAAGGCTCCTTTCATGTGTGATGTGCAACACGGAATTGCTCTGCACGCAGTGCAGGGGAATCGGGCCTCATCTCGCGGCGAGGGGGAAGTCTCATGGTTTTTCTCGAGTTGCGGCGGGAACCTGGGGTATATTCTCGAGTTACGACGGGGATGGCCCTTCCACACACTAGTGTTTCTTCAGCGACGTCAGGACTCCTGAATAGTTGGGAGGGACAACTCGGGATTCTCCTCGAGGCTTGGCAGGGTACTTGGAACGCCTCTCCAGCTAAGGCGGGAGACCAAGGGTCCCTTTCCATGTGCCACAGGAATCCTGGGACTCCTATCAAGTTTCACGAGGAGTCAGGCATCGTCTCCTTTGGAGGCACTGATCTCCGCGTACCTCTGGAGTTTTCAAAGGATGTGAGGCCTCCGGTCGCGATGAGGTGGGGAACTAGGTCTTTCTCTGTGGTCTCCATAGGGGATTCAGACATTCTTTCATCTTGGGAGATGCAAGACGAGCCTGCATTCAAGTCACTACAGGGATATCCGGCCTAATTTCGAGACAGGGCATCGCGGTGTCCATTCCACTTGAGGCCGCAAACTCAGGGTCCCTCTCACATACCTAGAGCTGAGAGAAGCCTCCTCTTGAGGTGCTTGTGGTAAGGTGGTATTCCTCTGGAGTCGAAGCCAGGGACTAACCTCTCATCTCGAGTTGATTTTTGGTCCACGGAGCTCTTTCGTGTTGCTACAGAGACCTCAGGATCCCTCTAGCCTTGTAACAGTGTTCTTGGGGTTTCTCTGGAGTGTCATCAAGGAAATCAAGGCTCCTTGCATGTGTGATGTGCAACACGGAATTGCTCTGCACGCAGTGCAGGGGAATCGGGCCTCATATCGCGGCGAGTGGGAAGACTCATGGTTTTTCTCGAGTTGGGGCGGGAACATGGGGTATATTCTCGAGGTACGACAGGGATGGCCCTTCCACACACGTGTTTGTTCAGCGACGTCAGTACTCCTGCCTAGTTGCGAGGGACAACTCGGGATTCTCCTCGAGGCTTGGCAGGGCACTTGAAACGCTTCTCCAGCTGAGGCGGGAGACCAAGGGTCCCTTTCCACGTGCCACAGGAATCCTGGGACTCCTATCAAGTTTCACGAGGAGTCAGGCATCGTCTCCTTTGGAGGCACTGATCTCCGCATACCTCTGGAGTTTTCAAAGGATATGAGGCCTCCGGTCGCCATGAGGTGGGGAACTACGTCTTTCTCTGTGGTCTCCACAGGGGATTCAGACATCCTTTCGTCTTGGGAGATGCAAGACGAGGCGGCATTCAAGTCACTGCAGGCATATCCGGCCTTATTTGGAGCCAGGGCATCGCGGTGTCCATTCCACTTGAGGCCGCAAACTCAGGGTCCCTCTCACATACCTAGAGCTGAGAGAAGCCTCCTCTTGAGGTACTTGTGGTAAGGTGGTATTCCTCTGGAGTCAAAACCAGGGACTAACATCTCATCTCGAGTTGATTTTTGGTCCACGGAGCTCTTTCGTGTTGCTACAGTGACGTCAGGATCCCTCGAGCCTTGAAATAGTGTTCTTGGGGTTTCTCTGGAGTGCCATCAAGGAAATCAAGGCTCCTTTCATGGGTGATGTGCAACACGGAATTGCTCTGCACGCAGTGCAGGGGAATCGGGCCTTATCTCGCGGCGAGGATGAAGTCTCATGGTTTTTCTCGAGTTGCGGCGGGAACCTGGGGTATATTCTCGAATTACAACGGGGATGGCCCTTCCACACACGTGTTTGTTCCGCGAAGGCAGGACTCCTGCCTAGTTGCGAAGGACAACTCGGGATTCTCCTCTAGGCTTGGCAGGGCAATTGGGACGCCTCTCCAGCTGAGGCGGGAGACCAAGTGTCTCTTCCCATGTGCCACAGGAATCCTGGGACTCCTATCAAGTTTCACGAGGAGTCAGGGATCGTCTCCTTTGGAGGCACTGATCTCCGCGCACCTCTGGAATTGTCAAAGGATGTAAGGCCTCCGGTCGCGATGAGGTGGGGAAGTAGGTCTTTCTCTGTGGTCTCCACAGGGGATTCAGACATCCTTTCGTCTTGGGAGATGCAAGACGAGCCTGCATTCAAGTCACTGCAGGGATATCCGGTCTTATTTCGAGTCAGGGCATCGCGGTGTCCATTTCACTTGAGGCCGCAAACTCAGGGTCCCTCTCACGTACCTAGAGCTGAGAGAAGCCTCCTCTTGAGTTGCCTGTGGTAAGGTGGTATTCCTCTGGAGTCGAAGCCAGGGACTAACCTCTCATCTCGAGTTGATTTTTGGTCCATGGAGCTCTTTCGTGTTGCTACAGTGACCTCAGGATCCCTCTAGCCTTGAAACAGTGATCATGGGGTTTCTCTGGAGTGCCATCAAGGAAATCAAGGCTCCTTTCATGTGTGATGTGCAACACGGAATTGCTCTGCAGGCAGTGCAGTGGAATCGGGCCTCATCTCGCGGCGAGGGGGAAGTCTCATGGTTTTTCTCGAGTTGCGGCGGGAACCTGGGGTATACTCTCGAGTTACGACGGGGATGGCCCTTCCAACCACGTGTTTGTTCAGTGACGTCTGGACTCCTGCCTAGTTGCGAGGGACAACTCGGGATTCTCCTCGAGGCTTGGCAGGGCAATTGGGACGCCGCTCCAGCTGAGGCGGGAGACCAAGGGTCCCTTTCCACGTGCACAGGAATCCTGGGTCTCCTATCAAGTTTCACGAGGAGTCAGGCATCGTCTCCTTTGGAGGCACTGATCTCCCCGTACCTCTGGAGTTTTCAAAGGATGTGAGGCCTCCAGTCGCGATGAGGTGGGGAACTAGGTCTTTCTCTGTGGTTTCCACAGGGGATTCAGACATCCTTTCGACTTGGGAGATGCAAGACGAGCCTGCATTCAAGTCACTGCAGGGATATCCGGCCTTATTTTGAGTCAGGGCATCGCGGTGTCCATTCCACTTGAGGCCGCAAACTCAGGGTCCCTCTCACATACCTAGAGCTGAGAGAAGCCTCCTCTTGAGGTGCTTGTGGTAAGGTGGTATTCCTCCGGAGTCGAAGCCAGGGACTAACCTCTCATCTCGAGTTTATTTTTGGTCCATGGAGGTCTTTCGTGTTGCTACAGTGACCTCAGGATCCCTCTAGCCTTGAAACAGTGTTCTTGGGGTTTCTCTGGAGTGCCATCAAGGAAATCAAGGCTCCTTTCATGTGTGATGTGCAACACGGAATTGCTCTGCACGCAGTGCAGGGGAATCGGGCCTCATCTCGCAGCGAGTGGGAAGTCTCATGGTTTTTCTCGAGTTGCGGCGGGAACCTGCGGTATATTCTCGAGTTACGACGGGGATGGCCCTTCCACCCACGTGTTTCTTCAGCGACGTCAGGACTCCTGCATAGTTGCGAGGGACAACTCGGGATTCTCCTCGAGGCTTGGCAGGGCAATTGGGACGCCTCTCCAGCTGAGGCGGGAGACCAAGGCTTCCTTTCCACGTGCCACAGGAATCCTGGGACTCCTAAGAAGTTTCACGAGGAGTCAGGCATCGTCTCCTTTGGAGGCACTGATCTCCGCGTACCTCTGGAGTTTTCAAAGGATATAAGGAATCCGGTCGCGATGAGGTGGGGAACTAGGTCTTTCTCTGTGGTCTCCACAGGGGATTCAGACATCCTTTCGTCTTGGGGGATGCAAGACGAGCCTGCATTCAAGTCACTGCAGGGATATCCGGCCTTATTTCGAGTCAGGGCATCGCAGTGTCCATTCCACTTGAGGCCGCAAAATCAGGTTCCCTCTCACAAACCTAGAGCTGAGAGAAGACTCCTCTTGAAGTGCTTGTTGAAAAGTGGTATTCCTCTGGAGTCGAAGCCAGGGACTAACCTCTCATCTCGAGTTGATTTTTGGTGGACGGAGCTCTTTCGTGTTGCTACAGTGACCTCAGGATCCCTCTAGCCTTGAAACAGTGTTCTTGGGGTTTCTCTGGAGTGCCATCAAGGAAATCAAGGCTCCTTTCATGTGTGATGTGCAACACGGAATTGCTCTGCACGCAGTGCAGGGGAATCGGGCCTCATCTCGCGGCGAGGGGGAAGTCTCATGGTTTTTCTCGAGTTACAGCGGAAACCTGGGGTATATTCTCGAGTTACGACGGGGATGGCCCTTTCAACCACGTGTTTCTTCAGCGACGTCAGGACTCCTGCATAGTTGCGAGGGACAACTCGGGATTCTCCTCGAGGCTTGGCAGGGCAATTGGGACGCCTCTCCAGCTGAGGCGGGAGACCAAGGCTTCCTTTCCACGTGCCACAGGAATCCTGGGACTCCTATCAAGTTTCACGAGGAGTCAGGCATCGTCTCCTTTGGAGGCACTGATCTCCGCGTACCTCTGGAGTTTTCAAAGGATGTGAGGCCTCCGGTCGCGATGAGGTGGGGAACTAGGTCTTTCTCTGTGGTCTCCACAGGGGATTCAGACATCCTCTCGTCTTGGGAGATGCAAGATAAGCCTGCATTCAAGTCACTGCAAGGATATCCGGCCTTATTTCGAGTCAGGGAATTGTGGTGTCCATTCCACTTGAGGCCGCAAACTCAGGGTCCCTCTCACATACCTAGAGCTGAGAGAAGCCTCCTCTTGAGGTGCTTGTGGTAAGGTGGTATTCCTCTGGAGTCGAAGCCAGGGACTAACCTCTCATCTCGAGTTGATTTTTGGTCCACAGAGCTCTTTCGTGTTGCTACAGTGACCTCAGGATCCCTTTAGCCTTGAAACAGTGTTCTTGGGGTTTCTCTGGAGTGCCCCCAAGGAAATCAAGGCTCCTTTCATGTGTGATGTGCAACACGGAATTGCTCTGCACGCAGTGCAGGGGAATCGGGCCTCCTATCGCGGCGAGGGGAAAGTCTCATGGTTTTTCTCGAGTTGCGGCGGGAACCTGGGGTATATTCTCGAGTTACGACGGGGATGGCCCTTTCAACCACGTGTTTGTTCAGCGACGTCAGGACTCCTGCCTAGTTGCGAGGGACAACTCGGGATTCTCCTCGAGGGTTGGCAGGGCAATTGGGACGCCTCTCCAGCTGAGGCGGGAGACCAAGTGTCCCTATCCACGTGCACAGGAATCCTGGGACTCCTATCAAGTTTCACGAGGAGTCAGGCATCGTCTCCTTTGGAGGCACTGATCTCCGCATACCTCTGGAGTTTTCAAAGGATGTGAGGCCTCCGGTCGCGATGAGGTGGGGAACTAGGTCTTTCTCTGTGGTCTCCACAGGGGATTCAGACATCCTTTCGTCTTGGGAGATGCAAGACGAGCCTGCATTCAAGTCACTGCAGGAATATCCGGCCTTATTTCGAGCCAGGGCATCGCGGTGTCCATTCCACTTGAGGCCGCAAACTCAGGGTCCCTCTCACATCCCTAGAGCTGAGACAAGACTCCTCTTGAGGTGCTTGTGGTAAGGTGGTATTCCTCTGGAGTCGAAGCCAGGGACTAACCTCTCATCTCGAGTTGATTTTTGGTCCATGGAGCTCTTTCATGTTGCTACAGTGACCTCAGGATCCCTCTAGCCTTGAAACAGTGTTCTTGGGGTTTCTCTGGAGTGCCACCAAGAAAATCAAGGCTCCTTTCATGGGTGATGTGCAACACGGAATTGCTCTGCACGCAGTGCAGGGGAATCGGGCCTCATCTCGCAGCGAGGGGGAAGTCTCATGGTTTTTCTCGAGTTGCGGCGGGAACCTGGGGTATATTCTCGAGTTTCGACGGGGATGGCCCTTCCACACACGTGTTTGTTCAGCGACGTCAGGACTCCTGCATAGTTGCGAGGGACAACTCGGGATTCTCCTCGAGGCTTGGCAGGGCAATTGGGACGCCTCTCCCGCTGAGGCGGGAGACGAAGGCTTCCTTTCCACGTGCCACAGAAATCCTGGGACTCCTATCAAGTTTCACGAGGAGTCAGGGATCGTCTCCTTTGGAGGCACTGATCTCCGCGTACCTCTGGAATTTTCAAAGGATGTAAGGCCTCCGGTCGCGATGAGGTGGGGAACTAGGTCTTTCTCTGTGGTCTCCACAGGGGATTCAGACATCCTTTCGTCTTGGGAGATGCAAGACGAGCCTGCATTCAAGTCACTGCAGGGATATCCGGCCTTATTTCGAGTCAGGGCATCGCGGTGTCCATTCCACTTGAGGCCGCAAACTCAGGGTCCCTCTCACATACCTAGAGCTGAGAGAAGCCTCCTCTTGAGCTGCTTGTGGTAAGGTGGTATTCCTCTGCAGTCGAAGCCAGGGACTAACCTGTCATCTTGAGTTGATTTTTGGTCCATGGAGCTCTTTCGTGTTGCTACAGTGACCTCAGGATCCCTCTAGCCTTGAAACAGTGTTCTTGGGGTTTCTCTGGAGTGCCATCAAGGAAATCAAGGCTCCTTTCATGTGTGATGTGCAACACGGAATTGCTCTGCAGGCAGTGCAGTGGAATCGGGCCTCATCTCGTGGCGAGGGGGAAGTCTCATGGTTTTTCTTGAGTTGCGGCGGGAACCTGGGGTATACTCTCGAGTTACGACGGGGATGGCCCTTCCAACCACGTGTTTGTTCAGCGACGTCAGGACTCCTGCCTAGTTGCGAGGGACAACTCGGGATTCTCCTCGAGGCTTGGCAGGGCAATTGGGACGCCTCTTCAGCTGAGGTGGGAGACCAAGGGTCCCTTTCCACGTGCACAGAAATCCTGGGACTCCTATCAAGTTTCACGAGGAGTCAGGCATCGTCTCCTTTGGAGGCACTGATCTCCCCGTACCTCTGGAGTTTTCAAAGGATGTGAGGCCTCCAGTCGCGATGAGGTGGGGAACTAGGTCTTTCTCTGTGGTCTCCACAGGGGATTCTTACATTCTTTCGTCTTGGGAGATGCAAGACGAGCCTGCATTCAAGTCACTGCAGGGATATCCGGCCTTATTTTGAGTCAGGGCATCGCGGTGTCCATTCCACTTGAGGCCGCAAACTCAGGGTCCCTCTCACATACCTAGAGCTGAGAGAAGCCTCCTCTTGAGGTGCTTGTGGTAAGGTGGTATTCCTCCGGAGTCGAAGCCAGCGACTAACCTCTCATCTCGAGTTTATTTTTGGTCCATGGAGGTCTTTCCTGTTGCTACAGTGACCTCAGGATCCCTCTAGCCTTGAAACAGTGTTCTTGGGGTTTCTCTGGAGTGCCATCAAGGAAATCAAGGCTCCTTTCATGTGTGATGTGCAACACGGAATTGCTCTGCACGCAGTGCAGGGGAATCGGGCCTCATCTCGCAGCGAGGGGGAAGTCTCATGGTTTTTCTCGAGTTGCGGCGGGAACCTGGGGTATATTCTCGAATTACGACGGGGATGGCCCTTCCACCCACGTGTTTCTTCAGCGACGTCAGGACTCCTGCATAGTTGCGAGGGACAACTCGGGATTCTACTCGAAGCTTGGCAGGGCAATTGGGACGCCTCTCCAGCTGAGGCGGGAGACCAAGGCTTCCTTTCCACGTGCCACAGGAATCCTGGGACTCCTAAGAAGTTTCACGAGGAGTCAGGCATCGTCTCCTTTGGAGGCACTGATCTCCGCGTACCTCTGGAGTTTTCAAAGGATATAAGGAATCCGGTCGCGATGAGGTGGGGAACTAGGTCTTTCTCTGTGGTCTCCACAGGGGATTCAGACATCCTTTCGTCTTGGGGGATGCAAGACGAGCCTGCATTCAAGTCACTGCAGGGATATCCGGCCTTATTTCGAGTCAGGGCATCGCAGTGTCCATTCCACTTGAGGCCGCAAAATCAGGTTCCCTCTCACAAACCTAGAGCTGAGAGAAGCCTCCTCTTGAGGTGCTTGTTGTAAAGTGGTATTCCTCTGGAGTCGAAGCCAGGGACTAACCTCTCATCTCGAGTTGATTTTTGGTCCACGGAGCTCTTTCGTGTTGCTACAGTGACCTCAGGATCCCTCTAGCCTTGAAACAGTGTTCTTGGGGTTTCTCTGGAGTGCCATCAAGGAAATCAAGGCTCCTTTCATGTGTGATGTGCAACACGGAATTGCTCTGCACGCAGTGCAGGGAAATCGGGCCTCATCTCGCGGCGAGGGGGAAGTCTCATGGTTTTTCTCGAGTTGCAGCGGAAACCTGGGGTATATTCTCGAGTTACGACGGGGATGGCCCTTTCAACCACGTGTTTCTTCAGCGACGTCAGGACTCCTGCCTAGTTGCGAGGGACAACTCGGGATTCTCCTCGAGGCTTGGGAGGGCAATTGGGATGCCTCTCCAGCTGAGGCGGGAGACGAAGGCTTCCTTTCCACGTGCCACAGGAATCCTGCGACTCCTATCAAGTTTCACGAGGAGTCAGGCATCGTCTCCTTTGGAGGCACTGATCTCCACGTACCTTTGGAGTTTTCAAAGGATGTGAGGCCTCCGGTCGCGATGAGGTGGGGAACTAGGTCTTTCTCTGTGGTCTCCACAGGGGATTCAGACATCCTTTCGTTTTGGGGGATGCAAGACGAGCCTGCATTCAAGTCACTGCAGGGATATCCGACCTTATTTCTAGTCAGGGCATCGCGGTCTCCATTCCACTTGAGGCCGCAAACTCAGGGTCCCTCTCACATACCTAGAGCTGAGAGAAGCCTCCTCTTGAGGTGCTTGTGGTAAGGTGGTATTCCTCTGGAGTCGAAGCCAGGGACTAACCACTCATCTCGAGTTTATTTTTGGTCCATGGAACTCTTTCGTGTTGCTACAGTGACCTCAGGATCCCTCTAGCCTTGAAACAGTGTTCTTGGGGTTTCTCTGGAGTGCCATCAAGGAAATCAAGGCTCCTTTCATGTGTGATATGCAACTCGGAATTGCTCTGCACGCAGTGCAGGGGAATCGGGCCTCATCTCGCGGCGCGGAGGAAGTCTCATGGTTTTTCTCGAGTTGCGGCGGGAACCTGGGGTATATTCTCGAGTTACGACGGGGAAGGCCCTTCCACACACGTGTTTCTTCAGCGACGTCAGGACTCCTGCCTAGTTGCGAGGGACAACTCGGGATTCTCCTCGAGGCTTGGCAGGGCAATTGGGACGCCTCTCCCGCTGAGGCGGGAGACCAAGGCTTCCTTTCCACGTGCCACAGGAATCCTGGGACTCCTATCAAGTTTCACGAGGAGTCAGGCATCGTCTCCTTTGGAGGCACTGATCTCCGCGTCCCTCTGGAGTTTTCAAAGGATGTGAGGCTTCCGGTCGCGATGAGGTGGGGAACTAGGTCTTTCTCTGTGGTCTCCACAGGGGATTCAGACATCCTTTCGTCTTGGGAGATGCAAGACGAGGCTCATTCAAGTCACTGCAGGCATATCCGGCCTTATTTCGAGCCAGGGCATCGCGGTGTCCATTCCACTTGAGGCTGCAAACTCAGGGTCCCTCTCACATACCTAGAGCTGAGAGAAGCCTCCTCTTGAGGTACTTGTGGTAAGGTGGTATTCCTCTGGAGTCGAAGCCAGGGACTAACCTCTCATCTCGAGTTGATTTTTGGTCCACGGAGCTCTTTCGTGTTGCTACAGTGACGTCAGGATCCCTCGAGCCTTGAAATAGTGTTCTTGGGATTTCTCTGGAGTGCCACCAAGGAAATCAAGGCTCCTTTCATGGGTGATGTGCAACACGGAATTGCTCTGCACGCAGTGCAGGGGAATCGTGCCTCACCTCGCGGCGAGGGTAAAGTCTCATGGTTTTTCTCGAGTTGCAGCGGAAACCTGGGGTATATTCTCGAGTTACAACGGGGATGGCCCTTCCACACACGTGTTTGTTCCGCGAAGGCAGGACTCCTGCATAGTTGCGAGGGACAACTCGGGATTCTACTCGAAGCTTGGCAGGGTAATTGGGACGCCTCTCCAGCTGAGGCGGGAGACCAAGGCTTCCTTTCCACGTGCCACAGGAATCCTGGGACTCCTAAGAAGTTTCACGAGGAGTCAGGCATCGTCTCCTTTGGAGGCACTGATCTCCGCGCACCTCTGGAGTTTTCAAAGGATATAAGGAATCCGGTCGCGATGAGGTGGGGAACTAGGTCTTTCTCTGTGGTCTCCACAGGGGATTCAGACATCCTTTCGTCTTGGGGGATGCAAGACGAGCCTGCATTCAAGTCACTGCCGGGATATCCGGCCTTATTTCGAGTCAGGGCATCGCAGTGTCCATTCCACTTGAGGCCGCAAAATCAGGTTCCCTCTCACAAACCTAGAGCTGAGAGAAGCCTCCTCTTGAGGTGCTTGTTGTAAAGTGGTATTCCTCTGGAGTCGAAGCCAGGGACTAACCTCTCACCTCGAGTTGATTTTTGGTCCACGGAGCTCTTTCGTGTTGCTACAGTGACCTCAGGATCCCTCTAGCCTTGAAACAGTGTTCTTGGGGTTTCTCTGGAGTGCCATCAAGGAAATCAAGGCTCCTTTCATGTGTGATGTGCAACACGGAATTCCTCTGCACGCAGTGCAGGGGAATCGGGCCTCATCTCGCGGCGAGGGGGAAGTCTCATGGTTTTTCTCGAGTTGCAGCGGAAACCTGGGGTATATTCTCGAGTTACGACGGGGATGGCCCTTTCAACCACTTGTTTGTTCAGCGACGTCAGGACTCCTGCCTAGTTGCGAGGGACAACTCGGGATTCTCCTCGAGGCTTGGCAGGGCAATTGGGACGCCTCTCCCGCTGAGGCGGGAGACCAAGGCTTCCTTTCCACGTGCCACAGGAATCCTGGGACTCCTATCAAGTTTCACGAGGAGTCAGGCATCGTCTCCTTTGGAGGCACTGATCTCCGCGTCCCTCTGGAGTTTTCAAAGGATGTGAGGCCTCCGGTCGCGATGAGGTGGGGAACTAGGTCTTTCTCTGTGGTCTCCACAGGGGATTCAGACATCCTTTCGTCTTGGGAGATGCAAGACGAGGCTCATTCAAGTCACTGCAGGCATATCAGGCCTTATTTCGAGCCAGGGCATCGCGGTGTCCATTCCACTTGAGGCCGCAAACTCAGGGTCCCTCTCACATACCTAGAGCTGAGAGAAGCCTCCTCTTGAGGTACTTGTGGTAAGGTGGTATTCCTCTGGAGTCGAAGCCAGGGACTAACCTCTCATCTCGAGTTGATTTTTGGTCCACGGAGCTCTTTCGTGTTGCTACAGTGACGTCAGGATCCCTCGAGCCTTTAAATAGTGTTCTTGGGATTTCTCTGGAGTGCCACCAAGGAAATCAAGGCTCCTTTCATGGGTGATGTGCAACACGGAATTGCTCTGCACGCAGTGCAGGGGAATCGTGCCTCATCTCGCGGCGAGGGGGAAGTCTCATGGTTTTTCTCGAGTTGCGGCGGGAACCTGGGGTATATTCTCGAGTTACAACGGGGATGGCCCTTCCACACACGTGTTTGTTCCGCGAAGGCAGGACTCCTGCCTAGTTGCGAAGGACAACTCGGGATTCTCCTCTAGGCTTGGCAGGGCAATTGGGACGCCTCTCCAGCTGAGGCGGGAGACCAAGTGTCCCTTCCCATGTGCCAAAGGAATCCTGGGACTCCTATCAAGTTTCACGAGGAGTCAGGCATCGTCTCCTTTGGAGGCACTGATCTCCGCGTACCTCTGGAATTTTCAAAGGATGTAAGGCCTCCGGTCGCGATGAGATGGGGAAGTAGGTCTTTCTCTGTGGTCTCCACAGGGGATTCAGACATCCTTTCGTCTTGGGAGATGCAAGACGAGCCTGCATTCAAGTCACTGCAGGGATATCCGGCCTTATTTCGTGTCAGGGCATCGCGGTGTCCATTCCACTTGAGGCCGCAAACTCAGGGTCCCTCTCACATACCTAGAGCTGAGAGAAGCCTCCTCTTGAGTTGCCTGTGGTAAGGTGGTATTCCTCTGGAGTCGAAGCCAGGGACTAACCTCTCATCTCGAGTTGATTTTTGGTCCATGGAGCTCTTTCGTGTTGCTACAGTGACCTCAGGATCCCTCTAGCCTTGAAACAGTGTTCTTGGGGTTTCTCTGGAGTGCCATCAAGGAAATCAAGGCTCCTTTCATGTGTGATGTGCAACCTGGAATTGCTCTGCAGGCAGTGCGGTGGAATCGGGCCTCATCTCGCGGCGAGGGGGAAGTCTCATGGTTTTTCTCGAGTTGCGGCGGAAACCTGGGGTATATTCTCGAGTTACGACGGGGATGGCCCTTTCAACCACGTGTTTGTTCAGCGACGTCAGGATTCCTGCCTAGTTGCGAGGGACAACTCGGGATTCTCCTCGAGGCTTGGCAGGGCAATTGGGACGCCTCTCCAGCTGAGGCGGGAGACCAAGGCTTCCTTTCCACGTGCCACAGGAATCCTGGGACTCCTATCAAGTTTCACGAGGAGTCAGGCATCGTCTCCTTTGGAGGCACTGATCTCCGCGTACCTCTGGGGTTTTCAAAGGATGTGAGGCCTCCGGTCGCGATGAGGTGGGGAACTAGGTCTTTCTCTGTGGTCTCCACAGGGGATTCAGACATCCTTTCGTCTTGGGAGATGCAAGACGAGCCTGCATTCAACTCACTGCAGGGATATCCGGCCTTATTTCGAGCCAGGGCATCGCGGTGTCCATTTCACTTGAGGCCGCAAACTCAGGGTCCCTCTCACATACCTAGAGCTGAGAGAAGCCTCCTCTTGAGTTGCCTGTGGTAAGGTGGTATTCCTCTGGAGTCGAAGCCAGGGACTAACCTCTCATCTCGAGTTGATTTTTGGTCCATGGATCTCTTTCGTGTTGCTACAGTGACCTCAGGATCCCTCTAGCCTTGAAACAGTGTTCTTGGGGTTTCTCTGGAGTGCCATCAAGGAAATCAAGGCTCCTTTCATGTGTGATGTGCAACACGGAATTGCTCTGCAGGCAGTGCAGTGGAATCGGGCCTCATCTCGCGGCGAGGGGGAAGTCTCATGGTTTTTCTCGAGTTGCGGCGGGAACCTGGGGTATACTCTCGAGTTACGACGGGGATGGCCCTTCCAACCACGTGTTTGTTCAGTGACGTCTGGACTCCTGCCTAGTTGCGAGGGACAACTCGGGATTCTCCTCGAGGCTTGGCAGGGCAATTGGGACGCCTCTCCAGCTGAGGCGGGAGACCAAGGTTCCCTTTCCACGTGCACAGGAATCCTGGGACTCCTATCAAGTTTCACGAGGAGTCAGGCATCGTCTCCTTTGGAGGCACTGATCTCCCCATACCTCTGGAGTTTTCAAAGGATGTGAGGCCTCCAGTCGCGATGAGGTGGGGAACTAGGTCTTTCTCTGTGGTCTCCACAGGGGATTCAGACATACTTTCATCTTGGGAGATGCAAGACGAGCCTGCATTCAAGTCACTGCAGGGATATCCGGCCTTAATTTGAGTCAGGGCATCGCGGTGTCCATTCCACTTGAGGCCGCAAACTCAGGGTCCCTCTCACATACCTAGAGCTGAGAGAAGCCTCCTCTTGAGGTGCTTGTGGTAAGGTGGTATTCCTCCGGAGTCGAAGCCAGGGACTAACCTCTCATCTCGAGTTAATTTTTGGTCCATGGAGGTCTTTCCTGTTGCTACAGTGACCTCAGGATCCCTCTAGCCTTGAAACAGTGTTCTTGGGGTTTCTCTGGAGTGCCATCAAGGAAATCAAGGCTCCTTTCATGTGTGATGTGCAACACGGAATTGCTCTGAACGCAGTGCAGGGGAATCGGGCCTCATCTCGCAGCGAGGGGGAAGTCTCATGGTTTTTCTCGAGTTGCGGCGGGAACCTGCAGTATATTCTCGAGTTACGACGGGGATGGCCCTTCCACCCACGTGTTTCCTCAGCGACGTCAGGACTCCTGCATAGTTGCGAGGGACAACTCGGGATTCTCCTCGAGGCTTGGCAGGGCAATTGGGACGCCTCTCCCGCTGAGGCGGGAGACCAAGGCTTCCTTTCCACGTGCCACAGGAATCCTGGGACTCCTATCAAGTTTCACGAGGAGTCAGGCATCGTCTCCTTTGGAGGCACTGATCTCCGCGTCCCTCTGGAGTTTTCAAAGGATGTGAGGCCTCCGGTCGCGATGAGGTGGGGAACTAGGTCTTTCTCTGTGGTCTCCACAGGGGATTCAGACATCCTTTCGTCTTGGGAGATGCAAGACGAGGCTCATTCAAGTCACTGCATGCATATCCGGCCTTATTTCGAGCCAGGGCATCGCGGTGTTCATTCCACTTGAGGCCGCAAACTCAGGGTCCCTCTCACATACCTAGAGCTGAGAGAAGCCTCCTCTTGAGGTACTTGTGGTAAGGTGGTATTCCTCTGGAGTCGAAGCCAGGGACTAACCTCTCATCTCGAGTTGATTTTTGGTCCACGGAGCTCTTTCGTGTTGCTACAGTGACGTCAGGATCCCTCGAGCCTTGAAATAGTGTTCTTGGGATTTCTCTGGAGTGCCACCAAGGAAATCAAGGCTCCTTTCATGGGTGATGTGCAACACGGCATTGCTCTGCACGCAGTGCAGGGGAATCGGGCCTCATCTCGCTGCGAGGGGGAAGTCTCATGGTTTTTCTCGAGTTGCGGCAGGAACCTGGGGTATATTCTCGAGTTACAACGGGGATGGCCCTTCCACACACGTGTTTGTTCCGCGAAGGCAGGACTCCTGCCTAGTTGCGAAGGACAACTCGGGATTCTCCTCTAGGCTTGGCAGGGCAATTGGGACGCCTCTCCAGCTGAGGCGGGAGACCAAGTGTCCCTTCCCATGTGCCACAGGAATCCTGGGACTCCTATCAAGTTTCACGAGGAGTCAGGGATCGTCTCCTTTGGAGGCACTGATCTCCGCGTACCTCTGGAATTTTCAAAGAATGTAAGGCCTCCGGTCGCGATGAGGTGGGGAAGTATGTCTTTCTCTGTGGTCTCCACAGGGGATTCAGACATCCTTTCGTCTTGGGAGATGCAAGACGAGCCTGCATTCAAGTCACTGCAGGGATATCCGGCCTTATTTCGAGCCAGGGCATCGCGGTGTCCATTCCACTTGAGGCCGCAAACTCAGGGTCCCTCTCACATCCCTAGAGCTGAGAGAAGACTCCTCTTGAGGTGCTTGTGGTAAGGTGGTATTCCTCTGGAGTCGAAGCCAGGGACTAACCTCTCATCTCGAGTTGATTTTTGGTCCATGGAGCTCTTTCATGTTGCTACAGTGACCTCAGGATCCCTTTAGCCTTGAAACAGTGTTCTTGGGGTTTCTCTGGAGTGCCATCAAGAAAATCAAGGCTCCTTTCATGGGTGATGTGCAACACGGAATTGCTCTGCACGCAGTGCAGGGTAATCGGGCCTCATCTCGCGGCGAGGGGGAAGTCTCATGGTTTTTCTCGATTTGCGGCGGGAACCTGGGGTATATTCTCGAGTTACGACGGGGATGGCCCTTCCACTCACGTGTTTGTTCAGCGACGTCAGGACTCCTGCCTAGTTGCGAGGGACAACTCTGGATTCTCCTCTAGGCTTGGCAGGGAAATTGGGACGCCTCTCCCGCTGAGGCGGGAGACCAAGGCTTCCTTTCCACGTGCCACAGGAATCCTGGGACTCCTATCAAGTTTCACGAGGAGTCAGGCATCGTCTCCTTTGGAGGCACTGATCTCCGCGTACCTCTGGAGTTTTCAAAGGATGTGAGGCCTCCGGTCGCGATGAGGTGGGGAACTAGTTCTTTCTCTGTGGTCTCCACAGGGGATTCAGACATCCTTTCGTCTTGGGAGATGCAAGACGAGCCTGCATTCAAGTCACTGCAGGGATATACGGCCTTATTTTGAGCCAGGGCATCGCGGTGTCCATTCCACTTGAGGCCGCAAACTCAGGGTCCCTCTCACATACCTAGAGCTGAGAGAAGCCTCCTCTTGAGGTGCTTGTGGTAAGGTGGTATTCCTCCGGAGTCGAAGCCAGGGACTAACCTCTCATTTCGAGTTTATTTTTGGTCCATGGAGGTCTTTCCTGTTGCTACAGTGACCTCAGGATCCCTCTAGCCTTGACACAGTGTTCTTGGGGTTTCTCTGGAGTGCCATCAAGGAAATCAAGGCTCCTTTCATGTGTGATGTGCAACACGGAATTGCTCTGCACGCAGTGCAGGGGTATCGGGCCTCATCTCGCAGCGAGGGGGAAGTCTCATGGTTTTTCTCGAGTTGCGGCGGGAACCTGCGGTATATTCTCGAGTTACGACGGGGATGGCCCTTCCACCCACGTGTTTCTTCAGCGACGTCAGGACTCCTGCATAGTTGCGAGGGACAACTCGGGATTCTACTCGAAGCTTGGCAGGGCAATTGGGACGCCTCTCCAGCTGAGGCGGGAGACCAAGGCTTCCTTTCCACGTGTCACAGGAATCCTGGGACTCCTAAGAAGTTTCACGAGGAGTCAGGCATCGTCTCCTTTGGAGGCACTGATCTCCGCGTACCTCTGGAGTTTTCAAAGGATATAAGGAATCCGGTCGCGATGAGGTGGGGAACTAGGTCTTTCTCTGTGGTCTCCACAGGGGATTCAGACATCCTTTCGTCTTGGGGGATGCAAGACGAGCCTGCATTCAAGTCACTGCAGGGATATCCGGCCTTATTTCGAGTCAGGGCATCGCAGTGTCCATTCCACTTCAGGCCGCAAAATCAGGTTCCCTCTCACAAACCTAGAGCTGAGAGAAGCCTCCTCTTGAGGTGCTTGTTGTAAAGTGGTATTCCTCTGGAGTCGAAGCCAGGGACTAACCTCTCATCTCGAGTTGATTTTTGGTCCACGGAGCTCTTTCGTGTTGCTACAGTGACCTCAGGATCCCTCTAGCCTTGAAACAGTGCTCTTGGGGTTTCTCTGGAGTGCCATCAAGGAAATCAAGGCTCCTTTCATGTGTGATGTGCAACACGGAATTGCTCTGCACGCAGTGCAGGGGAATCGGGCCTCATCTCGCGGCGAGGGGGAAGTCTCATGGTTTTTCTCGAGTTGCAGCGGAAACCTGGGGTATATTCTCGAGTTACGACGGGGATGGCCCTTTCAACCACGTCTTGTTCAGCGACGTCAGGACTCCTGCCTAGTTGCGCTCGGGATTCTCCTCGAGGCTTGGCAGGGCAATTGGGACGCCTCTCCCGCTGAGGCGGGAGACCAAGGCTTCCTTTCCACGTGCCACAGGAATCCTGGGACTCCTATCAAGTTTCACGAGGAGTCAGGCATCGTCTCCTTTGGAGGCACTGATCGCCGCGTACCTCTGGAGTTTTCAAAGGATGTGAGGCCTCCGGTCGCGATGAGGTGGGAAACTAGGTCTTTCTCTGTGGTCTCCACAGGGGATTCAGACATCCTCTCGTCTTGGGAGATGCAAGACGAGCCTGCATTCAACTCACTGCAGGGATATCCGGCCTTATTTCGAGCCAGGGCATCGCGGTGTCCATTTCACTTGAGGCCGCAAACTCAGGGTCCCTCTCACATACTTAGAGCTGAAAGAAGCCTCCTCTTGAGTTGCCTGTGGTTAGGTGGTATTCCTCTGGAGTCGAAGCCAGGGACTAACCTCTCATCTCGAGTTGATTTTTGGTCCATGGAGCTCTTTCGTGTTGCTACAGTGACCTCAGGATCCCTCTAGCCTTGAAACAGTGTTCTTGGGGTTTCTCTGGAGTGCCACCAAGAAAATCAAGGCTCCTTTCATGGGTGATGTGCAACACGGAATTGCTCTGCACGCAGTGCAGGGGAATCGGGCCTCATTTCGCGGCCAGGGGGAAGTCTCATGGTTTTTCTCGAGTTGCGGCGGGAACCTGGGGTATATTCTCGAGTTACGACGGGGATGGCACTTCCACACACGTGTTTGTTCAGCGACGTCAGGACTCCTGCCTAGTTGTGAGGGACAACTCTGGATTCTCCTCTAGGCTTGGCAGGGCAATTGGGACGCCTCTCCAGCTGAGGCGGGAGACCAAGTGTCCCTTCCCATGTGCCACAGGAATCCTGGGACTCCTATCAAGTTTCACGAGGAGTCAGGCATCGTCTCCTTTGGAGGCACTGATCTCCGTGTCCCTCTGGAGTTTTCAAAGGATGTAAGGCCTCCGGTCGCGATGAGGTGGGGAACTAGGTCATTCTCTGTGGTCTCCACAGGGGATTCAGACATCCTTTCGTCTTGTGAGATGCAAGACGAGCCTGCATTCAAGTCACTGCAGGGATATCCGGCCTTATTTCGAGTCAGGGCATCGCGGTGTCCATTCCACTTGAGGCCGCAAACTCAGAGTCCCTCTCACATAGCTAGAGCTGAGAGAAGACTCCTCTTGAGGTGCTTGTGGTAAGGTGGTATTCCTCCGGAGTCGAAGCCAGGGACTAACCTCTCATCTCGAGTTGATTTTTGGTCCACGGAGCTCTTTAGTGTTGCTACAGTGACCTCAGGATCCCTCTAGCCTTGAAACAGTGTTCTTGGCGTTTCTCTGGAGTGCCATCAAGGAAATCAAGGCTCCTTTCATGTTTGATGTGCAACACGGAATTGCTCTGCACGCAGTGCAGGGGAATCGGGCCTCATCTCGCAGCGAGGGGGAAGTCTCATGGTTTTTCTCGAGTTGCGGCGGGAACCTGCGGTATATTCTCGAGTTACGACGGGGATGGCCCTTCCACCCACGTGTTTCTTCAGCGACGTCAGGACTCCTGCATAGTTGCGAGGGACAACTCGGGATTCTACTCGAAGCTTGACAGGGCAATTGGGACGCCTCTCCAGTTGAGGCGGGAGACCTAGGCTTCCTTTCCACGTGCCACAGGAATCCTCGGACTCCTAAGAAGTTTCACGAGGAGTCAGGCATCGTCTCCTTTGGAGGCACTGATCTCCCCGCGTACCTCTGGAGTTTTCAAAGGATATAAGGAATCCGGTCGCGATGAGGTGGGGAACTAGGTCTTTCTCTGTGGTCTCCATAGAGGATTCAGACATCCTTTCGTCTTGGGGGATGCAAGACGAGCCTGCATTCAAGTCACTGCAGGGATATCCGGCCTTATTTCGAGTCAGGGCATCGCGGTCTCCATTCCACTTGAGGCCGCAAAATCAGGGTCCCTCTCACATACCTAGAGCTGAGAGAAGCCTCCTCTTGAGGTGCTTGTGGTAAGGTGGTATTCCTCTGGAGTCGAAGCCAGGGACTAACCTCTCATCTCGAGTTGATTTTTGGTCCATGGAGCTCTTTCGTGTTGCTACAGTGACCTCAGGATCCCTTTAGCCTTGAAACAGTGTTCTTGGGGTTTCTCTGGAGTGCCATCAAGGAAATCAAGGCTCCTGTCATGTGTGATATGCAACTCGGAATTGCTCTGCATGCAGTGCAGGGGAATCGGGCCTCATCTCGCGCCCAGGGGGAAGTCTCATGGTTTTTCTCGAGTTGCGGTGGGAACCTGGGGTATATTCTCGAGTTACGACGGGGAAGGCCCTTCCACACACGTGTTTCTTCAGCGACGTCAGGACTCCTGCATAGTTGCGAGGGAAAACTCGGGATTCTCCTCGAGGCTTGGCAGGGCAATTGGGACGCCTCTCCAGCTGAGGCGGGAGACCAAGGGTCCCTTTCCACGTGCCACAGGAATCCTGGGACTCCTATCAAGTTTCACGAGGAGTCAGGCATCGTCTCCTTTGGAGGCACTGATCTCCACGTACCTCTGGAGTTTTCAAAGGATGTGATGCCTCCGTTCGCGATGAGGTGGGGAACTAGGTCTTTCTCTGTGATCTCCACAGGGGATTCAGACATCCTTTCGTCTTGTGAGATGCAAGACGAGCCTGCATTCAAGTCACTGCAGGGATATCCGGCCTTATTTCGAGTCAGGGCATCGCGGTGTCCATTCTACTTTAGGCCGCAAACTCAGAGTCCCTCTCACATAGCTAGAGCTAAGAGAGGCCTCCTCTTGAGGTGCTTGTGGTAAGGTGGTATTCCTCTGGAGTCGAAGCCAGGGACTAACCTCTCATCTCGAGTTGATTTTTGGTCCACGGAGCTCTTTCTTGTGGCTACAGTGACCTCAGGATCCCTCTAGCCTTGAAACAGTGTTCTTGGGGTTTCTCTGGAGTGCCATCAAGGAAATCAAGGCTCCTTTCATGTGTGATGTGCAACACGGAATTGCTCTGCACGCAGTGCAGGGGAATCGGGCCTCATTTCGCGGCCAGGGGGAAGTCTCATGGTTTTTCTCGAGTTGCGGCGGGGAACCTGGGGTATATTCTCGAGTTACGACGGGAATGGCCCTTCCACACTCTTGTTTGTTCAGCGACGGCAGGATTCCTGCCTAGTTGCGAGGGACAAATCGGGATTCTCCTCGAGGCTTGGCAGGGCAATTGGGACGCCTCTCCAGCTGAGGCGGGAGACCAAAGGTCCCTTTCCATGTGCAACAGGAATCCTGGGACTCCTATCAAGTTTCACGAGGAGTCAGGCATCGTCTCCTTTGGAGGCACTGATCTCCGCGTACCTCTGGAGTTTTCAAAGGATGTGAGGCATCCGGTCGCGATGAGGTGGGGAACTAGGTCTTTCTCTGTGGTCTACACTGGGAATTCAGACATCCTTTCGTCTTGGGAGATGCAAGACGAGCCTGCATTCAAGTCACTGCAGGGATATCCAGCCTTATTTCGATTCAGGGCATCGCGGTGTCCATTCCACTTGAGGCCGCAAACTCAGGGTCCCTCTCACATACCTAGAGCTGAGAGAAGCCTCCTCTTGAGGTGCTTGTGGTAAGGTGGTATTCCTGTGGAGTTGAAGCCAGGGACTAACCTCTCATCTCGAGTTGATTTTTGGTCCACGGAGCTCTTTCGTGTTGCTACAGTGACCTCAGGATCCCTCTAGCCTTGAAACAGTGTTCTTGGGGTTTCTCTGGAGTGCCACCAAGGAAATCAAGGCTCCTTTCATGTGTGATGGGCAACACGGAATTGCTCTGCACGCAGTGCAGGGGAATCGGGCCTCATCTTGCGGCGAGGGGAAAGTTTCATGGTTTTTCTCGAGTTGCCGCGGGAACCTGGGGTATATTCTCGAGTTACGACGGGGATGGCCCTTCCACCCATGTGATTGTTCAGCGACGTCAGGACTCCTGCCTAGTTGCGAGGGACAATTCGGGATTCTCCTCGAGGCTTGGCAGGGCAATTGGGACGCCTCTCCAGCTGAGGCGGGAGACCAAGGGTCCCTTTCCATGTGCCACATGAATCCTGGGACTCCTATCAAGTTTCACGAGGAGTCAGGCATCGTCTCCTTTGGTGGCACTGATCTCCACGCACCTCTGAAGTTTTCAAAGGATGTGAGGCCTCCGGTCGCGATGAGGTGGGGAACTAGGTCTTTCTCTGTGGTCTCCACAGGGGATTCAGACATCCTTTCGTCTTGGGAGATGCAAGATAAGCCTGCATTCAAATCACTGCAGGGATATCCGGCCTTATTTCGAGTCAGGGCATCGCGGTGTCCATTCCACTTGAGGCCGCAAACTCAGGGTCCCTCTCACATACCTAGAGCTGAGAGAAGCCTCCTCTTGAGGTGCTTGTGGTAAGGTGGTTTTCCTCTGGAGTCGAAGCCAGGGACTAACCTCTCATCTCGAGTTGATTTTTGGTCCACGGAGCTCTTTCGTGTTGCTACAGTGACCTCAGGATCCCTCTAGCCTTGAAACAGTGTTCTTGGGGTTTCTCTGCAGTGCCATCAAGGAAATCAAGGCTCCTTTCTTGTGTGATGTGCAACACCGAATTGCTCTGCACGCAGTGCAGGGGAATCGGGCCTCATCTCGCGGCAAGGGGAAATCTCATGGTTTTTCTCGAGTTGCGGCGGGACCCTGGGGTATATTCTCGAGTTATGACGGGGATGTCCCTTCCACACACGTGTTTGTTCAGCGAAGGCAGGACTCCTGACTAGTTGCGAGGGACAACTCGGGATTCTCCTCGAGGCTTGGCAGGGCAATTGGGACGCCTCTCCAGCTGAGGCGGGAGACCAAGGGTCCCTTTCCACGTGCACAGGAATCCTGGCACTCCTATCAAGTTTCACGAGGAGTGAGGCATCGTTTCCTTTGGAGGCACTGATCTCCGTGTACCTCTGAAGTTTTCAAAGTATGTGAGGCATCCGGTCTCGATGAGGTGGGGAACTAGGTCTTTCTCTGTGGTCTCCACAGGGGATTCAGAGATCCGTTCGTCTTGGGAGATGCAAGACGAGCCTGCATTCAAGTCACTGCAGGGATATCCGGCCTTATTTCGAGTCAGGGCATCGCGGTGTCCATTCCACTTGAGGCCGCAAACTCAGGGTCCCTCTCACATACCTAGAGCTGAGAGAAGCCTCCTCTTGAAGTGCTTGTGGTAAGGTGGTATTCCTCTGGAGTCGAAGCCAGGGACTAACCTCTCATCTCGAGTTGATTTTTGGTCCATGGAGCTCTTTCGTGTTGCTACAGTGGCCTCAGGATCCCTCTAGCCTTGAAACAGTGTTCTTGGGGTTTCTCTGGAGTGCCATCAAGGAAATCAAGGCTCCTTTCATGTGTGATGTGCAACACGGAATTGCTCTGCACGCAGTGCAGGGGAATCGGGCCTCATCTCACGGCCAGGGGGAAGTCTCATGGTTTTTCTCGAGTTGCGGCGGGAACCTGGGGTATATTCTCGAGTTATGACGGGGATGTCCTTCCACACACGTGTTTGTTCAGCGACGGCAGGACTCCTGCCTAGTTGCGAGGGATAACTCGGGATTCTCCTCGAGGCTTGGCAGGGCAATTGGGACGCCTCTCCAGCTGAGGCGGGAGACCAAGTGTCCCTTTCCACGTGCACAGGAATCCTGGCACTCCTATCAAGTTTCACGAGGAGTCATGCATCGTTTCTTTGGAGGCACTGATCTCCGCGTACCTCTGAAGTTTTCAAAGGATGTGAGACCTCCGGTCGCGATGAGGTGGGGAACTAGGTCTTTCTCTGTGGTCTCCACAGGGGATTCAGACATCCTTTCGTCTTGGGAGATGCAAGACGAGCCTGCATTCAAGTCACTGCAGGGATATCCAGCCTTATTTCGAGTCAGGGCATCGCGGTGTCCATTCCACTTGAGGCCGCAAACTCAGGGTCCCTCTCACATAGCTAGAGCTGAGAGAAGCCTCCTCTTGAGGTGCTTGTGGTAAGGTGGTATTCCTGTGGAGTTGAAGCCAGGGACTAACCTCTCATCTTGAGTTGATTTTTGGTCCACAGAGATCTTTCCTGTTGCTACAGTGACCTCAGGATCCCTCTAGCCTTGAAACAGTGTTCTTGGGTTTTCTCTGGAGTGCCACCAAGGAAATTAAGGCTCCTTTCATGTGTGATGTGCAACACGGAATTGCTCTGCACGCAGTGCAGGGGAATCGGGCCTCATGTGGCGGCGAGGGGGAAGTCTCATGGTTTTTCTCGAGTTGGGGTGGGAACCTGGGGTATATTCTCGAGTTACGACGGGGATGGAACTTCCACACACGTGTTTCTTCAGCGACGTCAGGACTCCTGCCTAGTTGCGAGGGACAACTCGGGATTCTCCTCGAGGCTTGGCAGGGCAATTGGGACGCCTCTCCAGCTGAGGCGGGAGACCAAGGGTCCCTTTCCACGTGCCACAGGAATCCTGGGACTCCTAAGAAGTTTCACGATGAGTCAGGCATCGTCTCCTTTGGAGGCACTGGTCTCCGCGTACCTCTGGAGTTTTCAAAGGATGTGAGGCCTCCGGTCGCGATGAGGTGGGGAACTAGGTCTTTCTCTGTGGTCTCCACAGGGGATTCAGACATCCTTTCGTCTTGGGAGATGCAATACGAGCCTGCATTCAAGTCACTGCAGGGATATCCAGCCTTATTTCGAGCCAGGGCATCGCGGTGTCCATTTCATTTGAGGCCGCAAACTCAGGGTCCCTCTCACATACCTAGAGCTGAGAGAAGCCTCCTCTTGAGGTGCTTGTGGTAAGGTGGTTTCCTCTGGAGTCGAAGCCAGGGACTAACCTCTCATCTCGAGTTGATTTTTGGTCCACGGAGCTCTTTCGTGTGGCTACAGTGACCTCAGGATCCCTCTAGCCTTGAAAAAGTGTTCTTGGGGTTTCTCTGGAGTGCCATCAAGGAAATCAAGGCTCCTTTCATGTGTGATGTGCAAGACGGAATTGCTCTGCACGCAGTGCAGGGGATTATGGCCTCATCTCGCGGCGAGAGGGAAGTCTCATGGTTTTTCTCGAGTTGCGGCGGGAACCTAGGGTATATTCTCGAGTTACGACGGGAATGGCCCTTCCACACACGTGTTTGTTCAGCGACGGCAGGACTCCTGCCTAGTTGCGAGGGACAACTCGGGATTCTCCTCGAGGCTTTGCAGGGCAATTGGGACGCCTCTTCAGCTGAGGCAGGAGACCAAGGGCCCCTTTCCACGTGCCACAGGAATCCTGGGACTCCTATCAAGTTTCACGAGGAGTCAGGCATCGTCTCCTTTGGAGGCACTGATCTCCGCGTACCTCTGGAGTTTTCAAAGGATGTGAGGCCTCCGGTCGCGATGAGGTGGGGAACTAGGTCTTTGTGGTCTCCACAGGGGATTCACACATCCTTTCATCTTGGGAGATGCAAGACGAGCCTGCATTCAAGTCTCTGCAGGGACATCCGGCCTTATTTCCCGTCAGGGCATCACAGTGTCCATTCCACTTGAGGCCGCAAAATCAGGGTCCCTCTCACATACCTAGAGCTGAGAGAAGCCTCCTCTTGAGGTGCTTGTGGTAAGGTGGTATTCCTCTGGAGTCGATGCCAGGGACTAACCTCTCATCTCGAGTTGATTTTTGGTCCACGGAGCTCTTTCATGTTGCTACAGTGACCTCAGGATCCCTCTAGCCTTGAAACAGTGTTCTTGGGGATTCTCTGGAGGGCCATCAAGGAAATCAAGGCTCCTTTCATGTGTGATGTGCAACACGGAATTGCTCTGCATGCAGTGCAGGGGAATCGGGCCTCATCTCGCGGCGAGGGGGAAGTCTCATGGTTTTTCGCGAGTTGCGGCCGGAACCTGGGGTATATCCTCGAGTTAAGACGGAGATGGCCTTTCCACACACGTGTTTGTTCAGCGACGTCAGGACTCCTGCTTAGTTGCGAGGGACAACTCGGGATTCTCCTCGAGGCTTGGCAGGGCATTTGGGACGCCTCTCCAGCTGAGGCGGGAGACCAAGGGTCCCGTTTCCACGTGCCACTGGAATCCTGGGACTCCTATCAAGTTTCACGAGGAGTCAGGCATCGTCTCCTTTGGAGGCACTGATCTCCGTGTACCTCTGGGGTTTTCAAAGTATGTGAGGCCTCCGGTCGCGATGAGGTGGGGAACTAGTTCTTTCTCTGTCGTCTCCAAAGGTGATTCAGACATCCTTTCGTCTTGGAAGATGCAAGACGAGCCTGCATTCAAGTGACTGCAGGGATATCCGGCCTTATTTCGAGTCAGGGCATCGCGGTGTCCATTCCACTTGAGGCTGCAAACTCAGGGTCCCTCTCACATACCTATAGCTGAGAGAAGCCTCCTCTTGAGGTGCTTGTGGTAAGTTGGTTTCCTCTGGAGTCGAAGCCAGGGACTAACCTCACATCTCGAGTTGATTTTTGGTCCACGGAGCTCTTTCGTGTGGCTACAGTGACCTCGGGATCCCTCTAGCCTTGAAACAGTGTTCTTGGGGTTTCTCTGGAGTGCCATCAAGGAAATGAAGGCTCCTTTCATGTGTGATGTGCAACACGGAATTGCTTTGCACGCAGTGAAGGGGAATCAGGCCTCATCTCGCGGCGAGGGGGAAGTCTCATGGTTTTTCTCGAGTTGCGGAGGGAACCTGGGGTATATTCTCGGGTTACGACGGGGATGGCCCTTCCACCCACGTGTTTCTTCAGCGACGTCAGGACTCCTGCCTAGTTGCGAGGGACAACTCGGGATTCTCCTCGAGGCTTGGCAGGGCAATTGAGATGCCTCTCCAGCTGAGGCGGGAGACCAAGGCTCCCTTTCCACGTGCCACAGGAATCCTGGGACTCCTAAGAAGTTTCACGAGGAGTCAGGCATCGTCTCCTTTGGAGGCCCTGATCTCCGCGTACCTCTGGAGTTTTCAAAGGATGTGAGGCCTCGGTTCGCGATGAAGTGGGGAACTAGGTCTTTCTCTGTGGTCTCCACAGGGGATTCAGACATCCTTTCGTCTTGGGAGATGCAAGACGAGCCTGCATTCAAGTCACTGCAGGGATATCCGGCCTTATTTCGAGTCAGGGCATAGCGGTGTCCATTCCACTTGAGGCTGCAAACTCAGGGTCCCTCTCACATACCTAGAGCTGAGAGAAGCCTCCTCTTGAGGTGCTTGTGGTAAGGTGGTATTCCTCTGGAGTCGAAGCCAGGGAATAACCTCTCATCTCGAGTTGATTTTTGGTCCACGGAGCTCTTTCGTGTTGGTACAGTGACATCAGGATCCCTCTATCCTTGAAACAGTGTTCTTGGAGTTTCTCTGAAGTGCCATCAAGGATATCAAGGCTCCTTTCATGTGTGATGTGCAACACGGAATTGCTCTGCACGCACTGCAGGGGAATCGGGCCTCATCTCGCTGCGAGGGGGAAGCCTCATGGGTTTTCTCGAGTTGCGGCGGGAACCTGGGGTATATTCTCGAGTTACGACGGGGATGGCCCTTCCACACAAGTGTTTGTTCAGCGACGGCAGGCCTCCTGCCTAGTTGCGAGGGAAAACTCAGGATTCTCCTCGAGGCTTGGCAGGGCAATTGGGACGCCTCTCCAGCTGAGGCAGGAGACCAAGGGTCCCTTTCCACGTGCCGCAGGAATCCTGGGACTCCTATCAAGTTTCACGAGGAGTCAGGCATCGTCTCCTTTGGAGGCACAGATCTCTGCGTACCTCTGGAATTTTCAAAGGATGTGAGGCCTCCGGTCGCGATGAGGTGGGGAACTAGGTCTTTCTCTGTGGTCTCCACAGGGGATTCAGACATCCTTTCGTCTTGGGAGATGCAAGACGAGCCTGCATTCAAGTCACTGCAGGGATATCCAGCCTTATTTTGAGTCAGGGCATCGCGGTGTCCATTCCACTTGAGGCCGCAAACTCAGGGTCCCTCTCACATACCTAGAGCTGAGAGAAGCCTCCTCTTGAGGTGCTTGTGGTAAGGAGGTATTCCTCTGGAGTCGAAGCCAGGGACTACCCTCTCATCTCGAGTTGATTTTTGGTCCACGGAGCTCTTTTGTGTGGCTACAGTGACCTCAGGATCCCTCTAGCCTTGAAAGAGTGTTCTTGGGGTTTCTCTGGAGTGCCATCAAGGAAATCAAGGCTCCTTTCATGTGTGATGTGCAACACGGAATTGCTCTGCACGCAGTGCAGGGGAATCGGGCCTCATCTCTCGGCGAGGGGGAAGTCTCATGGTTTTTCTCGAGTTGCGGCGGGAACCTGGGGTATATTCTCGAGTTACGACGGGGATGGCCCTTCCACACACGTGTTTGTTCAGCGACGTCAGGACTCCTGCCTAGTTGCGAGGGACAACTCGGGATTCTCCTTGAGGCTTGGCAGGGCAATTGGGACGCCTCTCCAGCTGAGGTGGGAGACCAAGGGTCCCTTTCCACGTGCCACAGGAATCCTGGGACTCCTATGAAGTTTCACGAGGAGTCAGGCATCGTCTTCTTTGGAGGCACTGATCTCCGCGTACCTCTGGAGTTTTAAAGAATGTGAGGCCTCCGGTCGCGATGAGGTGGGGAACTAGGTCTTTCTCTGTGGTCTCCACAGGGGATTCAGACATCCTTTCGTCTTGGGAGATGCAAGACGAGCCTGCATTCAAGTCACTGCAGGGATATCCGGCCTTATTTCGAGTCAGGGCATAGCGGTGTCCATTCCACTTGAGGCCGCAAACTCAGGGTCCCTCTCACATACCTAGAGCTGAGAGAAGCCTCCTCTTGAGGTGCTTGTGGTAAGGTGGTATTCCTCTGGAGTCGAAGCCAGGGACTAACCTCTCATCTCGAGTTGATTTTTGGTCCACGGAGCTCTTTCGTGTTGCTACAGTGACCTCAGGATCCCGCTAGCCTTGAAAGAGTGTTCTTGGGGTTTCTCTGGAGTGCCATCAAGGAAATCAAGGCTCCTTTCATGTGTGATGTGCAAGACGGAATTGCTCTGCACGCAGTGCAGGGGAATCGGGCCTCATTTTGCAGCGAGAGGGAAGTCTCATGGTTTTTCTCGAGTTGCGGCGGGAACCTGTGGTATATTCTCGAGTTACGACGGGGATGGCCCTTCCACCCACATGTTTGTTCAGCGACGTCAGGACTCTTGCCTAGTGCGAGGGACAACTCGGGATTCTCCTCGAGGCTTGGCAGGGCAGTTGGGACGCCACCTCAGCTGAGGCGGGAGAACAAGGGTCCCTTTCCACGTGCCACAGGAATCCTGGGACTCCTATCATGTTTCACGAGGAGTCAGGCATCGTCTCCTTTGGAGGCACTAATCTCCCCGTACCTCTGGAGTTTTCAAAGGATGTGAGGCCTTCGGTCGCGATGAGGTGGGGAACTAGGTCTTTCTCTGTGGTCTCCACAGGGGATTCAGACATCCTTTCGTCTTGGGAGATGCAAGACGAGCCTGCATTCAAGTCACTGCAGGGATATCCGGCCTTATTTCGAGTCAGGGCATCGCGGTATCCATTCCACTTGAGGCCGCAAACTCAGGGTCCCTTTCACATAGCTAGAGCTGAGAGAAGCCTCCTCTTGAGGTGCTTGTGGTAAGGTGGTAGTCCTCTGGAGTCGAAGCCAGGGACTAACATCTCATCTCGAGTTGATTTTTGGTCCACGGAGCTCTTTCGTGTTGCTACAGTGACCTCAGGATCCCTCTAGCCTTGAAACAGTGTTCTTGGGGTTTCTCTGGAGTGCCATCAAGGAAATCAAGGCTCCTTTCATGTGTGATGTGCAACACGGAATAGCTCTGCACGCAGTGCAGGGGAATCGGGCCTCATTTTGCGGCGAGGGGGAAGTCTCATGGTTTTTCTCGAGTTGCGGCGGGAACCTGCGGTATATTCTCGTGTTACGACGGGGATAACCCTTCCACACACGTGTTTATTCAGCGACGTCAGGACTCCTGCCTAGTTGCGAGGGACAACTCGGGATTCTCCTCGAGGCTGGCAGGGCAATTTGGACGCCTCTCCAGCTGAGGCGGGAGACCAAGGGTCCCTTTCCACGTGCCACAGGAATCCTGGGACTCCTATTAAGTTTCACGAGGAGTCAGGCATCGTTTCCTTTGGAGGCACTGATCTCCGCGTACCTCTGGAGTTTTCAAAGGATGTGAGGCCTCTGTTCGCCATGAAGTGGGGACTAGGTCTTTCTCTGTGGTCTCCACAGGGGATTCAGACATCCTTTCATCTTGGGAGATGCAAGACGAGCCTACATTCAAGTCACTGCAGGGATATCCGCCTTATTTCGAGTCAGGGCATCGTGGTTTCCATTCCACTTGAGGCCACAAACTCAGGGTCCCTCTCACATACCTAGAGCTGAGAGAAGCCTCCTCTTGAGGTGCTTGTGGTAAGGTGGTATTCCTCTGGATTCGAAGCCAGGGACTAACCTCTCATCTCGAGTTGATTTTTGGTCCACGGAGCTCTTACGTGTTGCTACAGTGACCTCAGGATCCCTCTAGCCTTGAAACAGTGTTCTTGGGGTTTCTCTGGAGTGCCATCAAGGAAATCAAGGCTCCTTTCATGTGTGATGTGCAATACGGAATTGCTCTGCATGCATTGCAGGGGAATCGGGCCTCATCTCGCGGCGAGGGGGAAGTCTCATGGGTTTTCTCGAGTTGCGGTGGGAACCTGGTGTATATTCTCGAGTTCCGACGGGGATGGCCCTTCCACCCACGTGTTTGTTCAGTGACGTCTGGACTCCTGCCTAGTTGCGAGGGACAACTCGGGATTCTCCTCGAGGCTTGGCAGGGCAATTGGGACGCCTCTCCAGCTGAGGCGGGAGACCAAGGGTCCCTTTCCACGTGCCACTGGAATCCTGGGACTCCTATCAAGTTTCACGAGGAGTCAGGCATCGTCTCCTTTGGAGGCACTGATCTCCGTGTACCTCTGGGGTTTTCAAAGTATGTGAGGCCTCCGGTCGCGATGAGGTGGGGAATTAGGTCTTTCTCTGTGGTCTCCACAGGGGATTCAGACATCCTTTCGTCTTGGAAGATGCAAGACGAGCCTGCATTCAAGTGAATGCAGGGATATCCGGCCTTATTTCGAGTCAGGGCATCGCGGTGTCCATTCCACTTGAGGCTGCAAACTCAGGGTCCCTCTCACATACCTAGAGCTGAGAGAAGCCTCCTCTTGAGGTGCTTGTGGTAAGTTGGTTTCCTCTGGAGTCGAAGCCAGGGACTAACCTCACATCTCGAGTTGATTTTTGGTCCACGGAGCTCTTTCCTGTGGCTACAGTGACCTCAGGATCCCTCTAGCCTTGAAAAAGTGTTCTTGGGGTTTCTCTGGAGTGCCATCAAGGAAATCAAGGCTCCTTTCATGTGTGATGTGCAACACGGAATTGCTTTGCACGCAGTGAAGGGGAATCAGGCCTCATCTCGCGGCGAGGGGGAAGTCTCATGGTTTTTCTCGAGTTGCGGAGGGAACCTGGGGTATATTCTCGGGTTACGACGGGGATGGCCCTTCCACCCACGTGTTTCTTCAGCGACGTCAGGACTCCTGCCTCGTTGCGAGGGACAACTCGGGATTCTCCTCGAGGCTTGGCAGGGCAATTGAGATGCCTCTCCAGCTGAGGCGGGAGACCAAGGGTCCCTTTCCATGTGCCACAGGAATCCTGGGACTCCTATCAAGTTTCACGAGGAGTTAGGCATCGTCTCCTTTGGAGACACTAATCTCTGCGTACCTCTGGAATTTTCAAAGGATGTGAAGCCTCCGGTGGCGATGAGGTGGGGAACTAGGTCTTTCTCTGTGGTCTCCACAGGGGATTCAGAGATCCTTTCGTCTTGGGAGATGCAAGACGAGCCTGCATTCAAGTCACTGCAGGGATATCCGGCATTATTTCGAGTCAGGGCATCGCGGTGTCCAACCACTTGTGGCCGCAAACTCAGGGTCCCTCTCACATACCTAGAGCTGAGAGAAGCCTCTTCTTGAGGTGCTTGTGGTAAGGTGGTATTCCTCTGGATTCGAAGCCAGGGACTAACCTCTCATTTCGAGTTGATTTTTGGTCCACGGAGCTCTTTCGTATGGCTACAGTGACCTCAGGATCCCTCTAGCCTTGAAACAGTGTTCTTGGGGTTTCTCTGGAGTGCCATCAAGGAAATCAAGGCTCCTTTCATGTTTTATGTGCAACACGGAATTGCTTTGAATGCAGTGCAGGGGAATCGGGCCTCATCTCGCGGCGAGGGCGAAGTCTCATGGTTTTTCTCGAGTTGCGGCGGGAACCTGGGGTATATTCTCGAGTTACGACGGGGATGGCCCTGCCACACACGTGTTTGTTCAGCGACGTCAGGACTCCTGCCTTTTTACGAGGGACAACTCGGGATTCTCCTCGAGGCTTGGCAGGGCAATTGGGACGCCTCTCCAGCTGAGGCGGGAGACCAAGGGTCCCTTTCCACGTGCCACAGGATTCCTGGGACTCCTAAGAAGTTTCACGAGGAGTCAGGCATCGTCTCCTTTGGAGGCCCTGATCTCCGCGGACCTCTGGAGTTTTCAAAGGATGTGAGGCCTCGGTTCGCGATGAGGTGGGGAACTAGGTCTTTCTCTGTGGTCTCCACAGGGGATTCAGACATCCTTTCGTCTTGGGAGATGCAAGACGAGCCTGCATTCAAGTCACTGCAGGGATATCCGGCCTTATTTCGAGTCAGGGCATAGCGGTGTCCATTCCACTTGAGGCTGCAAACTCAGGGTCCCTCTCACATACCTAGAGCTGAGAGAAGCCTCCTCTTGAGGTGCTTGTGGTAAGGTGGTATTCCTCTGGAGTCGAAGCCAGGGAATTACCTCTCATCTCGAGTTGATTTTTGGTCCACGGAGCTCTTTCCTGTTGCTACAGTGACATCAGGATTCCTCTATCCTTGAAACAGTGTTCTTGGAGTTTCTCTGAAGTGCCATCAAGGAAATCAAGGCTCCTTTCATGTGTGATGTGCAACACGGAATTGCTCTGCACGCACTGCAGGGGAATCGGGCCTCATCTCGCTGCGAGGGGGAAGTCTCACGGGTTTTCTCGAGTTGCGGCGGGAACCTGGGGTATATTCTCGAGTTACGACGGGGATGGCCCTTCCACACAAGTGTTTGTTCAGCGACGGCAGGACTCCTGCCTAGTTGCGAGGGAAAACTCAGGATTCTCCTCGAGGCTTGGCAGGGCAATTGGGACGCCTCTCCAGCTGAGGCAGGAGACCAAGGGTCCCTTTCCACGTGCCACAGGAATCCTGGGACTCCTATCAAGTTTCACCAGGAGTCAGGCATCGTCTCTTTTGGAGGCACTGATCTCTGCGTACCTCAGGAATTTTCAAAGGATGTGAGGCCTCCGGTCGCGATGAGGTGGGGAACTAGGTCTTTCTCTGTGGTCTCCACAGGGGATTCAGACATCCTTTCGTCTTGGGAGATGCAAGACGAGCCTGCATTCAAGTCACTGCAGGGATATCCGGCCGTATTTCGAGTCAGGGCATCGCGGTGTCCATTCCACTTGAGGCCGCAAACTCAGGGTCCCTCTCACATACCTAGAGCTGAGAGAAGCCTCCTCTTGAGGTGCTTGTGGTAAGGAGGTATTCCTCTGGAGTCGAAGCCAGGGACTAACCTCTCATCTCGAGTTGATTTTTAGTCCACGGAGCTCTTTTGTGTGGCTACAGTGACCTCAGGATCCCTCTAGCCTTGAAATAGTGTTCTTGGGGTTTCTCTGGAGTGCCACCAAGGAAATCAAGGCTCCTTTCATGTGTGATGTGCAAGACGGAATTGCTCTGCACGCAGTGCATGGGAATCGGGCCTCATCTCGCGGCGAGGGGGAAGTCTCATGGTTTTTCTCGAGTTGCGGCGGGAACCTGGGGTATATTCTCGAGTTACGACGGCGATGGCCCTTCCACACACGTGTTTGTTCAGCGACGTCAGGACTCCTGCCTAGTTGCGAGGGACAACTCGGGATTCTCCTTGAGGCTTGGCAGGGCAATTGGGACGCCTCTCCAGTTGAGGCGGGAGACCAAGTGTCCCTTTCCACGTGCCACAGGAATCCTGGGACTCCTATGAAGTTTCACGAGGAGTCAGGCATCGTCTTCTTTGGAGGCACTGATCTACGCGTACCTCTGGAGTTTTCAAAGAATGTGAGGCCTTCGGTCGCGATGAGGTGGGGAACTAGGTCTTTCTCTGTGGTCTCCACAGGGGATTCAGACATCCTTTCGTCTTGGGAGATGCAAGACGAGCCTGCATTCAAGTCACTGCAGGGATATCCGGCCTTATTTCGAGTCAGGGCGTCGCGGTGTCCATTCCACTTGAGGCCGCAAACTCAGGGTCCCTCTCACATACCTAGAGCTGAGAGAAGCTTCCTCTTGAGGTGCTTGTGGTAAGGTGGTATTCCTCTGGAGTCGAAGCCAGGGACTAACCTCTCATCTCGAGTTGATTTTTGGTCCACGGAGCTCTTTTGTGTGGCTACAGTGACCTCAGGATCCCTCTAGCCTTGAAAGAGTGTTCTTGGGGTTTCTCTGGAGTGCCATCAAGGAAATCAAGGCTCCTTTCATGTGTGATGTGCAAGACGGAATTGCTCTGCACGCAGTGCAGGGGAATCGGGCCTCATCTCGCGGCGAGGGGGAAGTCTCATGGTTTTTCTCGAGTTGCGGCGGGAACCTGGGGTATATTCTCGAGTTACGACGGGGATGGCCCTTCCACACACGTGTTTGTTCAGCGACGTCAGGACTCCTGCCTAGTTGCGAGGGACAACTCGGGATTCTCCTTGAGGCTTGGCAGGGCAATTGGGACGCCTCTCCAGCTGAGGCGGGAGACCAAGTGTCCCTTTCCACGTGCCACAGGAATCCTGGGACTCCTATGAAGTTTCACGAGGAGTCAGGCATCGTCTTCTTTGGAGGCACTGATCTACGCGTACCTCTGGAGTTTTCAAAGAATGTGAGGCCTCCGGTCGCGATGAGGTGGGGAACTAGGTCTTTCTCTGTGGTCTCCACAGGGGATTCAGACATCCTTTCGTCTTGGGAGATGCAAGACGAGCCTGCATTCAAGTCACTGCAGGGATATCCGGCCTTATTTCGAGTCAGGGCGTCGCGGTGTCCATTCCACTTGAGGCCGCAAACTCAGGGTCCCTCTCACATACCTAGAGCTGAGAGAAGCTTCCTCTTGAGGTGCTTGTGGTAAGGTGGTATTCCTCTGGAGTCGAAGCCAGGGACTAACCTCTCATCTCGAGTTGATTTTTGGTCCACGGAGCTCTTTTGTGTGGCTACAGTGACCTCAGGATCCCTCTAGCCTTGAAAGAGTGTTCTTGGGGTTTCTCTGGAGTGCCATCAAGGAAATCAAGGCTCCTTTCATGTGTGATGTGCAAGACGGAATTGCTCTGCACGCAGTGCAGGGGAATCGGGCCTCATTTTGCAGCGAGAGGGAAGTCTCATGGTTTTTCTCGAGTTGCGGCGGGAACCTGTGTTATATTCTCGAGTTACGACGGGGATGGCCCTGCCACACACGTGTTTGTTCAGCGACGTCAGGACTCCTGCCTTTTTACGAGGGACAACTCGGGATTCTCCTCGAGGCTTGACAGGGCAATTGGGACGCCTCTCCAGCTGAGGCGGGAAACCAAGCGTCCCTTTCCACGTGCCACAGGAATCCTGCGACTCCTAAGAAGTTTCAAGAGGAGTCAGGCATCGTCTCCATTGGAGGCACTGATCTCCGCGTACCTCTGGAGTTTTCAAAGGATGTGAGGCCTCGGTTCGCGATGAGGTGGGGAACTAGGTCTTTCTCTGTGGTCTCCACAGGGGATTCAGACATCCTTTCGTCTTGGGAGATGCAAGACGAGCCTGCATTCAAGTCACTGCAGGGATATCCGGCCTTATTTCGAGTCAGGGCGTCGCGGTGTTCATTCCACTTGAGGCCGCAAACTCAGGGTCCCTCTCACATACCTAGAGCTGAGAGAAGCCTCCTCTTGAGGTGCTTGTGGTAAGGTGGTATTCCTCTGGAGTCGAAGGCAGGGACTAACCTCTCATCTCGAGTTGATTTTTGGTCCACGGAGCTCTTTCGTGTTGCTACAGTGACCTCAGGATCCCTCTAGCCTTGAAAGAGTGTTCTTGGGGTTTCTCTGGAGTGCCATCAAGGAAATCAAGGCTCCTTTCATGTGTGATGTTTAAGACGGAATTGCTCTGCACGCAGTGCAGGGGAATCGGGCCTCATCTCGCGGCGAGGGGGAAGTCTCATGGTTTTTCTCGAGTTGCGGCGGGAACCTGGGGTATATTCTCGAGTTACAACGGGGATGGCCCTTCCACCAAGTGTTTGTTCAGCGACGGCAGGACTCCTGCCTAGTTGCGAGGGAAAACTCAGGATTCTCCTCGAGGCTTGGCAGGGCAATTGGGACGCCTCTCCAGCTGAGGCGGGAGACCAAGGGTCCCTTTCCATGTGCCACAGGAATCCTGGGACTCCTATCAAGTTTCACGAGGAGTTAGGCATCGTCTCCTTTGGAGACACTAATCTCTGCGTACCTCTGGAATTTTCAAAGGATGTGAAGCCTCCGGTGGCGATGAGGTGGGGAACTAGGTCTTTCTCTGTGGTCTCCACAGGGGATTCAGAGATCCTTTCGTCTTGGGAGATGCAAGACGAGCCTGCATTCAAGTCACTGCAGGGATATCCGGCATTATTTCGAGTCAGGGCATCGCGGTGTCCAACCACTTGTGGCCGCAAACTCAGGGTCCCTCTCACATACCTAGAGCTGAGAGAAGCCTCTTCTTGAGGTGCTTGTGGTAAGGTGGTATTCCTCTGGAGTCGAAGCCAGGGACTAACCTCTCATTTCGAGTTGATTTTTGGTCCACGGAGCTCTTTCGTATGGCTACAGGGACCTCAGGATCCCTCTAGCCTTGAAACAGTGTTCTTGGGGTTTCTCTGGAGTGCCATCAAGGAAATCAAGGCTCCTTTCATGTTTTATGTGCAACACGGAATTGCTTTGAATGCAGTGCAGGGGAATCGGGCCTCATCTCGCGGCGAGGGCGAAGTCTCATGGTTTTTCTCGAGTTGCGGCGGGAACCTGGGGTATATTCTCGAGTTACGACGGGGATGGCCCTGCCACACACGTGTTTGTTCAGCGACGTCAGGACTCCTGCCTTTTTACGAGGGACAACTCGGGATTCTCCTCGAGGCTTGGCAGGGCAATTGGGACGCCTCTCCAGCTGAGGCGGGAGACCAAGGGTCCCTTTCCACGTGCCACAGGATTCCTGGGACTCCTAAGAAGTTTCACGAGGAGTCAGGCATCGTCTCCTTTGGAGGCCCTGATCTCCGCGTACCTCTGGAGTTTTCAAAGGATGTGAGGCCTCGGTTCGCGATGAGGTGGGGAACTAGGTCTTTCTCTGTGGTCTCCACAGGGGATTCAGACATCCTTTCGTCTTGGGAGATGCAAGACGAGCCTGCATTCAAGTCACTGCAGGGATATCCGGCCTTATTTCGAGTCAGGGCATAGCGGTGTCCATTCCACTTGAGGCTGCAAACTCAGGGTCCCTCTCACATACCTAGAGCTGAGAGAAGCCTCCTCTTGAGGTGCTTGTGGTAAGGTGGTATTCCTCTGGAGTCGAAGCCAGGGAATAACCTCTCATCTCGAGTTGATTTTTGGTCCACGGAGCTCTTTCCTGTTGCTACAGTGACATCAGGATTCCTCTATCCTTGAAACAGTGTTCTTGGAGTTTCTCTGAAGTGCCATCAAGGAAATCAAGGCTCTTTTCATGTGTGATGTGCAACACGGAATTGCTCTGCACGCACTGCAGGGGAATCGGGCCTCATCACGCTGCGAGGGGGAAGTCTCACGGGTTTTCTCGAGTTGCGGCGGGAACCTGGGGTATATTCTCGAGTTACGACGGGGATGGCCCTTCCACACAAGTGTTTGTTCAGCGACGGCAGGACTCCTGCCTAGTTGCGAGGGAAAACTCAGGATTCTCCTCGAGGCTTGGCAGGGCAATTGGGACGCCTCTCCAGCTGAGGCAGGAGACCAAGGGTCCCTTTCCACGTGCCACAGGAATCCTGGGACTCCTATCAAGTTTCACCAGGAGTCAGGCATCGTCTCTTTTGGAGGCACTGATCTCTGCGTACCTCAGGAATTTTCAAAGGATGTGAGGCCTCCGGTCGCGATGAGGTGGGGAACTAGGTCTTTCTCTGTGGTCTCCACAGGGGATTCAGACATCCTTTCGTCTTGGGAGATGCAAGACGAGCCTGCATTCAAGTCACTGCAGGGATATCCGGCCGTATTTCGAGTCAGGGCATTGCGGTGTCCATTCCACTTGAGGCCGCAAACTCAGGGTCCCTCTCACATACCTAGAGCTGAGAGAAGCCTCCTCTTGAGGTGCTTGTGGTAAGGAGGTATTCCTCTGGAGTCGAAGCCAGGGACTAACCGCTCATCTCGAGTTGATTTTTAGTCCACGGAGCTCTTTTGTGTGGCTACAGTGACCTCAGGATCCCTCTAGCCTTGAAATAGTGTTCTTGGGGTTTCTCTGGAGTGCCACCAAGGAAATCAAGGCTCCTTTCATGTGTGATGTGCAAGACGGAATTGCTCTGCACGCAGTGCATGGGAATCGGGCCTCATCTCGCGGCGAGGGGGAAGTCTCATGGTTTTTCTCGAGTTGCGGCGGGAACCTGGGGTATATTCTCGAGTTACGACGGCGATGGCCCTTCCACACACGTGTTTGTTCAGCGACGTCAGGACTCCTGCCTAGTTGCGAGGGACAACTCGGGATTCTCCTTGAGGCTTGGCAGGGCAATTGGGACGCCTCTCCAGTTGAGGCGGGAGACCAAGTGTCCCTTTCCACGTGCCACAGGAATCCTGGGACTCCTATGAAGTTTCACGAGGAGTCAGGCATCGTCTTCTTTGGAGGCACTGATCTAGGCGTACCTCTGGAGTTTTCAAAGAATGTGAGGCCTCCGGTCGCGATGAGGTGGGGAACTAGGTCTTTCTCTGTGGTCTCCACAGGGGATTCAGACATCCTTTCGTCTTGGGAGATGCAAGACGAGCCTGCATTCAGGTCACTGCAGGGATATCCGGCCTTATTTCGAGTCAGGGCGTCGCGGTGTCCATTCCACTTGAGGCCGCAAACTCAGGGTCCCTCTCACATACCTAGAGCTGAGAGAAGCTTCCTCTTGAGGTGCTTGTGGTAAGGTGGTATTCCTCTGGAGTCGAAGCCAGGGACTAACCTCTCATCTCGAGTTGATTTTTGGTCCACGGAGCTCTTTTGTGTGGCTACAGTGACCTCAGGATCCCTCTAGCCTTGAAACAGTGTTCTTGGGGTTTCTCTGGAGTGCCATCAAGGAAATCAAGGCTCCTTTCATGTGTGATGTGCAAGACGGAATTGCTCTGCACGCAGTGCAGGGGAATCGGGCCTCATTTTGCAGCGAGAGGGAAGTCTCATGGTTTTTCTCGAGTTGCGGCGGGAACCTGTGTTATATTCTCGAGTTACGACGGGGATGGCCCTGCCACACACGTGTTTGTTCAGCGACGTCAGGACTCCTGCCTTTTTACGAGGGACAACTCGGGATTCTCCTCGAGGCTTGACAGGGCAATTGGGACGCCTCTCCAGCTGAGGCGGGAGACCAAGGGTCCCTTTCCACGTGCCACAGGAATCCTGGGACTCCTAAGAAGTTTCAAGAGGAGTCAGGCATCGTCTCCATTGGAGGCACTGATCTCCGCGTACCTCTGGAGTTTTCAAAGGATGTGAGGCCTCGGTTCGCGATGAGGTGGGGAACTAGGTCTTTCTCTGTGGTCTCCACAGGGGATTCAGACATCCTTTCGTCTTGGGAGATGCAAGACGAGCCTGCATTCAAGTCACTGCAGGGATATCCGGCCTTATTTCGAGTCAGGGCATAGCGGTGTCCATTCCACTTGAGGCTGCAAACTCAGGGTCCCTCTCACATACCTAGAGCTGAGAGAAGCCTCCTCTTGAGGTGCTTGTGGTAAGGTGGTATTCCTCTGGAGTCGAAGCCAGGGAATAACCTCTCATCTCGAGTTGATTTTTGGTCCACGGAGCTCTTTCGTGTTGCTACAGTGACATCAGGATCCCTCTATCCTTGAAACAGTGTTCTTGGAGTTTCTCTGAAGTGCCATCAAGGAAATCAAGGCTCCTTTCATGTGTGATGTGCAACACGGAATTGCTCTGCACGCACTGCAGGGGAATCGGGCCTCTTCTCGCTGCGAGGGGGAAGTTTCATGGGTTTTCTCGAGTTGCGGCGGAAACCTGGGGTATATTCTCGAGTTACGACGGGGATGGCCCTTCCACACACGTGTTTGTTCAGCGACGGCAGGACTCCTGCCTAGTTGCGAGGGAAAACTCAGGATTCTCCTTGAGGCTTGACAGGGCAATTGGGACGCCTCTCCAGCTGAGGCAGGAGACCAAGGGTCCCTTTCCACGTGCCACAGGAATCCTGGGTCTCCTATCAAGTTTCACGAGGAGTCAGGCATCGTCTCCTTTGGAGGCACTGATCTCTGCGTACCTCTGGAATTTTCAAAGGATGTGAGGCCTCCGGTCGCGATGAGGTGGGGAACTAGGTCTTTCTCTGTGGTCTCCACAGGGGATTCAGACATCCTTTCGTCTTGGGAGATGCAAGACGAGCCTGCATTCAAGTCACTGCAGGGATATCCGGCCTTATTTCGAGTCAGGGCGTCGCGGTGTTCATTCCACTTGAGGCCGCAAACTCAGGGTCCCTCTCACATACCTAGAGCTGAGAGAAGCCTCCTCTTGAGGTGCTTGTGGTAAGGTGGTATTCCTCTGGAGTCGAAGGCAGGGACTAACCTCTCATCTCGAGTTGATTTTTGGTCCACGGAGCTCTTTCGTGTTGCTACAGTGACCTCAGGATCCCTCTAGCCTTGAAAGAGTGTTCTTGGGGTTTCTCTGGAGTGCCATCAAGGAAATCAAGGCTCCTTTCATGTGTGATGTGCAAGACGGAATTGCTCTGCACGCAGTGCAGGGGAATCGGGCCTCATCTCGCGGTGAGGGGGAAGTCTCATGGTTTTTCTCGAGTTGCGGCGGGAACCTGGGGTATATTCTCGAGTTACAACGGGGATGGCCCTTCCACCAAGTGTTTGTTCAGCGACGGCAGGACTCCTGCCTAGTTGCGAGGGAAAACTCAGGATTCTCCTCGAGGCTTGGCAGGGCAATTGGGACGCCTCTCCAGCTGAGGCGGGAGACCAAGGGTCCCTTTCCATGTGCCACAGGAATCCTGGGACTTCTATCAAGTTTCACGAGGAGTTAGGCATCGTCTCCTTTGGAGACACTAATCTCTGCGTACCTCTGGAATTTTCAAAGGATGTGAAGCCTCCGGTCGCGATGAGGTGGGGAACTAGGTCTTTCTCTGTGGTCTCCACAGGGGATTCAGACATCCTTTCGTCTTGGGAGATGCAAGACGAGCCTGCATTCAAGTCACTGCAGGGATATCCGGCATTATTTCGAGTCAGGGCATCGCGGTGTCCATTCCACTTGACGCCGCAAACTCAGGGTCCCTCTCACATACCTAGAGCTGAGAGAAGCCTCTTCTTGAGGTGCTTGTGGTAAGGTGGTATTCCTCTGGAGTCGAAGCCAGGGACTAACCTCTCATTTCGAGTTGATTTTTGGTCCACGGAGCTCTTTCGTATGGCTACAGTGACCTCAGGATCCCTCTAGCCTTGAAACAGTGTTCTTGGGGTTTCTCTGGAGTGCCATCAAGGAAATCAAGGCTTCTTTCATGTTTTATGTGCAACCGGAATTGCTTTGAATGCAGTGCAGGGGAATCGGGCCTCATCTCGCGGCGAGGGCGAAGTCTCATGGTTTTTCTCGAGTTGCGGCGGGAACCTGGGGTATATTCTCGAGTTACGACGCGGATGGCCCTGCCACACACATGTTTGTTCAGCGACGTCAGGACTCCTGCCTTTTTACGAGGGACAACTCGGGATTCTCCTCGAGGCTTGGCAGGGCAATTGGGACGCCTCTCCAGCTAAGGCGGGAAACCAAATGTCCCTTTCCACGTGCCACAGGAATCCTGGGACTCCTATGAAGTTTCACGAGGAGTCAGGCATCGTCTTCTTTGGAGGCACTGATCTACGCGTACCTCTGGAGTTTTCAAAGAATGTGAGGCCTCCGGTCGCGATGAGGTGGGGAACTAGGTCTTTCTCTGTGGTCTCCACAGGGGATTCAGACATCCTTTCGTCTTGGGAGATGCAAGACGAGCCTGCATTCAAGTCACTGCAGGGATATCCGGCCTTATTTCGAGTCAGGGCGTCGCGGTGTCCATTCCACTTGAGGCCGCAAACTCAGGGTCCCTCTCACATACCTAGAGCTGAGAGAAGCCTCCTCTTGAGGTGCTTGTGGTAAGGTGGTATTCCTCTGGAGTCGAAGCCAGGGACTAACCTCTCATCTCGAGTTGATTTTTGGTCCACGGAGCTCTTTCGTGTGGCTACAGTGACCTCAGGATCCCTCTAGCCTTGAAAGAGTGTTCTTGGGGTTTCTCTGGAGTGCCATCAAGGAAATCAAGGCTCCTTTCATGTGTGATGTGCAAGACGGAATTGCTCTGCACGCAGTGCAGGGGAATCGGGCCTCATTTTGCAGCGAGAGGGAAGTCTCATGGTTTTTCTCGAGTTGCGGCGGGAACCTGTGGTATATTCTCGAGTTACGACGGGGATGGCCCTTCCACCCACATGTTTGTTCAGCGACGTCAGGACTCTTGCCTAGTGCGAGGGACAACTCGGGATTCTCCTTGAGGCTTGGCAGGGCAGTTGGGACGCCTCCTCAGCTGAGGCGGGAGACCAAGGGTCCCTTCCGACGTGCCACAGGAATCCTGGGACTCCTATCATGTTTCACGAGGAGTCAGGCATCGTCTCCTTTGGAGGCACTAATCTCCCCGTACCTCTGGAGTTTTCAAAGGATGTGAGGCCTCCGGTCGCGATGAGGTGGGGAACTAGGTCTTTCTCTGTGGTCTCCACAGGAGATTCAGACATCCTTTCGTCTTGGGAGATGCAAGACGAGTCTGCATTCAAGTCACTGCAGGGATATCCGGCCTTATTTCGAGTCAGGGCATCGCGGTATCCTTTCCACTTGAGGCCGCAAACTCAGGGTCCCTTTCACATAGCTAGAGCTGAGAGAAGCCTCCTCTTGAGGTGCTTGTGGTAAGGTGGTAGTCCTCTGGAGTCGAAGCCAGGGACTAACATCTCATCTCGAGTTGATTTTTGGTCCACGGAGCTCTTTCGTGTTGCTACAGTGACCTCAGGATCCCTCTAGCCTTGAAACAGTGTTCTTGGGGTTTCTCTGGAGTGCCATCAAGGAAATCAAGGCTCCTTTCATGTGTGATGTGCAACACGGAATTGCTCTGCACGCAGTGCAGGGGAATCGGGCCTCATTTTGCGGCGAGGGGGAAGTCTCATGGTTTTTCTCGAGTTGCGGCGGGAACCTGGGGTATATTCTCGAGTTACAACGGGGATGGCCCTTCCACCAAGTGTTTGTTCAGCGACGGCAGGACTCCTGCCTAGTTGCGAGGGAAAACTCAGGATTCTCCTCGAAGCTTGGCAGGGCAATTGGGACGCCTCTCCAGCTGAGGCGGGAGACCAAGGGTCCCTTTCCACGTGCCACAGGAATCCTGGGACTCCTATCAAGTTTCACGAGGAGTCAGGCATCGTCTCCTTTGGAGACACTGATCTCTGGGTACCTCTGGAATTTTCAAAGGATGTGAAGCCTCCGGTCGCGATGAGGTGGGGAACTAGGTCTTTCTCTGTGGTCTCCACAGGGGATTCAGACATCCTTTCCTCTTCGGAGATGCAAGACGAGCCTGCATTCAAGTCACTGCAGGGATATCCGGCATTATTTCGAGTCAGGGCATCGCGGTGTCCAACCACTTGTGGCCGCAAACTCAGGGTCCCTCTCACATACCTAGAGCTGAGAGAAGCCTCTTCTTGAGGTGCTTGTGGTAAGGTGGTATTCCTCTGGAGTCGAAGCCAGGGACTAACCTCTCATTTCGAGTTGATTTTTGGTCCACGGAGCTCTTTCGTATGGCTACAGTGACCTCAGGATCCCTCTAGCCTTGAAACAGTGTTCTTGGGGTTTCTCTGGAGTGCCATCAAGGAAATCACGGCTCCTTTCATGTTTTATGTGCAACACGGAATTGCTTTGAATGCAGTGCAGGGGAATCGGGCCTCATCTCGCGGCGAGGGCGAAGTCTCATGGTTTTTCTCGAGTTGCGGCGGGAACCTGGGGTATATTCTCGAGTTACGACGGGGATGGCCCTGCCACACACGTGTTTGTTCAGCGACGTCAGGACTCCTGCCTTTTTACGAGGGACAACTCGGGATTCTCCTCGAGGCTTGGCAGGGCAATTGGGACGCCTCTCCAGCTGAGGCAGGAGACCAAGGGTCCCTTTCCACGTGCCACAGGATTCCTGGGACTCCTAAGAAGTTTCACGAGGAGTCAGGCATCGTCTCCTTTGGAGGCCCTGATCTCCGCGTACCTCTGGAGTTTTCAAAGGATGTGAGGCCTCGGTTCGCGATGAGGTGGGGAACTAGGTCTTTCTCTGTGGTCTCCATAGGGGATTCAGACATCCTTTCGTCTTGGGAGATGCAAGACGAGCCTGCATTCAAGTCACTGCAGGGATATCCGGCCTTATTTCGAGTCAGGGCATAGCGGTGTCCATTCCACTTGAGGCTGCAAACTCAGGGTCCCTCTCACATACCTAGAGCTGAGAGAAGCCTCCTCTTGAGGTGCTTGTGGTAAGGTGGTATTCCTCTGGAGTCGAAGCCAGGGAATAACCTCTCATCTCGAGTTGATTTTTGGTCCACGGAGCTCTTTCCTGTTGCTACAGTGACATCAGGATCCCTCTATCCTTGAAACAGTGTTCTTGGAGTTTCTCTGAAGTGCCATCAAGGAAATCAAGGCTCCTTTCATGTGTGATGTGCAACACGGAATTGCTCTGCACGCACTGCAGGGGAATCGGGCCTCATCTCGCTGCGAGGGGGAAGTCTCATGGGTTTTCTCGAGTTGCGGCGGGAACCTGGGGTATATTCTCGAGTTACGACGGGGATGGCCCTTCCACACAAGTGTTTGTTCAGCGACGGCAGGACTCCTGCCTAGTTGCGAGGGAAAACTCAGGATTCTCCTCGAGGCTTGGCAGGGCAATTGGGACGCCTCTCCAGCTGAGGCAGGAGACCAAGGGTCCCTTTCCACGTGCCACAGGAATCCTGGGACTCCTATCAAGTTTCACCAGGAGTCAGGCATCGTCTCCTTTGGAGGCACTGATCTCTGCGTACCTCAGGAATTTTCAAAGGATGTGAGGCCTCCGGTCGCGATGAGGTGGGGTACTAGGTCTTTCTCTGTGGTCTCCACAGGGGATTCAGACATCCTTTCGTCTTGGGAGATAGAAGACGAGCCTGCATTCAAGTCACTGCAGGGATATCCGGCCGTATTTCGAGTCAGGGCATCGCGGTGTCCATTCCACTTGAGGCCGCAAACTCAGGGTCCCTCTCACATACCTAGAGCTGAGAGAAGCCTCCTCTTGAGGTGCTTGTGGTAAGGAGGTATTCCTCTGGAGTCGAAGCCAGGGACTAACCTCTCATCTCGAGTTGATTTTTGGTCCACGGAGCTCTTTTGTGTGGCTACAGTGACCTCAGGATCCCTCTAGCCTTGAAACAGTGTTCTTGGGGTTTCTCTGGAGTGCCACCAAGGAAATCAAGGCTCCTTTCATGTGTGATGTGCAAGACGGAATTGCTCTGCACGCAGTGCAGGGGAATCGGGCCTCATCTCGCTGCGAGGGGGAAGTCTCATGGTTTTTCTCGAGTTGCGGCGGGAACCTGGGGTATATTCTCGAGTTACGACGGGGATGGCCCTTCCACACACGTGTTTGTTCAGCGACGTCAGGACTCCTGCCTAGTTGCGAGGGACAACTCGGGATTCTCCTTGAGGCTTGGCAGGGCAATTGGGACGCCTCTCCAGCTGAGGCGGGAGACCAAGTGTCCCTTTCCACGTGCCACAGGAATCCTGGGACTCCTATGAAGTTTCACGAGGAGTCAGGCATCGTCTTCTTTGGAGGCACTGATCTACGCGTACCTCTGGAGTTTTCAAAGAATGTGAGGCCTCCGGTCGCGATGAGGTGGGGAACTAGGTCTTTCTCTGTGGTCTCCACAGGGGATTCAGACATCCTTTCGTCTTGGGAGATGCAAGACGAGCCTGCATTCAAGTCACTGCAGGGATATCCGGCCTTATTTCGAGTCAGGGCGTCGCGGTGTCCATTCCACTTGAGGCCGCAAACTCAGGGTCCCTCTCACATACCTAGAGCTGAGAGAAGCTTCCTCTTGAGGTGCTTGTGGTAAGGTGGTATTCCTCTGGAGTCGAAGCCAGGGACTAACCTCTCATCTCGAGTTGATTTTTGGTCCACGGAGCTCTTTTGTGTGGCTACAGTGACCTCAGGATCCCTCTAGCCTTGAAAGAGTGTTCTTGGGGTTTCTCTGGAGTGCCATCAAGGAAATCAAGGCTCCTTTCATGTGTGATGTGCAAGACGGAATTGCTCTGCACGCAGTGCAGGGGAATCGGGCCTCATTTTGCAGCGAGAGGGAAGTCTCATGGTTTTTCTCGAGTTGCGGCGGAAACCTGTGTTATATTCTCGAGTTACGACGGGGATGGCCCTGCCACACACGTGTTTGTTCAGCGACGTCAGGACTCCTGCCTTTTTACGAGGGACAACTCGGGATTCTCCTCGAGGCTTGACAGGGCAATTGGGACGCCTCTCCAGCTGAGGCGGGAGACCAAGGGTCCCTTTCCACGTGCCACAGGAATCCTGCGACTCCTAAGAAGTTTCAAGAGGAGTCAGGCATCGTCTCCATTGGAGGCACTGATCTCCGCGTACCTCTGGAGTTTTCAAAGGATGTGAGGCCTCGGTTCGCGATGAGGTGGGGAACTAGGTCTTTCTCTGTGGTCTCCACAGGGGATTCAGACATCCTTTCGTCTTGGGAGATGCAAGACGAGCCTGCATTCAAGTCACTGCAGGGATATCCAGCCTTATTTCGAGTCAGGGCATCACGGTGTCCATTCCACTTGAGGCTGCAAACTCAGGGTCCCTCTCACATACCTAGATCTGAGAGAAGCCTCCTCTTGAGGTGCTTGTGGTAAGGTGGTATTCCTCTGGAGTCGAAGCCAGGGAATAACCTCTCATCTCGAGTTGATTTTTGGTCCACGGAGCTCTTTCGTGTTGCTACAGTGACATCAGGATCCCTCTATCCTTGAAACAGTGTTCTTGGAGTTTCTCTGAAGTGCCATCAAGGAAATCAAGGCTCCTTTCATGTGTGATGTGCAACACGGAATTGCTCTGCACGCACTGCAGGGGAATCGGGCCTCATCTCGCTGCGAGGGGGAAGTCTCATGGGTTTTCTCGAGTTGCGGCGGGAACCTGGGGTATATTCTCGAGTTACGACGGGGATGGCCCTTCCACACACGTGTTTGTTTAGCGACGGCAGGACTCCTGCCTAGTTGCGAGGGAAAACTCAGGATTCTCCTTGAGGCTTGGCAGGGCAATTGGGACGCCTCTCCAGCTGAGGCAGGAGACCAAGGGTCCCTTTCCACGTGCCACAGGAATCCTGGGTCTCCTATCAAGTTTCACGAGGAGTCAGGCATCGTCTCCTTTGGAGGCACTGATCTCTGCGTACCTCTGGAATTTTCAAAGGATGTGAGGCCTCCGGTCGCGATGAGGTGGGGAACTAGGTCTTTCTCTGTGGTCTCCACAGGGGATTCAGACATCCTTTCGTCTTGGGAGATGCAAGACGAGCCTGCATTCAAGTCACTGCAGGGATATCCGGCCTTATTTCGAGTCAGGGCGTCGCGGTGTTCATTCCACTTGAGGCCGCAAACTCAGGGTCCCTCTCACATACCTAGAGCTGAGAGAAGCCTCCTCTTGAGGTGCTTGTGGTAAGGTGGTATTCCTCTGGAGTCGAAGGCAGGGACTAACCTCTCATCTCGAGTTGATTTTTGGTCCACGGAGCTCTTTCGTGTTGCTACAGTGACCTCAGGATCCCTCTAGCCTTGAAACAGTGTTCTTGGGGTTTCTCTGGAGTGCCATCAAGGAAATCAAGGCTCCTTTCATGTGTGATGTGCAAGACGGAATTGCTCTGCACGCAGTGCAGGGGAATCGGGCCTCATCTCGCGGCGAGGGGGAAGTCTCATGGTTTTTCTCGAGTTGCGGCGGGAACCTGGGGTATATTCTCGAGTTACAACGGGGATGGCCCTTCCACCAAGTGTATGTTCAGCGACGGCAGGACTCCTGCCTAGTTGCGAGGGAAAACTCAGGATTCTCCTCGAGGCTTGGCAGGGCAATTGGGACGCCTCTCCAGCTGAGGCGGGAGACCAAGGGTCCCTTTCCATGTGCCACAGGAATCCTGGGACTCCTATCAAGTTTCACGAGGAGTTAGGCATCGTCTCCTTTGGAGACACTAATCTCTGCGTACCTCTGGAATTTTCAAAGGATGTGAAGCCTCCGGTCGCGATGAGGTGGGGAACTAGGTCTTTCTCTGTGGTCTCCACAGGGGATTCAGAGATCCTTTCGTCTTGGGAGATGCAAGACGAGCCTGCATTCAAGTCACTGCAGGAATATCCGGCATTATTTCGAGTCAGGGCATCGCGGTGTCCATTCCACTTGAGGCCGCAAACTCAGGGTCCCTCTCACATACCTAGAGCTGAGAGAAGCCTCTTCTTGAGGTGCTTGTGGTAAGGTGGTATTCCTCTGGAGTCGAAGCCAGGGACTAACCTCTCATTTCGAGTTGATTTTTGGTCCACGGAGCTCTTTCGTATGGCTACAGTGACCTCAGGATCCCTCTAGCCTTGAAACAGTGTTCTTGGGGTTTCTCTGGAGTGCCATCAAGGAAATCAAGGCTCCTGTCATGTTTTATGTGCAACCGGAATTGCTTTGAATGCAGTGCAGGGGAATCGGGCCTCATCTCGCGGCGAGGGCAAAGTCTCATGGTTTTTCTCGAGTTGCGGCCGGAACCTGGGGTATATTCTCGAGTTCCGACGGGGATGGCCCTGCCACACACGTGTTTGTTCAGCGACGTCAGGACTCCTGCCTTTTTACGAGGGACAACTCGGGATTCTCCTCGAGGCTTGGCAGGGCAATTGGGACGCCTCTCCAGCTAAGGCGGGAGACCAAGTGTCCCTTTCCACGTGTCACAGGATTCCTGGGACTCCTAAGAAGTTTTACGAGAAGTCAGGCATCGTCTCCTTTGGAGGCCCTGATCTCCGCGTACCTCTGGAGTTTTCAAAGGATGTGAGGCCTCGGTTCGCGATGAGGTGGGGAACTAGGTCTTTCTCTGTGGTCTCCACAGGGGATTCAGACATCCTTTCGTCTTGGGAGATGCAAGACGAGCCTGCATTCAAGTCACTGCAGGGATATCCGGCCTTATTTCGAGTCAGGGCATAGCGGTGTCCATTCCACTTGAGGCTGCAAACTCAGGGTCCCTCTCACATACCTAGAGCTGAGAGAAGCCTCCTCTTGAGGTCTTGTGGTAAGGTGGTATTCCTCTGGAGTCGAAGCCAGGGAATAACCTCTCATCTCGAGTTGATTTTTGGTCCCCGGAGCTCTTTTCTGTTGCTACAGTGACATCAGGATCCCTCTATTTTTGAAACAGTGTTCTTGGAGTTTCTCTGAAGTGCCATCAAGGAAATCAAGGCTCCTTTCATGTGTGATGTGCAACACGGAATTGCTCTGCACGCACTGCAGGGGAATCGGGCCTCATCTCGCTGCGAGGGGGAAGTCTCATGGGTTTTCTCGAGTTGCGGCGGGAACCTGGGGTATATTCTCGAGTTACGACGGGGATGGCCCTTCCACACAAGTGTTTGTTCAGCGACGGCAGGACTCTTGCCTAGTGCGAGGGACAACTCGGGATTCTCCTCGAGCCTTGGCAGGGCAGTTGGGACGCCTCCTCAGCTGAGGCGGGAGAACAAGGGTCCCTTTCCACGTGCCACAGGAATCCTGGCACTCCTATCATGTTTCACGAGGAGTCAGGCATCGTCTCCTTTGGAGGCACTAATCTCCCCGTACCTCTGGAGTTTTCAAAGTATGTGAGGCCTCCGGTCGCGATGAGGTGGGGAACTAGGTCTTTCTCTGTGGTCTCCACAGGGGATTCAGACATCCTTTCGTCTTGGGAGATGCAAGTCGAGCCTGCATTCAAGTCACTGCAGGGATATCCGGCCTTATTTCGAGTCAGGGCATCGCGGTATCCATTCCACTTGAGGTCGCAAACTCAGGGTCCCTTTCACATAGCTAAAGCTGAGAGAAGCCTCCTCTTGAGGTGCTTGTGGTAAGGAGGTATTCCTCTGGAGTCGAAGCCAGGGACTACCCTCTCATCTCGAGTTGATTTTTGGTCCACGGAGCTCTTTTGTGTGGCTACAGTGACCTCAGGATCCCTCTAGCCTTGAAACAGTGTTCTTGGGGTTTCTCTGGAGAGCCACCAAGGAAATCAAGGCTCCTTTCATGTGTGATGTGCAACACGGAATTGCTCTGCACGCAGTGCAGGGGAATCGGGCCTCATCTCGCGGCGAGGGGGAAGTCTCATGGTTTTTCTCGAGTTGCGGCGGGGACCTGGGGTATATTCTCGAGTTACGACGGGGATGGCCCTTCCACACACGTGTTTGTTCAGCGACGTCAGGACTCCTGCCTAGTTGCGAGGGACAACTCGGGATTCTCCTCGAGGCTTGGCAGGGCAATTGGGACGCTTATCCAGCTGAGGCGGGAGACCAAGGGTCCCTTTCCACGAGCCACAGGAATCCTGGGACTCCTAAGAAGTTTCACGAGGAGTCAGGCATCGTCTCCCTTGGAGGCACTGATCTCAGCATACGACTGGAGTTTTCAAAGGATGTGAGGCCTCCGGTCGCGATGAGGTGGGGAACTAGGTCTTTCTCTGTGGTCTCCACAGGGGATTCAGACATCCTTTTGTCTTGGGAGATGCAAGACGAGCCTGCATTCAAGTCACTGCAGGGATATCCGGCCTTATTTCGAGTCAGGGCATCGCAGTGTCCATTCCACTTGAGGCCGCAAACTCAGGGTCCCTCTCACATACCTAGAGCTGAGAGAAGCCTCCTCTTGAGGTGCTTGTGGTAAGGTGGTATTCCTCTGGAGTCGAAGCCAGGGACTAACCTCTCATCTCGAGTTGATTGGTGGTCCACGGAGCTCTTTCGTGTTGCTACATTGACCTCAGGATCCCTCTAGCCTTGAAACAGTGTTCTTGGGGTTTCTCTGGAGTGCCATCAAGGAAATCAAGGATCCTTTCATGTTTGATGTGCAATACGGAAATGCTTTGAATGCAGTGCAGGGGAATCGGGCCTCATATTGCGGCGAGTGGGAAGTCTCATGGTTTTTCTCGAGTTGCGGCGGGAACCTGGGGTATATTCTCGAGTTACGACGGGGATGGCCCTTCCACCCTCGTTTTTCTTCAGCCACGTCAGGACTCCTGCCTAGTTGCGAGGGACAACTCGGGATTCTCCTCGAGGCTTGGAAGGCAATTGTGATGCCTCTCCAGCTGAGGCGGGAGACCAAGGGTCCCTTTCCACCTGCCACAGGAATCCTGGGACTCCTATCAAGTTTCATCTGGAGTCAGGCATCGTCTCCTTTGGAGGCACTGATCTCCGCGTACCTCTGGAGTTTTCAAAGGATGTGAGGCCTCCGGTCGCGATGAGGTGGGGAACTAGGTCTTTCTCTGTGGTCTCCACAGGGAATTCAGACATCCTTTCGTCTTGGAAGATGTAAGACGAGCCTGCATTCAAGTCACTGCAGGGATATGCGGCCTTTTTTCGAGTCAGGGCATCGCGGTGTCCATTCCACTTGAGGCCGCAAACTCAGGGTCCCTCTCACATAAATAGAGCTGAGAGAAGCCTCCTCTTGAGGTGCTTGTGGTAAGGAGGTATTCCTCTGGAGTCGAAGCCAGGGACTATCCTCTCATCTCGAGTTGATTCTTGGTCCACGGAGCCCTTTCGTGTTGCTACAGTGACCTCAGGTTCCCTCGAGCCCTGAAACAGTATTCTTGGGGTTTCTCTGGAGTGCCATCAAGGAAATCAAGGCTCCTTTCATGTGTGATGTGCAAGACGGAATTGCTCTGCACGCTGTGCAGGGGAATCGGGCCTCATCTAGCGGCGAGGGGGAAGTCTCATGGTTTCTCTCGAGTTGTGGCGGGAAACTGGGGTATATTTTCGAGTTACGACGGGGATGGCCCTTCCACCCACGTGTTTCTTCAGCCATGTCAGGACTTCTCCCTAGTTGCGAGGGACAACTCGGGATTCTCCTCGAGGCTTGGCAGGCAATTTGGATGCCACTCCAGCTGAGGCGGAAGACCAAGGGTCCCTTTCCACGTGCCACAGGAATCCTGGGACTCCTATCAAGTTTCACGAGGAGTCAGGCATCGTCTCCTTTGGAGGCACTGATCTCCGCGTACCTCTGGAGTTTTCAAAGGATGTGAGGCCTCCGGTCGCGATGAGGTGGGGAACTAGGTCTTTCTCTGTGGTCTCCACAGGGGATTCAGACATCCTTTCGTCTTGGAAGATGCAAGACGAGCCTGCATTCAAGTCACTGCAGGGATATCCGGCCTTATTTCGAGTCAGGGCATCGCGGTATCCTTTCCACTTGAGGCCGCAAACTCAGGGTCCCTTTCACATAGCTAGAGCTGAGAGAAGCCTCCTGTTGAGGTGCTTGTGGTAAGGTGGTAGTCCTCTGGAGTCGAAGCCAGGGACTAACATCTCATCTCGAGTTGATTTTTGGTCCACGGAGCTCTTTCGTGTTGCTACAGTGACCTCAGGATCCCTCTAGCCTTGAAAGAGTGTTCTTGGGGTTTCTCTGGAGTGCCATCAAGGAAATCAAGGCTCCTTTCATGTGTGATGTGCAAGACGGAATTGCTCTGCACGCAGTGCAGGGGAATCGGGCCTCATTTTGCGGCGAGGGGGAAGTCTCATGGTTTTTCTCGAGTTGCGGCGGGAACCTGGGGTATATTCTCGAGTTACAACGGGGATGGCCCTTCCACCAAGTGTTTGTTCAGCGACGGCAGGACTCCTGCCTAGTTGCGAGGGAAAACTCAGGATTCTCCTCGAGGCTTGGCAGGGCAATTGGGACGCCTCTCCAGCTGAGGCGGGAGACCAAGGGTCCCTTTCCACGTGCCACAGGAATCCTGGGACTCCTATCAAGTTTCACCAGGAGTCAGGCATCGTCTCCTTTGGAGGCACTGATCTCTGCGTACCTCAGGAATTTTCAAAGGATGTGAGGCCTCCGGTCGCGATGAGGTGGGGAACTAGGTCTTTCTCTGTGGTCTCCACAGGGGATTCAGACATCCTTTCGTCTTGGGAGATGCAAGACGAGCCTGCATTCAAGTCACTGCAGGGATATCCGGCCGTATTTCGAGTCAGGGCATCGCGGTGTCCATTCCACTTGAGGCCGCAAACTCAGGGTCCCTCTCACATACCTAGAGCTGAGAGAAGCCTCCTCTTGAGGTGCTTGTGGTAAGGAGGTATTCCTCTGGAGTCGAAGCCAGGGACTAACCTCTCATCTCGAGTTGATTTTTGGTCCACGGAGCTCTTTTGTGTGGCTACAGTGACCTCAGGATCCCTCTAGCCTTGAAACAGTGTTCTTGGGGTTTCTCTGGAGTGCCATCAAGGAAATCAAGGCTCCTTTCATGTGTGATGTGCAAGACGGAATTGCTCTGCACGCAGTGCAGGGGAATCGGGCCTCATTTTGCAGCGAGAGGGAAGTCTCATGGTTTTTCTCGAGTTGCGGCGGAAACCTGTGTTATATTCTCGAGTTACGACGGGGATGGCCCTGCCACACACGTGTTTGTTCAGCGACGTCAGGACTCCTGCCTTTTTACGAGGGACAACTCGGGATTCTCCTCGAGGCTTGACAGGGCAATTGGGACGCCTCTCCACCTGAGGCGGGAGACCAAGGGTCCCTTTCCACGTGCCACAGGAATCCTGCGACTCCTAAGAAGTTTCAAGAGGAGTCAGGCATCGTCTCCATTGGAGGCACTGATCTCCGCGTACCTCTGGAGTTTTCAAAGGATGTGAGGCCTCGGTTCGCGATGAGGTGGGGAACTAGGTCTTTCTCTGTGGTCTCCACAGGGGATTCAGACATCCTTTCGTCTTGGGAGATGCAAGACGAGCCTGCATTCAAGTCACTGCAGGGATATCCGGCCTTATTTCGAGTCAGGGCATCACGGTGTCCATTCCACTTGAGGCTGCAAACTCAGGGTCCCTCTCACATACCTAGAGCTGAGAGAAGCCTCCTCTTGAGGTGCTTGTGGTAAGGTGGTATTCCTCTGGAGTCGAAGCCAGGGAATAACCTCTCATCTCGAGTTGATTTTTGGTCCACGAAGCTCTTTCGTGTTGCTACAGTGACATCAGGATCCCTCTATCCTTGAAACAGTGTTCTTGGAGTTTCTCTGAAGTGCCATCAAGGAAATCAAGGCTCCTTTCATGTGTGATGTGCAACACGGAATTGCTCTGCACGCACTGCAGGGGAATCGGGCCTCATCTCGCTGCGAGGGGGAAGTCTCATGGGTTTTCTCGAGTTGCGGCGGGAACCTGGGGTATATTCTCGAGTTACGACGGGGATGGCCCTTCCACACACGTGTTTGTTTAGCGACGGCAGGACTCCTGCCTAGTTGCGAGGGAAAACTCAGGATTCTCCTTGAGGCTTGGCAGGGCAATTGGGACGCCTCTCCAGCTGAGGCAGGAGACCAAGGGTCCCTTTCCACGTGCCACAGGAATCCTGGGTCTCCTATCAAGTTTCACGAGGAGTCAGGCATCGTCTCCTTTGGAGGCACTGATCTCTGCGTACCTCTGGAATTTTCAAAGGATGTGAGGCCTCCGGTCGCGATGAGGTGGGGAACTAGGTCTTTCTCTGTGGTCTCCACAGGGGATTCAGACATCCTTTCGTCTTGGGAGATGCAAGACGAGCCTGCATTCAAGTCACTGCAGGGATATCCGGCCTTATTTCGAGTCAGGGCGTCGCGGTGTTCATTCCACTTGAGGCCGCAAACTCAGGGTCCTTCTCACATACCTAGAGCTGAGAGAAGCCTCCTCTTGAGGTGCTTGTGGTAAGGTGGTATTCCTCTGGAGTCGAAGGCAGGGACTAACCTCTCATCTCGAGTTGATTTTTGGTCCACGGAGCTCTTTCGTGTTGCTACAGTGACCTCAGGATCCCTCTAGCCTTGAAACAGTGTTCTTGGGGTTTCTCTGGAGTGCCATCAAGGAAATCAAGGCTCCTTTCATGTGTGATGTGCAAGACGGAATTGCTCTGCACGCAGTGCAGGGGAATCGGGCCTCATCTCGCGGCGAGGGGGAAGTCTCATGGTTTTTCTCGAGTTGCGGCGGGAACCTGGGGTATATTCTCGAGTTACAACGGGGATGGCCCTTCCACCAAGTGTTTGTTCAGCGACGGCAGGACTCCTGCCTAGTTGCGAGGGAAAACTCAGGATTCTCCTCGAGGCTTGGCAGGGCAATTGGGACGCCTCTCCAGCTGAGGCGGGAGACCAAGGGTCCCTTTCCATGTGCCACAGGAATCCTGGGACTCCTATCAAGTTTCACGAGGAGTTAGGCTTCGTCTCCTTTGGAGACACTAATCTCTGCGTACCTCTGGAATTTTCAAAGGATGTGAAGCCTCCGGTCGCGATGAGGTGGGGAACTAGGTCTTTCTCTGTGGTCTCCACAGGGGATTCAGAGATCCTTTCGTCTTGGGAGATGCAAGACGAGCCTGCATTCAAGTCACTGCAGGAATATCCGGCATTATTTCGAGTCAGGGCATCGCGGTGTCCATTCCACTTGAGGCCGCAAACTCAGGGTCCCTCTCACATACCTAGAGCTGAGAGAAGCCTCTTCTTGAGGTGCTTGTGGTAAGGTGGTATTCCTCTGGAGTCGAAGCCAGGGACTAACCTCTCATTTCGAGTTGATTTTTGGTCCACGGAGCTCTTTCGTATGGCTACAGTGACCTCAGGATCCCTCTAGCCTTGAAACAGTGTTCTTGGGGTTTCTCTGGAGTGCCATCAAGGAAATCAAGGCTCCTTTCATGTTTTATGTGCAACCGGAATTGCTTTGAATGCAGTGCAGGGGAATCGGGCCTCATCTCGCGGCGAGGGCGAAGTCTCATGGTTTTTCTCGAGTTGCGGCCGGAACCTGGGGTATATTCTCGAGTTACGACGGGGATGGCCCTGCCACACACGTGTTTGTTCAGCGACGTCAGGACTCCTGCCTTTTTACGAGGGACAACTCGGGATTCTCCTCGAGGCTTGGCAGGGCAATTGGGATGCCTCTCCAGCTAAGGCGGGAGACCAAGTGTCCCTTTCCACGTGTCACAGGATTCCTGGGACTCCTAAGAAGTTTTACGAGAAGTCAGGCATCGTCTCCTTTGGAGGCCCTGATCTCCGCGTACCTCTGGAGTTTTCAAAGGATGTGAGGCCTCGGTTCGCGATGAGGTGGGGAACTAGGTCTTTCTCTGTGGTCTCCACAGGGGATTCAGACATCCTTTCGTCTTGGGAGATGCAAGACGAGCCTGCATTCAAGTCACTGCAGGGATATCCGGCCTTATTTCGAGTCAGGGCATAGCGGTGTCCATTCCACTTGAGGCTGCAAACTCAGGGTCCCTCTCACATACCTAGAGCTGAGAGAAGCCTCCTCTTGAGGTGCTTGTGGTAAGGTGGTATTCCTCTGGAGTCGAAGCCAGGGAATAACCTCTCATCTCGAGTTGATTTTTGGTCCCCGGAGCTCTTTTCTGTTGCTACAGTGACATCAGGATCCCTCTATCCTTGAAACAGTGTTCTTGGAGTTTCTCTGAAGTGCCATCAAGGAAATCAAGGCTCCTTTCATGTGTGATGTGCAACACGGAATTGCTCTGCACGCACTGCAGGGGAATCGGGCCTCATCTCGCTGCGAGGGGGAAGTCTCATGGGTTTTCTCGAGTTGCGGCGGGAACCTGGGGTATATTCTCGAGTTACGACGGGGATGGCCCTTCCACCCACGTGTTTGTTCAGCGACGGCAGGACTCCTGCCTAGTTGCGAGGGAAAACTCAGGATTCTCCTCGAGGCTTGGCAGGGCAATTGGGACGCCTCTCCAGCTGAGGCAGGAGACCAAGGGTCCCTTTCCACGTGCCACAGGAATCCTGGGACTCCTATAAAGTTTCACGAGGAGTCAGGCATCGTCTCCTTTGGAGGCACTGATCTCTGCGTACCTCAGGAATTTTCAAAGGATGTGAGGCCTCCGGTCGCAATGAGGTGGGGAACTAGGTCTTTCTCTGTGGTCTCCACAGGGGATTCAGACATCCTTTCGTCTTGGGAGATTCAAGACGAGCCTGCATTCAAATCACTGCAGGGATATCCGGCCTTATTTCGAGTCAGGGCATCGCGGTGTCCATTCCACTTGAGGCCGCAAACTCAGGGTCCCTCTCACATACCTAGAGCTGAGAGAAGCCTCCTCTTGAGGTGCTTGTGGTAAGGAGGCATTCCTCTGGAGTCGAAGCCAGGGACTACCCTCTCATCTCGAGTTGATTTTTGGTCCACGGAGCTCTTTTGTGTGGCTACAGTGACCTCAGGATCCCTCTAGCCTTGAAACAGTGATCTTGGGGTTTCTCTGGAGAGCCACCAAGGAAATCAAGGCTCCTTTCATGTGTGATGTGCAACACGGAATTGCTCTGCACGCAGTGCAGGGGAATCGGGCCTCATCTAGCGGCGAGGGGGAAGTCTCATGGTTTTTCTCGAGTTGCGGCGGGAACCTGGGGTATATTCTCGAGTTACGACGGGGATGGCCCTTCCAACCACGTGTTTGTTCAGCGACGTCAGGACTCCTGCCTAGTTGTGAGGGACAACTCGGGATTCTCCTTGAGGCTTGGCAGGGCAATTGGGACGCCTCTCCAGCTGAGGCGGGAGACCAAGGGTCCCTTTCCACGTGCCACAGGAATCCTGGGACTCCTATGAAGTTTCACGAGGAGTCAGGCATCGTCTTCTTTGGAGGCACTGATCTACGCGTACCTCTGGAGTTTTCAAAGGATGTGAGGCCTCCGGTCGCGATGAGGTGGGGAACTAGGTCTTTCTCTGTGGTCTCCACAGGGGATTCAGACATCCTTTCGTCTTGGGAGATGCAAGACGAGCCTGCATTCAAGTCACTGCAGGGATATCCGGCCTTATTTCGAGTCAGGGCGTCGCGGTGTCCATTCCACTTGAGGCCGCAAACTCAGGGTCCCTCTCACATACCTAGAGCTGAGAGAAGCCTCCTCTTGAGGTGCTTGTGGTAAGGTGGTATTCCTCTGGAGTCGAAGCCAGGGACTAACTTCTCATCTCGAGTTGATTTTTGGTCCACGGAGCTCTTTCGTGTTGCTACAGTGACCTCAGGATCCCTCTAGCCTTGAAAGAGTGTTCTTGGGGTTTCTCTGGAGTGCCATCAAGGAAATCAAGGCTCCTTTCATGTGTGATGTGCAAGACGGAATTGCTCTGCACGCAGTGCAGGGGAATCGGGCCTCATTTTGCAGCGAGAGGGAAGTCTCATGGTTTTTCTCGAGTTGCGGCGGGAACCTGTGGTATATTCTCGAGTTACGACGGGGATGGCCCTTCCACCCACATGTTTATTCAGCGACGTCAGGACTCTTGCCTAGTGCGAGGGACAACTCGGGATTCTCCTCGAGCCTTGGCAGGGCAGTTGGGACGCCTCCTCAGCTGAGGCGGGAGAACAAGGGTCCCTTTCCACGTGCCACAGGAATCCTGGCACTCCTATCATGTTTCACGAGGAGTCAGGCATCGTCTCCTTTGGAGGCACTAATCTCCCCGTACCTCTGGAGTTTTCAAAGGATGTGAGGCCTCCGGTCGCGATGAGGTGGGGAACTAGGTCTTTCTCTGTGGTCTCCACAGGGGATTCAGACATCCTTTCGTCTTGGGAGATGCAAGTCGAGCCTGCATTCAAGTCACTGCAGGGATATCCGGCCTTATTTCGAGTCAGGGCATCGCGGTATCCATTCCACTTGAGGTCGCAAACTCAGGGTCCCTTTCACATAGCTAAAGCTGAGAGAAGCCTCCTCTTGAGGTGCTTGTGGTAAGGAGGTATTCCTCTGGAGTCGAAGCCAGGGACTACCCTCTCATCTCGAGTTGATTTTTGGTCCACGGAGCTCTTTTGTGTGGCTACAGTGACCTCAGGATCCCTCTAGCCTTGAAACAGTGTTCTTGGGGTTTCTCTGGAGAGCCACCAAGGAAATCAAGGCTCCTTTCATGTGTGATGTGCAACACGGAATTGCTCTGCACGCAGTGCAGGGGAATCGGGCCTCATCTCGCGGCGAGGGGGAAGTCTCATGGTTTTTCTCGAGTTGCGGCGGGGACCTGGGGTATATTCTCGAGTTACGACGGGGATGGCCCTTCCACACACGTGTTTGTTCAGCGACGTCAGGACTCCTGCCTAGTTGCGAGGGACAACTCGGGATTCTCCTCGAGGCTTGGCAGGGCAATTGGGACGCTTATCCAGCTGAGGCGGGAGACCAAGGGTCCCTTTCCACGTGCCACAGGAATCCTGGGACTCCTAAGAAGTTTCACGAGGAGTCAGGCATCGTCTCCCTTGGAGGCACTGATCTCAGCATACGACTGGAGTTTTCAAAGGATGTGAGGCTTCCGGTCGCGATGAGGTGGGGAACTAGGTCTTTCTCTGTGGTCTCCACAGGGGATTCAGACATCCTTTTGTCTTGGGAGATGCAAGACGAGCCTGCATTCAAGTCACTGCAGGGATATCCGGCCTTATTTCGAGTCAGGGCATCGCAGTGTCCATTCCACTTGAGGCCGCAAACTCAGGGTCCCTCTCACATACCTAGAGCTGAGAGAAGCCTCCTCTTGAGGTGCTTGTGGTAAGGTGGTATTCCTCTGGAGTCGAAGCCAGGGACTAACCTCTCATCTCGAGTTGATTGGTGGTCCACGGAGCTCTTTCGTGTTGCTACATTGACCTCAGGATCCCTCTAGCCTTGAAACAGTGTTCTTGGGGTTTCTCTGGAGTGCCATCAAGGAAATCAAGGATCCTTTCATGTTTGATGTGCAATACGGAAATGCTTTGAATGCAGTGCAGGGGAATCGGGCCTCATATTGCGGCGAGTGGGAAGTCTCATGGTTTTTCTCGAGTTGCGGCGGGAACCTGGGGTATATTCTCGAGTTACGACGGGGATGGCCCTTCCACCCTCTTTTTTCTTCAGCCACGTCAGGACTCCTGCCTAGTTGCGAGGGACAACTCGGGATTCTCCTCGAGGCTTGGAAGGCAATTGTGATGCCTCTCCAGCTGAGGCGGGAGACCAAGGGTCCCTTTCCACCTGCCACAGGAATCCTGGGACTCCTATCAAGTTTCATCTGGAGTCAGGCATCGTCTCCTTTGGAGGCACTGATCTCCGCGTACCTCTGGAGTTTTCAAAGGATGTGAGGCCTCCGGTCGCGATGAGGTGGGGAACTAGGTCTTTCTCTGTGGTCTCCACAGGGAATTCAGACATCCTTTCGTCTTGGAAGATGTAAGACGAGCCTGCATTCAAGTCACTGCAGGGATATGCGGCCTTTTTTCGAGTCAGGGCATCGAGGTGTCCATTCCACTTGAGGCCGCAAACTCAGGGTCCCTCTCACATAAATAGAGCTGAGAGAAGCCTCCTCTTGAGGTGCTTGTGGTAAGGAGGTATTCCTCTGGAGTCGAAGCCAGGGACTAACATCTCATCTCGAGTTGATTCTTGGTCCACGGAGCTCTTTCGTGTTGCTACAGTGACCTCAGGTTCCCTCGAGCCCTGAAACAGTATTCTTGGGGTTTCTCTGGAGTGCCATCAAGGAAATCAAGGCTCTTTTCATGTTTGATGTGCAACACGGAATTGCTCTGCACGCAGTGCAGGGGAATCGGGCCTCATCTCGTGGCGAGGGGGAAGTCTCATGGTTTTTCTCGAGTTGCGGCGGGAACCTGGGGTATATTCTCGAGTTACGACGGAAATGGCCCTTCCACCCACGTGTTTGTTCAGCGACGTCAGGACTCCTGCCTAGTTGCGAGGGACAACTCGGGAATCTTCTCGAGGCTTGGCAGGGCAATTGGGACGCCTCTCCAGCTGAGGCGTGAGACCAAGGGTCCATTTCCACGTGCCACAGGAATCCTGGGACTCCTATCAAGTTTCACGAGGAGTCAGACATCGTCTCCTTTGGAGGCACTGATCTCCGCGTACCTCTGGAGTTTTCAAAGTATTTGAGGCCTCCGGTCGCGATGAGGTGGGAAACTAGGTCTTTCTCTGTGGTCTCCACAGGGGATTCAGACATCCTTTCATCTTGGGAGATGCAAGACGAGCCTGCATTCAAATCACTGAAGGGATATCCGGCCTTATTTCGAGTCAGGGCATCGCGGTGTCCATTCCACTTGAGGCCGCAAACTCAGGGTCCCTCTCACATACCTAGAGCTGAGAGAAGCCTCCTCTTGAGGTGCTTGTGGTAAGGTGGTATTCCTCTGGAGTCGAAGCCAGGGACTCACCTCTCATCTCGAGTTGATTTTTGGTCCACGGAGCTCTTTCATGTTGCTACCGTGACCTCAGGTTCACTCTAGCCTTGAAACAGTGTTCTTGGGGTTTCTCTGGAGTGCCATCATGGAAATCAAGGCTCCTTTCATGTGTGATGTGCAACACGGAATTGCTCTGCACGCAGTGCAGGGGAATCGGGCCTCATCTCGTGCGAGGGGGAAGTCTCATGGTTTTTCTCGAGTTGCGCGTGAACCTGGGGTATATTCTCGAGTTACGACGGGGATGGCCCTTCCACCCACATGTTTGTTCAGCGACGTCAGGACTCCTGCCTAGTTGCGAGGGACAAGTTGGGATTCTCCTCGAGGCTTGGTAGGGCAATTGGGAAGGCTCTCCAGCTTAGGCGGGAGACCAAGGGTCCCTTTCCACGTGCCACAGGAATCCTGGGACTCCTATGAAGTTTGACGTGGAGTCAGGCATCGTCTCCTTTGGAGGCACTGATTTCCGCGTACCTCTGGAGTTTTCAAAGGATGTGAGGCCTCCGGTCGCGATGAGGTGGGGAACTAGGTCTTTCTCTGTGGTTTCCACAGGGGATTCAGACATCCTTTCGTCTCGGGAGATGCAAAACGAGCCTGCATTCAAGTCACTGCAGGGATATCCGGCCTTATTTCGCGTCCGAGCATCGCGGTGTCCATTCCACTTGAGGCCGCAAACTCAGGGTCCCTCTCACATACCTAGAGCTGAGAGAAGCCTCCTCTTGAGGTGCTTGTGGTAAGGTGGCATTCCTCTGGAGTCGAAGCCAGGGACTATCCTCTCATCTCGAGTTGATTCTTGGTCCACGGAGCCCTTTCGTGTTGCTACAGTGACCTCAGGTTCCCTCGAGCCCTGAAACAGTATTCTTGGGGTTTCTCTGGAGTGCCATCAAGGAAATCAAGGCTCCTTTCATGTGTGATGTGCAAGACGGAATTGCTCTGCACGCTGTGCAGGGGAATCGGGCCTCATCTCGCGGCGAGGGGGAAGTCTCATGGTTTCTCTCGAGTTGTGGCGGGAAACTGGGGTATATTTTCGAGTTACGACGGGGATGGCCCTTCCACCCACGTGTTTCTTCAGCCATGTCAGGACTTCTGCCTAGTTGCGAGGGACAACTCGGGATTCTCCTCGAGGCTTGGCAGGCAATTTGGATGCCACTCCAGCTGAGGCGGAAGACCAAGGGTCCCTTTCCACGTGCCACAGGAATCCTGGGACTCCTATCAAGTTTCACGAGGAGTCAGGCATCGTCTCCTTTGGAGGCACTGATCTCCGCGTACCTCTGGAGTTTTCAAAGGATGTGAGGCCTCCGGTCGCGATGAGGTGGGGAACTAGGTCTTTCTCTGTGGTCTCCACAGGGGATTCAGACATCCTTTCGTCTTGGAAGATGCAAGACGAGCCTGCATTCAAGTCACTGCAGGGAAATACGGCCTTATTTCGAGACAGGGCATCGCGGTGTCCATTCCACTTGAGGCCGCAAACTCAGGGTCCCTCTCACATACCTAGAGCTGAGAGAATCCTCCTCTTGAGGTGCTTGTGGTAAGGTGGTATTCCTCTGGAGTTGAAACCAGGGACTAACCTCTCATCTTCAGTTGATTTGTGGTCCATGGAGCTCTTTCATGTTGCTACAGTGACCTCAGGATCTCTCTAGCCTTGAAACAGTGTTCTTGGGGTTTCTCTGGAGTGCCATCAAGGAAATCAAGGCTCCTTTCATGTGTGATGTGCAACACGGAATTGCTCTGCACGCAGTGCAGGGGAATCGGGCCTCATCTCGCGGCGAGGGGGAAGTCTCATGGTTTTTCTCGAGTTGCGGCGGGAACCTGGGGTATATTCTCGAGTTACGACGGGGATGGCCCTTCCACACACGTGTTTGTCAGCGACGGCAGGAATCCTGCCTAGTTGCGAGGGAAAACTCGGGATTCTTCTCGAGGCTTGTCAGGGCAATTGGGACGCCTCTCCAGCTGAGGCGGGAGACCAAGGGTCCCTTTCCACGTGCCACAGGAATCCTGGGACTCCTAAGAAGTTTCACGAGGAGTCAGGCATCGTCTTCTTTGAAGGCACTGATCTCCGCGTACCTCTGGAATTTTCAAAGGATGTGAGGCCTCCGGTCGTGATGAGGTGGGGAACTAGGTCTTTCTCTGTCATCTCCACAGGGGATTCAGACATCCTTTCATCTTGGGAGATGCAAGACGAGCCTGCATTCAAGTCACTGCAGGGATATCCGGCCTTATTTCGAGTCAGCGCATCGCGGTGTCCATTCCACTTGAGGCCGCAAACTCAGGGTCCCTCTCACATACCTAGAGCTGAGAGAAGCCTCCTCTTGAGGTGCTTGTGGTAAGGTGGTATTCCTCTGGAGTCGAAGCCAGGGACTAACCTCTCATCTCGAGTTGTTTTTTGGTCCACGGAGCTCTTTCGTGTTGCTACAGTGACCTCAGGATCCCTCTAGCCTTGACACAGTGTTCTTGGGGTTTCTCTGGAGTGCCATCAAGGAAATCACGGCTCCTTTCACGTGTGATGTGCAACACGGAATTGCTCTGCACGCAGTGCAGGGGAATCGAGCCTCATCTCGTGGCGAGGGGGAAGTCTCATGGTTTTACTCGAGTTGCGGCGGGAACCTGGGGTATATTCTCGAGTTATGATGGGGATGGTCCTTCCACCCACGTGTTTGTTCAGCGACGTCTGGACTCCTGCCTAGTTGCGAGGGACAACTCAGGATTCTCCTCGAGGCTTGGCAGGGCAACTGGGACGCCTCTCCAGCTGAGGCGGGAGACCAAGGGTCCCTTTCCACGTGCCACAGGAATCCTGGGACTCCTATCAAGTTTCACGAGGAGTCAGGCATCGTCTCCTTTGAGGCACTGATCTCCGCATACCTCTGGAGTTTTCAAAGGATGTGAGGCCTCCGGTCGCAATGAGGTGGGGAACTAGGTCTTTCTCTGTGGTCTCCACAGGGGATTCAGACATTCTTTCATCTTGGGAGATGCAAGACGAGCCTGCATTCAAGTCACTGCAGGGATATCCGGCCTTATATCGAGTCAGGGCATCCCGGTGTCCATTTCACTTGAGGCCGCAAACTCAGCGTTCCTCTCACATACCTAAAGCTGAGAGAAGCCTCCTCTTGAGGTGCTTGTGGTAAGGTGGTATTCCTCTGGAGTCGAAGACAAGGACTAACCTCTCATCTCGAGTTGATTTTTGGTCCATGGAGCTCTTTTGTGTTGCTACAGTGACCTCAGGATCCCTGTAGCCTTGAAACAATGTTCTTGGGGTTTCTCTGGAGTGCCATGAAGGAAATCAAGGCTCCTTTCATGTGTGATGTGCAACATTGAATTGCTCTGCACGCAGTGCAGGGGAATCGGGCCTCATTTGGCTTCGAGGGGGAAGTCTCATGGTTTTTCTCGAGTTGCGACGGGAACCTGGGGTATATTCTCGAGTTACGATGGGGATGGCCCTTCCACACACGTGTTTGTTCAGCGACGGCAGGAATCCTGCCTAGTTGCGAGGGACAACTCGGGATTCACTTCGAGGCTTGGCAGGGCAATTGGGACGCCTCTCCAGCTGAGGCGGGAGACCAAGGGTCCCTTTCCACGTGCCACAGGAATCCTGGGACTCCTATCAAGTTTCATGAGGAGTCAGGCATCGTCTCCTTTGGAGGCACTGATCTCCGCGTGCCTCTGGATTTTTCAAAGGATGTGAGGCCTCCGGTCGCGATGAGGTGGGGAACTAGGTCTTTCTCTGTGGTCTCCACAGGGGATTCAGACATCCTTTCATCTTGGGAGATGCAAGACGAGCCTGCATTCAAGTCACTGCAGGGATATCCGGCCTTATTTCGAGTCAGGGCATCGCGGTGTCCATTCCACTTGAGGCCGCAAACTCAGGGTCCCTCTCACATACCTAGAGCTGAGAGAAGCCTCCTCTTGAGGTGCTTGTGGTAAGGTGGAATTCCTCTGGAGTCAAAGCCAGGGACTAACCTCTCATCTCGAGTTGATTTTTGGTCCACGGACCTCTTTCGTGTTGGTACAGTGACCTCAGGATCCCTCTAGCCTTGAAACAGTGTTCTTGGGGTGTCTCTGGAGTGCCATGAAGGAAATCAAGGCTCCTTTCATGTGTGATGTGCAACACGGAATTGCTCTGCACGCAGTGCAGCGGAATTGGGCCTGATCTCGCGGCGAGGGGGAAGTCTCATGGTTTTTCTCGAGTTGCGGTGGGAACCTGGGGTATATTATCGAGTTATGACGGGGATGGCCCTTCCACACACTTGTTTGTTCAGCGAGGTCCGGACTCCTGCCTAGTTGCGCGGGACAACTGGGGATTCTCCTCGAGGCTTGGCAGGGCAATTGTGATGCCACTCCAGCTGAGGCGTGAGACCAAGGGTCCCTTTCCACGTGCCACTGGAATCCTGGGACTCCTATCAAGTTTCATGAGGAGTCAGGCATCGTCTCCTTTGGAGGCGCGGATCTCTGCGAACCTCTGGACTTATCAAAGGATATGAGGCCTCCGGTCGCAATGAGGTGGGGAACTAGGTCTTTCTCTGTTGTCTCCACAGGGGATTCAGACATCCTTTCGTCTTGGGAGATGCAAGAGGAGCCTGCATTCAAGTCACTGCAGGGATATCCGGCCTTATTCGAGTCAGGGCATCGCGGTGTCCATTCCACTTGAGGCCGCAAACTCAGCGTCCCTCTCACATACCTAGAGCTGAGAGAAGCCTCCTCTTGAGGTGCTTGTGGTAAGGTGGTATTCCTCTGGAGTCGAAGACAAGGACTAACCTCTCATCTCGAGTTGATTTTTGGTCCATGGAGCTCTTTTGTGTTGCTACAGTGACCTCAGGATCCCTCTAGCCTTGAAACAATGTTCTTGGGGTTTCTCTGGAGTGCCATCAAGGAAATCAAGGCTCCTTTCATGTGTGATGTGCAACATTGAATTGCTCTGCACGTAGTGCAGTGGAATCGGGCCTCATCTCGCTGCGAGGGGGAAGTCTCATGGGTTTTCTCGAGTTGCGGCGGGAACCTGGGGTATATTCTCGAGTTACGATGGGGATGGCCCTTCCACACACGTGTTTGTTCAGCGACGGCAGGAATCCTGCCTAGTTGCGAGGGACAACTCGGGATTCTCCTCGAGGCTTGGCAGGGCAATTGGGACGCCTCTCCAGCTGAGGCGGGAGACCAAGGGTCCCTTTCCACGTGGCACAGGAATCCTGGGACTCCTATCAAGTTTCACGAGGAGTCAGGCATCGTCTCCTTTGTAGGCACTGATCTGCGCGTACCTCTGGAGTTTTCAAAGGATGTGAGGCCTCCGGTTGCCATGAGGTGGGGAACTAGGTCTTTCTCTGTGGTCTCCACAGGGGATTCAGACATCCTTTCGTCTTGGGAGATGCAAGATGAGCCTGCATTCAAGTCACTGCAAGGATATCCGGCCTTATTTCGAGTCAGGGCATCGCGGTGTCCATTCCACTTGAGGCCGCAAACTCAGGGTCCCTCTCACATACCTAGAGCTGAGAGAAGCCTCCTCTTGAGGTGCTTGTGGTAAGGTGGTATTCCTCTGGAGTCGAAGCCAGGGACTAACCTCTCATCTCGAGTTGATTTTTGGTCCACGGAGCTCTTTCGTGTTGCTACAGTGACCTCAGGATCCCTCTAGCCTGGAAACAGTGTTCCTGCGGTTTCTCTGGAGTGCCATTAAGGAAATCAACGCTCCTTTCATGTGTTATGTGCAACACGGAATTGCTCTGCACGCAGTGCAGGGGAATCGGGCCTCATTTTGCGGCGAGGGGGAAGTTTCATGGTTTTTCTCGAGTTGCGGCGGGAACCTGGGTTATATTCTCGAGTTACGACTGGGATGGCCCTTCCACACACGTGTTTGTTCAGCGACGTCAGGACTCCTGCCTAGTTGCGAGGGATAACTCGGGATTCTCCTCGAGGCTTGGCAGGGCAATTGGGACGCCTCTCCAGCTGAGGCGGGAGACCAAGTGTCCCTTTCCACATGCCACAGGAATCCTGGGACTCCTATCAAGTTTCATGAGGAGTCAGGCATCGTCTCCTTTGAAGGCACGGTTCTCCGCGTACCTCTGGAGTTTTCAAAGGATGTGAGGCCTCCGGTCGTGATGAGGTGGGGAAGTAGGTCTTTCTCTGTGGTCTCCACAGGGGATTCAGACATCCTTTCGTCTTGGGAGATGCAAGACGAGCCTGCATTCAAGTCACTGAAGGGATATCCGGCCTTATTTCGAATCAGGGCATCGCGGTGTCCATTCCACGTGAGGCCGCTAACTCAGGTTCCCTCTCACATACCTAGAGCTGAGAGAAACCTCCTCTTGAGGTACTCGTGGTAAGGTGGTGTTCTTCTGGAGTCGAAGCCAGGGACTAACCTCTCATCTCGAGTTGATTTTTGGCCCACGGAGCTCTTTTGTGTTGCTACAGTGACCTTAGGATCCCTCTAGCCTTGAAACATTGTTCTTGGGGTTTCTCTGGAGTGCCATCAAGGAAATCAAGGCTCCTTTCATGTATGATGTGCAACACGGAATTGCTCTGCACGCAGTGCAGCGGAATCGGGCCTGATCTCGCGGCGAGGGGGAAGTCTCATGGTTTTTCTCGAGTTGCGGCGGGAACCTGGGGTATATTCTCGAGTTAAGATGGGGATGGCCCTTCCACACACTTGTTTGTTCAGAGACGGAAGGACTCCTGCCTAGTTGCGAGGGACAACTCGGGATTCTCCTCGAGGCTTAGCAGGGCAATTGGGATGCCTCTCCAGCAGAGGCGGGAGACCAAGGGTCCCGTTCCACGTGCCACAGGAATCCTGGGACTCCCATCAAGTTTGATGAGGAGTCAGGCATCGTCTCCTTTGGAGGCTCGGATCTCTGCGTACCTCAGGAGTTATCAAAGGATGTGAGGCCTCCGGTCGCGATGAGGTGGGGAACTAGGTCTTTCTCTGTGGTCTCCACAGGGGATTCAGACATCCTTTCGTCCTGGCAGATGCAAGACGAGCCTGCATTCAAGTCACTGCAGGGATATCCGGCCTTATTTCGAGTCAGGGCATCGCGGTGTCCATTCCACTTGAGGCCGCAAACTCAGGGTCCCTCTCACATACCTAAAGCTGCGAGAAGCCTCCTCTTGAGGTGCTTGTGGTAAGGTGGTATTCCTCTGGAGTCGAAGTTAGGGAATAACCTCTCATCTCGAGTTGATTTTTGGTCCACGGAGCTCTTTCGTGTTGCTACAGTGATATCAGGATCCCTCTATCCTTGAAACAGTGTTCTTGGGGTTTCCCTGGAGTGCCATCAAGGAAATCAAGGCTCCTTTCATGTGTGATGTGCAACACAGAGCTGCTCTGCACGCAGTGCAGGGGAATCGGGCCTCATCTCTCGGCGAGGGGGAAGTTTCATGGTTTTTCTCAAGTTACGACGGGGATGGACCTTCCACCCACGTGTTTGTTCAGCGACGTCAGGACTCCTGCCTAGTTGCGAGGGACAACTCGGGATTCTCCTCGAGGCTTGGCAGGGCAATTGGGACGCCTCTCCAGCTGAGGCGGGAGACCAAGGGTCCCTTTCCACGTGCCACAGGAATCCTGGGACTCCTATCAAGTTTCACGAGGAGTCAGACATCGTCCCCTTTGGAGGCACTGATCTCCGCGTACCTCTGGAGTTTTCAAAGGATGTGAGGCCTCCGGTTTCGATGAGGGGGGGAACTAGGTCTTTCTCTGTGGTCTCCACAGGGGATTCAGACATCCTTTCGTCTTGGCAGATGCAAGAAGAGCCTGCATTCAAGTCACTGCAGGCATATCCGGCCTTATTTCGAGTCAGGGCATCGCGGTGTCCATTCCACTTGAGGCCGCAAACTCAGGGTCCCTTCCACATACCTAGAGCTGAGAGAAGCCTCCTCTTGAGGTGCTTGTGGTAAGGTGGTATTCCTCTGGATTCGAAGCCAGGGACTAACCCCTCCTCTCGAGTTGATTTTTCGTCCACAGAGCTCTTTCGTGTTGCTACAATGACCTCAGGATCCCTCTCGCCTTGAAACAGTGTTCTTGGGGTTTCTCTGGAGTGCCATCAAGGATATCAAGGCTCCTTTCATGTGTGATGTGCAACACGGAATTGCTCTGCACGTAGTGCAGGGGAATCGGGCCTCATTTGGCTTCGAGGGGGAAGTCTCATGGTTTTTCTCGAGTTTCGGCGGGAACCTGGGGTATATTCTCGAGTTAAGTCGGAGATGGCCCTTCCACACACGTGTTTGTTCAGCGACGTCAGGACTCCTGCCTAGTTGCGAGGGACAACTCGGGATTCTCCTCGAGGCTTGGCAGGGCAATTGGCACGCCTCTCCAGCTGAGGCGGGAGACCAAGGGTCCCTTTCCACGTGACACAGGAATCCTGGGACTTCTATCAAGTTTCACGAGGAGTCAGGCATCGTCTCCTTTGGAGGCACTGATCTCCGCGTACCTCTGGAGTTTTCAAAGGATGTGAGGCCTCCGGTTTCGATGAGGTGGGGAACTAGGTCTTTCTCTGTGGTCTCCACAGGGGATTCAGACATCCTTTCGTCTTGGCAGATGCAAGAAGAGCCTGCATTCAAGTCACTGCAGGGATATCCGGCCTTATTTCGAGTCAGGGCATCGCGGTGTCCATTCCACTTGAGGCCGCAAACTCAGGGTCCCTCTCACATACCTAAAGCTGCGAGAAGCCTCCTCTTGAGGTGCTTGTGGTAAGGTGGTATTCCTCTGGAGTCGAAGCCAGGGACTAACCCCTCCTCTCGAGTTGATTTTTCGTCCACAGAGCTCTTTCGTGTTGCTACAGTGACCTCAGGATCCCTCTAGCCTTGAAACAGTGTTCTTGGGGTTTCTCTGGAGTGCCATCAAGGAAATCAAGGCTCCTTTCATGTGTGATGTGCAACACAGAATTGCTCTACACACAGTGCAGGGAAATCGGGCCTCATCTCGTGGCGAGGGGGAAGTCTCATGGTTTTTCTCGAGTTGCGGCGGGGCCTGGGCTATATTCTCGAGTTACGACGGTGATGGACCTTCCACACACGTGTTTGTTCAGCGACGTCAGGACTTCTGCCTAGTTGCGAGGGACAACTCGGGATTCTCCTCGAGGCTTGGCAGGGCAATTGGGACGCCTCTCCAGCTGAGGCGGGAGACCAAGGGTCCCTTTCCACGTGCCACAGAAATCCTGGGACTCTTATCAAGATTCACGAGGAGTCAGGCATCGTCCCCTTTGGTGGCACTGATCTCCGCGTAACTCTGGAGTTTTCAAAGGATGTGAGGACCCCGGTCGCACTGAGGTGGGGAACTAGGTCTTTCTCTGTGGTCTCCACAGGGGATTCAGACATCCTTTCGTCTTGGGAGATGCAAGACGAGCCTGCATTCAAGTCACTGCAGGGATATCCGGCCTTATTTCGCGTCAGGGCATCGCAGTGTCCATTCCACTTGAGGCCGCAAAATCAGGGTCCCTCTCACATACCTAGAGCTGAGAGAAGCCTCCTCTTGAGGTACTCGTGGTAAGGTGGTGTTCTTCTGGAGTCGAAGCCAGGGACTAACCTCTCATCTCGAGTTGATTTTTGGCCCACGGCGCTCTTTTGTGTTGCTACAGTGACCTTAGGATCCCTCTAGCCTTGAAACAGTGTTCTTGGGGTTTCTCTGGAGTGCCATCAAGGAAATCAAGGCTCCTTTCATGTATGATGTGCAACACGGAATTGCTCTGCACGCAGTGCAGCGGAATCAGGCCTGATCTCACGGCGAGGGGGAAGTCTCATGGTTTTTCTCGAGTTGCGGCGGGAACATGGGGTATATTCTCGAGTTAAGACGGGGATGGCCCTTCCACACACTTGTTTGTTCAGCGACGGCAGGACTCCTGCCTAGTTGCGAGGGACAACTCGGGATTCTCCTCGAGGCTTGGCAGGGCAATTGGGATGCCTCTCCAGCAGAGGCGGGAGACCAAGGGTTCCTTTCCACGTGCCACAGGAATCCTGGGACTCCCATCAAGTTTCATGAGGAGTCAGGCATCGTCTCCTTTGGAGGCTCGGATCTCTGCGTACCTCTGGAGTTATCAAAGGATGTGAGGCCTCCGGTCGCGATGAGGTGGGGAACTAGGTCTTTCTCTGTGGTCTCCACAGGGGATTCAGACATCCTTTCGTCTTGGGAGATGCAAGACGAGCCTGCATTCAAGTCACTGCAGGGATATCCGGCCTTATTTCGAGTCAGGGCATCGCGGTGTCCATTCCACTTGAGGCCGCAAACTCAGGGTCCCTCTCACATACCTAAAGCTGCGAGAATCCTCCTCTTGAGGTGCTTGTGGTAAGGTGGTATTCCTCTGGAGTCGAAGTTAGGGACTAACCCCTCATCTCGAGTTGATTTTTGGTCCACGGAGCTCTTTCCTGTTGCTACAGTGACATCAGGATCCCTCTAGCCTTGAAACAGTGTTCTTGGGGTTTCTCTGGAGTGCCATCAAAGAAATCAAGGCTCCTTTCATGTGTGATGTGCAACACAGAGCTGCTCTGCACAGAGTGCAGGGAAATCGGGCCTCATCTCGCGGCGAGGGGGAAGTCTCATGGTTTTTCTCGAGGTGCAGCGGAACCTGGGGTATATTCTCGAGTTACGACGGGGATGGACCTTCCACCCACGTGTTTGTTCAGCGACGTCAGGACTCCTGCCTAGTTTCGAGGGACAACTCGGGATTCTCCTCGAGGCTTGGCAGGGCAATTGGGACGCCTCTCCAGCTGAGGCGGGAGACCAAGGGTCCCTTTCCACGTGCCACAGGAATCCTGGGACTCCTATCAAGTTTCACGAGGAGTCAGGCATCGTCTCCTTTGGAGGCACTGATCTCCGCGTACCTCTGGAGTTTTCAAAGGATGTGAGGACTCCGGTCGCAATGAGGTGGGGAACTAGGTCTTTCTCTGTGGTCTCCACAGGGGATTCAGACATCCTTTCGTCTTGGGAGATGCAAGACGAGCCTGCATTCAAATCACTGCAGGGATATCCGGCCTTATTTTGAGTCAGGGCATAGCGGTGTCCATTCCACTTGAGGCTGCAAACTCAGGGTCCCTCTCACATACCTAGAGCTGAGAGAAGCCTCCTCTTGAGGTGCTTTTGGTAAGGTGGTATTGCTCTGGAGTCGAAGCCAGGGACTAACCCCTCCTCTCGAGTTGATTTTTGGTCCACAGAGCTCTTTCGTGTTGCTACAGTGACCTCAGGATCCCTCTCGCCTTGAAACAGTGTTCTTGGGGTTTCTCTGGAGTGCCATCAAGGAAATGAAGGCTCCTTTCATGTGTGATGTGCAACACGGAATTGCTCTGCACGCAGTGCAGGGGAATCGGGCCTCATTTGGCTTCGAGGGGGAAGTCTCATGGTTTTTCGCGAGTTTCGGCGGAAACCTGGGGTATATTCTCGAGTTACAACGGGGATGGCCCTTCCACCCAGGTGTTTGTTCAGCGACGTCAGGACTCCTGCCTAGTTGCGAGGGACAACTCGGGATTCTCCTCGAGGCTTGGCAGGGCAATTCGGACGCCTCTCCGGCTGAGGCGGGAGTCCAAGGGTCCCTTTCCACGTGCCACAGGAATCCTGGGACTCCTATCAAGTTTCACGAGGAGTCAGGCATCGTCTCCTTTGGAGGCACTGATCTCCGCGTACCTCTGGAGTTTTCAAAGGATGTGAGGCCTCCGGTTTCGATGAGGTGGGGAACTAGGTCTTTCTCTGTGGTCTCCACAGGGGATTCAGACATCCTTTCGTCTTGGCAGATGCAAGAAGAGCCTGCATTCAAGTCACTGCAGGGATATCCGGCCTTATTTCGAGTCAGGGCATCGCGGTGTCCATTCCACTTGAGGCCGCAAACTCAGGGTCCCTCTCACATACCTAAAGCTGCGAGAAGCCTCCTCTTGAGGTGCTTGTGGTAAGGTGGTATTCCTATGGAGTCGAAGTTAGGGACTAACCCCCATCTCGAGTTGATTTTTGGTCCACGGAGCTCTTTCCTGTTGCTACAGTGACCTCAGGATCCCTCTAGCCTTGAAACAGTGTTCTTGGGGTTTCTCTGGAGTGCCATCAAGGAAATCAAGGCTCCTTTCATGTGTGATGTGCAACACAGAATTGCTCTACACACAGTGCAGGGAAATCGGGCCTCATCTCGCGGCGAGGGGGAAGTCTCATGGTTTTTCTCGAGTTGCGGCGGGGCCTGGGGTATATTCTCGAGTTACGACGGGGATGGACCTTCCACACACGTGTTTGTTCAGCGACGTCAGGACTCCTGCCTAGTTGCGAGGGACAACTTGGGATTCTCCTCGAGGCTTGGCAGGGCAATTGGGACGCCTCTCCAGCTGAGGCGGGAGACCAAGGGTCCCTTTCCACGTGCCACAGAAATCCTGGGACTCTTATCAAGATTCACGAGGAGTCAGGCATCGTCCCCTTTGGAGGCACTGATCTCCGCGTACCTCTGGAGTTTTCAAAGGATGTGAGGACCCCGGTCGCACTGAGGTGGGGAACTAGGTCTTTCTCTGTTGTCTCCACAGGGGACTCAGACATCCTTTCGTCTTGGGAGATGCAAGACGAGCCTGCATTCAAGTCACTGCAGGGATATCCGGCCTTATTTCGCGTCAGGGCTTCGCAGTGTCCATTCCACTTGAGGCCGCAAAATCAGGGTCCCTCTCACATACCTAGAGCTGAGAGAAGCCTCCTCTTGAGGTACTCGTGGTAAGGTGGTGTTCTTCTGGAGTCGAAGCCAGGGACTAACCTCTCATCTCGAGTTGATTTTTGGCCCACGGAGCTCTTTTGTGTTGCTACAGTGACCTTAGGATCCCTCTAGCCTTGAAACAGTGTTCTTGGGGTTTCTCTGGAGTGCCATCAAGGAAATCAAGGCTCCTTTCATGTATGATGTGCAACACGGAATTGCTCTGCACGCAGTGCAGCGGAATCAGGCCTGATCTTACGGCGAGGGGGAAGTCTCATGGTTTTTCTCGAGTTGCGGCGGGAACATGGGGTATATTCTCGAGTTAAGACGGGGATGGCCCTTCCACACACTTGTTTGTTCAGCGACGGCAGGACTCCTGCATAGTTGTGAGGGACAACTCGGGATTCTCCTCGAGGCTTGGCAGGGCAATTGGGATGCCTCTCCAGCAGAGGCGGGAGACCAAGGGTTCCTTTCCACGTGCCACAGGAATCCTGGGACTCCCATCAAGTTTCATGAGGAGTCAGGCATCGTCTCCTTTGGAGGCTCGGATCTCTGCGTACCTCTGGAGTTTTCAAAGGATGTGAGGCCTCCGGTCGCGATGAGGTGGGGAACTAGGTCTTTCTCTGTGGTCTCCACAGGGGATTCAGACATCCTTTCGTCTTGGGAGATGCAAGACGAGCCTGCATTCAAGTCACTGCAGGGATATCCGGCCTTATTTCGAGTCAGGGCATCGCGGTGTCCATTCCACTTGAGGCCGCAAACTCAGGGTCCCTCTCACATACCTAAAGCTGCGAGAATCCTCCTCTTGAGGTGCTTGTGGTAAGGTGGTATTCCTCTGGAGTCGAAGTTAGGGACTAACCCCTCATCTCGAGTTGATTTTTGGTCCACGGAGTTCTTTCCTGTTGCTACAGTGACATCAGGATCCCTCTAGCCTTGAAACAGTGTTCTTGGGGTTTCTCTGGAGTGCCATCAAAGAAATCAAGGCTCCTTTCATGTGTGATGTGCAACACAGAGCTGCTCTGCACAGAGTGCAGGGAAATCGGGCCTCATCTCGCGGCGAGGGGGAAGTCTCATGGTTTTTCTCGAGGTGCAGCGGAACCTGGGGTATATTCTCGAGTTACGACGGGGATGGACCTTCCACCCACGTGTTTGTTCAGCGACGTCAGGACTCCTACCTAGTTGCGAGGGACAACTCGGGATTCTCCTCGAGGCTTGGCAGGGCAATTGGGACGCCTCTCCAGCTGAGGCGGGAGACCAAGGGTCCCTTTCCACGTGCCACAGGAATCCTGGGACTCCTATCAAGTTTCACGAGGAGTCAGGCATCGTCTCCTTTGGAGGCACTGATCTCCGCGTACCTCTGGAGTTTTCAAAGGATGTGAGGACTCCGGTCGCAATGAGGTGGGGAACTAGGTCTTTCTCTGTGGTCTCCACAGGGGATTCAGACATCCTTTCGTCTTGGGAGATGCAAGACGAGCCTGCATTCAAGTCTCTGCAGGGATATCCGGCCTTATTTTGAGTCAGGGCATAGCGGTGTCCATTCCACTTGAGGCTGCAAACTCAGGGTCCCTCTCACATACCTAGAGCTGAGAGAAGCCTCCTCTTGAGGTGCTTTTGGTAAGGTGGTATTGCTCTGGAGTCGAAGCCAGGGACTAACCCCTCCTCTCGAGTTGATTTTTGGTCCACAGAGCTCTTTCGTGTTGCTACAATGACCTCAGGATCCCTCTCGCCTTGAAACAGTGTTCTTGGGGTTTCTCTGGAGTGCCATCAAGGAAATGAAGGCTCCTTTCATGTGTGATGTGCAACACGCAATTGCTCTGCACGCAGTGCAGGGGAATCGGGCCTCATTTGGCTTCGAGGGGGAAGTCTCATGGTTTTTCGCGAGTTGCGGCGGAAACCTGGGGTATATTCTCGAGTTACGACGGGGATGGCCCTTCCACCCACGTGTTTGTTCAGCGACGTCAGGACTCCTGCCTAGTTGCGAGGGACAACTCGGGATTCTGCTCGAGGCTTTCCAGGGCAATTGGGACGCCTCTCCGGCTGAGGCGGGAGACCAAGGGTTCCTTTCCACGTGCCACAGGAATCCTGGGACTCCTATCAAGTTTCACGAGGAGTCAGGCATCGTCTCCTTTGGAGGCACTGATCTCCGCGTACCTCTGGAGTTTTCAAAGGATGTGAGGCCTCCGGTCTCGATGAGGAGGGGAACTAGGTCTTTCTCTGTGGTCTCCACAGGGGATTCAGTCATCCTTTCGTCTTGGGATATGCAAGACGAGCCTGCATTCAAGTCAGTGCTGGAATATCCGGCCTTATTTCGAGTCAGGGCATCGCGGTGTCCATTCCACTTGAGGCCGCAAACTCAGGGTCCCTCTCACATACCTAAAGCTGCGAGAAGCCTCCTCTTGAGGTGCTTGTGGTAATGTGATATTCCCCTGGAGTCGAAGTTAGGGCCTAACCCCTCATCTTGAGTTGATTTTTGGTCCACGGAGCTCTTTAGTGTTGCTACAGTGACCTCAGGATCCCTCTAGCCTTGAAACAGTGTTCTTGGGGTTTCTCTGGAGTGCCATCAAGGAAATCAAGGCTCCTTTCATGTGTGATGTGCAACACGGAATTGCTCTGCACGCAGTGCAGGGGAAACGGGACTCATCTCGCGGCGAGGGGGATGTCTCATGGTTTTTCTCGAGTTGCGGCGGGAACCTGGAATATATTCTCGAGTTACGACGGGGATGGTCCTTCCACATACGTGTTTGTTCAGCGACGTCAAGACTCCTGCCTAGTTGCGAGGGACAACTCGGGATACTCCTCGAGGCTTGGCAGGGCAATTGGGACCCCTCTCCAGCTGAGCCGGGAGACCAAGGGTCCCTTTCCACATGCCACAGGAATCCTGGGACTCCTATCAAGTTGCATGAGGAGTCAGGAATCGTCTCCTTTGGAGGCACTGATCTCCGCGTGCCTCTGGAGTTTTCAAAGGATGTGAGGCCTCCGGTCTCGATGAGGTGGGGAACTAGGTCTTTCTCTGTGGTCTCCACAGGGGATTCAGTCATCCTTTCGCCTTGGGAGATGCAAGACGATCCTGCATTCAAGTCACTGCAGGGTTATCCGGCCTTATTTTGAGTCAGGGCATAGCGGTGTCCATTCCACTTGAGGCTGCAAACGTAGGGTCCCTCTCACATATCTTGAGCTGAGAAAAGCCTCCACTTGAGGTGCTTGTGGTAAGGTGGTATTGCTCTGGAGTCGAAGCCAGGGACTAACCCCTCATCTCGAGTTGATTTTTGGTCCACGGAGCTCTTTCATGTTGCTACAGTGACCTCAGGATCCCTCTAGCCTTGAAACAGTGTTCTTGGGGTTTCTCTAGAGTGCCATCAAGGAAATCAAGGCTCCTTTCATGTGTGATATGCAACATGGAATTGCTCTGCACGCAGTGCAGGGGAATCGGGCCTCATTTTGCTTCGAGGGGGAAGTCTCATGGTTTTTCTCGAGTTGCTGCGGGAACCTGGGGTATATTCTCGAGTTACCGCGGGGATGGCCCTTCCACAGACGTGTTTGTTCAGCGACGGCAGGACTTCTGCCTAGTTGCGAGGGACAACTCGGGATTCTCCTTGAGGCTTGGCAGGGAAATTGGGATGCCTCTCCAGCTGAGCCGGGAGACCAAGGCTCCCTTTCCACGTGCCACAGGAATCCTGGGACTCCTATCAAGTTTCCCGAGGAGTCAGGCATCGTCTCCTTTGGAGGCACTGATCTCTGCCTACCTCTGGAGTTATCAAAGGATGTGAGGCATCCGGTCGCGATGAGGTGGGGAAATAGGTCTTTCTCTGTGGTCCCCACAGGGGATTCAGACATCCTTTCATCTTGGGAGATGCAAGACGAGCCTGCATTCAAGTCACTGCAAGGATATCCGGCCTAATTTCGAGTCATGGCATCGCGGTGTCCATTCCACTTGAGGCCGCAAACTCAGGGTCCCTCTCACATACCTAGAGCTGAGAGAAGCCTCCTCTTTAGGTGCTTGTGGTAAGGTGGTATTCCTCTGGAGTCGAAGCCAGGGACTAACCTCTCATCTCGAGTTGATTTGTGGTCCACGGAGCTCTTTCGTGTTGCTACAGTGATCTCAGGATCCCTCTAGCCTTGAAACAGTGTTCTTGGGGTTTCTCCGGAGTGCCATTAAGGAAATCAAGGCTCCTTTCATGTGTGATGTGCAACACGGAATTGCTCTGCACGCAGTGCAGGGGAATCGGGCCTCATCTCGCGGCGAGGGGGAAGTCTCATGGTTTTTCTCGAGTTGCGGCGGGAACCTGGGGTATATTCTCGAGTTACGACGGGGATGGCCCTTCCACCCACATGTTTGTTTAGCCACGTCAGGACTCCTGCCTAGTTTCCAGGGACAACTCGGGATTCTCCTCAAGGCTTGGCAGGGCAATTGGGACGCCTCTCCGGCTGAGGCGGGAGACCAAGGGTTCCTTTCCAAGTGCCACAGGAATCCTGGGACTCCTATCAAGTTTCACGAGGAGTCAGGCATCGTCTCCTTTGGAGGCACTGATCTCCGCGTACCTCTGGAGTTTTCAAAGGATGTGAGGCCTCCGGTCTCGATGAGGAGGGAACTAGGTCTTTCTCTGTGGTCTCCACAGGGGATTCAGACATCCTTTCGTCTTGGGAGATGCAAGACGAGCCTGCATTCAAGTCACTGCAGGGATATCCGGCCTTATTTCGAGTCAAGGCATGGCGGTGTCCATTCCACTTGAGGCCGCAAACTCAGAGTCCCTCTCACATTCCTAAAGCTTCGAGAAGCCTCCTCTTGAGGTGCTTGTGGTAATGTGGTATTCCTCTGGAGTCGAAGTTAGGGACTAACCCCTCATCTCGAGTTGATTTTTGGTCCATGGAGCTCTTTCGTGTTGCTACAGTGACTTCAGGATCCCTCTAGCCTTGAAACACTGTTCTTCGGGGTTCTCTGGAGTGCCATCAAGGAAATCAAGGCTCCTTTCATGTGTGATGTGCAACACAGAGCTGCTCTGCACGCAGTGCAGGGAAATAGGGCCTCATCTCGTGGCGAGGGGAAAGTCTCATGGTTTTTCTCGAGTTGCGGCGGGGACCTGGGGTATATTCTCGAGTTACGACGGGGATGGCCCTTCCACACACGTGTTTGTTCAGCGATGTCAGGACTCCTGCCTAGTTGCGAGGGACAACTCGGGATTCTCCTCGAGGCTTGGCAGGACAATTGGGACGCTTCTCCAGCTGAGGCGGGAGACCAAGTGTCCCTTTCCACGTGCTACAGGAATCCTGGGACTCCTATCAAGTTTCACGAGGAGTCAGGCATCGTCCTCTTTGGAGGCACTGATCTCCGCGTACCTCTGGAGTTTTCAAAGGATGTGAGGCCTCCGGTCGCGATGAGGTGGGGAACTAGGTCTTTCTCTGTGGTCTCCACAGGGGATTCAGACATCCTTTCGACATGGGAGATGCAAGACGAGCCTGCATTCAAGTCACTGCAGGGTTATCCGGCCTTATTTCGAGTCAGGGCATAGCGGTGTCCATTCCACTTGAGGCTGCAAACGTAGGGTCCCTCTCACATATCTTGAGCTGAGAGAAGCCTCCTCTTGAGGTGCTTGTGGTAAGGTGGTATTGCTCTGGAGTCGAAGCCAGGGACTAACCCCTCATCTCGAGTTGATTTTTGGTCCACGGAGCTCTTTCATGTTGCTACAGTGACCTCAGGATCCCTGTCGCCTTGAAACAGTGTTCTTGGGGTTTCTCTAGAGTGCCATCAAGGAAATCAAGGCTCCTTTCATGTGTGATACGCAACATGGAATTGCTCTGCACGCAGTGCAGGGGAATCGGGCCTCATTTTGCTTCGAGGGGGAAGTCTCATGGTTTTTCTCGAGTTGCGGCGGGAACCTGGGGTATATTCTCGAGTTACGACGGGGATGGCCCTTCCACCCACGTGTTTGTTCAGCGACGTCAGGACTTCTGCCTAGTTGCGATGGACAACTCGGGATTCTCCTCGAGGCTTGGCAGGGCAATTGGGATGCCTCTCCAGCTGAGGCGGGAGACCAAGGGTCCCTTTCCACATGCCACAGGAATCCTGGGACTCCTATCAAGTTTCCCGAGGAGTCAGGCATCGTCTCCTTTGGAGGCACTGATCTCCGCGTACCTCTGGAGTTATCAAAGGATGTGAGGCATCCGGTCGCGATGAGGTGGGGTAATAGGTCTTTCTCTGTGGTCTCCACAGGGGATTCAGACATCCTTTCGTCTTGGGAGATGCAAGACGAGCCTGCATTCAAGTCACTGCAGGGATATCCGGCCTTATTTCGAGTCAGGGTATCGCGGTGTCCATTCCACTTGAGGCCGCAAACTCAGGGTCCCTCTCACATACATAGAGCTGCGAGAAGCCTCCTCTTGAGGTGCTTGTGGTAAGGTGGTATTCCTCTGGAGTCAAACCCAGGGACTAACCTCTCATCTCGAGTTGATTTTTGGTCCACGGAGCTCTTTCGTGTTGCTACAGTGACCTCAGGATCCCTCTAGCCTTGAAATAGTTTTCTTGGGGATTCTCTGGAGTGCCATCAAGGAAATCAAGGCTCCTTTCATGTGTGATGTGCAACACGGAATTGCTCTGCACGCAGTGCAGGGGAATCGGGCCTCATCTCGCGGCGAGGGGGAAGTCTCATGGTTTTTCTCGAGTTGCGGAGGGAACCTGGGGTATATTTTCGAGTTACGACGAGGATGTCCCTTCCACCCACATGTTTGTTTAGCCACGTCAGGACTCCTGCCTAGTTTCCAGGAACAACTCGGGATTCTCCTCGAGGCTTGGCAGGGCAATTGGGACGCCTCTCCAGCTGAGGCAGGAGACCAAGTGTCCCTTTCCACATGCCACAGGAATCCTGGGACTCCTATCAAGTTTCATGAGGAGTCAGGCATCGTCTCCTTTGAAGGCACTGTTCTCCGCATACCTCTGGAGTTTTCAAAGGATGTGAGGCCTCCGGTCGTGATGAGGTGGGGAACTAGGTCTTTCTCTGTGGTCTCCACAGGGGATTCAGACATCCTTTCGTCTTGGGAGATGCAAGACGAGCCTGCATTCAAGTCACTGCAGGGATATTCGGCCTTATTTCGAGTCAGGGCATCGCGGTGTCCATTCCACTTGAGGCCGCTAACTCAGGTTCCCTCTCACATACCTAGAGCTGAGAGAAGCCTCCTCTTGAGGTACTCGTGGTAAGGTGGTGTTCTTCTGGAGTCGAAGCCAGGGACTAACCTCTCATCTCGAGTTGATTTTTCTTCCACGGAGCTCTTTCGTGTTGCTACAGTGACCTCAGGATCCCTCTAGCCTTGAAACAGTGTTCTTGGGGTTTCTCTGGAGTGCCATCAAGGAAATCAAGGCTCCTTTCATGTGTGATGTGCAACACGGGATTGCTCTGCACGCAGTGCAGGGGAATCGGGCCTCACCTCGCGGCGAGGGGGAAGTCTCATGGTTTTTCTCGAGTTGCGGCGGGGACCTGGGGTATATTCTCGAGTTAAGACGGGGATGGCCCTTCCACACACGTGTTTGTTCAGCGACGTCAGGACTCCTGCCTAGTTGCGAGGGACAACTCAGGATTCTCCTCGAGGCTTGGCAGGGCAATTGGGACGCCTCTCCAGCTGAGGCGGGAGACCAAGGGTCCCTTTCCACGTGCCACAGGAATCCTGGAACACTATCAAGTTTCCCGAGGAGTCAGGCATCGTCTCCTTTGGAGGCACTGATCTCCGCGTACCTCTGGAGATTTCAAAGGATGTGAGGCCTCCGGTCGCGATGAGGTGGGGAACTAGGTCTTTCTCTGTGGCCTCCAAAGGGGATTCAGACATCCTTTCGTCTTGGGAGATGCAAGACGAGCCTGCATTCAAGTCACTCCAGGGATATCCGGCATTATTTCGCATCAGGGCATCGCAGTGTCCATTCCACTTGAGGCCACAAACTCAGGGTCCCTTTCACATACCTAGAGCTGAGAGAAGCCTCCTCTTGAGGTGCTTTTGGTAAGGGGGTAATCCTCTGGAGTCAACGCCAGGGACTAACCTCTCATCTCGAGTTGATTTGTGGTCCACGGAGCTCTTTCGTGTTGCTACAGTGACCTCAGGATCCCTCTAGCCTTGAAACAGTGTTCTTGGGGTTTCTCTGGAGTGCCATCAAGGAAATCAAGGCTCCTTTCATGTGTGATGTGCAACACGGAATTGCTCTGCACGCAGTGCAGGGGAAACGGGACTCATCTCGCGGCGAGGGGGACGTCTCATGGTTTTTCTCGAGTTGCGGCGGGAACCTGGGGTATATTCTCGAGTTACGACGGGGATGGTCCTTCCACATACGTGTTTGTTCAGCGACGTCAAGACTCCTGCCTAGTTGAGAGGGACAACTCGGGATACTCCTCGAGGCTTGGCAGGGCAATTGGGACGCCTCTTCAGCTGAGGCGGGAGACCAAGGATCCCTTTGCACATGCCACAGGAATCCTGGGACTCCTATCAAGTTGCATGAGGAGTCAGGAATCGTCTCCTTAGGAGGCACTGATCTCCGCGTACCTCTGGAGTTTTCAAAGGATGTGAGGCCTCCGGTCGCGATGAGGTGGGGAACTAGGTCTTTCTCTGTGGTCTCCACAGGGGATTCAGACATCCTTTCGTCTTGGGAGATGCAAGACGAGCCTGCATTCAAGTCAGTGCAGGGTTATCCGGCCTTATTTTGAGTCAGGGCATAGCGGTGTCCATTCCACTTGAGGCTGCAAACGTAGGGTCCCTCTCACATATCTTGAGCTGAGAGAAGCCTCCTCTTGAGGTGCTTGTGGTAAGGTGGTATTGCTCTGGAGTCGAAGCCAGGGACTAACCCCTCATCTCGAGTTGATTTTTAGTCCAGGGAGCTCTTTCATGTTGCTACAGTGACCTCAGGATCCCTCTCGCCTTGAAACAGTGTTCTTGGGGTTTCTCTAGAGTGCCATCAAGGAAATCAAGGCTCCTTTCATGTGTGATATGCAACATGGAATTGCTCTGCAAGCAGTGCAGGGGAATCGGGCCTCATTTTGCTTCGAGGGGGAAGTCTCATGGTTTTTCTCGAGTTGCGGCGGGAACCTGGGGTATATTCTCGAGTTACGACGGGGATGGCCCTTCCACCCACGTGTTTGTTCAGCGACGTCAGAACTTCTGCCTAGTTGCGAGGGACAACTCGGGATTCTCCTCGAGGCTTGGCAGGGTAATTGGGATGCCTCTCCAGCTGAGGCGGGAGACCAAGGGTCCCTTTCCACGTGCCACAGGAATCCTGGGACTCCTATCAAGTTTCCCGAGAAGTCAGGCATCGTCTCCTTTGGAGGCACTGATCTCCGCGTACCTCTGGAGTTATCAAAGGATGTGAGGCATCCGGTCGCGATGAGGTGGGGTAATAGGTCTTTCTCTGTGGTCTCCACAGGGGATTCAGACATCCTTTCGTCTTGGGAGATGCAAGACGAGCCTGCATTCAAGTCACTGCAGGGATATCCGGCCTTATTTCGAGTCAGGGTATCGCGGTGTCCATTCCACTTGAGGCCGCAAACTCAGGGTCCCTCTCACATACCTAGAGCTGAGAGAAGCCTCCTCTTGAGGTGCTTGTGGTAAGGTGGTATTTCTCTGGAGTCAAAGCCAGGGACTAACCTCTCATCTCGAGTTGATTTTTGGTCCACGGAGCTCTTTCATGTTGCTACAGTGACCTCAGGATGCCTCTAGCCTTGAAATAGTGTTCTTGGGGATTCTCTGGAGTGCCATCAAGGAAATCAAGGCTCCTTTCATGTGTGATGTGCAACACGGAATTGCTCTGGACGCAGTGCAGGGAAATCGGGCCTCATCGTGCGGCGAGGGGGAAGTCTCATGGTTTTTCTCGAGTTGCGGAGGGAACCTGGGGTATATTCTCGAGTTACGACGGGGATGTCCCTTCCACCCACATGTTTGTTTAGCCACGTCAGGACTCCTGCCTATTTTCCAGGGACAACTCGGGATTCTCCTCGAGGCTTGGCAGGGCAATTGGGACGCCTCTCCAGCTGAGGCGGGAGACCAAGGGTCCCTTTCCACATGCCACAGGAATCCTGGGACTCCTATCAAGTTTCATGAGGAGTCAGGCATCGTCTCCTTTGAAGGCACTGTTCTCCGCATACCTGTGAAGTTTTCAAAGGATGTGAGGCCTCCGGTCGTGATCAGGTGGGGAAGTAGGTCTTTCTCTGTGGTCTCCACAGGGGATTCAGACATCCTTTCGTCTTGGGAGATGGAAGACGAGCCTGCATTCAAGTCACTGCAGGGATATCCGGCCTTATTTCGAGTCAGGGCATCGCGGTGTCCATTCCACTTGAGGCCGCTAACTCAGGTTCCCTCTCACATACCTAGAGCTGAGAAAAGCCTCCTCTTGAGGTACTCGTGGTAAGGTGGTGATCTTCTGGAGTCGAAGCCAGGGACTAACCTCTCATCTCGAGTTGATTTTTGGCCCATGGAGCTCTTTCGTGTTGCTACAGTGACCTCAGGATCCCTCTAGCCTTGGAACAGTGTTCTTGGGGTTTCTCTCGAGTGCCATCAAGGAAATCAAGGCTCCTTTCATGTGTGATGTGAAACACGGAATTGCTCTGCACGCAGTGCAGGGTAATCGGGCCTCATCTCTTGGCGAGGGGGACGTCTCATGGTTTTTCTCGAGTTGCGGCGGGAACCTGGGGTATATTCTCGAGTTACGACGGGGATGGCCCTTCCACACACGTGTTTGTTCAGCCACGTCAGAACTTCTGCCTAGTTGCGAGGGACAACTCGGGATTCTCCTCGAGGCTTGGCAGGGCAATTGGGATGCCTCTGCAGCTGAGGCGTGAGACCAAGGGTCCCTTTCCACGTGCCACAGGAATCCTGGGACTCCTATCAAGTTTCTTGAGGAGTCAGGCATCGTCTCCTTTGAAGGCACTGTTCTCCGCGTACCTCTGGAGTTTTCAAAGGATGTGAGGCCTCCGGTCGTGATCAGCTGGGGAAGTAGGTCTTTCTCTGTGGTCTCCACAGGGTATTCAGACATTCTTTCATCTTGGGAGATGCAAGACGAGCCTGCATTCAAGTCACTGCAGGGATATCCGGCCTTATTTCGAGTCAGGGCATCGCGGTGTCCATTCCACTTGAGGCCGCTAACTCAGGTTCCCTCTCACATACCTAGAGCTGAGAGAAGCCTCCTCTTGAGGTACTCGTGGTAAGGTGGTGTTCTTCTGGAGTCAAAGCCAGGGACTAACCTCTCATCTCGAGTTGATTTTTGGCCCACGGAGCTCTTTTGTGTTGCTACAGTGACCTCAGGATCCCTCTAGCCTTGAAACAGTGTTCTTGGGGTTTCTCTGGAGTGCCATCAAGGAAATCAAGGCTCCTTTCATGTGTGATGTGCAAGACGGAATTGCTCTGCACGCAGTGCAGGGGAATCGGGCCTCATCTCGCGGCGAGGGGGAAGTCTCATGGTTTTTCTCGAGTTGCGGCGGGAAACTGGGGTATATTCTCGAGTTACCGCGGGGATGGCCCTTCCACAGACGTGTTTGTTCAGCGACGGCAGGACTCCTGCCTAGTTGCGAGGGACAACTCGGGATTCTCCTCGAGGCTTGGCAGGGCAATTGGGACGCCTCTCCAGCTGAGGCGGGAGACCAAGGGTCCCTTTCCACGTGCTACAGGAATCCTGGGACTCCTATAAAGTTTCACGAGGAGTCAGGCATCGTCCGCTTTGGAGGCACTGATCTCCGCGTACCTCTGGAGTTTTCAAAGGATGTGAGGCCTCCGGTCGTGATGAGGTGGGGAACTAGGTCTTTCTCTGTGGTCTCCACAGGGGATTCAGACATCCTTTCGTCTTGGGAGATGCAAGACGAGCCTGCATTCAAGTCACTGCAGGGATATCCGGCCTTATTTCGAGTCAGGGCATCGCGGTGTCCATTCCACTTGAGGCCGCTAACTCAGGTTCCCTCTCACATACCTAGAGCTGAGAGAAGCCTCCTCTTGAGGTACTCGTGGAAAGGTGGTGTTCTTCTGGAGTCGAAGCCAGGGACGAACCTCTCATCTCGAGTTGATTTTGGGCCCACGGAGCTCTTTTGTGTTGCTACAGTGACCTCAGGATCCCTCTAGCCTTGAAAGAGTGTTCTTGGGGTTTCTCTGGAGTGCCATCAAGGAAATCAAGGCTCCTTTCATGTGTGATGTGAAACACGGAATTGCTCTGCACGCAGTGCAGGGGAATCGGGCCTCATCTCGCGGCGAGGGGGAAGTCTCATGGTTTTTCTCGAGTTGCGGCGGGAACCTGGGGTATATTCTCGAGTTACGACGGGGATGGCCCTTCCTCACACGTGTTTGTTTAGCGACGTCAGGACTCCTGCCTAGTTGCGAGGGACAACTCGGGATTCTCCTCGAGGCTTGGCAGGGCAATTGGGACGCTTCTCCAGCTGAGGCGGGAGACCAAGTGTCCCTTTCCACGTGCTACAGGAATCCTGGGACTCCTATCAAGTTTCACGAGGAGTCAGGCATCGTCCCCTTTGGAGGCACTGATCTCCGCATACCTCTGGAGTTTTCAAAGGATGTGAGGCCTCCGGTCGCGATGAGGTGGGGAACAAGGTCTTTCTCTGTGGTCTCCACAGGGGATTCAGACATCCTTTCGTCTTGGGAGATGCAAGACGAGCCTGCATTCAAGTCACTGCAGGGATATCCGACCTTATTTCGAGTCAGGGCATAGCGGTGTCCATTCCACTTGAGGCTGCAAACGTAGGGTCCCTCTCACATATCTTGAGCTGAGAGAAGCCTCCTCTTGAGGTGCTTGTGGTAAGGTGGTATTGCTCTGGAGTCGAAGCCAGGGACTAACCCCTCATCTCGAGTTGATTTTTGGTCCACGGAGCTCTTTCATGTTGCTACAGTGACCTCAGGATCCCTCTCGCCTTGAAACAGTGTTCTTGGGGTTTCTCTAGAGTGCCATCAAGGAAATCAAGGCTCCTTTCATGTGTGATATGCAACATGGAATTGCTCTGCACGCAGTGCAGGGGAATCGGGCCTCATCTCGCGGCGAGGGGGAAGTCTCATGGTTTTTCTCGAGTTGCGGCGGGAACCTGGGGTATATTCTCGAGTTACGACGGGGATGGCCCTTCCACCCACGTGTTTGTTCAGCGACGTAAGGACTTCTGCCTAGTTGCGAGGGACAACTCGGGATTCTCCTCGAGGCTTGGCAGGGCAATTGGGACGCCTCTCCAGCTGAGGCGGGAGACCAAGCGTCCCTTTCCACGTGCCACTGGAATCCTGGGACTCCTATCAAGTTTCCCGAGGAGTCAGGCATCGTCTCCTTTGGAGGCACTGATCTCTGCGTACCTCTGGAGTTATCAAAGGATGTGAGGCATCCGGTCGTGATGAGGTGGGGAAATAGGTCTTTCTCTGTGGTCTCCACAGGGGATTCAGACATCCTTTCGTCTTGGGAGATGCAAGACGAGCCTGCATTCAAGTCACTGCAGGGATATCCGGCCTTATTTCGAGTCAGGGTATCGCGGTGTCCATTCCACTTGAGGCCGCAAACTCAGGGTCCCTCTCACATACCTAGAGCTGAGAGAAGCCTCCTCTTTAGGTGCTTGTGGTAAGGTGGAATTCCTCTGGAGTCGAAGCCAGGGACTAACCTCTCATCTCGAGTTGATTTTTGGTCCACGGAGCTCTTTCGTGTTGCTACAGTGACCTCAGGATCCCTCTAGCCTTGAAACAGTGTTCTTGGGGTTTCTCTGGAGTGCCATCAAGGAAATCAAGGCTCCTTTCCTGTGTGATGTGCAACACAGCATTGCTCTGCACGCAGTGCAGGGGAATCGGGCCTCATCTCGCGGCGAGGGGGAAGTCTCATGGTTTTTCACGAGTTGCGGCGGGAACCTGGGGTATATTCTCGAGTTACGACGGGGATGTCCCTTCCACCCACATGTTTGTTTAGCCACGTCAGGACTCCTGCCTAGTTGCGAGGGACAACTCGGGATTCTCCTCGAGGCTTGGCAGGGCAATTGGGACGCCTCTCCAGCTGAGGCGGGAGACCAAGTGTCCCTTTCCACATGCCACAGGAATCCAGGGACTCCTATCAAGTTTCATGAGGAGTCAGGCATCGTCTCCTTTGAAGGCACTGTTTTCCGCATACCTCTGGAGTTTTCAAAGGATGTGAGGCCTCCGGTCGTGATGAGGTGGGGAACTAGGTCTTTCTCTGTGGTCTCCACAGGGGATTCAGACATCCTTTCGTCTTGGGAGATGCAAGACGAGCCTGCATTCAAGTCACTGCAGGGATATCCGGCCTTATTTCGAGTCAGGGCATCGCGGTGTCCATTTCACTTGAGGCCGCTAACTCAGGTTCCCTCTCACATACCTAGAGCTGAGAGAAGCCTCCTCTTGAGGTACTCGTGGAAAGGTGGTGTTCTTCTGGAGTCGAAGCCAGGGACTAACCTCTCATCTCGAGTTGATTTTTGGCCCACGGAGCTCTTTTGTGTTGCTACAGTGACCTCAGGATCCCTCTAGCCTTGAAACAGTGTTCTTGGGGTTTCTCTGGAGTGCCATCAAGGAAATCAAGGCTCCTTTCATGTGTGATGTGCAACACGGAATTGCTCTGCACGCAGTGCAGGGGAATCGGGCCTCATCTCGCGGCGAGGGGGAAGTCTCATGGTTTTTCTCGAGTTGCGGCGGGGACCTGGGGTATATTCTCGAGTTACGACGGGGATGGCCCTTCCACCCACGTGTTTGTTCAGCGACGTCAGGACTCCTGCCTAGTTGCGAGGGACAACTCGGGATTCTCCTCGAGGCTTGACAGGGCAATTGGGACGCCTCTCCAGCTGAGGCGGGAGACCAAGGGTCCCTTTCCACGTGCTACAGGAATCCTGGGACTCCTATCAAGTTTCACGAGGAGTCAGGCATCGTCCCCTTTGGAGGCACTGATCTCCGCATACCTCTGGAGTTTTCAAAGGATGTGAGGCCTCCGGTCGCGATGAGGTGGGGAACAAGGTCTTTCTCTGTGGTCTCCACAGGGGATTCAGACATCCTTTCGTCTTGGGAGATGCAAGACGAGCCTGCATTCAAGTCACTGCAGGGTTATCCGGCCTTATTTCGAGTGAGGGTATTGCGGTGTCCATTCCACTTGAGGCCGCAAACTCAGGGTCCCCCTCACATACCTAGAGCTGAGAGAAGCCTCCTCTTGAGGTGCTTGTGGTAAGGTGGTATTCCTCTGGAGTCGAAGCCAGGGACTTACCTCTCATCTCGAGTTGATTTTTGGTCCACGGAGCTCTTTTCTGTTGCTACAATGACCTCAGGTTTCCTCCAGCCTTGAAACAGTGTTCTTGGGGTTTCTCTGGAGTGCCATCAAGGAAATCAAGGCTCCTTTCAGGTGTGATGTGCAACACGGAATTGCTCTGCATGCAGTGCAGGGGAATCGGGCCTCATCTCGCGGCGAGGGGGAAGTCTCATGGTTTTTCTCGAGTTGCGGCGGGAACCTGGGGTATATTCTCGAGTTATGACGGGGATGGCCATTCCACCCACGTCTTTGTTCAGCCACGTCAGGACTCCTGCCTAGTTGCGAGGGACAACTCGGGATTCTCCTCGAGGCTTGGCAGGGCAATTGGGACGCCTCTCCAGCTGAGGCGGGAGACCAAGGGTCCTTTTCCACGTGCCACAGGAATCCTGGGACTCCTATCAAGTTTCACGAGGAGTCAGGCATCGTCTCCTTTGGAGGCACTGATCTCCGCGTACCTCTGAAGTTTTCAAAGGATGTGAGGCCTCCGGTCGCCATGAGGTGGGGAACTAGTTCTTTCTCTGTGGTCTCCACATGGGATTCAGACATCCTTTCATCTTGGGAGATGCAAGACGAGCCTGCATTCAAGTCACTGCAGGGATATCCGGCCTTATTTCGAGTCAGGGCATCGCGGTGTCCATTCCACTTGAGGCCGCAAACTCAGGGTCCCTCTCACATACCTAGAGCTGAGAGAAGCCTCCTCTTGAAAAACTTGTGGTAAGGTGGTATTCCTCTGGAGGCGATGCCAGGGACTAACCTCTCATCTCGAGTTGATTTTTGGTCCACGGAGCTCTTTCGTGTTGCTACAGTAACCTTAGGATCCCTCTAGCCTTGAAACAGTGTTCTTGGGGTTTCTCTGCAGTGCCATCAAGGAAATCAAGGCTCCTTTCATGTGTGATGTGCAACACGGAATTGCTCTGCACGCAGTATAGGGGAATCGGGCCTCATCTCGCGGCGAGGGGGAAGTCTCATGGTTTTTCTCGAGTTGCGGCGGGAACCTGGGGTATATTCTCGAGTTACGACGGGGATGGCCCTTCCGCCCACGTGTTTGTTCAGCGACGTCAGGACTCCTGCCTAGTTGCGAGGGACAATTCGCGATTCTCCTCGAGGCTTGGCAGGGCAATTGGGACGCCTCTCCAGCTGAGGCGGGAGACCAAGGGTCCCTTTCCACGTGCCACAGGAATCCTGGGACTCCTATTAAGTTTCACGAGGAGTCAGGCATCGTTTCCTTTGGAGGCACAGATCTCCGCGTACCTCTGGAGTTTTCAAAGGATGTGAGGCCTCCGGTCACGATGAGGTGGGGAACTAGGTCTTTCTATGTGGTCTCCACAGGGGATTCAGACATCCTTTCATCTTGGGAGATGCAAGACGAGCCTGCATTCAAGTCACTGCAGGGATATCTGGCCTTATTTCGAGTCAGGGCATCGCGGTGTCCATTCCACTTGAGGCCGCAAAATCAGGGTCCCTCTCACATACCTAGAGCTGAGAGAAGCCTCCTCTTGAGGTGCTTGTGGTAAGGTGGTATTCCTCTGGAGTCGAAGCCAGGGACTACCCTCTCATCTCGAGTTGATTTTTGGTCCACGGAGCTCTTTCGTGTTGCTACAGTGACGTCAGGATCCCTCTAGCCTTAAAACAGTGTTCTTGGGGTTTCTCTGGAGTGCCATCAAGGAAATCAAGGCTCCTTTCATGTGTGATGTGCAAGACGGAATTGCTCTGCACGCAGTGCAGGGGAATCAGGCCTCATCTCGCGGCGAGGGGGAAGTCTCATGGTTTTTCTCGAGTTGCGGCGGGAACCTGGGGTATATTCTCGAGTTACGACGGGGATGGCCCTTCCACACACGTGTTTGTTCAGCGACGTCAGGACTCCTGCCTAGTTGCGAGGGACAACTCGGGATTCTCCTCGAGGCTTGGCAGGGCAATTGGGACGCCTCTCCAGCTGAGGTGGGAGACCAAGTGTCCCTTTCCACGTGCCACAGGAATCCTGGGACGCCTATCAAGTTTCACGAGGAGTCAGGCATCGTTTCCTTTGGAGGCACTGATCTCCGCGTACCTCTGGAGTTTTCAAAGCATGTGAGGCCTCCGGTCGCGATGAGTTGGGGAACTAGGTCTTTCTCTGTGGTCTCCACAGGGGACTCAGACATCCTTTCGTCTTGGGAGATGCAAGACGAGCCTGCATTCAAGTCACTGCAGGGATATCCGGCCTTATTTCGAGTCAGGGCATCGCGGTGTCCATTCCACTTGAGCCCGCAAACTCAGGGTCCCTCTCACATACCTAGAGCAGAGAGAAGCCTCGTCTTGAGGTGCTTGTGGTAAGGTGGTATTCCTCTGGAGTCGAAGCCAGGGACTAACCTCTCATCTCGAGTTGATTTTTGGTCCACGGAGCTCTTTTCTGTTGCTACAGTGACCTCAGGTTTCCTCCAGCCTTGAAACAGTGTTCTTGGGGTTTCTCTGGAGTGCCATCAAGGAAATCAAGGCTCCTTTCATGTGTGATGTGCAACACGGAATTGCTCTGCACGCAGTGCAGGGGAATCGGGCCTCATCTCAGGGCGAGGGGGAAGTCTCATGGTTTTTCTCGAGTTGCGGCGAGAACCTGGGGTATATTCTCGAGTTCCGTCGGGGATGGCCCTTCCAGCCACGTGTTTGTTCAGCGACGTCAGGACTCCTGCCTAGTTGCGAGGGACAACTCGGGATTCTCCTCGAGGCTTGGCAGGGCAATTGGGACGCCTCTCCAGCTGAGGCGGGAGACCAAGGGTCCCTTTCCATGTGCCACAGGAATCCTGGGACGCCTATCAAGTTTAACGAGTCAGGCATCGTCTCCTTTGGAGGCACTGATCTCCGCGTACCTCTGGAGTTTTCAAAGGATGTGAGGCCTCCGGTCGCGATGAGGTGGGGAACTAGGTATTTCTCTGTGGTCTCCACAGGGGATTCAGACAACCTTCCGTCTTGGGAGATGCAAGATGAGCCTGCATTCAAGTCACTACAGGGATATTCGGCCTTATTTCGAGTCAGGGCATCGCGGTGGCCATTCCACTTGAGGCCGCAAAATCAGGGTCCCTCTCACATACCTAGAGCTGAGAGAAGCCTCCTCTTGAGGTGCTTGTGGTAAGGTGGTATTCCTCTGGAGTCGAAGCCAGGGACTAACCTCTCATCTCGAGTTGATTCTTGGTCCACGGAGCTCTTTCGTGCTGCTACAGTGACCTCAGGATCCCTCTAGCCTTGAAACAGTGTTCTTGGGGTTTCTCTGGAGTGCCATCAAGGAAATCAAGGCTTTTTTCATGTGTGATGTGCAACACGGAATTGCTCTGCACGCAGTGCAGGGGAATTGGGCTTCATCTCGCGGCGAGGGGGAAGTCTCATGGTTTTTCTCGAGTTGCGGCGGGAACCTGGAGTATATTCTCGAGTTACGACGGGGATGGCCCTTCCACACACGTGTTTGTTCAGCGACGTCAGGACTCCTGCCTAGTTGCGAGGGACAACTCGGGATTCTCCTCGAGGCTTGGCAGGGCAATTGGGACGCCTCTCCAGCTGAGGCGGGAGACCAAGGGTCCCTTTCCACGTGCCACAGGAATCCTGGGACTCCTATCAAGTTTCACGAGGAGTCAGGCATCGTCTCCTTTGGAGGCACTGATCTCCGCGTACCTCTGGAGTTTTCAAAGGATGTGAGGCCTCCGGTCGTGATGAGGTGGGGAACTAGGTCTTTCTCTGTTGTCTCCACAGGGGACTCAGACATCCTTTCGTCTTGGGAGATGCAAGACGAGCCTGCATTCAAGTCACTGCAGGGATATCTGGCCTTATTTCGAGTCACGGCATCGCGGTGTCCATTCCACTTGAGCCCGCAAACTCAGAGTCCCTCTCACATACCTAGAGCTGAGAGAAGCCTCCTCTTGAGGTGCTTGTGGTAAGGTGGTATTCCTCTGGAGTCGAAGCCAGGGAATAACCTCTCATCTCGAATTGATTTTTGGTCGGGGAGCTCTTTCGTGTTGCTACAGTGACCTCAGGATCCCTCTAGCCTTGAAACAGTGTTCTTGGGGTTTTTCTGGAGTGCCATCAAGGAAATCAAGGCTCTTTTCATGTGTGATGTGCAACACGGAATTGCTCTGCACGCAGTGCAGGGGAATCGGGCCTCATCTCGCGGCGAGGGGGAAGTCTCATGGTTTTTCTCGAGTTGCGGCGGGACCCTGGGGTATATTCTCGAGTTAAGACGGGGATGGTCCCTCCACCCACGTGTTTGTTCAGCGACGTCAGAACTCCTGCCTAGTTGCGAGGGACAACTCGGGATTCTCCTCAGGCTTGGCAGGGCAATTGGGACGCCTCTCCAGCTGAGGCGGGAGACCAAGGGTCCCTATCCACGTGCACAGGAATCCTGGGACTCCTATCAAGTTTCACGAGGAGTCAGGCATCGTCTCCTTTGAAGGCACTGATCTCCGTGTACCTCTGGAGTTTTCAAAGGATGTGAGGCCTCCGGTCGCGATGAGGTGGGGAACTAGGTCTTTCTCTGTGGTCTCCACAGGGGATTCAGACATCCTTTCGTCTTGGGAGATGAAAGAGGAGCCTGCATTCAAGTCACTGCAGGGATATCCGGCCTTATTTCGAGTCAGGGCATCGCGGTGTCCATTCCACTTGAGGCCGCAAACTCAGGGTCCCTCTCACATAGCTAGAGCTGAGAGAAGCCTCCTCTTGAGGTGCTTGTGGTAAGGTGGTATTCCTCTGGAGTCGAAGCCAGGGACTAACCTCTCATCTCGAGTTGATTTTTGGGCCACGGAGCTCTTTCGTGTTGCTACAGTGACCTCAGGATCCCTCTTGCCTGGAAACAGTGTTCTTGGGGTTTCTCTGGAGTGCCATCAAGGAAATCAAGGCTCCTTTCATGTGTGATGTGCAACACGGAATTGCTCTGCATGCAGTGCAGGGGAATCGGGCCTCATCTCACGGCGAGGGGGAAGTCTCATGGTATTTTTCGAGTTGCGGCGGGAACCTGGGGTATATTCTAGAGTTATGGCGGGGATGGCCCTTGCACCCACGTTTTTCTTCAGCGACTTCAGTACTTCTGCCTAGTTGCGAGGGAAAACACGGGATTCTCCTCGAGGCTTGGCACGGCAATTGGGACGACTCTCCAGCTGAGACAGGAGACCAAGGGTCCCTTTCCACGTACCACAGGAATCCTGGGACTCCTATGAAGTTTCACGAGGAGTCACAAATCGTCTCCTTTGGAGGCACTGATCTCCGCGCACCTCTGGAGTTTTCAAAGGATGTGAGGCCTCTGGTCGCCATGAGGTGTGGAACTAGGTCTTTCTCAGTGGTCTCCACAAGGGATTCAGACATCCTTTCATCTTGGGAGATGCAAGACGAGCCTGCATTCAAGTCACTGCGGGGATATCCGGGCTTATTTCGCATCCGGGCATCGCAGTGTCCATTCCACTTGAGGCCGCACAATCAGGGTCCCTCTCACATACCTAGAGCTGAGGGAAGCCTCCTTTTGAGATGCTTGTGGTAAGGTGGTATTCCTCTGGAGTCGAAGCCAGGGACTAACCTCTCATCTCGAGTTGATTTTTGGTCCACGGAGCTCTTTCGTGTTGCTACAGTGACCTCAGGATCCCTCTAGCCTTGAAACAGTGTTCATGGGGTTTCTCTGGAGGGCCATCAAGGAAATCAAGGCTCCTTTCATGTGTGATGTGAAACACGGAATTGCTCTGCACGCAGTGCAGGGGAATCGGTCCTCATCTCGCGGCGAGGGGGAAGTCTCATGGTTTTTCTCGAGTTGCGGCGGGAACCTGGGGTATATTCTCGAGTTACGACGGGGATGGCCCTTCCACACACGTGTTTCTTCAGCGACGTCAGGACTCCCGCTTAGTTGCGAGGGACAACTCGGGATTCTCCTCGAGGCTTGGCAGGGCTATTGGGACGCCTCACCAGCTGAGGCGGGAGACCAAGGATCCCTTTCCACGTGCCACAGTAATCCTGGGACTCCTATCAAGTTTCACGAGGAGTCAGGCATCGTCTCCTTTGGAGGCACTGATCTCCGCGTACCTCTGGAGTTTTCAAAGGATGTGAGGCCTCCGGTCGCGATGAGGTGGGGAACTAGGTCTTTCTCTGTGGTCTCCATAGGGGATTCAGACATCCTTTCATCTTGGGAGATGCAAGACAAGCCTGCATTCAAGTCACTTCAGGGATATCCGGCCTTATTTCGAGTCAGGGCATCGCGGTGTCCATTCCACTTGAGGCCGCAAACTCAGGGTCCCTCTCACATAGCTAGAGCTGAGAGAAGCCTCCTCTTGAGGTGCTTGTGGTAAGGTGGTATTTCTCTGGAGTCGAAGCCAGGGACTAACCTCTCATCTCGAGTTGATTTTTGGGCCACGGAGCTCTTTCGTGTGGCTACGGTGACCTCAGGATCCCTCTAGCCTTGAAAGAGTGTTCTTGGGGTTTCTCTGGAGTGCCATCAAGGAAATCAAGGCTCCTTTCATGTGTGATGTGCAAGACGGAATTGCTCTGCACGCAGTGCAGGGGAATCGGGCCTCATCTAGCGGCGAGGGGGAAGGCTCAGGTTTTTCTCGAGTTGCGGCGGGAACCTGGGGTATATTCTCGAGTTACGACGGGGATGGCCCTTCCACCCACGTGTTTATTCAGCGACGTCAGGACTCCTGCCTAGTTTCCAGGGACAACTCGGGATTCTCCTTGAGGCTTGGCAGGGCAATTGGGACGCCTCTCCAGCTGAGGCGGGAGACCAAGGGTCCCTTTCCACGTGCCACAGGAATCCTGGGACTCCTATCAAGTTTCACGAGGAGTCAGGCATCGTCTCCTTTGGAGGCACTGATCTCCGCGTACCTCTGGAGTTTTCAAAGGATGTGAGGCATCCGGTCGCGAGGAGGTGGTGAACTAGGTCTTTCTCTGTGGTCTACACTGGGGATTCAGACATTCTTTCGTCTTGGGAGATGCAAGACGAGCCTGCATTCAAGTCACTGCAGGGATATCCAGCCTTATTTCGAGTCAGGGCATCGCGGTGTCCATTCGACTTGAGGCCGCAAACTCAGGGTCCCTCTCACATAGCTAGAGCTGAGAGAAGCCTCCTCTTGAGGTGCTTGTGGTAAGGTGGTATTCCTCTGCAGTCGAAGCCAGGGACTAACCTCTCATCTCGAGTTGATTTTTGGTCCAAGGAGCTCTTTCATGTTGCTACAGTGACATCAGGATCCCTCTAGCCTTGAAACAGTGTTCTTGGGGTTTCTCTGGAGTGCCATCAAGGAAATCAAGGCTCCTTTCATGTGTGATGTGCAACACGGAATTGCTCTGCATGCAGTGAAGGGGAATCGGGTCTCATCTCACGACGAGTGGGAAGTCTCATGGTTTTTCTCGAGTTGCGGTGGGAACCTGGGATATATTCTCGAGTTACGACGGGGATGGCCCTTCCACACACGTGTTTGTTCATCGTCGGCAGGACTCGTCCCTAGTTGCGAGGGACAACTCGGGATTCTCCTCGAGGCTTGGCAGGGCAATTGGGACGCCTCTCCAGCTGAGGCGGGAGACCAAGGGTCCCTTTCCACGTGCACAGGAATCCTGGGACTCCTATCAAGTTTCACGAGGAGTCAGGCATCATCTCCTTTGGAGGCACTGATCTCTGCGTTCCTCTGGAGTTTTCAAAGGATGTGAGGCCTCCGGTCGCGATGAGGTGGGGAACTAGGTCTTTCTCTGTGGTCTCCAAAGGGGATTCAGACATCCCTTCGTCTTGGGAGATGCAAGACGAGCCTGCATTCAAGTCACTGCTGGAATATCCGGGTTTATTTCGAGTCAGGGCATCGGGGTGTCCATTCCACTTGAGGCCGCAAACTCAGGGTCCCTCTCACATACCTAGAGCTGAGAGAAGCCTCCTCTTGAGGTGCTTGTGGTTAGGTGGTATTCCTCTGGAGTTGAAGCCAGGGACTAAGCTCTAATCTCGAGTTGATTTTTGGTCCTCGGAGATCTTTCGTGTTGCAAGAGTGACCTCAGGATCCCTCTAGCCTGGAAACAGTGTTCTTGGGGTTTCTCTGGAGTGCTATCAAGGAAATCAAGGCTCCTTTCATATGTGATGTGCAACACGGAATTGCTCTGCACGCAGTGCAGGGGAATCGGGCCTCATCTCGCGACGAGGGGGACGTCTCATGGTTTTTCTCGAGTTGCGGCGGGAACCTGGGGTATATTCTCGAGTTACGACGGGAATGGCCCTTCCACACACGTGTTTCTTCAGCGACTTCAGGACTCCTGCCTAGTTGCGAGGGACAACTCGGGATTCTCCTCGAGGCTTGGCATTGCATTTGGGATGCCTCTCCAGCTGAGGCGGGAGACCAAGGGTCCCTTTCCATGTGCCACAGGAATCCTGGGACTCCTATCAAGTTTCACGAGGAGTCAGGCATCGTCTCCTTTGGAGGCACTGATCTCTGCGTACCTCTGGAGTTTTCAAAGGATGTGAGGCCTCCGGTCGCGATTAGGTGGGGAACTAGGTCTTTCTCTGTGGTCTCCACAGGGGATTCAGACATCCTTTCGTCTTGGGAAATGCAAGACGAGCCTGCATTCAAGTCACTGCAGGGATATCCGGCCTTATTTTGAGTCAGGGCATCGCGGTGTCCATTCCACTTGAGGCCGCAAACTCATGGTCCCTCTCACATACCTAGAGCTGAGAGAAGCCTCCTCTTGAGGTGCTTGTGGTAAGGTGGTATTCCTCTGGAGTCGAAGCCAGGGACTAACCTCTCATCTCGAGTTGATTTTTGGTCCGTGGAGGTCTTTGTGTTGCTACAGAGACGTCAGGATCCCTCTAGCCTTGAAACAGTGTTCTTGGGGTTTCTCTGGAGTGCCACCAAGGAAATCAAGGTTCCTTTCATGTGTGATGTGCAACACGGAATTGCTCTGCTCGCAGTGCAGGGGAATCGGGCCTCATCTCGCGGCGAGGGGGAAGTCTCATGGTTTTTCTCGAGTTGCGGCGGGAACCTGGGATATATTCGCGAGTTACGACGGGGATGGCCCTTCCACCCACGTATTTGTTCAGCGATGTCAGGACTCCTGCCTAGTTGCGAGGGACAACTCGGGATTCTCCTCGAGGCTTGGCAGGGCAATTGGGACGCCTCTCCAGCTGAGGCGGGAGACTAAGGTTCCCTTTCCATGTGCCACAGGAATCCTGGGACTCCTATCAAGTTTCACGAGGAGTCAGGCATCGTCTCCTTTGGAGGCACTGATCTCCGCGTACCTCTGGAGTTTTCAAAGGATGTGAGGCCTCCGGTCGCGATGAGGTGGGGAACTAGGTCTTTCTCTGTGGTTTCCACATGGGATTCAGACATCCTTTCGTCTTGGGAGATGCAAGACGAGCCTGCATTCAAGTCACTGCAGGGATATCTGGCCTTATTTCGAGTCAGGGCATCGCGGTGTTCATTTCATTTGAGGCCGCAAACTCAGGGTCCCTCTCACATACCTAGAGCTGAGAGAAGCCTCCTCTTGAGGTGCTTGTGGTAAGGTGGTATTCCTCTGGAGTCGAAGCCAGGGACTAACCTCTCATCTCGAGTTGATTTTTGGTCCATGGAGCTCTTTCGTGTTGCTACAGTGACCTCAGGATCCCTCTAGCCTTGAAACAGTGTTCTTGGGTTTTCTCTGGAGTGCCATCAAGAAAATCAAGGCTCCTTTCATGTGTGATGTGCAACACGGAGTTGCTCTGCACGCAGTGCAGGGGAATCGGGCCTCATCTCCCGGCGAGGGGGAAGTCTTATGGTTTTTCTCGAGTTGCGGCGGGAACCTGGGGTATATTCTCGAGTTACGACGGGGATGGCCCTTCCACCCACGTGTTTGTTCAGCGACGTCAGGACTCCTGCCTAGTTGCGAGGGACAACTCGGGATTCTCACCGAAGCTTGGCAGGGCAATTGGGACGCCTCTCCAGCTGAGGCGGGAGACCAAGGGTCCCTTTCCATGTGTCACAGGAATCCTGGGACTCCTATCAAGTTTCACGAGGAGTCAGGCATCATCTCCTTTGGAGGCCTTTATCTCCGCGTACCTCTGGAGTTTTCAAAGGATGTGAGACCTCCGGTCGCGATGAGATGGGGAACTAGGTCTTTCTCTGTGGTCTCCACAGGGGATTCAGACATCCTTTCGTCTTGGGAGATGCAAGACGAGCCTGCATTCAAGTCACTGCAGGGATATCCGGCCTTATTTCGAGCCAGGGCATCGCGGTGTCCATTCCACTTGAGGCCACAAATTCAGGGTCACTCTCACATACCTAGAGCTGAGAGAAGCCTCCTCTTGAGGTGCTTGTGGTAAGGTGGTATTCCTCTGGAGTCGAAGCCAGGGACTAACATCTCATCTCGAGTTGATTTTTGGTCCACGGAGCTCTTTCCTCTTGCGACAGTGACCTCAGGATCCCTCTAGCCTTGAAACAGTTTTCTTGGGGTTTCTCTGGAGTGCCACCAAGGAAATCAAGGCTCCTTTCTAGTGTGATGTGCAACACGGAATTGTTCTGCACGCAGTGCAGGGGAATCGGGCCTCATCTCGCGGCGAGGGGGAAGTCTCATGGTTTTTCTCGAGTTGCGGCGGGAACCTGGGGTATATTCTCGAGTTACGACGGGGATGCCCCTTCCACCCACGTGTTTGTTCAGCGACGTCAGGACTCCTGCCTAGTTGCGAGGGACAACTCGGGATTCTCCTCGAGGCTTGGCAGGGCAATTGGGATGCCTCTCCAGCTGAGGCGGGAGACCAAGGGTCCCTTTCCACGTGCCACAGGAATCCTGGGACTCCTATCAAGTTTCACGAGGAGTCAGGCATCGTCTCCTTTGGAGGCACTGATCTCTGCGTACCTCTGGAGTTTTCAAAGGATGTGAGGCCTCCGGTCGCGATGAGGTGGGGAACTAGGTCTTTCTCTGTGGTCTCCACAGGGGATTCAGACATCCTTTCGTCTTGGGAGATGCAAGACGAGCCTGCATTCAAGTCACTGCAGGGATATCCGGCCTTATTTCGAGTCAGGGCGTCGCGGTGTCCATTCCACTTGAGGCCGCAAACTCAGGGTCCCTCTCACATACCTAGAGCTGAGAGAAGCCTCCTATTGAGGTGCTTGTGGTAAGGTGGTATTCCTCTGGAGTCGAAGCCAGGAACTAACCTCTCATCTCGAGTTGATTTTTGGTCCACGGAGCTCTTTCGTGTTGCTAGAGTGACCTCAGGATCCCTCTAGCCTTGAAACAGTGTTCTTGGGGTTTCTCTGGAGTGCCATCAAGGAAATCAAGGCTCCTTTCATATGTGATGTGCAACACGGAATTGCTCTGCACGCAGTGCAGGGGAATCGGGCCTCATCTCGCGGCGAGGGGGATGTCTCATGGTTTTTCTCGAGTTGCGGCGGGAACCTGGGGTATATTCTCGAGTTACGACGGGGATGGCCCTTCCACACACGTGTTTCTTCAGCGACGTCAGGACTCCTGCCTAGTTGCGAGGGACATCTCGGGATTCTCCTCGAGGCTTGGCAGGGCAATTGGGACGCCTCTCCAGCTGAGGCGGGAGACCAAGGGTCCCTTTCCATGTGCCACAGGAATCCTGGGACTCCTATCAAGTTTCACGAGGAGTCAGGCATCGTCTCCTTTGGAGGCACTGATCTCCGCGTACCTCTGGAGTTTTCAAAGGATGTGAGGCCTCCGGTCGCCATGAGGTGGGGAACTAGGTCTTTCTCTGTGATCTGCACAGGGGATTCAGACATCCTTTCATCTTGGGAGATGCAAGCCGAGGCTGCATTCAAGTCACTGCGGGGATATATGGCCTTATTTCGCATCAGGGCATCGCAGTGTCCATTCCACTTGAGGCCGCAAACTCATGGTCCCTCTCACATACCTAGAGCTGAGAGAAGCCTCCTCTTGAGGTGCTTGTGGTAAGGTGGTATTCCTCTGGAGTCGAAGCCAGGGACTAACCTCTCATCTCGAGTTGATTTTTGGTCCACGGAGCTCTTTCGTGTTGCTACAGTGACCTCAGGATCCCTCTAGGCTTGAAACAGTGTTCTTGGGGTTTCTCTGGAGTGCCATCAAGGAAATCAAGGCTCCTTTCATGTTTGATGTGCAACACGGAATTGCTCTGCATTCAGCGCAGGGGAATCGGGCCTCATCTCACGGCGAGGGGGAAGTCTCATGGTATTTCTCGAGTTGCGGCGGGAACCTGGGGTATATTCTCGAGTTATGACGTGGATGGCCCTTGCACCCTCGTGTTTCTTCAGCGACGTCAGGACTTCTGCCTAGTTGCGAGGGACAACTCGGGATTTTCCTTGAGGCTTGGCAGTGCAATTGCGACTCCTCTCCAGCTGAGGCGGGAGACCAAGGGTAACTTTCCACGTGCCACAGGAATCCTGGGACTCCTATCAAGTTTCACGAGGAGTCAGGCATCGTCTCCTTTGGAGGCACTGATCTCTGCGTACCTCTGTAGTTTTCAAAGAATGTAAGGCCTCCGGTCGCGATTAGGTGGGAACTCGGTCTTTCTCTGTGGTCTCCACAGGGGATTCAGACATCCTTTCGTCTTGGGAGATGCAAGACGAGCCTGCATTCAAGTCACTGCAGGTATATCCGGCCTTATTTCGAGTCAGGGCATCGCGGTGTCCATTTCACTTGAGGCCGCAAACTCAGGGTCCCTCTCACATACCTAGAGCTGAGAGAAGCCTCCTCTTGAGGTGCTTGTGGTAAGGTGGTATTCCTCTGGAGTCGAAGCCAGGGACTACCCTCTCATCTCGAGTTGAATTTTGGTCCACGGAGCTCTTTTGTGTGGCTACAGTGACCTCAGGATCCCTCTAGCCTTGAAAGAGTGTTCTTGGGGTTTCTCTGGAGTGCCATCAAGGAAATCAAGGCTCCTTTCATGTGTGATGTGCAACACGGAATTGCACTGCACGCAGTGCAGGGGAATCGGGCCTCATCTAGCGGCGAGGGGGAAGGCTCAGGTTTTTCTCGAGTTGCGGCGGGAACCTGGGGTATATTCTCGAGTTACGACGGGGATGGCCCTTCCACCCACGTGTTTGTTCAGCGACGTCAGGACTCCTGCCTAGTTGCGAGGGACAACTCGGGATTCTCCTCGAGGCTTGGCAGTGCAATTGGGACGCCTCTCCAGCTGAGGCGGGAGACCAAGGGTAACTTTACACGTGCCACAGGAATCCTGGGACTCCTATCAAGTTTCACGAGGAGTCAGGCATCCTCTCCTTTGGAGGCACTGATCTCCACGCACCTCAGGAATTTTCAAAGGATGTGAGGCCTCCGGTGGCGATGAGGTGGGGAACTAGGTCTTTCTCTGTGGTCTGCACAGGGGATTCAGATATCCTTTCGTCTTGGGAGATGCAAGACGAGCCTGCATTCAAGTCACTGCAGGGATATCCGGCCTTATTTCCCGTCAGGGCATCGCAGTGTCCATTCCACTTGAGGCCGCAAACTCAGGGTCCCTCTCACATACCTAGAGCTGAGAGAAGCCTCCTCTTGAGGAGCTTGTGGTAAGGTGGTATTCGTCTGGAGTCGAAGCCAGGGACTAACCTCTCATCTCGAGTTGATTTTTGGTCCACGGAGCTCGTTCGTGTTGCTACAGTGACCTCAGGATCCCTCTAGCCTTGAAACAGTGTTCTTGGGGTTTCTCTGGAGTGCCATCAAGGAAATCAAGGCTCCTTTCATGGGTGATGTGCAACACGGAACTGCTCTACACGCAGTGCAGGGGAATCGGGCCTCATTTCGCGGCGAGGGGGAAGTCTCATGGTTTTTCTCGAGTTGCGGTGGGAACCTGGGGTATATTCTCGAGTTACGACGGGTTGGCACTTCCACACAGGTGTTTGTTCAGCGACGTCAGGACTCCTGCCTAGTTGCGAGGGACAACTCGGGATTCTCCTCGAAGCTTGGCAGGGCAATTGGGACGCCTCTCCAGCTGATGCGTGAGACCAAGTGTCCCTTTTCATGTGCCACAGGATTCCTGGGACTCCTATCAAGTTTCACGAGGAGTCAGGCATCGTCTCCTTTGGAGGCACTGATCTCCGCGTACCTCTGGAGTTTTCAAAGGATGTGAGGCCTCCGGTCACGATGAGGTGGGGAACTAGGTCTTTCTCTGTGGTCTCCACAGGGGATTCAGACATCCTTTCGTCTTGGGAGATGCAAGACGAGCCTGCATTCAAGTCACTGCAGGGATATCCGGCCTTATTTCGAGTCAGGGCATCGCGGTGTCCATTCCACTTGAGGCCGCAAACTCAGGGTCCCTCTCACATAGCTAGAGCTGAGAGAAGCCTCCTCTTGAGGTGCTTGTGGTAAGGTGGTATTCCTCTGGAGTCGAAGCCAGGGACTACCTCTCATCTCGAGTTGATTTTTGGTCCACAGAGCTCTTTCGTGTTGCTACAGTGACGTCAGGATCCCTCTAGCCTTGAAACAGTGTTCTTGGGGATTCTCTGGAGTGCCATCAAGGAAATCAAGGCTCTTTTCATGTGTGATGTGCAAGACGGAATTGCTCTGCATGCAGTGCAGTGGAATCGGGCCTCATCTAGCGGCGAGGGGGAAGGCTCAGGTTTTTCTCGAGTTGCGGCGGGAACCTGGGGTATATTCTCGAGTTACGACGGGGATGGCCCTTCCACCCACGTGTTTATTCAGCGACGTCAGGACTCCTGCCTAGTCGCGAGGGACAACTCGGGATTCTCCTCGAGGCTTAGCAGGGCAATTGGGACGCCTCTCCAGCTGAGGCGGGAGACCAAGGGTCCCTTTCCACGTGCCACAGGAATCCTGGGACTCCTATCAAGTTTCACGAGGAGTCAGGCATCGTCTCCTTTGGAGGCAATGATCTCCGCGTACCTCTGGAATTTTCTAAGGATGTGAGGCCTCCGGTCGCCATGAGGTGGGGAACTAGGTCTTTCTCTGTGGTCTCCACAGGGGATTCAGAAATCCTTTCGTCTTGGGAGATGAAAGACGAGCCTGCATTCAAGTCACTGCAAGGATATCCGGCCTTATTTTGAGTCAGGGCATCGCGGTGTCCATTCCACTTGAGGCTGCAAAGCCAGGGTCCCTCTCACATACCTTGAGCTGAGAGAAGCCTCCTCTTGAGGTGCTTGTGGAAAGGTGGTATTCCTCTGGAGTCGAAGCCAGGGACTAACCTCTCATCTCTAGTTAATTTTTGGTCCACGGAGCTCTTTCCTGTTGCTACAGTGACCTCAGGATCCCTCTAACCTTGAAACAGTGTTCTTGGGGTTTCTCTGGAGTGCCACCAAGGAAATCAAGGCTCCTTTCATGTGTGATGTGCAACACGGAACTGCTCTGCACGCAGTGCAGGGGAATCGGGCCTCATCCCGCGGCGAGGGGGAAGTCTCATGGTTTTTCTCGAGTTGCGGCGGGAACCTGGGGTATATTCTCGAGTTACGACGGGGATGGCCCTTCCACCCACGTGTTTCTTCAGCGACGTCAGGACTCCTGCCTAGTTGCGAGGGACAACTTGGGATTCTCCTCGAGGCTTGGCAGGGCAATTGGGACGCCTCTCCAGCTGAAGCGGGAGACCAAGGGTCCCTTTCCACGTGCCACAGGAATCCTGGGACTCCTAAGAAGTTTCACGAGGAGTCAGGCATCGTCTCCTTTGGAGGCACTGATCTCCGTGTACCTCTGGAGTTTTCAAAGGATGTGAGGCCTCCCGTCGCGATGAGGTGGGAACTAGTTCTTTCTCTGTGGTCTCCACAGGGTATTCAGACATTCTTTCGTCTTGGGAGATGCAAGACGAGCCTGCATTCAAGTCACTGCAGTGATATCCGGCCTTATTTCGAGTCAGGGCATCGCGGTGTCCATTCCACTTGAAGCCGCAAACTCAGGGTCCCTCTCACATACCTAGAGCTGAGAGAAGCCTCCTCTTGAGGTGCTTGTGGTAAGGAGGTATTCCTCTGGAGTCGAAGCCAGGGACTACCCTCTCATCTCGAGTTGATTTTTGGTCCACGGAGCTCTTTTGTGTGGCTACAGTGACTTCAGGATCCCTCTAGCCTTGAAATAGTGTTCTTGGGGTTTCTCTGGAGTGCCATCAAGGAAATCAAGGCTCCTTTCATGTGTGATGTGCAAGACGGAATTGCACTGCACGCAGTGCAGGGGAATCGGGCCTCATCTAGCGGCGAGGGGGAAGGCTCAGGTTTTTCTCGAGTTGCTGCGGGAACCTGGGGTATATTCTCGAGTTACGACGGGGATGGCCCTTCCACCCACGTGTTTGTTCAGCGACGTCAGGACTCCTGCCTAGTTGCGAGGAACAACTCGGGATTCTCCTTGAGGCTTGGCAGTGCAATTGGGACGCCTCTCCAGCTGAGGCGGGAGACCAAGGGTAACTTTACACGTGCCACAGGAATCCTGGGACTCCTATCAAGTTTCACGAGGAGTCAGGCATCCTCTCCTTTGGAGGCACTGATCTCCACGCACCTCAGGAATTTTCAAAGGATGTGAGGCCTCCGGTGGCGATGAGGTGGGGAACTAGGTCTTTCTCTGTGGTCTGCACAGGGGATTCAGATATCCTTTCGTCTTGGGAGATGCAAGACGAGCCTGCATTCAAGTCACTGCAGGGATATCCGGCCTTATTTCCCGTCAGGGCATCGCAGTGTCCATTCCACTTGAGGCCGCAAACTCAGGGTCCCTCTCACATACCTAGAGCTGAGAGAAGCCTCCTCTTGAGGAGCTTGTGGTAAGGTGGTATTCGTCTGGAGTCGAAGCCAGGGACTAACCTCTCATCTCGAGTTGATTTTTGGTCCACGGAGCTCTTTCGTGTTGCTACAGTGACCTCAGGATCCCTCTAGCCTTGAAACAGTGTTCTTGGGGTTTCTCTGGAGTGCCATCAAGGAAATCAAGGCTCCTTTCATGTGTGATGTGCAACACGGAACTGCTCTACACGCAGTGCAGGGGAATCGGGCCTCATTTCGCGGCGAGGGGGAAGTCTCATGGTTTTTCTCGAGTTGCGGTGGGAACCTGGGGTATATTCTCGAGTTACGACGGGTTGGCACTTCCACACAGGTGTTTGTTCAGCGACGTCAGGACTCCTGCCTAGTTGCGAAGGACAACTCGGGATTCTCCTCGAGGCTTGGCAGGGCAATTGGGACGCCTCACCAGCTGAGGCGGGAGAACAAGGGTCCCTTTCCACGTGCCACAGGAATCCTGGGACTCCTAAGAAGTTTCACGAGGAGTCAGCCATGGTCTCCTTTGGAGGCTCTGATCTCTGCGTACCTCTGGAGTTTTCAAAGGATATAAGGAATCCGGTCGCGATGAGGTTTGGAACTAGGTCTTTCTCTGTGGTCTCCACAGTGGATTCAGACATCCTTTCGTCTTGGGAGATGCAAGACGAGCCTGCATTCAAGTCACTGCAGGGATATCCGGCCTTATTTCCAGTCAGGACATCGCAGTGTAGATTCCACTTGAGGCCGCAAACTCAGGGTCCCTCTCACATACCTAGAGCTGAGAAAAGCCTCCTCTTGAGGTGCTTGTGGTAAGGTGGTATTCCTCTGGAGTCAAAGCCAGGGACTAACCTCTCATCTCGAGTTGATTTTTGGTCCACGGAGCTCTTTTGTGTGGCTACAGTGACCTCAGGATCCCTCTAAACTTGAAACAGTGTTCTTGGGGTTTCTCTGGAGTGCCGTCAAGGAAATCCAGGCTCCTTTCATGTTTGATGTGCAACACGGAATTGCTCTGAACGCAGTGCAGGGTATCGGGCCTCATCTCGCGGCGAGGGGGAAGTCTCATTGTTTTTCTCGAGTTGCGGCGGGAACCTGGGTACATTCTCGAGTTACGACGGAGATGGCCCTTCCACACACGTGTTTTTTCAGCGACGTCAGGACTCCTGCCTAGTTGCGAGGGAAAACTCGGGATTCTCCTCGAGGCTTGGCAGGGCAATTTGGACGCCTCTCCAGCTGAGAGGGAACCAAGGGTCCCTTTCCACGTGCCACAGGAATCCTGGGACTCCTATCAAGTCACGAGGAGTCAGGCATCGTCTCCTTTGGAGGCACTGATCTCCGCGTACCTCTGGAGTTTTCAAAGGATGCGAGGCCTCCGGTCGCGACGAGGTGGGGAACTAGGTCTTTCTCTGTGGTCTCCACAGGGGATTCAGACATCCTTTCGTCTTGGGAGATGCAAGAGGAGCCTGCATTCAAGTCACTGCCGGCATATCCGGCCTTATTTCGAGTCAGGGCATCGCGGTGTCCATTCCACTTGAGGCCGCAAACTCAGGGTCCCTCTCACATACCTAGAGCTGAGAGAAGCCTCCTCTTGAGGTGCTTGTGGTAAGGTGGTTTCCTCTGGAGTCGAAGCCAGGGATTAACCTCTCATCTCGAGTTGATTTTTGGTCCACGGAGCTCTTTCGTGTTGCTACAGTGACCTCAGGATCCGTCTAGCCTTTAAACAGTGTTCTTGGGGTTTCTCTGGAGTGCCATCAAGGAAATCAAAGCTCCTTTCCTGTGTGATGTGCAACACGGAATTGCTCTGCACGCACTGCAGGGGAATCGGGCCTCATCTCGCAGCGAGGGGGAATTCTCATGGTTTTTCTCGAGATGCGGCGGGAACCTGGGGTATATTCTCGAGTTACAACGGGGATGCCCTTCCACACACGTGTTTGTTCAGCGACGGCAGGACTCCTGCCTAGTTGCGAGGGAAAACTCGGGATTCTCCTCGAGGCTTGGCAGGGCAATTGGGACGCCTCTCCAGCTGATGCTTGAGACCAAGGGTCCCTTTCCACGTCCCACAGGAATCCTGGGACTCCTATCAAGTTTCACGAGGAGTCAGGCATCGTCTCCCTTGGAGACACTGATCTCCGCGTACCTCTGGAGTTTTCAAAGTATGTGAGGCCTCCGGTCGCGATGAGGTGGGGAACCAAGTTTTTCTCTGTGATCTCCACAGGGGATTCAGACATCCTTTCGTCTTGGGAGATGCAAGACGAGCCTGCATTCAAGTCACTGCAGGGATATCCAGCCTTATTTCGCGTCAGGGCATCGCAGTGTCCATTCCACTTGAGGCCGCAAACTCAGGGTCCCTCTCACATACCTAGAGCTGAGAGAAGCCTCCTCTTGAGGTGCTTGTGGTAAGGTGGTATGCCTCTGAAGTCAAAGCCAGGGACTAACCTCCCATCTCGAGTTGATTTTTGGTCCACGGAGCTCTTTCGTGTTGCTACAGTGACCTCAGGATCCCTCTAGCCTTGAAACAGTGTTCTTGGGGTTTCTCTGGAGTGCCATCAAGGAAATCAAGGCTCCTTTCATGTGTGATGTGCAACACGGAATTGCTCTGCACGCAGTGCAGGGGAATCGGGCCTCATCTCGCGGCGAGGGGGAAGTCTCATGGTTTTTCTCGAGTTGCGGCGGGAACCTGGGATATATTCTCGAGTTAAGACGGGGATGGCCCTTCCACCCACGTGTTTCTTCAGCCATGTCAGGACTTCTGCCTAGTTGCGAGGGACAACTCGGGATTCTCCTCGAGGATTGGCAGGCAATTTGGATGCCACTCCAGCTGAGGCGGAAGACCAAGGGTCCCTTTCCACGTGCCACAGGAATCCTGGGACTCCTATCAAGTTTCACGAGGAGTCAGGCATCGTCTCCTTTGGAGGCACTGATCTCCGCGTACCTCTGGAGTTTTCAAAGGATGTGAGGCCTGCGGTCGCCATGAGGTGGGGAACTAGGTCTTTCTCTGTGGTCTCCACAGGGGATTCAGACATCCTTTCATCTTGGGAGATGCAAGAAGAGCCTGCATTCAAGTCACTGCAGGGATATCCGGACTTATTTCGAGTCAGGGCATCGCGGTGTCCATTCCACTTGAGGCCGCAAATTCAGGGTCCCTCTCACATACCTAGAGCTGAGAGAAGCCTCCTCTTGAGGTGCTTCTGGTAAGGTGGTATTCCTTTGGAGTCGAAGCCAGGGACTAACCTCTAATCTCGATTTATTTTTGGCCCACGGAGCTCTTTCGTGTTGCTACAGTGACCTCAGGATACTTCCAGCCTTGAAATAGTGTTCTTGGGTTTTCTCTGGAGTGCGGTCATGGTAATCAAGTCTCCTTTCATGTGTGATGTGCAACACGGAATTGCTCTGCACACGGTGCAGGGGAATCGGAGCTCATCTCGCGGCGAGGGGGAAGTCTCATGGTTTTTCTCGAGTTGCGGCGGGAACCTGGGGTATATTCTCGAGATACTACGGGGATGGCCCTTTCACACACGTGCTTGTTCAGCGACGTCAGGACTCCTGCCTAGTGGCGAGGGACAACTCGTGATTCTCCTCGGGGCTGGCCAGGGCAATTGGGACGCCTCTCCAGCTGAGGCGGAAGACCAAGGGTCCCTTTCCACGTGCCACAGGAATACTGGGACTCCTATCAAGTTTCACGAGGAGTCAGGCATCGTCCCTTTTGGAGGCACTGATCTCCACGTACCTCTGGAGTTTTCAAAGGATTTGAGGCCTCCGGTCGCGATGAGGAGGGGAACTAGGTCTTTCTTTGTGGTCTCCACAGGGGATTCAGATATCCTTTCATCTTGGGAGATGCAAGACGAGCTGTCATTCAAGTCACTGCAGAGATATCTGGTCTTATTTCGAGTCAGGGCATTGCGGTGTCCATTCCACTTGAGGCCGCAAACTCAGGGTCCCTCTCCCATACCCAGAGCTGAGAGAAGCCTCCTCATGAGGTGCTTGTGGTAAGGTGGTGTTCCTCTGCAGTCGAAGCCAGGGACTAACCTCTCATCTCGAGTTGATTTTTGGTCCACGGAGCTCTTTCGTTTGCTACAGTGACCTCAGGATCCCTCTAGCCTTGAAAGAGTGTTCTTGGGGTTTCTCTGGAGTGCCATCAAGGAAATCAAGGCTCCTTTCATGTGTGATGTGCAACACGGAATTGCTGTGCACGCAGTGCAGGGGAATCGGGCCTCATCTCGCGGCGAGGGGGAAGTCTCATGGTTTTTCTCAAGTTGCGGCGGGAACCTGGGGTATATTCTCGAGTTACGATGGGGATCGCCCTTCCACACACGTGTTTGTTCAGCGACGTCAGGACTCCTGCCTAGTCGCGAGGGACAACTCGGGATTCTCCTCGATGCTTGTCAGGGCAATTGGGACGCCTCTCCAGCTGAGGCGGGAGACCAAGGGTGCCTTTCCACGTGCCACAGGAATCCTGGGACTCCTATCAAGTTTCACGAGGAGTCAGGCATCGTCTCCTTTGGAGGCACTGATCTCCGCGTACCTCTGAAGTTTTCAAAGGATGTGAGGCCTCCGGTCGTGATGAGGTGGGGAACTAGATCTTTCTCTGAGGTCTCCACAGGGGATTAGGACATCCTTTCGTCTTGGGAGATGCAAGACGCGCCTGCATTCAAGTCACTGCAGGGATATCCGGCCTTATTTCGAGTCAGGGCATCGCGGTGTCCATTCCACTTGAGGCCGCAAACTCAGAACATAGCTAGAGCTGAGAGAAGCCTCCTCTTGAGGTGCTTGTGGTAAGGTGGTATTCCTCTGGAGTTGAAGCCAGGGACTAACCTCTCATCTCGAGTTGATTGTTGGTCCACGGAGCTCTTTCCTGTTGCTACAGTTACCTCAGGATCCCGCTAGCCTTGAAACAGTGTTCTTGGGGTTTCTCTGGAGTGCCATCAAGGAAATCAAGGCTCCTTTCATGTGTGATGTGCAACACGGAATTGCTCTGCACGCAGTGCAGGGGATTCGGGCCTCATCTCGTGGCGAGGAGGAATCTCACGGTTTTTCTCAAGTTGCGGCGGGAATCTGGGGTATATTCTCGAGTTACGACGGGGATGGCATTTTCACACACGTGCTTGTTCTGCGACGGCAGGACTCCTGCCTAGTTGGAACGGACAACTCGGGATTCTCCTCGAGGCTTGGCAGGCAATTGGGATGCCTCTCCAGCTGAGGAGGGAGACCAAGGCTCCCTTTCCACGTGCACAGGAATCCTGGGACTTCTATCAAGTTTCACGAGGAGTCAGGCATCGTCTCCTTTGGAGGCACTGATCTCCGCGTACCTCTGGAGTTTTCAAAGGATGTGAGGCCTGCGGTCGCCATGAGGTGGGGAACTAGGTGTTTTTCTGTGGTCTCCACAGGGGATTCAGACATCCTTTCGTCTTGGGAGATGCAAGACGAGCCTGCATTCAAGTCACTGCAGGGATATCCGGCCTTATTTCGAGTCAGGGCATCGTGGTGTCCATTCCACTTGAGGCTGCAAACTCAGGGTCCCTCTCACATACCTAGAGCTGAGAGAAGCCTCCTCTTGAGGTGCTTGTGGTAAGGTGGTATTCCTCTGGAGTCGAAGCCAGGGACTAACCTCTCATCTCGAGTTGATTTTTGGTCCACGGAGCTCTTTCGTGTTGCTACAGTGACCTCAGGATCCCTCTAGCCTTGAAACAGTGTTCTTGGGGTTTCTCTGGAGTGCCACCAAGGAAATCAAGGCTCCTTTCATGTGTGATGTGCAACACGGAATTGCTCTGCACGCAGTGCAGGGGAATCAGGCCTCATCTCGCGGCGAGGGGGAAGTCTCATGGTTTCTCTCGAGTTGCGGCGGGAACCTGGGGTATATTCTCGAGTTACGACGGGGATGGCCCTTCCACCCACGTGTTTCTTCAGCGACGTCAGGACTCCTGCCTAGTTGCGAGGGACAACTCGGGATTCTCCTCGAGGCTTGGCAGGGCAATTGGGACGCCTCTCCAGCTGAGGCGGGAGACCAAGGGTCCCTATCCACGTGCCACAGGAATCCTGGGACTCCTATCAAGTTTCACGAGGAGTCAGGCATCGTCTCCTTTGGAGGCACTGATCTCCGCGTACCTCTTGACTTTTCAAAGGATGTGAGGCCTCCGGTCGCCATGAGGTGGGAAACTAGGTCTTTCTCTGTGGTGTCCACAGGGGATTCAGACATCCTTTCATCTTGGGAGATGAAAAACGAGCCTGCATTCAAGTCACTACAGGGATATCCGGCCTTATTTCGAGTCAGGGCATCGCGGTGTCCATTCCTCTTGAGGCCGCAAACTCAGGGTCCCTCTCACATACCTAGAGCTGAGAGAAGCCTCCTCTTGAGGTGCTTGTGGTAAGGTGGTATTCCTCTGGAGTCGAAGCCAGGGACTAACCTCTCATCTCGAGTTGATTTGTGGTCCACGGAGCTCTTTCGTATTGCTACAGTGACCTCAGGATCCCTCTAGCCTTGAAACAGAGTTCTTGGGGTGTCTCTGGAGTGCCATCAAGGAAATCAAGGCTCCTTTCATGTGTGATGTGCAACACGGAATTGCTCTGCACGCAGTGCAGGGGAATCAGGCCTCATCTCGCGGCGAGGGGGAAGTCTCATGGTTTTTCTCGAGTTGCGGCGGGAACCTGGGGTATATTCTCGAGTTACGACGGGGATGGCCCTTCCACCCACGTGTTTCTTCAGCGACGTCAGGACTCCTGCCTAGTTGCGAGGGACAACTCGGGATTCTCCTCGAGGCTTGGCAGGGCAATTGGGACGCCTCTCCAGCTGAGGCGGGAGACCAAGGGTCCCTTTCCACGTGCCACAGGAATCCTGGGACTCCTATCAAGTTTCACGAGGAGTCAGGCATCGTCTCCTTTGGAGGCACTGATCTCCGCGTACCTCTTGACTTTTCAAAGATTGTGAGGCCTCCGGTCGCGATGAGGTGGGGAACTAGGTCTTTCTCTGTGGTCTCCACAGGGGATTCAGACATCCTTTCGTCTTGGGAGATGCAAGACGAGCATGCATTCAAGTCACTGCAGGGATATCCGGCCTTATTTTGCGTCAGGGCATGGCAGTGTTCATTCCACTTGAGGCCGCAAACTCAGGGTCCCTCTGACATACCTAGAGCTGAGAGAAGCCTCCTCTTGAGGTGCTTGTGGTAAGGTGGTATTCCTCTGGCGTCGAAGCCAGGGACTAACCTCTCATCTCGAGTTGATTCTTGGTCCACGGAGCTCTTTTGTGTAGCTACAATGACCTCAGGATCCCTCTAGCCTTGAAACAGTGTTCTTGGGGTTTCTCTGGAGTGCCATTAAGGAAATCAAGGCTCCTTTCATGTGTGATGTGCAAGACGGAATTGCTCTGCACGCAGTGCAGGGGAATCGGGCCTCATCTCGCGGCGAGGGGGAAGTCTCATGGTTTTTCTCGAGTTGCGGCGGGAACCTGGGGTATATTCTCGAGTTACGACGGGGATGGCCCTGCCACACACGTGTTTGTTCAACAACGGCAGGACTCCTGCATAGTTGCGAGGGACAACTCGGGATTCTCCTCGAGGCTTGGCAGGGCAATTGGGACGCCTTTCCAGCTGAGGCAGGAGACCAAAGGTCCCTTTCCACGTGCCACAGGAATCTTGGGACTCCTATCAAGTTTCACGAGGAGTCAGGCATCGTCTCCTTTGGAGGCACTGATCTCCGCGTACCTCTGGAGTTTTCAAAGGATGTGAGGCCTCCGGTCGCGATGAGGTGGGGAACTAGGTCTTTCTCTGTGGTCTCCACAGGGGATTCAGACATCCTTTCGTCTTGGGAGATGTAAGATGAGCCTGCATTCAAGTCACTGCAGGAATATCCGGCCTTATTTCGAGGCAGGGCATCGCGGTGCCCATTCCACTTGAGGCCGCAAACTCAGGGTCCCTCTCACATCCCTAGAGCTGAGAGAAGCCTCCTCTTGAGGTGCTTGTGGTAAGGTGGTATTCCTCTGGAGTCGAAGCCAGGGACTAACCTCTCATCTCGAGTTGATTTTTGGTCCACGGACCTCTTTCGTGTTGCTACAGTGACCTCAGGATCCCTCTAGCCTTGAAACAGTGTTCTTGGGGTTTCTCTGGAGTGCCATCAAGGAAATCAAGGCTCCTTTCATGTGTGATGTGCAACACGGAATTCCTCTGCATGCAGTGCAGGGGAATCAGGCCTCATCTCGAGGCGAGGGGGAAGTCTCATGGTTTTTCTCGAGTTGCGGCGGGAACCTGGGGTATATTCTCGAGTTACGACGGGGATGGCCCTTCCACCCACGTGTTTGTTCAGCGACGTCAGGACTCCTTCCTAGTTGCGAGGGACAACTCGGGATTCTCCTCGAGGCTTGGCAGGGTAATTGGGACGCCTCTCCAGCTGAGGCGGGAGACCAAGGGTCCCTTTCCACGTGCCACAGGAATCCTGGGACTCCTATCAAGTTTCACGAGGAGTCAGGCATCGTCTCCTTTGGAGGCACTGATCTCCGCGTACCTCTTGACTTTTCAAAGGATGTGAGGCCTCCGGTCGCCAAAAGGTGGGAAACTAGGTCTTTCTCTGTGGTCTCCACAGGGGATTCAGACATCCTTTAGTCTTGGGAGATGCAAGACGAGCCTGCATTCAAGTCACTGCAGGGATATCCGGTCTTATTTCGCGTCAGGGCATCGCAGTGTCCATTCCGCTTGAGGCCGCAAAATCAGGGTCCCTCTCACATACCTAGAGCTGAGAGAAGCCTCCTCTTGAGGTGCTTGTGGTAAGGTGGTATTCCTCTGGAGTCGAAGCCAGGGACTAACCTCTCATCTCGAGTTGATTCTTGGTCCACGGAGCTCTTTCGTGTTGCTACAGTGACCTCAGGATCCCTCTAGCCTTGAAACAGTGTTCTTGGGGTTTCTCTGGAGTGCCATCAAGGAAATCAAGGCTCCTTTCATGTGTGATGTGCAACACGGAATTGCTCTGCACGCAGTGCAGGGGAATCGGGCCTCATCTCGCGGCGAGGGGGAAGTCTCATGGTTTTTCTCGAGTTGCGGCGGGAACCTGGGGTATATTCTCGAGTTACGACGGGGATGGCCCTTCCACCCACGTGTTTATTCAGCGACGGCAGGACTCCTGCCTAGTTGCGAGGGACAACTCGGGATTCACCTCGAGGCTTGGCAGGGCAATTGGGACGCCTCTCCAGCTGAGGTGGGATTCCAAGGGTCCCGTTCCACGTGCCGCAAGAATCCTGTGACTCCTATCAAGTTTCTCGAGGAGTCAGGCATCGTCTCCTTTGGAGGCACTGATCTCCGCGTACCTCTGAAGTTGTCAAAGGATGTGAGGCCTCCGGTCGCGATGAGGTGGGGAACTAGGTCTTTCTCTGTGGTCTACACAGGTGATTCAGACATCCTTTCGTCTTGGGAGATGCAAGACGAGCCTGCATTCAAGTCACTGCAGGTATATCCGGCCTTATTTCGAGTCAGGGCATCGCGGTGTCCATTCCACTAGAGACCGCAAACTCAGGGTCCCTCTCACATAGCTAGAGCTGAGAGAAGCCTCCTCTTGAGGTGCTTGTGGTAAGGTGGTATTCCTCTGGAGTCGAAGCCAGGGACTAACCTCTCATCTCGAGTTGATTTGTGGTCCACGGAGCTCTTTCGTGTTGCTACAGTGACCTCAGGATCCCTCTAGCCTTGAAACAGTGTTCTTGGGGTTTCTCTGGAGTGCCACCATGGAAATCAAGGCTCCTTTCAAGTGTGATGTGCAACACGGAATTGCTCTGCACGCAGTGCAGGGGAATCGGGCCTCATCTCGCGGCGAGGGGGAAGTCTCATGGTTTTTCTCGAGTTGCGGCGGGAACCTGGGGTATACTCTCGCGTTACGATCGGGATGGACCTTCCACCCACGCGTTTGTTCAGCGACGGCAGGACTCCTGCCTAGTTGCGAGGGAAAACTCGGAATTCTCCTCGAGGCTTGGCAGGGCAATTGGGACGCCTCTCCAGCTGAGGCGGGAGACCAAGTGTCCCTTTCCATATGCCACAGGAATCCTGGGACTCCTATCAAGTTTCACGAGGAGTCAGGCATCGTCTCCTTTGGAGGCACTGATCTCTGCCTACCTCTGGAGTTTTCCAAGGATGTGAGGCCTCCGGTCGCCATGAGGTGGGGAACTAGGTCTTTCTCTGTGGTCTCCACAGGGGATTCAGACATCCTTTACTCTTGGGAGATGCAAGACGAGCCTGCATTCAAGTCACTGCAGGGATATCTGGTCTTATTTCGAGTCAGTGCATCGCGGTGTCCATTCCACTTGAGGCCGCAAACTCAGGGTCCCTCTCCCATACCCAGAGCTGAGAGAAGCCTCCTCATGAGGTGCTTGTGATAAGGTGGTATTCTTCTGCAGTCGAAGCCAGGGACTAACCTCTCATCTCGAGTTGATTTTTGGTCCACGGAGCTCTTTCGTTTGCTACAGTGACCTCAGGATCCCTCTAGCCTTGAAACAGTGTTCTTGGGGTTTCTCTGGAGTGCCATCAAGGAAATCAAGGCTCCTTTCATGTGTGATGTGCAACACGGAATTGCTGTGCACGCAGTGCAGGGGAATCGGGCCTCATCTCGCGGCGAGGGGGAAGTCTCATGGTTTTTCTCAAGTTGCGGCGGGAACCTGGGGTATATTCTCGAGTTACGACGGGGATGGCCCTGCCACACACGTGTTTGTTCAGCGACGTCAGGACTCCTGCCTAGTCGCGAGGGACAACTCGGGATTCTCCTCGATGCTTGGCAGGGCAATTGGGACGCCTCTCCAGCTGAGGCGGGAGACCAAGGGTGCCTTTCCACGTGCCACAGGAATCCTGGGACTCCTATCAAGTTTCACGAGGAGTCAGGCATCGTCTCCTTTGGAGGCACTGATCTCCGCGTACCTCTGAAGTTTTCAAAGGATGTGAGGCCTCCGATCGTGATGAGGTGGGGAACTAGATCTTTCTCTGAGGTCTCCACAGGGGATTAGGACATCCTTTCGTCTTGGGAGATGCAAGACGCGCCTGCATTCAAGTCACTGCAGGGATATCCGGCCTTATTTCGAGTCAGGGCATCGCGGTGTCCATTCCACTTGAGGCCGCAAACTCAGAACATAGCTAGAGCTGAGAGAAGCCTCCTCTTGAGGTGCTTGTGGTAAGGTGGTATTCCTCTGGAGTTGAAGCCAGGGACTAACCTCTCATCTCGAGTTGATTGTTGGTCCACGGAGCTCTTTCCTGTTGCTACAGTTACCTCAGGATCCCGCTAGCCTTGAAACAGTGTTCTTGGGGTTTCTCTGGAGTGCCATCAAGGAAATCAAGGCTCCTTTCATGTGTGATGTGCAACACGGAATTACTCTGCACGCAGTGCAGGGGATTCGGGCCTCATCTCGTGGCGAGGAGGAATCTCACGGTTTTTCTCAAGTTGCGGCGGGAATCTGGGGTATATTCTCGAGTTACGTCGGGGATGGCATTTTCACACACGTGCTTGTTCTGCGACGGCAGGACTCCTGCCTAGTTGGAACGGACAACTCGGGATTCTCCTCGAGGCTTGGCAGGCAATTGGGATGCCTCTCCAGCTGAGGAGGGAGACCAAGGCTCCCTTTCCACGTGCACAGGAATCCTGGGACTCCTATCAAGTTTCACGAGGAGTCAGGCATCGTCTCCTTTGGAGGCACTGATCTCCGCGTACCTCTGGAGTTTTCAAAGGATGTGAGGCCTGCGGTCGCCATGAGGTGGGGAACTAGGTGTTTCTCTGTGGTCTCCACAGGGGATTCAGACATCCTTTCGTCTTGGGAGATGCAAGACGAGCCTGCATTCAAGTCACTGCAGGGATATCTGGCCTTATTTCGAGTCAGGGCATCGAGGTGTCCATTCCACTTGAGGCTGCAAACTCAGGGTCCCTCTCACATACCTAGAGCTGAGAGAAGCCTCCTCTTGAGGTGCTTGTGGTAAGGTGGTATTCCTCTGGAGTCGAAGCCAGGGACTAACCTCTCATCTCGAGTTGATTTTTGGTCCACGGAGCTCTTTCGTGTTGCTACAGTGACCTCAGGATCCCTTTAGCCTTGAAACAGTGTTCTTGGGGTTTCTCTGGAGTGCCACCAAGGAAATCAAGGCTCCTTTCATGTGTGATGTGCAGCACGGAATTGCTCTGCACGCAGTGCAGGGGAATCGGGCCTCATCTCGCGGCGAGGGGGAAGTCTCATGGTTTTTCTCGAGTTGCGGCGGGAACCTGGGGTATATTCTCGAGTTACGACGGGGATGGCCCTTCCACCCACGTGTTTCTTCAGCGACGTCAGGACTCCTACCTAGTTGCGAGGGACAACTCGGGATTCTCCTCGAGGCTTGGCAGGGCAATTGGGACGCCTCTCCAGCTGATGCGGGAGACCAAGGGTCCCTTTCCACGTGCCACAGGAATCCTGGGACTCCTATCAAGTTTCACGAGGAGTCAGGCATCGTCTCCTTTGGAGGCACTGATCTCCGCGTACCTCTTGACTTTTCAAAGGATGTGAGGCCTCCGGTCGCGATGAGGTGGGGAACTAGGTCTTTCTCTGTGGTCTCCACAGGGGATTCAGACATCCTTTCGTCTTGGGAGATGCAAGACGAGCCTGCATTCAAGTCACTGCAGGGATATCCGGCCTTATTTTGCGTCAGGGCATCGCAGTGTCCATTCCACTTGAGGCCGCAAACTCAGGGTCCCTCTGACATACCTAGAGCTGAGAGAAGCCTCCTCTTGAGGTGCTTGTGGTAAGGTGGTATTCCTCTGGAGTCGAAGCCAGGGACTAACCTCTCATCTCGAGTTGATTCTTGGTCCACGGAGCTCTTTTGTGTAGCTACAATGACCTCAGGATCCCTCTAGCCTTGAAACAGTGTTCTTGGGGTTTCTTTGGAGTGCCATTAAGGAAATCAAGGCTCCTTTCATGTGTGATGTGCAAGACGGAATTGATCTGCACGCAGTGCAGTGGAATCGGGCCTCATCTCGCGGCGAGGGGGAAGTCTCATGGTTTTTCTCGAGTTGCGGCGGGAACCTGGGGTATATTCTCGAGTTACGACGGGGATGGCCCTGCCACACACGTGTTTGTTCAACAACGGCAGGACTCCTGCCTAGTTGCGAGGGACAACTCGGGATTCTCCTCGAGGCTTGGCAGGGCAATTGGGACGCCTTTCCAGCTGAGGTGGGAGACCAAAAGTCCCTTTCCACGTGCCACAGGAATCCTGGGACTCCTATCAAGTTTCTCGAGGAGTCAGGCATCGTCTCCTTTGGAGGCACTGATCTCCGCGTACCTCTGAAGTTGTCAAAGGATGTGAGGCCTCCGGTCGCGATGAGGTGGGGAACTAGGTCTTTCTCTGTGGTCTACACAGGTGATTCAGACATCCTTTCGTCTTGGGAGATGCAAGACGAGCCTGCATTCAAGTCACTGCAGGTATATCCGGCCTTATTTCGAGTCAGGGCATCGCGGTGTCCATTCCACTTGAGACCGCAAACTCAGGGTCCCTCTCACATACCTAGAGCTGAGAGAAGCCTCCTCTTGAGGTGCTTGTGGTAAGGTGGTATTCCTCTGGAGTCGAAGCCAGGGACTAACCTCTCATCTCGAGTTGATTTGTGGTCCACGGAGCTCTTTCGTGTTGCTACAGTGACCTCAGGATCCCTCTAGCCTTGAAACAGTGTTCTTGGGGTTTCTCTGGAGTGCCACCATGGAAATCAAGGCTCCTTTCAAGTGTGATGTGCAACACGGAATTGCTCTGCACGCAGTGCAGGGGAATCGGGCCTCATCTCGCGGCGAGGGGGAAGTCTCATGGTTTTTCTCGAGTTGCGGCGGGAACCTGGGGTATACTCTCGCGTTACGATCGGGATGGACCTTCCACCCACGTGTTTGTTCAGCGACGGCAGGACTCCTGCCTAGTTGCGAGGGAAAACTCGGAATTCTCCTCGAGGCTTGGCAGGGCAATTGGGACGCCTCTCCAGCTGAGGCGGGAGACCAAGTGTCCCTTTCCATATGCCACAGGAATCCTGGGACTCCTATCAAGTTTCACGAGGAGTCAGGCATCGTCTCCTTTGGAGGCACTGATCTCTGCCTACCTCTGGAGTTTTCCAAGGATGTGAGGCCTCCGGTCGCCATGAGGTGGGGAACTAGGTCTTTCTCTGTGGTCTCCACAGGGGATTCAGACATCCTTTACTCGTGGGAGATGCAAGACGAGCCTGCATTCAAGTCACTGCAGGGATATCTGGTCTTATTTCGAGTCAGTGCATCGCGGTGTCCATTCCACTTGAGGCCGCAAACTCAGGGTCCCTCTCCCATACCCAGAGCTGAGAGAAGCCTCCTCATGAGGTGCTTGTGGTAAGGTGGTATTCTTCTGCAGTCGAAGCCAGGGACTAACCTCTCATCTCGAGTTGATTTTTGGTCCACGGAGCTCTTTCGTTTGCTACAGTGACCTCAGGATCCCTCTAGCCTTGAAACAGTGTTCTTGGGGTTTCTCTGGAGTGCCATCAAGGAAATCAAGGCTCCTTTCATGTGTGATGTGCAACACGGAATTGCTGTGCACGCAGTGCAGGGGAATCGGGCCTCATCTCGCGGCGAGGGGGAAGTCTCATGGTTTTTCTCAAGTTGCGGCGGGAACCTGGGGTATATTCTCGAGTTACGACGGGGATGGCCCTGCCACACACGTGTTTGTTCAGCGACGTCAGGACTCCTGCCTAGTCGCGAGGGACAACTCGGGATTCTCCTCGATGCTTGGCAGGGCAATTGGGACGCCTCTCCAGCTGAGGCGGGAGACCAAGGGTGCCTTTCCACGTGCCACAGGAATCCTGGGACTCCTATCAAGTTTCACGAGGAGTCAGGCATCGTCTCCTTTGGAGGCACTGATCTCCGCGTACCTCTGAAGTTTTCAAAGGATGTGAGGCCTCCGATCGTGATGAGGTGGGGAACTAGATCTTTCTCTGAGGTCTCCACAGGGGATTAGGACATCCTTTCGTCTTGGGAGATGCAAGACGCGCCTGCATTCAAGTCACTGCAGGGATATCCGGCCTTATTTCGAGTCAGGGCATCGCGGTGTCCATTCCACTTGAGGCCGCAAACTCAGAACATAGCTAGAGCTGAGAGAAGCCTCCTCTTGAGGTGCTTGTGGTAAGGTGGTATTCCTCTGGAGTTGAAGCCAGGGACTAACCTCTCATCTCGAGTTGATTGTTGGTCCACGGAGCTCTTTCCTGTTGCTACAGTTACCTCAGGATCCCGCTAGCCTTGAAACAGTGTTCTTGGGGTTTCTCTGGAGTGCCATCAAGGAAATCAAGGCTCCTTTCATGTGTGATGTGCAACACGGAATTACTCTGCACGCAGTGCAGGGGATTCGGGCCTCATCTCGTGGCGAGGAGGAATCTCACGGTTTTTCTCAAGTTGCGGCGGGAATCTGGGGTATATTCTCGAGTTACGTCGGGGATGGCATTTTCACACACGTGCTTGTTCTGCGACGGCAGGACTCCTGCCTAGTTGGAACGGACAACTCGGGATTCTCCTCGAGGCTTGGCAGGCAATTGGGATGCCTCTCCAGCTGAGGAGGGAGACCAAGGCTCCCTTTCCACGTGCACAGGAATCCTGGGACTCCTATCTAGTTTCACGAGGAGTCAGGCATCGTCTCCTTTGGAGGCACTGATCTCCGCGTACCTCTGGAGTTTTCAAAGGATGTGAGGCCTGCGGTCGCCATGAGGTGGGGAACTAGGTGTTTCTCTGTGGTCTCCACAGGGGATTCAGACATCCTTTCGTCTTGGGAGATGCAAGACGAGCCTGCATTCAAGTCACTGCAGGGATATCTGGCCTTATTTCGAGTCAGGGCATCGTGGTGTCCATTCCACTTGAGGCTGCAAACTCAGGGTCCCTCTCACATACCTAGAGCTGAGAGAAGCCTCCTCTTGAGGTGCTTGTGGTAAGGTGGTATTCCTCTGGAGTCGAAGCCAGGGACTAACCTCTCATCTCGAGTTGATTTTTGGTCCACGGAGCTCTTTCGTGTTGCTACAGTGACCTCAGGATCCCTTTAGCCTTGAAACAGTGTTCTTGGGGTTTCTCTGGAGTGCCACCAAGGAAATCAAGGCTCCTTTCATGTGTGATGTGCAGCACGGAATTGCTCTGCACGCAGTGCAGGGGAATCGGGCCTCATCTCGCGGCGAGGGGGAAGTCTCATGGTTTTTCTCGAGTTGCGGCGGGAACCTGGGGTATATTCTCGAGTTACGACGGGGATGGCCCTTCCACCCACGTGTTTCTTCAGCGACGTCAGGACTCCTGCCTAGTTGCGAGGGACAACTCGGGATTCTCCTCGAGGCTTGGCAGGGCAATTGGGACGCCTCTCCAGCTGATGCGGGAGACCAAGGGTCCCTTTCCACGTGCCACAGGAATCCTGGGACTCCTATCAAGTTTCACGAGGAGTCAGGCATCGTCTCCTTTGGAGGCACTGATCTCCGCGTACCTCTTGACTTTTCAAAGGATGTGAGGCCTCCGGTCGCGATGAGGTGGGGAACTAGGTCTTTCTCTGTGGTCTCCACAGGGGATTCAGACATCCTTTCGTCTTGGGAGATGCAAGACGAGCCTGCATTCAAGTCACTGCAGGGATATCCGGCCTTATTTTGCGTCAGGGCATCGCAGTGTCCATTCCACTTGAGGCCGCAAACTCAGGGTCCCTCTGACATACCTAGAGCTGAGAGAAGCCTCCTCTTGAGGTGCTTGTGGTAAGGTGGTATTCCTCTGGAGTCGAAGCCAGGGACTAACCTCTCATCTCGAGTTGATTCTTGGTCCACGGAGCTCTTTTGTGTAGCTACAATGACCTCAGGATCCCTCTAGCCTTGAAACAGTGTTCTTGGGGTTTCTCTGGAGTGCCATTAAGGAAATCAAGGCTCCTTTCATGTGTGATGTGCAAGACGGAATTGATCTGCACGCAGTGCAGTGGAATCGGGCCTCATCTCGCGGCGAGGGGGAAGTCTCATGGTTTTTCTCGAGTTGCGGCGGGAACCTGGGGTATATTCTCGAGTTACGACGGGGATGGCCCTGCCACACACGTGTTTGTTCAACAACGGCAGGACTCCTGCCTAGTTGCGAGGGACAACTCGGGATTCTCCTCGAGGCTTGGCAGGGCAATTGGGACGCCTTTCCAGCTGAGGTGGGAGACCAAAGGTCCCTTTCCACGTGCCACAGGAATCCTGGGACTCCTAAGAAGTTTCACGAGGAGTCAGGCATCGTCTCCTTTGGAGGCACTGATCTCCGCGTACCTCTGGAGTTTTCAAAGGATGTGAGGCCTCCGGTCGCGATGAGGTGGGGAACTAGGTCTTTCTCTGTGGTCTCCACAGGGGATTCAGACATCCTTTCGTCTTGGGAGATGCAAGATGAGCCTGCATTCAAGTCACTGCAGGAATATCCGGCCTTATTTCGAGGCAGGGCATCGCGGTGTCCATTCCACTTGAGGCCGCAAACTCAGGGACCCTCTCACATACCTAGAGCTGAGAGAAGCCTCCTCTTGAGGTGCTTGTGGTAAGGTGGTATTCCTCTGGAGTCGAAGCCAGGGACTAACCTCTCATCTCGAGTTGATTTTTGGTCCACGGAGCTCTTTCGTGTTGCTACAGTGACCTCAGGATCCCTCTAGCCTTGAAACAGTGTTCTTGGGGTTTCTCTGGAGTGCCATCAAGGAAATCAAGGCTCCTTTCATGTATGATGTGCAACACGGAATTGCTCTGCACACAGTGCAGTGGAATCGGGCCTCATCTCGCGGCGAGGGGGAAGTCTCATGGTTTTTCTCGAGTTGCGGCGGGAACCTGGGGTATATTCTCGAGTTACGACGTGGATGGCCCTTCCACCCACGTGTTTGTTCAGCGACGTCAGGACTCCTGCCTAGTTGCGAGGGACAACTCGGGATTCTCCTCGAGGCTTGGCAGGGCAATTGGGACGCCTCTCCAGCTGAGGCGGGAGACCAAGGGTCCCTTTCCACGTGCCACAGGAATCCTGGGACTCCTATCAAGTTTCACGAGGAGTCAGGCATCGTCTCCTTTGGAGGCACTGATCTCCGCGTACCTCTGGTGTTTTCAAAGGATGTGAGGCCTCCGGTCGCGATGAGGTGGGGAACTAGGTCTTTCTCTGTGGTCTCCACAGGGGATTCAGACATCCTTTCGTCTTGGGAGATGCAAGACGAGCCTGCATTCAAGTCACTGCAGGGATATCCGGCCTTATTTCGAGTCAGGGCATCGTGGTGTCCATTCCACTTGAGGCCGCAAACTCAGGGTCCCTCTCACATAGCTAGAGCTGAGAGAAGCCTCCTCTTGAGGTGCTTGTGGTAAGGTGGTATTCCTCTTGAGTCGAAGCCAGGGACTAACCTCTCATCTCGAGTTGATTTTTTGTCCACGGAGCTCTTTTGTGTTGCTACAGTGACCTCAGGATCCCTCTAGCCTTGAAACAGTGTTCTTGGGGTTTCCCTGGAGTGCCATCAAGGAAATCAAGGCTCCTTTCATGTATGATGTGCAACACGGAATTGCTCTGCACACAGTGCAGGGGAATCGGGCCTCATCTCGCGGCGAGGGGGAAGTCTCATGGTTTTTCTCGAGTTGCGGCGGGAACCTGGGGTATATTCTCGAGTTACGACGGGGATGGCCCTTCCACCCACGTGTTTGTTCAGCGACGTCAGGACTCCTGCCTAGTTGCGAGGGACAACTCGGGATTCTCCTCGAGGCTTGGCAGGGCAATTGGGACGCCTCTCCAGCTGAGGCGGGAGACCAAGGGTCCCTTTCCACGTGCCACAGGAATCCTGGGACTCCTATCAAGTTTCACGAGGAGTCAGTCATCGTCTCCTTTGGAGGCACTGATCTCCGCGTACCTCTGGAGTTTTCAAAGGATGTGAGGCCTCCGGTCGCGATGAGGTGGGGAACTAGGTCTTTCTCTGTGGTCTCCACAGGGGATTCAGACATCCTTTCGTCTTGGGAGATGCAAGACGAGCCTGCATTCAAGTCACTGCAGGGATATCCGGCCTTATTTCGAGTCAGGGCATCGTGGTGTCCATTCCACTTGAGGCCGCAAACTCAGGGTCCCTCTCACATACCTAGAGCTGAGAGAAGCCTCCTCTTGAGGTGCTTGTGGTAAGGTGGTATTCCTCTTGAGTCGAAGCCAGGGACTAACCTCTCATCTCGAGTTGATTTTTGGTCCACGGAGCTCTTTTGTGTTGCTACAGTGACCTCAGGATCCCTCTAGCCTTGAAACAGTGTTCTTGGGGTTTCCCTGGAGTGCCATCAAGGAAATCAAGGCTCCTTTCATGTATGATGTGCAACACGGAATTGCTCTGCACACAGTGCAGGGGAATCGGGCCTCATCTCGCGGCGAGGGGGAAGTCTCATGGTTTTTCTCGAGTTGCGGCGGGAACCTGGGGTATATTCTCGAGTTACGACGGGGATGGCCCTTCCACCCACGTGTTTGTTCAGCGACGTCAGGACTCCTGCCTAGTTGCGAGGGACAACTCGGGATTCTCCTCGAGGCTTGGCAGGGCAATTGGGACGCCTCTCCAGCTGAGGCGGGAGACCAAGGGTCCCTTTCCACGTGCCACAGGAATCCTGGGACTCCTATCAAGTTTCACGAGGAGTCAGGCATCGTCTCCTTTGGAGGCACTGATCTCCGCGTACCTCTGGAGTTTTCAAAGGATGTGAGGCCTCCGGTCGCGATGAGGTGGGGAACTAGGTCTTTCTCTGTGGTCTCCACAGGGGATTCAGACATCCTTTCGTCTTGGGAGATGCAAGACGAGCCTGCATTCAAGTCACTGCAGGGATATCCGGCCTTATTTCGAGTCAGGGCATCGTGGTGTCCATTCCACTTGAGGCCGCAAACTCAGGGTCCCTCTCACATACCTAGAGCTGAGAGAAGCCTCCTCTTGAGGTGCTTGTGGTAAGGTGGTATTCCTCTTGAGTCGAAGCCAGGGACTAACCTCTCATCTCGAGTTGATTTTTGGTCCACGGAGCTCTTTTGTGTTGCTACAGTGACCTCAGGATCCCTCTAGCCTTGAAACAGTGTTCTTGGGGTTTCCCTGGAGTGCCATCAAGGAAATCAAGGCTCCTTTCATGTATGATGTGCAACACGGAATTGCTCTGCACACAGTGCAGGGGAATCGGGCCTCATCTCGCGGCGAGGGGGAAGTCTCATGGTTTTTCTCGAGTTGCGGCGGGAACCTGGGATATATTCTCGAGTTACGACGGGGATGGCCCTTCCACCCACGTGTTTGTTCAGCGACGTCAGGACTCCTGCCTAGTTGCGAGGGACAACTCGGGATTCTCCTCGAGGCTTGGCAGGGCAATTGGGACGCCTCTCCAGCTGAGGCGGGAGACCAAGGGTCCCTTTCCACGTGCCACAGGAATCCTGGGACTCCTATCAAGTTTCACGAGGAGTCAGGCATCGTCTCCTTTGGAGGCACTGATCTCCGCGTACCTCTGGAGTTTTCAAAGGATGTGAGGCCTCCGGTCGCGATGAGGTGGGGAACTAGGTCTTTCTCTGTGGTCTCCACAGGGGATTCAGACATCCTTTCGTCTTGGGAGATGCAAGACGAGCCTGCATTCAAGTCACTGCAGGGATATCCGGCCTTATTTTGCGTCAGGGCATCGCAGTGTCCATTCCACTTGAGGCCGCAAACTCAGGGTCCCTCTGATATACCTAGAGCTGAGAGAAGCCTCCTCTTGAGGTGCTTGTGGTAAGGTGGTATTCCTCTGGCATCGAAGCCAGGGACTAACCTCTTATCTCGAGTTGATTCTTGGTCCACGGAGCTCTTTTGTGTAGCTACAATGACCTCAGGATCCCTCTAGCCTTGAAACAGTGTTCTTGGGGTTTCTCTGGAGTGCCATCAAGGAAATCAAGGCTCCTTTCATGTGTGATGTGCAAGACGGAATTGCTCTGCACGCAGTGCAGGGGAATCGGGCCTCATCTCGCGGCGAGGGGGAAGTCTCATGGTTTTTCTCGAGTTGCGGCGGGAACCTGGGGTATATTCTCGAGTTACGACGGGGATGGCCCTGCCACACACGTGTTTGTTCAACAACGGCAGGACTCCTGCCTAGTTGCGAGGGACAACTCGGGATTCTCCTCGAGGCTTGGCAGGGCAATTGGGACGCCTCTCCAGCTGAGGCGGGAGACCAAGGGTCCCTTTCCACGTGCCACAGGAATCCTGGAACTCCTATCAAGTTTCCCGAGGAGTCAGGCATCGTCTCCTTTGGAGGCACTGATCTCCGCGTACCTCTGGAGTTTTCAAAGGATGTGAGGCCTCCGGTCGCAATAAGGTGGGAAACTAGGTCTTTCTCTGTGGTCTCCACAGGGGATTCAGACATCCTTTCGTCTTGGGAGATGCAAGACGAGCCTGCATTCAAGTCACTGCAGGGATATCCGGCCTTATTTCGAGTCAGGGCATCGTGGTGTCCATTCCACTTGAGGCCGCAAACTCAGGGTCACTCTCACATACTTAGAGCTGAGAGAAGCCTCCTCTTGAGGTGCTTGTGGTAAGGTGGTATTGCGCTGGATTCGAAGCCAGGGACTAACCTCTCATCTCGAGTTGATTTTTGGTCCACGGACCTCTTTCGTGTTGCTACAGTGACCTCAGGATCCCTCTAGCCTTGAAACAGTGTTCTTGGGGTGTCTCTGGAGTGCCATCAAGGAAATCAAGGCTCCTTTCATGTGTGATGTGCAACACGGAATTGCTCTGCACGCAGTGCAGGGGAATCAGGCCTCATCTCGCGGCGAGGGGGAAGTCTCATGGTTTTTCTCGAGTTGCGGCGGGAACCTGGGGTATATTCTCGAGTTACGACGGGGAAGGCCCTTCCACGCACGTGTTTGTTCAGCGATGGCAGAACTCCTGCCTAGTTGCGAGGGACAACTCGGGATTCTCCTCGAGGCTTGGCAGGGCAATTGGGACGCCTCTCCAGCTGAGGCGGGAGACCAAGGGTCCCTTTCCACGTGCCACAGAAATCCTGGGACTCCTATCAAGTTTCACGAGGAGTCAGGCATCGTCTCCTTTGGAGGCATTGATCTCCGCGTACCCCTGGAGTTTTCAAAGGATGTGAGGCCTCCGGTCGCGATGAGGTGGGGAACTAGGTCTTTCTCTGTGGTCTCCACAGGGGATTCAGACATCCTTTCGTCTTGGGAGATGCAAGACGAGCCTGCATTCAAGTCACTGCAGGGATATCCGGACTTATTTCGAGTCAGGGCATCGCGGTGTCCATTCCACTTGAGGCCGCAAAATCAGGGTCCCTCTCACATACCTAGAGCTGAGAGAAGCCTCCTCTTGAGGTGCTTGTGGTAAGGTGGTATTCCTCTGGAGTCGAAGCCAGGGACTAACCTCTCATCTCGAGTTGATTCTTGGTCCACGGAGCTCTTTCGTGTTGCTACAGTGACCTCAGGATCCCTCTAGCCTTGAAACAGTGTTCTTTGGGTTTCTCTGGAGTGCCATCAAGGAAATTAAGGCTCCTTTCATGTGTGATGTGCAACACGGAATTGCTCTGCACGCAGTGCAGGGGAATTGGGCCTCATCTCGCGGCGAGGGGGAAGACTCATGGTTTTTCTCGAGTTGCGGCGGGACCCTGGGGTATATTCTCGAAGTACGACGGGGATGGCCCTTCCACACACGTGTTTGTTCAGCGACGTCAGGACTCCTTCCTAGTTGCGAGGGACAACTCGGGATTCTCCTCGAGGCTTGGCAGGGTAATTGGGACGCCTCTCCAGCTAAGGCGGGAGACCAAGGGTCCCTTTCCACGTGCCACAGGAATCCTGGGACTCCTATCAAGTTTCACGAGGAGTCAGGCATCGTCTCCTTTGGAGGCACTGATCTCCGCGTACCTCTGGAGTTTTCAAAGGATGTGAGGCTGCCGGTCGCGATGAGGTGGGGAACTAGGTCTTTCTCTGTGGTCTACACAGGTGATTCAGACATCCTTTCGTCTTGGGAGATGCAAGACGAGCCTGCATTCAAGTCACTGCAGGGATATCCGGCCTTATTTCGAGTCAGGGCATCGTGGTGTCCATTCCACTTGAGGCTGCAAACTCAGGGACCCTCTCACATACCTAGAGCTGAGAGAAGCCTCCTCTTGAGGTGCTTGTGGTAAGGTGGTATTCCTCTGGAGTCGAAGCCAGGGACTAACCTCTCATCTCGAGTTGATTTTTGGTCCACGGAGCTCTTTCGTGTTGCTACAGTGACCTCAGGTTCCCTCTAGCCTTGAAACAGTGTTCTTGGGGTTTCTCTGGAGTGCCACCAAGGAAATCAAGGCTCCTTTCATGTGTGATGTGCAGCACGGAATTGCTCTGCACGCAGTGCAGGGGAATCGGGCCTCATCCCGCGGCGAGGGGGAAGTCTCATGGTTTTTCTCGAGTTGCGGCGGGAACCTGGGGTATATTCTCGAGTTACGACGGGGATGGCCCTTCCACCCACGTGTTTCTTCAGCGACGCAGGACTCCTGCATAGTTGCGAGGGACAACTCGGGATTCTCCTCGAGGCTTGGCAGGGCAATTGGGACGCCTCTCCAGCTGAGGCTTGAGACCAAGGGTCCCTATCCACGTGCCACAGGAATCCTGGGACTCCTATCAAGTTTCACGAGGAGTCAGGCATCGTCTCCTTTGGAGGCACTGATCTCCGCGTACCTCTTGAGTTTTCAAAGGATGTGAGGCCTCCGGTCGCCATGAGGTGGGAAACTAGGTCTTTCCCTGTGGTGTCCACAGGGGATTCAGACATCCTTTCATCTTGGGAGATGCAAAACGAGCCTGCATTCAAGTCACTGCAGGGATATCCGGCCTTATTTCGAGTCAGGGCATCGCGGTGTCCATTCCTCTTGAGGCCGCAAACTCAGGGTCCCTCTCACATAGCTAGAGCTGAGAGAAGCCTCCTCTTGAGGTGCTTGTGGTTAGGTGGTATTCCTCTGGAGTCGAAGTCAGGGACTAACCTCTCATCTCGAGTTGATTTGTGGTTCACGGAGCTCTTTCGTGTTGCTACAGTGACCTCAGGATCCCTCTAGCCTTGAAACAGTGTTCTTGGGGTTTCTCTGGAGTGCCACCATGGAAATCAAGGCTCCTTTCATGTGTGATGTGCAACACGGAATTGCTCTGCACGCAGTGCAGGGGAATCGGGCCTCATCTCGCGGCGAGGGGGAAGTCTCATGGTTTTTCTCGAGTTGCGGCGGGAACCTGGGGTATACTCTCGCGTTACGATCGGGATGGCCCTTCCACCCACGTGTTTGTTCAGCGACGGCAGGACTCCTGCCTAGTTGCGAGGGAAAACTCGGAATTCTCCTCGAGGCTTGGCAGGGCAATTGGGACGCCTCTCCAGCTGAGGCGGGAGACCAAGTGTCCCTTTCCATGTGCCACAGGAATCCTGGGACTCCTATCAAGTTTCACGAGGAGTCAGGCATCGTCTCCTTTGGAGGCACTGATCTCTGCCTACCTCTGGATTTTTCCAAGGATGTCAGGCCTCCGGTCGCCATGAGGTGGGGAACTAGGTCTTTCTCTGTGGTCTCCACAGGGGATTCAGACATCCTTTACTCTTGGGAGATGCAAGACGAGCCTGCATTCAAGTCACTGCAGGGATATCCGGCCTTATTTCGAGTCAGGGCATCGCGGTGTCCATTCCACTTGAGGCCGCAAACTCAGGGTCCCTCTCACATACCTAGAGCTGAGAGAAGCCTCCTCTTGAGGTGCTTGTGGTAAGGTGGTATTCCTCTGGAGTCAAAGCCAGGGACTAACCTTTCATCTCGAGTTGATTTTTGGTCCACGGAGTTCTTTCGTGTTGCTACAGTGACCTCAGTTTCCCTCTAGCCTTGAAACAGTGTTCTTGGGGTTTCTCTGGAGTGCCATCAAGGAAATCAAGGCTCCTTTCATGTGTGATGTGCAACACGGAATTGCTCTGCTCGCAGTGCAGGGGAATCGGGCCTCATCTCGCGGCGAGGGGGAAGTCTCATGGTTTTTCTCGAGTTGCGGCGGGAACCTGGGGTATATTCTCGAGTTACGAGGGGGATGGCCCTGCCACACACGTGTTTGTTCAGCGACGTCAGGACTCCTGCCTAGTTGCGAGGGACAACTCGGGATTCTCCTCGAGGCTTGGCAGGGCAATTGGGACGCCTCTCCAGCTGAGGCGGGAGACCAAGTGTCCCTATCCACGTGCCACAGGAATCCTGGGACTCCTATCAAGTTTCACGAGGAGTCAGGCATCGTCTCCTTTGGAGGCACTGATCTCCACGTACCTCTTGAGTTTTCAAAGGATGTGAGGCCTCCGGACGCCATGAGGTGGGAAACTAGGTCTTTCTCTGTGGTCTCCACAGGGGATTCAGACATTCTTTCATCTTGGGAGATGCAAGACCAGCCTGCATTCAAGTCACTGCAGGGATATCCGGCCTTATATCGCGTCAGGGCATTGCAGTGTCCATTCCACTTGAGGCCGCAAACTCAGGGTCCCTCTCACATACCTAGAGCTGAGAGAAGCCTCCTCTTGAGGTGCTTGTGGTAAGGTGGTATTCCTCTGGAGTCGAAGCCAGGGACTAATCTCTCATCTCGAGTTGATTTTTGGTCCACGGAGCTCTTTCGTGTTGCTACAGTGACCTCAGGATCCCTCTAGCCTTGAAACAGTGTTCTTGGGGTTTCTCTGGAGTGCCACCATGGAAATCAAGGCTCCTTTCATGTGTGATGTGCAACACGGAGTTGCTCTGCATGCAGTGCAGGGGAATCGGGCCTCATCTCACGGCGAGGGGGAAGTCTCATGGTTTTTCTCGAGTTGCGGCGGGAACCTGGGGTATATTCCCGAGTTACGACAGGGAAGGCCCTTCCACACATGTGTTTCTTCAGCGACGTCAGTACTCCTGGCTAGTTGCGAGGGACAATTCGGGATTCTCCTCGAGGCTTGGCAGGGCAATTGTGACGTATCTCCAACTGAGGCGGGAGACCAAGGGTCCCTTTCCATGTGCCACAGGAATCCTGGGACTCCTATCAAGTTTCACGAGGAGTCAGGCATCGTCTCCTTTGGAGGCACTGAACTCCGCGTACCTCTGGAGTTTTCAAAGGATATAAGGAATCCGGTCGCGATGAGGTGGGGAACTAGGTCTTTCTCTGTGGTCTACACAGGTGATTCAGACATCCTTTCGTCTTGGGAGATGCAAGACGAGCCTGCATTCAAGTCACTGCAGGGATATCCGGCCTTATTTCGAGTCAGGGCATCGCGGTGTCCATTCCACTTGAGGCCGCAAACTCAGGGTCCCTCTCACATACCTAGAGCTGAGAGAAGCCTCCTCTTGAAGTGCTTGTGGTAAGGTGGTATTCCTCTGGAATCGAAGCCAGGGACTAACCTCTCATCTCGAGTTGATTTGTGGTCCACGGAGCTCTTTCGTGTTGCTACAGTGACCTCAGGATCCCTCTAGCCTTGAAACAGTGTTCTTGGGGTTTCTCTGGAGTGCCACCATGGAAATCAAGGCTCCTTTCATGTGTGATATGCAACACGGAATTGCTCTGAATGCAGTGCAGGGGAATCGGGCCTCATCTCGCGGCGAGGGGGAAGTCTCATGGTTTTTCTCGAGTTGCGGCGGGAACCTGGGGTATACTCTCGCGTTACGACCGGGATGGCCCTTCCACCCACGTGTTTGTTCAGCGATGGCAGGACTCCTGCCTAGTTGCGAGGGAAAACTCGGAATTCTCCTCGAGGCTTGGCAGGGCAATTGGGACGCCTCTCCAGCTGAGGCGGGAGACCAAGTGTCCCTTTCCATGTGCCACAGGAATCCTGGGACTCCTATCAAGTTTCACGAGGAGTCAGGCATCGTCTCCTTTGGAGGCACTGATCTCTGCGTATCTCTGGAGTTTTCCAAGGATGTGAGGCCTCCGGTCGCCATGAGGTGGGGAACTAGGTCTTTCTCTGTGGTCTCCACAGGGGATTCAGACATCCTTTACTCTTGGGAGATGCAAGACGAGCCTGCATTCAAGTCACTGCAGGGATATCCGGCCTTATTTCGAGTCAGTGCATCGCGGTGTCCATTCCACTTGAGGCCGCAAACTCAGGGTCCCTCTCACATACCTAGAGCTGAGAGAAGCCTCCTCTTGAGGTGCTTGTGGTAAGGTGGTATTCCTCTGCAGTCGAAGCCAGGGACTAACCTTTCATCTCGAGTTGATTTTTGGTCCACGGAGTTCTTTTGTGTTGCTACAGTGACCTCAGTTTCCCTTTAGCCTTGAAACAGTGTTCTTGGGGTTTCTCTGGAGTGCCATCAAGGAAATCAAGGCTCCTTTCATGTGTGATGTGCAACACGGAATTGCTCTGCTCGCAGTGCAGGGGAATCGGGCCTCATCTCGCGGTGAGGGGGAAATCTCATGGTTTTTCTCGAGTTGCGGCGGGAACCTGGGGTATATTCTCGAGTTACGAGGGGGATGGCCCTGCCACACACGTGTTTGTTCAGCGACGTCAGGACTCCTTTCTAGTTGCGAGGGACAACTCGGGATTCTCCTCGAGGCTTGGCAGGGCAATTGGGACGCCTCTCCAGCTGAGGCGGGAGACCAAGTGTCCCTATCCACGTGCCACAGGAATCCTGGGACTCCTATCAAGTTTCACGAGGAGTCAGGCATCGTCTCCTTTGGAGGCACTGATCTCCACGTACCTCTTGAGTTTTCAAAGGATGTGAGGCCTCCGGACGCCATGAGGTGGGAAACTAGGTCTTTCTCTGTGGTCTCCACAGGGGATTCAGACATTCTTTCATCTTGGGAGATGCAAGACGAGCCTGCATTCAAGTCACTGCAGGGATATCCGGCCTTATTTCGCGTCAGGTCATCGCAGTGTCCATTCCACTTGAGGCCGCAAACTCAGGGTCCCTCTCACATACCTAGAGCTGAGAGAAGCCTCCTCTTGAGGTGCTTGTGGTAAGGTGGTATTCCTCTGGAGTCGAAGCCGGGGACTAATCTCCCATCTCGAGTTGATTTTTGGTCCACGGAGCTCTTTCCTGTTGCTACAGTGACCTCAGGATCCCTCTAGCCTTGAAACAGTGTTCTTGGGGTTTTTCTGGAGTGCCATCAAGGAAATCAAGGCTTCTTTCATGTGTGATGTGCAACACGGAATTGCTCTGCACGCATTGCCGGGAAATCGGGCCTTATCTCGCGGCGAGGGGGAAGTCTCATGGTTTTTCTCGAGTTGCGGCGGGAACCTGGGGTATATTCTCGAGTTACGACAGGGATGGCCCTTCCGAACATGTGTTTCTTCAGCGACGTCAGTACTCCTGGCTAGTTGCGAGGGACAATTCGGGATTCTCCTCGAGGCTTGGCAGGGCAATTGGGACGTATCTCCAACAGAGGCGGGAGACCAAGGGTCCATTTCCATGTGCCACAGGAATCCTGGGACTCCTATCAAGTTTCACGAGGAGTCAGGCATCGTCTCCTTTAGAGGCACTGATCTCCGCGTACCTCTGGAGTTTTCAAAGGATGTGAGGCCTCCGGTCGCGATGAGGTGGGGAACTAGGTCTTTCTCTGTGGTCTCCACAGGGGATTCAGACATCCTTTCGTCTTGGGAGATGCAAGACGAGCCTGCATTCAAGTCACTGCAGGGATATCCGGCCTTATTTCGAGTCAGGGCATCGCGGTGTCCATTCCACATGAGGCCGCAAACTCAGGGTCCCTCTCACATACCTAGAGCTGAGAGAAGCCTCCTCCTGAGGTGCTTGTGGTTAGGTGGAATTCCTCTGGAGTCGAAGCCAGGGACTAACGTCTCATCTCGAGTTGATTTTTGGTCCACGGAGCTCTTTCGTGTTGCTACAGTGACCTCAGGATCCCTCTAGCCTTGAAACAGTGTTCTTGGGGTTTCTCTGGAGTGCCATCAAGGAAATCAAGGCTCCTTTCATGTATGATGTGCAACACGGAATTGCTCTGCACGCAGTGAAGGGGAATCGGGCCTCATCTCGCGGCGAGGGGGAAGTCTCATGGTTTTTCTCGAGTTGCGGTGGAAACCTGGGGTATATTCTCGAGTTACGACGGGGATGGCCCTTCCACCCACGTGTTTCTTCAGCGACGTCAGGACTCCTGCCTAGTTGCGAGGGACAACTCGGGGTTCTCCTTGAGGCTTGGCAGGGCAATTGGGACGCATCTCCAGCTGAGGCGGGAGACCAAGGGTCCCTTTCCACGTGCCACAGGAATCCTGGGACTCCTATCAAGTTTCACGAGGAGTCAGGCATCGTCTCCTTTGGAGGCACTGATCTCCGCGTAACTCTGGAGTTTTCAAAGGATGTGAGGCCTCCGGTCGCGATGAGGTGGGGAACTAGGTCTTTCTCTGTGGTCTCCACAGGGGATTCAGACATCCTTTGGTCTTGGGAGATGCAAGACGAGCCTGCATTCAAGTCACTGCAGCGATATCCGGCCTTATTTCGAGTCAGGGCATCGCGGTGTCCATTCCACTTGAGGCCGCAAACTCCGGGTCCCTCTCACATACCTAGAGCTGAGAGAAGCCTCCTCTTGAGGTGCTTGTGGTAAGGTGGTATTCCTCTGGAGTCGAAGCCAGGGACTAACCTCTCATCTCGAGTTGATTTTTGGTCCACGGAGCTCTTTCGTGTTGCTACAGTGACCTCAGGATCGCTCTAGCCTTGAAACAGTGTTCTTGGGGTTTCTCTGGAGTGCCATCAAGGAAATCAAGGCTCCTTTCATGTGTGATGTGCAACACGGAATTGCTCTGCACGCAGTGCAGGGGAATCGGGCCTCATCTCGCGGCGAGGGGGAAGTCTCATGGTTTTTCTCGAGTTGCGGCGGGAACCTGGGGTATATTCCCGAGTTACGACGGGGATGGCCCTTCCACACACGTGTTTATTCAGCGACGGCAGGACTCCTGCCTAGTTGCGAGGGACAACTCGGGATTCTCCTCGAGGCTTGGCAGGGCAATTGGGACGCCTCTCCAGCTGAGGCGGGAGACTAAGGGTCCCTTTCCACGTGCCACAGGAATCCTGGGACTCCTATCAAGTTTCACGAGGAGTCAGGCATCGTCTCCTTTGGAGGCACTGATCTCCGCGTACCTCTGGAGTTTTCAAAGGATGTGAGGCCTCCGGTCGCGATGAGGTGGGGAACTAGGTCTTTTTCTGTGGTCTCCACAGGGGATTCGGACATCCTTTCGTCTTGGGAGATGCAAGATGAGCCTGCATTCAAGTCACTGCAGGGATATCCGGCCTTATTTCACGTCCGAGCATCGCGGTGTCCATTCCACTTGAGGCCGCAAACTCAGCACATAGCTAGAGCTGAGAGAAGCCTCCTCTTGAGGTGCTTGTGGTAAGGTGGTATTCCTCTGGAGTCGAAGCCAGGGACTAACCTCTCATCTCGAGTTGATTGTTGGTCCACGGAGCTCTTTCCTGTTGCTACAGTGACGTCAGGATCCCGCTAGCCTTGAAACATTGTTCTTGGGGTTTCTCTGGAGTGCCATCAAGGAAATCAAGGCTCCTTTCATGTGTGATGTGCAGCACGGAATTGCTCTGCACGCAGTGCAGGGGAATCGGACCTCATATCGCGGCGAGGGGGAAGTCTCATGGTTTTTCTCGAGTTGCGGCGGGAACCTGGGGTATATTCTCGAGTTACGACGGGGATGGCCCTTCCAACCACGTGTTTGTTCAGCGACGGCAGGACTCCTGCCTAGTTGCGAGGGACAACTCGGGATTCTCCTCGAGGCTTGGCAGGGCAATTGGGACGCCTCTCCAGCTGAGGCGGGAGACCAAGGGTCCCTTTCCATGTGCACAGGAATCCTGGGACTCCTATCAAGTTTCACGAGGAGTCAGGCATCGTCTCCTTTGGAGGCACTGATCTCCGCGTACCTCTGGAGTTTTCAAAGGATGTGAGGCCTCCGGTCGCGATGATGTGGGGAACTAGATCTTTCTCTGAGGTCTCCACAGGGGATTTAGACATCCTTTCGTCTTGGGAGAGGCAAGACGCGCCTGCATTCAAGTCACTGCAGGGATATCCGGCCTTATTTCGAGTCAGGGCATCGCGGTGTCCATTCCACTTGAGGCCGCAAACTCAGGGTCCCTCTCACATACCTAGAGCTGAGAGAAGCCTCCTCTTGAGGTGCTTGTGTTTAGGTGGTATTCCTCTGGAGTCGAAGCCAGGGACTATCCTCTCATCTCGAGTTGATTTTTGGGCCACGGTGCTCTTTCGTGTTGCTACAGTGACCTCAGGATCCCTCTAGCCTTAAAACAGTGTTCTTGGGGTTTCTCTGGAGTGCCATCAAGGAAATCAAGGCTCCTTTCATGTGTGATTTGCAACACAGAATTGCTCTGCATGCAGTGCAGGGGAATCGGGCCTCATCTCGGGGCGAGGGGGAAGTCTCATGGTTTTTCTCGAGTTGCGGCGGGAACCTGGGGTATATTCTCGAGTTACGACGGGGATGGCCCTTCCACCCACGTGTTTGTTCAGCGACGTCAGGACTCCTGCCTAGTTGCGAGGGACAACTCGGGATTCTCCTCGAGGCTTGGCAGGGCAATTGTGACGCCTCTCCAGCTGAGGCGGGAGACCAAGGATCCCTTTCCACGTGCCACAGGAATACTGGGAATCCTATCAAGTTTCACGAGGAGTCAGGCATCGTCTCCTTTGGAGGCACTAATCTCCGCGTACCTCTGGAGTTTTCAAAGGATGTGAGGCCTCCGGTCGCGATGAGGTGGGGAACTAGGTCTTTTTCTGTGGTATCCAAAGGGGATTCGGACATCCTTTCGTCTTGGGAGATGCAAGACGAGCCTGCCTTCAAGTCACTGCAGGGATATCCGGCCTTATTTCGAGTCAGGGCATCGCGGTGTCCATTCCACTTGAGGCCGCAAACTCAGGGTCCCTCTCACATACCTAGAGCTGAGAGAAGCCTCCTCTTGAGGTGCTTGTGGTAAGGTGGTATTCCTCTGGAGTCGAAGCCAGGGACTAACCTCTCATCTCGAGTTGATTCGTGGTCCACGGAGCTCTTTCGTGTTGCTACAGTGACCTCAGGATCCCTCTAGCCTTGAAACAGTGATCATGGGGTTTCTCTGGAGTGCCATCAAGGAAATCAAGGCTCCTTTCATGTGTGATGTGCAACACGGAATTGCTCTGCATGCAGTGCAGGGGAATCGGGCCTCATCTCGCGGCGAGGGGGAAGTCTCATGGTTTTTCTCGAGTTGCGGCGGGAACCTGGGGTATATTCTCGAGTTACAAGCGGATGGCCCTTCCACCCACGTGTTTGTTCAGCGACGTCAGGACACCTGCCTAGTTGCGAGGGACAACTCGGGATTCTCCTCGAGGCTTGACCGGGCAATTGGGATGCCTCTCCAGCTGAGGCGGGAGACCAAGGGTCCCTTTCCACGTGCCACAGGAATCCTGGGACTCCTATCAAGTTTCACGAGGAGTCAGGCATCGTCTCCTTTGGAGGCACTGATCTCCGCGTACCTCTGGAGTTTTCAAAGGATGTGAGGCCTCCGGTCGCCATGAGGTGGGAAACTAGGTCTTTCTCTGTGGACTCCACAGGGGATTCAGACATTCGTTCATTTTGGGAAATGCAGGACGAGCCTGCATTCAAGTCACTGCAGGGATATCCGGCCTTATTTCGTGTCAGGGCATCGCAGTGTCCATTCCACTTGAGACCGCAAAATCAGGGTCCCTCTCACATACCTAGAGCTGAGAGAAGCCTCCTCTTGAGGTGCTTGTGTTAAGGTGGTAGTCCTCTGGAGTCGAATCCAGGGACTAACCTCTCATCTCGAGTTGATTTTTGGTCCACCGACCTCTTTCGTGTTGCTACAGTGACCTCAGGATCCCTCTAGCCTTGAAACAGTGTTCTTGGGGTTTCTCTTGAGTGCCATCAAGGAAATCAAGGCTCCTTTCATGTGTGATGTGCAACACGGAATTGCTCTGCATGCAGTGCAGGGGAATCGGGCCTCATCTCGCGGCGAGGGGGAAGTCTCATGGTTTTTCTCGAGTTGCGGCGGGACCCTGGGGTATATTCTCGAGTTACGACGGGGATGGCCCTTCCTCCCACGTGTTTGTTCAGCGACGTCAGGACTCCTGTCTAGTTGCGAGGGACAACTCGGGATTCTCCTCGAGGCTTGGCAGGGCAATTGGGACGCCTCTCCAGCTGAGGCGGGAGACCCAGTGTCCCTTTCCACGTGCCACAGGAATCCTGGGACTCCTATCAAGTTTCGCGAGGAGTCAGGCATCGTCTCCTTTGGAGGCACTGATCTCCGCGTAACTCTGGAGTTTTCAAAGGATGTGAGGCCTCCGGTCGCGATGAGGTGGGGAACTAGATATTTCTCTGAGGTCTCCACAGGGGATTCAGACATCCTTTCGTCTTGGGAGAGGCAAGACGCGCCTGCATTCAAGTCACTGCAGGGATATCCGGCCTTATTTCGAGTTAGGGCATCGCGGTGTCCATTCCACTTGAGTCCGCAACCTCAGGGTCCCTCTCACATACCTAGAGCTGAGAGAAGCCTCCTCTTGAGGTGCTTGTGTTAAGGTGGTATTCCTCTGGAGTCGAAGAGGGACTATCCTCTCATCTCGAGTTGATTTTTGGGCCACGGTGCTCTTTCGTGTGGCTACACTGATCTCAGGATCCCTCTAGCCTTGAAACAGTGTTCTTGGGGTTTCTCTGGAGTGCCACCAAGGAAATCAAGGCTCCTTTCATGTGTGATGTGCAACACGGAATTGGTCTGCACGCAGTGCAGGGGAATCGGGCCTCATCTCGCGGCGAGGGGGAAGTCTCATGGTTTTTCTCGAGTTGCGGCGGGAACCTGGGGTATATTCTCGAGTTACGACGGGGATGGCCCTTCCACCCACTTGTTTGTTCAGCGACGTCAGGACTCCTGTCTAGTTGCGAGGGACAACTCGGGATTCTCCTCGAGGCTTGGCAGGGCAATTGGGACGCCTCTCCAGCTGAGGCGGGAGACCAAGGGTCCCTTTCCACGTGCCACAGGAATCCTGGGACTCCTATCAAGTTTCACGAGGAGTCAGGCATCGTCTCCTTTGGAGGCACTCATCTCCGCGTAACTCTGGAGTTTTCAACGGATGTGAGGCCTCCGGTCGCGATGAGGTGGGGAACTAGGTCTTTTTCTGTGGTCTCCACAGGGGATTCGGACATCCTTTCGTCTTGGGAGATGAAAGACGAGCCTGCATTCAAGTCACTGCAGGGATATCCGGCCTTATTTCGAGTCATGGCATCGCGGTGTCCGTTCCACTTGAGGCCGCAAACTCAGCACATAGCTAGAGCTGAGAGAAGCCTCCTCTTGAGGTGCTTGTGGTAAGGTGGTATTCCGCTGGGTTCGAAGCCAGGGACTAACCTCTCATCTCGAGTTGATTGTTGGTCCACGGAGCTCTTTCGTGTTGCTACAGTGACCTCAGGATACCGCTAGCCTTGAAACAGTGTTCTTGGGGTTTCTCTGGAGTGCCATCAAGGAAATCAAGGCTCCTTTCATGTGTGATGTGCAACACGGAATTGCTCTGCACGCAGTGCAGGGGAATCGGGCTTCATATCGTGGCGAGGGGGAAGTCTCATGGTTTTTCTCGAGTTGCGGCGGGAACCTGGGGTATATTCTCGAGTTACGACGGGGATGGCCCTTCCAACCCCCTGTTTGTTCAGCGACGTCGGGACTCCTGCCTAGTTGTGAGGGACAACTCGGGATTCTCCTCGAGGCCCGGCAGGGCAATTGGGACGCCTCTCCAGCTGAGGCGGGAGACCAAGGGTCCCTTTCCATGTGCCACAGGAATCCTGGGACTCCTATCAAGTTTCACGAGGAGTCAGGCATCGTCTCCTTTGGAGGCACTGATCTCCGCGTACCTCTGGAGTTTTCAAAGGATGTGAGGCCTCCGGTCGCCATGAGGTGCGAAACTAGGTCTTTCTCTGTGGTCTCCACAGGGGATTCAGACATCCTTTCATCTTGGGAGATGCAAGACGAGCCTGCATTCAAGTCACTGCAGGGATATCCGGCCTTATTTCGCGTCAGGGTATCGCAGTTTCCATTCCACTTGAGTCCGCAAAATCAGGGTCCCTCTCACATACCTAGAGCTGAGAGAAGCCTCCTCTTGAGGTGCTTGTGGTAAGGTGGTATTCCTCTGGAGTCGAAGCCAGGGACAAACCTCTCATCTCGAGTTGATTTTTGGTCCACGGACCTCTTTCGTGTTGCTACAGTGACCTCAGGATCCCTCTAGCCTTGAAACAGTGTTCTTGGGGTATCTCTGGAGTGCCATCAAGGAAATCAAGGCTCCTTTCATGTTTGATGTGCAACACGGAATTGCTCTGCATGCAGTGCAGGAGAATCGGGCCTCATCTCGCGGCGAGGGGGAAGTCTCATGGTTTTTCTCGAGTTGCGGCGGGACCCTGGGGTATATTCTCGAGTTATGACGGGGATGGCCCTTCCACACACGTGTTTGTTCAGCGACGTCAGGACTCCTGCCTATTTGCGAGGGACAACTCGGGATTCTCCTCGAGGCTTGGCAAGGTAATTGGGACGCCTCTCCAGCTGACGCGGGAGACCAAGGGTCCCTTTCCATGTGCCACAGGAATCCTGGGACTCCTATCAAGTTTCACGAGGAGTCAGGCATCGTCTCCTTTGGAGGCACTGATCTCCGCATACCTCTGGAGTTTTCAAAGGATATGAGGCCTCCGGTCGCGATGAGGTGGGGGACTAGATCTTTCTCTGAGGTCTCCACAGGGGATTCAGACATCCTTTCGTCTTGGGAGATGCAAGACACGCCTGCATTCAAGTCACTGCAGGGATATCCGGCCTTATTTCGAGTCAGGGCATCGCGGTGTCCATTCCACTTGAGGCCGCAAACTCAGGGTCCCTCTCACATACCTAAAGCTGAGAGAAGCCTCCTCTTGAGGTGCTTGTGGTAAGGTGGTATTCCTCTGGAGTCCAAGCCAGGGACTATCCTCTCATCTCGAGTTGATTTTTGGGCCACGGTGCTCTTTCGTGTGGCTACAGTGACCTCAGGATCCCGCTCTCATTGAAACAGTGTTCTTGCGGTTTCTCTGGAGTGCCATCAAGTAAATCAAGGCTCCTTTTATGTGTGATGTGCAACACGGAATTGCTCTGCATGCAGTGCAGGGCAATCGGGCCTCATCTCGCGGCGAGGGGAAAGTCTCATGGTGTTTCTCGAGTTGCGGCGGGAACCTGGGTTATATTCTCGAGTTAAAACGGGGATAGCCCTTCCAACCACCTGTTTGTTCAGCGACGGCAGGACTCTTGCCTAGTTGCGAGTGACAACTCGGGATTCTCCTCGAGGCTTGGCAGGGCAATTGGGACGCCTCCTCAGCTGAGGCGGGAGACCAAGGGTCCCTTTCCACTTGCCACAGGAATCCTGGGACTCCTATCATGTTTCACGAGGAGTCAGGCATCGTCTCCTGTGGAGGCACTGATCTCCCTGTACCTCTGGAGTTTTCAAAGGATGTGAGGCCTCCGGTCGCGATGAGGTGGGGAACTAGGTCTTTCTCTGTGGTCTCCACAGGGGATTCAGACATCCTTTCGTCTTGGGAGATGCAAGACGAGCCTGCATTCAAGTCACTGCAGGGATATCCGGCCTTATTTCGTGTCAGGGCATCGCGGTGTCCATTCCACTTGAGTCCGCAAACTCAGCACATAGCTAGAGATGAGAGAAGCCTCCTCTTGAGGTGCTTGTGGTAAGGTGGTATTCCTCTGGAGTCGAAGCCAGGGATTAACCTCTCATCTCGAGTTGATTTTTGGTCCACGGAGCTCTTTCGTGTTGCTACAGTGACCTCAGGATCCCTCTATCCTTGAAACAGTGTTCTTGGGGTTTCTTTGGAATGTCACCAAGGAAATCAAGGCTCCTTTCATGTGTGATGTGCAACACGGAATTGCTCTGCACGCAGTGTAGCGGAATCGGGCCTCATCTCGCGGCGAGGGGGAAGTCTCATGGTTTTTCTCGAGTTGCGGCGGCAACCTGGGCTATATTATCGAGTTACGATGGGGATGGCCCTTCCACCCACGTGTTTATTCAGCGACGTCAGGACTCCTGCCTACTTGCGAGGGACAACTCGGGATTCTCCTCGAGGCTTGGCAGGGCAATTGGGACGCCTCTCCAGCTGATGCGGGAGACCAAGGGTCCCTTGCCATGAGCCACAGGAATCCTGGGACTCCTATAAAGTTTCACGAGGAGTCAGGCATCGTCTCCTTTGGAGGCACTGATCTCTGCGTACCTCTGGAGTTTTCCAAGGATGTGAGGCCTCCGGTTCCGATGAGGTGGGGAACTAGGTCTTTCTCTGTGGTCTCCACAGGGGATTCAGACATCCTTTCGTCTTGGGAGATGCAAGACGAGCCTGCATTCAAGTCACTGCAGGGATATCCGGCCTTATTTCGCGTCAGGGCATCGCAGTGTCCATTCCACTTGAGGCCGCAAACTCAGGGTCCCTCTCACATACCTAGAGCTGAGAGAAGCCTCCTCTTGAGGTGCTTGTGGTAAGGTGGTATTCCTCTGGAGTCGAAGCCAGGGAATAACCTCTCATCTCGAGTTGATTTTTGGTCCACGGAGCTCTTTCGTGTGGCTACAGTGACCTCGGGATCCCTCTAGCCTTGAAACAGTGTTCTTGGGGTTTCTCTGGAGTGCCATCAAGGAAATCAAGGCTCCTTGCATGTGTGATGTGCAACACGGAATTGCTCTGCATGCAGTGCAGGGGAATCGGGCCTCATCTCGCGGCGAGGGGGAAGTCTCATGGTTTTTCTCGAGTTGCGGCGAGAACCTAGGGTATATTCTCGAGTTACGACGGGGATGGCCCTTCCACCCACGTGTTTGTTCAGCGTCGTCAGGACTCCTGCCTAGTTGTGAGGGACAACTCGGGATTCTCCTCGAGGCTTGGCAGAGCAATTGGGACGCGTCTCCAGCTGAGGCGGGAGACCAAAGGTCCCTTTCCACGTGCCACAGGAATCCTGGGACTCCTATCAAGATTCACGAGGAGTCAGGCATCGTCTCCTTTGGAGGCACTGATCTCCGCGTACCTCTGGAGTTTTCAAAGGATGTGAGGCCTCCGGTCGCGATGAGGTGGGGAACTAGGTCTTTCTCTGTGGTCTCCACAGGGGATTCAGACATCCTTTCGTCTTGGGAGATGCAAGACGAGCCTGCATTCAAGTCACTGCAGGGATATCCGGCCTTATTTCGCGTCAGGGCATCGCAGTGTCCATTCCACTTGAGGCCGCAAACTCAGGGTCCCTCTCACATACCTAGAGCTGAGAGAAGCCTCCTCTTGAGGTGCTTGTGGTAAGGTGGTATTCCTCTGGAGTCGAAGCCAGGGACTAACCTCTCATCTCGAGTTGATTTTTGGTCCACGGAGCTCTTTCGTGTGGCTACAGTGACCTCGGGATCCCTCTAGCCTTGAAACAGTTTTCTTGGGGTTTCTCTGGAGTGCCATCAAGGAAATCAAGGCTCCTTGCATGTGTGATGTGCAACACGGAATTGCTCTGCACGCAGTGCAGGGGAATCGGGCCTCATCTCGCGGCGAGGGGGAAGTCTCATGGTTTTTCTCGAGTTGCGGCGAGAACCTGGGGTATATTCTCGAGTTACGACGGGGATGGACCTTCCACACACGTGTTTGTTCAGCGTCGTCAGGACTCCTGCCTAGTTGTGAGGGACAACTCGGGATTCTCCTCGAGGCTTGGCAGAGCAATTGGGACGCGTCTCCAGCTGAGGCGGGAGACCAAAGGTCCCTTTCCACGTGCCACAGGAATCCTGGGACTCCTATCAAGTTTCACGAGGAGTCAGGCATCGTCTCCTTTGGAGGCACTGATCTCCGCGTACCTCTGGAGTTTTCAAAGGATGTGAGGCCTCCGGTCGCGATGAGGTGGGGAACTAGGTCTTTCTCTGTGGTCTCCACAGGGGATTCAGACATTCTTTCATCTTGGGAGATGCCAGACGCGCCTGCATTCAATCACTGCAGGGATATCCGGCCTTATTTCGAGTCAGGGCATCGCGGTGTCCATTCCACTTGAGGCCGCAAACTCAGGGTCCCTCTCACATACCTAGAGCTGAGAGAAGCCTCCTCTTGAGGTGCTTGTTTTAAGGTGGTATTCCTCTGGAGTCCAAGCCAGGAACTATCCTCTCATCTCGAGTTGATTTTTGGGCCACGGTTCTCTTTCGTGTGGCTACAGTGACCTCAGGATCCCGCTCTCCTTGAAACAGTGTTCTTGGGGTTTCTCTGGAGTGCCATCAAGGAAATCAAGGCTCCTTTCATGTGTGATGTGCAACACGGAATTGCTCTGCATGCAGTGCAGGGCAATCGGGCCTCATCTCGCGGCGAGGGGAAAGTCTCATGGTGTTTCTCGAGTTGCGGCGGGAACCTGGGGTATATTCTCGAGTTACGACGGGGATAGCCCTTCCACACACGTGTTTATTCAGCGACGGCAGGACTCCTGCCTAGTAGTGCGACGGACAACTCGGGATTCTCCTCGAGGCTTGGCAGGGCAATTGGGACGCCTCCTCAGCTGAGGCGGGAGACCAAGGGTCCCTTTCCACGTGCCACAGGAATCCTGGGACTCCTATCATGTTTCACGAGGAGTCAGGCATCGTCTCCTTTGGAGGCACTGATCTCCCCGTACCTCTGGAGTTTTCAAAGGATGTGAGGCCTCCGGTCGCAATGAGGTGGGGAACTAGGTCTTTCTCTATGGTCTCCACAGGGGATTCAGACATCCTTTCGTCTTGGGGAATGCAAGACGAGCCTGCATTCAAGTCACTGCAGGGATATGCGGCCTGATTTCGAGTCAGGGCATCGCGATGTCCATTCCACTTGAGGCCGCAAACTCAGGGTCCCTCTCACATAGCTAGAGCTGAGAGAAGCCTCCTCTTGAGGTGCTTGTAGTAAGGTGGTATTCCTCTGGTGTCCAAGCCAGGGACTATCCTCTCATCTCGAGTTGATTTTTGGGCCACGGTGCTCTTTCGTGTGGCTACAGTGACCTCAGGATCCCTCTAGCCTTGAAACAGTGTTCTTGGGGTTTCTCTGGAGTGCCATCAAGGAAATCAAGGCTCCTTTCATGTGTGATGTGCAAGACGGAATTGCTCTGCACGCAGTGCAGGGGAATCGGGCCTCATCTCGCGGCGAGGGGGAAGTCTCATGGTTTTTCTCGAGTTGCGGCGGGAACCTGGGGTATATTTTCGAGTTACGACGGGGATGGCCCTTCCACACACTAGTGTTTCTTCAGCGACGTCAGGACTCCTGAATAGTTGGGAGGGACAACTCGGGATTCTCCTCGAGGCTTGGCAGGGTACTTGGAACGCCTCTCCAGCTGAGGCGGGAGACCAAGGGTCCCTTTCCATATGCCACAGGAATCCTGGGACTCCTATCAAGTTTCACGAGGAGTCAGGCATCGTCTCCTTTGGAGGCACTGATCTCCGCGTACCTCTGGAGTTTTCAAAGGATGTGAGGCCTCCGGTCGCGATGAGGTGGGGAACTAGGTCTTTCTCTGTGGTCTCCATAGGGGATTCAGACATTCTTTCATCTTGGGAGATGCAAGACGAGCCTGCATTCAAGTCACTACAGGGATATCCGGCCTAATTTCGAGACAGGGCATCGCGGTGTCCATTCCACTTGAGGCCGCAAACTCAGGGTCCCTCTCACATACCTAGAGCTGAGAGAAGCCTCCTCTTGAGGTGCTTGTGGTAAGGTGGTATTCCTCTGGAGTCGAAGCCAGGGACTAACCTCTCATCTCGAGTTGATTTTTGGTCCACGGAGCTCTTTCGTGTTGCTACAGTGACCTCAGGATCCCTCTAGCCTTGTAACAGTGTTCTTGGGGTTTCTCTGGAGTGTCATCAAGGAAATCAAGGCTCCTTGCATGTGTGATGTGCAACACGGAATTGCTCTGCACGCAGTGCAGGGGAATCGGGCCTCATATCGCGGCGAGTGGGAAGACTCATGGTTTTTCTCGAGTTGGGGCGGGAACATGGGGTATATTCTCGAGGTACGACAGGGATGGCCCTTCCACACACGTGTTTGTTCAGCGACGTCAGTACTCCTGCCTAGTTGCGAGGGACAACTCGGGATTCTCCTCGAGGCTTGGCAGGGCACTTGAAACGCTTCTCCAGCTGAGGCGGGAGACCAAGGGTCCCTTTCCACGTGCCACAGGAATCCTGGGACTCCTATCAAGTTTTACGAGGAGTCAGGCATCGTCTCCTTTGGAGGCACTGATCTCCGCGTACCTCTGGAGTTTTCAAAGGATATGAGGCCTCCGGTCGCCATGAGGTGGGGAACTACGTCTTTCTCTGTGGTCTCCACAGGGGATTCAGACATCCTTTCGTCTTGGGAGATGCAAGACGAGGCGGCATTCAAGTCACTGCAGGCATATCCGGCCTTATTTGGAGCCAGGGCATCGCGGTGTCCATTCCACTTGAGGCCGCAAACTCAGGGTCCCTCTCACATACCTAGAGCTGAGAGAAGCCTCCTCTTGAGGTACTTGTGGTAAGGTGGTATTCCTCTGGAGTCAAAAGCAGGGACTAACCTCTCATCTCGAGTTGATTTTTGGTCCACGGAGCTCTTTCGTGTTGCTACAGTGACGTCAGGATCCCTCGAGCCTTGAAATAGTGTTCTTGGGTTTTCTCTGGAGTGCCACCAAGGAAATCAAGGCTCCTTTCATGGGTGATGTGCAACACGGAATTGCTCTGCACGCAGTGCAGGGGAATCGGGCCTCATCTCGCTGCGAGGGGGAAGTCTCATGGTTTTTCTCGAGTTGCGGCGGGAACCTGGGGTATATTCTCGAATTACAACGGGGATGGCCCTTCCACACACGTGTTTGTTCCGCGAAGGCAGGACTCCTGCCTAGTTGCGAAGGACAACTCGGGATTCTCCTCTAGGCTTGGCAGGGCAATTGGGACGCCTCTCCAGCTGAGGCGGGAGACCAAGTGTCTCTTCCCATGTGCCACAGGAATCCTGGGACTCCTATCAAGTTTCACGAGGAGTCAGGGATCGTCTCCTTTGGAGGCACTGATCTCCGCGCACCTCTGGAATTGTCAAAGGATGTAAGGCCTCCGGTCGCGATGAGGTGGGGAAGTAGGTCTTTCTCTGTGGTCTCCACAGGGGATTCAGACATCCTTTCGTCTTGGGAGATGCAAGACGAGCCTGCATTCAAGTCACTGCAGGGATATCCGGTCTTATTTCGAGTCAGGGCATCGCGGTGTCCATTCCACTTGAGGCCGCAAACTCAGGGTCCCTCTCACATACCTAGAGCTGAGAGAAGCCTCCTCTTGAGTTGCCTGTGGTAAGGTGGTATTCCTCTGGAGTCGAAGCCAGGGACTAACCTCTCATCTCGAGTTGATTTTTGGTCCATGGAGCTCTTTCGTGTTGCTACAGTGACCTCAGGATCCCTCTAGCCTTGAAACAGTGTTCTTGGGGTTTCTCTGGAGTGCCATCAAGGAAATCAAGGCTCCTTTCATGTGTGATGTGCAACACGGAATTGCTCTGCAGGCAGTGCAGTGCAATCGGGCCTCATCTCGCGGCGAGGGGGAAGTCTCATGGTTTTTCTCGAGTTGCGGCGGGAACCTGGGGTATACTCTCGAGTTACGACGGGGATGGCCCTTCCAACCACGTGTTTGTTCAGTGACGTCTGGACTCCTGCCTAGTTGCGAGGGACAACTCGGGATTCTCCTCGAGGCTTGGCAGGGCAATTGGGACGCCGCTCCAGCTGAGGCGGGAGACCAAGGGTCCCTTTCCACGTGCACAGGAATCCTGGGTCTCCTATCAAGTTTCACGAGGAGTCAGGCATCGTCTCCTTTGGAGGCACTGATCTCCCCGTACCTCTGGAGTTTTCAAAGGATGTGAGGCCTCCAGTCGCGATGAGGTGGGGAACTAGGTCTTTCTCTGTGGTTTCCACAGGGGATTCAGACATCCTTTCGACTTGGGAGATGCAAGACGAGCCTGCATTCAAGTCACTGCAGGGATATCCGGCCTTATTTTGAGTCAGGGCATCGCGGTGTCCATTCCACTTGAGGCCGCAAACTCAGGGTCCCTCTCACATACCTAGAGCTGAGAGAAGCCTCCTCTTGAGGTGCTTGTGGTAAGGTGGTATTCCTCCGGAGTCGAAGCCAGGGACTAACCTCTCATCTCGAGTTTATTTTTGGTCCATGGAGGTCTTTCGTGTTGCTACAGTGACCTCAGGATCCCTCTAGCCTTGAAACAGTGTTCTTGGGGTTTCTCTGGAGTGCAATCAAGGAAATCAAGGCTCCTTTCATGTGTGATGTGCAACACGGAATTGCTCTGCACGCAGTGCAGGGGAATCGGGCCTCATCTCGCAGCGAGTGGGAAGTCTCATGGTTTTTCTCGAGTTGCGGCGGGAACCTGCGGTATATTCTCGAGTTACGACGGGGATGGCCCTTCCACCCACGTGTTTCTTCAGCGACGTCAGGACTCCTGCATAGTTGCGAGGGACAACTCGGGATTCTACTCGAAGCTTGGCAGGGCAATTGGGACGCCTCTCCAGCTGAGGCGGGAGACCAAGGCTTCCTTTCCACGTGCCACAGGAATCCTGGGACTCCTAAGAAGTTTCACGAGGAGTCAGGCATCGTCTCCTTTGGAGGCACTGATCTCCGCGTACCTCTGGATTTTTCAAAGGATATAAGGAATCCGGTCGCGATGAGGTGGGGAACTAGGTCTTTCTCTGTGGTCTCCACAGGGGATTCAGACATCCTTTCGTCTTGGGGGATGCAAGACGAGCCTGCATTCAAGTCACTGCAGGGATATCCGGCCTTATTTCGAGTCAGGGCATCGCAGTGTCCATTCCACTTGAGGCCGCAAAATCAGGTTCCCTCTCACAAACCTAGAGCTGAGAGAAGACTCCTCTTGAAGTGCTTGTTGAAAAGTGGTATTCCTCTGGATTCGAAGCCAGGGACTAACCTCTCATCTCGAGTTGATTTTTGGTGGACGGAGCTCTTTCGTGTTGCTACAGTGACCTCAGGATCCCTCTAGCCTTGAAACAGTGTTCTTGGGGTTTCTCTGGAGTGCCATCAAGGAAATCAAGGCTCCTTTCATGTGTGATGTGCAACACGGAATTGCTCTGCACGCAGTGCAGGGGAATCGGGCCTCATCTCGCGGCGAGGGGGAAGTCTCATGGTTTTTCTCGAGTTGCAGCGGAAACCTGGGGTATATTCTCGAGTTACGACGGGGATGGCCCTTTCAACCACGTGTTTCTTCAGCGACGTCAGGACTCCTGCATAGTTGCGAGGGACAACTCGGGATTCTCCTCGAGGCTTGGCAGGGCAATTGGGACGCCTCTCCAGCTGAGGCGGGAGACCAAGGCTTCCTTTCCACGTGCCACAGGAATCCTGGGACTCCTATCAAGTTTCACGAGGAGTCAGGCATCGTCTCCTTTGGAGGCACTGATCTCCGCGTACCTCTGGAGTTTTCAAAGGATGTGAGGCCTCCGGTCGCGATGAGGTGGGGAACTAGGTCTTTCTCTGTGGTCTCCACAGGGGATTCAGACATCCTCTCGTCTTGGGAGATGCAAGATAAGCCTGCATTCAAGTCACTGCAAGGATATCCGGCCTTATTTCGAGTCAGGGAATTGTGGTGTCCATTCCACTTGAGGCCGCAAACTCAGGGTCCCTCTCACATACCTAGAGCTGAGAGAAGCCTCCTCTTGAGGTGCTTGTGGTAAGGTGGTATTCCTCTGGAGTCGAAGCCAGGGACTAACCTCTCATCTCGAGTTGATTTTTGGTCCACAGAGCTCTTTCGTGTTGCTACAGTGACCTCAGGATCCCTTTAGCCTTGAAACAGTGTTCTTGGGGTTTCTCTGGAGTGCCCCCAAGGAAATCAAGGCTCCTTTCATGTGTGATGTGCAACACGGAATTGCTCTGCACGCAGTGCAGGGGAATCGGGCCTCCTATCGCGGCGAGGGGAAAGTCTCATGGTTTTTCTCGAGTTGCGGCGGGAACCTGGGGTATATTCTCGAGTTACGACGGGGATGGCCCTTTCAACCACGTGTTTGTTCAGCGACGTCAGGACTCCTGCCTAGTTGCGAGGGACAACTCGGGATTCTCCTCCAGGGTTGGCAGGGCAATTGGGACGCCTCTCCAGCTGAGGCGGGAGACCAAGTGTCCCTATCCACGTGCACAGGAATCCTGGGACTCCTATCAAGTTTCACGAGGAGTCAGGCATCGTCTCCTTTGGAGGCACTGATCTCCGCGTACCTCTGGAATTTTCAAAGGATGTAAGGCCTCCGGTCGCGATGAGGTGGGGAACTAGGTCTTTCTCTGTGGTCTCCACAGGGGATTCAGACATCCTTTCGTCTTGGGGGATGCAAGACGAGCCTGCATTCAAGTCACTGCAGGGATATCCGGCCTTATTTCGAGTCAGGGCATCGCAGTGTCCATTCCACTTGAGGCCGCAAAATCAGGTTCCCTCTCACAAACCTAGAGCTGAGAGAAGACTCCTCTTGAAGTGCTTGTTGAAAAGTGGTATTCCTCTGGATTCGAAGCCAGGGACTAACCTCTCATCTCGAGTTGATTTTTGGTGGACGGAGCTCTTTCGTGTTGCTACAGTGACCTCAGGATCCCTCTAGCCTTGAAACAGTGTTCTTGGGGTTTCTCTGGAGTGCCATCAAGGAAATCAAGGCTCCTTTCATGTGTGATGTGCAACACGGAATTGCTCTGCACGCAGTGCAGGGGAATCGGGCCTCATCTCGCGGCGAGGGGGAAGTCTCATGGTTTTTCTCGAGTTGCAGCGGAAACCTGGGGTATATTCTCGAGTTACGACGGGGATGGCCCTTTCAACCACGTGTTTCTTCAGCGACGTCAGGACTCCTGCATAGTTGCGAGGGACAACTCGGGATTCTCCTCGAGGCTTGGCAGGGCAATTGGGACGCCTCTCCAGCTGAGGCGGGAGACCAAGGCTTCCTTTCCACGTGCCACAGGAATCCTGGGACTCCTATCAAGTTTCACGAGGAGTCAGGCATCGTCTCCTTTGGAGGCACTGATCTCCGCGTACCTCTGGAGTTTTCAAAGGATGTGAGGCCTCCGGTCGCGATGAGGTGGGGAACTAGGTCTTTCTCTGTGGTCTCCACAGGGGATTCAGACATCCTCTCGTCTTGGGAGATGCAAGATAAGCCTGCATTCAAGTCACTGCAAGGATATCCGGCCTTATTTCGAGTCAGGGAATTGTGGTGTCCATTCCACTTGAGGCCGCAAACTCAGGGTCCCTCTCACATACCTAGAGCTGAGAGAAGCCTCCTCTTGAGGTGCTTGTGGTAAGGTGGTATTCCTCTGGAGTCGAAGCCAGGGACTAACCTCTCATCTCGAGTTGATTTTTGGTCCACAGAGCTCTTTCGTGTTGTTACAGTGACCTCAGGATCCCTTTAGCCTTGAAACAGTGTTCTTGGGGTTTCTCTGGAGTGCCCCCAAGGAAATCAAGGCTCCTTTCATGTGTGATGTGCAACACGGAATTGCTCTGCACGCAGTGCAGGGGAATCGGGCCTCCTATCGCGGCGAGGGGAAAGTCTCATGGTTTTTCTCGAGTTGCGGCGGGAACCTGGGGTATATTCTCGAGTTACGACGGGGATGGCCCTTTCAACCACGTGTTTGTTCAGCGACGTCAGGACTCCTGCCTAGTTGCGAGGGACAACTCGGGATTCTCCTCCAGGGTTGGCAGGGCAATTGGGACGCCTCTCCAGCTGAGGCGGGAGACCAAGTGTCCCTATCCACGTGCACAGGAATCCTGGGACTCCTATCAAGTTTCACGAGGAGTCAGGCATCGTCTCCTTTGGAGGCACTGATCTCCGCGTACCTCTGGAATTTTCAAAGGATGTAAGGCCTCCGGTCGCGATGAGGTGGGGAACTAGGTCTTTCTCTGTGGTCTCCACAGGGGATTCAGACATCCTTTCGTCTTGGGAGATGCAAGACGAGCCTGCATTCAAGTCACTGCAGGGATATCCGGCCTTATTTCGAGTCAGGGCATCGCGGTGTCCATTCCACTTGAGGCCGCAAACTCAGGGTCCCTCTCACATACCTAGAGCTGAGAGAAGCCTCCTCTTGAGGTGCTTGTGGTAAGGTGGTATTCCTCTGCAGTCGAAGCCAGGGACTAACCTCTCATCTTGAGTTGATTTTTGGTCCATGGAGCTCTTTCGTGTTGCTACAGTGACCTCAGGATCCCTCTAGCCTTGAAACAGTGTTCTTGGGGTTTCTCTGGAGTGCCATCAAGGAAATCAAGGCTCCTTTCATGTGTGATGTGCAACACGGAATTGCTCTGCAGGCAGTGCAGTGGAATCGGGCCTCATCTCGTGGCGAGGGGGAAGTCTCATGGTTTTTCTTGAGTTGCGGCGGGAACCTGGGGTATACTCTCGAGTTACGACGGGGATGGCCCTTCCAACCACGTGTTTGTTCAGCGACGTCAGGACTCCTGCCTAGTTGCGAGGGACAACTCGGGATTCTCCTCGAGGCTTGGCAGGGCAATTGGGACGCCTCTTCAGCTGAGGCGGGAGACCAAGGGTCCCTTTCCACGTGCACAGGAATCCTGGGACTCCTATCAAGTTTCACGAGGAGTCAGGCATCGTCTCCTTTGGAGGCACTGATCTCCCCGTACCTCTGGAGTTTTCAAAGGATGTGAGGCCTCCAGTCGCGATGAGGTGGGGAACTAGGTCTTTCTCTGTGGTCTCCACAGGGGATTCTTACATCCTTTCGTCTTGGGAGATGCAAGACGAGCCTGCATTCAAGTCACTGCAGGGATATCCGGCCTTATTTTGAGTCAGGGCATCGCGGTGTCCATTCCACTTGAGGCCGCAAACTCAGGGTCCCTCTCACATACCTAGAGCTGAGAGAAGCCTCCTCTTGAGGTGCTTGTGGTAAGGTGGTATTCCTCCGGAGTCGAAGCCAGCGACTAACCTCTCATCTCGAGTTTATTTTTGGTCCATGGAGGTCTTTCCTGTTGCTACAGTGACCTCAGGATCACTCTAGCCTTGAAACAGTGTTCTTGGGGTTTCTCTGGAGTGCCATCAAGGAAATCAAGGCTCCTTTCATGTGTGATGTGCAACCTGGAATTGCTCTGCAGGCAGTGCGGTGGAATCGGGCCTCATCTCGCGGCGAGGGGGAAGTCTCATGGTTTTTCTCGAGTTGCGGCGGAAACCTGGGGTATATTCTCGAGTTACGACGGGGATGGCCCTTTCAACCACGTGTTTGTTCAGCGACGTCAGGATTCCTGCCTAGTTGCGAGGGACAACTCGGGATTCTCCTCGAGGCTTGGCAGGGCAATTGGGACGCCTCTCCAGCTGAGGCGGGAGACCAAGGCTTCCTTTCCACGTGCCACAGGAATCCTGGGACTCCTATCAAGTTTCACGAGGAGTCAGGCATCGTCTCCTTTGGAGGCACTGATCTCCGCGTACATCTGGGGTTTTCAAAGGATGTGAGGCCTCCGGTCGCGATGAGGTGGGGAACTAGGTCTTTCTCTGTGGTCTCCACAGGGGATTCAGACATCCTCTCGTCTTGGGAGATGCAAGACGAGCCTGCATTCAACTCACTGCAGGGATATCCGGCCTTATTTCGAGCCAGGGCATCGCGGTGTCCATTTCACTTGAGGCCGCAAACTCAGGGTCCCTCTCACATACCTAGAGCTGAGAGAAGCCTCCTCTTGAGTTGCCTGTGGTAAGGTGGTATTCCTCTGGAGTCGAAGCCATGGACTAACCTCTCATCTCGAGTTGATTTTTGGTCCATGGATCTCTTTCGTGTTGCTACAGTGACCTCAGGATCCCTCTAGCCTTGAAACAGTGTTCTTGGGGTTTCTCTGGAGTGCCATCAAGGAAATCAAGGCTCCTTTCATGTGTGATGTGCAACACGGAATTGCTCTGCAGGCAGTGCAGTGGAATCGGGCCTCATCTCGCGGCGAGGGGGAAGTCTCATGGTTTTTCTCGAGTTGCGGCGGGAACCTGGGGTATACTCTCGAGTTACGACGGGGATGGCCCTTCCAACCACGTGTTTGTTCAGCGACGTCTGGACTCCTGCCTAGTTGCGAGGGACAACTCGGGATTCTCCTCGAGGCTTGGCAGGGCAATTGGGACGCCTCTCCAGCTGAGGCGGGAGACCAAGGTTCCCTTTCCACGTGCACAGGAATCCTGGGACTCCTATCAAGTTTCACGAGGAGTCAGGCATCGTCTCCTTTGGAGGCACTGATCTCCCCATACCTCTGGAGTTTTCAAAGGATGTGAGGCCTCCAGTCGCGATGAGGTGGGGAACTAGGTCTTTCTCTGTGGTCTCCACAGGGGATTCAGACATACTTTCATCTTGGGAGATGCAAGACGAGCCTGCATTCAAGTCACTGCAGGGATATCCGGCCTTAATTTGAGTCAGGGCATCGCGGTGTCCATTCCACTTGAGGCCGCAAACTCAGGGTCCCTCTCACATACCTAGAGCTGAGAGAAGCCTCCTCTTGAGGTGCTTGTGGTAAGGTGGTATTCCTCCGGAGTCGAAGCCAGGGACTAACCTCTCATCTCGAGTTTATTTTTGGTCCATGGAGGTCTTTCCTGTTGCTACAGTGACCTCAGGATCCCTCTAGCCTTGAAACAGTGTTCTTGGGGTTTCTCTGGAGTGCCATCAAGGAAATCAAGGCTCCTTTCATGTGTGATGTGCAACACGGAATTGCTCTGAACGCAGTGCAGGGGAATCGGGCCTCATCTCGCAGCGAGGGGGAAGTCTCATGGTTTTTCTCGAGTTGCGGCGGGAACCTGCAGTATATTCTCGAGTTACGACGGGGATGGCCCTTCCACCCACGTGTTTCCTCAGCGACGTCAGGACTCCTGCATAGTTGCGAGGGACAACTCGGGATTCTCCTCGAGGCTTGGCAGGGCAATTGGGACGCCTCTCCCGCTGAGGCGGGAGACCAAGGCTTCCTTTCCACGTGCCACAGGAATCCTGGGACTCCTATCAAGTTTCACGAGGAGTCAGGCATCGTCTCCTTTGGAGGCACTGATCTCCGCGTCCCTCTGGAGTTTTCAAAGGATGTGAGGCCTCCGGTCGCGATGAGGTGGGGAACTAGGTCTTTCTCTGTGGTCTCCACAGGGGATTCAGACATCCTTTCGTCTTGGGAGATGCAAGACGAGGCTCATTCAAGTCACTGCATGCATATCCGGCCTTATTTCGAGCCAGGGCATCGCGGTGTTCATTCCACTTGAGGCCGCAAACTCAGGGTCCCTCTCACATACCTAGAGCTGAGAGAAGCCTCCTCTTGAGGTACTTGTGGTAAGGTGGTATTCCTCTGGAGTCGAAGCCATGGACTAACCCTTCATCTCGAGTTGATTTTTGGTCCACGGAGCTCTTTCGTGTTGCTACAGTGACGTCAGGATCCCTCGAGCCTTGAAATAGTGTTCTTGGGATTTCTCTGGAGTGCCACCAAGGAAATCAAGGCTCCTTTCATGGGTGATGTGCAACACGGCATTGCTCTGCACGCAGTGCAGGGGAATCGGGCCTCATCTCGCTGCGAGGGGGAAGTCTCATGGTTTTTCTCGAGTTGCGGCAGGAACCTGGGGTATATTCTCGAGTTACAACGGGGATGGCCCTTCCACACACGTGTTTGTTCCGCGAAGGCAGGACTCCTGCCTAGTTGCGAAGGACAACTCGGGATTCTCCTCTAGGCTTGGCAGGGCAATTGGGACGCCTCTCCAGCTGAGGCGGGAGACCAAGTGTCCCTTCCCATGTGCCACAGGAATCCTGGGACTCCTATCAAGTTTCACGAGGAGTCAGGGATCGTCTCCTTTGGAGGCACTGATCTCCGCGTACCTCTGGAATTTTCAAAGAATGTAAGGCCTCTGGTCGCGATGAGGTGGGGAAGTATGTCTTTCTCTGTGGTCTCCACAGGGGATTCAGACATCCTTTCGTCTTGGGAGATGCAAGACGAGCCTGCATTCAAGTCACTGCAGGGATATCCGGCCTTATTTCGAGCCAGGGCATCGCGGTGTCCATTCCACTTGAGGCCGCTAACTCAGGGTCCCTCTCACATCCCTAGAGCTGAGAGAAGACTCCTCTTGAGGTGCTTGTGGTAAGGTGGTATTCCTCTGGAGTCGAAGCCAGGGACTAACCTCTCATCTCGAGTTGATTTTTGGTCCATGGAGCTCTTTCATGTTGCTACAGTGACCTCAGGATCCCTCTAGCCTTGAAACAGTGTTCTTGGGGTTTCTCTGGAGTGCCATCAAGAAAATCAAGGCTCCTTTCCTGTGTGATGTGCAACACGGAATTGCTCTGCACGCAGTGCAGGGGAATCGGGCCTCATCTCGCGGCGAGGGGGAAGTCTCATGGTTTTTCTCGATTTGCGGCGGGAACCTGGGGTATATTCTCGAGTTACGACGGGGATGGCCCTTCCACACACGTGTTTGTTCAGCGACGTCAGGACTCCTGCCTAGTTGCGAGGGACAACTCTGGATTCTCCTCTAGGCTTGGCAGGGAAATTGGGACGCCTCTCCCGCTGAGGCGGGAGACCAAGGCTTCCTTTCCACGTGCCACAGGAATCCTGGGACTCCTATCAAGTTTCACGAGGAGTCAGGCATCGTCTCCTTTGGAGGCACTGATCTCCGCGTACCTCTGGAGTTTTCAAAGGATGTGAGGCCTCCGGTCGCGATGAGGTGGGGAACTAGGTCTTTCTCTGTGGTCTCCACAGGGGATTCAGACATCCTTTCGTCTTGGGAGATGCAAGACGAGCCTGCATTCAAGTCACTGCAGGGATATCCGGCCTTATTTCGAGTCAGGGCATCGCGGTGTCCATTCCACTTGAGGCCGCAAACTCAGGGTCCCTCTCACATACCTAGAGCTGAGAGAAGCCTCCTCTTGAGTTGCCTGTGGTAAGGTGGTATTCCTCTGGAGTCGAAGCCAGGGACTAACCTCTCATCTCGAGTTGATTTTTGGTCCATGGAGCTCTTTCCTGTTGCTACAGTGACCTCAGGATCCCTCTAGCCTTGAAACAGTGTTCTTGGGGTTTCTCTGGAGTGCCATCAAGGAAATCAAGGCTCCTTTCATGTGTGATGTGCAACACGGAATTGCTCTGCAGGCAGTGCAGTGGAATCGGGCCTCATCTCGCGGCGAGGGGGAAGTCTCATAGTTTTTCTCGAGTTGCGGCGGAAACCTGGGGTATACTCTCGAGTTACGACGGGGATGGCCCTTCCAACCACGTGTTTGTTCAGCGACGTCTGGACTCCTACCCAGTTGCGAGGGACAACTCGGGATTCTCCTCGAGGCTTGGCAGGGCAATTGGGACGCCTCTCCAGCTGAGGCGGGAGACCAAGGGTCCCTTTCCACGTGCACAGGAATCCTGGGACTCCTATCAAGTTTCACGAGGAGTCAGGCATCGTCTCCTTTGGAGGCACTGATCTCCCCGTACCTCTGGAGTTTTCAAAGGATATGAGGCCTCCAGTCGCGATGAGGTGGGGAACTAGGTCTTTCTCTGTGGTCTCCACAGGGGATTCAGACATCCTTTCGTCTTGGGAGATGCAAGACGAGCCTGCATTCAAGTCACTGCAGGGATATCCGGCCTTATTTTGAGCCAGGGCATCGCGGTGTCCATTCCACTTGAGGCCGCAAACTCAGGGTCCCTCTCACATACCTAGAGCTGAGAGAAGCCTCCTCTTGAGGTGCTTGTGGTAAGGTGGTATTCCTCCGGAGTCGAAGCCAGGGACTAACCTCTCATTTCGAGTTTATTTTTGGTCCATGGAGGTCTTTCCTGTTGCTACAGTGACCTCAGGATCCCTCTAGCCTTGACACAGTGTTCTTGGGGTTTCTCTGGAGTGCCATCAAGGAAATCAAGGCTCCTTTCATGTGTGATGTGCAACACGGAATTGCTCTGCACGCAGTGCAGGGGTATCGGGCCTCATCTCGCAGCGAGGGGGAAGTCTCATGGTTTTTCTCGAGTTGCGGCGGGAACCTGCGGTATATTTTCGAGTTACGACGGGGATGGCCCTTCCACCCACGTGTTTCTTCAGCGACGTCAGGACTCCTGCATAGTTGCGAGGGACAACTCGGGATTCTACTCGAAGCTTGGCAGGGCAATTGGGACGCCTCTCCAGCTGAGGCGGGAGACCAAGGCTTCCTTTCCACGTGTCACAGGAATCCTGGGACTCCTAAGAAGTTTCACGAGGAGTCAGGCATCGTCTCCTTTGGAGGCACTGATCTCCGCGTACCTCTGGAGTTTTCAAAGGATATAAGGAATCCGGTCGCGATGAGGTGGGGAACTAGGTCTTTCTCTGTGGTCTCCACAGGGGATTCAGACATCCTTTCGTCTTGGGGGATGCAAGACGAGCCTGCATTCAAGTCACTGCAGGGATATCCGGCCTTATTTCGAGTCAGGGCATCGCAGTGTCCATTCCACTTCAGGCCGCAAAATCAGGTTCCCTCTCACAAACCTAGAGCTGAGAGAAGCCTCCTCTTGAGGTGCTTGTTGTAAAGTGGTATTCCTCTGGAGTCGAAGCCAGGGACTAACCTCTCATCTCGTGTTGATTTTTGGTCCACGGAGCTCTTTCGTGTTGCTACAGTGACCTCAGGATCCCTCTAGCCTTGAAACAGTGCTCTTGGGGTTTCTCTGGAGTGCCATCAAGGAAATCAAGGCTCCTTTCATGTGTGATGTGCAACACGGAATTGGTCTGCACGCAGTGCAGGGGAATCGGGCCTCATCTCGCGGCGAGGGGGAAGTCTCATGGTTTTTCTCGAGTTGCAGCGGAAACCTGGGGTATATTCTCGAGTTACGACGGGGATGGCCCTTTCAACCACGTCTTGTTCAGCGACGTCAGGACTCCTGCCTAGTTGCGCTCGGGATTCTCCTCGAGGCTTGGCAGGGCAATTGGGACGCCTCTCCCGCTGAGGCGGGAGACCAAGGCTTCCTTTCCACGTGCCACAGGAATCCTGGGACTCCTATCAAGTTTCACGAGGAGTCAGGCATCGTCTCCTTTGGAGGCACTGATCGCCGCGTACCTCTGGAGTTTTCAAAGGATGTGAGGCCTCCGGTCGCGATGAGGTGGGGAACTAGGTCTTTCTCTGTGGTCTCCACAGGGGATTCAGACATCCTCTCGTCTTGGGAGATGCAAGACGAGGCTGCATTCAACTCACTGCAGGGATATCCGGCCTTATTTCGAGCCAGGGCATCGCGGTGTCCATTTCACTTGAGGCCGCAAACTCAGGGTCCCTCTCACATACTTAGAGCTGAAAGAAGCCTCCTCTTGAGTTGCCTGTGGTTAGGTGGTATTCCTCTGGAGTCGAAGCCAGGGACTAACCTCTCATCTCGAGTTGATTTTTGGTCCATGGAGCTCTTTCGTGTTGCTACAGTGACCTCAGGATCCCTCTAGCCTTGAAACAGTGTTCTTGGGGTTTCTCTGGAGTGCCACCAAGAAAATCAAGGCTCCTTTCATGGGTGATGTGCAACACGGAATTGCTCTGCACGCAGTGCAGGGGAATCGGGCCTCATCTCGCGGCGAGGGGGAAGTCTCATGGTTTTTCTCGAGTTGCGGCGGGAACCTGGGGTATATTCTCGAGTTACGACGGGGATGGCCCTTCCACACACGTGTTTGTTCAGCGACGTCAGGACTCCTGCCTAGTTGTGAGGGACAACTCTGGATTCTCCTCTAGGCTTGGCAGGGCAATTGGGACGCCTCTCCAGCTGAGGCGGGAGACCAAGTGTCCCTTCCCATGTGCCACAGGAATCCTGGGACTCCTATCAAGTTTCACGAGGAGTCAGGCATCGTCTCCTTTGGAGGCACTGATCTCCGTGTCCCTCTGGAGTTTTCAAAGGATGTAAGGCCTCCGGTCGCGATGAGGTGGGGAACTAGGTCATTCTCTGTGGTCTCCACAGGGGATTCAGACATCCTTTCGTCTTGTGAGATGCAAGACGAGCCTGCATTCAAGTCACTGCAGGGATATACGGCCTTATTTCGAGTCAGGGCATCGCGGTGTCCATTCCACTTGAGGCCGCAAACTCAGAGTCCCTCTCACATAGCTAGAGCTGAGAGAAGACTCCTCTTGAGGTGCTTGTGGTAAGGTGGTATTCCTCCGGAGTCGAAGCCAGGGACTAACCTCTCATCTCGAGTTGATTTTTGGTCCACGGAGCTCTTTAGTGTTGCTACAGTGACCTCAGGATCCCTCTAGCCTTGAAACAGTGTTCTTGGCGTTTCTCTGGAGTGCCATCAAGGAAATCAAGGCTCCTTTCATGTTTGATGTGCAACACGGAATTGCTCTGCACGCAGTGCAGGGGAATCGGGCCTCATCTCGCAGCGAGGGGGAAGTCTCATGGTTTTTCTCGAGTTGCGGCGGGAACCTGCGGTATATTCTCGAGTTACGACGGGGATGGCCCTTCCACCCACGTGTTTCTTCAGCGACGTCAGGACTCCTGCATAGTTGCGAGGGACAACTCGGGATTCTACTCGAAGCTTGACAGGGCAATTGGGACGCCTCTCCAGTTGAGGCGGGAGACCTAGGCTTCCTTTCCACGTGCCACAGGAATCCTCGGACTCCTAAGAAGTTTCACGAGGAGTCAGGCATCGTCTCCTTTGGAGGCACTGATCTCCCCGCGTACCTCTGGAGTTTTCAAAGGATATAAGGAATCCGGTCGCGATGAGGTGGGGAACTAGGTCTTTCTCTGTGGTCTCCATAGAGGATTCAGACATCCTTTCGTCTTGGGGGATGCAAGACGAGCCTGCATTCAAGTCACTGCAGGGATATCCGGCCTTATTTCGAGTCAGGGCATCGCGGTCTCCATTCCACTTGAGGCCGCAAAATCAGGGTCCCTCTCACATACCTAGAGCTGAGAGAAGCCTCCTCTTGAGGTGCTTGTGGTAAGGTGGTATTCCTCTGGAGTCGAAGCCAGGGACTAACCACTCATCTCGAGTTGATTTTTGGTCCATGGAGCTCTTTCGTGTTGCTACAGTGACCTCAGGATCCCTTTAGCCTTGAAACAGTGTTCTTGGGGTTTCTCTGGAGTGCCATCAAGGAAATCAAGGCTCCTGTCATGTGTGATATGCAACTCGGAATTGCTCTGCATGCAGTGCAGGGGAATCGGGCCTCATCTCGCGTCCAGGGGGAAGTCTCATGGTTTTTCTCGAGTTGCGGTGGGAACCTGGGGTATATTCTCGAGTTACGACGGGGAAGGCCCTTCCACACACGTGTTTCTTCAGCGACGTCAGGACTCCTGCATAGTTGCGAGGGAAAACTCGGGATTCTCCTCGAGGCTTGGCAGGGCAATTGGGACGCCTCTCCAGCTGAGGCGGGAGACCAAGGGTCCCTTTCCACGTGCCACAGGAATCCTGGGACTCCTATCAAGTTTCACGAGGAGTCAGGCATCGTCTCCTTTGGAGGCACTGATCTCCGCGTACCTCTGGAGTTTTCAAAGGATGTGAGGCATCCGGTCGCGATGAGGTGGGGAACTAGGTCTTTCTCTGTGGTCTACACTGGGAATTCAGACATCCTTTCGTCTTGGGAGATGCAAGACGAGCCTGCATTCAAGTCACTGCAGGGATATCCAGCCTTATTTCGATTCAGGGCATCGCGGTGTCCATTCCACTTGAGGCCGCAAACTCAGAGTCCCTCTCACATAGCTAGAGCTAAGAGAGGCCTCCTCTTGAGGTGCTTGTGGTAAGGTGGTATTCCTCTGGAGTCGAAGCCAGGGACTAACCTCTCATCTCGAGTTGATTTTTGGTCCACGGAGCTCTTTCGTGTTGCTACAGTGACCTCAGGATCCCTCTAGCCTTGAAACAGTGTTCTTGGGGTTTCTCTGGAGTGCCATCAAGGAAATCAAGGCTCCTTTCATGTGTGATGTGCAACACGGAATTGCTCTGCACGCAGTGCAGGGGAATCGGGCCTCATTTCGCGGCCAGGGGGAAGTCTCATGGTTTTTCTCGAGTTGCGGCGGGAACCTGGGGTATATTCTCGAGTTACGACGGGAATGGCCCTTCCACACTCTTGTTTGTTCAGCGACGGCAGGATTCCTGCCTAGTTGCGAGGGACAAATCGGGATTCTCCTCGAGGCTTGGCAGGGCAATTGGGACGCCTCTCCAGCTGAGGCGGGAGACCAAAGGTCCCTTTCCATGTGCAACAGGAATCCTGGGACTCCTATCAAGTTTCACGAGGAGTCAGGCATCGTCTCCTTTGGAGGCACTGATCTCCGCGTACCTCTGGAGTTTTCAAAGGATGTGAGGCATCCGGTCGCGATGAGGTGGGGAACTAGGTCTTTCTCTGTGGTCTACACTGGGAATTCAGACATCCTTTCGTCTTGGGAGATGCAAGACGAGCCTGCATTCAAGTCACTGCAGGGATATCCAGCCTTATTTCGATTCAGGGCATCGCGGTGTCCATTCCACTTGAGGCCGCAAACTCAGAGTCCCTCTCACATAGCTAGAGCTAAGAGAGGCCTCCTCTTGAGGTGCTTGTGGTAAGGTGGTATTCCTCTGGAGTCGAAGCCAGGGACTAACCTCTCATCTCGAGTTGATTTTTGGTCCACGGAGCTCTTTCGTGTTGCTACAGTGACCTCAGGATCCCTCTAGCCTTGAAACAGTGTTCTTGGGGTTTCTCTGGAGTGCCATCAAGGAAATCAAGGCTCCTTTCATGTGTGATGTGCAACACGGAATTGCTCTGCACGCAGTGCAGGGGAATCGGGCCTCATTTCGCGGCCAGGGGGAAGTCTCATGGTTTTTCTCGAGTTGCGGCGGGAACCTGGGGTATATTCTCGAGTTACGACGGGAATGGCCCTTCCACACTCTTGTTTGTTCAGCGACGGCAGGATTCCTGCCTAGTTGCGAGGGACAAATCGGGATTCTCCTCGAGGCTTGGCAGGGCAATTGGGACGCCTCTCCAGCTGAGGCGGGAGACCAAAGGTCCCTTTCCATGTGCAACAGGAATCCTGGGACTCCTATCAAGTTTCACGAGGAGTCAGGCATCGTCTCCTTTGGAGGCACTGATCTCCGCGTACCTCTGGAGTTTTCAAAGGATGTGAGGCATCCGGTCGCGATGAGGTGGGGAACTAGGTCTTTCTCTGTGGTCTACACTGGGAATTCAGACATCCTTTCGTCTTGGGAGATGCAAGACGAGCCTGCATTCAAGTCACTGCAGGGATATCCAGCCTTATTTCGATTCAGGGCATCGCGGTGTCCATTCCACTTGAGGCCGCAAACTCAGGGTCCCTCTCACATACCTAGAGCTGAGAGAAGCCTCCTCTTGAGGTGCTTGTGGTAAGGTGGTATTCCTGTGGAGTTGAAGCCAGGGACTAACCTCTCATCTCGAGTTGATTTTTGGTCCACGGAGCTCTTTCGTGTTGCTACAGTGACCTCAGGATCCCTCTAGCCTTGAAACAGTGTTCTTGGGGTTTCTCTGGAGTGCCACCAAGGAAATCAAGGCTCCTTTCATGTGTGATGGGCAACACGGAATTGCTCTGCACGCAGTGCAGGGGAATCGGGCCTCATCTCGCGGCGAGGGGAAAGTTTCATGGTTTTTCTCGAGTTGCCGCGGGAACCTGGGGTATATTCTCGAGTTACGACGGGGATGGCCCTTCCACCCATGTGATTGTTCAGCGACGTCAGGACTCCTGCCTAGTTGCGAGGGACAACTCGGGATTCTCCTCGAGGCTTGGCAGGGCAATTGGGACGCCTCTCCAGCTGAGGCGGGAGACCAAGGGTCCCTTTCCATGTGCCACATGAATCCTGGGACTCCTATCAAGTTTCACGAGGAGTCAGGCATCGTCTCCTTTGGTGGCACTGATCTCCACGCACCTCTGAAGTTTTCAAAGGATGTGAGGCCTCCGGTCGCGATGAGGTGGGGAACTAGGTCTTTCTCTGTGGTCTCCACAGGGGATTCAGACATCCTTTCGTCTTGGGAGATGCAAGACGAGCCTGCATTCAAGTCACTGCAGGGATATCCGGCCTTATTTCGATTTAGGGCATCGTGCTGTCCATTCCACTTGAGGCCGCAAACTCAGGGTCCCTCTCACATAGCTAGGGCTGAGAGAAGCCTCCTCTTGAGGTGCTTGTTGTAAAGTGGTATTCCTCTGGAGTCGAAGCCAGGGACTAACCTCTCATCTCGAGTTGATTTTTGGTCCATGGAGCTCTTTCGTGTTGCTACAGTGACCTCAGGATCCCTCTAGCCTGGAAACAGTGTTCTTGGGGTTTCTCTGGAGTGCCATCAAGGAAATCAAGGCTCCTTTCATGTGTGATGTGCAACATCGAATTGCTCTGCACACAGTGCAGGGGAATCGGGCCTCATCTCGCGGCAAGGGGGAAGTCTCTTGGTTTTTCTCGAGGTGCGGCGACAACCTTGGGTATTTTCTCGAGTTACGACGGGGATGGCCCTTCCACCCACGTGTTTGTTCAGCGACGTCAGGACTCCTGCCTAGTTGCGAGGGATAACTCGGGATTCTCCTCGAGGCTTCGCAGGGCAATTGGGACGCCTCTCCAGCTGAGGCGGGAGACCAAGGGTCCCTTTCCACGTGCCACAGGAATCCTGGGACTCCTATCAAGTTTCACGAGGAGTCAGGCATCGTCTCCTTTGGAGGCACTGATCTCCGTGTACCTCTGAAGTTTTCAAAGGATGTGAGGCCTCCGGTCGCCAAGAGGTGGGGAACTAGGTCTTTCTCTGTGGTCTCCACAGGGGATTCAGACATCCTTTCGTCTTGGGAGATGCAAGACGAGCCTGCATTCTAGTCACTGCAGGGATATCCGGCCTTATTTCGCGTCAGGGAATCGCAGTGTCCATTCCACTTGAGGCCGCAAACTCAGGGTCCCTCTCACATACCTAGAGCTGAGAGAAGCCTCCTCTTGAGGTGCTTGTGGTAAGGTGGTATTCCTCTGGAGTCGAAGCCAGGGACAAACCTCTCATCTCGAGTTGATTTTTGGTCCACGAATGTCTTTCCTGTTGCTACAGTAACCTCAGGTTCCCTCTAGCCTTGAAACAGTGTTCTTGGGGTTTCTCTGGAGTGCCATCAAGGAAATCAAGGCTCCTTTCATGTGTGATGTGCAACACGGAATTGCTCTGCATGCAGTGCAGGAGAATCGAGCCTCATCTCGCGGCGACGGGGAAGTCTCATGGTTTTTCTCGAGTTGCGGCGGGACCCTGGGGTATATTCTCGAGTTATGACGGGGATGTCCCTTCCACACACGTGTTTGTTCAGCGACGGCAGGACTCCTGCCTAGTTGCGAGGGACAACTCGGGATTCTCCTCGAGGCTTGGCAGGGCAATTGGGACGCCTCTCCAGCTGAGGCGGGAGACCAAGGGTCCCTTTCCACGTGCACAGGAATCCTGGCACTCCTATCAAGTTTCACGAGCAGTCAGGCATCGTTTCCTTTGGAGGCACTGATCTCCGTGTACCTCTGAAGTTTTCAAAGGATGTGAGGCATCCGGTCTCGATGAGGTGGGGAACTAGGTCTTTCTCTGTGGTCTCCACAGGGGATTCAGAGATCCTTTCGTCTTGGGAGATGCAAGACGAGCCTGCATTCAAGTCACTGCAGGGATATCCGGCCTTATTTCGAGTCAGGGCATCGCGGTGTCCATTCCACTTGAGGCCGCAAACTCAGGGTCCCTCTCACATACCTAGAGCTGAGAGAAGCCTCCTCTTGAAGTGCTTGTGGTAAGGTGGTATTCCTCTGGAGTCGAAGCCAGGGACTAACCTCTCATCTCGAGTTGATTTTTGGTCCATGGAGCTCTTTCGTGTTGCTACAGTGGCCTCAGGATCCCTCTAGCCTTGAAACAGTGTTCTTGGGGTTTCTCTGGAGTGCCATCAAGGAAATCAAGGCTCCTTTCATGTGTGATGTGCAACACGGAATTGCTCTGCACGCAGTGCAGGGGAATCGGGCCTCATCTCACGGCCAGGGGGAAGTCTCATGGTTTTTCTCGAGTTGCGGCGGGAACCTGGGGTATATTCTCGAGTTATGACGGGGATGTCCTTCCACACACGTGTTTGTTCAGCGACGGCAGGACTCCTGCCTAGTTGCGAGGGACAACTCGGGATTCTCCTCGAGGCTTGGCAGGGCAATTGGGACGCCTCTCCAGCTGAGGCGGGAGACCAAGTGTCCCTTTCCACGTGCACAGGAATCCTGGCACTCCTATCAAGTTTCACAAGGAGTCATGCATCGTTTCTTTGGAGGCACTGATCTCCGCGTACCTCTGAAGTTTTCAAAGGATGTGAGGCCTCCGGTCGCGATGAGGTGGGGAACTAGGTCTTTCTCTGTGGTCTACACTGGGGATTCAGACATCCTTTCGTCTTGGGAGATGCAAGACGAGCCTGCATTCAAGTCACTGCAGGGATATCCAGCCTTATTTCGAGTCAGGGCATCGCGGTGTCCATTCCACTTGAGGCCGCAAACTCAGGGTCCCTCTCACATAGCTAGAGCTGAGAGAAGCCTCCTCTTGAGGTGCTTGTGGTAAGGTGGTATTCCTGTGGAGTTGAAGCCAGGGACTAACCTCTCATCTTGAGTTGATTTTTGATCCACAGAGATCTTTCCTGTTGCTACAGTGACCTCAGGATCCCTCTAGCCTTGAAACAGTGTTCTTGGGTTTTCTCTGGAGTGCCACCAAGGAAATTAAGGCTCCTTTCATGTGTGATGTGCAACACGGAATTGCTCTGCACGCAGTGCAGGGGAATCGGGCCTCATGTGGCGGCGAGGGGGAAGTCTCATGGTTTTTCTCGTGTTCCGACGGGAACCTGGGGTATATTCTCGAGTTACAACGGGGATGGCCCTTCCACCAAGTGTTTGTTCAGCCACGGCAGGACTCCTGCCTAGTTGCGAGGGACAACTCAGGATTCTCCTCGAGGCTTCGCAGGGCAATTGGGACGCCTCTCGAGCTGAGGCGGGAGACCAAGGGTCCCTTTCCACGTGCCACAGGAATCCTGGGACTCCTATCGAGTTTCACGAGGAGTTAGGCATCGTCTCCTTTGGAGACACTGATCTCTGCGTACCTCTGGAATTTTCAAAGGATGTGAAGCCTCCGGTCGCGATGAGGTGGGGAACTAGGTCTTTCTCTGTGGTGTCCACAGGGGATTCAGACATCCTTTCCTCTTCGGAGATGCAAGACGAGCCTGCATTCAAGTCACTGCAGGGATATCCGGCATTATTTCGAGTCAGGGCATCGCGGTGTCCAACCACTTGTGGCCGCAAACTCAGGGTCCCTCTCACATACCTAGAGCTGAGAGAAGCCTCTTCTTGAGGTGCTTGTGGTAAGGTGGTATTCCTCTGGAGTCGAAGCCAGGGACTAACCTCTCATTTCGAGTTGATTTTTGGTCCACGGAGCTCTTTCGTATGGCTACAGTGACCTCAGGATCCCTCTAGCCTTGAAACAGTGTTCTTGGGGTTTCTCTGGAGTGCCATCAAGGAAATCAAGGCTCCTTTCATGTTTTATGTGCAACACGGAATTGCTTTGAATGCAGTGCAGGGGAATCGGGCCTCATCTCGCGGCGAGGGCGAAGTCTCATGGTTTTTCTCGAGTTGCGGCGGGAACCTGGGGTATATTCTCGAGTTACGACGGGGATGGCCCTGCCACACACGTGTTTGTTCAGCGACGTCAGGACTCCTGCCTTTTTACGAGGGACAACTCGGGATTCTCCTCGAGGCTTGGCAGGGCAATTGGGACGCCTCTCCAGCTGAGGCGGGAGACCAAGGGTCCCTTTCCACGTGCCACAGGATTCCTGGGACTCCTAAGAAGTTTCACGAGGAGTCAGGCATCGTCTCCTTTGGAGGCCCTGATCTCCGCGTACCTCTGGAGTTTTCAAAGGATGTGAGGCCTCGGTTCGCGATGAGGTGGGGAACTAGGTCTTTCTCTGTGGTCTCCACAGGGGATTCAGACATCCTTTCGTCTTGGGAGATGCAAGACGAGCCTGCATTCAAGTCACTGCAGGGATATCCGGCCTTATTTCGAGTCAGGGCATAGCGGTGTCCATTCCACTTGAGGCTGCAAACTCAGGGTCCCTCTCACATACCTAGAGCTGAGAGAAGCCTCCTCTTGAGGTGCTTGTGGTAAGGTGGTATTCCTCTGGAGTCGAAGCCAGGGAATAACCTCTCATCTCGAGTTGATTTTTGGTCCACGGAGCTCTTTCCTGTTGCTACAGTGACATCAGGATCCCTCTATCCTTGAAACAGTGTTCTTGGAGTTTCTCTGAAGTGCCATCAAGGAAATCAAGGCTCCTTTCATGTGTGATGTGCAACACGGAATTGCTCTGCACGCACTGCAGGGGAATCGGGCCTCATCTCACTGCGAGGGGGAAGTCTCATGGGTTTTCTCCAGTTGCGGCGGGAACCTGGGGTATATTCTCGAGTTACGACGGGGATGGCCCTTCCACACAAGTGTTTGTTCAGCGACGGCAGGACTCCTGCCTAGTTGCGAGGGAAAACTCAGGATTCTCCTCGAGGCTTGGCAGGGCAATTGGGACGCCTCTCCAGCTGAGGCAGGAGACCAAGGGTCCCTTTCCACGTGCCACAGGAATCCTGGGACTCCTATCAAGTTTCACCAGGAGTCAGGCATCGTCTCCTTTGGAGGCACTGATCTCTGCGTACCTCAGGAATTTTCAAAGGATGTGAGGCCTCCGGTCGCGATGAGGTGGGGAACTAGGTCTTTCTCTGTGGTCTCCACAGGGGATTCAGACATCCTTTCGTCTTGGGAGATGCAAGACGAGCCTGCATTCAAGTCACTGCAGGGATATCCAGCCGTATTTCGAGTCAGGGCATCGCGGTGTCCATTCCACTTGAGGCCGCAAACTCAGGGTCCCTCTCACATACCTAGAGCTGAGAGAAGCCTCCTCTTGAGGTGCTTGTGGTAAGGAGGTATTCCTCTGGAGTCGAAGCCAGGGACTAACCTCTCATCTCGAGTTGATTTTTGGTCCACGGAGCTCTTTTGTGTGGCTACAGTGACCTCAGGATCCCTCTAGCCTTGAAACAGTGTTCTTGGGGTTTCTCTGGAGTGCCACCAAGGAAATCAAGGCTCCTTTCATGTGTGATGTGCAAGACGGAATTGCTCTGCACGCAGTGCAGGGGAATCGGGCCTCATCTCGCGGCGAGGGGGAAGTCTCATGGTTTTTCTCGAGTTGCGGCGGGAACCTGGGGTATATTCTCGAGTTACGACGGGGATGGCCCTTCCACACACGTGTTTGTTCAGCGACGTCAGGACTCCTGCCTAGTTGCGAGGGACAACTCGGGATTCTCCTTGAGGCTTGGCAGGGCAATTGGGACGCCTCTCCAGCTGAGGCGGGAGACCAAGTGTCCCTTTCCACGTGCCACAGGAATCCTGTGACTCCTATGAAGTTTCACGAGGAGTCAGGCATCGTCTTCTTTGGAGGCACTGATCTACGCGTACCTCTGGAGTTTTCAAAGAATGTGAGGCCTCCGGTCGCGATGAGGTGGGGAACTAGGTCTTTCTCTGTGGTCTCCACAGGGGATTCAGACATCCTTTCGTCTTGGGAGATGCAAGACGAGCCTGCATTCAAGTCACTGCAGGGATATCCGGCCTTATTTCGAGTCAGGGCGTCGCGGTGTCCATTCCACTTGAGGCCGCAAACTCAGGGTCCCTCTCACATACCTAGAGCTGAGAGAAGCTTCCTCTTGAGGTGCTTGTGGTAAGGTGGTATTCCTCTGGAGTCGAAGCCAGGGACTAACCTCTCATCTCGAGTTGATTTTTGGTCCACGGAGCTCTTTTGTGTGGCTACAGTGACCTCAGGATCCCTCTAGCCTTGAAAGAGTGTTCTTGGGGTTTCTCTGGAGTGCCATCAAGGAAATCAAGGCTCCTTTCATGTGTGATGTGCAAGACGGAATTGCTCTGCACGCAGTGCAGGGGAATCGGGCCTCATTTTGCAGCGAGAGGGAAGTCTCATGGTTTTTCTCGAGTTGCGGCGGGAACCTGTGTTATATTCTCGAGTTACGACGGGGATGGCCCTGCCACACACGTGTTTGTTCAGCGACGTCAGGACTCCTGCCTTTTTACGAGGGACAACTCGGGATTCTCCTCGAGGCTTGACAGGGCAATTGGGACGCCTCTCCAGCTGAGGCGGGAGACCAAGCGTCCCTTTCCACGTGCCACAGGAATCCTGCGACTCCTAAGAAGTTTCAAGAGGAGTCAGGCATCGTCTCCATTGGAGGCACTGATCTCCGCGTACCTCTGGAGTTTTCAAAGGATGTGAGGCCTCGGTTCGCGATGAGGTGGGGAACTAGGTCTTTCTCTGTGGTCTCCACAGGGGATTCAGACATCCTTTCGTCTTGGGAGATGCAAGACGAGCCTGCATTCAAGTCACTGCAGGGATATCCGGCCTTATTTCGAGTCAGGGCATCACGGTGTCCATTCCACTTGAGGCTGCAAACTCAGGGTCCCTCTCACATACCTAGAGCTGAGAGAAGCCTCCTCTTGAGGTACTTGTGGTAAGGTGGTATTCCTCTGGAGTCGAAGCCAGGGAATAACCTCTCATCTCGAGTTGATTTTTGGTCCACGGAGCTCTTTCGTGTTGCTACAGTGACATCAGGATCCCTCTATCCTTGAAACAGTGTTCTTGGAGTTTCTCTGAAGTGCCATCAAGGAAATCAAGGCTCCTTTCATGTGTGATGTGCAACACGGAATTGCTCTGCACGCACTGCAGGGGAATCGGGCCTCATCTCGCTGCGAGGGGGAAGTCTCATGGGTTTTCTCGAGTTGCGGCGGGAACCTGGGGTATATTCTCGAGTTACGACGGGGATGGCCCTTCCACACACGTGTTTGTTCAGCGACGGCAGGACTCCTGCCTAGTTGCGAGGGAAAACTCAGGATTCTCCTTGAGGCTTGGCAGGGCAATTGGGACGCCTCTCCAGCTGAGGCAGGAGACCAAGGGTCCCTTTCCACGTACCACAGGAATCCTGGGTCTCCTATCAAGTTTCACGAGGAGTCAGGCATCGTCTCCTTTGGAGGCACTGATCTCTGCGTACCTCTGGAATTTTCAAAGGATGTGAGGCCTCCGGTCGCGATGAGGTGGGGAACTAGGTCTTTCTCTGTGGTCTCCACAGGAGATTCAGACATCCTTTCGTCTTGGGAGATGCAAGACGAGCCTGCATTCAAGTCACTGCAGGGATATCCGGCCTTATTTCGAGTCAGGGCGTCGCGGTGTTCATTCCACTTGAGGCCGCAAACTCAGGGTCCCTCTCACATACCTAGAGCTGAGAGAAGCCTCCTCTTGAGGTGCTTGTGGTAAGGTGGTATTCCTCTGGAGTCGAAGGCAGGGACTAACCTCTCATCTCGAGTTGATTTTTGGTCCACGGAGCTTTTTCGTGTTGCTACAGTGACCTCAGGATCCCTCTAGCCTTGAAAGAGTGTTCTTGGGGTTTCTCTGGAGTGCCATCAAGGAAATCAAGGCTCCTTTCATGTGTGATGTGTAAGACGGAATTGCTCTGCACGCAGTGCAGGGGAATCGGGCCTCATCTCGCGGCGAGGGGGAAGTCTCATGGTTTTTCTCGAGTTGCGGCGGGAACCTGGGGTATATTCTCGAGTTACAACGGGGATGGCCCTTCCACCAAGTGTTTGTTCAGCGACGGCAGGACTCCTGCCTAGTTGCGAGGGAAAACTCAGGATTCTCCTCGAGGCTTGGCAGGGCAATTGGGACGCCTCTCCAGCTGAGGCGGGAGACCAAGGGTCCCTTTCCATGTGCCACAGGAATCCTGGGACTCCTATCAAGTTTCACGAGGAGTTAGGCATCGTCTCCTTTGGAGACACTAATCTCTGAGTACCTCTGGAATTTTCAAAGGATGTGAAGCCTCCGGTGGCGATGAGGTGGGGAACTAGGTCTTTCTCTGTGGTCTCCACAGGGGATTCAGAGATCCTTTCGTCTTGGGAGATGCAAGACGAGCCTGCATTCAAGTCACTGCAGGGATATCCGGCATTATTTCGAGTCAGGGCATCGCGGTGTCCAACCACTTGTGGCCGCAAACTCAGGGTCCCTCTCACATACCTAGAGCTGAGAGAAGCCTCCTCTTGAGGTGCTTGTGGTAAGGTGGTATTCCTCTGGATTCGAAGCCAGGGACTAACCTCTCATTTCGAGTTGATTTTTGGTCCACGGAGCTCTTTCGTATGGCTACAGTGACCTCAGGATCCCTCTAGCCTTGAAACAGTGTTCTTGGGGTTTCTCTGGAGTGCCATCAAGGAAATCAAGGCTCCTTTCATGTTTTATGTGCAACACGGAATTGCTTTGAATGCAGTGCAGGGGAATCGGGCCTCATCTCGCGGCGAGGGCGAAGTCTCATGGTTTTTCTCGAGTTGCGGCGGGAACCTGGGGTATATTCTCGAGTTACGACGGGGATGGCCCTGCCACACACGTGTTTGTTCAGCGACGTCAGGACTCCTGCCTTTTTACGAGGGACAACTCGGGATTCTCCTCGAGGCTTGGCAGGGCAATTGGGACGCCTCTCCAGCTGAGGCGGGAGACCAAGGGTCCCTTTCCACGTGCCACAGGATTCCTGGGACTCCTAAGAAGTTTCACGAGGAGTCAGGCATCGTCTCCTTTGGAGGCCCTGATCTCCGCGTACCTCTGGAGTTTTCAAAGGATGTGAGGCCTCGGTTCGCGATGAGGTGGGGAACTAGGTCTTTCTCTGTGGTCTCCACAGGGGATTCAGACATCCTTTCGTCTTGGGAGATGCAAGACGAGCCTGCATTCAAGTCACTGCAGGGATATCCGGCCTTATTTCGAGTCAGGGCATAGCGGTGTCCATTCCACTTGAGGCTGCAAACTCAGGGTCCCTCTCACATACCTAGAGCTGAGAGAAGCCTCCTCTTGAGGTGCTTGTGGTAAGGTGGTATTCCTCTGGAGTCGAAGCCAGGGAATAACCTCTCATCTCGAGTTGATTTTTGGTCCACGGAGCTCTTTCCTGTTGCTACAGTGACATCAGGATTCCTCTATCCTTGAAACAGTGTTCTTGGAGTTTCTCTGAAGTGCCATCAAGGAAATCAAGGCTCCTTTCATGTGTGATGTGCAACACGGAATTGCTCTGCACGCACTGCAGGGGAATCGGGCCTCATCTCGCTGCGAGGGGGAAGTCTCATGGGTTTTCTCGAGTTGCGGCGGGAACCTGGGGTATATTCTCGAGTTACGACGGGGATGGCCCTTCCACACAAGTGTTTGTTCAGCGACGGCAGGACTCCTGCCTAGTTGCGAGGGAAAACTCAGGATTCTCCTCGAGGCTTGGCAGGGCAATTGGGACGCCTCTCCAGCTGAGGCAGGAGACCAAGGGTCCCTTTCCACGTGCCACAGGAATCCTGGGACTCCTATCAAGTTTTACCAGGAGTCAGGCATCGTCTCTTTTGGAGGCACTGATCTCTGCGTACCTCAGGAATTTTCAAAGGATGTGAGGCCTCCGGTCGCGATGAGGTGGGGAACTAGGTCTTTCTCTGTGGTCTCCACAGGGGATTCAGACATCCTTTCGTCTTGGGAGATGCAAGACGAGCCTGCATTCAAGTCACTGCAGGGATATCCGGCCTTATTTCGAGTCAGGGCATCGCGGTGTCCATTCCACTTGAGGCCGCAAACTCAGGGTCCCTCTCACATAGCTAGAGCTGAGAGAAGCCTCCTCTTGAGGTGCTTGTGGTAAGGAGGTATTCCTCTGGAGTCGAAGCCAGGGACTAACCTCTCATCTCGAGTTGATTTTTAGTCCACGGAGCTCTTTTGTGTGGCTACAGTGACCTCAGGATCCCTCTAGCCTTGAAATAGTGTTCTTGGGGTTTCTCTGGAGTGCCACCAAGGAAATCAAGGCTCCTTTCATGTGTGATGTGCAAGACGGAATTGCTCTGCACGCAGTGCATGGGAATCGGGCCTCATCTCGCGGCGAGGGGGAAGTCTCATGGTTTTTCTCGAGTTGCGGCGGGAACCTGGGGTATATTCTCGAGTTACGACGGCGATGGCCCTTCCACACACGTGTTTGTTCAGCGACGTCAGGACTCCTGCCTAGTTGCGAGGGACAACTCGGGATTCTCCTTGAGGCTTGGCAGGGCAATTGGGACGCCTCTCCAGTTGAGGCGGGAGACCAAGTGTCCCTTTCCATGTGCCACAGGAATCCTGGGACTCCTATGAAGTTTCACGAGGAGTCAGGCATCGTCTTCTTTGGAGGCACTGATCTACGCGTACCTCTGGAGTTTTCAAAGAATGTGAGGCCTCCGGTCGCGATGAGGTGGGGAACTAGGTCTTTCTCTGTGGTCTCCACAGGGGATTCAGACATCCTTTCGTCTTGGGAGATGCAAGACGAGCCTGCATTCAAGTCACTGCAGGGATATCCGGCCTTATTTCGAGTCAGGGCGTCGCGGTGTCCATTCCACTTGAGGCCGCAAACTCAGGGTCCCTCTCACATACCTAGAGCTGAGAGAAGCTTCCTCTTGAGGTGCTTGTGGTAAGGTGGTATTCCTCTGGAGTCGAAGCCAGGGACTAACCTCTCATCTCGAGTTGATTTTTGGTCCACGGAGCTCTTTTGTGTGGCTACAGTGACCTCAGGATCCCTCTAGCCTTGAAACAGTGTTCTTGGGGTTTCTCTGGAGTGCCATCAAGGAAATCAAGGCTCCTTTCATGTGTGATGTGCAAGACGGAATTGCTCTGCACGCAGTGCAGGGGAATCGGGCCTCATTTTGCAGCGAGAGGGAAGTCTCATGGTTTTTCTCGAGTTGCGGCGGGAACCTGTGTTATATTCTCGAGTTACGACGGGGATGGCCCTGCCACACACGTGTTTGTTCAGCGACGTCAGGACTCCTGCCTTTTTACGAGGGACAACTCGGGATTCTCCTCGAGGCTTGGCAGGGCAATTGGGACGCCTCTCCAGCTGAGGCGGGAGACCAAGGGTCCCTTTCCACGTGCCACAGGAATCCTGCGACTCCTAAGAAGTTTCAAGAGGAGTCAGGCATCGTCTCCATTGGAGGCACTGATCTCCGCGTACCTCTGGAGTTTTCAAAGGATGTGAGGCCTCGGTTCGCGATGAGGTGGGGAACTAGGTCTTTCTCTGTGGTCTCCACAGGGGATTCAGACATCCTTTCGTCTTGGGAGATGCAAGACGAGCCTGCATTCAAGTCACTGCAGGGATATCCGGCCTTATTTCGAGTCAGGGCATCACGGTGTCCATTCCACTTGAGGCTGCAAACTCAGGGTCCCTCTCACATACCTAGAGCTGAGAGAAGCCTCCTCTTGAGGTGCTTGTGGTAAGGTGGTATTCCTCTGGAGTCGAAGCCAGGGAATAACCTCTCATCTCGAGTTGATTTTTGGTCCACGGAGCTCTTTCGTGTTGCTACAGTGACATCAGGATCCCTCTATCCTTGAAACAGTGTTCTTGGAGTTTCTCTGAAGTGCCATCAAGGAAATCAAGGCTCCTTTCATGTGTGATGTGCAACACGGAATTGCTCTGCACGCACTGCAGGGGAATCGGGCCTCTTCTCGCTGCGAGGGAGAAGTTTCATGGGTTTTCTCGAGTTGCGGCGGAAACCTGGGGTATATTCTCGAGTTACGACGGGGATGGCCCTTCCACACACGTGTTTGTTCAGCGACGGCAGGACTCCTGCCTAGTTGCGAGGGAAAACTCAGGATTCTCCTTGAGGCTTGGCAGGGCAATTGGGACGCCTCTCCAGCTGAGGCAGGAGACCAAGGGTCCCTTTCCACGTGCCACAGGAATCCTGGGTCTCCTATCAAGTTTCACGAGGAGTCAGGCATCGTCTCCTTTGGAGGCACTGATCTCTGCGTACCTCTGGAATTTTCAAAGGATGTGAGGCCTCCGGTCGCGATGAGGTGGGGAACTAGGTCTTTCTCTGTGGTCTCCACAGGGGATTCAGACATCCTTTCGTCTTGGGAGATGCAAGACGAGCCTGCATTCAAGTCACTGCAGGGATATCCGGCCTTATTTCGAGTCAGGGCGTCGCGGTGTTCATTCCACTTGAGGCCGCAAACTCAGGGTCCCTCTCACATACCTAGAGCTGAGAGAAGCCTCCTCTTGAGGTGCTTGTGGTAAGGTGGTATTCCTCTGGAGTCGAAGGCAGGGACTAACCTCTCATCTCGAGTTGATTTTTGGTCCACGGAGCTCTTTCGTGTTGCTACAGTGACCTCAGGATCCCTCTAGCCTTGAAAGAGTGTTCTTGGGGTTTCTCTGGAGTGCCATCAAGGAAATCAAGGCTCCTTTCATGTGTGATGTGTAAGACAGAATTGCTCTGCACGCAGTGCAGGGGAATCGGGCCTCATCTCGCGGCGAGGGGGAAGTCTCATGGTTTTTCTCGAGTTGCGCCGGGAACCTGGGGTATATTCTCGAGTTACAACGGGGATGGCCCTTCCACCAAGTGTTTGTTCAGCGACGGCAGGACTCCTGCCTAGTTGCGAGGGAAAACTCAGGATTCTCCTCGAGGCTTGGCAGGGCAATTGGGACGCCTCTCCAGCTGAGGCGGGAGACCAAGGGTCCCTTTCCATGTGCCACAGGAATCCTGGGACTCCTATCAAGTTTCACGAGGAGTTAGGCATCGTCTCCTTTGGAGACACTAATCTCTGAGTACCTCTGGAATTTTCAAAGGATGTGAAGCCTCCGGTGGCGATGAGGTGGGGAACTAGGTCTTTCTCTGTGGTCTCCACAGGGGATTCAGAGATCCTTTCGTCTTGGGAGATGCAAGACGAGCCTGCATTCAAGTCACTGCAGGGATATCCGGCATTATTTCGAGTCAGGGCATCGCGGTGTCCAACCACTTGTGGCCGCAAACTCAGGGTCCCTCTCACATACCTAGAGCTGAGAGAAGCCTCCTCTTGAGGTGCTTGTGGTAAGGTGGTATTCCTCTGGATTCGAAGCCAGGGACTAACCTCTCATTTCGAGTTGATTTTTGGTCCACGGAGCTCTTTCGTATGGCTACAGTGACCTCAGGATCCCTCTAGCCTTGAAACAGTGTTCTTGGGGTTTCTCTGGAGTGCCATCAAGGAAATCAAGGCTCCTTTCATGTTTTATGTGCAACACGGAATTGCTTTGAATGCAGTGCAGGGGAATCGGGCCTCATCTCGCGGCGAGGGCGAAGTCTCATGGTTTTTCTCGAGTTGCGGCGGGAACCTGGGGTATATTCTCGAGTTACGACGGGGATGGCCCTGCCACACACGTGTTTGTTCAGCGACGTCAGGACTCCTGCCTTTTTACGAGGGACAACTCGGGATTCTCCTCGAGGCTTGGCAGGGCAATTGGAACGCCTCTCCAGCTGAGGCGGGAGACCAAGGGTCCCTTTCCACGTGCCACAGGATTCCTGGGACTCCTAAGAAGTTTCACGAGGAGTCAGGCATCGTCTCCTTTGGAGGCCCTGATCTCCGCGTACCTCTGGAGTTTTCAAAGGATGTGAGGCCTCGGTTCGCGATGAAGTGGGGAACTAGGTCTTTCTCTGTGGTCTCCACAGGGGATTCAGACATCCTTTCGTCTTGGGAGATGCAAGACGAGCCTGCATTCAAGTCACTGCAGGGATATCCGGCCTTATTTCGAGTCAGGGCATAGCGGTGTCCATTCCACTTGAGGCTGCAAACTCAGGGTCCCTCTCACATACCTAGAGCTGAGAGAAGCCTCCTCTTGAGGTGCTTGTGGTAAGGTGGTATTCCTCTGGAGTCGAAGCCAGGGAATAACCTCTCATCTCGAGTTGATTTTTGGTCCACGGAGCTCTTTCCTGTTGCTACAGTGACATCAGGATCCCTCTATCCTTGAAACAGTGTTCTTGGAGTTTCTCTGAAGTGCCATCAAGGAAATCAAGGCTCCTTTCATGTGTGATGTGCAACACGGAATTGCTCTGCACGCACTGCAGGGGAATCGGGCCTCATCTCGCTGCGAGGGGGAAGTCTCATGGGTTTTCTCGAGTTGCGGCGGGAACCTGGGGTATATTCTCGAGTTACGACGGGGATGGCCCTTCCACACAAGTGTTTGTTCAGCGACGGCAGGACTCCTGCCTAGTTGCGAGGGAAAACTCAGGATTCTCCTCGAGGCTTGGCAGGGCAATTGGGACGCCTCTCCAGCTGAGGCAGGAGACCAAGGGTCCCTTTCCACGTGCCACAGGAATCCTGGGACTCCTATCAAGTTTCACCAGGAGTCAGGCATCGTCTCCTTTGGAGGCACTGATCTCTGCGTACCTCAGGAATTTTCAAAGGATGTGAGGCCTCCGGTCGCGATGAGGTGGGGAACTAGGTCTTTCTCTGTGGTCTCCACAGGGGATTCAGACATCCTTTCGTCTTGGGAGATGCAAGACGAGCCTGCATTCAAGTCACTGCACGGATATCCGGCCGTATTTCGAGTCAGGGCATCGCGGTGTCCATTCCACTTGAGGCCGCAAACTCAGGGTCCCTCTCACATACCTAGAGCTGAGAGAAGCCTCCTCTTGAGGTGCTTGTGGTAAGGAGGTATTCCTCTGGAGTCGAAGCCAGGGACTAACCTCTCATCTCGAGTTGATTTTTGGTCCACGGAGCTCTTTTGTGTGGCTACAGTGACCTCAGGATCCCTCTAGCCTTGAAACAGTGTTCTTGGGGTTTCTCTGGAGTGCCACCAAGGAAATCAAGGCTCCTTTCATGTGTGATGTGCAAGACGGAATTGCTCTGCACGCAGTGCAGGGGAATCGGGCCTCATCTCGCGGCGAGGGGGAAGTCTCATGGTTTTTCTCGAGTTGCGGCGGGAACCTGGGGTATATTCTCGAGTTACGACGGGGATGGCCCTTCCACACACGTGTTTGTTCAGCGACGTCAGGACTCCTGCCTAGTTGCGAGGGACAACTCGGGATTCTCCTTGAGGCTTGGCAGAGCAATTGGGACGCCTCTCCAGCTGAGGCGGGAGACCAAGTGTCCCTTTCCACGTGCCACAGGAATCCTGGGACTCCTATGAAGTTTCACGAGGAGTCAGGCATCGTCTTCTTTGGAGGCACTGATCTACGCGTACCTCTGGAGTTTTCAAAGAATGTGAGGCCTCCGGTCGCGATGAGGTGGGGAACTAGGTCTTTCTCTGTGGTCTCCACAGGGGATTCAGACATCCTTTCGTCTTGGGAGATGCAAGACGAGCCTGCATTCAAGTCACTGCAGGGATATCCGGCCTTATTTCGAGTCAGGGCGTCGCGGTGTCCATTCCACTTGAGGCCGCAAACTCAGGGTCCCTCTCACATACCTAGAGCTGAGAGAAGCTTCCTCTTGAGGTGCTTGTGGTAAGGTGGTATTCCTCTGGAGTCGAAGCCAGGGACTAACCTCTCATCTCGAGTTGATTTTTGGTCCACGGAGCTCTTTTGTGTGGCTACAGTGACCTCAGGATCCCTCTAGCCTTGAAAGAGTGTTCTTGGGGTTTCTCTGGAGTGCCATCAAGGAAATCAAGGCTCCTTTCATGTGTGATGTGCAAGACGGAATTGCTCTGCACGCAGTGCAGGGGAATCGGGCCTCATTTTGCAGCGAGAGGGAAGTCTCATGGTTTTTCTCGAGTTGCGGCGGAAACCTGTGTTATATTCTCGAGTTACGACGGGGATGGCCCTGCCACACACGTGTTTGTTCAGCGACGTCAGGACTCCTGCCTTTTTACGAGGGACAACTCGGGATTCTCCTCGAGGCTTGACAGGGCAATTGGGACGCCTCTCCAGCTGAGGCGGGAGACCAAGGGTCCCTTTCCACGTGCCACAGGAATCCTGCGACTCCTAAGAAGTTTCAAGAGGAGTCAGGCATCGTCTCCATTGGAGGCACTGATCTCCGCGTACCTCTGGAGTTTTCAAAGGATGTGAGGCCTCGGTTCGCGATGAGGTGGGGAACTAGGTCTTTCTCTGTGGTCTCCACAGGGGATTCAGACATCCTTTCGTCTTGGGAGATGCAAGACGAGCCTGCATTCAAGTCACTGCAGGGATATCCGGCCTTATTTCGAGTCAGGGCATCACGGTGTCCATTCCACTTGAGGCTGCAAACTCAGGGTCCCTCTCACATACCTAGAGCTGAGAGAAGCCTCCTCTTGAGGTGCTTGTGGTAAGGTGGTATTCCTCTGGAGTCGAAGCCAGGGAATAACCTCTCATCTCGAGTTGATTTTTGGTCCACGGAGCTCTTTCCTGTTGCTACCGTGACATCAGGATCCCTCTATCCTTGAAACAGTGTTCTTGGAGTTTCTCTGAAGTGCCATCAAGGAAATCAAGGCTCCTTTCATGTGTGATGTGCAACACGGAATTGCTCTGCACGCACTGCAGGGGAATCGGGCCTCATCTCGCTGCGAGGGGGAAGTCTCATGGGTTTTCTCGAGTTGCGGCGGGAACCTGGGGTATATTCTCGAGTTACGACGGGGATGGCCCTTCCACACACGTGTTTGTTTAGCGACGGCAGGACTCCTGCCTAGTTGCGAGGGAAAACTCAGGATTCTCCTTGAGGCTTGGCAGGGCAATTGGGACGCCTCTCCAGCTGAGGCAGGAGACCAAGGGTCCCTTTCCACGTGCCACGGGAATCCTGGGTCTCCTATCAAGTTTCACGAGGAGTCAGGCATCGTCTCCTTTGGAGGCACTGATCTCTGCGTACCTCTGGAATTTTCAAAGGATGTGAGGCCTCCGGTCGCGATGAGGTGGGGAACTAGGTCTTTCTCTGTGGTCTCCACAGGGGATTCAGACATCCTTTCGTCTTGGGAGATGCAAGACGAGCCTGCATTCAAGTCACTGCAGGGATATCCGGCCTTATTTCGAGTCAGGGCGTCGCGGTGTTCATTCCACTTGAGGCCGCAAACTCAGGGTCCCTCTCACATACCTAGAGCTGAGAGAAGCCTCCTCTTGAGGTGCTTGTGGTAAGGTGGTATTCCTCTGGAGTCGAAGGCAGGGACTAACCTCTCATCTCGAGTTGATTTTTGGTCCACGGAGCTCTTTCGTGTTGCTACAGTGACCTCAGGATCCCTCTAGCCTTGAAACAGTGTTCTTGGGGTTTCTCTGGAGTGCCATCAAGGAAATCAAGGCTCCTTTCATGTGTGATGTGCAAGACGGAATTGCTCTGCACGCAGTGCAGGGGAATCGGGCCTCATCTCGCGGCGAGGGGGAAGTCTCATGGTTTTTCTCGAGTTGCTGTGGGAACCTGGGGAATATTCTCGAGTTACAACGGGGATGGCCCTTCCACCAAGTGTTTGTTCAGCGACGGCAGGACTCCTGCCTAGTTGCGAGGGAAAACTCAGGATTCTCCTCGAGGCTTGGCAGGGCAATTGGGACGCCTCTCCAGCTGAGGCGGGAGACCAAGGGTCCCTTTCCATGTGCCACAGGAATCCTGGGACTCCTATCAAGTTTCACGAGGAGTTAGGCATCGTCTCCTTTGGAGACACTAATCTCTGCGTACCTCTGGAATTTTCAAAGGATGTGAAGCCTCCGGTCGCGATGAGGTGGGGAACTAGGTCTTTCTCTGTGGTCTCCACAGGGGATTCAGAGATCCTTTCGTCTTGGGAGATGCAAGACGAGCCTGCATTCAAGTCACTGCAGGAATATCCGGCATTATTTCGAGTCAGGGCATCGCGGTGTCCATTCCACTTGAGGCCGCAAACTCAGGGTCCCTCTCACATACCTAGAGCTGAGAGAAGCCTCTTCTTGAGGTGCTTGTGGTAAGGTGGTATTCCTCTGGAGTCGAAGCCAGGGACTAACCTCTCATTTCGAGTTGATTTTTGGTCCACGGAGCTCTTTCGTATGGCTACAGTGACCTCAGGATCCCTCTGGCCTTGAAACAGTGTTCTTGGGGTTTCTCTGGAGTGTCATCAAGGAAATCAAGGCTCCTTTCATGTTTTATGTGCAACCGGAATTGCTTTGAATGCAGTGCAGGGGAATCGGGCCTCATCTCGCGGCGAGGGCGAAGTCTAATTGTTTTTCTCAGGTTGCGGCCGGAACCTGGGGTATATTCTCGAGTTACGACGGGGATGGCCCTGCCACACACGTGTTTGTTCAGCGACGTCAGGACTCCTGCCTTTTTACGAGGGACAACTCGGGATTCTCCTCGAGGCTTGGCAGGGCAATTGGGACGCCTCTCCAGCTAAGGCGGGAGACCAAGGGTCCCTTTCCACGTGTCACAGGATTCCTGGGACTCCTAAGAAGTTTTACGAGAAGTCAGGCATCGTCTCCTTTGGAGGCCCTGATCTCCGCGTACCTCTGGAGTTTTCAAAGGATGTGAGGCCTCGGTTCGCGATGAGGTGGGGAACTAGGTCTTTCTCTGTGGTCTCCACAGGGGATTCAGACATCCTTTCGTCTTGGGAGATGCAAGACGAGCCTGCATTCAAGTCACTGCAGGGATATCCGGCCTTATTTCGAATCAGGGCATAGCGGTGTCCATTCCACTTGAGGCTGCAAACTCAGGGTCCCTCTCACATACCTAGAGCTGAGAGAAGCCTCCTCTTGAGGTGCTTGTGGTAAGGTGGTATTCCTCTGGAGTCGAAGCCAGGGAATAACCTCTCATCTCGAGTTGATTTTTGGTCCCCGGAGCTCTTTTCTGTTGCTACAGTGACATCAGGATCCCTCTATCCTTGAAACAGTGTTCTTGGAGTTTCTCTGAAGTGCCATCAAGGAAATCAGGGCTCCTTTCATGTGTGATGTGCAACACGGAATTGCTCTGCACTCACTGCAGGGGAATCGGGCCTCATCTCGCTGCGAGGGGGAAGTCTCATGGGTTTTCTCGAGTTGCGGCGGGAACCTGGGGTATATTCTCGAGTTACGACGGGGATGGCCCTTCCACCCACGTGTTTGTTCAGCGACGGCAGGACTCCTGCCTAGTTGCGAGGGAAAACTCAGGATTCTCCTCGAGGCTTGGCAGGGCAATTGGGACGCCTCTCCAGCTGAGGCAGGAGACCAAGGGTCCCTTTCCACGTGCCACAGGAATCCTGGGACTCCTATCAAGTTTCACGAGGAGTCAGGCATCGTCTCCTTTGGAGGCACTGATCTCTGCGTACCTCAGGAATTTTCAAAGGATGTGAGGCCTCCGGTCGCAATGAGGTGGGGAACTAGGTCTTTCTCTGTGGTCTCCACAGGGGATTCAGACATCCTTTCGTCTTGGGAGATTCAAGACGAGCCTGCATTCAAATCACTGCAGGGATATCCGGCCTTATTTCGAGTCAGGGCATCGCGGTGTCCATTCCACTTGAGGCCGCAAACTCAGGGTCCCTCTCACATACCTAGAGCTGAGAGAAGCCTCCTCTTGAGGTGCTTGTGGTAAGGAGGTATTCCTCTGGAGTCGAAGCCAGGGACTACCCTCTCATCTCGAGTTGATTTTTGGTCCACGGAGCTCTTTTGTGTGGCTACAGTGACCTCAGGATCCCTCTAGCCTTGAAACAGTGTTCTTGGGGTTTCTCTGGAGAGCCACCAAGGAAATCAAGGCTCCTTTCATGTGTGATGTGCAACACGGAATTGCTCTGCACGCAGTGCAGGGGAATCGGGCCTCATCTAGCGGCGAGGGGGAAGTCTCATGGTTTTTCTCGAGTTGCGGCGGGAACCTGGGGTATATTCTCGAGTTACGACGGAAATGGCCCTTCCAACCACGTGTTTGTTAAGCGACGTCAGGACTCCTGCCTAGTTGTGAGGGACAACTCGGGATTCTCCTTGAGGCTTGGCAGGGCAATTGGGACGCCTCTCCAGCTGAGGCGGGAGACCAAGGGTCCCTTTCCACGTGCCACAGGAATCCTGGGACTCCTATGAAGTTTCACGAGGAGTCAGGCATCGTCTTCTTTGGAGGCACTGATCTACGCGTACCTCTGGAGTTTTCAAAGGATGTGAGGCCTCCGGTCGCGATGAGGTGGGGAACTAGGTCTTTCTCTGTGGTCTCCACAGGGAATTCAGACATCCTTTCGTCTTGGGAGATGCAAGACGAGCCTGCATTCAAGTCACTGCAGGGATATCCGGCCTTATTTCGAGTCAGGGCGTCGCGGTGTCCATTCCACTTGAGGCCGCAAACTCAGGGTCCCTCTCACATACCTAGAGCTGAGAGAAGCCTCCTCTTGAGGTGCTTGTGGTAAGGTGGTATTCCTCTGGAGTCGAAGCCAGGGACTAACTTCTCATCTCGAGTTGATTTTTGGTCCACGGAGCTCTTTCGTGTTGCTACAGTGACCTCAGGATCCCTCTAGCCTTGAAAGAGTGTTCTTGGGGTTTCTCTGGAGTGCCATCAAGGAAATCAAGGCTCCTTTCATGTGTGATGTGCAAGACGGAATTGCTCTGCATGCAGTGCAGGGGAATCGGGCCTCATTTTGCAGCGAGAGGGAAGTCTCATGGTTTTTCTCGAGTTGCGGCGGGAACCTGTGGTATATTCTCGAGTTACGACGGGGATGGCCCTTCCACCCACATGTTTGTTCAGCGACGTCAGGACTCTTGCCTAGTGCGAGGGACAACTCGGGATTCTCCTCGAGCCTTGGCAGGGCAGTTGGGACGCCTCCTCAGCTGAGGCGGGAGAACAAGGGTCCCTTTCCACGTGCCACAGGAATCCTGGCACTCCTATCATGTTTCACGAGGAGTCAGGCATCGTCTCCTTTGGAGGCACTAATCTCCCCGTACCTCTGGAGTTTTCAAAGGATGTGAGGCCTCCGGTCGCGATGAGGTGGGGAACTAGGTCTTTCTCTGTGGTCTCCACAGGGGATTCAGACATCCTTTCGTCTTGGGAGATGCAAGTCGAGCCTGCATTCAAGTCACTGCAGGGATATCCGGCCTTATTTCGAGTCAGGGCATCGCGGTATCCATTCCACTTGAGGTCGCAAACTCATGGTCCCTTTCACATAGCTAAAGCTGAGAGAAGCCTCCTCTTGAGGTGCTTGTGGTAAGGAGGTATTCCTCTGGAGTCGAAGCCAGGGACTACCCTCTCATCTCGAGTTGATTTTTGGTCCACGGAGCTCTTTTGTGTGGCTACAGTGACCTCAGGATCCCTCTAGCCTTGAAACAGTGTTCTTGGGGTTTCTCTGGAGAGCCACCAAGGAAATCAAGGCTCCTTTCATGTGTGATGTGCAACACGGAATTGCTCTGCACGCAGTGCAGGGGAATCGGGCCTCATCTCGCGGCGAGGGGGAAGTCTCATGGTTTTTCTCGAGTTGCGGCGGGGACCTGGGGTATATTCTCGAGTTACGACGGGGATGGCCCTTCCACACACGTGTTTGTTCAGCGACGTCAGGACTCCTGCCTAGTTGCGAGGGACAACTCGGGATTCTCCTCGAGGCTTGGCAGGGCAATTGGGACGCCTATCCAGCTGAGGCGGGAGACCAAGGGTCCCTTTCCACGTGCCACAGGAATCCTGGAACTCCTAAGAAGTTTCACGAGGAGTCAGGCATCGTCTCCCTTGGAGGCACTGATCTCAGCATACGACTGGAGTTTTCAAAGGATGTGAGGCCTCCGGTCGCGATGAGGTGGGGAACTAGGTCTTTCTCTGTGGTCTCCACAGGGGATTCAGACATCCTTTTGTCTTGGGAGATGCAAGACGAGCCTGCATTCAAGTCACTGCAGGGATATCCGGCCTTATTTCGAGTCAGGGCATCGCAGTGTTCATTCCACTTGAGGCCGCAAACTCAGGGTCCCTCTCACATACCTAGAGCTGAGAGAAGCCTCCTCTTGAGGTGCTTGTGGTAAGGTGGTATTCCTCTGGAGTCGAAGCCAGGGACTAACCTCTCATCTCGAGTTGATTGGTGGTCCACGGAGCTCTTTCGTGTTGCTACATTGACCTCAGGATCCCTCTAGCCTTGAAACAGTGTTCTTGGGGTTTCTCTGGAGTGCCATCAAGGAAATCAAGGATCCTTTCATGTTTGATGTGCAATACGGAAATGCTTTGAATGCAGTGCAGGGGAATCGGGCCTCATATTGCGGCGAGTGGGAAGTCTCATGGTTTTTCTCGAGTTGCGGCGGGAACCTGGGGTATATTCTCGAGTTATGACGGGGATGGCCCTTCCACCCTCGTTTTTCTTCAGCCACGTCAGGACTCCTGCCTAGTTGCGAGGGACAACTCGGGATTCTCCTCGAGGCTTGGAAGGCAATTGTGATGCCTCTCCAGCTGAGGCGGGAGACCAAGGGTCCCTTTCCACCTGCCACAGGAATCCTGGGACTCCTATCAAGTTTCATCTGGAGTCAGGCATCGTCTCCTTTGGAGGCACTGATCTCCGCGTACCTCTGGAGTTTTCAAAGGATGTGAGGCCTCCGGTCGCGATGAGGTGGGGAACTAGGTCTTTCTCTGTGGTCTCCACAGGGAATTCAGACATCCTTTCGTCTTGGAAGATGTAAGACGAGCCTGCATTCAAGTCACTGCAGGGATATGCGGCCTTTTTTCGAGTCAGGGCATCGCGGTGTCCATTCCACTTGAGGCCGCAAACTCAGGGTCCCTCTCACATAAATAGAGCTGAGAGAAGCCTCCTCTTGAGGTGCTTGTGGTAAGGAGGTATTCCTCTGGAGTCGAAGCCAGGGACTAACATCTCATCTCGAGTTGATTCTTGGTCCACGGAGCTCTTTCGTGTTGCTACAGTGACCTCAGGTTCCCTCGAGCCCTGAAACAGTGTTCTTGGGGTTTCTCTGGAGTGCCATCAAGGAAATCAAGGCTCCTTTCATGTTTGATGTGCAACACGGAATTGCTCTGCACGCAGTGCAGGGGAATCGGGCCTCATCTCGTGGCGAGGGGGAAGTCTCATGGTTTTTCTCGAGTTGCGGTGGGAACCTGGGGTATATTCTCGAGTTACGACGGAAATGGCCCTTCCACCCACGTGTTTGTTCAGCGACGTCAGGACTCCTGCCTAGTTGCGAGGGACAACTCGGGAATCTTCTCGAGGCTTGGCAGGGCAATTGGGACGCCTCTCCAGCTGAGGCGTGAGACCAAGGGTCCATTTCCACGTGCCACAGGAATCCTGGGACTCCTATCAAGTTTCACGAGGAGTCAGACATCGTCTCCTTTGGAGGCACTGATCTCCGCGTACCTCTGGAGTTTTCAAAGTATGTGAGGCCTCCGGTCGCGATGAGGTGGGAAACTAGGTCTTTCTCTGTGGTCTCCACAGGGGATTCAGACATCCTTTCATCTTGGGAGATGCAAGACGAGCCTGCATTCAAATCACTGAAGGGATATCCGGCCTTATTTCGAGTCAGGGCATCGCGGTGTCCATTCCACTTGAGGCCGCAAACTCAGGGTCCCTCTCACATACCTAGAGCTGAGAGAAGCCTCCTCTTGAGGTGCTTGTGGTAAGGTGGTATTCCTCTGGAGTCGAAGCCAGGGACTCACCTCTCATCTCGAGTTGATTTTTGGTCCACGGAGCTCTTTCATGTTGCTACCGTGACCTCAGGTTCACTCTAGCCTTGAAACAGTGTTCTTGGGGTTTCTCTGGAGTGCCATCATGGAAATCAAGGCTCCTTTCATGTGTGATGTGCAACACGGAATTGCTCTGCACGCAGTGCAGGGGAATCGGGCCTCATCTCGTGGCGAGGGGGAAGTCTCATGGTTTTTCTCGAGTTGCGCGTGAACCTGGGGTATATTCTCGAGTTACGACGGGGATGGCCCTTCCACCCACATGTTTGTTCAGCGACGTCAGGACTCCTGCCTAGTTGCGAGGGACAAGTTGGGATTCTCCTCGAGGCTTGGTAGGGCAATTGGGAAGCCTCTCCAGCTTAGGCGGGAGACCAAGGGTCCCTTTCCACGTGCCACAGGAATCCTGGGACTCCTATGAAGTTTGACGTGGAGTCAGGCATCGTCTCCTTTGGAGGCACTGATTTCCGCGTACCTCTGGAGTTTTCAAAGGATGTGAGGCCTCCGGTCGCGATGAGGTGGGGAACTAGGTCTTTCTCTGTGGTTTCCACAGGGGATTCAGACATCCTTTCGTCTCGGGAGATGCAAAACGAGCCTGGATTCAAGTCACTGCAGGGATATCCGGCCTTATTTCGAGTCAGGGCATCGCGGTGTCCATTCCACTTGAGGCCGCAACCTCACGGTCCCTCTCACATACCTAGAGCTGAGAGAAGCCTCCTCTTGAGGTGCTTGTGGTAAGGTGGTATTCCTCTGGAGTCGAAGCCAGGGACTAACCTCTCATCTCGAGTTGATTCTCGGTCCACGGAGCTCTTTCGTGTTGCTTCAGTGACCTCAGGATACCTCTAGCCTTGAAACAGTGTTCTTGGGGTTTCTCTGGAGTACCTTCATGGAAATCAAGGCTCCTTTCATGTGTGATGTGCAACACGGAATTGCTTTGCACGCAGTGAAGGGGAATCGGGCCTCATATCGCGGCGAGGGGGAAGTTTCATGGTTTTTCTCGAGTTGCGGTGGGAACCTGGGGTATATTCTCGAGTTACGACGGGGATGGCCCTTCCACCCACGTGTTTGTTCAGCGACGTCATGACTCCTGCCTAGCTGCGAGGGTCAATTCGGGATTCTCCTCGAGGCTTGGCAGGGCAATTGGGACGCCTCTCCAGCTGAGGCCGGAGACCAAGGGTCCCTTTCCACGTGCCACAGGAATCCTGGGACTCCTATCAAGTTTCACGAGGAGTCAGGCATCGTCCCTTTTGGAGGCACTGATCTCAGCGTACCTCTGGAGTTTTCAAAGGATTTGAGGCCTTCGATCACGACGAGGTGGGGAACTAGGTCTTTCTCTGTGGTCTCCACAGGGGATTCAAACATCCTTTCATCTTGGGAGATGCAAAACGAGCCGGCATTCAAGTCACTGCAGAGATATCCGGCCTTATTTCGAGTCAGGGCATCGCGGTGTCCATTCCACTTGAGGCCGCAAATTCAGGGTCCCTCTCACACACCTAGAGCTGAGAGAAGCCTCCTCTTGAGGTGCTTGTGGTAAGGTGGTATTCCTCTGGAGTCGAAGCCAGGGACTAATCTCTCATCTCGAGTTGATTCTTGGTCCACGGAGCTCTTTCGTGTTGCTACAGTGACCTCAGAATCCCTCTAGCCTGGAAACAGTGTTCTTGGGGTTTCTCTGGAGTGCCATCAAGGAAATCAAGGCTCCTTTCATGTGTGATGTGCAACACGGAATTGCTCTGCACACAGTGCAGTGGAATCGGGCCTCATCTCGCGGTGAGGGGGAAGTCTAATGATTTTTCTCGAGTTGTGGCGGGAACACGGGTTGTATTCTCGAGTTACGACGGGGATGACCCTTCCACCCACGTGTTTGTTCAGCGACGTCACGACTCCTGCCTAGTTGTGAGGGACAACTCGGGATTCTCCTCGAGGCTTGGCAGGGCAATTTGGAAGCCTCTCCAGCTGAGGCGGGAGTCCAAGGGTACCTTTCCACGTGCCACAGGAATCCTGGGACTCCTATTAAGTTTCACGAGGAGTCAGGCATCGTCTCCTTTGGAGGCACTGATTTCCGCGTACCTCTGGAGTTTTCAAAGGATGTGAGGCCTCCGGTCGCGATGAGGTGGGGAACTAGGTCTTTCTCTGTGGTCTCCACAGGGGATTCAGACATCCTTTCGTCTTGGGAGATGCAAGACGAGCCTGCATTCAAGTCACTGCAGGGATATCCAGCCTTATTTCGAGTCAGGGCATCGCGGTGTCCATTCCACTTGAGGCCGCAAACTCAGGGACCCTCTCACATACCTAGAGCTGAGAGAAGCCTCCTCTTGAGGTGCTTGTGGAAAGGTGGAATTCCACTGGAGTCGAAGCCAGGGACTAAACTCTCATCTCGAGTTGATTTTTGGTCCACGGAGATCTTTCGTGTTGCTACAGTGACCTCAGGATCCCTCTAGCCCTGATACAGGGTTCTTGGGGTTTCTCTGGAGTGCCATCAAGGAAATCAAGGCTCCTTTCATGTGTGATGTGCAACACGGAATTGCTCTGCACACGGTGCAGGGGAATCGGAGCTCATCTCGCGGCGAGGGGCAAGTCTCATGGTTTTTCTCGAGTTGCGGCGGGAGCCTGGGGTATATTCTCAAGTTACGACGGGGATGGCCCTTTCACACACGTGTTTGTTCAGCGACGTCAGGACACCTGCCTAGTCGCGAGGGAAAACTCGGGATTCTCCTCGAGGCTTGGCAGGGCAATTGGGACGCCTCTCCAGCTGAGGCGGGAGACCAAGGGTCCCTTTCCACGTGCCACAGGAATCCTGGGACTCCTATCAAGTTTCACGAGGAGTCAGGCATCGTCTCCTTTGGAGGCACTGATCTCCGCGTACCTCTGGAGTTTTCAAAGGATGTGAGGCCTCCGGTCGCGATGAGGTGGGGAACTAGGTCTTTCTCTGTGGTCTCCACAGGGGATTCAGACATCCTTTCGTCTTGGAAGATGCAAGACGAGCCTGCATTCAAGTCACTGCAGGGAAATACGGCCTTATTTCGAGACAGGGCATCGCGGTGTCCATTCCACTTGAGGCCGCAAACTCAGGGTCCCTCTCACATACCTAGAGCTGAGAGAAGCCTCCTCTTGAGGTGCTTGTGGTAAGGTGGTATTCCTCTGGAGTTGAAACCAGGGACTAACCTCTCATCTTCAGTTGATTTGTGGTCCATGGAGCTCTTTCATGTTGCTACAGTGACCTCAGGATCTCTCTAGCCTTGAAACAGTGTTCTTGGGGTTTCTCTGGAGTGCCATCAAGGAAATCAAGGCTCCTTTCATGTTTGATGTGCAACACGGAATTGCTCTGCACGCAGTGCAGGGGAATCGGGCCTCATCTCGCGGCGAGGGGGAAGTCTCATGGTTTTTCTCGAGTTGCGGCGGGAACCTGGGGTATATTCTCGAGTTACGACGGGGATGGCCCTTCCACACACGTGTTTGTCAGAGACGGCAGAAATCCTGCCTAGTTGCGAGGGAAAACTCGGGATTCTTCTCGAGGCTTGTCAGGGCAATTGGGACGCCTCTCCAGCTGAGGCGGGAGACCAAGGGTCCCTTTCCACGTGCCACAGGAATCCTGGGACTCCTAAGAAGTTTCACGAGGAGTCAGGCATCGTCTTCTTTGGAGGCACTGATCTCCGCGTACCTCTGGAATTTTCAAAGGATGTGAGGCCTCCGGTCGCGATGAGGTGGGGAACTAGGTCTTTCTCTGTCATCTCCACAGGGGATTCAGACATCCTTTCGTCTTGGGAGATGCAAGACGAGCCTGCATTCAAGTCACTGCAGGGATATCCGGCCTTATTTCGAGTCAGCGCATCGCGGTGTCCATTCCACTTGAGGCCGCAAACTCAGGGTCCCTCTCACATACCTAGAGCTGAGAGAAGCCTCCTCTTGAGGTGCTTGTGGTAAGGTGGTATTCCTCTGGAGTCGAAGCCAGGGACTAACCTCTCATCTCGAGTTGTTTTTTGGTCCACGGAGCTCTTTCGTGTTGCTACAGTGACCTCAGGATCCCTCTAGCCTTGACACAGTGTTCTTGGGGTTTCTCTGGAGTGCCATCAAGGAAATCAAGGCTCCTTTCACGTGTGATGTGCAACACGGAATTGCTCTGCACGCAGTGCAGTGGAATCGAGCCTCATCTCGTGGCGAGGGGGAAGTCTCATGGTTTTACTCGAGTTGCGGCGGGAACCTGGGGTATATTCTCGAGTTATGATGGGGATGGTCCTTCCACCCACGTGTTTGTTCAGCGACGTCTGGACTCCTGCCTAGTTGCGAGGGACAACTCAGGATTCTCCTCGAGGCTTGGCAGGGCAACTGGGACGCCTCTCCAGCTGAGGCAGGAGACCACGGGTCCCTTTCCACGTGCCACAGGAATCCTGGGACTCCTATCAAGTTTCACGAGGAGTCAGGCATCGTCTCCTTTGAGGCACTGATCTCCGCATACCTCTGGAGTTTTCAAAGGATGTGAGGCCTCCGGTCGCAATGAGGTGGGGAACTAGGTCTTTCTCTGTGGTCTCCACAGGGGATTCAGACATTCTTTCATCTTGGGAGATGCAAGACGAGCCTGCATTCAAGTCACTGCAGGGATATCCGGCCTTTTATCGAGTCAGGGCATCCCGGTGTCCATTTCACTTGAGGCCGCAAACTCAGCGTTCCTCTCACATACCTAGAGCTGAGCGAAGCCTCCTCTTGAGGTGCTTGTGGTAAGGTGGTATTCCTCTGGAGTCGAAGACAAGGACTAACCTCTCATCTCGAGTTGATTTTTGGTCCATGGAGCTCTTTTGTGTTGCTACAGTGACCTCAGGATCCCTGTAGCCTTGAAACAATGTTCTTGGGGTTTCTCTGGAGTGCCATGAAGGAAATCAAGGCTCCTTTCATGTGTGATGTGCAACATTGAATTGCTCTGCACGCAGTGCAGGGGAATCGGGCCTCATTTGGCTTCGAGGGGGAAGTCTCATGGTTTTTCTCGAGTTGCGGCGGGAACCTGGGGTATATTCTCGAGTTACGATGGGGATGGCCCTTCCACACACGTGTTTGTTCAGCGACGGCAGGAATCCTGCCTAGTTGCGAGGGACAACTCGGGATTCTCTTCGAGGCTTGGCAGGGCAATTGGGACGCCTCTCCAGCTGAGGCGGGAGACCAAGGGTCCCTTTCCACGTGCCACAGGAATCCTGGGACTCCTATCAAGTTTCATGAGGAGTCAGGCATCGTCTCCTTTGGAGGCACTGATCTCCGCGTACCTCTGGATTTTTCAAAGGATGTGAGGCCTCCGGTCGCGATGAGGTGGGGAACTAGGTCTTTCTCTGTGGTCTCCACAGGGGATTCAGACATCCTTTCATCTTGGGAGATGCAAGACGAGCCTGCATTCAAGTCACTGCAGGGATATCCGGCCTTATTTCGAGTCAGGGCATCGCGGTGTCCATTCCACTTGAGGCCGCAAACTCAGGGTCCCTCTCACATACGTAGAGCTGAGAGAAGCCTCCTCTTGAGGTGCTTGTGGTAAGGTGGAATTCCTCTGGAGTCAAAGCCAGGGACTAACCTCTCATCTCGAGTTGATTTTTGGTCCACGGACCTCTTTCGTGTTGGTACAGTGACCTCAGGATCCCTCTAGCCTTGAAACAGTGTTCTTGGGGTGTCTCTGGAGTGCCATGAAGGAAATCAAGGCTCCTTTCATGTGTGATGTGCAACACGGAATTGCTCTGCACGCAGTGCAGCGGAATTGGGCCTGATCTCGCGGCGAGGGGGAAGTCTCATGGTTTTTCTCGAGTTGCGGTGGGAACCTGGGGTATATTATCGAGTTATGACGGGGATGGCCCTTCCACACACTTGTTTGTTCAGCGAGGTCTGGACTCCTGCCTAGTTGCGCGGGACAACTGGGGATTCTCCTCGAGGCTTGGCAGGGCAATTGTGATGCCACTCCAGCTGAGGCGTGAGACCAAGGGTCCCTTTCCACGTGCCACAGGAATCCTGGGACTCCTATCAAGTTTCATGAGGAGTCAGGCATCGTCTCCTTTGGAGGCGCGGATCTCTGCGAACCTCTGGACTTATCAAAGGATATGAGGCCTCCGGTCGCGATGAGGTGGGGAACTAGGTCTTTCTCTGTTGTCTCCACAGGGAATTCAGACATCCTTTCATCTTGGGAGATGCAAGAGGAGCCTGCATTCAAGTCACTGCAGGGATATCCGGCCTTATTCGAGTCAGGGCATCGCGGTGTCCATTCCACTTGAGGCCGCAAACTCAGCGTCCCTCTCACATACCTAGAGCTGAGAGAAGCCTCCTCTTGAGGTGCTTGTGGTAAGGTGGTATTCCTCTGGAGTCGAAGACAAGGACTAACCTCTCATCTCGAGTTGATTTTTGGTCCATGGAGCTCTTTTGTGTTGCTACAGTGACCTCAGGATCCCTCTAGCCTTGAAACAATGTTCTTGGGGTTTCTCTGGAGTGCCATCAAGGAAATCAAGGCTCCTTTCATGTGTGATGTGCAACATTGAATTGCTCTGCACGCAGTGCAGTGGAATCGGGCCTCATTTGGCTTCGAGGGGGAAGTCTCATGGTTTTTCTCGAGTTGCGGCGGGAACCTGGGGTATATTCTCGAGTTACGATGGGGATGGCCCTTCCACACACGTGTTTGTTCAGCGACGGCAGGAATCCTGCCTAGTTGCGAGGGACAACTCGGGATTCTCCTCGAGGCTTGGCAGGGCAATTGGGACGCCTCTCCAGCTGAGGCGGGAGACCAAGGGTCCCTTTCCACGTGCCACAGGAATCCTGGGACTCCTATCAAGTTTCACGAGGAGTCAGGCATCGTCTCCTTTGTAGGCACTGATCTCCGCGTACCTCTGGAGTTTTCAAAGGATGTGAGGCCTCCGGTTGCCATGAGGTGGGGAACTAGGTCTTTCTCTGTGGTCTCCACAGGGGATTCAGACATCCTTTCGTCTTGGGAGATGCAAGATGAGCCTGCATTCAAGTCACTGCAAGGATATCCGGCCTTATTTCGAGTCAGGGCATCGCGGTGTCCATTCCACTTGAGGCCGCAAACTCAGGGTCCCTCTCACATACCTAGAGCTGAGAGAAGCCTCCTCTTGAGGTGCTTGTGGTAAGGTGGTATTCCTCTGGAGTCGAAGCCAGGGACTAACCTCTCATCTCGAGTTGATTTTTGGTCCACGGAGCTCTTTCGTGTTGCTACAGTGACCTCAGGATCCCTCTAGCCTGGAAACAGTGTTCCTGCGGTTTCTCTGGAGTGCCATTAAGGAAATCAAGGCTCCTTTCATGTGTTATGTGCAACACGGAATTGCTCTGCACGCAGTTCAGGGGAATCGGGCCTCATTTTGCGGCGAGGGGGAAGTTTCATGGTTTTTCTCGAGTTGCGGCGGGAACCTGGGTTATATTCTCGAGTTACGACTGGGATGGCCCTTCCACACACGTGTTTGTTCAGCGACGTCAGGACTCATGCCTAGTTGCGAGGGATAACTCGGGATTCTCCTCGAGGCTTGGCAGGGCAATTGGGACGCCTCTCCAGCTGAGGCGGGAGACCAAGTGTCCCTTTCCACATGCCACAGGAATCCTGGGACTCCTATCAAGTTTCATGAGGAGTCAGGCATCGTCTCCTTTGAAGGCACGGTTCTCCGCGTACCTCTGGAGTTTTCAAAGGATGTGAGGCCTCCGGTCGTGATGAGGTGGGGAAGTAGGTCTTTCTCTGTGGTCTCCACAGGGGATTCAGATATCCTTTCGTCTTGGGAGATGCAAGACGAGCCTGCATTCAAGTCACTGAAGGGATATCCGGCCTTATTTCGAATCAGGGCATCGCGGTGTCCATTCCACTTGAGGCCGCTAACTCAGGTTCCCTCTCACATACCTAGAGCTGAGAGAAACCTCCTCTTGAGGTACTCGTGGTAAGGTAGTGTTCTTCTGGAGTCGAAGCCAGGGACTAACCTCTCATCTCGAGTTGATTTTTGGCCCACGGAGCTCTTTTGTGTTGCTACAGTGACCTTAGGATCCCTCTAGCCTTGAAACATTGTTCTTGGGGTTTCTCTGGAGTGCCATCAAGGAAATCAAGGCTCCTTTCATGTATGATGTGCAACACGGAATTGCTCTGCACGCAGTGCAGCGGAATCGGGCCTGATCTCGCGGCGAGGGGGAAGTCTCATGGTTTTTCTCGAGTTGCGGCGGGAACCTGGGGTATATTTTCGAGTTAAGATGGGGATGGCCCTTCCACACACTTGTTTGTTCAGCGACGGAAGGACTCCTGCCTAGTTGCGAGGGACAACTCGGGATTCTCCTCGAGGCTTAGCAGGGCAATTGGGATGCCTCTCCAGCAGAGGCGGGAGACCAAGGGTCCCTTTCCACGTGCCACAGGAATCCTGGGACTCCCATCAAGTTTCATGAGGAGTCAGGCATCGTCTCCTTTGGAGGCTCGGATCTCTGCGTACCTCAGGAGTTATCAAAGGATGTGAGGCCTCCGGTCGCGATGAGGTGGGGAACTAGGTCTTTCTCTGTGGTCTCCACAGGGGATTCAGACATCCTTTCGTCCTGGCAGATGCAAGACGAGCCTGCATTCAAGTCACTGCAGGGATATCCGGCCTTATTTCGAGTCAGGGCATCGCGGTGTCCATTCCACTTGAGGCCGCAAACTCAGGGTCCCTCTCACATACCTAAAGCTGCGAGAAGCCTCCTCTTGAGGTGCTTGTGGTAAGGTGGTATTCCTCTGGAGTCGAAGTTAGGGAATAACCTCTCATCTCGAGTTGATTTTTGGTCCACGGAGCTCTTTCCTGTTGCTACAGTGACATCAGGATCCCTCTAGCCTTGAAACAGTGTTCTTGGGGTTTCTCTGGATTGCCATCAAAGAAATCAAGGCTCCTTTCATGTGTGATGTGCAACACAGAGCTGCTCTGCACGTAGTGCAGGGAAATCGGGCCTCATCTCGCGGCGAGGGGGAAGTCTCATGGTTTTTCTCGAGGTGCAGCGGAACCTGGGGTATATTCTCGAGTTACGACGGGGATGGACCTTCCACCCACGTGTTTGTTCAGCGACGTCAGGACTTCTGCCTAGTTGCGAGGGACAACTCGGGATTCTCCTCGAGGCTTGGCAGGGCAATTGGGACGCCTCTCCAGCTGAGGCGGTAGACCAAGGGTCCCTTTCCACGTGCCACAGAAATCCTGGAACTCCTATCAAGTTTCCCGAGGAGTCAGGCATCGTCTCCTTTGGAGGCACTGATCTCCGCGTACCTCTGGAGTTTTCAAAGGATGTGAGGACTCCGGTCGCAATGAGGTGGGGAACTAGGTCTTTCTCTGTGGTCTCCACAGGGGTTCAGACATCCTTTCGTCTTGGGAGATGCAAGACGAGCCTGCATTCAAGTCACTGCAGGGATATCCGGCCTTATTTTAAGTCAGGGCATAGCGGTGTCCATTCCACTTGAGGCTGCAAACTCAGGGTCCCTCTCACATACCTAGAGCTGCGAGAAACCTCCTCTTGAGGTGCTTGTGGTAAGGTGGTATTGCTCTGGAGTCGAAGCCAGGGACTAACCCCTCCTCTCGAGTTGATTTTTGGTCCACGGAGCTCTTTCGTGTTGCTACAGTGACCTCAGGATGCCTCTCGCCTTGAAACAGTGTTCTTGGGGTTTCTCTGGAGTGCCATCAATGAAATCAAGGCTCCTTTCATGTGTGATGTGCAACACGGAATTGCTCTGCACGCAGTGCAGAGGAATCGGGCCTCATTTGGCTTCGAGGGGGAAGTTTCATGGTTTTTCGCGAGTTGCGGTGGGAACCTGGGGTATATTCTCGAGTTACAACGGGGATGGCCCTTCCACCCACGTGTTTGTTCAGCGACGTCAGGACTCCTGCCTAGTTGCGAGGGACAACTCGGGATTCTCCTCGAGGCTTGGCAGGGCAATTGGGACGCCTCTCCGGCTGAGGCGGGAGACCAAGGGTTCCTTTCCACGTGTCACAGGAATCCTGGGACTCCTATCAAGTTTCATCTGGAGTCAGGCATCGTCTCCTTTGGAGGCACTGATCTCCGCATCCCTCTGGAGTTTTCAAAGGATGTGAGGCCTCCGGTCGCGATGAGGTGGGGAACTAGGTCTTTCTCTGTGGTCTCCACAGGAGATTCAGACATCCTTTCGTCTTGGGAGATGCAAGACGAGCCTGCATTCAAGTCACTGCAGGGATATCCGGCCTTATTTCGAATCAGGGCATCGCGGTGTCCATTCCACTTGAGGCCGCAAACTTAGGGTCCCTCTCACATACCTAAAGCTGCGAGAAACCTCCTCTTGAGGTGCTTGTGGTAATGTGGTATTCCTCTGGAGTCGAAGTTAGGGACTAACCCCTCATCTTGAGTTGATTTTTGGTCCACGGAGCTCTTTCGTGTTGCTACAGTGATATCAGGATCCCTCTATCCTTGAAACAGTGTTCTTGGGGTTTCCCTGGAGTGCCATCAAGGAAATCAAGGCTCCTTTCATGTGTGATGTGCAACACAGAGCTGCTCTGCACGCAGTGCAGGGGAATCGGGCCTCATCTCTCGGCGAGGGGGAAGTTTCATGGTTTTTCTCAAGTTACGACGGGGATGGACCTTCCACCCACGTGTTTGTTCAGCGACGTCAGGACTCCTGCCTAGTTGCGAGGGACAACTCGGGATTCTCCTCGAGGCTTGGCAGGGCAATTGGGACGCCTCTCCAGCTGAGGCGGGAGACCAAGGGTCCCTTTCCACGTGCCACAGGAATCCTGGGACTCCTATCAAGTTTCACGAGGAGTCAGACATCGTCCCCTTTGGAGGCACTGATCTCCGCGTACCTCTGGAGTTTTCAAAGGATGTGAGGCCTCCGGTTTCGATGAGGGGGGGAACTAGGTCTTTCTCTGTGGTCTCCACAGGGGATTCAGACATCCTTTCGTCTTGGCAGATGCAAGAAGAGCCTGCATTCAAGTCACTGCAGGCATATCCGGCCTTATTTCGAGTCAGGGCATCGCGGTGTCCATTCCACTTGAGGCTGCAAACTCAGGGTCCCTTCCACATACCTAGAGCTGAGAGAAGCCTCCTCTTGAGGTGCTTGTGGTAAGGTGGTATTGCTCTGGATTCGAATCCAGGGACTAACCCCTCCTCTCGAGTTGATTTTTCGTCCACAGAGCTCTTTCGTGTTGCTACAGTGACCTCAGGATCCCTCTCGCCTTGAAACAGTGTTCTTGGGGTTTCTCTGGAGTGCCATCAAGGATATCAAGGCTCCTTTCATGTGTGATGTGCAACACGGAATTGCTCTGCACGTAGTGCAGGGGAATCGGGCCTCATTTGGCTTCGAGGGGGAAGTCTCATGGTTTTTCTCGAGTTGCGGCGGGAACCTGGGGTATATTCTCGAGTTAAGTCGGAGATGGCCCTTCCACACACGTGTTTGTTCAGCGACGTCAGGACTCCTGCCTAGTTGCGAGGGACAACTCGGGATTCTCCTCGAGGCTTGGCAGGGCAATTGGCACGCCTCTCCAGCTGAGGCGGGAGACCAAGGGTCCCTTTCCACGTGACACAGGAATCCTGGGACTCCTATCATGTTTCACGAGGAGTCAGGCATCGTCTCCTGTGGAGGCACTGATCTCCGCGTACCTCTGGAGTTTTTAAAGGATGTGAGGCCTCCGGTTTCGATGAGGTGGGGAACTAGGTCTTTCTCTGTGGTCTCCACAGGGGATTCAGACATCCTTTCGTCTTGGCAGATGCAAGAAGAGCCTGCATTCAAGTCACTGCAGGGATATCCGGCCTTATTTCGAGTCAGGGCATCGCGGTGTCCATTCCACTTGAGGCCGCAAACTCAGGGTCCCTCTCACATACCTAAAGCTGCGAGAAGCCTCCTCTTGAGGTGCTTGTGGTAAGGTGGTATTCCTATGGAGTCGAAGCCAGGGACTAACCCCTCATCTCGAGTTGATTTTTGGTCCACGGAGCTCTTTCGTGTTGCTACAGTGACCTCAGGATCCCTCTAGCCTTGAAACAGTGTTCTTGGGGTTTCTCTGGAGTGCCATCAAGGAAATCAAGGCTCCTTTCATGTGTGATGTGCAACACAGAATTGCTCTACACACAGTGCAGGGAAATCGGGCCTCATCTCGTGGCGAGGGGGAAGTCTCATGGTTTTTCTCGAGTTGCGGCGGGGCCTGGGCTATATTCTCGAGTTACGACGGGGATGGACCTTCCACACACGTGTTTGTTCAGCGACGTCAGGACTCCTGCCTAGTTGCGAGGGACAACTCGGGATTCTCCTCGAGGCTTGGCAGGGCAATTGGGACGCCTCTCCAGCTGAGGCGGGAGACCAAGGGTCCCTTTCCACGTGCCACAGAAATCCTGGGACTCTTATCAAGATTCACGAGGAGTCAGGCATCGTCCCCTTTGGTGGCACTGATCTCCGCGTAACTCTGGAGTTTTCAAAGGATGTGAGGACCCCGGTCGCACTGAGGTGGGGAACTAGGTCTTTCTCTGTGGTCTCCACAGGGGATTCAGACATCCTTTCGTCTTGGGAGATGCAAGACGAGCCTGCATTGAAGTCACTGCAGGGATATCCGGCCTTATTTCGAGTCAGGGCATCGCGGTGTCCATTCCACTTGAGGCCGCAAACTCAGGGTCCCTCTCACATACCTAGAGCTGAGAGAAGCCTCCTCTTGAGGTACTCGTGGTAAGGTGGTGTTCTTCTGGAGTCGAAGCCAGGGACTAACCTCTCATCTCGAGTTGATTTTTGGCCCACGGAGCTCTTTTGTGTTGCTACAGTGACCTTAGGATCCCTCTAGCCTTGAAACAGTGTTCTTGGGGTTTCTCTGGAGTGCCATCAAGGAAATCAAGGCTCCTTTCATGTATGATGTGCAACACGGAATTGCTCTGCACGCAGTGCAGCGGAATCAGGCCTGATCTCACGGCGAGGGGGAAGTCTCATGGTTTTTCTCGAGTTGCGGCGGGAACATGGGGTATATTCTCGAGTTAAGACGGGGATGGCCCTTCCACACACTTGTTTGTTCAGCGACGGCAGGACTCCTGCCTAGTTGCGAGGGACAACTCGGGATTCTCCTCGAGGCTTGGCAGGGCAATTGGGATGCCTCTCCAGCAGAGGCGGGAGACCAAGGGTTCCTTTCCACGTGCCACAGGAATCCTGGGACTCCCATCAAGTTTCATGAGGAGTCAGGCATCGTCTCCTTTGGAGGCTCGGATCTCTGCGTACCTCTGGAGTTATCAAAGGATGTGAGGCCTCCGGTCGCGATGAGGTGGGGAACTAGGTCTTTCTCTGTGGTCTCCACAGGGGATTCAGACATCCTTTCGTCTTGGGAGATGCAAGACGAGCCTGCATTCAAGTCACTGCAGGGATATCCGGCCTTATTTCGAGTCAGGGCATCGCGGTGTCCATTCCACTTGAGGCCGCAAACTCAGGGTCCCTCTCACATACCTAAAGCTGCGAGAATCCTCCTCTTGAGGTGCTTGTGGTAAGGTGGTATTCCTCTGGAGTCGAAGTTAGGGACTAACCCCTCATCTCGAGTTGATTTTTGGTCCACGGAGCTCTTTCCTGTTGCTACAGTGACATCAGGATCCCTCTAGCTTTGAAACAGTGTTCTTGGGGTTTCTCTGGAGTGCCATCAAAGAAATCAAGGCTCCTTTCATGTGTGATGTGCAACACAGAGCTGCTCTGCACAGAGTGCAGGGAAATCGGGCCTCATCTCGCGGCGAGGGGGAAGTCTCATGGTTTTTCTCGAGGTGCAGCGTAACCTGGGGTATATTCTCGAGTTACGACGGGGATGGACCTTCCACCCACGTGTTTGTTCAGCGACGTCAGGACTCCTGCCTAGTTTCGAGGGACAACTCGGGATTCTCCTCGAGGCTTGGCAGGGCAATTGGGACGCCTCTCCAGCTGAGGCGGGAGACCAAGGGTCCCTTTCCACGTGCCACAGGAATCCTGGAACTCCTATCAAGTTTCACGAGGAGTCAGGCATCGTCTCCTTTGGAGGCACTGATCTCCGCGTACCTCTGGAGTTTTCAAAGGATGTGAGGCCTCCGGTCGCAATGAGGTGGGGAACTAGGTCTTTCTCTGTGGTCTCCACAGGGGATTCAGACATCCTTTCGTCTTGGGAGATGCAAGACGAGCCTGCATTCAAGTCACTGCAGGGATATCCGGCCTTATTTCGAGTCAGGGCATAGCGGTGTCCATTCCACTTGAGGCTGCAAACTCAGGGTCCCTCTCACATACCTAGAGCTGAGAGAAGCCTCCTCTTGAGGTGCTTTTGGTAAGGTGGTATTGCTCTGGAGTCGAAGCCAGGGACTAACCCCTCCTCTCGAGTTGATTTTTGGTCCACAGAGCTCTTTCGTGTTGCTGCAGTGACCTCAGGATCCCTCTATCCTTGAAACAGTGTTCTTGGGGTTTCTCTGGAGTGCCATCAAGGAAATGAAGGCTCCTTTCATGTGTGATGTGCAACACGGAATTGCTCTGCACGCAGTGCAGGGGAATCGGGCCTCATTTGGCTTCGAGGGGGAAGTCTCATGGTTTTTCGCGAGTTTCGGCGGAAACCTGGGGTATATTCTCGAGTTACAACGGGGATGGCCCTTCCACCCACGTGTTTGTTCAGCGACGTCAGGACTCCTGCCTAGTTGCGAGGGACAACTCGGGATTCTCCTCGAGGCTTGGCAGGGCAATTCGGACGCCTCTCCGGCTGAGGCGGGAGTCCAAGGGTCCCTTTCCACGTGCCACAGGAATCCTGGGACTCCTATCAAGTTTCACGAGGAGTCAGGCATCGTCTCCTTTGGAGGCACTGATCTCCGCGTACCTCTGGAGTTTTCAAAGGATGTGAGGCCTCCGGTTTCGATGAGGTGGGGAACTAGGTCTTTCTCTGTGGTCTCCACAGGGGATTCAGACATCCTTTCGTCTTGGCAGATGCAAGAAGAGCCTGCATTCAAGTCACTGCAGGGATATCCGGCCTTATTTCGAGTCAGGGCATCGCGGTGTCCATTCCACTTGAGGCCGCAAACTCAGGGTCCCTCTCACATACCTAAAGCTGCGAGAAGCCTCCTCTTGAGGTGCTTGTGGTAAGGTGGTATTCCTATGGAGTCGAAGTTAGGGACTAACCCCTCATCTCGAGTTGATTTTTGGTCCACGGAGCTCTTTCCTGTTGCTACAGTGACCTCAGGATCCCTCTAGCCTTGAAACAGTGTTCTTGGGGTTTCTCTGGAGTGCCATCAAGGAAATCAAGGCTCCTTTCATGGGTGATGTGCAACACAGAATTGCTCTACACACAGTGCAGGGAAATCGGGCCTCATCTCGCGGCGAGGGGGAAGTCTCATGGTTTTTCTCGAGTTGCGGCGGGGCCTGGGGTATATTCTCGAGTTACGACGGGGATGGACCTTCCACACACGTGTTTGTTCAGCGACGTCAGGACTCCTGCCTAGTTGCGAGGGACAACTTGGGATTCTCCTCGAGGCTTGGCAGGGCAATTGGGACGCCTCTCCAGCTGAGGCGGGAGACCAAGGGTCCCTTTCCACGTGCCACAGAAATCCTGGGACTCTTATCAAGATTCACGAGGAGTCAGGCATCGTCCCCTTTGGAGGCACTGATCTCCGCGTACCTCTGGAGTTTTCAAAGGATGTGAGGAACCCGGTGGCACTGAGGTGGGGAACTAGGTCTTTCTCTGTGGTCTCCACAGGGGATTCAGACATCCTTTCGTCTTGGGAGATGCAAGACGAGCCTGCATTCAAGTCACTGCAGGGATATCCGGCCTTATTTCGCGTCAGGGCTTCGCAGTGTCCATTCCACTTGAGGCCGCAAAATCAGGGTCCCTCTCACATACCTAGAGCTGAGAGAAGCCTCCTCTTGAGGTACTCGTGGTAAGGTGGTGTTCTTCTGGAGTCGAAGCCAGGGACTAACCTCTTATCTCGAGTTGATTTTTGGCCCACGGAGCTCTTTTGTGTTGCTACAGTGACCTTAGGATCCCTCTAGCCTTGAAACAGTGTTCTTGGGGTTTCTCTGGAGTGCCATCAAGGAAATCAAGGCTCCTTTCATGTATGATGTGCAACACGGAATTGCTCTGCACGCAGTGCAGCGGAATCAGGCCTGATCTCACGGCGAGGGGAAAGTCTCATGGTTTTTCTCGAGTTGCGGCGGGAACATGGGGTATATTCTCGAGTTAAGACGGGGATGGCCCTTCCACACACTTGTTTGTTCAGCGACGGCAGGACTCCTGCCTAGTTGCGAGGGACAACTCGGGATTCTCCTCGAGGCTTGGCAGGTCAATTGGGATGCCTCTCCAGCAGAGGCGGGAGACCAAGGGTTCCTTTCCACGTGCCACAGGAATCCTGGGACTCCCATCAAGTTTCATGAGGAGTCAGGCATCGTCTCCTTTGGAGGCTCGGATCTCTGCGTACCTCTGGAGTTATCAAAGGATGTGAGGCCTCCGGTCGCGATGAGGTGGGGAACTAGGTCTTTCTCTGTGGTCTCCACAGGGGATTCAGACATCCTTTCGTCTTGGGAGATGCAAGACGAGCCTGCATTCAAGTCACTGCAGGGATATCCGGCCTTATTTCGAGTCAGGGCATCGCGGTGTCCATTCCACTTGAGGCCGCAAACTCAGGGTCCCTCTCACATACCTAAAGCTGCGAGAATCCTCCTCTTGAGGTGCTTGTGGTAAGGTGGTATTCCTCTGGAGTCGAAGTTAGGGACTAACCCCTCATCTCGAGTTGATTTTTGGTCCACGGAGTTCTTTCCTGTTGCTACAGTGACATCAGGATCCCTGTCGCCTTGAAACAGTGTTCTTGGGGTTTCTCTGGAGTGCCATCAAAGAAATCAAGGCTCCTTTCATGTGTGATGTGCAACACAGAGCTGCTCTGCACAGAGTGCAGGGAAATCGGGCCTCATCTCGCGGCGAGGGGGAAGTCTCATTGTTTTTCTCGAGGTGCAGCGGAACCTGGGGTATATTCTCGAGTTACGACGGGGATGGACCTTCCACCCACGTGTTTGTTCAGCGACGTCAGGACTCCTGCCTAGTTGCGAGGGACAACTCGGGATTCTCCTCGAGGCTTGGCAGGGCAATTGGGACGCCTCTCCAGCTGAGGCGGGAGACCAAGGGTCCCTTTCCACGTGCCACAGGAATCCTGGGACTCCTATCAAGTTTCACGAGGAGTCAGGCATCGTCTCCTTTGGAGGCACTGATCTCCGCGTACCTCTGGAGTTTTCAAAGGATGTGAGTACTCCGGTCGCAATGAGGTGGGGAACTAGGTCTTTCTCTGTGGTCTCCACAGGGGATTCAGACATCCTTTCGTCTTGGGAGATGCAAGACGAGCCTGCATTCAAGTCACTGCAGGGATATCCGGCCTTTTTTTGAGTCAGGGCATAGCGGTGTCCATTCCACTTGAGGCTGCAAACTCAGGGTCCCTCTCACATACCTAGAGCTGAGAGAAGCCTCCTCTTGAGGTGCTTTTGGTAAGGTGGTATTGCTCTGGAGTCGAAGCCAGGGACTAACCCCTCCTCTCGAGTTGATTTTTGGTCCACAGAGCTCTTTCGTGTTGCTACAGTGACCTCAGGATCCCTCTCGCCTTGAAACAGTGTTCTTGGGGTTTCTCTGGAGTGCCATCAAGGAAATGAAGGCTCCTTTCATGTGTGATGTGCAACACGCAATTGCTCTGCACGCAGTGCAGGGGAATCGGGCCTCATCTCACGGCAAGGGGGAAGTCTCTTGGTTTTTCGCGAGTTTCGGCGGAAACCTGGGGTATATTCTCGAGTTACAACGGGGATGGCCCTTCCACCCACGTGTTTGTTCAGCGACGTCAGGACTCCTGCCTAGTTGCGAGGGACAACTCGGGATTCTGCTCGAGGCTTTCCAGGGCAATTGGGACGCCTCTCCGGCTGAGGCGGGAGACCAAGGGTTCCTTTCCACGTGCCACAGGAATCCTGGGACTCCTATCAAGTTTCACGAGGAGTCAGGCATCGTCTCCTTTGGAGGCACTGATCTCCGCGTACCTCTGGAGTTTTCAAAGGATGTGAGGCCTCCGGTCTCGATGAGGAGGGGAACTAGGTCTTTCTCTGTGGTCTCCACAGGGGATTCAGTCATCCTTTCGTCTTGGGATATGCAAGACGAGCCTGCATTCAAGTCACTGCAGGAATATCCGGCCTTATTTCGAGTCAGGGCATCGCGGTGTCCATTCCACTTGAGGCCGCAAACTCAGGGTCCCTCTCACATACCTAAAGCTGCGAGAAGCCTCCTCTTGAGGTGCTTGTGATAATGTGATATTCCCCTGGAGTCGAAGTTAGGGCCTAACCCCTCATCTTGAGTTGATTTTTGGTCCACGGAGCTCTTTAGTGTTGCTACAGTGACCTCAGGATCCCTCTAGCCTTGAAAAAGTGTTCTTGGGTTTTCTCTGGAGTGCCATCAAGGAAATCAAGGCTCCTTTCATGTGTGATGTGCAACACGGAATTGCTCTGCACGCAGTGCAGGGGAAACGGGACTCATCTCGCGGCGAGGGGGACGTCTCATGGTTTTTCTCGAGTTGCGGCGGGAACCTGGAATATATTCTCGAGTTACGACGGGGATGGTCCTTCCACATACGTGTTTGTTCAGCGACGTCAAGACTCCTGCCTAGTTGCGAGGGACAACTCGGGATACTCCTCGAGGCTTGGCAGGGCAATTGGGACCCCTCTCCAGCTGAGCCGGGAGACCAAGGGTCCCTTTCCACATGCCACAGGAATCCTGGGACTCCTATCAAGTTGCATGAGGAGTCAGGAATCGTCTCCTTTGGAGGCACTGATCTCCGCGTGCCTCTGGAGTTTTCAAAGGATGTGAGGCCTCCGGTCTCGATGAGGTGGGGAACTAGGTCTTTCTCTGTGGTCTCCACAGGGGATTCAGTCATCCTTTCGCCTTGGGAGATGCAAGACGATCCTGCATTCAAGTCACTGCAGGGTTATCCGGCCTTATTTTGAGTCAGGGCATAGCGGTGTCCATTCCACTTGAGGCTGCAAACGTAGGGTCCCTCTCACATATCTTGAGCTGAGAAAAGCCTCCACTTGAGGTGCTTGTGGTAAGGTGGTATTGCTCTGGAGTCGAAGCCAGGGACTAACCCCTCATCTCGAGTTGATTTTTGGTCCACGGAGCTCTTTCATGTTGCTACAGTGACCTCAGGATCCCTCTAGCCTTGAAACAGTGTTCTTGGGGTTTCTCTAGAGTGCCATCAAGGAAATCAAGGCTCCTTTCATGTGTGATATGCAACATGGAATTGCTCTGCACGCAGTGCAGGGGAATCGGGCCTCATTTTGCTTCGAGGGGGAAGTCTCATGGTTTTTCTCGAGTTGCTGCGGGAACCTGGGGTATATTCTCGAGTTACCGCGGGGATGGCCCTTCCACAGACGTGTTTGTTCAGCGACGGCAGGACTTCTGCCTAGTTGCGAGGGACAACTCGGGATTCTCCTTGAGGCTTGGCAGGGAAATTGGGATGCCTCTCCAGCTGAGCCGGGAGACCAAGGCTCCCTTTCCACGTGCCACAGGAATCCTGGGACTCCTATCAAGTTTCCCGAGGAGTCAGGCATCGTCTCCTTTGGAGGCACTGATCTCTGCCTACCTCTGGAGTTATCAAAGGATGTGAGGCATCCGGTCGCGATGAGGTGGGGAAATAGGTCTTTCTCTGTGGTCCCCACAGGGGATTCAGACATCCTTTCATCTTGGGAGATGCAAGACGAGCCTGCATTCAAGTCACTGCAAGGATATCCGGCCTAATTTCGAGTCATGGCATCGCGGTGTCCATTCCACTTGAGGCCGCAAACTCAGGGTCCCTCTCACATAGCTAGAGCTGAGAGAAGCCTCCTCTTGAGGTGCTTGTGGTAAGGTGGTATTCCTCTGGAGTCGAAGCCAGGGACTAACCTCTCATCTCGAGTTGATTTGTGGTCCACGGAGCTCTTTCGTGTTGCTACAGTGATCTCAGGATCCCTCTAGCCTTGAAACAGTGTTCTTGGGGTTTCTCCGGAGTGCCATTAAGGAAATCAAGGCTCCTTTCATGTGTGATGTGCAACACGGAATTGCTCTGCACGCAGTGCAGGGGAATCGGGCCTCATCTCGCGGCGAGGGGGAAGTCTCATGGTTTTTCTCGAGTTGCGGCGGGAACCTGGGGTATATTCTCGAGTTACGACGGGGATGTCCCTTCCACCCACATGTTTGTTTAGCCACGTCAGGACTCCTGCCTAGTTTCCAGGGACAACTCGGGATTCTCCTCAAGGCTTGGCAGGGCAATTGGGACGCCTCTCCGGCTGAGGCGGGAGACCAAGGGTTCCTTTCCAAGTGCCACAGGAATCCTGGGACTCCTATCAAGTTTCACGAGGAGTCAGGCATCGTCTCCTTTGGAGGCACTGATCTCCGCGTACCTCTGGAGTTTTCAAAGGATGTGAGGCCTCCGGTCTCGATGAGGAGGGGAACTAGGTCTTTCTCTGTGGTCTCCACAGGGGATTCAGACATCCTTTCGTCTTGGGAGATGCAAGACGAGCCTGCATTCAAGTCACTGCAGGGATATCCGGCCTTATTTCGAGTCAAGGCACGGCGGTGTACATTCCACTTGAGGCCGCAAACTCAGAGTCCCTCTCACATTCCTAAAGCTTCGAGAAGCCTCCTCTTGAGGTGCTTGTGGTAATGTGGTATTCCTCTGGAGTCGAAGTTAGGGACTAACCCCTCATCTCGAGTTGATTTTTGGTCCATGGAGCTCTTTCGTGTTGCTACAGTGACTTCAGGATCCCTCTAGCCTTGAAACACTGTTCTTCGGGGTTCTCTGGAGTGCCATCAAGGAAATCAAGGCTCCTTTCATGTGTGATGTGCAACACAGAGCTGCTCTGCACGCAGTGCAGGGAAATAGGGCCTCATCTCGCGGCGAGGGGGAAGTCTCATGGTTTTTCTCGAGTTGCGGCGGGGACCTGGGGTATATTCTCGAGTTACGACGGGGATGGCCCTTCCACACACGTGTTTGTTCAGCGATGTCAGGACTCCTGCCTAGTTGCGAGGGACAACTCGGGATTCTCCTCGAGGCTTGGCAGGACAATTGGGACGCTTCTCCAGCTGAGGCGGGAGACCAAGTGTCCCTTTCCACGTGCTACAGGAATCCTGGGACTCCTATCAAGTTTCACGAGGAGTCAGGCATCGTCCTCTTTGGAGGCACTGATCTCCGCGTACCTCTGGAGTTTTCAAAGGATGTGAGGCCTCCGGTCGCGATGAGGTGGGGAACTAGGTCTTTCTCTGTGGTCTCCACAGGGGATTCAGACATCCTTTCGTCTTGGGAGATGCAAGACGAGCCTCCATTCAAGTCACTGCAGGGTTATCCGGCCTTATTTCGAGTCAGGGCATAGCGGTGTCCATTCCACTTGAGGCTGCAAACGTAGGGTCCCTCTCACATACATAGAGCTGCGAGAAGCCTCCTCTTGAGGTGCTTGTGGTAAGGTGGTATTCCTCTGGAGTCAAACCCAGGGACTAACCTCTCATCTCGAGTTGATTTTTGGTCCACGGAGCTCTTTCGTGTTGCTACAGTGACCTCAGGATGCCTCTAGCCTTGAAATAGTTTTCTTGGGGATTCTCTGGAGTGCCATCAAGGAAATCAAGGCTCCTTTCATGTGTGATGTGCAACACGGAATTGCTCTGCACGCAGTGCAGGGGAATCGGGCCTCATCTCGCGGCGAGGGGGAAGTCTCATGGTTTTTCTCGAGTTGCGGCGGGAACCTGGGGTATATTCTCGAGTTACGACGGGGATGTCCCTTCCACCCACATGTTTGTTTAGCCACGTCAGGACTCCTGCCTAGTTTCCAGGGACAACTCGGGATTCTCCTCAAGGCTTGGCAGGGCAATTGGGACGCCTCTCCGGCTGAGGCGGGAGACCAAGGGTTCCTTTCCAAGTGCCACAGGAATCCTGGGACTCCTATCAAGTTTCACGAGGAGTCAGGCATCGTCTCCTTTGGAGGCACTGATCTCCGCGTACCTCTGGAGTTTTCAAAGGATGTGAGGCCTCCGGTCTCGATGAGGAGGGGAACTAGGTCTTTCTCTGTGGTCTCCACAGGGGATTCAGACATCCTTTCGTCTTGGGAGATGCAAGACGAGCCTGCATTCAAGTCACTGCAGGGATATCCGGCCTTATTTCGAGTCAAGGCACGGCGGTGTACATTCCACTTGAGGCCGCAAAATCAGAGTCCCTCTCACATTCCTAAAGCTTCGAGAAGCCTCCTCTTGAGGTGCTTGTGGTAATGTGGTATTCCTCTGGAGTCGAAGTTAGGGACTAACCCCTCATCTCGAGTTGATTTTTGGTCCATGGAGCTCTTTCGTGTTGCTACAGTGACTTCAGGATCCCTCTAGCCTTGAAACACTGTTCTTCGGGGTTCTCTGGAGTGCCATCAAGGAAATCAAGGCTCCTTTCATGTGTGATGTGCAACACAGAGCTGCTCTGCACGCAGTGCAGGGAAATAGGGCCTCATCTCGCGGCGAGGGGGAAGTCTCATGGTTTTTCTCGAGTTGCGGCGGGGACCTGAGGTATATTCTCGAGTTACGACGGGGATGGCCCTTCCACACACGTGTTTGTTCAGCGATGTCAGGACTCCTGCCTAGTTGCGAGGGACAACTCGGGATTCTCCTCGAGGCTTGGCAGGACAATTGGGACGCTTCTCCAGCTGAGGCGGGAGACCAAGTGTCCCTTTCCACGTGCTACAGGAATCCTGGGACTCCTATCAAGTTTCACGAGGAGTCAGGCATCGTCCTCTTTGGAGGCACTGATCTCCGCGTACCTCTGGAGTTTTCAAAGGATGTGAGGCCTCCGGTCGCGATGAGGTGGGGAACTAGGTCTTTCTCTGTGGTCTCCACAGGGGATTCAGACATCCTTTCGTCTTGGGAGATGCAAGACGAGCCTCCATTCAAGTCACTGCAGGGTTATCCGGCCTTATTTCGAGTCAGGGCATAGCGGTGTCCATTCCACTTGAGGCTGCAAACGTAGGGTCCCTCTCACATACATAGAGCTGCGAGAAGCCTCCTCTTGAGGTGCTTGTGGTAAGGTGGTATTCCTCTGGAGTCAAACCCAGGGACTAACCTCTCATCTCGAGTTGATTTTTGGTCCACGGAGCTCTTTCGTGTTGCTACAGTGACCTCAGGATGCCTCTAGCCTTGAAATAGTTTTCTTGGGGATTCTCTGGAGTGCCATCAAGGAAATCAAGGCTCCTTTCATGTGTGATGTGCAACACGGAATTGCTCTGCACGCAGTGCAGGGGAATCGGGCCTCATCTCGCGGCGAGGGGGAAGTCTCATGGTTTTTCTCGAGTTGCGGAGGGAACCTGGGGTATATTTTCGAGTTACGACGGGGATGTCCCTTCCACCCACATGTTTGTTTAGCCACGTCAGGACTCCTGCCTAGTTTCCAGGAACAACTCGGGATTCTCCTCGAGGCTTGGCAGGGCAATTGGGACGCCTCTCCAGCTGAGGCAGGAGACCAAGTGTCCCTTTCCACATGCCACAGGAATCCTGGGACTCCTATCAAGTTTCATGAGGAGTCAGGCATCGTCTCCTTTGAAGGCACTGTTCTCCGCATATCTCTGGAGTTTTCAAAGGATGTGAGGCCTCCGGTCGTGATGAGGTGGGGAACTAGGTCTTTCTCTGTGGTCTCCACAGGGGATTCAGACATCCTTTCGTCTTGGGAGATGCAAGACGAGCCTGCATTCAAGTCACTGCAGGGATATTCGGCCTTATTTCGAGTCAGGGCATCGCGGTGTCCATTCCACTTGAGGCCGCTAACTCAGGTTCCCTCTCACATACCTAGAGCTGAGAGAAGCTTCCTCTTGAGGTACTCGTGGTAAGGTGGTGATCTTCTGGAGTCGAAGCCAGGGACTAACCTCTCATCTCGAGTTGATTTTTGGCCCACGGAGCTCTTTCGTGTTGCTACAGTGACCTCAGGATCCCTCTAGCCTTGGAACAGTGTTCTTGGGGTTTCTCTCGAGTGCCATCAAGGAAATCAAGGCTCCTTTCATGTGTGATGTGAAACACGAAATTCCTCTGCACGCAGTGCAGGGTAATCGGGCCTCATCTCTTGGCGAGGGGGACGTCTCATGGTTTTTCTCGAGTTGCGGCGGGAACCTGGGGTATATTCTCGAGTTACGACGGGGATGGCCCTTCCACACACGTGTTTGTTCAGCCACGTCAGAACTTCTGCCTAGTTGCGAGGGACAACTCGGGATTCTCCTCGAGGCTTGGCAGGGCAATTGGGATGCCTCTGCAGCTGAGGCGTGAGACCAAGGGTCCCTTTCCACGTGCCACAGGAATCCTGGGACTCCTATCAAGTTTCTTGAGGAGTCAGGCATCGTCTCCTTTGAAGGCACTGTTCTCCGCGTACCTCTGGAGTTTTCAAAGGATGTGAGGCCTCCGGTCGTGATCAGCTGGGGAAGTAGGTCTTTCTCTGTGGTCTCCACAGGGGATTCAGACATCCTTTCATCTTGGGAGATGCAAGACGAGCCTGCATTCAAGTCACTGCAGGGATATCCGGCCTTATTTCGAGTCAGGGCATCGCGGTGTCCATTCCACTTGAGGCCGCTAACTCAGGTTCCCTCTCACATACCTAGAGCTGAGAGAAGCCTCCTCTTGAGGTACTCGTGGTAAGGTGGTGTTCTTCTGGAGTCAAAGCCAGGGACTAACCTCTCATCTCGAGTTGATTTTTGGCCCACGGAGCTCTTTTGTGTTGCTACAGTGACCTCAGGATCCCTCTAGCCTTGAAACAGTGTTCTTGGGGTTTCTCTGGAGTGCCATCAAGGAAATCAAGGCTCCTTTCATGTGTGATGTGCAACACGGAATTGCTCTGCACGCAGTGCAGGGGAATCGGGCCTCATCTCGCGGCGAGGGGGAAGTCTCATGGTTTTTCTCGAGTTGCGGCGGGAAACTGGAGTATATTCTCGAGTTACCGCGGGGATGGCCCTTCCACAGACGTGTTTGTTCAGCGACGTCAGGACTCCTGCCTAGTTGCGAGGGACAACTCGGGATTCTCCTCGAGGCTTGGCAGGGCAATTGGGACGCCTCTCCAGCTGAGGCGGGAGACCAAGGGTCCCTTTCCACGTGCTACAGGAATCCTGGGACTCCTATCAAGTTTCACGAGGAGTCAGGCATCGTCCCCTTTGGAGGCACTGATCTCCGCGTACCTCTGGAGTTTTCAAAGGATGTGAGGCCTCCGGTCGTGATGAGGTGGGGAACTAGGTCTTTCTCTGTGGTCTCCACAGGGGATTCAGACATCCTTTCGTCTTGGGAGATGCAAGACGAGCCTGCATTCAAGTCACTGCAGGGATATCCGGCCTTATTTCGAGTCAGGGCATCGCGGTGTCCATTCCACTTGAGGCCGCTAACTCAGGTTCCCTCTCACATACCTAGAGCTGAGAGAAGCCTCCTCTTGAGGTACTCGTGGAAAGGTGGTGTTCTTCTGGAGTCGAAGCCAGGGACTAACCTCTCATCTCGAGTTGATTTTGGGCCCACGGAGCTCTTTTGTGTTGCTACAGTGACCTCAGGATCCCTCTAGCCTTGAAACAGTGTTCTTGGGGTTTCTCTGGAGTGCCATCAAGGAAATCAAGGCTCCTTTCATGTGTGATGTGAAACACGGAATTGCTCTGCACGCAGTGCAGGGGAATCGGGCCTCATCTCGCGGCGAGGGGGAAGTCTCATGGTTTTTCTCGAGTTGCGGCGGGGACCTGGGGTATATTCTCGAGTTACGACGGGGATGGCCCTTCCTCACACGTGTTTGTTTAGCGACGTCAGGACTCCTGCCTAGTTGCGAGGGACAACTCGGGATTCTCCTCGAGGCTTGGCAGGGCAATTGGGACGCTTCTCCAGCTGAGGCGGGAGACCAAGTGTCCCTTTCCACGTGCTACAGGAATCCTGGGACTCCTATCAAGTTTCACGAGGAGTCAGGCATCGTCCCCTTTGGAGGCACTGATCTCCGCATACCTCTGGAGTTTTCAAAGGATGTGAGGCCTCCGGTCGCGATGAGGTGGGGAACTAGGTCTTTCTCTGTGGTCTCCACAGGGGATTCAGACATCCTTTCGTCTTGGGAGATGCAAGACGAGCCTGCACTCAAGTCACTGCAGGGATATCCGGCCTTATTTCGAGTCAGGGCATAGCGGTGTCCATTCCACTTGAGGCTGCAAACGTAGGGTCCCTCTCACATATCTTGAGCTGAGAGAAGCCTCCTCTTGAGGTGCTTGTGGTAAGGTGGTATTGCTCTGGAGTCGAAGCCAGGGACTAACCCCTCATCTCGAGTTGATTTTTGGTCCACGCAGCTCTTTCATGTTGCTACAGTGACCTCAGGATCCCTCTCGCCTTGAAACAGTGTTCTTGGGGTTTCTCTAGAGTGCCATCAAGGAAATCAAGGCTCCTTTCATGTGTGATATGCAACATGGAATTGCTCTGCACGCAGTGCAGGGGAATCGGGCCTCATCTCGCGGCGAGGGGGAAGTCTCATGGTTTTTCTCGAGTTGCGGCGGGAACCTGGGGTATATTCTCGAGTTACGACGGGGATGGCCCTTCCACCCACATGTTTGTTCAGCGACGTAAGGACTTCTGCCTAGTTGCGAGGGACAACTCGGGATTCTCCTCGAGGCTTGGCAGGGCAATTGGGATGCCTCTCCAGCTGAGGCGGGAGACCAAGCGTCCCTTTCCACGTGCCACAGGAATCCTGGGACTCCTATCAAGTTTCCCGAGGAGTCAGGCATCGTCTCCTTTGGAGGCACTGATCTCTGCGTACCTCTGGAGTTATCAAAGGATGTGAGGCATCCGGTCGTGATGAGGTGGGGAAATAGGTCTTTCTCTGTGGTCTCCACAGGGGATTCAGACATCCTTTCGTCTTGGGAGATGCAAGACGAGCCTGCATTCAAGTCACTGCAGGGATATCCGGCCTTATTTCGAGTCAGGGTATCGCGGTGTCCATTCCACTTGAGGCCGCAAACTCAGGGTCCCTCTCACATACCTAGAGCTGAGAGAAGCCTCCTCTTTAGGTGCTTGTGGTAAGGTGGAATTCCTCTGGAGTCAAAGCCAGGGACTAACCTCTCATCTCGAGTTGATTTTTGGTCCACGGAGCTCTTTCGTGTTGCTACAGTGACCTCAGGATCCCTCTAGCCTTGAAACAGTGTTCTTGGGGTTTCTCTGGAGTGCCATCAAGGAAATCAAGGCTCCTTTCCTGTGTGATGTGCAACACAGCATTGCTCTGCACGCAGTGCAGGGGAATCGGGCCTCATCTCGCGGCGAGGGGGAAGTCTCATGGTTTTTCACGAGTTGCGGCGGGAACCTGGGGTATATTCTCGAGTTACGACGGGGATGTCCCTTCCACCCACATGTTTGTTTAGCCACGTCAGGACTCCTGCCTAGTTTCGAGGGACAACTCGGGATTCTCCTCGAGGCTTGGCAGGGCAATTGGGACGCCTCTCCAGCTGAGGCGGGAGACCAAGTGTCCCTTTCCACATGCCACAGGAATCCAGGGACTCCTATCAAGTTTCATGAGGAGTCAGGCATCGTCTCCTTTGAAGGCACTGTTTTCCGCATACCTCTGGAGTTTTCAAAGGATGTGAGGCCTCCGGTCGTGATGAGGTGGGAAACTAGGTCTTTCTCTGTGGTCTCCACAGGGGATTCAGACATCCTTTCGTCTTGGGAGATGCAAGACGAGCCTGCATTCAAGTCACTGCAGGGATATCCGGCCTTATTTCGAGTCAGGGCATCACAGTGTCCATTTCACTTGAGGCCGCTAACTCAGGTTCCCTCTCACATACCTAGAGCTGAGAGAAGCCTCCTCTTGAGGTACTCGTGGAAAGGTGGTGTTCTTCTGGAGTCGAAGCCAGGGACTAACCTCTCATCTCGAGTTGATTTTTGGCCCACGGAGCTCTTTTGTGTTGCTACAGTGACCTCAGGATCCCTCTAGCCTTGAAACAGTGTTCTTGGGGTTTCTCTGGAGTGCCATCAAGGAAATCAAGGCTCCTTTCATGTGTGATGTGCAACACGGAATTGCTCTGCACGCAGTGCAGGGGAATCGGGCCTCATCTCGCGGCGAGGGGGAAGTCTCATGGTTTTTCTCGAGTTGCGGCGGGGACCTGGGGTATATTCTCGAGTTACGACGGGGATGGCCCTTCCACCCACGTGTTTGTTCAGCGACGTCAGGACTCCTGCCTAGTTGCGAGGGACAACTCGGGATTCTCCTCGAGGCTTGACAGGGCAATTGGGACGCCTCTCCAGCTGAGGCGGGAGACCAAGGGTCCCTTTCCACGTGCTACAGGAATCCTGGGACTCCTATCAAGTTTCACGAGGAGTCAGGCATCGTCCCCTTTGGAGGCACTGATCTCCGCGTACCTCTGGAGTTTTCAAAGGATGTGAGGCCTCCGGTCGCGATGAGGTGGGGAAGTAGGTCTTTCTCTGTGGTCTCCACAGGGGATTCAGACATCCTTTCGTCTTGGGAGATGCAAGACGAGCCTGCATTCAAGTCACTGCAGGGTTATCCGGCCTTATTTCGAGTCAGGGCATAGCGGTGTCCATTCCACTTGAGGCTGCAAACGTAGGGTCCCTCTCACATATCTTGAGCTGAGAGAAGCCTCCTCTTGAGGTGCTTGTGGTAAGGTGGTATTGCTCTGGAGTCGAAGCCAGGGACTAACCCCTCATCTCGAGTTGATTTTTGGTCCACGGAGCTCTTTCATGTTGCTACAATGATCTCAGGATCCCTCTCGCCTTGAAACAGTGTTCGTGGGGTTTCTCTAGAGTGCCATCAAGGAAATCAAGGCTCCTTTCATGTGTGATATGCAACATGGAATTGCTCTGCACGCAGTGCAGGGGAATCGGGCCTCATTTTGCTTCGAGGGGGAAGTCTCATGGTTTTTCTCGAGTTGCGGCGGGAACCTGGGGTATATTCTCGAGTTACGACGGGGATGGCCCTTCCACCCATGTGTTTGTTCAGCGACGTCAGGACTTCAGCCTAGTTGCGAGGGACAACTCGGAATTCTCCTCGAGGCTTGGCAGGGCAATTGGGATGCCTCTCCAGCTGAGGCGTGAGACCAAGGGTCCCTTTCCACGTGCCACAGAAATCCTGGGACTCCTATCAAGTTTCACGAGGAGTCAGGCATCGTCTCCTTTGGAGGCACTGATCTCTGCGTACCTCTGGAGTTATCAAAGGATGTGAGGCATCCGGTCGCGATGAGGTGGGGAAATAGGTCTTTCTCTGTGGTCTCCACAGGGGATTCAGACAACCTTTCGTCTTGGGAGATGCAAGACGAGCCTGCATTCAAGTCACTGCAGGGATATCCGGCCTTATTTCGAGTGAGGGTATCGCGGTGTCCATTCCACTTGAGGCCGCAAACTCAGGGTCCCTCTCACATACCTAGAGCTGAGAGAAGCCTCCTCTTGAGGTGCTTGTGGTAAGGTGGTATTCCTCTGGAGTCGAAGCCAGGGACTTACCTCTCATCTCGAGTTGATTTTTGGTCCACGGAGCTCTTTTCTGTTGCTACAATGACCTCAGGTTTCCTCCAGCCTTGAAACAGTGTTCTTGGGGTTTCTCTGGAGTGCCATCAAGGAAATCAAGGCTCCTTTCAGGTGTGATGTGCAACACGGAATTGCTCTGCATGCAGTGCAGGGGAATCGGGCCTCATCTCGCGGCGAGAGGGAAGTCTCATGGTTTTTCTCGAGTTGCGGCGGGAACCTGGGGTATATTCTCGAGTTATGACGGGGATGGCCATTCCACCCACGTCTTTGTTCAGCCACGTCAGGACTCCTGCCTAGTTGCGAGGGACAACTCGGGATTCTCCTCGAGGCTTGGCAGGGCAATTGGGACGCCTCTCCAGCTGAGGCGGGAGACCAAGCGTCCCTTTCCACGTGCCACAGGAATCCTGGGACGCCTATCAAGTTTAACGAGTCAGGCATCGTCTCTTTGGAGGCACTGATCTCCGCGTACCTCTGGAGTTTTCAAAGGATGTGAGGCGTCCGCTCGCGATGAGGTGGATAACTAGGTCTTTCTCTATGGTCTCCACAGGGGATTCAGACATCCTTTCATCTTGGGAGATACAAGACGAGCCTGCATTCAAGTCACTGCAGGGATATCCGGCCTTATTTCGAGTCAGGGCATCGCGGTGTCCATTCCACTTGAGGCCGCAAAATCAGGGTCCCTCTCACATACCTAGAGCTGAGAGAAGCCTCCTCTTGAGGTGCTTGTGGTAAGGTGGTATTCCTCTGGAGTCGAAGCCAGGGACTAACCTCTCATCTCGAGTTGATTTTTGGTCCACGGAGCTCTTTCATGTTGCTACAGTGACCTCAGGATCCCTCTAGCCTTGAAACAGTGTTCTTGGGGTTTCTCTGGAGTGCCACCAAGGAAATCAAGGCTCCTTTCATGTGTGATGTGCAAGACGGTATTGCTCTGCACGCAGGGCAGGGGAATCAGGCCTCATCTCGGCGAGGGGGAAGTCTCATGGTTTTTCTCGAGTTGCGGCGGGAACCTGGGGTATATTCTCGAGTTACGACGGGGATGGCCCTTCCACACACGTGTTTGTTTAGCGACGTCAGGACTCCTGCCTAGTTGCGAGGGACAAGTCGGGATTCTCCTCGAGGCTTGGCAGGGCAATTGGGACGCCTCTCCAGCTGAGGCGGGAGACCAAGGGTCCCTTTCCACGTGTCACAGGAATCCTGGGACTCCTATCAAGTTTCACGAGGAGTCAGGCATCGTCTCTTTTGGAGGCACTGATCTCCGCGTACCTCTGGAGTTTTCAAAGGATGTGAGGCCTCCGGTCACCATGAGGTGGGGAACTAGGTCTTTCTCTGTGGTCTCCACAGGGGATTCAGACATCGTTTCGTCTTGGGAGATGCAAGACGAGCCTGCATTCAAGTCACTGCAGGGATATCCGGGCTTATTTCGAGTCAGGGCATCGCGGTGTCCATTCCACTTGAGGCCGCAAACTCAGGGTCCCTCTCACATACCTAGAGCTGACAGAAGCCTCCTCTTGAGGTGCTTGTGGTAAGGTGGTATTCCTCAGGAGTCGAAGCCAGGGACTAACCTCTCATCTCGAGTTGATTTTTGGTCCACGGAGCTCTTTCTTGTTGCTACAGTGACCTCAGGATCCCTCTAGCCTTGAAACAGTGTTCTTGGGGTTTCTCTGGAGTGCCATCAAGGAAAACAAGGCTCCTTTCATGTGTGATGTGCAACACGGAATTGCTCTGCACCCAGTGTAGGGGAATCGGGCCTCATCTCGCGGCGAGGGGGAAGTCTCATGGTTTTTCTCGAGTTGCGGCGGGAACCTGGGGTATATTCTCCAGTTACTACGGGGATGGCTCTTCCACCCACGTGTTTGTTCAGCGACGGCAGGACTCCTGCCTAGTTGCGAGGGACAACTCGGGATTCTCCTTGAGGCTTGGCAGGGCAATTGGGACGCCTCTCCAGCTGAGGCGGGAGACCAAGGGTCCCGTTCCACGAGCCACAGAAATCCTGGGACTCCTATCAAGTTTCACGAGGATTCAGGCATCGTCTCCTTTGGAGGCACTGATCTCCGCGTACCTCTGGAGTTTTCAAAGGATATGAGGCCTCCGGTCGCGATGAGGTGGGGAACTAGGTCTTTCTCTGTGGTCTCAACAGGGGATTCAGACATCCTTTCGTTTTGGGAGATGCAAGACGAGCCTGCATTCAAGTCACTGCAGGGATATCCGGCCTTATTTCGAGTCAGGGCATCGCGGTGTCCATTCCACTTGAGGCCGCAAACTCAGGGTCCCTCTCACATACCTAGAGCTGAGAGAAGCCTCCTCTTGAGGTGCTTGTGGTAAGGTGGTTTTCCTCTGGAGTCGAAGCCAGGGACTAACCTCTCATCTCGAGTTGATTGTTGGTCCACGGAGCAATTTCGTGTTGCTACAGTGACCTCAGGATCCCTCTAGCCTTGAAACAGTGTTCTTGGGGTTTCTCTGGAGTGCCATCAAGGAAATCAAGGCTCCTTTCATGTGTGATGTGCAACACGGAATTGCTCTGCACGCAGTGCAGGGGAATCAGGCCTCATCTCGCGGCGAGGGGGAAGTCTCATGGTTTTTCTCGAGTTGCGGCGGGAACCTGGGGTATATTCTCGAGTTACGACGGGGATGGCCCCTCCACACACGTGTTTGTTCAGCGACGTCAGGACTCCTGCCTAGATGCGAGGGACAACTCGGGATTCTCCTCGAGGCTTCGCAGGGCAATTGGGACGCCTCTCCAGCTGAGGCGGGAGACCAAGGGTCCCTTTCCACGTGCCACAGGAATCCTGGGACTCCTATCAAGTTTCACGAGGAATCAGGCATCGTCTCCTTTGGAGGCACTGATCTGCGCGTACCTCTGAAGTTTTCAAAGGATGTGAGGCCTCCGGTCGCGATGAGATGGGGAAGTAGGTCTTTCTCTGTGGTCTCCACAGGGGATTCAGACATCCTTTCGTCTTGGGAGATGCAAGACGAGCCTGCATTCAGGTCACTGCAGGGATATCCGGCCTTATTTCGAGTCAGGGCATCACGGTGTCCATTCCACTTGAGGCCACAAACTCAGGGTCCCTCTCACATACCTAGAGCTGAGAGAAGCCTCCTCTTGAGGTGCTTGTGGTATGGTGGTTTTCCTCTGGAGTCGAAGCCAGGGACTAACCTCTTATCTCGAGTTGACTTGTGGTCCACGGAGCTCTTTCGTGTTGCTACAGTGACCTCAGGATCCCTCTAGCCTTGAAACAGTGTTCGTGGGGTTTCTCTGGAGTGCCACCAAGGAAATCAAGGCTCCTTTCATGTGTGATGTGCAAGACGGTATTGCTCTGCACGCAGGGCAGGGGAATCAGGCCTCATCTCGGCGAGGGGGAAGTCTCATGGTTTTTCTCGAGTTGCGGCGGGAACCTGGGGTATATTCTCGAGTTACGACGGGGATGGCCCTTCCACACACGTGTTTGTTTAGCGACGTCAGGACTCCTGCCTAGTTGCGAGGGACAACTCGGGATTCTCCTCGAGGCTTGGCAGGGCAATTGGGACGCCTCTCCAGCTGAGGCGGGAGACCAAGGGTCCCTTTCCACGTGTCACAGGAATCCTGAGACTCCTATCAAGTTTCACGAGGAGTCAGGCATCGTCTCTTTTGGAGGCACTGATCTCCGCGTACCTCTGGAGTTTTCAAAGGATGTGAGGCCTCCGGTCACCATGAGGTGGGGAACTAGGTCTTTCTCTGTGGTCTCCACAGGGGATTCAGACATCCTTTCATCTTGGGAGATGCAAGACAAGCCTGCATTCAAGTCACTGCAGGGATATCTGGCCTTATTTCGAGTCACGGCATCGCGGTGTCCATTCCACTTGAGGCCGCAAAATCAGGGTCCCTCTCACATACCTAGAGCTGAGAGAAGCCTCCTCTTGAGGTGCTTGTGGTAAGGTGGTATTCCTCTGGAGTCGAAGCCAGGGACTACCCTCTCATCTCGAGTTGATTTTTGGTCCACGGAGCTCTTTCGTGTTGCTACAGTGACGTCAGGATCCCTCTAGCCTTAAAACAGTGTTCTTGGGGTTTCTCTGGAGTGCCATCAAGGAAATCAAGGCTCCTTTCATGTGTGATGTGCAAGACAGAATTGCTCTGCACGCAGTGCAGGGGAATCAGGCCTCATCTCGCGGCGAGGGGGAAGTCTCATGGTTTTTCTCGAGTTGCGGCGGGAACCTGGGGTATATTCTCGAGTTACGACGGGGATGGCCCTTCCACACACGTGTTTGTTCAGCGACGTCAGGACTCCTGCCTAGTTGCGAGGGACAACTCGGGATTCTCCTCGAGGCTTGGCAGGGCAATTGGGACGCCTCTCCAGCTGAGGTGGGAGACCAAGTGTCCCTTTCCACGTGCCACAGGAATCCTGGGACGCCTATCAAGTTTCACGAGGAGTCAGGCATCGTTTCCTTTGGAGGCACTGATCTCCGCGTACCTCTGGAGTTTTCAAAGCATGTGAGGCCTCCGGTCGCGATGAGGTGGGGAACTAGGTCTTTCTCTGTGGTCTCCACAGGGGACTCAGACATCCTTTCGTCTTGGGAGATGCAAGACGAGCCTGCATTCAAGTCACTGCAGGGATATCCGGCCTTATTTCGAGTCAGGGCATCGCGGTGTCCATTCCACTTGAGGCCGCAAATTCAGGGTCCCTCTCACATACCTAGAGCAGAGAGAAGCCTCGTCTTGAGGTGCTTGTGGTAAGGTGGTATTCCTCTGGAGTCGAAGCCAGGGACTAACCTCTCATCTCGAGTTGATTTTTGGTCCACGGAGCTCTTTCGTGTTGCTACAGTGACCTCAGGTTTCCTCCAGCCTTGAAACAGTGTTCTTGGGGTTTCTCTGGAGTGCCATCAAGGAAATCAAGGCTCCTTTCATGTGTGATGTGCAACACGGAATTGCTCTGCACGCAGTGCAGGGGAATCGGGCCTCATCTCAGGGCGAGGGGGAAGTCTCATGGTTTTTCTCGAGTTGCGGCGAGAACCTGGGGTATATTCTCGAGTTCCGTCGGGGATGGCCCTTCCAGCCACGTGTTTGTTCAGCGACGTCAGGACTCCTGCCTAGTTGCGAGGGACAACTCGGGATTCTCCTCGAGGCTTGGCAGGGCAATTGGGACGCCTCTCCAGCTGAGGCGGGAGACCAAGCGTCCCTTTCCACGTGCCACAGGAATCCTGGGACGCCTATCAAGTTTAACGAGTCAGGCATCGTCTCCTTTGGAGGCACTGATCTCCGCGTACCTCTGGAGTTTTCAAAGGATGTGAGGCCTCCGGTCGCGATGAGGTGGGGAACTAGGTCTTTCTCTGTGGTCTCCACAGGGGATTCAGACAACCTTCCGTCTTGGGAGATGCAAGATGAGCCTGCATTCAAGTCACTGCAGGGATATCTGGCCTTATTTCGAGTCACGGCATCGCGGTGTCCATTCCACTTGAGCCCGCAAACTCAGAGTCCCTCTCACATACCTAGAGCTGAGAGAAGCCTCCTCTTGAGGTGCTTGTGGTAAGGTGGTATTCCTCTGGAGTCGAAGCCAGGGACTAACCTCTCATCTCGAGTTGATTCTTGGTCCACGGAGCTCTTTCGTGCTGCTACAGTGACCTCAGGATCCCTCTAGCCTTGAAACAGTGTTCTTGGGGTTTCTCTGGAGTGCCATCAAGGAAATCAAGGCTTTTTTTCATGTGTGATGTGCAACACGGAATTGCTCTGCACGCAGTGCAGGGGAATTGGGCTTCATCTCGCGGCGAGGGGGAAGTCTCATGGTTTTTCTCGAGTTGCGGCGGGAACCTGGAGTATATCCTCGAGTTACGACGGGGATGGCCCTTCCACACACGTGTTTGTTCAGCGACGTCAGGACTCCTGCCTAGTTGCGAGGGACAACTCGGGATTCTCCTCGAGGCTTGGCAGGGCAATTGGGACGCCTCTCCAGCTGAGGCGGGAGACCAAGGGTCCCTTTCCACGTGTCACAGGAATCCTGGGACTCCTATCAAGTTTCACGAGGAGTCAGGCATCATCTCCTTTGGAGGCACTGATCTCCGCGTACCTCTGGAGTTTTCAAAGGATGTGAGGCCTCCGGTCGTGATGAGGTGGGGAACTAGGTCTTTCTCTGTTGTCTCCACAGGGGACTCAGACATCCTTTCGTCTTGGGAGATGCAAGACGAGCCTGCATTCAAGTCACTGCAGGGATATCTGGCCTTATTTCGAGTCACGGCATCGCGGTGTCCATTCCACTTGAGCCCGCAAACTCAGAGTCCCTCTCACATACCTAGAGCTGAGAGAAGCCTCCTCTTGAGGTGCTTGTGGTAAGGTGGTATTCCTCTGGAGTCGAAGCCAGGGAATAACCTCTCATCTCGAATTGATTTTTGGTCGGGGAGCGCTTTCGTGTTGCTACAGTGACCTCAGGATCCCTCTAGCCTTGAAACAGTGTTCTTGGGGTTTCTCTGGAGTGCCACCAAGGAAATCAAGGCTCCTTTCATGTGTGATGTGCAAGACGGTATTGCTCTGCACGCAGGGCAGGGGAATCAGGCCTCATCTCGGCGAGGGGGAAGTCTCATGGTTTTTCTCGAGTTGCGGCGGGACCTGGGGTATATTCTCGAGTTACGACGGGGATGGCCCTTCCAACCACCTGTTTGTTTAGCGACGTCAGGACTCCTGCCTAGTTGCGAGGGACAAGTCGGGATTCTCCTCGAGGCTTGGCAGGGCAATTGGGACGCCTCTCCAGCTGAGGCGGGAGACCAAGGGTCCCTTTCCACGTGTCACAGGAATCCTGGGACTCCTATCAAGTTTCACGAGGAGTCAGGCATCGTCTCTTTTGGAGGCACTGATCTCCGCGTACCTCTGGAGTTTTCAAAGGATGTGAGGCCTCCGGTCACCATGAGGTGGGGAACTAGGTCTTTCTCTGTGGTCTCCACAGGGGATTCAGACATCGTTTCGTCTTGGGAGATGCAAGACGAGCCTGCATTCAAGTCACTGCAGGGATATCCGGCCTTAATTTGCGTCAGGGCATCGCAGTGTCCATTCCACTTGAGGGCGCAAAATCAGGGTCCCTCTCACATACCTAGAGCAGAGAGAAGCCTCCTCTTGAGGTGCTTGTGGTAAGGTGGTATTCCTCTGGAGTCGAAGCCAGGGACTATCCTCTCATCTCGAATTGATTTTTGGTCCATGAAGCTCTTTCGTGTTGCTACAGTGACCTTAGGATCCCTCTAGCCTTGAAACAGTGTTCTTGGGATTTCTCTGGAGTGCCATCAAGGAAATCAAGGCTCCTTTCATGTGTGATGTGCAACACGGAATTGCTCTGCACGCAGTGCAGGGGAATCGGGCCTCATCTCGCGGCGAGGGGGAAGTCTCATGGTTTTTCTCGAGTTGCGGCGGGAACATGGGGTATATTCTCCAGTTACTACGTGGATGGCTCTTCCACCCACATGTTTGTTCAACGACGGCAGGACTCCTGCCTAGTTGCGAGGGACAACTCGGGATTCTCCTTGAGGCTTCGCAGGGCAATTGGGACACCTCTCCAGCTGAGGCGGGAGACCAAGGGTCCCTTTCCACGTGCCACAGGAATCCTGGGACTCCTATCAATTTTCACGAGGATTCAGGTATCGTCTCCTTTGGAGGCACTGATCTCCGCGTACCTCTGAAGTTTTCAAAGGATATGAGGCCTCCGGTCGCGATGAGGTGGGGAACTAGGTCTTTCTCTGTGGTCTCCACAGGGGATTCAGACATCCTTTCGTCTTGGGAGATGCAAGACGAGCCTGCATTGAAGTCACTGCAGGGATATCCGGCCTTATTTCGAGTCAGGGCATCGCGGTGTCCATTCCACTTGAGGCCGCAAACTCAGGGTCCCTCTCACATACCTAGAGCTGACAGAAGCCTCCTCTTGAGGTGCTTGTGGTAAGGTGGTATTCCTCTGGAGTCAAAGCCAGGGACTAACCTCTCATCTCGAGTTGATTTTTGGTCCACGGAGCTCTTTCGTGTTGCTACAGTGACCTCAGGATCCCTCTAGCCTTGAAACAGTGTTCTTGGGGTTTCTCTGGAGTGCCACCAAGGAAATCAAGGCTCCTTTCATGTGTGATGTGCAACACGGAATTGCTCTGCACGCAGTGCAGGGGAATCGGGCCTCATCTCGCGGCGAGGGGGAAGTCTCATGGTTTTTCTCGAGTTGCAGCGGGAACCTGGGGTATATTCTCGAGTTACGACGGGGATGGCCCTTCCCAACACGTGTTTGTTCAGCGACGTCAGGACTCCTTCCTAGTTGCGAGGGACAACTCGGGATTCTCTTCGAGGCTTGGCAGGGCAGTTGGGACGCCTCTCCAGCTGAGGCGGGAGACCAAGGGTCCCTTTCCACGTGCACAGGAATCCTGGAACTCCTATCAAGATTCACGAGGAGTCAGGCATCGTCTCCTTTGGAGGCACTGATCTCCGCGTACCTCTGGAGTTTTCAAAGGATGTGAGGCCTCCGGTCGCGATGAGGTGGGGAAGTAGGTCTTTCTCTGTGGTCTCCACAGGGGATTCAGACATCCTTTCGTCTTGGGAAATGCAAGACGAGCCTGCATTCAAGTCACTGCAGGGATATCCGGGCTTATTTCGAGTCAGGGCATCGCGGTGTCCATTCCACTTGAGGCCGCAAACTCAGGGTCCCTCTCACATACCTAGAGCTGACAGAAGCCTCCTCTTGAGGTGCTTGTGGTAAGGTGGTATTCCTCAGGAGTCGAAGCCAGGGACTAACCTCTCATCTCGAGTTGATTTTTGGTCCACGGAGCTCTTTCTTGTTGCTACAGTGACCTCAGGATCCCTCTAGCCTTGAAACAGTGTTCTTGGGGTTTCTCTGGAGTGCCATCAAGGAAATCAAGGCTCCTTTCATGTGTGATGTGCAACACGGAATTGCTCTGCACCCAGTGTAGGGGAATCGGGCCTCATCTCGCGGCGAGGGGGAAGTCTCATGGTTTTTCTCGAGTTGCGGCGGGAACCTGGGGTATATTCTCCAGTTACTACCGGGATGGCCCTTCCACACTCGTGTTTGTTCAGCGACGGCAGGACTCCTGCCTAGTTGCGAGGGACAACTCGGGATTCTCCTTGAGGCTTGGCAGGGCAATTGGGACGCCTCTCCAGCTGAGGCGGGAGACCAAGGGTCCCTTTCCACGAGCCACAGAAATCGTGGGACTCCGATCAAGTTTCACGAGGATTCAGGCATCGTCTCCTTTGGAGGCACTGATCTCCGCGTACCTCTGGAGTTTTCAAAGGATATGAGGCCTCCGGTCGCGATGAGGTGGGGAACTAGGTCTTTCTCTGTGGTCTCAACAGGGGATTCAGACATCCTTTCGTTTTGGGAGATGCAAGACGAGCCTGCATTCAAGTCACTGCAGGGATATCCGGCCTTATTTCGAGTCAGGGCATCGCGGTGTCCATTCCACTTGAGGCCGCAAACTCAGGGTCCCTCTCACATACCTAGAGCTGAGAGAAGCCTCCTCTTGAGGTGCTTGTGGTAAGGTGGTTTTCCTCTGGAGTCGAAGCCAGGGACTAACCTCTCATCTCGAGTTGATTTTTGGTCCACGGAGCAATTTCGTGTTGCTACAGTGACCTCAGGATCCCTCTAGCCTTGAAACAGTGTTCTTGGGGTTTCTCTGGAGTGCCATCAAGGAAATCAAGGCTCCTTTCATGTGTGATGTGCAACACGGAATTGCTCTGCACGCAGTGCAGGGGAATCGGGCCTTATCTCGCGGCGAGGGGGAAGTCTCATGGTTTTTCTCGAGTTGCGGCGGGAACCTGGGGTATATTCTCGAGTTACGACGGGGATGGCCCCTCCACACACGTGTTTGTTCAGCGACGTCAGGACTCCTGCCTAGATGCGAGGGACAACTCGGGATTCTCCTCGAGGCTTCGCAGGGCAATTGGGACGCCTCTCCAGCTGAGGCGGGAGACCAAGGGTCCCTTTCCACGTGCCACAGGAATCCTGGGACTCCTATCAAGTTTCACGAGGAATCAGGCATCGTCTCCTTTGGAGGCACTGATCTGCGCGTACCTCTGAAGTTTTCAAAGGATGTGAGGCCTCCGGTCGCGATGAGATGGGGAAGTAGGTCTTTCTCTGTGGTCTCCACAGGGGATTCAGACATCCTTTCGTCTTGGGAGATGCAAGACGAGCCTGCATTCAAGTCACTGCAGGGATATCCGGCCTTATTTCGAGTCAGGGCATCGCGGTGTCCATTCCACTTGAGGCCGCAAAAGCAGGGTCCCTCTCACATACCTAGAGCTGAGAGAAGCCTCCTCTTGAGGTGCTTGTGGTAAGGTGGTATTCCTCTGGAGTCAAAGCCAGGGACTAACCTCTCATCTCGAGTTGATTTCTGGTCCACGGAGCTCTTTCGTGTGGCTACAGTGACCTCAGGATCCCTCTAGCCTTGAAACAGTGTTCTTGGGGTTTCTCTGGAGTGCCATCAAGGAAATCAAGGCTCCTTTCATGTGTGATGTGCAACACGGAATTGCTCTGCACGCAGTGCAGGGGAATCGGGCCTCATCTCGCGGCGAGGGGGAAGTCTCATGGTTTTTCTCGAGTTGCGTCGGAAACCTGGGCTATATTATCGAGTTACGACGGGGATGGCCCTTCCACCCACGTGTTTGATTAACGTCGTCAGGACTCCTGCCTAGTTGCGAGGGACAACTCGGGATTCTCCTCGAGGCTTGGCAGGGCGATTGGGACGCCCCTCCAGCTGAGGCGGGAGAGCAACTGTCCCTTTCCACGTGCAACAGGAATCCTGGGACCCCTATCAAGTTTGACGAGGAGTCAGGCATTGGCTCCTTTGGAGGCACTGATCTCCGAGTACCTCTGGAGTTTTCAAAGGATGTGAGGCCTCCGGTCGCGATGAGGTGGGGAACTAGGTCTTTCTCTGTGGTCTCCACAGGGGATTCAGACATCCTTTCGTCTTGGGAGATGCAAGACGAGCCTGCATTCAAGTCACTGCAGGGATATCTGGCCTTATTTCGAGTCACGGCATCGCGGTGTCCATTCCACTTGAGCCCGCAAACTCAGAGTCCCTCTCACATACCTAGAGCTGAGAGAAGCCTCCTCTTGAGGTGCTTGTGGTAAGGTGGTATTCCTCTGGAGTCGAAGCCAGGGAATAACCTCTCATCTCGAATTGATTTTTGGTCGGGGAGCGCTTTCGTGTTGCTACAGTGACCTCAGGATCCCTCTAGCCTTGAAACAGTGTTCTTGGGGTTTCTCTGGAGTGCCACCAAGGAAATCAAGGCTCCTTTCATGTGTGATGTGCAAGACGGTATTGCTCTGCACGCAGGGCAGGGGAATCAGGCCTCATCTCGGCGAGGGGGAAGTCTCATGGTTTTTCTCGAGTTGCGGCGGGACCTGGGGTATATTCTCGAGTTACGACGGGGATGGCCCTTCCAACCACCTGTTTGTTTAGCGACGTCAGGACTCCTGCCTAGTTGCGAGGGACAAGTCGGGATTCTCCTCGAGGCTTGGCAGGGCAATTGGGACGCCTCTCCAGCTGAGGCGGGAGACCAAGGGTCCCTTTCCACGTGTCACAGGAATCCTGGGACTCCTATCAAGTTTCACGAGGAGTCAGGCATCGTCTCTTTTGGAGGCACTGATCTCCGCGTACCTCTGGAGTTTTCAAAGGATGTGAGGCCTCCGGTCACCATGAGGTGGGGAACTAGGTCTTTCTCTGTGGTCTCCACAGGGGATTCAGACATCGTTTCGTCTTGGGAGATGCAAGACGAGCCTGCATTCAAGTCACTGCAGGGATATCAGGCCTTAATTTGCGTCAGGGCATCGCAGTGTCCATTCCACTTGAGGGCGCAAAATCAGGGTCCCTCTCACATACCTAGAGCAGAGAGAAGCCTCCTCTTGAGGTGCTTGTGGTAAGGTGGTATTCCTCTGGAGTCGAAGCCAGGGACTATCCTCTCATCTCGAATTGATTTTTGGTCCATGAAGCTCTTTCGTGTTGCTACAGTGACCTTAGGATCCCTCTAGCCTTGAAACAGTGTTCTTGGGATTTCTCTGGAGTGCCATCAAGGAAATCAAGGCTCCTTTCATGTGTGATGTGCAACACGGAATTGCTCTGCACGCAGTGCAGGGGAATCGGGCCTCATCTCGCGGCGAGGGGGAAGTCTCATGGTTTTTCTCGAGTTGCGGCGGGAACATGGGGTATATTCTCCAGTTACTACGGGGATGGCTCTTCCACCCACATGTTTGTTCAACGACGGCAGGACTCCTGCCTAGTTGCGAGGGACAACTCGGGATTCTCCTTGAGGCTTCGCAGGGCAATTGGGACACCTCTCCAGCTGAGGCGGGAGACCAAGGGTCCCTTTCCACGTGCCACAGGAATCCTGGGACTCCTATCAATTTTCACGAGGATTCAGGTATCGTCTCCTTTGGAGGCACTGATCTCCGCGTACCTCTGAAGTTTTCAAAGGATATGAGGCCTCCGGTCGCGATGAGGTGGGGAACTAGGTCTTTCTCTGTGGTCTCCACAGGGGATTCAGACATCCTTTCGTCTTGGGAGATGCAAGACGAGCCTGCATTGAAGTCACTGCAGGGATATCCGGCCTTATTTCGAGTCAGGGCATCGCGGTGTCCATTCCACTTGAGGCCGCAAACTCAGGGTCCCTCTCACATACCTAGAGCTGACAGAAGCCTCCTCTTGAGGTGCTTGTGGTAAGGTGGTATTCCTCTGGAGTCAAAGCCAGGGACTAACCTCTCATCTCGAGTTGATTTTTGGTCCACGGAGCTCTTTCGTGTTGCTACAGTGACCTCAGGATCCCTCTAGCCTTGAAACAGTGTTCTTGGGGTTTCTCTGGAGTGCCACCAAGGAAATCAAGGCTCCTTTCATGTGTGATGTGCAACACGGAATTGCTCTGCACGCAGTGCAGGGGAATCGGGCCTCATCTCGCGGCGAGGGGGAAGTCTCATGGTTTTTCTCGAGTTGCAGCGGGAACCTGGGGTATATTCTCGAGTTACGACGGGGATGGCCCTTCCCAACACGTGTTTGTTCAGCGACGTCAGGACTCCTTCCTAGTTGCGAGGGACAACTCGGGATTCTCTTCGAGGCTTGGCAGGGCAGTTGGGACGCCTCTCCAGCTGAGGCGGGAGACCAAGGGTCCCTTTCCACGTGCACAGGAATCCTGGAACTCCTATCAAGATTCACGAGGAGTCAGGCATTGTCTCCTTTGGAGGCACTGATCTCCGCGTACCTCTGGAGTTTTCAAAGGATGTGAGGCCTCCGGTCGCGATGAGGTGGGGAAGTAGGTCTTTCTCTGTGGTCTCCACAGGGGATTCAGACATCCTTTCGTCTTGGGAAATGCAAGACGAGCCTGCATTCAAGTCACTGCAGGGATATCCGGGCTTATTTCGAGTCAGGGCATCGCGGTGTCCATTCCACTTGAGGCCGCAAACTCAGGGTCCCTCTCACATACCTAGAGCTGACAGAAGCCTCCTCTTGAGGTGCTTGTGGTAAGGTGGTATTCCTCAGGAGTCGAAGCCAGGGACTAACCTCTCATCTCGAGTTGATTTTTGGTCCACGGAGCTCTTTCTTGTTGCTACAGTGACCTCAGGATCCCTCTAGCCTTGAAACAGTGTTCTTGGGGTTTCTCTGGAGTGCCATCAAGGAAATCAAGGCTCCTTTCATGTGTGATATGCAACACGGAATTGCTCTGCACCCAGTGTAGGGGAATCGGGCCTCATCTCGCGGCGAGGGGGAAGTCTCATGGTTTTTCTCGAGTTGCGGCGGGAACCTGGGGTATATTCTCCAGTTACTACCGGGATGGCTCTTCCACCCACGTGTTTGTTCAGCGACGGCAGGACTCCTGCCTAGTTGCGAGGGACAACTCGGGATTCTCCTTGAGGCTTGGCAGGGCAATTGGGACGCCTCTCCAGCTGAGGCGGGAGACCAAGGGTCCCTTTCCACGAGCCACAGAAATCGTGGGACTCCTATCAAGTTTCACGAGGATTCAGGCATCGTCTCCTTTGGAGGCACTGATCTCCGCGTACCTCTGGAGTTTTCAAAGGATATGAGGCCTCCGGTCGCGATGAGGTGGGGAACTAGGTCTTTCTCTGTGGTCTCAACAGGGGATTCAGACATCCTTTCGTTTTGGGAGATGCAAGACGAGCCTGCATTCAAGTCACTGCAGGGATATCCGGCCTTATTTCGAGTCAGGGCATCGCGGTGTCCATTCCACTTGAGGCCGCAAACTCAGGGTCCCTCTCACATACCTAGAGCTGAGAGAAGCCTCCTCTTGAGGTGCTTGTGGTAAGGTGGTTTTCCTCTGGAGTCGAAGCCAGGGACTAACCTCTCATCTCGAGTTGATTTTTGGTCCACGGAGCAATTTCGTGTTGCTACAGTGACCTCAGGATCCCTCTAGCCTTGAAACAGTGTTCTTGGGGTTTCTCTGGAGTGCCATCAAGGAAATCAAGGCTCCTTTCATGTGTGATGTGCAACACGGAATTGCTCTGCACGCAGTGCAGGGGAATCGGGCCTTATCTCGCGGCGAGGGGGAAGTCTCATGGTTTTTCTGGAGTTGCGGCGGGAACCTGGGGTATATTCTCGAGTTACGACGGGGATGGCCCCTCCACACACGTGTTTGTTCAGCGACGTCAGGACTCCTGCCTAGATGCGAGGGACAACTCGGGATTCTCCTCGAGGCTTCGCAGGGCAATTGGGACGCCTCTCCAGCTGAGGCGGGAGACCAAGGGTCCCTTTCCACGTGCCACAGGAATCCTGGGACTCCTATCAAGTTTCACGAGGAATCAGGCATCGTCTCCTTTGGAGGCACTGATCTGCGCGTACCTCTGAAGTTTTCAAAGGATGTGAGGCCTCCGGTCGCGATGAGATGGGGAAGTAGGTCTTTCTCTGTGGTCTCCACAGGGGATTCAGACATCCTTTCATCTTGGGAGATGCAAGACGAGCCTGCATTCAAGTCACTGTAGGGATATCCGGCCTTATTTCGAGTCAGGGCATCGCGGTGTCCATTCCACTTGAGGCCGCAAAAGCAGGGTCCCTCTCACATACCTAGAGCTGAGAGAAGCCTCCTCTTGAGGTGCTTGTGGTAAGGTGGTATTCCTCTGGAGTCAAAGCCAGGGACTAACCTCTCATCTCGAGTTGATTTCTGGTCCACGGAGCTCTTTCGTGTGGCTACAGTGACCTCAGGATCCCTCTAGCCTTGAAACAGTGTTCTTGGGGTTTCTCTGGAGTGCCATCAAGGAAATCAAGGCTCCTTTCATGTGTGATGTGCAACACGGAATTGCTCTGCACGCAGTGCAGGGGAATCGGGCCTCATCTCGCGGCGAGGGGGAAGTCTCATGGTTTTTCTCGAGTTGCGTCGGAAACCTGGGCTATATTATCGAGTTACGACGGGGATGGCCCTTCCACCCACGTGTTTGATTAACGTCGTCAGGACTCCTGCCTAGTTGCGAGGGACAACTCGGGATTCTCCTCGAGGCTTGGCAGGGCGATTGGGACGCCCCTCCAGCTGAGGCGGGAGAGCAACTGTCCCTTTCCACGTGCAACAGGAATCCTGGGACCCCTATCAAGTTTGACGAGGAGTCAGGCATTGGCTCCTTTGGAGGCACTGATCTCCGAGTACCTCTGGAGTTTTCAAAGGATGTGAGGCCTCCGGTCGCGATGAGGTGGGGAACTAGGTCTTTCTCTGTGGTCTCCACAGGGGATTCAGACATCCTTTCGTCTTGGGAGATGCAAGACGAGCCTGCATTCAAGTCACTGCAGGGATATCCGGCCTTATTTCGCGTCAGGGCATCGCAGTGTCCATTCCACTTGCGGCCGCAAAATCAGGGTCCCTCAGACATACCTAGAGCTGAGAGAATCCTCCTCTTGAGGTGCTTGTGGTAAGGTGGTATTCCTCTGGAGTCGAAGCCAGGGACTAACCTCTCATCTCGAGTTGATTCTTGGTCCACGGAACTCTTTCGTGCTGCTACAGTGACCTCAGGATCCCTCTAGACTTGAAACAGTGTTCTTGGCTTTTCTCTGGAGTGCCATCAAGGAAATCAAGGCTCTTTTCATGTGTGATGGGCAACACGGAATTGCTCCGCACGCAGTGCAGGGGAATCGGGCCTCATCTCGCGGCGAGGGGGAAGTCTCATGGGTTTTCTCTAGTTGCGGCGGGAACCTGGGGTATATTCTCGAGTTAAGACGGGGATGGCCCTTCCACACACGTGTTTGTTCAGCGACGTCAGGACTCCTGCCTAGTTGCGAGGGACAACTCGGGATTCTCCTCGAGGCTTGGCAGGGCAATTGGGACACCTCTCCAGCTGAGGCGGGAGACCAAGGGTCCCTTTCCACGTGCCACAGGAATCCTGGGACTCCTATCAAGTTTCACGAGGAGTCAGGCATCGTCTCCTTTGGAGGCACTGATCTCCGCGTGCCTCTGGAGTTTTCAAAGGATGTGAGGCCTCCGGTCGTGATGAGGTGGGGAACTAGTTCTTTCTCTGTGGTCTCCACAGGGGATTCAGACATCCTTTCGTCTTGGGAGATGCAAGACGTGCCTGCATTCAAGTCACTGCAGGGATATCCGGCCTTATTTCAAGTCAGGTCATCGCGGTGTCCATTCCACTTGAGGCCGCAAACTCAGGGTCCCTCTCTCATACCTAGAGCTTTGAGAAGCCTCCTCTTGAGGTGCTTGTGGTAAGGTGGTATTCCTCTGGAGTCGAAGCCAGGGACTAACCTCTCATCTCGAGTTGATTTGTGGTCCACGGAACTTTTTCGTGCTGCAACTGTGACCTTAGGATCGCTCTAGCCTTGAAACAGTGTTCTTGGGGTTTCTCTGGAGTGCCATCGAGGTAATCAAGGGTCTTTTCATGTGTGATGTGCAACACGGAATTGCTCTGCACGCAGTGCAGGGGAATCGGGCCTCATCTCGCGGTGAGGGGGAAGTCTCATGGCTTTTCTCGAGATGCGGCGGGAACCTGGGTTATATTCTCGAGTTACGACGGGGATGGCCCTTCCACACACGTGTTTGTTCAGCGACGTCAGGACTCCTGCCTAGTTGCGAGGGACAACTCGGGATTCTCCTCGAGGCTTGGCAGGGCGATTGGGACGCCTCTCCAGCTGAGGCGGGAGACCAAGGGTCCCTTTCCACGTGCCACAGGAATCCTGGGACTCCTATCAAGTTTGACGAGGAGTCAGGCATTGGCTCCTTTGGAGGCACTGATCTCCGCGTCCCTCTGGAGTTTTCAAAGGATGTTAGGCCTCCAGTCGGGATGAGGTGTGGAACTAGGTCTTTCTCTGTGATCTCCACAGGGGATTCAGACATCCTTTCTTCTTGGGAGATGCAAGACGAGCCTGCATTCAAGTCATTGCAGGGATATTCGGCCTTATTTCGAGTCAGGGCATCGCGGTGTCCATTCCAATTCAGGCCGCAAAATCAGGGTCCCTCTCGCATAGCTAGAGCTGAGAGAAGCCTCCTCTTGAGGTGCTTGTGGTAAGGTGGTATTCCTCTGCAGTCGAAGCCACAGACTAACGTGTCATCTCGGAGTTGATTTTTGGTCCACGGAGCTCTTTCGTGTTGCTACAGTGACCTCAGGATCCCTCTAGCCTTGAAACAGTGTCCTTTGGGTTTCTCTGGAGTGCCATCAAGGAAATCAAGGCTCCTTTCATGTGTGATGTGCAACACGGAATTGCTGTGCACGCAGTGCAGGGGAATCGGGCCTCATCTTGCGGCGAGGGGGAAGTCTCATGGATTTCCTCGAGTTGCGGCGGGAACCTGGGGTATATTCTCGAGTTGCGACGGGGATGGCCCTTCCACCCCCGTGTTTGTTCAGCGACGTCAGGACTCCTGCCTAGTTGCGAGGGACAACTCGGGATTCTCCTCGAGGCTTGGCAGGGCAATTGGGACGCCTCTCCAGCTGAGGCGGGAGACCAAGAGTCCCTTTCCACGTGACACAGGAATCCTGGGACTCCTATCAAGTTTCTCGAGGAGTCAGGCATCGTCTCCTTTGGAGGCACTGTTCTCCGTGTACCTCTATAGTTTTCAAAGGATGTGAGGCCTCCGGTCGCGATGAGGTGGGGAACTAGGTCTTTCTCTGTGGTCTCCACAGGGGATTCAGACATCCTTTCGTCTTGGGAGATGCAAGACGAGCCTGCATTCAAGTCACTGCAGGGATATCCGGCCTTATTTCGAGTCAGGGCATCGCGGTGTCCATTCCACTTGAGGCCGCAAACTCAGGGTCCCTCTCACATACCTAGAGCTGAGAGAAGCCTCCTCTTGAGGTGCTTGTGGTAAGGTGGTATTCCTCTGGAGTCAAAGCCAGGGACTAACCTCTCATCTCGAGTTGATTTTTGGCCCACGGAGCTCTTTCGTGTTGCTACAGTGACGTCAGGATCCCTCTCGCCTTGAAACAGTGTTCTTGGGGTTTCTCTGGAGTGCCATCAAGGAAATCAAGGCTCCTTTCATGTGTGATGTGCCACACGGAATTGCTCTGCACACAGTGCAGTGGAATCGGGCCTCATCTCGCATCGAGGGGGAAGTCTCATGGTTTTTCTCGAGTTGCGGCGGGAACCTGGGGTATATTCTCGAGTTACGACGGGGATGGCCCTTCCACCCACGTGTTTGTTCAGCGACGGCAGGAGTCCTGCCTAGTTGCGAGGGACAACTCGGGATTCTCCTCGAGGCTTGGCAGGGCAATTGGAACGCCTCTCCAGCTGAGGCGGGAGACCAAGTGTCCCTTTCCACGTGCCACAAGAATCCTGGGACTCCTATCAAGTTTCACGAGGAGTCAGGCATCGTCTCCTTTGGAGGCACTGATCTCCGCGTACCTCTGGAGTTTTCAAAGGATGTGAGGCCTCCGGTCGCGATGAGGTGGGGAACTAGGTCTTTCTCTGTGATCTACACAGGGGATTCAAACATCCTTTCATCTTCGGAGATGCAAGACGAGCCTGCATTCAAGTCACTGCAGGGATATGCGGCGTTAATTCGAGTCAGGGCATCGCGGTGTCCATTCCACTTGAGGCCGCAAACTCAGGGTCCCTCTCACATACCTAGAGCTGAGAGAAGCCTCCTCTTGAGGTGCTTGTGGTAAGGTGGTATTCCTCTGGAGTCGAAGCCAGGGACTAACCTCTCATCTCGAGTTGATTTTTGGTCAACGCAGCTCTTTTGTGTTGCTAAAGTGACCTCAGGATCCCTCGAGCCTTGAAACAGTGTTCTTGGGATTTCTCTGGAGTGCCATCAAGGAAATCAAGGCTCCTTTCATGTGTAACGTGCAACATGGAATTGCTTTGCACGCAGTGCAGGGCAATCGGGCCTCATCTCTCGGCGAGGGGGAAGTCTCATGGTTTTTCTCGAGTTGCGGCGGGAACCTGGGATATATTCTCGAGTTATGACGGGGATGACCCTTCCACCCACGTGTTTGTTCAGCCACGTCAGGACTCCTGCCTAGTTGCGAGGGACAACTCGGGATTCTCCTCGAGGCTTGGCAGGGCAATTGGGAAGCCTCTCCATCTGAGGCGGTAGACCAAGGGTCCCTTTCCACGTGCCACAGGAATCCTGGGACTCCTATCAAGTTTCACGAGGAGTCAGGCATCGTCTCCTTTGGAGGCACTGATCTCCGCGTACCTCTGGAGTTTTCAAAGGATGTGATGCCTCCGGTCGCGATGAGGTGGGGAACTAGGTCTTTCTTTGTGGTCTCCACAGGGGATTCAGACATGCTTTCGTCTTGGGAGATGCAAGACGAGCCTGCATTCAAGTCACTGCAGGGATATCCGGCCTTATTTCGAGTCAGGGCATCGCGGTGTCCATTCCACTTGAGGCCGCAAACTCAGGGTCCCTCTCACATACCTAGAGCTGACAGAAGCCTCCTCTTGAGGTGCTTGTGGTAAGGTGGTATTCCTCTGGAGTCAAAGCCAGGGACTAACCTCTCATCTCGAGTTGATTTTTGGCCCACGGAGCTCTTTCGTGTTGCTACAGTGACCTCAGGATCCCTCTCGCCTTGAAACAGTGTTCTTGGGGTTTCTCTGGAGTGCCATCAAGGAAATCAAGGCTCCTTTCATGTGTGATGTGCCACACGGAATTGCTCTGCACACAGTGCAGTGGAATCGGGCCTCATCTCGCATCGAGGGGGAAGTCTCATGGTTTTTCTCGAGTTGCGGCGGGAACCTGGGGTATATTCTCGAGTTACGACGGGGATGGCCCTTCCACCCACGTGTTTGTTCAGCGACGGCAGGAGTCCTGCCTAGTTGCGAGGGACAACTCGGGATTCTCCTCGAGGCTTGGCAGGGCAATTGGAACGCCTCTCCAGCTGAGGCGGGAGACCAAGTGTCCCTTTCCACGTGCCACAAGAATCCTGGGACTCCTATCAAGTTTCACGAGGAGTCAGGCATCGTCTCCTTTGGAGGCACTGATCTCCGCGTACCTCTGGAGTTTTCAAAGGATGTGAGGCCTCCGGTCGCGATGAGGTGGGGAACTAGGTCTTTCTCTGTGATCTACACAGGGGATTCAAACATCCTTTCAACTTCGGAGATGCAAGACGAGCCTGCATTCAAGTCACTGCAGGGATATGCGGCGTTAATTCGAGTCAGGGCATCGCGGTGTCCATTCCACTTGAGGCCGCAAACTCAGGGTCCCTCTCACATACCTAGAGCTGAGAGAAGCCTCCTCTTGAGGTGCTTGTGGTAAGGTGGTATTCCTCTGAAGTTGAAGCCAGGGACTAACCTCTCATCTGGAGTTGATTTTTGGTCCACGGAGCTCTTTCGTGTTGCTCCAGTGACCTCAGGATCCCTCTAGCCTTGAAACAGTGTTCTTGGGGTTTCTCTGGAGTGCCATCAAGGAAATCAAGGCTCCTTTCATGTGTGATGTGCAACACGGAATTGCTCTGCACGCAGTGCAGGGGAATCGGGTCTCATCTCGGGGCGAGTGGGAAGTCTCATGGTTTTTCTCGAGTTGCGGCGGGAACCTGGGATATATTCTCGAGTTACGACGGGGATGGCCCTTCCACCCACGTGTTTGTTCAGCGACGTCAGGACTCCTTCCTAGTTGCGAGGGACAACTCGGGATTCTTCTCGAGGCTTGGCAGGGCAATTGGGATGCCTCTCCAGCTGAGGCGGGAGACCAAGCGACCCTTTCCACGTGCCACAGGAATCCTGGGACTCCTATCAAGTTTCATGAGGAGTCAGGCATCGTCTCCTTTGGAGGCACTGATCTCCGCGTGCCTCTGGAGTTTTCAAAGGATGTGAGGCCTCCGGTCGCGATGAGGTGGGGAACTAGGTCTTTCTCTGTGGTCTGCACAGGGGATTCAGACATCCTTTCGTCTTGGGAGATGCAAGACGAGCCTGCATTCAAGTCACTGCAGGGATATCCGGCCTTATTTCGAGTCAGGGCATCGCGGTGTCCATTCCACTTGAGGCCGCAAAAGCAGGGTCCCTCTCACATACCTAGAGCTGAGAGAAGCCTCCTCTTGAGGTGCTTGTGGTAAGGTGGTATTCCTCTGGAGTCGAAGCCAGGGACTAACCTCTCATCTCGAGTTGATTTCTGGTCCACAGAGCTCTTTCGTGTGGCTACAGTGACCTCAGGATCCCTCTAGCCTTGAAACAGTGTTCTTGGGGTTTCTCTGGAGTGCCATCAAGGAAATCAAGGCTCCTTTCATGTGTGATGTGCAACACGGAATTGCTCTGCACGCAGTGCAGGGGAATCGGGCCTCATCTCGCGGCGAGGGGGAAGTCTCATGGTTTTTCTCGAGTTGCGTCGGAAACCTGGGCTATATTATCGAGTTACGACGGGGATGGCCCTTCCACCCACGTGTTTGATTAACGTCGTCAGGACTCCTGCCTAGTTGCGAGGGACAACTCGGGATTCTCCTCGAGGCTTGGCAGGGCGATTGGGACGCCCCTCCAGCTGAGGCGGGAGAGCAACTGTCCCTTTCCACGTGCAACAGGAATCCTGGGACCCCTATCAAGTTTGACGAGGAGTCAGGCATTGGCTCCTTTGGAGGCACTGATCTCCGAGTACCTCTGGAGTTTTCAAAGGATGTGAGGCCTCCGGTCGCGATGAGGTGGGGAACTAGGTCTTTCTCTGTGGTCTCCACAGGGGATTCAGACATCCTTTCGTCTTGGGAGATGCAAGACGAGCCTGCATTCAAGTCATTGCAGGGATATTCGGCCGTATTTCGAGTCAGGGCATCGCGGTGTCCATTCCAATTCAGGCCGCGAAATCAGGGTCCCTCTCGCATAGCTAGAGCTGAGAGAAGCCTCCTCTTGAGGTGCTTGTGGTAAGGTGGTATTCCTCTGCAGTCGAAGCCACAGACTAACGTCTCATCTCGGAGTTGATTTTTGGTCCACGGAGCTCTTTTGTGTTGCTACAGTGACCTCAGGATCCCTCTAGCCTTGAAACAGTGTCCTTTGGGTTTCTCTGGAGTGCCATCAAGGAAATCAAGGCTCCTTTCATGTGTGATGTGCAACACGGAATTGCTGTGCACGCAGTGCAGGGGAATCGGGCCTCATCTTGCGGCGAGGGGGAAGTCTCATGGATTTCCTCGAGTTGCGGCAGGAACCTGGGGTATATTCTCGAGTTGCGACGGGGATGGCCCTTCCACCCCCGTGTTTTTTCAGCGACGTCAGGACTCCTGCCTAGTTGCGAGGGACAACTCGGGATTCTCCTCGAGGTTTGGCAGGGCAATTGGGACGCCTCTCCAGCTGAGGCGGGAGACCAAGGGTCCCTTTCCACGTGCCAGAGGAATCCTGGGACTCCTATCAAGGTTCTCGAGGAGTCAGGCATCGTCTCCTTTGGAGGCACTGATCTCCGCGTACCTCTGGAGTTTTCAAAGGATGTGAGGCCTCCGGTCGTGATGAGGTGGGGAACTAGGTCTTTCTCTGTGGTCTCCACAGGGGATTCAGACATCCTTTCGTCTTGGGAGATGCAAGACGAGCCTGCATTCAAGTCACTGCAGGGATATCCGGCCTTATTTCGAGTCAGGGCATCGCGGTGTCCATTCCACTTGAGGCCGCAAACTCAGGGTCCCTCTCACATACCTAGAGCTGAGAGAAGCCTCCTCTTGAGGTGCTTGTGGTAAGGTGGTATTCCTCTGGAGTTGAAGCCAGGGACTAACCTCTCATCTGGAGTTGATTTTTGGTCCACGGAGCTCTTTCGTGTTGCTCCAGTGACCTCAGGATCCCTTTAGCCTTGAAACAGTGTTCTTGGGGTTTCTCTGGACTGCCATCAAGGAAATCAAGGCTCCTTTCATGTGTGATGTGCAACACGGAATTGCTCTGCACGCAGTGCAGGGGAATCGGGTCTCATCTCGGGGCGAGGGGGAAGTCTCATAGTTTTTCTCGAGTTGCGGCGGGAACCTGGGGTATATTCTCGAGTTACGACGGGGATGGCCCTTCCACCCACGGGTTTGTTCAGCGACGTCAGGACTCCTGCCTTGTTGCGAGGGACAACTCGGGATTCTCCTCAACGCTTGGCAGGGCAATTGGGACGCCTCTCCAGCTGAGGCGGGAGACCAAGGGTCCCTTTCCACGTGTCACAGGAATCCTGGGACTCCTATCAAGTTTCACGAGGAGTCAGGCATCGTCTCCTTTGGAGGCACTGATCTCCGCGTACCTCTGGAGTTTGCAAAGGATGTGAGGCCTCCGGTCGCGATGAGGTGGGGAACTAGGTCTTTCTCTGTGGTCTCCACAGGGGATTCAGACATCCTTTCGTCTTGGGAGATGCAAGACGAGCCTGCATTCAAGTCACTGCAGGGATATCCGGCCTTATTTCGAGTCAGGGCATCGCGGTGTCCATTCCACTTGAGGCCGCAAACTCAGGGTCCCTCTCACATACTTAGAGCTGAGAGAAGCCTCCTCTTTAGGTGCTTGTGGTAAGGTGGTATTCCTCTGGAGTCGAAGCCTGGGACTAACCTCTCATCTCGAGTTGATTTTTGGTCCACGGAGCTCTTTTGTGTTGCTACAGTGACCTCAGGATCCCTCTAGCCTTGAAACAGTGTTCTTGGGGTTTCTCTGGAGTGCCATGAAGGAAATCAAGGCTCCTTTCATGTGTGATGTGCAACACGGAATTTCTCTGCCCGCTGTAGGGGAATCGGGCCTCATCTCGCGGCGAGGGGGAAGTTTCATGGTTTATCTCGAGTTGCGGCGGGAACCTGGGCTATATTATCGAAGTAAGATGGGAATGGCCCATCCACCCACAGGTTTGTTCAGCGACGTCAGGACTCCTGCCTTGTTGGGAGGGACAACTCGGGATTCTCCTCGAGGCTTGGCAGGGCAATTGGGACGCCTCTCCAGCTGAGGCGGGAGACCAAGGCTTCCTTTCCACGTGCCACAGGAATCCTGGGACTCCTATCAAGTTTCCCGAGGAGTCAGGCATCTTCTCCTTTGGAGGCACTGATCTCCGCGTACCTCTGGAGTTTGCAAAGGATGTGAGGCATCCGGTCGCGATGAGGTGGGGAACTAGGTCTTTCTCTGTGGTCTCCACAGGGGATTCAGACATCCTTTCGTCTTGGGAGAAGCAAGACGAGCCTGCATTCAAGTCACTGCAGGGATATCCGGCCTTATTTCGAGTCAGGGCATCGCGGTGTCCATTCCACTTGAGGCCGCATACTCAGGGTCCCTCTCACATACCTAGAGCTGAGAGAAGCCTCCTCTTGAGGTGCTTGTGGTAAGGTGGTATTCCTCTGGAGTCGAAGCCAGGGACTAACATCTCATCTCGAGTTGATTTTTGGTCCACGGAGGTTTTTCGTGTTGCTACAGTGACCTCAGGATCCCTCTAGCCTTGAAACAGTGTTCTTGGGGTTTCTCTGGAGTGCCATCAAGGAAATCAAGGCTCCTTTCATGTGTGATATGCAACACGGAATTGCTCTGCACGCAGTGAAGGGGAATCGGGCCTCATCTCGCGGCGAGGGGGAAATCTCATGGTTTTTCTCGAGTTGCGGCGGGAACCTGGGGTATATTCTCGAGTTACGACGGGGATGGCCCTTCCACCAACGTGTTACTTCAGCGACGTCAGAACTCCTGCCTAGTTGTGAGGGACAACTCGGGATTCTCCTCGAGGCTTGGCAGGGCAATTGCGACGCCTCTCCAGCTTAGGCGGGAGACCAAGGCTCCCTTTCCACGTGCCACAGGAATCCTGGGACTCCTAAGAAGTTTCACGAGGAGTCAGGCATCGTCTCCTTTGAAGGCACTGATCTCCGCGTACCTCTGGAGTTTTCAAAGGATGTGAGGCCTCCGGTCGCTATGAGGTGGGGAACTAGGTCTTTCTCTGTGGTCTGCACAGGGGATTCAGATATGCTTTCGTCTTGGGAGATGCAAGACGAGCCTGCATTCCAGTCACTGCAGGGATATCCAGCCTTATTTCGAGTCAGGGCATCGCGGTGTCCATTCCACTTGAGGCCGCAAACTCAGGGTCCCTCTCACATACCTAGAGCTGAGAGAAGCCTCCTCTTGAGGTGCTTGTGGTAAGGTGGTATTCCTCTGGAGTCGAAGCCAGGGACTACCCTCTCATCTCGAGTTGATTTTTGGTCCACGGAGCTCTTTCTTGTTGCTACAGTGACCTCAGGATCCCTCTAGCCTTGAAACAGTGTTCTTGGGGTTTCTCTGGAGTGCCATCAAGGAAATCAAGGCTCCTTTCATGTGTGATGTGCAACACGAAATTGCTTTGCACGCAGTGCAGGGGAATCGGGCCTCATCTAGCGGCAAGGGGGAAGTCTCATGGTGTTTCTCGAGTTGCGGCGGGAACCTGGGGTATATTCTCGAGTTACGACATGGATGGCCCTTTCACACACGTGTTTGTTCAGTGACGTCAGGACTCCTGCCTTGTTGCGAGGGACAACTCGGGATTCTCCTCGAGGCTTGGCAGGGCAATTGGGACGCCTCCCCAGCTGAGGCGGGAGACCAAGGGTCCCTTTCCACGTGCCACAGGAATCCTGGGACTCCTATCAAGTTTCCCGAGGAGTCACGCATCGTCTCCTTTGGAGGCACTGATCTCCGCGTACCTCTGGAGTTTTCAAAGGATGTGAGGCCTCTGGTCGCCATGAAGTGGGGAACTAGGTCTTTCTCTGTGGTCTCCACAGGGGATTCAGACATCCTTTCGTCTTGGTAGATGCAAGACGAGCCTGCATTCAAGTCACTGCAGGGATATCCGGCCTTACTTCGAGTCAGGGCATCGCGGTGTCCATTCCACTTGAGGCCGCAAACTCAGGGTGCCTCTCACATAGCTAGAGCTGAGAGAAGCCTCCTCTTGAGGTGCTTGTGGTAAGGTGGTATTCCTCTGGAGTCGAAGCCAGGGACTAACCTCTCACCTCGAGTTGATTTTTGGTCCACGGAGCTCTTTCGTGTTGCTACAGTGACCTCAGGATCCCTCTAGCCTTGAAACAGTGTTCCTGGGGTTTCTCTGGAGTGCCATCAAGGAAATCAAGGCTCCTTTCATGTGTGATGTGCAACACGGAATTGCTCTGCACGCAGTGCAGGGGAATCGGGCCTCATCTCGCGGCGATGGGGAAGTCTCATGGTTTTTCTCGAGTTGCGGCGGGAACCTGGGGTATATTCTCGAGTTACGACGGGGATGGGCCTTCCACACGTGTTTCTTCAGCGACGTCAGGACTTCTGCCTAGTTGCAGGGGACAACTCGGGATTCTCCTCGAGGCTTGGCAGGGCAATTGGGATGCCTCTCCAGCTGAGGCGGGAGACCAAGGGTCCCTTTCCACGTGCCACAGGAATCCTGGGACTCCTATCAAGTTTCACGAGAAGTCAGGCATCGTCTCCTTTGGAGGCACTGATCTCCGCGTACCTCTGGAGTTTTCAAAGGATGTGAGGCCTCCGTTCGCAATGAGGTGGGGAACTAGGTTTTTCTCTGTGGTCTGCACAGGGGATTCAGAAATCCTTTCGTCTTGGGAGATGCAAGACGAGCCTGCATTCAAGTCACTGCAGGGATATCCGGCCTTATTTAGAGTCAGGGCGTCGTGGTGTCCATTCCACTTGAGGCCACAAACTCAGGGTCCCTCTCACATACCTAGAGCTGAGAGAAGCCTCCTCTTGAGGTGCTTGTGGTAAGGTGGTATTCCTCTGGAGTCGAAGTCAGGGACTAACCTCTCATCTCGAGTTGATTTTTGGTCCACGGAGCTCTTTCTTGTTGCTACATTGACCTCAGGATCCCTCTAGCCTTGAAACAGTGTTCTTGGGGTTTCTCTGGAGTGCCATCAAGGACATCAAGGCTCCTTTCATGTGTGATGTGCAACACGGAATTGCTCTGCACGCAGTGCAGGGGAATCGGGCCTCATTTCGGGGCGAGGGGGAAGTCTCATGGTTTTTCTCCAGTTGCGGCGGGAACCTGGGGTATATTCTCGAGTTACGACGGGGATGGCCCTTCCACCCACGTGTTTGTTCAGCGACGGCAGGACTCCTGCCTAGTTGCGAGGGACAACTCGGGATTCTCCTCGAGGCTTGGCAGCGCAATTGGGACGCCTCTCGAGCTGAGGCGGGAGACCAAGGGTCCCTTTCCACGTGCCACAGGAATCCTGGGACTCCTATCAAGTTTCACGAGGAGTCACGCATCGTCCCCTTTGGAGGCACTGATCTCCACTTACCTCTGGAGTTTTCAAAGGATGTGAGGCCTCTGGTCGCCATGAAGTAGGGAACTAGGTTTTTCTCTGTGGTCTCCACAGGGGATTCAGACATCCTTTCGTCTTGGGAGATGCAAGACGAGCCTGCATTCAAGTCACTGCAGGGATATACGGCCTTATTTCGAGTCAGGGCATCGCGGTGTCCATTCCAATTGAGGCCGCAAACTCAGGGTCCCTCTCACATACCTAGAGCTGAGAGATGCCTCCTCTTGAGGTGCTTGTGGTAAGGTGGTATTCCTCTGCAGTCGAAGCCAGGGACTACCCTCTTATCTCGAGTTGATTTTTGGTCCACTTAGCTCTTTCGTGTTACTACAGTGACCTCAGGATCCCTCTAGCCTTGAAAGAGTGTTCTTGGGGTTTCTCTGGAGTGCCATCAAGGAAATCAAGTCTCCTTTCATGTGTGATGTGCAACACGGAATTGCTCTGCACGCAGTGCAGGGGAATCGGGCCTCATCTAGCGATGAGGGGGAAGTCTCATGGTTTTTCTCGAGTTGCGGCGGGAACCTGGGGTATATCCTCGAATTACGACGGGGATGGCCCTTCCACCCACGTGTTTGTTCAGCGACGTCAGGACTCCTGCCTAGTTGCGAGGGACAACTCGGGATTCTCCTCGAGGCTTGGAAGGGCAATTGGGACGCCTCTCCAGCTTAGGCGGGAACCAAGGGTCCCTTTCCACGTGCCACAGGAATCTTGGGACTCCTATCAAGTTTCACGAGGAGTCAGGCATCCTCTCCTTTGGAGGCACTGATCTCCGCGTACCTCTGGAGTTTTCAAAGGATGTGAGGCCTCCGGTCGCGATGAGGTGGGGAACTAGGTCTTTCTCTGTGGTCTCCACAGGGGATTCAGACATCCTTTCGTCTTGGGAGATGCAAGACGAGCCTGCATTCAAGTCACTGCAGGGATATCCAGCCTTATTTCGAGTCAGGGTATCGTGGTGTCCATTCCACTTGAGGCCGCAAACTCAGGGTCCCTCTCACATACCTAGAGCTGAGAGAAGCCTCCTCTTGAGGTGCTTGTGGTAAGGTGGTATTCCTCTGGAGTCGAAGCCAGGGACTAACCTCTCATCTCGAGTTGATTTTTGGTCCACTGAGCTCTTTCGTGTTGCTACAGTGACTTCAGGCTCCCTCTAGCCTTGAAACAGTGTTCTTGGGGTTTCTCTGGAGTGCCATAAAGGAAATCAAGGCTCCTTTCATGTTTGATGTGCAATACGGAATAGCTTTGAATGCAGTGCAGGGGAATCGGGTCTCATCTTGCGGCGAAGGGGAAGTCTCATGGTTTTTCTCGAGTTGCGGCGGGAACCTGGGGTATATTCTCGAGTTACGACTGGGATGGCCCTTCCAAACACGTGTTTGTTCAGCGACGTCAGGACTCCTGCCTAGTTGCGAGGGACAACTCGGGATTCTCCTCGAGGCTTGGCAGGGCAATTGGGACGCCTCTCCAGCTGAGGCGGGAGACCAAGGGTCCCTTTCCACGTGCCACAGGAATCCTGGGACTCCTATCAAGTTTCACGAGGAGTCAGGCATCGTCTCCTTTGAAGGCACTGATCTCCGCGTACCTCTGGAGTTTTCAAAGGATGTGAGGCCTCCGTTCGCGATGAGGTGGGGAACTAGGTCTTTCTCTGTGGTCTCCACAGGGGATTCAGACATCCTTTCGTCTTGGGAGATGCAAGACGAGCCTGCATTCAAGTCACTGAAGGGATAACCGGCCTTATTTCGAGTCAGGGCATCGCGGTGTCCATTCCATTTGAGGCCGCAAACTCAGGGTCCCTCTCACATACCTAGAGCTGAGAGAAGCCTCCTCTTGAGGTGCTTGTGGCAAGGTGGTATTCCTCTGGAGTCAAAGCCAGGGACTAACCTCTCATTTCGAGTTGATTTTTGGCCCACGGTGCTCTCTCGTGTTGCTAGAGTGAACTCAGGATCCCTCTAGCCTTGAAACAGTGTTCTTGGGGTTTCTCTGGAGTGCCATCAAGGAAATCAAGGCTCCTTTCATGTGTGATGTGCAACACGGAATTGCTCTGCACGCAGTGCAGGGGAATCGGGCCTCATCTCGCGGCGAGGGGGAAGTCTCATAGTTTTTCTCGAGTAGCGGCGGGAAACTGGGGTATATTCTCGAGTTACGACGGGAATGGCCCTTCCACACACGTGTTTGTTCAGCGATGTCAGGACTACTGCCTATCTGCGAGGGACAACTCGGGATTCTCCTCGAAGCTTGGCAGGGCAATTGGGACGCCTCTCCAGCTGATGCGGGAGACCAAGGGTCCCTTTCCACGTGCCACAAGAATCCTGGGACTCCTATCAAGTTTCACGAGGAGTCAGGCATCGTTTCCTTTGAAGGCACTGATCTCCGCGTACCTCTGGAGTTTTCAAAGGATGTGAGGCCTCCGGTCGCCATGAAGTGGGGAACTAGGTCTTTCTCTGTGGTCTCCACAGGGGATTCAGACATCCTTTCATCTTGGGAGATGCATGACGAGCCTGCACTCAAGTCACTGCAGGGATATCCGGCCTTATTTCCCGTCAGGGCATCGCAGTGTCCATTCCACTTGAGGCCGCAAATTCAGGGACCCTCTCACATACCTAGAGCTGAGAGAAGCCTCCTCTTGAGGTGCTTGTGGTAAGGTGGTATTACTCTGGAGTCGAAGCCAGGGACTAACCTCTCATCTCGAGTTGATTTTTGGTCCACGGAGCTCTTTCGTGTTGCTACAGTGACCTCAGGATCCCTCTAGCCTTGAAACACTGCTCTTAGGGTTTCTCTGGAGTGCCATCAAGGAAATCAAGGCTCGTTTCATGTGTGATGTGCAGCACGGAATTGCTCTGCAAGCACTGCAGGGGAATCTGGCCTCATCTCGCGGCGAGGGGGACGTCTCATGGTTTTTCTCGAGTTGCAGCGGGAACCTGGGGTATATTCTCGAGTTACGACGGGGATGGCCCTTCCACACATGTGTTTGTTCAGCGACGTCAGGACTCCTGCCTAGTTGTGAGGGACAACTCGGGATTCTCCTCGAGGCTTGGCAGGGCAATTGGGACCCCTCTCCAGCTGAGGCGGGAGACCAAGGGTTCCTTTCCACGTGCCACAGGAATTCTGGGACTCCTATCAAGTTTCACGAGGAGTCAGGCATCGTCTCCTTTGGAGGCACTGATCTCCACGTACCTCTGGAATTTTCAAAGGATGTGAGGCCTCCGGTCGCGATGAGGTGGGGAAGTAGGTCTTTCTCTGTGGTCTCCACAGGGGATTCAGACATCCTTTCGTCTTGGGAGATGCAAGACGAGCCTGCATTCAAGTCACTGCAGGGATAACCAGCCTTATTTCGAGTCAGGGCATCGCAGTGTCCATTTCACTTGAGGCCGCAAACTCAGGGTCCCTATCACATACCTAGAGCTGAGAGAAGCCTCCTCTTGAGGTGCTTGTGGTAAGGTGGTATTCCTCTGGAGTCGAAGCCAGGGACTAACCTCTCATCTCGAGTTGATTTTTGGTCCACGGAGCTCTTTCGTGTTGCTACAGTGACCTCAGGATCCCTCTAGCCTTGAAACAGTGTTCTTGGGGTTTCTCTGGAGTGCCATCAAGGAAATCAAGGCTCCTTTCATGTGTGATGTGCAACACGGAATTGCTTTGAATGCCGTGCAGGGGAATCGGGCCTCATCTCGCGGCGAGTGGGAAGTCTCATGGTTTTTCTCGAGTTGCGATGGGAACCTGGGGTATATTCTCGAGTTACGACGGGGATGGCCCTTCCACCCACGTGTTTGTTCAGCGACGTCAGACTCCGGCCTAGTTGCGAGGGACAACTCGGGATTCCACTCGAGGCTTGGCAGGGCAATTGGGACGCCTCTCCAGCTGAGGCGTGAGACCAAGGTCCCTTTCCACGTGCCACAGGAATCCTGGGACACCTACCAAGTTTCACGAGAAGTCAGGCATCGTCTCCTATGGAGGCACTGATCTCCGCATACCTCTGGAGTTTTCAAAGGATGTGAGGCCTCCGGTCGCGATGAGGTGGGGAACTAGGTCTTTCTCTGTGGTCTCCACAGGGGATTCAGACATCCTTTCATTTTGGGAGATGCAAGACGAGCCTGCATTCAAGTCACTGCAGGGATATCCGGCCTTATTTCGAGTCACGGCATCGCAGTGTCCATTCCACTTGAGGCCGCAAAATCAGGGTCCCTCTCACATACCTAGAGCTGAGAGAAGCCTCCTGTTGAGGTGCTTGTGGTAAAGTGGTAGTCCTCTGGAGTCGAAGCCAGGGACTAACCTCTCATCTCGAGTTGATTTTTGGTCCATGGAGTTCTTTCGTGTTGCTACAGTGACCTCAGGATCCCTCAGCCTTGAAACAGTGTTCTTGGGGTTTCTCTGGAGTGCCACCAAGGAAATCAAGGCTCCTTTCATGTGTGATGTGCAACACGGAATTGCTCTGCACGCAGTGCAGGGGAATTGGGCCTCATCTCGCGGCGAGGGGGAAGTCTCATGGTTTTTCTCGAGTTGCGGCGGGAACCTGGAGTATATTCTCGAGTTACGACGGGGATGGACTTTCCACACAGGTGTTTGTTCAGCGACGTCAGGACTCCTGCCTAGTTGCGAGGGACAACTCGGGATTCTCCTCGAGGCTTGGCAGGGCATATGGGACGCCTCTCCAGCTGAGGCGGGAGACCAAGACTCCCTTTCCACGTGCCACAGGAATCCTGTGTCTCCTATCAAGTTTCACGAAGAGTCAGGCATCATCTCCTTTGGAGGCACTGATCTCCGCGTACCTCTGGAGTTTTCAAAGGATGTGAGGCCTCCGGTCGCGATGAGGTGGGGAACTAGGTCTTTGTGGTCTACACAGGGGATTCAGACATCCTTTCGTCTTGGGAGATGCAAAACGAGCCTGCATTCAAGTCACTGCAGGGATATCCGGCCTTATTTCGAGTCAGGGCATCGCGGTGTCCATTCCACTTGAGGCCGCAAACTCAGGGTCCCTCTCACATACCTAGAGCTGAGAGAAGCCTCCTCTTGAGGTGCTTGTGGTAAGGTGGTATTCCTCTGGAGTCGAAGCCAGGGACTAACCTCTCATCTCGAGTTGATTTTTGGTCCTCGGAGCTCTTTCGTGTGGCTACAGTGACCTCAGGATCCCTCTAGCCTTGAAACAGTGTTCTTGGGGTTTCTCTGGAGTGCCATCAACTAAATCAAGGCTCTTTTAATGTGTGATGTGCAACACGGAATTGCTCTGCACGCAGTGTAGGGGAATCGGGCCTCATTTTGCGGCGAGGGGGAAGTCTCATGGTTTTTCTCGAGTTGCGGCGGGAACCTGGGGTATATTCTCGAGTTACGACGGGGATGGCCCTTCCACACACGTGTTTGTTCAGCGACGGCAGGACTCTTGCCTAGTTGCGAGGGAAAACTCAGGATTCTCCTCGAGGCTTGGCAGGCAATTGGGACTGCTCTCCAGCTGAGGCGGGAGACCAAGGGTCCCTTTCCACGTGCCACAGGAATCCTGGGACTCCTATCAAGTTTCACGAGGAGTCAGGCATCGTCTCCTTTGGAGGCACTCATCTCCACGTGCCTCTGGAGTTTTCAAAGGATGTGAGGCCTCTGGTCGCGATGAGGTGGGGAACTAGGGCTTTCTCTGTGGTCTCCACAGGGGATTCAGACATCCTTTCGTCTTGGGAGATGCAAAACGAGCCTGCATTCAAGTCACTGCAGGGATATCCGGCCTTATTTCGCGTCAGGGCATCGCAGTGTCCATTCCACTTGAGGCCACAAAATCAGGGTCCCTCTCACATACCTAGAGCTGAGAAAACCCTCCTCTTGAGGTGCTTGTGGTAAGGTGGTATTCCTCTGGAGTCGAAGCCAGGGACTAACCTCTCATCTCGAGTTGATTTTTGGGCCACGGAGCTCTTTATTGTGGCTACAGTGACCTGAGGATCCCTCTAGCCTTGAAACAGTGTTCTTGGGGTTTCTCTGGAGTGCCATCAAGGAAATCAAGGCTCCTTTCATGTGTGATGTGCAACACGGAATTGCTCTGCACGCAGTGCAGGGGAATCGGGCCTCATCTCGCAGCGAGGGGGAAGTCTCATGGTTTTTTTCGAGTTGCGGCGGGAACCTGGGGTATATTCTCGAGTTACGACGGGGATGGCCCTTCCACACAAGTGTTTGTTCAGCCACGTCAGGACTCCTGCCTAGTTGCGAGGGACAACTCGGGATTCTCCTCGAGGCTGGGCAGGGAAATTGGGACGCCTCTCCAGCTGAGGCGGGAGATCAAGGGTCCCTTTCCACGTGCCACAGGAATCCTGGGACTCCTATCAAGTTTCCCGAGGAGTCAGGCATCGTCTCCTTTGGAGGCACTGATCTCCGCGTACCTCTGGAGTTTGCAAAGGATGTGAGGCATCCGGTCGCGATGAGGTGGGGAACTAGGTCTTTCTCTGTGGTCTCCACAGGGGATTCAGACATCCTTTCGTCTTGGGAGATGCAAGACGAGCCTGCATTCAAGTCACTGCAGGGATATCCGGCCTTATTTCGAGTCAGGGTATCGCGGTGTCCATTCCACTTGAGGCCGCAAACTCAGGCTCCCTCTCACATACTTAGAGCTGAGAGAAGCCTCCTGTTGAGGTGCTTGTGGTATAGTGGTAGTCCTCTGGAGTCGAAGCCAGGGACTAACCTCTCATCTCGAGTTGATTTTTGGTCCATGGAGTTCTTTCGTGTTGCTACAGTGGCCTAAGGATCCCTCTAGCCTTGAAACAGTGTTCTTGGGATTTCTCTGGAGTGCCATCTAGGAAATCAAGGCTCCTTTCCTGTGTGATGTGCAACACGGAATTGCTCTGCACGCAGTGCAGGGGAATTGGGCCTCATCTCGCGGCGAGGGGGAAGTCTCATGGTTTTTCTCGAGATGCGGCGGGAACCTGGAGTATATTCTCGAGTTACGACGGGGATGGACCTTCCACCCACGTGTTTGTTCAGGGACGTCAGGACTCCTGCCTGGTTGCGAGGGACAATTCGAGATTCTCCTCGAGGCTTGGCAGGGCAATTGGGACGCCTCTCCAGCTGAGGCGGGAGACCAAGACTCCCTTTCCACGTGCCACAGGAATCCTGGGACTCCTATCAAGTTTCACGAAGAGTCAGGCATCATCTCCTTTGGAGGCACTGATCTCCGCGTACCTCTGGAGTTTTCAAAGGATGTGAGGCCTCCGGTCGCGATGAGGTGGGGAACTAGGTCTTTGTGGTCTGCACAGGGGATTCAGACATCCTTTCGTCTTGGGAGATGCAAGACGAGCCTGCATTCAAGTCACTGCAGGGATATCCGGCCTTATTTCGAGTCAGGGCATCGCGGTGTCCATTCCACTTGAGGCCGCAAACTCAGGGTCCCTCTCACATACCTAGAGCTGAGAGAAGCCTCCTCTTGAGGTGCTTGTGGTAAGGTGGTATTCCTCTGGAGTCGAAGCCAGGGACTAACCTCTCATCTCGAGTTGATTTTTGGTCCACGGAGCTCTTTCGTGTGGCTACAGTGACCTCAGGATCCCTCTAGCCTTAAAACAGTGTTCTTGGGGTTTCTCTGAAGTGCCATCAACGAAATCAAGGCTCTTTTAATGTGTGATGTGCAACACGGAATTGCTCTGCACGCAGTGCAGGGGAATCGGGCCTCATTTTGCGGCGAGGGGGAAGTCTCATGGTTTTTCTCGAGTTGCGGCGGGAACCTGGGGTATATTCTCGAGTTACGACGGGGATGGCCATTCCACACACGTGTTTGTTCACCGACGGCAGGACTCCTGCCTAGTTGCGAGGGACAACTCGGGATTCTCCTCGAGGCTTGGCAGGACAATTGGGACTCCTCTCCAGCTGAGGCGGGAGACTAAGGGTCCCTTTCCACGTGCCACAGGAATCCTGGGACTCCTATCAAGTTTCACGAGGAGTCAGGCATCGTCTCCTTTGGAGGCACTGATCTCCGCGTACCTCTGGAGTTTTCAAAGGATGTGAGGCCTCTGGTCGCGATGAGGTGGGGAACTAGGTCTTTCTCTGTGGTCTCCACAGGGGATTCAGACATCCTTTCGTCTTGGGAGTTGCAAGACATGCCTGCATTCAAGTCACTGCAGGGATATCCGGCCTTATTCGAGTCAGGGCATCGCGGTGTTCATTCCACTTGAGGCCGGAAACTCAGGGTCCCTCTCACATACTTAGAGCTGAGAGAAGCCTCGTCTTCAGGTGCTTGTGGTAAGATGGTATTCGTCTGGAGTCGAAGCCAGGGACTAACCTCTCATCTCGAGTTGATTTCTGGTCCACGGAGCTCTTTCGTGTTGCTACAGTGACCTCAGGATCCCTCTAGCCTTGAAACAGTGTTCTTGGGGTTTCTCTAGAGTGCCATCAAGGAAATCAAGGCTTCTTTCATGTGTGTTGTGTAACACGGAATTGCTCTGCACGCAGTGCAGGGGAATCGGGCCTCATCTCGCGGCGAGGGGGAAGTCTCATGGTTTCTCGCGAGTTGCGGCGGGAACCTGGGCTATATTATCGAGTTACGATGGGGATGGCCCTTCCACCCACGTGTTGGTTCAGCGACGTCAGGACTCATGCCTAGTTGCGAGGGACAACTCGGGATTCTCCTCGAGGCTTGGCAGGGCAATTGGGACGCCTCTCCAGCTGAGGCGGGAGACCAAGGGTCCCATTCCACGTGCCACAGGAATCCTGGGACTCCTATCAAGTTTCACGAGGAGTCAGGCATTGCTCCTTTGGAGGCACTGATCTCCGCGTACCTCTGAAGTTTTCAAAGGATGTGAGGCCTCCGGTCGCGATGAGGTGGGGAACTAGGTCTTTCTCTGTGGTCTCCACAGGGGATTCAGACATCCTTTCGTCCTGGCAGATGCAAGACAAGCCTGCATTCAAGTTACTGCAGGGATATCCGGCCTTATTTCGAGTCAGGGCATCCCGGTGTCCATTCGACTTGAGGCTGCAAACTCAGGGTCCCTCTCACATACCTAGAGCTGAGAGAAGCCTCCTCTTGAAGTGCTTGTGGTAAGGTGGTATTCCTCTGGAGTCGAAGCCAGGGACTAACCTCTCATCTCGAGTTGATTTTTGGTCCACGGAGCTCTTTCGTGTTGCTACAGTGATCTCAGGATCCCTCTTGCCTTGAAACAGTGTTCTTGGGGTTCCTCTGGAGTGCCATGAAGGAAATCAAGGTTCCTTTCATGTGTGATGTGCAACACGGAATTGCTCTGCACGCAGTGCAGGATATCGGGCCTCATTTTGCGGCGGAGGGGGAAGTCTCATGGTTTTTCTCTAGTTAGGGCGGGAACCTGGGGTATATTCTCGAGTTACGACGGGGATTGCCCTTCCACACACGTGTTTGTTCACCGACGGCAGGACTCCTGCCTAGTTGCGAGGGACAACTCGGGATTCTCCTCGAGGCTTGGCAGGGCAATTGGGATGCCTCTCCAGCTGAGGCGGGAGACCAAGGGTCCCTTTCCACGTGCCACAGGAATCCTGAGACTCCTATCAAGTTTCACGAGGAGTCAGGCATCGTCTCCTTTGGAGGCACTGATCTCCACGTGCCTCTGGAGTTTTCAAAGGATGTGAGGCCTCTGGTCGCGATGAGGTGGGGAACTAGGTCTTTCTCTGTGGTCTCCACAATGGATTCAGACATCTTTTCATCTTGGGAGATGCAAGACGAGCCTGCATTCAAGTCACTGCATGGATATCCGGCCTTATTTCGCGTCAGGGCATCGCAGTGTCCATTCCACTTGGGGCCACAAAATCAGGGTCCCTCTCACATACCTAGAGCTGAGAAAACCCTCATCTTGACGTGCTTTTGGTAAGGTGGTATTCCTCTGTAGTCGAAGCCAGGGATTAACCTCTCATCTCTAGTTGATTTTTGGTCCACGGAGCTCTTTCGTGTGGCTACAGTGACCTCAGGATCCCTCTAGCCTTGCAAAAGTGTTCTTGGGGTTTCTCTGGAGTGCCATCAAGGAAATCAAGGCTCCTTTCATGTGTGATGTGCAACACGGAATTGCTCTGCACGCAGTGCAGGGTATCGGGCCTCATTTTGCGGCGAGGGGGAAGTCTCATGGTTTTTCTCGAGTTGCGGCGGGAACCTCGGGTATATTCTCGAGTTACGACGGGGATGGCCCTTCCACCCACGTGTTTGTTCAGCGACGTCAGGACTCCTGCCTAGTTGCGAGGGACAACTCGGGATTCTCCTCGAGGCTTGGCAGGGCAATTGGGACGCCTCTCCAGCTGAGGCGGGAGACCAAGGGTCCCTTTCCACGTGCCACAGGAATCCTGGGACTCCTATCAAGTTTCACGAGGAGTCAGGCATCCTCTCCTTTGCAGGCACTGATCTCCGTGTACCTCTGGAGTTTTCAAAGGATGTGAGGCCTCCGGTCGCGATGAGGTGGGGAACTAGGTCTTTCTCTGTGGTCTCCACAGGGGATTCAGACATCCTTTCGTCTTGGGAGTTGCAAGACATGCCTGCATTCAAGTCACTGCAGGGATATCCGGCCTTATTCGAGTCAGGGCATCGCGGTGTCCATTCCACTTGAGGCCGCAAACTCAGGGTCCCTCTCACATACCTAGAGCTGACAGAAGCCTCCTCTTGAGGTGCTTGTGGTAAGGTGGTATTCCTCTGGAGTCGAAGCCAGGGACTAACCTCTCATCTCGAGTTGATTCTTGGTCCACGGAGCTCTTTCGTGTTGCTACAGTGACCTCAGGTTCCCTCTAGCCTTGAAACAGTGTTCTTGGGGTTTCTCTAGAGTGCCATCAAGGAAATCAAGGCTTCTTTCATGTGTGTTGTGTAACACGGAATTGCTCTGCACGCAGTGCAGGGGAATCGGGCCTCATCTCGCGGCGAGGGGGAAGTCTCATGGTTTCTCGCGAGTTGCGGCGGGAACCTGGGCTATATTCTCGAGTTACGACGAGGATGGCCCTTCCAACCACCTGTTTGTTCAGCGACGGCAGGACTCCTGCCTAGTTGCGAGGGACAACTCGGGATTCTCCTCGAGGCTTGGCAGGGCAATTGGGACGCCTCTCCAGCTGAGGCGGGAGACCAAGGGTCCCTTTCCACGTGCCACAGGAATCCTGGGACTCCTATCAAGTTTCACGAGGAGTCAGGCATCGTCTCCTTTGGAGGCACTGATCTCCGCGTACCTCTGGAGTTTTCAAAGGATGTGAGGCCTCCGGTCGCGATGAGGTGGGGAACTAGGTCTTTCTCTGTGGTCTCCACAGGGGATTCAGACATCCTTTCGTCTTGGGAGTTGCAAGACGAGCCTGCATTCAAGTCACTGCAGGGATATCCGGCCTTATTTCGAGTCAGTGCATCGCGGTGTCCATTCCACTTGAGCCCGCAAGAGAAGGGTCCCTCTCACATACCTAGAGCTGAGAGAAGCCTCCTCTTGAGGTGCTTGTGGTAAGGTGGTATTCCTCTGGAGTCGAAGCCAGGGACTAACCTCTCATCTCGAGTTGATTTCTGGTCCACGGAGCTCTTTCGTGTTGCTACAGTGACCTCAGGATCCCTCTAGCCTTGAAACAGTGTTCTTGGGGTTTCTCTGGAGTGCCATTAAGGAAATCAAGGCTCCTTTCATGTGTGATGTGCAACACGGAATTGCTCTGCACGCAGTGTAGGGGAATCGGACCTCATCTCGCGGCGAGGGGGAAGTCTCATGGTTTTTCTCGAGTTGCGGCGGGAACCTGGGCTATATTATCGAGTTACGATGGGAATGGCCCATTCACCCACGTGTTTGCTCAGCGACGTCAGGACTCCTGCCTAGTCGCGAGGGACAACTCGGGATTCTCCCTGAGGCTTGGCAGGGCAATTGGGACGCCTCTCCAGCTGAGGCGGGAGACCAAGGGTCCCTTTCCACGTGCCACAGGAATCCTGGGACTCCTATCAAGTTTCACGAGGAGTCAGGCATCGTCTCCTTTGCAGGCACTGATCTCCGCGTGCCTCTGGAGCTTTCAAAGGATGTGAGGCCTCCGGTCGTGATGAGGTGGGGAACTAGTTCTTTCTCTGTGGTCTCCACAGTGGATTCAGACATCTTTTCGACTTGGGAAATGCAAGACGAGCCTGCATTCAAGTCACTGCAGGGATATCCGGCCTTATTTCGCGTCAGGGCATCGCAGTGTCCATTCCACTTGAGGCCGCAAACTCAGGGTCCCTCTCACATATCTAGAGCTGAGAGAAGCCTCCTCTTGAGGTGCTTGTGGTAAGGTGGTATTCCTCTGGAGTCGAAGCCAGGGACTAACCTGTCATCTCGAGTTGATTTTAGGTCCACGGAGCTCTTTCGTGTGGCTACAGTGACCTCAGGATCCCTCTAGCCTTGAAACAGTGTTCTTGGTGTTTCTCTGGAGTGCCATCAAGGAAATCAAGGCTCCTTTCATGTGTGATGTGCAACACGGAATTGCTCTGCACGCAGTGTAGGGGAATCGGGTCTCATCTCGCGGCGAGGGGGAAGTCTCATGGTTTTTCTCGAGTTGCGGCGGGAACCTGGGGTATATTCTCGAGTTATGACGGGGATGGCCCTTCCACCCACGTGTTTGTTCAGCGACGTCAGGACTCCTGCCTAGTTGCGAGGGACAACTCGGGATTCTCCTCGAGGCTTGGCAGGGCAATTGGGACGCCTCTCCAGCTGAGGCGGGAGACCAAGGGTCCCTTTCCACGTGCCACAGAAATCCTGGGACTCCTATCAAGTTTCCCGAGGAGTCAGGCATCTTCTCCTTTGGAGGCACTGATCTCCGCGTACCTCTGGAGTTTTCAAAGGATGTGAGGCCTCCGGTCGCGATGAGGTGGGGAACTAGGTCTTTCTCTGTGGTCTCCACAGGGGATTCAGACATCCTTTCGTCTTGGGAGATGCAAGACGAGCCTGCATTCAAGTCACTGCAGGGATATCCGGCCTTATTTCGAGTCAGGGCATCGCGGTGTCCATTCCACTTGAGGCCGCAATCTCAGGGTCCCTCTCACATACTTAGAGCTGAGAGAAGCCTCCTGTTGAGGTGCTTGTGGTAAAGTGGTAGTCCTCTGGAGTCGAAGCCAGGGACTAACCTCTCATCTCGAGTTGATTTTTGGTCCATGGAGTTCTTTCGTGTTGCTACAGTGACCTCAGGATCCCTCAGCCTTGAAACAGTGTTCTTGGGGTTTCTCTGGAGTGCCACCAAGGAAATCAAGGCTCCTTTCATGTGTGATGTGCAACACGGAATTGCTCTGCACGAAGTGCAGGGGAATTGGGCCTCATCTCGCGGCGAGGGGGAAGTCTCATGGTTTTTCTCGAGTTGCGGCGGGAACCTGGAGTATATTCTCGAGTTACGACGGGGATGGACTTTCCACACAGGTGTTTGTTCAGCGACGTCAGGACTCCAGCCTAGTTGCGAGGGACAACTCGGGATTCTCCTCGAGGCTTGGCAGGGCATATGGGACGCCTCTCCAGCTGAGGCGGGAGACCAAGACTCCCTTTCCACGTGCCACAGGAATCCTGTGTCTCCTATCAAGTTTCACGAAGAGTCAGGCATCATCTCCTTTGGAGGCACTGATCTCCACGTACCTCTGGAGTTTTCAAAGGATGTGAGGCCTCCGGTCGCGATGAGGTGGGGAACTAGGTCTTTGTGGTCTACACAGGGGATTCAGACATCCTTTCATCTTGGGAGATGCAAAACGAGCCTGCATTCAAGTCACTGCAGGGATATCCGGCCTTATTTCGAGTCAGGGCATCGCGGTGTCCATTCCACTTGAGGCCGCAAACTCAGGGTCCCTCTCACATACCTAGAGCAGAGAGAAGCCTCCTCTTGAGGTGCTTGTGGTAAGGTGGTATTCCTCTGGAGTCGAAGCCAGGGACTAACCTCTCATCTCGAGTTGATTCTTGGTCCTCGGAGCTCTTTCGTGTGGCTACAGTGACCTCAGGATCCCTCTAGCCTTGAAACAGTGTTCTTGGGGTTTCTCTGGAGTGCCATCAAGGAAATCAAGGCTCCTTTCATGTGTGATGTGCAACACGGAATTGCTCTGCACGCAGTGCAGGGGAATCGGGCCTCATCTTGCAGCGAGGGGGAAGTCTCATGGTTTTTTTCGAGTTGCGGCGGGAACCTGGGGTATATTCTCGAGTTACGACGGGGATGGCCCTTCCACACAAGTGTTTGTTCAGACACGTCAGGACTCCTGCCTAGTTGCGAGGGACAACTCGGGATTCTCCTCGAGGCTTGGCAGGGCAATTGGGACGCCTCTCCAGCTGAGGCGGGAGATCAAGGGTCCCTTTCCACGTGCCACAGGAATCCTGGGACTCCTATCAAGTTTCCCGAGGAGTCAGGCATCGTCTCCTTTGGAGGCACTGATCTCCGCGTACCTCTGGAGTTTTCAAAGGATGTGAGGCCTCCGGTCGCCATGAGGTGGGGAACTAGGTCTTTCTCTGTGGTCTCCACAGGGGATTCAGACATCCTTTCTTCTTGGGAGATGCAAGACGAGCCTGCATTCAAGTCACTGCAGGGATATCCGGCCTTATTTCGAGTCGGGGCATCACAGTGTCCATTCCACTTGAGGCCGCAAACTCAGGGTCCCTCTCACATACCTAGAGCTGACAGAAGCCTCCTCTTGAGGTGCTTGTGGTAAGATGGTATTCGTCTGGAGTCGAAGCCAGGGACTAACCTCTCATCTCGAGTTGATTTCTGGTCCACGGAGCTCTTTCGTGTTGCTACAGTGACCTCAGGATCCCTCTAGCCTTGAAACAGTGTTCTTGGGGTTTCTCTGGAGTGCCATCAAGGAAATCAAGGCTCCTTTCATGTGTGTTGTGCAACACGGAATTACTCTGCACGCAGTGCAGGGGAATCGGGCCTCATCTCGCGGCGAGGGGGAAGTCTCATGGTTTTTCTCGAGTTGCGGCGGGAACCTGGGGTATATTCTCGAGTTAAGACGGGGATGGCCCTTCCACCCACGTGTTTGTTCAGCGACGTCAGGACTCCTGCCTAGTTGCGAGGGACAACTCGGGATTCTCCTCGAGGCTTGGCAGGGCAATTGGGATGCCTCTCCAGCTGAGGCGGGAGACCAAGGGTCCCTTTCCACGTGCCACAAGAATCCTGGGACTGCTATCAAGTTTCACGAGGATTCAGGCATCGTCTCCTTTGGAGGCACTGATCTCCGCGTGCCTCTGGAGTTTTCAAAGGATGTGAGGCCTCCGGTCGCGATGAGGTGGGGAACTAGGTCTTTCTCTGTGGTCTGCACAGGGGATTCAGACATCCTTTCGTCTTGGGAGATGCAAGACAAGCCTGCATTCAAGTCACTGCAGGGATATCCGGCCTTATATCGCGACAGGGCATCGCAGTGTCCATTCCACTTGAGCCCGCAAGAGAAGGGTCCCTCTCACATACCTAGAGCTGAGAGAAGCCTCCTCTTGAGGTGCTTGTGGTAAGGTGGTATTCCTCTGGAGTCGAAGCCAGGGACTAACCTCTCATCTCGAGTTGATTTCTGGTCCACGGAGCTCTTTCGTGTGGCTACAGTGACCTCAGGATCCCTCTAGCCTGGAAACAGTGTTCTTGGGGTTTCTCTGGAGTGCCATCAAGGAAATCAAGGCTCCTTTCATGTGTGATGTGCAACACGGAATTGCTCTGCACGCAGTGCAGGATATCGGGCCTCATTTTGCGGCAAGGGGGAAGTCTCATGGTTTTTCTCGAGTTGCGGCGGGAACCTGGGCTATATTCTCGAGTTACGACGGGGATGGCCCTTCCAACCACCTGTTTGTTCAGCGACGGCAGGACTCCTGCCTAGTTGCGAGGGACAACTCGGGATTCTCCTCGAGGCTTGGCAGGGCAATTGGGACGCCTCTCCAGCTGAGGCGGGAGACCAAGGGTCCCTTTCCACGTGCCACAGGAATCCTGGGACTCCTATCAAGTTTCACGAGGAGTCAGGCATCGTCTCCTTTGGAGGCAATGATCTCCGCGTACCTCTGGAGTTTTCAAAGGATGTGAGGCCTCCGGTCGCGATGAGGTGGGGAACTAGGTCTTTCTCTGTGGTCTCCACAGGGGATTCAGACATCCTTTCGTCTTGGGAGTTGCAAGACGAGCCTGCATTCAAGTCACTGCAGGGATATCCGGCCTTATTTCGAGTCAGGGCATCGCGGTGTCCATTCCACTTGAGGCCGCAAACTCAGGGTCCCTCTCACATACCTAGAGCTGACAGAAGCCTCCTCTTGAGGTGCTTGTGGTAAGGTGGTATTCCTCTGGAGTCGAGGCCAGGGACTAACCTCTCATCTCGAGTTGATTTCTGGTCCACGGAGCTCTTTTGTGTTGCTACAGTGACCTCAGGATCCCTCTAGCCTTGAAACAGTGTTCTTGGGGTTTCTCTGGAGTGCCATCAAGGAAATCAAGGCTCCTTTCATGTGTGATGTGCAACACGGAATTGTTCTGCACGCAGTGTAGGGGAATCGGGCCTCATCTCGCGGCGAGGGGGAAGTCTCATGGTTTTTCTCGAGTTGCGGCGGGAACCTGGGCTATATTATCGAGTTACGATGGGAATGGCCCTTCCACCCACGTGTTTGTTCAGCGACGTCAGGACTCCTGCCTAGTCGCGAGGGACAACTCGGGATTCTCCCTGAGGCTTGGCAGGGCAATTGGGACGCCTCTCCAGCTGAGGCGGGAGACCAAGGGTCCCTTTCCACGTGCCACAGGAATCCTGGGACTCCTATCAAGTTTCACGAGGAGTCAGGCATCGTCTCCTTTGCAGGCACTGATCTCCGCGTGCCTCTGGAGTTTTCAAAGGATGTGAGGCCTCCGGTCGTGATGAGGTGGGGAACTAGTTCTTTCTCTGTGGTCTCCACAGGGGATTCAGACATCTTTTCGACTTGGGAAATGCAAGACGAGCCTGCATTCAAGTCACTGCAGGGATATCCAGCCTTATTTCGCGTCAGGGCATCGCAGTGTCCATTCCATTTGAGGCCGCAAACTCAGGGTCCCTCTCACATACCTAGAGCTGAGAGAAGCCTCCTCTTGAGGTGCTAGTGGTAAGGTGGTATTCCTCTGGAGTCGAAGCCAGGGACTAACCTCTCATCTCGAGTTGATTTTTGGTCCACGGAGCTCTTTCGTGTTGCTACAGTGACCTCAGGATCCCTCTAGCATTGAAACATTGATCTTGGGGTTTCTCTAGAGTGCCATCAAGGAAATCAAGGCTTCTTTCATGTGTGTTGTGTAACACGGAATTGCTCTGCACGCAGTGCAGGGGAATCGGGCCTCATCTCGCGGCGAGGGGGAAGTCTCATGGTTTCTCGCGAGTTGCGGCGGGAACCTGGGCTATATTATCGAGTTACGATGGGGATGGCCCTTCCACCCACGTGTTGGTTCAGCGACGTCAGGACTCATGCCTAGTTGCGAGGGACAACTCGGGATTCTCCTCGAGGCTTGGCAGGGCCATTGGGACGCCTCTCCAGCTGAGGCGGGAGACCAAGGGTCCCTTTCCACGTGCCACAGGAATCCTGGGACTCCTATCAAGTTTCACGAGGAGTCACGCATTGGCTCCTTTGGAGGCACTGATCTCCGCGTACCTCTGAAGTTTTCAAAGGATGTGAGGCCTCCGGTCGCGATGAGGTGGGGAACTAGGTCTTTCTCTGTGGTCTCCACAGGGGATTCAGACATCCTTTCGTCCTGGCAGATGCAAGACAAGCCTGCATTCAAGTCACTGCAGGGATATCCGGCCTTATTTCGAGTCAGGGCATCCCGGTGTCCATTCGACTTGAGGCTGCAAACTCAGGGTCCCTCTCACATACCTAGAGCTGAGAGAAGCCTCCTCTTGAGGTGCTTGTGGTAAGGTGGTATTCCTCTGGAGTCGAAGCCAGGGACTAACCTCTCATCTCGAGTTGATTTCTGGTCCACGGAGCTCTTTCGTGTTGCTACAGTGACCTCAGGATCCCTCTAGCCTTGAAACAGTGTTCTTGGGGTTTCTCTGGAGTGCCATCAAGGAAATCAAGGCTCCTTTCATGTGTGATGTGCAACACGGAATTGCTCTGCCCGCAGTGTAGGGGAATCGGGCCTCATCTCGCGGCGAGGGGGAAGTCTCATGGTTTTTCTCGAGTTGCGGCGGGAACCTGGGCTATATTATCGAGTTACGATGGGAATGGCCCATCCACCCACGTGTTTGTTTAGCGACGTCAGGACTCCTGCCTAGTTGCGAGGGACAACTCGGGATTCTCCCTGAGGCTTGGCAGGGCAATTGGGACGCCTCTCCAGCTGAGGCGGGAGACCAAGGATCCCTTTCCACGTGCCACAGGAATCCTGGGACTCCTATCAAGTTTCACGAGGAGTCAGGCATCGTCTCCTTTGAAGGCACTGATCTCCGCGTGCCTCTGGAGTTTTCAAAGGATGTGAGGCCTCCGGTCGTGATGAGGTGGGGAACTAGTTCTTTCTCTGTGGTCTCCACAGGGGATTCAGACATCTTTTCGACTTGGGAAATGCAAGACGAGCCTGCATTCAAGTCACTGCAGGGATATCCGGCCTTATTTCGCGTCAGGGCATCGCAGTGTCCATTCCACTTGAGGCCGCAAACTCAGGGTCCCTCTCACATATCTAGAGCTGAGAGAAGCCTCCTCTTGAGGTGCTTGTGGTAAGGTGGTATTCCTCTGGAGTCGAAGCCAGGGACTAACCTGTCATCTCGAGTTGATTTTAGGTCCACGGAGCTCTTTCGTGTGGCTACAGTGACCTCAGGATCCCTCTAGACTTGAAACAGTGTTCTTGGTGTTTCTCTGGAGTGCCATCAAGGAAATCAAGGCTCCTTTCATGTGTGATGTGCAACACGGAATTGCTCTGCACGCAGTGCAGGGTATCGGGCCTCATTTTGCGGCGAGGGGGAAGTCTCATGGTTTTTCTCGAGTTGCGGCGGGAACCTCGGGTATATTCTCGAGTTACGACGGGGATGGCCCTTCCACCCACGTGTTTGTTCAGCGACGTCAGGACTCCTGCCTAGTTGCGAGGGACAACTCGGGATTCTCCTCGAGGCTTGGCAGGGCAATTGGGACGCCTCTCCAGCTGAGGCGGGAGAGCAAGGGTCCCTTTCCACGTGCCACAGGAATCCTGGGACTCCTATCAAGTTTCACGAGGAGTCAGGCATCGTCTCCATTGGAGGCACTGATCTCCGCGTACCTCTGAAGTTTTCAAAGCATGTGAGGCCTCCGGTCGCCATGAGGTGGGGAACTAGGTCTTTCTCTGTGGTCTCCACAGGGGATTCAGACATCCTTTCGTCTTGGGAGATGCAAGACGAGCCTGCATTCAAGTCACTGCAGGGATATCCGGCCTTATTTCGAGTCAGGGCATCACAGTGTCCATTCCACTTGAGGCCGCAAACTCAGGGTCCCTCTCACATACCTAGAGCTGACAGAAGCCTCCTCTTGAGGTGCTTGTGGTAAGGTGGTATTCCTCTGGAGTCGAAGCCAGGGACTAACCTCTCATCTCGAGTTGATTCTTGGTCCACGGAGCTCTTTCGTGTTGCTACAGTGACCTCAGGTTCCCTCTAGCCTGGAAACAGTGTTCTTGGGGTTTCTCTGGAGTGCCATCAAGGAAATCAAGGCTCCTTTCATGTGTGATGTGCAACACGGAATTGCTCTACACGCAGTGCAGGATATCGGGCCTCATTTTGCGGCAAGGGGGAAGTCTCATGGTTTTTCTCGAGTTGCGGCGGGAACCTGGGGTATATTCTCGAGTTACGACGGGGATGGCCCTTCCAACCACCTGTTTGTTCAGCGACGGCAGGACTCCTGCCTAGTTGCGAGGGACAACTCGGGATTCTCCTCGAGGCTTGGCAGGGCAATTGGGACACCTCTCCAGCTGAGGCGGCAGACCAAGGGTCCCTTTCCACGTGCCACAGGAATCCTGGGACTCCTATCAAGTTTCACGAGGAGTCAGGCATCGTCTCCTTTGGAGGCACTGATCTCCGCGTACCTCTGGAGTTTTCAAAGGATGTGAGGCCTCCGGTCGCGATGAGGTTGGGAACTAGGTCTTTCTCTGTGGTCTCCACAGGGGATTCAGACATCCTTTCGTCTTGGGAGTTGCAAGACGAGCCTGCATTCAAGTCACTGCAGGGATATCAACCCTTATTTCGAGTCAGTGCATCGCGGTGTCCATTCCACTTGAGGCCGCAAACTCAGGGTCCCTCTCACATACCTAGAGCTGAGAGAAGCCTCCTCTTGAGGTGCTTGTGGTAAGGTGGTATTCCTCTGGAGTCGAGGCCAGGGACTAACCTCTCATCTCGAGTTGATTTCTGGTCCACGGAGCTCTTTCGTGTTGCTACAGTGACCTCAGGATCCCTCTAGCCTTGAAACAGTGTTCTTGGGGTTTCTCTGGAGTGCCATCAAGGAAATCAAGGCTCCTTTCATGTGTGATGTGCAACACGGAATTGCTCTGCCCGCAGTGTAGGGGAATCGGGCCTCATCTCGCGGCGAGGGGGAAGTCTCATGGTTTTTCTCGAGTTGCGGCGGGAACCTGGGCTATATTATCTAGTTACGATGGGAATGGAACATCCACCCACGTGTTTGTTCAGCGACGTCAGGACTCCTGCCTAGTCACAGGGGACAACTCGGGATTCTCCCTGAGGCTTGGCAGGGCAATTGGGACGCCTCTCCAGCTGAAGCGGGAGACCAAGGGTCCCTTTCCACGTGCCACAGGAATCCTGGGACTCCTATCAAGTTTCACGAGAAGTCAGGCATCGTCTCCTTTGGAGGCACTGATCTCCGCGTGCCTCTGGAGTTTTCAAAGAATGTGAGGCCTCCTGTCGTGATGAGGTGGGGAACTAGTTCTTTCTCTGTGGTCTCCACAGGGGATTCAGACATCTTTTCGACTTGGGAAATGCAAGACGAGCCTGCATTCAAGTCACTGCAGGGATATCTGGCCTTATTTCACGTCAGGGCATCGCAGTGTCCATTCCACTTGAGGCCGCAAACTCAGGGTCCCTCTCACATATCTAGAGCTGAGAGAAGCCTCCTCTTGAGGTGCTTGTGGTAAGGTGGTATTCCTCTGGAGTCGAAGCCAGCGACTAACCTGTCATCTCGAGTTGATTTTAGGTCCACGGAGCTCTTTCGTGTGGCTACAGTGACCTCAGGATCCCTCTAGCCTTGAAACAGTGTTCTTGGTGTTTCTCTGGAGTGCCATCAAGGAAATCAAGGCTCCTTTCATGTGTGATGTGCAACACGGAATTGCTCTGCACGCAGTGTAGGGGAATCGGGCCTCATCTCGCGGCGAGGGGGAAGTCTCATGGTTTTTCTCGAGTTGCGGCGGGAACCTGGGGTATATTCTCGAGTTATGACGGGGATGGCCCTTCCACCCACGTGTTTGTTCAGCCCCGTCAGGACTCCTGCCTAGTTGCGAGGGACAACTCGGGATTCTCCTCGAGGCTTGGCAGGGCAATTGGGACGCCTCTCCAGCTGAGGCGGGAGACCAAGGGTCCCTTTCCACGTGCCACAGGAATCCTGGAACTCCTATCAAGTTTCACGAGGAGTCAGGCATCGTCTCCTTTGGCGGCACTGATCTCCGCGTACCTCTGAAGTTTTCAAAGGATGTGAGGCCTCCGGTCGCGATGAGGTGGGGAACTAGGTCTTTCTCTGTGGTCTCCACAGGGGATTCAGACATCCTTTCGTCCTGGCAGATGCAAGACAAGCCTGCATTCAAGTCACTGCAAGGATATCCGGCCTGATTTCGAGTCAGGGCATCCCGGTGTCCATTCGACTTGAGGCTGCAAACTCAGGGTCCCTCTCACATACCTAGAGCTGAGAGAAGCCTCCTCTTGAGGTGCTTGTGGTAAGGTGGTATTCCTCTGGAGTCGAAGCCAGGGACTAACCTCTCATCTCGAGTTGATTTTTGGTCCACGGAGCTCTTTCGTGTTGCTACAGTGACCTCAGGTTCCCTCTAGCCTTGAAACAGTGTTCTTGGGGTTTCTCTGGAGTGCCATCAAGGAAATCAAGGCTCCTTTCATGTGTGATGTGCAACACGGAATTGCTCTGCACGCAGTGCAGGATGTCGGGCCTCATTTTGCGGCGAGGGGGAAGTCTCATGGTTTTTCTCGAGTTAGGGCGGGAACCTGGGGTATATTCTCGAGTTACGACGGGGATGGCCCTTCCACACACGTGTTTGTTCACCGACGCCAGGACTCCTGCCTAGTTGCGAGGGACAACTCGGGATTCTCCTCGAGGCTTGGCAGGGCAATTGGGATGCCTCTCCAGCTGAGGCGGGAGACCAAGGGTCCCTTTCCACGTGCCACAGGAATCCTGAGATTCCTATCAAGTTTCACGAGGAGTCAGGCATCGTCTCCTTTGGAGGCACTGATCTCCACGTGCCTCTGGAGTTTTCAAAGGATGTGAGGCCTCTGGTCGCGATGAGGTGGGGAACTAGGTCTTTCTCTGTGGTCTCCACAATGGATTCAGACATCTTTTCGTCTTGGGAGATGCAAGACGAGCCTGCATTCAAGTCACTGCATGCATATCCGGCCTTATTTCGCGTCAGGGCATCGCAGTGTCCATTCCACTTGGGGCCACAAAATCAGGGTCCCTCTCACATACCTAGAGCTGAGAAAACCCTCATCTTGACGTGCTTGTGGTAAGGTGGTATTCCTCTGTAGTCGAAGCCAGGGATTAAACTCTCATCTCTAGTTGATTTTTGGTCCACGGAGCTCTTTCGTGTGGCTACAGTGACCTCAGGATCCCTCTAGCCTTGCAAAAGTGTTCTTGGGTTTCTCTGGAGTGCCATCAAGGAAATCAAGGCTCCTTTCATGTGTGATGTGCAACACGGAATTGCTCTGCACGCAGTGCAGGGGAATCGGTACTTATCTCGCAGCGAGGGGGAAGTCTCATGGTTTTTCTCGAGTTGCGGCGGGAACCTCGGGTATATTGTCGAGTTACGACGGGGATGGCCCTTCCACCCACGTGTTTGTTCAGCCCCGTCAGGACTCCTGCCTAGTTGCGAGGGACAACTCGGGATTCTCCTCGAGGCTTGGCAGGGCAATTGGGACGCCTCTCCAGCTGAGGCGGGAGACCAAGGGTCCATTTCCACGTGCCACAGGAATCCTGCGGCTCCTATCAAGTTTCACGAGGAGTCAGGCATCGACTCCTTTGGAGGCAGTGATCTCCGCATACCTCTGGAGTTTTCAAAGGATGTGAGGCCTCCGGTCCCGATGAGGTGGGGAACTAGGTCTTTCTCTGTGGTCTCCACAGGGGATTCAGACATCCTTTCGTTTTGGGAGATGCAAGACGAGCCTGCATTCAAGTCACTGCAGGGATATCCGGCCTTATTTCGCGTCAGGGCATCACAGTGTCCATTCCACTTGAGGCCGCAAACTCAGGGACCCTCTCACATACCTAGAGCTGAGAGAAGCCTCCTTTTGAGGTGCTTGTGGTAAGGTGGTATTCCTCTGGGGTCGAAGCCAGGGACTAACCTCTCATCTCGAGTTGATTTTTGGTCCACGGAGCTCTTTCGTGTTGCTACAGTGACCTCAGGTTCCCTCTAGCCTGGAAACAGTGTTCTTGGGGTTTCTCTGGAGTGCCATCAAGGAAATCAAGGCTCCTTTCATGTGTGATGTGCAACACGGAATTGCTCTGCACGCAGTGCAGGATATCGGGCCTCATTTTGCGGCGAGGGGGAAGTCTCATGGTTTTTCTCGAGTTGCGGCGGGAACCTCGGGTATATTCTCGAGTTACGACGGGGATGGCCCTTCCACCCACGTGTTTGTTCAGCGACGTCAGGACTCCTGCCTAGTTGCGAGGGACAACTCGGGATTCTCCTCGAGGCTTGGCAGGGCAATTGGGACGCCTCTCCAGCTGAGGCGGGAGAGCAAGGGTCCCTTTCCACGTGCCACAGGAATCCTGGGACTCCTATCAAGTTTCACGAGGAGTCAGGCATCGTCTCCATTGGAGGCACTGATCTCCGCGTACCTCTGAAGTTTTCAAAGGATGTGAGGCCTCCGGTCGCCATGAGGTGGGGAACTAGGTCTTTCTCTGTGGTTTCAACAGGGGATTCAGACATCCTTTCGTCTTGGGAGATGCAAGACGAGCCTGCATTCAAGTCACTGCAGGGATATCAACCCTTATTTCGAGTCAGGGCATCACAGTGTCCATTCCACTTGAGGCCGCAAACTCAGGGTCCCTCTCACATACCTAGAGCTGACAGAAGCCTCCTCTTGAGGTGCTTGTGGTAAGGTGGTATTCCTCTGGAGTCGAAGCCAGGGACTAACCTCTCATCTCGAGTTGATTTTTGGTCCACGGAGCTCTTTCGTGTTGCTACAGTGACCTCAGGTTCCCTCTAGCCTGGAAACAGTGTTCTTAGGGTTTCTCTGGAGTGCCATCAAGGAAATCAAGGCTCCTTTCATGTGTGATGTGCAACACGGAATTGCTCTGCACGCAGTGCAGGATATCGGGCCTCATTTTGCGGTAAGGGGGAAGTCTCATGGTTTTTCTCGAGTTGCGGCGGGAACCTGGGGTATATTCTCGAGTTACGACGGGGATGGCCTTTCCAACCACCTGTTTGTTCAGCGACGGCAGGACTCCTGCCTAGTTGCGAGGGACAACTCGGGATTCTCCTCGAGGCTTGGCAGGGCAATTGGGACGGCTCTCCAGCTGAGGCGGGAGACCAAGGGTCCCTTTCCACGTGCCACAGGAATCCTGGGACTCCTATCAAGTTTCACGAGGAGTCAGGCATCGTCTCCTTTGGAGGCACTGATCTCCGCATACCTCTGGAGTTTTCAAAGGATATGAGGCCTCCGGTCGCGATGAGGTGGGGAACTAGGTCTTTCTCTGTGGTCTCCACAGGGGATTCAGACATCCTTTCGTCTTGGGAGTTGCAAGACGAGCCTGCATTCAAGTCACTGCAGGGATATCAACCCTTATTTCGAGTCAGTGCATCGCGGTGTCCATTCCACTTGAGGCCGCAAACTCAGGGTCCCTCTCACATACCTAGAGCTGAGAGAAGCCTCCTCTTGAGGTGCTTGTGGTAAGGTGGTATTCCTCTGGAGTCGAGGCCAGGGACTAACCTCTCATCTCGAGTTGATTTCTGGTCCACGGAGCTCTTTCGTGTTGCTACAGTGACCTCAGGATCCCTCTAGCCTTGAAACAGTGTTCTTGGGGTTTCTCTGAAGTGCCATCAAGGAAATCAAGGCTCCTTCCATGTGTGATGTGCAACACGGAATTGCTCTGCACGCAGTGTAGGGGAATCGGGCCTCATCTCGCGGCGAGGGGGAAGTCTCATGGTTTTTCTCGAGTTGCGGCGGGAACCTGGGGTATATTATCGAGTTTCGATGGGAATGGCCCATCCACCCACGTGTTTGTTCAGCGACATCAGGACTCCTGCCTAGTCGCGAGGGACAACTCGGGATTCTCCCTGAGGCTTGGCAGGGCAATTGGGACGCCTCTCCAGCTGAGGCGGGAGACCAATGGTCCCTTTCCACGTGCCACAGTAATCCTGGGACTCCTATCAAGTTTCACGAGGAGTCAGGCATCGTCTCCTTTGGAGGCACTGATCTCCGCGTGCCTCTGGAGTTTTCAAAGGATGTGAGGCCTCCGGTCGTGATGAGGTGGGGAACTAGTTCTTTCTCTGTGGTCTCCACAGGGGATTCAGACATCTTTTCGACTTGGGAGATGCAAGACGAGCCTGCATTCAAGTCACTGCAGGGATATCCGGCCTTATTTCGCGTCAGGGCATCGCAGTGTCCATTCCACTTGAGGCCGCAAACTCAGGGTCGCTCTCACATATCTAGAGCTGAGAGAAGCCTCCTCTTGAGGTGCTTGTGGTATGGTGGTATTCCTCTGGAGTCGAAGCCAGGGACTAACCTGTCATCTCGAGTTGATTTTAGGTCCACGGAGCTCTTTCGTGTGGCTACAGTGACCTCAGGATCCCTCTAGCCTTGAAACAGTGTTCTTGGTGTTTCTCTGGAGTGCCATCAAGGAAATCAAGGCTCCTTTCCTGTGTGATGTGCAACACGGAATTGCTCTGCACGCAGTGTAGGGGAATCGGGCCTCATCTCGCGGCGAGGGGGAAGTCTCATGGTTTTTCTCGAGTTGCGGCGGGAACCTGGGTATATTCTTGAGTTACGACGGGAATGGCCCTTCCACACACGTGTTTGTTCAGCGACGTCAGGACTCCTGCCTAGTTGCGAGGGACAACTCGGGATTCTCCTCGAGGCTTGGCAGGGCAATTGGGACGCCTCTCCAGCTGAGGCGGGAGACCAAGGTTCGCTTTCCACGTGCCACAGGAATCCTGGGACTCCTATCAAGTTTCACGAGGAGTCAGGCATCGTCTCCTTTGGAGGCACTGATCTCCGTGTACCTCTGGAGTTTTCAAAGCATGTGAGGCCTCCGGTCGCGATGAGGTGGGGAACTAGGCCTTTCTCTGTGGTCTCCACATGGGATTCAGACATCCTTTCGTCTTGGGAGATGCAAGACGAGCCTGCATTCCAGTCACTGCAGGGATAACCAGCCTTATTTCGAGTCAGGGTATCGTGGTGTCCATTCCACTTGAGGCCGCAAACTCAGGATCCCTCTCACATACCTAGAGCTGAGAGAAGCCTCCTCTTGAGGTGCTTGTTGTAAGGTGGTATTCCTCTGGAGTCGAAGCCAGGGTCTAACCTCTCATCTCGAGTTGATTTGTGGTCCCCGGAGCTCTCTCGTGTTGCTACAGTGACCTCAGGATCCCTCTAGCCTTGAAACAGTGTTCTTGGGGTTTCTCTGGAGTGCCATAAAGGAAATCAAGGCTCCTATCATGTTTGATGTGCAATACGGAATTGCTTTGAATGCAGTGCAGGGGAATCGGGCCTCTTCTTGCGGCGAGGGGGAAGTCTCATGGTATTTCTCGAGTTGCGGCGGGAACCTGGGGTATATTCTCGAGTTTCAACGGGGATGGCCCTTCCACCCACGTGTTTGTTCAGCGACGTCAGGAGTCCTGCCTAGTTGCGAGGGACAACTCGGGATTCTCCTCGAGGCTTGGCAGGGCAATTGGGACTCCTCTCCAGCTGAGGCGGGAGACCAAGGGTCCCTTTCCACGTGCCACAGGAATCCTGGGACTCCTATCAAGTTTCACGAGGAGTCAGGCATCGTCTCCTTTGGAGGCACTGATCTCAGTGTTCCTCTGGAGTTTTCAATGTATGTGAGGCCTCCGGTCGCGATGAGGTGGGGAACCAAGTCTTTCTCTGTCGTCTCCACAGGGGATTCAGACATCCTTTCGTCTTGGGAGATGCAAAACGAGCCTGCATTCAAGTCACTGCATGGATATCGGGCCTTATTTCGTGTCAGGGCATCGCGGTGTCCATTCCACTTGAGGCCGCAAACTCAGTGTCCCTCTCACATACCTAGAGCTGAGAGAAGCCTCCTCTTGACGTGCTTGTGGTAAGGTGGTTTCCTCTGGATTCGAAGCCAGGGACTAACCTCTCATCTCGAGTTGATTTTTGGTCCACGGAGCTCTTTCATGTAGCTACAGTGACCTCAGGATCCCTCTAGCCTTGAAACAGTGTTCTTGGGGTTTCTCTGGAGTGCCATCAAGGAAATCAAGGCTCCTTTCATGTGTGATGTGCAACACGGAATTGCTCTGCACGCAGTGCAGGGTATCGGGCCTCATTTTGCGGTGAGCGGGAAGTCTCATGGTTTTTCTCCAGTTGCGGCAGGAACCTGGGGTATATTCTTGAGTTACGACGGGGATGTCCCTTCCACCCACGTGTTTGTTCAGTGACGTCAGGACTCCTGCCTAGTTGCGAGGGACAACTCGGGATTCTCCTCGAGGCTTGGCAGGGCAATTGGGACGCCTCTCCAGCTGAGGCGGGAGACCAAGGATCCCTTTCCACGTGCCACAGGAATCCTGGGACTCCTATCAAGTTTCACGAGGAGTCAGGCATCGTCTCCTTTGGAGGCACTGATCTGCACGTACCTCTGGAGTTTTCAAAGGATGTGAGGCCTCCGGTCGCGATGAGGTAGGGAACTAGGTCTTTCTCTGTGGTCTCCACAGGGGATTCAGACATCCTTTCTTCTTGGGAGATGCAAAACGAGCCTGCATTCAAGTCACTGCAGGGATATCCGGCCTTATTTCGAGTCAGGGCATCGCAGTGTCCATTCCACTTGAGGCCGCAAAATCAGGGTCCCTCTCACATACCTAGAGCTGAGAGAAGCCTCCTCTTGAGGTGCTTGTGGTAAGGTGGTATTTCTCTGCAGTCGAAGCCAGGGACTAACCTCTCATCTCGAGTTGATTTTTGGTCCACGGAGCTCTTTCGTGTCGCAACAGTGACCTCAGGATCCCTCTAGCCTTGAAACAGTGTTCTTGGGTTTTCTCTGGAGTGCCATCAAGGAAATCAAGGCTCCTTTCATGTTTGATGTACAACACGGAATTGCTCTGCATGCAGTGCAGGGGAATCGGGCTTCATCTCACGTCGAGGGGGAAGTCTCATGGTTTTTCTCGAGTTGCGGCGGGAACCTGGGGTATATTCTCGAGTTACGACGGGGATGGCCCTTCCACCCACGTGTTTCTTCAGCGACGTCAGGACTCCTGCCTAATTGCGAGGGACAACTCGGGATTCTCCTCGAGGCTTGGCAGGGCAATTGGGACGCCTCTCCAGCTGAGGCGGGAGACAAAGGATCCCTTTCCACGTGCCACAGGAATCCTGGGACTCCTATCAAGTTTCTCGAGGAGTCAGGCATCGTCTCCTTTGGAGGCACTGATCTCCGCGTACCTCTGGAATTTTCAAAGGATGTGAGGCCTCCGGTCGCGATGAGGTGGGGAACTAGGTCTTTCTCTGTGGTCTCCACAGGGGATTCAGACATCCTTTCGTCTTGGGAGATGCAAGACGAGCCTGCATTCAAGTCACTGCAGGGATATCCGCCCTTATTTCAAGTCAGGGCATCGCAGTGTCCATTCCACTTGAGGCCACAAACTCAGGGTCCCTCTCACATACCTAGAGCTGAGAGAAGCCTCCTCTTGAGGTGCTTGTGATAAGGTGGTAATCCTCTGGAGTCGAAGCCAGGGACAAACCTCTCATCTCGAGTTGATTTTTGGTCCACGGAGCTCTTTCGTGTTGCTACAGTAACCTCAGGATCCCTCTAGCCTTGAAACAGTGTTCTTCGGGTTTCTCTGGAGTGCCATCAAGGAAATCAAGGCTCCTTTCATGTTTGATGTGCAACACGGAATTGCTTTGAATGCCGTGCAGGGGAATCGGGACTCATCTCGCGGCGAGGGGGAAGTCTCATGGTTTTTCTCGAGTTGCGGCGGGAATCTGGGATATATTCTCGAGTTACGACGGGGATGGCCCTTCCTCACACGTGTTTGTTCAGCGACGTCAGGACTCCTGCCTAGTTGCGAGGGACAACTCGGGATTCTCCTCGAGGCTTGGCAGGGCAATTGGGACGCCTCTCCAGCTGAGGCGGGAGACCAAGGATCCCTTTCCACGTGCCACAGGAATCCTGGGACTCCTATCAAGTTTCACGAGGAGTCAGGCATCGTCTCCTTTGGAGGCACTGATCTCCGCGTACCTCTGGAGTTTTCAAAGGATGTGAGGCCTCCGGTCACGATGAGGTGGGGAACTAGGTCTTTCTCTGTGGTCTCCACAGGGGATTCAGACATCCTTTCGTCTTGGGAGATGCAAGACGAGCCTGCATTCAAGTCACTGCAGGGATAACCGGCCTTATTTCGAGTCAGGGCATCGCGGTGTCCATTCCACTTGAGGCCGCAAACTCAGGGTCCCTCTCACATACCTAGAGCTGAGAGAAGCCTCCTCTTGAGGTGCTTGTGGTAAAGTGGTATTCCTCTGGAGTCGAAGCCAGGGACTAACCTCTCATCTCTTATTGATTTTTGGTCCTCGGAGCTCTTTCGTGTTGCAACAGTGACCTCAGGATCCCTCTAGCCTTGAAACAGTGTTCTTGGGTTTTCTCCGGAGTGCCATCAAGGAAATCAAGGCTCCTTTCATGTTTGATGTACAACACGGAATTGCTCTGCATGCAGTGCAGGGGAATTGGGCCTCATCTCACGTCGAGGGGGAAGTCTCATGGTTTTTCTCGAGTTACGGCGGGAACCAGGGGTATATTTTCGAGTTACGACGGGGATGGCCCTTCCACACTCGTGTTTGTTCAGCGACGTCAGGACTCCTGCCTAGTTGCGAGGGACAACTCGGGATTCTCCTCGAGGCTTGGCAGGGCAATTGGGACGCCTCTCCAGCTGAAGCGGGAGACCAAGGATCCCTTTCCACGTGCCACAGTAATCCTGGGACTCCTATCAAGTTTCACGAGAAGTCAGGCATCGTCTCCTTTGGAAACACTGATCTCCGCGTACCTCTGGAATTTTCAAAGGATGTGAGGCCTCCGGTCGCGATGAGGTGGGGAACTAGGTCTTTCTCTGTATTCTGCACAGGGGATTCAGACATCATTTCGTCTTCGGAGATGCAAGACGAGCCTGCATTCAAGTCACTGCAGGGATATCCGGCCTTATTTCGCGTCAGGGCATCGCAGTGTCCATTCCACTTGAGGCCGCAAATCAGGGTCCCTCTCACATACCTAGAGCTGAGAGAAGCCTCCTCTTGAGGTGCTTGTTGTAAGGTGGTATTCCTCTGGAGTCGAAGCCAGGGACTAACCTCTCATCTCGAGTTGATTTTTGGTCCACGGAGCTCTTTCGTGTTGCTACAGTAACCTCAGGATTCCTCTAGCCTTGAAATAGTGTTCTTCGGGTTTCTCTGGAGTGCCATCAAGGAAATCAAGGCTCCTTTCATGTTTGATGTGCAACACGGAATTGCTTTGAATGCCGTGCAGGGGAATCTGGCCTAATCTCGCGGCGAGGGGGAAGTCTCATGGTTTTTCTCGAGTTGCGGCGGGAATCTGGGGTATATTCTCGATTACGACGGGGATGGCCCTTCCACCCACGTGTTTGTTCAGCGACGTCAGGACTCCTGCCTAGTTGTGAGGGACAACTCGGGATTCTCCTTGAGGCTTAGTAGGGAAATTGGAACGCCTCTCCAGCTGAGGCGGGAGACCAAGGATCCCTTTCCACGTGCCACAGGAATCCTGGGACTCCTATCAAGTTTCACGAGGAGTCAGGCATCGTCTCCTTTGGAGGCACTGATCTCCACGTACCTCTGGAGTTTTCAAAGGATGTGAGGCCTACGGTCGCGATGAGGTGGGGATCTAGGTCTTTCTCTGTGGTCTCCACAGGGGATTCAGACATCCTTTCATCTTGGGAGATGCAAGACGAGCCTGCATTCAAGTCACTGCAGGGATATCCGGCCTTATTTCGTGTCAGGGCATCGCGGTGTCCATTCCACTTGAGGCCGCAAACACAGGGTACCTCTCACATACCTAGAGCTGAGAGAAGCCTCCTCTTGAGGTGCTTGTGGTAAGGTAGTATTCCTCTGGAGTCGAAGCCAGGGACTAACCTCTCAACTCGAGTTGATTTTTGGTCCATGGAGCTCTTTCGTGTTGCTACAGTGACCTCAGGATCCCTCTAGCCTTGAAACATTGTTCTTGGGCTTTCTCTGGAGTGCCATCAAGGAAATCAAGGCTCCTTTCATGTGTGATGTGCAACACGGAATTGCTCTGCACGCAGTGCAGGGTATCGGGCCTCATTTTGCGGCGAGCGGGAAGTCTCATGGTTTTTCTCGAGTTGCGGCGGGAACCTGCGGTATATTCTCGAGTTACGACGGGGATGGCCCTTCCACACAAGTGTTTGTTCAGCGACGTCAGGACTCCTGCCTAGTTGCGAGGGACAACTCGGGATTCTCCTCGAGGCTTGGCAGGGCAATTTGGAAGCCTCTCCAGCTGAGGCGGGAGACCAAGGATCCCTTTCCACGTGCCACACGAATCCTGGGACTCCTATCAAGTTTCACGAGGAGTCAGGCATCGTCTCCTATGGAGGCACTGATCTCCGCGTCCCTCTGGAGTTTTCAAAGGATGTGAGGCCTCCGGTCGCAATGAGGTGGGGAACTAGGTCTTTCTCTGTGGTCTCCACAGGTGATTCAGACATCCTTTCGTCTTGGGAGATGCAAGACGAGCCTGCATTCAAGTCACTGCAGGGATGTCCGGGCTTATTTCGCGTCAGGGCATCGCAGTGTCCATTCCACTTGAGGCCACAAACTCAGGGTCCCTCTCACATACCTAGAGCTGAGAGAAGCCTCCTCTTGAGGTGCTTGTGATAAGGTGGTAATTCTCTGGAGTTGACGCCAGGGACAAACCTCTCATCTCGAGTTGATTTTTGGTCCTCGCAGCTCTTTCGTGTTGCTACAGTAACCTCAGGATACCTCTAGCCTTGAAACAGTGTTCTTCGGTTTTCTCTGGAGTGCCATCAAGGAAATCAAGGCTCCTTTCAAGTTTGATGTGCAACACGGAATTGCTTTGAATGCCGTGCAGGGGAATCGGGCCTCATCTTGCGGCGAGGGGGAAGTCTCATGGTTTTTCTCGAGTTGCGGCGGGAATCTGGGATATATTCTCGAGTTACGACGGGGATGGCCCTTCCACCCACGTGTTTGTTCAGCGACGTCAGGACTCCTGCCTAGTTGCGAGGGACAACTCGGGATTCTCCTCGAGGCTTGGCAGGGCAATTGGGACGCCTCTCCAGCTGAGGCGCGAGACCAAGGATCCCTTTCCACGTGCCACAGGAATCCTGGGACTCCTATCAAGTTTCACGAGGAGTCAGGCATCGTCTCCTTTGGAGGCACTGATCTCCACGTACCTCTGGAGTTTTCAAAGGATGTGAGGCCTCCGGTCGCGATGAGGTGAGGAACTAGGTCTTTCTCTGTGGTCTCCACAGGGGATTCAGACATCCTTTCGTCTTGGGAGATGCAAGACGAGCCTGCATTCAAGTCACTGCAGGGATATCCGGCCTTATTTCGTGTCAGGGCATCGCGGTGTTCATTCCACTTGAGGCCGCAAACTCAGGGTCCCTCTCACATACCTAGAGCTGAGAGAAGCCTCCTCTTGAGGTGCTTGTGGTAAGGTGGTATTCCTCTGGAGTCGAAGCCAGGGACTAACCTCTCATCTCGTGTTGATTTTTGGTCCACGGAGCTCTTTCCTGCTGCTACAGTGACCTCAGGATCCCTCTAGCCTTGAAACAGTGTTCTTGGGTTTTTTTCTGGAGTGCCATCAAGGCAATCAAGGCTCCTTTCATGTTTGATGTACAACACGGAATTGCTCTGCATGCAGTGCAGGGGAATCGGGCCTCATCTCACGTCGAGGGGAAGTCTCATGGTTTTTCTCGAGTTGCGGCGGGAACCTGGGGTATATTCTCGAGTTACGACGGGGATGGCCCTTCCACCCACGTGTTTGTTCAGCGACGACAGGACTCCTGCCTAGTTGCGAGGGACAACTCGGGATTCTCCTCGAGGCTTGGCAGGGCAATTGGGACGCCTCTCCAGCTGAGGCGGGAGACCAAGGATCCCTTTCCACTTGCCACAGGAATCCTGGGACTCCTATCAAGTTTCACGAGGAGTCAGGCATGGTCTCCTTTGGAGGCACTGATCTCCGCGTACCTCTGGAATTTTCAAAGGATGTGAGGCCTCCGGTCGCGATGAGGTGGGGAACTAGGTCTTTCTCTGTGGTCTCCACAGGGGATTCAGACATCATTTCTTCTTCGGAGATGCAAGACGAGCCTGCATTCAAGTCACTGCAGGGATATCCGGCGTTATTTCGCGTCAGGGCATCGCAGTGTCCATTCCACTTGAGGCCGCAAATCACGGTCCCTCTCACATACCTAGAGCTGAGAGAAGCCTCCTCTTGAGGTGCTTGTGGTAAGGTGGTATTCCTCTGGAGTCGAAGCCAGGGACTAACCTCTCATCTCGAGTTGATTTTTGGTCCACGGAGCTCTTTCCTGTTGCTACAGTAACCTCAGGATTCCTCTAGCCTTGAAACAGTGTTCTTGGGGTTTCTCTGGAGTGCCATCAAGGAAATCAAGGCTCCTTTCATGTTTGATGTGCAACACGGAATTGCTTTGAATGCCGTGCAGGGGAATCTGGCCTCATCTTGCGGCGAGGGGGAAGTCTCATGGTTTTTCTCGAGTTGCGGCGGGAATCTGGGGTATATTCTCGAGTTACGAAGGGGATGGCCCTTCCACCCACGTGTTTGTTCAGCGACGTCAGGACTCCTGCCCAGTTGCGATGGACAACTCGGGATTCTCCTTGAGGCTTAGTAGGGCAATTGGGACGCCTCTCCAGCTGAGGCGGGAGACCAAGGATCCCTTTCCACGTGCCACAGGAATCCTGGGACTCCTATCAAGTTTCACGAGGAGTCAGGCATCGTCTCCTTTGGAGGCACTGATCTCCACGTACCTCTGGAGTTTTCAAAGGAAGTGAGGCCTCCGGTCGCGATGAGGTGGGGAACTAGGTCTTTCTCTGTGGTCTCCACAGGGGATTCAGACATCCTTTCGTCTTGGGAGATGCAAGACGAGCCTGCATTCAAGTCACTGCAGGGATATCCGGCCTTATTTCGTGTCAGGGCATCGCGGTGTCCATTCCACTTGAGGCCGCAAACTCAGGGTCCCTCTCACATACCTAGAGCTGAGAGAAGCCTCCTCTTGAGGTGCTTGTGGTAAGGTAGTATTCCTCTGGAGTCGAAGCCAGGGACTAACATCTCAACTCGAGTTGATTTTTGGTCCACGGAGCTCTTTCTTGTTGCTACAGTGACCTCAGGATCCCTCTAGCCTTGAAACAGTGTTCTTGGGGTTTCTCTGGAGTGCCATCAAGGAAATCAAGGCTCCTTTCATGTGTGATGTGCAACACGGAATTGCTCTGCACGCAGTGCAGGGTATCGGGCCTCATTTTGCGGCGAGCGGGAAGTCTCATGGTTTTTCTCGAGTTGCGATGGGAACCTTGGGTATATTCTCGAGTTACGACGGGGATGGCCCTTCCACCCACGTGTTTGTTCAGCGACGTCAGACTCCTGCCAAGTTGCGAGGGACAACTCGGGATTCCCCTCGAGGCTTGGCAGGGCAATTGGGACGCCTCTCCAGCTGAGGCGGGAGACCAAGGGTCCCTTTCCACGTGCCACAGGAATCCTGGGACTCCTATCAAGTTTCACGAGGAGTCAGGCATCGTCTCCTTTGGAGGCACTGATCTCCGCATGCCTCTGGAGTTTTCAAAGGATGTGAGGCCTCCGGTCGCAATGAGGTGGGGAACTAGGTCTTTCTCTGTGGTCTCCACAGGGGATTCAGACATCCTTTCATTTTGGGAGATGCAAGACGAGCCTGCATTCAAGTCACTGCAGGGATATCCGGCGTTATTTCGCGTCAGGGCATCGCAGTGTCCATTCCACTTGAGGCCGCAAATCAGGGTCCCTCTCACATACCTAGAGCTGAGAGAAGCCTCCTCTTGAGGTGCTTGTGGTAAGGTGGTATTCCTCTGGAGTCGAAGCCAGGGACTAACCTCTCATCTCGAGTTGATTTTTGGTCCACGGAGCTCTTTCGTGTTGCTACAGTAACGTCAGGATCCCTCTAGCCTTGAAACAGTGTTCTTCGGGTTTCTCTGGAGTGCCATCAAGGAAATCAAGGCTCCTTTCATGTTTGATGTGCAACACGGAATTGCTTTGAATGCCGTGCAGGGGAATCGGGCCTCATCTCGGGGCGAGGGGGAAGTCTCATGGTTTTTCTCGAGTTGCGGCGGGAACCTGCGGTATATTCTCGAGTTACGACGGGGATGGCCCTTCCACCCACGTGTTTGTTCAGCGACGTCAGGACTCCTGCCTAGTTGTGAGGGACAACTCGGGATTCTCCTCGAGGCTTGGCAGGGCAATTGGGACGCCTCTCCAGCTGAGGCGGGAGACCAAGGATCCCTTTCCACGTGCCACAGGAATCCTGGGACTCCTATCAAGATTCACGAGGAGTCAGGCATCGTCTCCTTTGGAGGCACTGATCTGCACGTACCTCTGGAGTTTTCAAAGGATGTGAGGCCTCCGGTCGCGATGAGGTGGGGAACTAGGTCTTTCTCTGTGGTCTCCACAGGGGATTCAGACATCCTTTCTTCTTGGGAGATGCAAAACGAGCCTGCATTCAAGTCACTGCAGGGATATCAACCCTTATTTCGAGTCAGGGCATCGCAGTGTCCATTCCACTTGAGGCCGCAAAATCAGGGTCCCTCTCACATACCTAGAGCTGAGAGAAGCCTCCTCTTGAGGTGCTTGTGGTAAGGTGGTATTTCTCTGCAGTCGAAGCCAGGGACTAACCTCTCATCTCGAGTTGATTTTTGGTCCACGGAGCTCTTTCGTGTCGCAACAGTGACCTCAGGATCCCTCTAGCCTTGAAACAGTGTTCTTGGGTTTTCTCTGGAGTGCCATCAAGGAAATCAAGGCTCCTTTCATGTTTGATGTACAACACGGAATTGCTCTGCATGCAGTGCAGGGGAATCGGGCTTCATCTCACGTCGAGGGGGAAGTCTCATGGTTTTTCTCGAGTTGCGGCGGGAACCTGGGGTATATTCTCGAGTTACGACGGGGATGGCCCTTCCACCCACGTGTTTGTTCAGCGACGTCAGGACTCCTGCCTAATTGCGAGGGACAACTCGGGATTCTCCTCGAGGCTTGGCAGGGCAATTGGGACGCCTCTCCAGCTGAGGCGGGAGACAAAGGATCCCTTTCCACGTGCCACAGGAATCCTGGGACTCCTATCAAGTTTCACGAGGAGTCAGGCATCGTCTCCTTTGGAGGCACTGATCTCCGCGTACCTCTGGAATTTTCAAAGGATGTGAGGCCTCCGGTCGCGATGAGGTGGGGAACTAGGTCTTTCTCTGTGGTCTCCACAGGGGATTCAGACATCCTTTCGTCTTGGGAGATGCAAGACGAGCCTGCATTCAAGTCACCGCAGGGATATCCGCCCTTATTTCAAGTCAGGGCATCGCAGTGTCCATTCCACTTGAGGCGACAAACTCAGGGTCCCTCTAACATACCTAGAGCTGAGAGAAGCCTCCTCTTGAGGTGCTTGTGATAAGGTGGTAATCCTCTGGAGTCGAAGCCAGGGACAAACCTCTCATCTCGAGTTGATTTTTGGTCCACGGAGCTCTTTCGTGTTGCTACAGTGACCTCAGGATCCCTCTAGCCTTGAAACAGTGTTCTTCGGGTTTCTCTGGAGTGCCATCAAGGAAATCAAGGCTCCTTTCATGTTTGATGTGCAACACGGAATTGCTTTGAATGCCGTGCAGGGGAATCGGGACTCATCTCGCGGCGAGGGGGAAGTCTCATGGTTTTTCTCGAGTTGCGGCGGGAACCTGGGGTATATTCTCGAGTTACGACGGGGATGGCCCTTCCTCACACGTGTTTGTTCAGCGACGTCAGGACTCCTGCCTAGTTGCGAGGGACAACTCGGGATTCTCCTCGAGGCTTGGCAGGGCAATTGGGACGCCTCTCCAGCTGAGGCGGGAGACCAAGGATCCCTTTCCACGTGCCACAGGAATCCTGGGACTCCTATCAAGTTTCACGAGGAGTCAGGCATCGTCTCCTTTGGAGGCACTGATCTCCGCGTACCTCTGGAGTTTTCAAAGGATGTGAGGCCTCCGGTCACGATGAGGTGGGGAACTAGGTCTTTCTCTGTGGTCTCCACAGGGGATTCAGACATCCTTTCGTCTTGGGAGATGCAAGACGAGCCTGCATTCAAGTCACTGCAGGGATAACCGGCCTTATTTCGAGTCAGGGCATCGCAGTGTCCATTCCACTTGAGGCCGCAAACTCAGGGTCCCTCTCACATACCTAGAGCTGAGAGAAGCCTCCTCTTGAGGTGCTTGTGGTAAAGTGGTATTCCTCTGGAGTCGAAGCCAGGGACTAACCTCTCATCTCTTATTGATTTTTGGTCCTCGGAGCTCTTTCGTGTTGCAACAGTGACCTCAGGATCCCTCTAGCCTTGAAACAGTGTTCTTGTGTTTTCTCTGGAGTGCCATCAAGGAAATCAAGGCTCCTTTCATGTTTGATGTACAACACGGAATTGCTCTGCACGCAGTGCAGGGGAATTGGGCCTCATCTCACGTCGAGGGGGAAGTCTCATGGTTTTTCTCGAGTTACGGCGGGAACCAGGGGTATATTTTCGAGTTACGACGGGGATGGCCCTTCCACACTCGTGTTTGTTCAGCGACGTCAGGACTCCTGCCTAGTTGCGAGGGACAACTCGGGATTCTCCTCGAGGCTTGGCAGGGCAATTGGGACGCCTCTCCAGCTGAAGCGGGAGACCAAGGATCCCTTTCCACGTGCCACAGTAATCCTGGGACTCCTATCAAGTTTCACGAGGAGTCAGGCATCGTCTCCTTTGGAAACACTGATCTCCGCGTACCTCTGGAATTTTCAAAGGATGTGAGGCCTCCGGTCGCGATGAGGTGGGGAACTAGGTCTTTCTCTGTATTCTGCACAGGGGATTCAGACATCATTTCGTCTTCGGAGATGCAAGACGAGCCTGCATTCAAGTCACTGCAGGGATATCCGGCCTTATTTCGCGTCAGGGCATCGCAGTGTCCATTCCACTTGAGGCCGCAAATCAGGGTCCCTCTCACATACCTAGAGCTGAGAGAAGCCTCCTCTTGAGGTGCTTGTTGTAAGGTGATATTCCTCTGGAGTCGAAGCCAGGGACTAACCTCTCATCTCGAGTTGATTTTTGGTCCACGGAGCACTTTCGTGTTGCTACAGTAACCTCAGGATTCCTCTAGCCTTGAAATAGTGTTCTTCGGGTTTCTCTGGAGTGCCATCAAGGAAATCAAGGCTCCTTTCATGTTTGATGTGCAACACGGAATTGCTTTGAATGCCGTGCAGGGGAATCTGGCCTAATCTCGCGGCGAGGGGGAAGTCTCATGGTTTTTCTCGAGTTGCGGCGGGAATCTGGGGTATATTCTCGATTACGACGGGGATGGCCCTTCCACCCACGTGTTTGTTCAGCGACGTCAGGACTCCTGCCTAGTTGCGAGGGACAACTCGGGATTCTCCTTGAGGCTTAGTAGGGAAATTGGAACGCCTCTCCAGCTGAGGCGGGAGACCAAGGATCCCTTTCCACGTGCCACAGGAATCCTGGGACTCCTATCAAGTTTCACGAGGAGTCAGGCATCGTCTCCTTTGGAGGCACTGATCTCCACGTACCTCTGGAGTTTTCAAAGGATGTGAGGCCTACGGTCGCGATGAGGTGGGGAACTAGGTCTTTCTCTGTGGTCTCCACAGGAGATTCAGACATCCTTTCATCTTGGGAGATGCAAGACGAGCCTGCATTCAAGTCACTGCAGGGATATCCGGCCTTATTTCGTGTCAGGGCATCGCGGTGTCCATTCCACTTGAGGCCGCAAACACAGGGTACCTCTCACATACCTAGAGCTGAGAGAAGCCTCCTCTTGAGGTGCTTGTGGTAAGGTAGTATTCCTCTGGAGTCGAAGCCAGGGACTAACCTCTCAACTCGAGTTGATTTTTGGTCCACGGAGCTCTTTCGTGTTGCTACAGTGACCTCAGGATCCCTCTAGCCTTGAAACATTGTTCTTGGGCTTTCTCTGGAGTGCCATCAAGGAAATCAAGGCTCCTTTCATGTGTGATGTGCAACACGGAATTGCTCTGCACGCAGTGCAGGGTATCGGGCCTCATTTTGCGGCGAGCGGGAAGTCTCATGGTTTTTCTCGAGTTGCGGCGGGAACCTGGGGTATATTCTCGAGTTACGACGGGGATGGCCCTTCCAACCACGTGTTTGTTCAGTGACGTCTGGACTCCTGCCTAGTTGCGAGGGACAACTCGGGATTCTCCTCGAGGCTTGGCAGGGCAATTTGGAAGCCTCTCCAGCTGAGGCGGGAGACCAAGGATCCCTTTCCACGTGCCACACGAATCCTGGGACTCCTATCAAGTTTCACGAGGAGTCAGGCATCGTCTCCTATGGAGGCACTGATCTCCGCGTGCCTCTGGAGTTTTCAAAGGATGTGAGGCCTCCGGTCGCGATGAGGTGGGGAACTAGGTCTTTCTCTGTGGTCTCCACAGGTGATTCAGACATCCTTTCGTCTTGGGAGATGCAAGATGAGCCTGCATTCAAGTCACTGCAGGGATGTCCGGGCTTATTTCGCGTCAGGGCATCGCAGTGTCCATTCCACTTGAGGCCACAAACTCAGGGTCCCTCTCACATACCTAGAGCTGAGAGAAGCCTCCTCTTGAGGTGCTTGTGATAAGGTGGTAATTCTCTGGATTTGACGCCAGGGACAAACCTCTCATCTCGAGTTGATTTTTGGTCCTCGCAGCTCTTTCGTGTTGCTACAGTAACCTCAGGATCCCTCTAGCCTTGAAACAGTGTTCTTCGGGTTTCTCTGGAGTGCCATCAAGGAAATCAAGGCTCCTTTCATGTTTGATGTGCAACACGGAATTGCTTTGAATGCCGTGCAGGGGAATCGGGCCTCATCTTGCGGCGAGGGGGAAGTCTCATGGTTTTTCTCGAGTTGCGGCGGGAATCTGGGATATATTCTCGAGTTACGACGGGGATGGCCCTTCCACCCACGTGTTTGTTCAGCGACGTCAGGACTCCTGCCTAGTTGCGAGGGACAACTCGGGATTCTCCTCGAGGCTTGGCAGGGCAATTGGGACGCCTTTCCAGCTGAGGCGCGAGACCAAGGATCCCTTTCCACGTGCCACAGGTATCCTGGGACTCCTATCAAGTTTCACGAGGAGTCAGGCATCGTCTCCTTTGGAGGCACTGATCTCCACGTACCTCTGGAGTTTTCAAAGGATGTGAGGCCTCCGGTCGCGATGAGGTGAGGAACTAGGTCTTTCTCTGTGGTCTCCACAGGGGATTCAGACATCCTTTCGTCTTGGGAGATGCAAGACGAGCCTGCATTCAAGTCACTGCAGGGATATCCGGCCTTATTTCGTGTCAGGGCATCGCGGTGTTCATTCCACTTGAGGCCGCAAAGTCAGGGTCCCTCTCACATACCTAGAGCTGAGAGAAGCCTCCTCTTGAGGTGCTTGTGGTAAGGTGGTATTCCTCTGGAGTCGAAGCCAGAGACTAACCTCTCATCTCGTGTTGATTTTTGGTCCACGGAGCTCTTTCCTGCTGCTACAGTCACCTCAGGATCCCTCTAGCCTTGAAACAGTGTTCTTGGGTTTTTTTCTGGAGTGCCATCAAGGCAATCAAGGCTCCTTTCATGTTTGATGTACAACACGGAATTGCTCTGCATACAGTGCAGGGGAATCGGGCCTCATCTCACGTCGAGGGGAAGTCTCATGGTTTTTCTCGAGTTGCGGCGGGAACCTGGGGTATATTCTCGAGTTACGATGGGGATGGCCCTTCCACCCACGTGTTTGTTCAGCGACGACAGGACTCCTGCCTAGTTGCGAGGGACAACTCGGGATTCTCCTCGAGGCTTGGCAGGGCAATTGGGACGCCTCTCCAGCTGAGGCGGGAGACCAAGGATCCCTTTCCACTTGCCACAGGAATCCTGGGACTCCTATCAAGTTTCACGAGGAGTCAGGCATGGTCTCCTTTGGAGGCACTGATCTCCGCGTACCTCTGGAATTTTCAAAGGATGTGAGGCCTCCGGTCGCGATGAGGTGGGGAACTAGGTCTTTCTCTGTGGTCTCCACAGGGGATTCAGACATCATTTCTTCTTCGGAGATGCAAGACGAGCCTGCATTCAAGTCACTGCAGGGATATCCGGCGTTATTTCGCGTCAGGGCATCGCAGTGTCCATTCCACTTGAGGCCGCAAATCAGGGTCCCTCTCACATACCTAGAGCTGAGAGAAGCCTCCTCTTGAGGTGCTTGTGGTAAGGTGGTATTCCTCTGGAGTCGAAGCCAGGGACTAACCTCTCATCTCGAGTTGATTTTTGGTCCACGGAGCTCTTTCCTGTTGCTACAGTAACCTCAGGATTCCTCTAGCCTTGAAACAGTGTTCTTGGGGTTTCTCTGGAGTGCCATCAAGGAAATCAAGGCTCCTTTCATGTTTGATGTGCAACACGGAATTGCTTTGAATGCCGTGCAGGGGAATCTGGCCTCATCTTGCGGCGAGGGGGAAGTCTCATGGTTTTTCTCGAGTTGCGGCGGGAATCTGGGGTATATTCTCGAGTTACGAAGGGGATGGCCCTTCCACCCACGTGTTTGTTCAGCGACGTCAGGACTCCTGCCCAGTTGCGATGGACAACTCGGGATTCTCCTTGAGGCTTAGTAGGGCAATTGGGACGCCTCTCCAGCTGAGGCGGGAGACCAAGGATCCCTTTCCACGTGCCACATGAATCCTGGGACTCCTATCAAGTTTCACGAGGAGTCAGGCATCGTCTCCTTTGGAGGCACTGATCTCCACGTACCTCTGGAGTTTTCAAAGGAAGTGAGGCCTCCGGTCGCGATGAGGTGGGGAACTAGGTCTTTCTCTGTGGTCTCCACAGGGGATTCAGACATCCTTTCGTCTTGGGAGATGCAAGGCGAGCCTGCATTCAAGTCACTGCAGGGATATCCGGCCTTATTTCGTGTCAGGGCATCGCGGTGTCCATTCCACTTGAGGCCGCAAACTCAGGGTCCCTCTCACATACCTAGAGCTGAGAGAAGCCTCCTCTTGAGGTGCTTGTGGTAAGGTAGTATTCCTCTGGAGTCGAAGCCAGGGACTAACATCTCAACTCGAGTTGATTTTTGGTCCACGGAGCTCTTTCTTGTTGCTACAGTGACCTCAGGATCCCTCTAGCCTTGAAACAGTGTTCTTGGGGTTTCTCTGGAGTGCCATCAAGGAAATCAAGGCTCCTTTCATGTGTGATGTGCAACACGGAATTGCTCTGCACGCAGTGCAGGGTATCGGGCCTCATTTTGCGGCGAGCGGGAAGTCTCATGGTTTTTCTCGAGTTGCGATGGGAACCTTGGGTATATTCTCGAGTTACGACGGGGATGGCCCTTCTACCCACGTGTTTGTTCAGCGACGTCAGACTCCTGCCTAGTTGCGAGGGACAACTCGGGATTCCCCTCGAGGCTTGGCAGGGCAATTGGGACGCCTCTCCAGCTGAGGCGGGAGACCAAGGGTCCCTTTCCACGTGCCACAGGAATCCTGGGACTCCTATCAAGTTTCACGAAGAGTCCGGCATCGTCTCCTATGGAGGCACTGATCTCCGCATACCTCTGGGGTTTTCAAAGGATGTGAGGCCTCCGGTCCCGATGAGGTGGGGAACTAGGTCTTTCTCTGTGGTCTCCACAGGGGATTCAGACATCCTTTCATTTTGGGAGATGCAAAACCAGCCTGCATTAAAGTCACTGCAGGGATATCCGGCCTTATTTCGCGTCAAGGCATCGCAGTGTCCATTCCACTTGAGGCCGCAAACTCAGGGTCCCTCTCACATACCTAGAGCTGAGAGAAGCCTCCTCTTGAGGTGCTTGTGGTAAGGTGGTATTCCTCTGGAGTCGAAGCCAGGGACTAACCTCTCATCTCGAGTTGATTTTTGGTCCACGGAGCTCTTTCGTGTTGCTACAGTAACCTCAGGATCCCTCTAGCCTTGCAACAGTGTTCTTGGGGTTTCTCTGGAGTGCCATCAAGGAAATCAAGGCTCCTTTCATGTTTGATGTACAACAAGGAATTGCTCTGCATGCAGTGCAGGGGAATCGGGCCTCATCTAACGTCGAGGGGGAAGTCTCATGGTTTTTCTCGAGTTGCGGCGGGAACCTGGGGTATATTCTCGAGTTACGACGGGGATGGTCCTTCCACCCACGTGTTTGTTCAGCGACGTCAGGACTCCTGCCTAGTTGCGAGGGACAACTCGGGATTCTCCTCGAGGCTTGGCAGGGCAATTGGGACGCCTCTCCAGCTGAGGCGGGAGACCAAGGATCCCTTTCCACGTGCCACAGGAATCCTGGGACTCCTATCAAGTTTCACGAGGAGTCAGGCATCGTCTCCTTTGGAGGCACTGATCTCCGCGTACCTCTGGAATTTTCAAAGGATGTGAGGCCTCCGGTCGCGATGAGGTGGGGAACTAGGTCTTTCTCTGTGGTCTCCACAGGGGATTCAGACATCCTTTCGTCTTGGGAGATGCAAGACGAGCCTGCATTCAAGTCACTGCAGGGATATCCGGCCTTATTTCGCGTCAGGGCATCGCAGTGTCCATTCCACTTGAGGCCACAAACTCAGGGTCCCTCTCACATACCTAGAGCTGAGAGAAGCCTCCTCTTGAGGTGCTTGTGATAAGGTGGTAATCCTCTGGAGTCGACGCCAGGGACTAACCTCTCATCTCGAGTTGATTTTTGGTCCTCGGAGCTCTTTCGTGTTGCTACAGTAACCTCAGGATCCCTCTAGCCTTGAAACAGTGTTCTTCGGGTTTCTTTGGAGTGCCATCAAGGAAATCAAGGCTCCTTTCATGTTTGATGTGCAACACGGAATTGCTTTGAATGCCGTGCAGGGGAATCGGGCCTCATCTCGCGGCGAGGGGGAAGTCTCATGGTTTTTCATGAGTTGCGGCGGGAATCTGGGATATATTATCGAGTTACGACGGGGATGGCCCTTCCACACACGTGTTTGTTCAGCGACGTCAGTACTCCTGCCTAGTTGCGAGGGACAACTCGGGATTCTCCTCGAGGCTTGGCAGGGCAATTGGGACGCCTCTCCAGCTGAGGCGGGAGACCAAGGATCCCTTTCCACGTGCCACAGGAATCCTGGGACTCCTATCAAGTTTCACGAGGAGTCAGGCATCGTCTCCTTTGGAGGCACTGATCTCCACGTACCTCTGGAGTTTTCAAAGGATGTGAGGCCTCCGGTCGCGATGAGGTTTGGAACTAGGTCTTTCTCTGTGGTCTCCACAGGGGATTCAGACATCCTTTCGTCTTGGGAGATGCAAGACGAGCCTGCATTCAGTCACTGCAGGGATATCCGGCCTTATTTCGCGTCAGGGCATCGCAGTGTCCATTCCACTTGAGGCCACAAACTCAGGGTCCCTCTCACATACCTAGAGCTGAGAGAAGCCTCCTCTTGACGTGCTTGTGATAAGGTGGTAATCCTCTGGAGTCGACGCCAGGGACAAACCTCTCATCTCGAGTTGATTTTTGGTCCACGGAGCTCTTTCGTGTTGCTACAGTGACCTCAGGATCCCTCTAGCCTTGATCCAGTGTTCTTGGGGTTTCTCTGAAGTGCCATCAAGGAAATCAAGGCTCCTTTCATGTGTGATGTACAACACGGAATTGCTCTGCACGCAGTGCAGGGGAATCGGGCCTCATCTGGCGGCAAGGGGGAAGTCTCATGGTTTTTCTCGAGTTGCGGCGGGAACCTGGGGTATATTCTCGAGTTACGACGGGGATGGCCCTTCCACCCACGTGTTTGTTCAGCGACGTCAAGACGCCTGCCTAGTTGCGAGGGACAACTCGGGATACTCCTCGAAGCTTGGCAGGGCAATTGGGACACCTCTCCATCTGAGGCGAGAGACCAAAGGTCCCTTTCCACGTGCCACAGGAATCCTGGGACTCCTATCAAGTTGCATGAGGAGTCAGGCATCGTCTCCTTTGGAGGCACTGATCTCCGCGTACCTCTGGAGTTTTCAAAGGATGTGAGGCCTCCGGTCGGGATGAGGTGGGGAACTAGGTCTTTCTCTGTGGTCTCCACAGGGGATTCAGACATCCTTTCGTCTTGGGAGATGCAAGACGAGCCTGCATTCAAGTCACTGCAGGGATATCCGGCCTTATTTCGCGTCAGGGCATCGCAGTGTCCATTCCACTTGAGGCTGCAAAATCAGGGTCCCTCTCACATACCTAGAGCTGAGAGAAGCCTCCTCTTGAGGTGCTTGTGGTAAGGTGGTATTCCTCTGGAGTCGAAGCCAGGGACTAACCTCTCATCTCGAGTTGATTTTTGGTCCACGGAGCTCTTTCGTGTTGCAACAGTGACCTCAGAATTCCTCTAGCCTTGAAACAGTGTTCTTGGGTTTTCTCTGGAGTGCCATCAAGGCAATCAAGGCTCCTTTCATGTTTGATGTACAACACGGAATTGCTCTGCATGCAGTGCAGGGGAATCGGGCCTCATCTCACGTCGAGGGGGAAGTCTCATGGTTTTTCTCGAGTTGCGGCGGGAACCTGGGGTATATTCTCGAGTTACGACGGGGATGGCCCTTCCACACACGTGTTTGTTCAGCGACGTCAAGACTCCTGCCTAGTTGCGAGGGACAACTCGGGGTTCTCCTCGAGGCTTGGCAGGGCAATTGGGACGCCTCTCCAGCTGAGGCGGGAGACCAAGGATCCCTTTCCACGTGCCACAGGAATCCTGGGACTCCTATCAAGTTTCACGAGTAGTCAGGCCTCGTCTCCTTTGGAGGCACTGATCCCCGCGTACCTCTGGAATTTTCAAAGGATGTGAGGCCGCCGGTCGCGATGAGGTGGGGAACTAGGTTTTTCTCTGTGGTCTCCACAGGGGATTCAGACATCCTTTCGTCTTGGGAGATGCAAGACAAGCCTGCATTCAAGTCACTGCAGGGATATCTGGCCTTATTTCGCGTCAGGGCATCGCAGTGTCCATTCCACTTGAGGCCACAAACTCAGGGTCCCTCTTACATAGCTAGAGCTGAGAGAAGCCTCCTCTTGAGGTGCTTGTGATAAAGTTGTAATCCTCTGGAGTCGACGCAAGGGACAACCCTTTCATCTCGAGTTGATTTTTGGTCCACGGAGCTCTTTCGTGTTGCTACAGTGACCTCAGGATCCCTCTAGCCTTGAAACAGTGTTCTTGGGGTTTCTCTGGAGTGCCATCAAGGAAATCAAGGCTCCTTTCATGTGTGATGTGCAACACGGAATTGCTTTGAATGCCGTGCAGGGTAATCGGGCCTCATTTCGCGGCGAGGGGGAAGTCTCATGGTTTTTCTCGAGTTGCGGCGGGAACCTTTGGTATATTCTCGAGTTACGACGGGGATGGGCCTTCCACCCACGTGTTTGTTCAGCGACGTCAGGACTCCTGCCTAGTTGCGAGGGACAACTCGGGATTCTCCTTGAGGCTTGGCAGGGCAATTGGGACGCCTCTCCAGCTGAGGCGGGAGACCAAGGGTCCCTTTCAACGTGCCACAGGAATCCTGGGACTCCTATCAAGTTTCATGAGGAGTCTGGCATCGTCTCCTTTGGAGGCACTGATCTCCACGTGCCTCTGGAGTTTTCAAAGGATGTGAGGCCTCCGGTCGCGATGAGTTGGGGAACTAGGTCTTTCTCTGTGGTCTCCACAGGGGATTCAGACATCCTTTCGTCTTCGGAGATGCAAGACGGGCCTGCATTCAAGTCACTGCAGGGAAATTCGTCGTTATTTCGCGTCAGGGCATCGCAGTGTCCATTCCACTTGAGGATGCAAATCAGGGTCCCTCTCACATACATAGAGCTGAGAGAAGCCTCCACTTGAGGTGCTTGTGGTTAGGTGGTATTCCTCTGGAGTCGAAGCCAGGGACTAACCTCTCATCTCGAGTTGATTTTTGGTCCACGGAGCTCTTTCCTGTTGCTACAGTGACCTCACGATCCCTCTAGCCTTGAAACAGTGTTCTTGGGGTTTCTCTGGATTGCCATCAAGGAAATCAAGGCTCCTTTCATGTTTGATGTACAATACGGAATTGCTTTGAATGTAGTGCAGGGGAATCGGGCCTCATTTCGCGGCGAGGGGGAAGTCTCATGGTTTTTCTCGAGTTGCGGCGGGAACCTGGGGTATATTCTCGAGTTACGACGGGGATGGCCCTTCCACACACGTGTTTGTTCAGCGACGTCAGGACTCCTGCCTAGTTGCGAGGGACAACTCGGGATTCTCCTCGAGGCTTGGCAGGGCAATTTGGACGCCTCTCCAGCTGAGGCGGGAGACCAAGGGTCTCTTTCCACGTGCCACAGAAATCCTGGGACTCCTATCAAGTTTCACGAGGAGTCAGGCATCGTCTCCTTTGGAGGCACTGATCTCAGTGTACCTCTGGTGTTTTCAAAGTATGTGAGGCCTCCGGTCGCGATGAGGTGGGGAACCAAGTCTTTCTCTGTGGTCTCCACAGGGGATTCAGACATCCTTTCGTCTTGGGAGATGCAAAACGAGCCTGCATTCAAGTCACTGCAGGGATATCCGGCCTTATTTCGCGTCAGGGCATCGCAGTGTCCATTCCACTTGAGGCCACAAACTCAGGGTCCCTCTCACATACCTAGAGCTGAGAGAAGCCTCCTCTTGAGGTGCTTGTGATAAGGTGGTAATCCTCTGGAGTCGACGCCAGGGACTAACCTCTCATCTCGAGTTGATTTTTGGTCCTCGGAGCTCTTTCGTGTTGCTACAGTAACCTCAGGATCCCTCTAGCCTTGAAACAGTGTTCTTCGGGTTTCTCTGGAGTGCCATCAAGGAAATCAAGGCTCCTTTCATGTTTGATGTGCAACACGGAATTGCTTTGAATGCCGTGCAGGGGAATCGGGCCTCATCTCGCGGCGAGGGGGAAGTCTCATGGTTTTTCTCGAGTTGCGGCGGGAATCTGGGATATATTATCGTGTTACGACGGGGATGGCCCTTCCACCCACGTGTTTGTTCAGCGACGTCAGTACTCCTGCCTAGTTGCGAGGGACAACTCGGGATTCTCCTCGAGGCTTGGCAGGGCAATTGGGACGCCTCTCCAGCTGAGGCGGGAGACCAAGGGTCCCTTTCCACGTGCCACAGGAATCCTGGGACTCCTATCAAGTTTCACGAGGAGTCAGGCATCGTCTCCTTTGGAGGCACTGATCTTAGTGTACCTCTGGAGTTTTCAAAGTATGTGAGGCCTCCGGTCGCGATGAGGTGGGGAACCAAGTCTCTCTTTGTCGTCTCCACAGGGGATTCAGACATCCTTTCGTCTTGGGAGATGCAAAACGAGCCTGCATTCAAGTCACTGCATGGATATTGGGACTTATTTCGTGTCAGGGCATCGCGGTGTCCATTCCACTTGAGGCCGCAAAATCAGGGTCCCTCTCACATACCTAGAGCTGAGAGAAGCCTCCTCTTGAGGTGCTTGTGGTAAGGTGGTTTACTCTGGATTCGAAGCCAGGGACTAACCTCTCATCTCGAGTTGATTTTTGGTCCACGGAGCTCTTTCGTGTAGCTACAGTGACCTCAGGATCCCTCTAGCCTTGAAACAGTGTTCTTGGGGTTTCTCTGGAGTGCCATCAAGGAAATCAAGGCTCCTTTCATGTGTGATTTGCAACACGGAATTGCTCTGCACGCAGTGCAGGGTATCGGGCCTCATTTTGCGGTGAGCGGGAAGTCTCATGGTTTTTCTCGAGTTGCGGCAGGAACCTGGGGTATATTCTTGAGTTATGACGGGGATGGCCCTTCCACACACGTGTTTGTTCAGCGACGTCAGGACTCCTGCCTAGTTGCGAGGGACAACTCGGGATTCTCCTCGAGGCTTGGCAGGGCAATTGGGACGCCTCTCCAGCTGAGGCGGGAGACCAAGGGTCCCTTTCCACGTGCCACAGGAATCCTGGGACTCCTATCAAGTTTCACGAGGAGTCAGGCATCGTCTCCTTTGGAGGCACTGATCTCAGCATACCTCTGGAGTTTTCAAAGGATGTGAGGCCTCCGGTCGCGATGAGGTGGGGAACTAGGTCTTTCTCTGTGGTCTCCACAGGGGATTCAGACATCCTTTCATTTTGGGAGATGCAAGACGAGCCTGCATTCAAGTCACTGCAGGGATATCCGGCCTTATTTCGCGTCAGGGCATCGCAGTGCCCATTCCACTTGAGGCCGCAAATCAGGGTCCCTCTCACATACCTAGAGCTGAGAGAAGCCTCCTCTTGAGGTGCTTGTGGTAAGGTGGTATTCCTCTGGAGTCGAAGCCAGGGACTAACCTCTCATCTCGAGTTGATTTTTGGTCCACGGAGCTCTTTCGTGTTGCTACAGTAACGTCAGGATCCCTCTAGCCTTGAAACAGTGTTCTTGGGGTTTCTCTGGAGTGCCATCAAGGAAATCAAGGCTCCTTTCATGTTTGATGTGCAACACGGAATTGCTTTGAATGCCGTGCAGGGGAATCGGGCCTCATCTCGCGGCGAGGGGGAAGTCTCATGGTTTTTCTCGAGTTGCGGCGGGAACCTGCGGTATATTCTCGAGTTACGACGGGGATGGCCCTTCCACCCACGTGTTTGTTCAGCGACGTCAGGACTCCTGCCTAGTTGTGAGGGACAACTCGGGATTCTCCTCGAGGCTTGGCAGGGCAATTGGGACGCCTCTCCAGCTGAGGCGGGAGACCAAGGATCCCTTTCCACGTGCCACAGGAATCCTGGGACTCCTATCAAGTTTCACGAGGAGTCAGGCATCGTCTCCTTTGGAGGCACTGATCTCCACGTACCTCTGGAGTTTTCAAAGGATGTGAGGCCTCCGGTCGCGATGAGGTGGGGAACTAGGTCTTTCTCTGTGGTCTCCACAGGGGATTCAGACATCCTTTCTTCTTTGGAGATGCAAAACGAGCCTGCATTCAAGTCACTGCAGGGATATCCGGCCTTATTTCGAGTCAGGGCATCGCAGTGTCCATTCCATTTAGGCCGGAAAATCAGGGTCCCTCTCACATACCTAGAGCTGAGAGAAGCCTCCTCTTGAGGTGCTTGTGGTAAGGTGGTATTTCTCTGCAGTCGAAGCCAGGGACTAACCTCTCATCTCGAGTTGATTTTTGGTCCACGGAGCTCTTTCGTGTCGCAACAGTGACCTCAGGATCCCTCTAGCCTTGAAACAGTGTTCTTGGGTTTTCTCTGGAGTGCCATCAAGGAAATCAAGGCTCCTTTCATGTTTGATGTACAACACGGAATTGCTCTGCATGCAGTGCAGGGGAATCGGGCTTCATCTCACGTCGAGGGGGAAGTCTCATGGTTTTTCTCGAGTTGCGGCGGGAACCTGGGGTATATTCTCGAGTTACGACGGGGATGGCCCTTCCACCCACGTGTTTGTTCAGCGACGTCAGGACTCCTGCCTAATTGCGAGGGACAACTCGGGATTCTCCTCGAGGCTTGGCAGGGCAATTGGGACGCCTCTCCAACTGAGGCGGGAGACCAAGGATCCCTTTCCACGTGCCACAGGAATCCTGGGACTCCTATCAAGTTTCACGAGGAGTCAGGCATCGTCTCCTTTGGAGGCACTGATCTCCGCGTACCTCTGGAATTTTCAAAGGATGTGAGGCCTCCGGTCGCGATGAGGTGGGGAACTAGGTCTTTCTCTGTGGTCTCCACAGGGGATTCAGACATCCTTTCGTCTTGGGAGATGCAAGACGAGCCTGCATTCAAGTCACTGCAGGGATATCCGCCCTTATTTCAAGTCAGGGCATCGCAGTGTCCATTCCACTTGAGGCCACAAACTCAGGGTCCCTCTCACATACCTAGAGCTGAGAGAAGCCTCCTCTTGAGGTGCTTGTGATAAGGTGGTAATCCTCTGGAGTCGACGCCAGGGACAAACCTCTCATCTCGAGTTGATTTTTGGTCCACGGAGCTCTTTCGTGTTGCTACAGTAACCTCAGGATCCCTCTAGCCTTGAAACAGTGTTCTTCGGGTTTCTCTGGAGTGCCATCAAGGAAATCAAGGCTCCTTTCATGTTTGATGTGCAACACGGAATTGCTTTGAATGCCGTGCAGGGGAATCGGGACTCATCTCGCGGCGAGGGGGAAGTCTCATGGTTTTTCTCGAGTTGCGGCGGGAATCTGGGATATATTCTCGAGTTACGACGGGGATGGCCCTTCCTCACACGTGTTTGTTCAGCGACGTCAGTACTCCTGCCTAGTTGCGAGGGACAACTCGGGATTCTCCTCGAGGCTTGGCAGGTCAATTGGGACGCCTCTCCAGCTGAGGCGGGAGACCAAGGATCCCTTTCCACGTGCCACAGGAATCCTGGGACTCCTATCAAGTTTCACGAGGAGTCAGGCATCGTCTCCTTTGGAGGCACTGATCTCCGCGTACCTCTGGAGTTTTCAAAGGATGTGAGGCCTCCGGTCACGATGAGGTGGGGAACTAGGTCTTTCTCTGTGGTCTCCACAGGGGATTCAGACATCCTTTCGTCTTGGGAGATGCAAGACGAGCCTGCATTCAAGTCACTGCAGGGATAACCGGCCTTATTTCGAGTCAGGGCATCGCAGTGTCCATTCCACTTGAGGCCGCAAACTCAGGGTCCCTCTCACATACCTAGAGCTGAGAGAAGCCTCCTCTTGAGGTGCTTGTGGTAAGGTAGTATTCCTCTGGAGTCGAAGCCAGGGACTAACCTCTCAACTCGAGTTGATTTTTGGTCCATGGAGCTCTTTCGTGTTGCTACAGTGACCTCAGGATCCCTCTAGCCTTGAAACATTGTTCTTGGGCTTTCTCTGGAGTGCCATCAAGGAAATCAAGGCTCCTTTCATGTGTGATGTGCAACACGGAATTGCTCTGCACGCAGTGCAGGGTATCGGGCCTCATTTTGCGGCGAGCGGGAAGTCTCATGGTTTTTCTCGAGTTGCGGCGGGAACCTGGGGTATATTCTCGAGTTACGACGGGGATGGCCCTTCCACACAAGTGTTTGTTCAGCGACGTCAGGACTCCTGCCTAGTTGCGAGGGACAACTCGGGATTCTCCTCGAGGCTTGGCAGGGCAATTTGGAAGCCTCTCCAGCTGAGGCGGGAGACCAAGGATCCCTTTCCACGTGCCACAGGAATCCTGGGACTCCTATCAAGTTTCACGAGGAGTCAGGCATCGTCTCCTATGGAGGCACTGATCTCCGCGTGCCTCTGGAGTTTTCAAAGGATGTGAGGCCTCCGGTCGCGATGAGGTGGGGAACTAGGTCTTTCTCTGTGGTCTCCACAGGGGATTCAGACATCCTTTCGTCTTGGGAGATGCAAGACGAGCCTGCATTCAAGTCACTGCAGGGATGTCCGGGCTTATTTCGCGTCAGGGCATCGCAGTGTCCATTCCACTTGAGGCCACAAACTCAGGGTCCCTCTCACATACCTAGAGCTGAGAGAAGCCTCCTCTTGAGGTGCTTGTGATAAGGTGGTAATTCTCTGGAGTCCACGCCAGGGACAACCTCTCATCTCGAGTTGATTTTTGGTCCTCGGATCTCTTTCGTGTTGCTACAGTAACCTCAGGATCCCTCTAGCCTTGAAACAGTGTTCTTCGGGTTTCTCTGGAGTGCCATCAAGGAAATCAAGGCTCCTTTCATGTTTGATGTGCAACACGGAATTGCTTTGAATGCCGTGCAGGGGAATCGGGCCTCATCTTGCGGCGAGGGGGAAGTCTCATGGTTTTTCTCGAGTTGTGGCGGGAATCTGGGATATATTCTCGAGTTACGACGGGGATGGCCCTTCCACCCACGTGTTTGTTCAGCGACGTCAGGACTCCTGCCTAGTTGCGAGGGACAACTCGGGATTCTCCTCGAGGCTTGGCAGGGCAATTGGGACGCCTCTCCAGCTGAGGCGGGAGACCAAGGATCCCTTTCCACGTGCCACAGGAATCCTGGGACTCCTATCAAGTTTCACGAGGAGTCAGGCATCGTCTCCTTTGGAGGCACTGATCTCCACGTACCTCTGGAGTTTTCAAAGGATGTGAGGCCTCCGGTCGCGATGAGGTGAGGAACTAGGTCTTTCTCTGTGGTCTCCACAGGGGATTCAGACATCCTTTCGTCTTGGGAGATGCAAGACGAGCCTGCATTCAAGTCACTGCAGGGATATCCGGCCTTATTTCGTGTCAGGGCATCGCGGTGTTCATTCCACTTGAGGCCGCAAAGTCAGGGTCCCTCTCACATACCTAGAGCTGAGAGAAGCCTCCTCTTGAGGTGCTTGTGGTAAGGTGGTATTCCTCTGGAGTCGAAGCCAGGGACAAACCTCTCATCTCGTGTTGATTTTTGGTCCACGGAGCTCTTTCCTGCAGCTACAGTCACTTCAGGATCCCTCTAGCCTTGAAACAGTGTTCTTGGGTTTTTTCTGGAGTGCAATCAAGGCAATCAAGGCTCCTTTCATGTTTGATGTACAACTCGGAATTGCTCTGCATGCAGTGCAGGGGAATCGGGCCTCATCTCACGTCGAGGGGAAGTCTCATGGTTTTTCTCGAGTTGCGGCGGGAACCTGGGGTATATTCTCGAGTTACGACGGGGATGGCCCTTCCACCCACGTGTTTGTTCAGCGACGTCAGGACTCCTGCCTAGTTGCGAGGGACAACTCGGGATTCTCCTCGAGGCTTGGCAGGGCAATTGGGACGCCTCTCCAGCTGAGGCGGGAGACCAAGGATCCCTTTCCACGTGCCACAGGAATCCTGGGACTCCTATCAAGTTTCACGAGGAGTCAGGCATCGTCTCCTTTGGAGGCACTGATCTCCGCGTACCTCTGGAATTTTCAAAGGATGTGAGGCCTCCGGTCGCGATGAGGTGGGGAACTAGGTCTTTCTCTGTGGTCTCCACAGGGGATTCAGACATCATTTCTTCTTCGGAGATGCAAGACGAGCCTACATTCAAGTCACTGCAGGGATATCCGGCGTTATTTCGCGTCAGGGCATCGCAGTGTCCATTCCACTTGAGGCCGCAAATCAGGGTCCCTCTCACATACCTAGAGCTGAGAGAAGCCTCCTCTTGAGGTGCTTGTGGTAAGGTGGTATTCCTCTGGAGTCGAAGCCAGGGACTAACCTCTCATCTCGAGTTGATTTTTGGTCCACGGAGCTCTTTCCTGTTGCTACAGTAACCTCAGGATTCCTCTAGCCTTGAAACAGTGTTCTTCGGGTTTCTCTGGAGTGCCATCAAGGAAATCAAGGCTCCTTTCATGTTTGATGTGCAACACGGAATTGCTTTGAATGCCGTGCAGGGGAATCTGGCCTCATCTTGCGGCGAGGGGGAAGTCTCATGGTTTTTCTCGAGTTGCGGCGGGAATCTGGGGTATATTCTCGAGTTACGAAGGGGATGGCCCTTCCACCCACGTGTTTGTTCAGCGACGTCAGGACTCCTGTCCAGTTGCGAGGGACAACTCGGGATTCTCCTTGAGGCTTAGTAGGGCAATTGGGACGCCTCTCCAGCTGAGGCGGGAGACCAAGGATCCCTTTCCACGTGCCACAGGAATCCTGGGACTCCTATCAAGTTTCACGAGGAGTCAGGCATCGTCTCCTTTGGAGGCACTGATCTCCACGTACCTCTGGAGTTTTCAAAGGATGTGAGGCCTCCGGTCGCGATGAGGTGGGGAACTAGGTCTTTCTCTGTGGTCTCCACAGGGGATTCAGACATCCTTTCTTCTTTGGAGATGCAAAACGAGCCTGCATTCAAGTCACTGCAGGGATATCCGGCCTTATTTCGAGTCAGGGCATCGCAGTGTCCATTCCATTTAGGCCGGAAAATCAGGGTCCCTCTCACATACCTAGAGCTGAGAGAAGCCTCCTCTTGAGGTGCTTGTGGTAAGGTGGTATTTCTCTGCAGTCGAAGCCAGGGACTAACCTCTCATCTCGAGTTGATTTTTGGTCCACGGAGCTCTTTCGTGTCGCAACAGTGACCTCAGGATCCCTCTAGCCTTGAAACAGTGTTCTTGGGTTTTCTCTGGAGTGCCATCAAGGAAATCAAGGCTCCTTTCATGTTTGATGTACAACACGGAATTGCTCTGCATGCAGTGCAGGGGAATCGGGCTTCATCTCACGTCGAGGGGGAAGTCTCATGGTTTTTCTCGAGTTGCGGCGGGAACCTGGGGTATATTCTCGAGTTACGACGGGGATGGCCCTTCCACCCACGTGTTTGTTCAGCGACGTCAGGACTCCTGCCTAATTGCGAGGGACAACTCGGGATTCTCCTCGAGGCTTGGCAGGGCAATTGGGACGCCTCTCCAACTGAGGCGGGAGACCAAGGATCCCTTTCCACGTGCCACAGGAATCCTGGGACTCCTATCAAGTTTCACGAGGAGTCAGGCATCGTCTCCTTTGGAGGCACTGATCTCCGCGTACCTCTGGAATTTTCAAAGGATGTGAGGCCTCCGGTCGCGATGAGGTGGGGAACTAGGTCTTTCTCTGTGGTCTCCACAGGGGATTCAGACATCCTTTCGTCTTGGGAGATGCAAGACGAGCCTGCATTCAAGTCACTGCAGGGATATCCGCCCTTATTTCAAGTCAGGGCATCGCAGTGTCCATTCCACTTGAGGCCACAAACTCAGGGTCCCTCTCACATACCTAGAGCTGAGAGAAGCCTCCTCTTGAGGTGCTTGTGATAAGGTGGTAATCCTCTGGAGTCGACGCCAGGGACAAACCTCTCATCTCGAGTTGATTTTTGGTCCACGGAGCTCTTTCGTGTTGCTACAGTAACCTCAGGATCCCTCTAGCCTTGAAACAGTGTTCTTCGGGTTTCTCTGGAGTGCCATCAAGGAAATCAAGGCTCCTTTCATGTTTGATGTGCAACACGGAATTGCTTTGAATGCCGTGCAGGGGAATCGGGACTCATCTCGCGGCGAGGGGGAAGTCTCATGGTTTTTCTCGAGTTGCGGCGGGAATCTGGGATATATTCTCGAGTTACGACGGGGATGGCCCTTCCTCACACGTGTTTGTTCAGCGACGTCAGTACTCCTGCCTAGTTGCGAGGGACAACTCGGGATTCTCCTCGAGGCTTGGCAGGTCAATTGGGACGCCTCTCCAGCTGAGGCGGGAGACCAAGGATCCCTTTCCACGTGCCACAGGAATCCTGGGACTCCTATCAAGTTTCACGAGGAGTCAGGCATCGTCTCCTTTGGAGGCACTGATCTCCGCGTACCTCTGGAGTTTTCAAAGGATGTGAGGCCTCCGGTCACGATGAGGTGGGGAACTAGGTCTTTCTCTGTGGTCTCCACAGGGGATTCAGACATCCTTTCGTCTTGGGAGATGCAAGACGAGCCTGCATTCAAGTCACTGCAGGGATAACCGGCCTTATTTCGAGTCAGGGCATCGCAGTGTCCATTCCACTTGAGGCCGCAAACTCAGGGTCCCTCTCACATACCTAGAGCTGAGAGAAGCCTCCTCTTGAGGTGCTTGTGGTAAGGTAGTATTCCTCTGGAGTCGAAGCCAGGGACTAACCTCTCAACTCGAGTTGATTTTTGGTCCATGGAGCTCTTTCGTGTTGCTACAGTGACCTCAGGATCCCTCTAGCCTTGAAACATTGTTCTTGGGCTTTCTCTGGAGTGCCATCAAGGAAATCAAGGCTCCTTTCATGTGTGATGTGCAACACGGAATTGCTCTGCACGCAGTGCAGGGTATCGGGCCTCATTTTGCGGCGAGCGGGAAGTCTCATGGTTTTTCTCGAGTTGCGGCGGGAACCTGGGGTATATTCTCGAGTTACGACGGGGATGGCCCTTCCACACAAGTGTTTGTTCAGCGACGTCAGGACTCCTGCCTAGTTGCGAGGGACAACTCGGGATTCTCCTCGAGGCTTGGCAGGGCAATTTGGAAGCCTCTCCAGCTGAGGCGGGAGACCAAGGATCCCTTTCCACGTGCCACAGGAATCCTGGGACTCCTATCAAGTTTCACGAGGAGTCAGGCATCGTCTCCTATGGAGGCACTGATCTCCGCGTGCCTCTGGAGTTTTCAAAGGATGTGAGGCCTCCGGTCGCGATGAGGTGGGGAACTAGGTCTTTCTCTGTGGTCTCCACAGGGGATTCAGACATCCTTTCGTCTTGGGAGATGCAAGACGAGCCTGCATTCAAGTCACTGCAGGGATGTCCGGGCTTATTTCGCGTCAGGGCATCGCAGTGTCCATTCCACTTGAGGCCACAAACTCAGGGTCCCTCTCACATACCTAGAGCTGAGAGAAGCCTCCTCTTGAGGTGCTTGTGATAAGGTGGTAATTCTCTGGAGTCCACGCCAGGGACAACCTCTCATCTCGAGTTGATTTTTGGTCCTCGGATCTCTTTCGTGTTGCTACAGTAACCTCAGGATCCCTCTAGCCTTGAAACAGTGTTCTTCGGGTTTCTCTGGAGTGCCATCAAGGAAATCAAGGCTCCTTTCATGTTTGATGTGCAACACGGAATTGCTTTGAATGCCGTGCAGGGGAATCGGGCCTCATCTTGCGGCGAGGGGGAAGTCTCATGGTTTTTCTCGAGTTGTGGCGGGAATCTGGGATATATTCTCGAGTTACGACGGGGATGGCCCTTCCACCCACGTGTTTGTTCAGCGACGTCAGGACTCCTGCCTAGTTGCGAGGGACAACTCGGGATTCTCCTCGAGGCTTGGCAGGGCAATTGGGACGCCTCTCCAGCTGAGGCGGGAGACCAAGGATCCCTTTCCACGTGCCACAGGAATCCTGGGACTCCTATCAAGTTTCACGAGGAGTCAGGCATCGTCTCCTTTGGAGGCACTGATCTCCACGTACCTCTGGAGTTTTCAAAGGATGTGAGGCCTCCGGTCGCGATGAGGTGAGGAACTAGGTCTTTCTCTGTGGTCTCCACAGGGGATTCAGACATCCTTTCGTCTTGGGAGATGCAAGACGAGCCTGCATTCAAGTCACTGCAGGGATATCCGGCCTTATTTCGTGTCAGGGCATCGCGGTGTTCATTCCACTTGAGGCCGCAAAGTCAGGGTCCCTCTCACATACCTAGAGCTGAGAGAAGCCTCCTCTTGAGGTGCTTGTGGTAAGGTGGTATTCCTCTGGAGTCGAAGCCAGGGACAAACCTCTCATCTCGTGTTGATTTTTGGTCCACGGAGCTCTTTCCTGCAGCTACAGTCACTTCAGGATCCCTCTAGCCTTGAAACAGTGTTCTTGGGTTTTTTCTGGAGTGCAATCAAGGCAATCAAGGCTCCTTTCATGTTTGATGTACAACTCGGAATTGCTCTGCATGCAGTGCAGGGGAATCGGGCCTCATCTCACGTCGAGGGGAAGTCTCATGGTTTTTCTCGAGTTGCGGCGGGAACCTGGGGTATATTCTCGAGTTACGACGGGGATGGCCCTTCCACCCACGTGTTTGTTCAGCGACGTCAGGACTCCTGCCTAGTTGCGAGGGACAACTCGGGATTCTCCTCGAGGCTTGGCAGGGCAATTGGGACGCCTCTCCAGCTGAGGCGGGAGACCAAGGATCCCTTTCCACGTGCCACAGGAATCCTGGGACTCCTATCAAGTTTCACGAGGAGTCAGGCATCGTCTCCTTTGGAGGCACTGATCTCCGCGTACCTCTGGAATTTTCAAAGGATGTGAGGCCTCCGGTCGCGATGAGGTGGGGAACTAGGTCTTTCTCTGTGGTCTCCACAGGGGATTCAGACATCATTTCTTCTTCGGAGATGCAAGACGAGCCTACATTCAAGTCACTGCAGGGATATCCGGCGTTATTTCGCGTCAGGGCATCGCAGTGTCCATTCCACTTGAGGCCGCAAATCAGGGTCCCTCTCACATACCTAGAGCTGAGAGAAGCCTCCTCTTGAGGTGCTTGTGGTAAGGTGGTATTCCTCTGGAGTCGAAGCCAGGGACTAACCTCTCATCTCGAGTTGATTTTTGGTCCACGGAGCTCTTTCCTGTTGCTACAGTAACCTCAGGATTCCTCTAGCCTTGAAACAGTGTTCTTCGGGTTTCTCTGGAGTGCCATCAAGGAAATCAAGGCTCCTTTCATGTTTGATGTGCAACACGGAATTGCTTTGAATGCCGTGCAGGGGAATCTGGCCTCATCTTGCGGCGAGGGGGAAGTCTCATGGTTTTTCTCGAGTTGCGGCGGGAATCTGGGGTATATTCTCGAGTTACGAAGGGGATGGCCCTTCCACCCACGTGTTTGTTCAGCGACGTCAGGACTCCTGTCCAGTTGCGAGGGACAACTCGGGATTCTCCTTGAGGCTTAGTAGGGCAATTGGGACGCCTCTCCAGCTGAGGCGGGAGACCAAGGATCCCTTTCCACGTGCCACAGGAATCCTGGGACTCCTATCAAGTTTCACGAGGAGTCAGGCATCGTCTCCTTTGGAGGCACTGATCTCCACGTACCTCTGGAGTTTTCAAAGGAAGTGAGGCCTCCGGTCGCGATGAGGTGGGGAACTAGGTCTTTCTCTGTGGTCTCCACAGGGGATTCAGACATCCTTTCGTCTTGGGAGATGCAAGACGAGCCTGCATTCAAGTCACTGCAGGGATATCCGGCCTTATTTCGTGTCAGGGCATCGCGGTGTCCATTCCACTTGAGGCCGCAAATTCAGGGTCCCTCTCACATACCTAGAGCTGAGAGAAGCCTCCTCTTGAGGTGCTTGTGGTAAGGTAGTATTCCTCTGGAGTCGAAGCCAGGGACTAACATCTCAACTCGAGTTGATTTTTGGTCCACGGAGCTCTTTCTTGTTGCTACAGTGACCTCAGGATCCCTCTAGCCTTGAAACAGTGTTCTTGGGGTTTCTCTGGAGTGCCATCAAGAAAATCAAGGCTCCTTTCATGTGTGATGTGCAACACGGAATTGCTCTGCACGCAGTGCAGGGTATCGGGCCTCATTTTGCGGCGAGCGGGAAGTCTCATGGTTTTTCTCGAGTTGCGGCGGGAACCTTGGGTATATTCTCGAGTTACGACGGGGATGGCCCTTCCACCCACGTGTTTGTTCAGCGACGTCAGACTCCTGCCTAGTTGCGAGGGACAACTCGGGATTCCCCTCGAGGCTTGGCAGGGCAATTGGGACGCCTCTCCAGCTGAGGCGGGAGACCAAGGGTCCCTTTCCACGTGCCACAGGAATCCTGGGACTCCTATCAAGTTTCACGAAGAGTCAGGCATCGTCTCCTATGGAGGCACTGATCTCCGCATACCTCTGGAGTTTTCAAAGGATGTGAGGCCTCCGGTCCCGATGAGGTGGGGAACTAGGTCTTTCTCTGTGGTCTCCACAGGGGATTCAGACATCCTTTCATTTTGGGAGATGCAAAACCAGCCTGCATTAAAGTCACTGCAGGGATATCCGACCTTATTTCGCGTCAAGGCATCGCAGTGTCCATTCCACTTGAGGCCGCAAACTCAGGGTCCCTCTCACATACCTAGAGCTGAGAGAAGCCTCCTCTTGAGGTGCTTGTGGTAAGGTGGTATTCCTCTGGAGTCGAAGCCAGGGACTAACCTCTCATCTCGAGTTGATTTTTGGTCCACGGAGCTCTTTCGTGTTGCTACATTAACCTCAGGATCCCTCTAGCCTTGCAACAGTGTTCTTGGGGTTTCTCTGGAGTGCCATCAAGGAAATCAAGGCTCCTTTCATGTTTGATGTACAACAAGGAATTGCTCTGCATGCAGTGCAGGGGAATCGGGCCTCATCTAACGTCGAGGGGGAAGTCTCATGGTTTTTCTCGAGTTGCGGCGGGAACCTGGGGTATATTCTCGAGTTACGACGGGGATGGTCCTTCCACCCACGTGTTTGTTCAGCGACGTCAGGACTCCTGCCTAGTTGCGAGGGACAACTCGGGATTCTCCTCGAGGCTTGGCAGGGCAATTGGGACGCCTCTCCAGCTGAGGCGGGAGACCAAGGATCCCTTTCCACGTGCCACAGGAATCCTGGGACTCCTATCAAGTTTCACGAGGAGTCAGGCATCGTCTCCTTTGGAGGCACTGATCTCCGCGTACCTCTGGAATTTTCAAAGGATGTGAGGCCTCCGGTCGCGATGAGGTGGGGAACTAGGTCTTTCTCTGTGGTCTCCACAGGGGATTCAGACATCCTTTCGTCTTGGGAGATGCAAGACGAGCCTGCATTCAAGTCACTGCAGGGATATCCGGCCTTATTTCGCGTCAGGGCATCGCAGTGTCCATTCCACTTGAGGCCACAAACTCAGGGTCCCTCTCACATACTTAGAGCTGAGAGAAGCCTCCTCTTGAGGTGCATGTGATAAGGTGGTAATCCTCTGGAGTCGACGCCAGGGACTAACCTCTCATCTCGAGTTGATTTTTGGTCCTCGGAGCTTTTTCGTGTTGCTACAGTAACCTCAGGATCCCTCTAGCCTTGAAACAGTGTTCTTCGGGTTTCTCTGGAGTGCCATCAAGGAAATCAAGGCTCCTTTCATGTTTGATGTGCAACACGGAATTGCTTTGAATGCCGTGCAGGGGAATCGGGCCTCATCTCGCGGCGAGGGGGAAGTCTCATGGTTTTTCTCGAGTTGCGGCGGGAATCTGGGATATATTATCGAGTTACGACGGGGATGACCCTTCCACCCACGTGTTTGTTCAGCGACGTCAGTACTCCTGCCTAGTTGCGAGGGACAACTCGGGATTCTCCTCGAGGCTTGGCAGGGCAATTGGGACGCCTCTCCAGCTGAGGCGGGAGACCAAGGATCCCTTTCCACGTGCCACAGGAATCCTGGGACTCCTATCAAGTTTCACGAGTAGTCAGGCCTCGTCTCATTTGGAGGCACTGATTCCCGCGTACCTCTGGAATTTTCAAAGGATGTGAGGCCGCCGTTCGCGATGAGGTGGGGAACTAGGTTTTTCTCTGTGGTCTCCACAGGGGATTCAGACATCCTTTCGTCTTGGGAGATGCAAGACAAGCCTGCATTCAAGTCACTGCAGGGATATCTGGCCTTATTTCGCGTCAGGGCATCGCAGTGTCCATTCCACTTGAGGCCACAAACTCAGGGTCCCTCTTACATAGCTAGAGCTGAGAGAAGCCTCCTCTTGAGGTGCTTGTGATAAAGTTGTAATCCTCTGGATTCGACGCAAGGGACAACCCTTTCATCTCGAGTTGATTTTTGGTCCACGGAGCTCTTTCGTGTTGCTACAGTGACCTCAGGATCCCTCTAGCCTTGAAACAGTGTTCTTGGGGTTTCTCTGGAGTGCCATCAAGGAAATCAAGGCTCCTTTCATGTGTGATGTGCAATACGGAATTGCTTTGAATGCCGTGCAGGGGAATCGGGCTTCATTTCGCGGAGAGGGGGAAGTCTCATGGTTTTTCTCGAGTTGCGGCGGGAACCTTTGGTATATTCTCGAGTTACGACGGGGATGGCCCTTCCACCCACGTGTTTGTTCAGCGACGTCAGGACTCCTGCCTAGTTGCGAGGGACAACTCGGGATTCTCCTTGAGGCTTGGCAGGGCAATTGGGACGCCTCTCCAGCTGAAGCGGGAGACCAAGGGTCCCTTTCCACGTGCCACAGGAATCCTGGGACTCCTATCAAGTTTCATGAGGAGTCTGGCATCGTCTCCTTTGGAGGCACTGATCTCCACGTGCCTCTGGAGTTTTCAAAGGATGTGAGGCCTCCAGTCGCGATGACTTGGGGAACTAGGTCTTTCTCTGTGGTCTCCACAGGGGATTCAGACATCCTTTCGTCTTCGGAGATGCAAGACGAGCCTGCATTCAAGTCACTGCAGGGAAATTCGTCGTTATTTCGCGTCAGGGCATCGCAGTGTCCATTCCACTTGAGGATGCAAATCAGGGTCCCTCTCACATACATAGAGCTGAGAGAAGCCTCCACTTGAGGTGCTTGTGGTTAGGTGGTATTCCTCTGGAGTCGAAGCCAGGGACTAACCTCTCATCTCGAGTTGATTTTTGGTCCACGGAGCTCTTTTCTGTTGCTACAGTGACGTCAAGATCCCTCTAGCCTTGAAACAGTGTTCTTGGGGTTTCTCTGGATTGCCATCAAGGAAATCAAGGCTCCTTTCATGTTTGATGTACAATACGGAATTGCTTTGAATGTAGTGCAGGGGAATCGGGCCTCATTTCGCGGCGAGGGGGAAGTCTCATGGTTTTTCTCGAGTTGCGGCGGGAACCTGGGGTATATTCTCGAGTTACGACGGGGATGGCCCTTCCACACACGTGTTTGTTCAGCGACGGCAGGACTCCTGCCTAGTTGCGAGGGACAACTCGGGATTCTCCTCGAGGCTTGGCAGGGCAATTTGGACGCCACTCCAGCTGAGGCGGGAGACCAAGGGTCTCTTTCCACGTGCCACAGGAATCCTGGGACTCCTATCAAGTTTCACGAGGAGTCAGGCATCGTCTCCTTTGGAGGCACTGATCTCAGTGTACCACTGGTGTTTTCAAAGTATGTGAGGCCTCCGGTCGCGATGAGGTGGGGAACCAAGTCTTTCTCTGTGGTCTCCACAGGGGATTCAGACATCCTTTCGTCTTGGGAGATGCAAAACGAGCCTGCATTCAAGTCACTGCAGGGATATCCGGCCTTATTTCGCGTCAGGGCATCGCAGTGTCCATTCCACTTGAGGCCACAAACTCAGGGTCCCTCTCACATACCTAGAGCTGAGAGAAGCCTCCTCTTGAGGTGCTTGTGATAAGGTGGTAATCCTCTGGAGTCGACGCCAGGGACTAACCTCTCATCTCGAGTTGATTTTTGGTCCTCGGAGCTCTTTCGTGTTGCTACAGTAACCTCAGGATCCCTCTAGCCTTGAAACAGTGTTCTTCGGGTTTCTCTGGAGTGCCATCAAGGAAATCAAGGCTCCTTTCATGTTTGATGTGCAACACGGAATTGCTTTGAATGCCGTGCAGGGGAATCGGGCCTCATCTCGCGGCGAGGGGGAAGTCTCATGGTTTTTCTCGAGTTGCGGCGGGAATCTGGGATATATTATCGAGTTACGACGGGGATGGCCCTTCCACCCACGTGTTTGTTCAGCGATGTCAGTACTCCTGCCTAGTTGCGAGGGACAACTCGGGATTCTCCTCGAAGCTTGGCAGGGCAATTGGGACGCCTCTCCAGCTGAGGCGGGAGACCAAGGATCCCTTTCCACGTGCCACAGGAATCCTGGGACTCCTATCAAGTTTCACGAGGAGTCAGGCATCGTCTCCTTTGGAGGCACTGATCTCCACGTACCTCTGGAATTTTCAAAGGATGTGAGGCCTCCGGTCGCGATGAGGTGGGGAACTAGGTCTTTCTCTGTGGTCTCCACAGGGGATTCAGACATCCTTTCGTCTTGGGAGATGCAAGACGAGCCTGCATTCAAGTCACTGCAGGGATATCCGGCCTTATTTCGCGTCAGGGCATCGCAGTGTCCATTCCACTTGAGGCCACAAACTCAGGGTCCCTCTCACATACCTAGAGCTGAGAGAAGCCTCCTCTTGACGTGCTTGTGATAAGGTGGTAATCCTCTGGAGTCGACGCCAGGGACAAACCTCTCATCTCGAGTTGATTTTTGGTCCACGGAGCTCTTTCGTGTTGCTACAGTGACCTCAGGATCCCTCTAGCCTTGATCCAGTGTTCTTGGGGTTTCTGTGAAGTGCCATCAAGGAAATCAAGGCTCCTTTCATGTGTGATGTGCAACACGGAATTGCTCTGCACGCAGTGCAGGGGAATCGGGCCTCATCTCGCGGCAAGGGGGAAGTCTCATGGTTTTTCTCGAGTTGCGGCGGGAACCTGGGGTATATTCTCGAGTTACGACGGGGATGGCCCTTCCACCCACGTGTTTGTTCAGCGACGTCAAGACGCCTGCCTAGTTGCGAGGGACAACTCGGGATACTCCTCGAGGCTTGGCAGGGCAATTGGGACGCCTCTCCATCTGAGGCGAGAGACCAAGAGTCCCTTTCCACGTGCCACAGGAATCCTGGGACTCCTATCAAGTTGCATGAGGAGTCAGGCATCGTCTGCTTTGGAGGCACTGATCGCCGCGTACCTCTGGAGTTTTCAAAGGATGTGAGGCCTCCGGTCGCGATGAGGTGGGGAACTAGGTCTTTCTCTGTGGTCTCCACAGGGGATTCAGACATCCTTTCGTCTTGGGAGATGCAAGACGAGCCTGCATTCAAGTCACTGCAGGGATATCCGGGCTTTTTCGCGTCAGGGCATCGCAGTGTCCATTCCACTTGAGGCTGCAAAATCTGGGTCCCTCTCACATACCTAGAGCTGAGAGAAGCCTCCTCTTGAGGTGCTTGTGGTAAGGTGGTATTCCTCTGGAGTCGAAGCCAGGGACTAACCTCTCATCTCGAGTTGATTTTTGGTCCACGGAGCTCTTTCGTGTTGCAACAGTGACCTCAGAATTACTCTAGCCTTGAAACAGTGTTCTTGGGTTTTCTCTGGAGTGCCATCAAGGCAATCAAGGCTCCTTTCATGTTTGATGTACAACACGGAATTGCTCTGCATGCAGTGCAGGGGAATCGGGCCTCATCTCACGTCGAGGGGGAAGTCTCATGGTTTTTCTCGAGTTGCGGCGGGAACCTGGGGTATATTCTCGAGTTACGACGGGGATGGCTCTTCCACACACGTGTTTGTTCAGCGACGTCAAGACTCCTGCCTAGTTGCGAGGGACAACTTGGGGTTCTCCTCGAGGCTTGGCAGGGCAATTGGGACGCCTCTCCAGCTGAGGCGGGAGACCAAGGATCCCTTTCCACGTGCCACAGGAATCCTGGGACTCCTATCAAGTTTCACGAGTAGTCAGGCCTCGTCTCCTTTGGAGGCACTGATCTCCGCGTACCTCTGGAATTTTAAAAGGATGTGAGGCCGCCGGTCGCGATGAGGTGGGGAACTAGGTTTTTCTCTGTGGTCTCCACAGGGGATTCAGACATCCTTTCGTCTTGGGAAATGCAAGACAAACCTGCATTCAAGTCACTGCAGGTATATCTGGCCTTATTTCGCGTCAGGGCATCGCAGTGTCCATTCCACTTGAGGCCACAAACTCAGGGTCCCTCTCACATAGCTAGAGCTGAGAGAAGCCTCCTCTTGAGGTGCTTGTGATAAAGTTGTAATCCTCTGGAGTCGACGCAAGGGACAACCCTTTCATCTCGAGTTGATTTTTGGTCCACGGAGCTCTTTCGTGTTGCTACAGTGACCTCAGGATCCCTCTAGCCTTGAAACAGTGTTCTTGGGGTTTCTCTGGAGTGCCATCAAGGAAATCAAGGCTCCTTTCATGTGTGATGTGCAACACGGAATCGCTCTGCACGCAGTGCAGGGGAATCGGGCCTCATCTCGCGGCGAGGGGGAAGTCTCATGGTTTTTCTGGAGTTGCGGCGGGAATCTGGGATATATTCTCGAGTTACGACGGGGATGGCCCTTCCTCACACGTGTTTGTTCAGCGACGTCAGGACTCCTGCCTAGTTGCGAGGGACAACTCGGGATTCTCCTCGAGGCTTGGCAGGGCAATTGGGACTCCTCTCCAGCTGAGGCGGGAGACCAAGGGTCCCTTTCCACGTGCCACAGGAATCCTGGGACTCCTATCAAGTTTCACGAAGAGTCAGGCATCGTCTCCTATGGAGGCACTGATCTCCACATACCTCTGGAGTTTTCAAAGGATGTGAGGCCTCCGGTCGCGATGAGGTGGGGAACTAGGTCTTTCTCTGTGGTCTCCACAGGGGATTCAGACATCCTTTCATTTTGGGAGATGCAAGAGGAGCCTGCATTCAAGTCACTGCAGGGATATACGGCCTTATTTCGCGTCAGGGCATCGCAGTGTCCATTCCACTTGAGGCCGCAAAATCAGGGTCCCTCTCACATACCTAGAGCTGAGAGAAGCCTCCTCTTGAGGTGCTTGTGGTAAGGTGGTATTCCTCTGGAGTCGAAGCCAGGAACTAAACTCTCATCTCGAGTTGATTTTTGGTCCACGGAGTTCTTTCGTGTTGCAACAGTGACCTCAGGATCCCTCTAGCCTTGAAATAGTGTTCTTGGGGTTTCTCTGGAGTGCCATCAAGGAAATCAAGGCTCCTTTCATGTTTGATGTACAACACGGAATTGCTCTGCATGCAGTGCAGGGGAATTGGGCCTCATCTCACGTCGAGGGGGAAGTCTCATGGTTTTTCTCGAGTTGCGGCGGGAACCTGGGGTATATTCTCGAGTTATGATGGGGATGGCCCTTCCACCCACGTGTTTGTTCAGCGACGTCAGGACTCCTGCCTAGTTGCGAGGGACAACTCGGGATTCTACTCGAGGCTTGGCAGGGCAATTGGGACGCCTCTCCAGCTGAAGCGGGCGACCAAGTATCCCTTTCCACGTGCCACAGGAATCCTGGGACTCCTATCAAGTTGCATGAGGAGTCAGGCATCGTCTCCTTTGGAGGCACTGATCTCCGCGTACCTCTGGAGTTTTCAAAGGATGTGAGGCCTCCGGTCACGATGAGGTGGGGAACTAGGCCTTTCTCTGTGGTCTCCACAGGGGATTCAGACATCCTTTCGTCTTGGGAGATGCAAGACGAGCCTGCATTCAAGTCACTGCAGGGATATCCGGCCTTATTTCGAGTCAGGGCATCGCGGTGTCCATTCCACTTGAGGCCGCAAACTCAGGGTCCCTCTCACATACCTAGAGCTGAGAGAAGCCTCCTCTTGAGGTGCTTGTGGTAAGGTGGTATTCCTCTAAAGTCGAAGCCAGGGACTAACCTCTCAACTCGAGTTGATTTTTGGTCCACGGAGCTCTTTCTTGTTGCTACAGTGACCTCAGGATCCCTCTAGCCTTGAAACAGTGTTCTTGGGGTTTCTCTGGAGTGCCATCAAGGAAATCAAGGCTCCTTTCATGTGTGATGTGCAACACGGAATTGCTCTGCACGCAGTGCAGGGTATCGGGCCTCATTTTGCGGCGAGCGGGAAGTCTCATGGTTTTTCTCGAGTTGCGATGGGAATCTGGGGTATATTCTCGAGTTACGACGCGGATGGCCCTTCCACCCACGTGTTTGTTCAGCGACGTCAGACTCCTGCCTAGTTGCGAGGGACAACTCGGGATTCCCCTCAATGCTTGGCAGGGAAATTGGGATGCTTCTCCAGCTGAGGAGGTAGACGAAGTGTCCCTTTCCACGTGCCACAGGAATCCAGGGACTCCTATCAAGTTTCACGAGGAGTCAGGCATCGTCTCCTTTGGAGGCACTGATCTCTGCGTACCTCTGGAATTTTCAAAGGATGTGAGGCCTCCGGTCGCGATGAGGTGGGGAACTAGGTCTTTCTCTGTGGTCTCCACAGGGGATTCAGACATCCTTTCGTCTTGGGAGATGCAAGACGAGCCTGCATTCAAGTCACTGCAGGGATATCCGGCCTTATCTCGCGTCAGGGCATCGCAGTGTCCATTCCACTTGAGGCCACAAACTCAGGGTCCCTCTCACATACCTAGAGCTGAGAGAAGCCTCCTCTTGAGGTGCTTGTGGTAAGGTGGTAATCCTCTGGAGTCGACGCCAGGGACAAACCTCTCATCTCGAGTTGATTTTTGGTCCACGGAGCTCTTTCGTGTTGCTACAGTGACCTCAGGATCCCTCTAGCCTTGATCCAGTGTTCTTGGGGTTTCTCTGAAGTGCCATCAAGGAAATCAAGGCTCCTTTCATGTGTGATGTGCAACACGGAATTGCTCTGCACGCAGTGCAGGGGAATCGGGCCTCATCTCGCGGCGAGGGGGAAGTCTCATGGTTTTTCTCGAGTTGCGGCGGGAACCTGGGGTATATTCTCGAGTTACGACGGGGATGGCCCTTCCACCCACGTGTTTGTTCAGCGACGTCAGAACTCCTGCCTAGTTGCGAGGGACAACTCGGGATTCTCCTCGAGGCTTGGCAGGGCAATTGGGACGCCTCTCCATCTGAGGCGTGAGACCAAGGGTCCCTTTCCACGTGCCACAGGAATCCTGGAACTCCTACCAAGTTGCATGAGGAGTCAGGCATCGTCTCCTTTGGAGGCACTGATCTCCGCGTACCTCTGGAGTTTTCAAAGGATGTGAGGCCTCTGGTCACGATGAGGTGGGGAACTAGGTCTTTCTCTGTGGTCTCCACAGGGGATTCAGACATCCTTTCGTCTTGGGAGATGCAAGACGAGCCTGCATTCAAGTCACTGCAGGGATATCCGGGCTTTTTCGCGTCAGGGCATCGCAGTGTCCATTCCACTTGAAGCCGCAAACACAGGGTCCCTCTCACATACCTAGAGCTGAGAGAAGCCTCCTCTTGAGGAGCTTGTGATAAGGTGGTAATCCTCTGGAGTCGACGCCAGGGACTAACCTCTCATCTCGAGTTGATTTTTGGTCCACGGAGCTCTTTCGTGTGGCTACAGTGACCTCAGGATCCCTCTAGCCTTGAAACAGTGTTCTTGGGGTTTCTCTGGAGTGCCATCAAGGAAATCAAGGCTCCTTTCATGTGTGATGTGCAACACGGAATTGCTCTGCACGCAGTGCAGGGTATCGGGCCTCATTTTGGGGCGAGCGGGAAGTATCATGGTTTTTCTCGAGTTGCGATGGGAACCTGGGGTATATTCTCGAGTTACGACGCGGATGGCCCTTCCACCCACGTGTTTGTTCAACGACGTCAGACTCCTGCCTAGTTGCGAGGGACAACTCGGGATTCTCCTCGAGGCTTGGCAGGGCAATTGGGACGCCTCTCCAGCTGAGGCGGGAGACCAAGGATCCCTTTCCACGTGCCACAGGAATCCTGGGACTCCTATCAAGTTTCACGAGGAGTCAGGCATCGTCTCCTTTGGAGGCACTGATCTCCACGTACCTCTGGAGTTTTCAAAGGATGTGAGGCCTCTGGTCGCGATGAGGTGGGGAACTAGGTCTTTCTCTGTGGTCTCCACAGGGGATTCAGACATCCTTTCTTCTTGGGAGATGCAAAACGAGCCTGCATTCAAGTCACTGCAGGGATATCCGGCCTTATTTCGAGTCAGGGCATCGCAGTGTCCATTCCACTTGAGGCTGCAAAATCAGGGTCCCTCTCACATACCTAGAGCTGAGAGAAGCCTCCTCTTGAGGTGCTTGTGGTAAGGTGGTATTCCTCTGCAGTCGAAGCCAGGGACTAACCTCTCATCTCGAGTTGATTTTTGGTCCACGGAGCTCTTTCGTGTCGCAACAGTGACCTCAGGATCCCTCTAGCCTTGAAACAGTGTTCTTGGGTTTTCTCTGGAGTGCCATCAAGGCAATCAAGGCTCCTTTCATGTTTGATGTACAACACGGAATTGCTCTGCATGCAGTGCAGGGGAATCGGGCTTCATCTCACGTCGAGGGGGAAGTCTCATGGTTTTTCTCGAGTTGCGGCGGGAACCTGGGGTATATTCTCGAGTTACGACGGGGATGGCCCTTCCACCCACGTGTTTGTTCAGCGACGTCAGGACTCCTGCCTAATTGCGAGGGACAACTCGGGATTCTCCTCGAGGCTTGGCATGGCAATTGGGACGCCTCTCCAGCTGAGGCGGGAGACAAAGGATCCCTTTCCACGTGCCACAGGAATCCTGGGACTCCTATCAAGTTTCACGAGGAGTCAGGCATCGTCTCCTTTGGAGGCACTGATCTCCGCGTACCTCTGGAATTTTCAAAGGATGTGAGGCCTCCGGTCGCGATGAGGTGGGGAAGTAGGTCTTTCTCTGTGGTCTCCACAGGGGATTCAGACATCCTTTCGTCTTGGGAGATGCAAGACGAGCCTGCATTCAAGTCACTGCAGGGATAACCGGCCTTATTTCGAGTCAGGGCATCGCAGTGTCCATTCCACTTGAGGCCGCAAACTCAGGGTCCCTCTCACATACCTAGAGCTGAGAGAAGCCTCCTCTTGAGGTGCTTGTGGTAAAGTGGTATTCCTCTGGAGTCGAAGCCAGGGACTAACCTCTCATCTCTTATTGATTTTTGGTCCTCGGAGCTCTTTCGTGTTGCAACAGTGACCTCAGGATCCCTCTAGCCTTGAAACAGTGTTCTTGGGTTTTCTCTGGAGTGCCATCAAGGAAATCAAGGCTCCTTTCATGTTTGATGTACAACACGGAATTGCTCTGCATGCAGTGCAGGGGAATTGGGCCTCATCTCACGTCGAGGGGGAAGTCTCATGGTTTTTCTCGAGTTACGGCGGGAACCTGGGGTATATTTTCGAGTTACGACGGGGATGGCCCTTCCACCCACGTGTTTGTTCAGCGACGTCAGGACTCCTGCCTAGTTGCGAGGGACAACTCGGGATTCTCCTCGAGGCTTGGCAGGGCAATTGGGACGCCTCTCCAGCTGAAGCGGGAGACCAAGGATCCCTTTCCACGTGCCACAGTAATCCTGGGACTCCTATCAAGTTTCACGAGGAGTCAGGCATCGTCTCCTTTGGAAACACTGATCTCCGCGTACCTCTGGAATTTTCAAAGGATGTGAGGCCTCCGGTCGCGATGAGGTGGGGAATTAGGTCTTTCTCTGTGGTCTCCACAGGGGATTCAGACATCCTTTCGTCTTGGGAGATGCAAGACGAGCCTGCATTCAAGTCACTGCAGGGATAACCGGCCTTATTTCGAGTCAGGGCATCGCAGTGTCCATTCCACTTGAGGCCGCAAACTCAGGGTCCCTCTCACATACCTAGAGCTGAGAGAAGCCTCCTCTTGAGGTGCTTGTGGTAAAGTGGTATTCCTCTGGAGTCGAAGCCAGGGACTAACCTCTCATCTCTTATTGATTTTTGGTCCTCGGAGCTCTTTCGTGTTGCAACAGTGACCTCAGGATCCCTCTAGCCTTGAAACAGTGTTCTTGGGTTTTCTCTGGAGTGCCATCAAGGAAATCAAGGCTCCTTTCATGTTTGATGTACAACACGGAATTGCTCTGCATGCAGTGCAGGGGAATTGGGCCTCATCTCACGTCGAGGGGGAAGTCTCATGGTTTTTCTCGAGTTACGGCGGGAACCTGGGGTATATTTTCGAGTTACGACGGGGATGGCCCTTCCACCCACGTGTTTGTTCAGCGACGTCAGGACTCCTGCCTAGTTGCGAGGGACAACTCGGGATTCTCCTCGAGGCTTGGCAGGGCAATTGGGACGCCTCTCCAGCTGAAGCGGGAGACCAAGGATCCCTTTCCACGTGCCACAGTAATCCTGGGACTCCTATCAAGTTTCACGAGGAGTCAGGCATCGTCTCCTTTGGAAACACTGATCTCCGCGTACCTCTGGAATTTTCAAAGTATGTGAGGCCTCCGGTCGCGATGAGGTGGGGAACTAGGTCTTTCTCTGTATTCTGCACAGGGGATTCAGACATCATTTCGTCTTCGGAGATGCAAGACGAGCCTGCATTCAAGTCACTGCAGGGATATCCGGCCTTATTTCGCGTCAGGGCATCGCAGTGTCCATTCCACTTGAGGCCGCAAATCAGGGTCCCTCTCACATACCTAGAGCTGAGAGAAGCCTCCTCTTGAGGTGCTTGTGGTAAGGTGGTATTCCTCTGGAGTCGAAGCCAGGGACTAACCTCTCATCTCGAGTTGATTTTTGGTCCACGGAGCTCTTTCGTGTTGCTACAGTAACCTCACGATTCCTCTAGCCTTGAAATAGTGTTCTTCGGGTTTCTTTGGAGTGCCATCAAGGAAATCAAGGCTCCTTTCATGTTTGATGTGCAACACGGAATTGCTTTGAATGCCGTGCAGGGGAATCGGGCCTCATCTTGCGGCGAGGGGGAAGTCTCATGGTTTTTCTCGAGTTGCGGCGGGAATCTGGGGTATATTCTCGATTACGACGGGGATGGCCCTTCCACCCACGTGTTTGTTCAGCGACGTCAGGACTCCTGCCTAGTTGCGAGGGACAACTCGGGATTCTCCTCGAGGCTTGGCAGGGCAATTGGGACGCCTCTCCAGCTGAGGCGGGAGACCAAGGATCCCTTTCCACGTGCCACAGGAATCCTGGGACTCCTATCAAGTTTCACGAGGAGTCAGGCATCGTCTCCTTTGGAGGCACTGATCTCCACGTACCTCTGAAGTTTTCAAAGGATGTGAGGCCTCCGGTCGCGATGAGGTGAGGAACTAGGTCTTTCTCTGTGGTCTCCACAGGGGATTCTGACATCCTTTCGTCTTGGGAGATGCAAGACGAGCCTGCATTCAAGTCACTGCAGGGATATCCGGCCTTATTTCGTGTCAGGGCATCGCGGTGTCCATTCCACTTGAGGCCGCAAACTCAGGGTCCCTCTCACATACCTAGAGCTGAGAGAAGCCTCCTCTTGAGGTGCTTGTGGTAAGGTGGTATTCCTCTGGAGTCGAAGCCAGGGACAAACCTCTCATCTCGTGTTGATTTTTGGTCCACGGAGCTCTTTCCTGCTGCTACAGTCACCTCAGGATCCCTCTAGCCTTGAAACAGTGTTCTTGGGTTTTTTCTGGAGTGCCATCAAGGCAATCAAGGCTCCTTTCATGTTTGATGTACAACACGGAATTGCTCTGCATGCAGTGCAGGGGAATCGGGCCTCATCTCACGTCGAGGGGAAGTCTCATGGTTTTTCTCGAGTTGCGGCGGGAACCTGGGGTATATTCTCGAGTTACGACGGGGATGGCCCTTCCACCCACGTGTTTGTTCAGCGACGTCAGGACTCCTGCCTAGTTGCGAGGGACAACTCGGGATTCTCCTCGAGGCTTGGCAGGGCAATTGGGACGCCTCTCCAGCTGAGGCGGGAGACCAAGGATCCCTTTCCACTTGCCACAGGAATCCTGGGACTCCTATCAAGTTTCACGAGGAGTCAGGCATGGTCTCCTTTGGAGGCACTGATCTCCGCGTACCTCTGGAATTTTCAAAGGATGTGAGGCCTCCGGTCGCGATGAGGTGGGGAACTAGGTCTTTCTCTGTGGTCTCCACAGGGGATTCAGACATCATTTCTTCTTCGGAGATGCAAGACGAGCCTGCATTCAAGTCACTGCAGGGATATCCGGCGTTATTTCGCGTCAGGGCATCGCAGTGTCCATTCCACTTGAGGCCGCAAATCACGGTCCCTCTCACATACCTAGAGCTGAGAGAAGCCTCCTCTTGAGGTGCTTGTGGTAAGGTGGTATTCCTCTGGAGTCGAAGCCAGGGACTAACCTCTCATCTCGAGTTGATTTTTGGTCCACGGAGCTCTTTCCTGTTGCTACAGTAACCTCAGGATTCCTCTAGCCTTGAAACAGTGTTCTTGGTGTTTCTCTGGAGTGCCATCAAGGAAATCAAGGCTCCTTTCATGTTTGATGTGCAACACGGAATTGCTTTGAATGCCGTGCAGGGGAATCTGGCCTCATCTCGCGGCGAGGGGGAAGTCTCATGGTTTTTCTCGAGTTGCGGCGGGAATCTGGGGTATATTCTCGAGTTACGAAGGGGATGGCCCTTCCACCCACGTGTTTGTTCAGCGACGTCAGGACTCCTGCCCAGTTGCGAGGGACAACTCGGGATTCTCCTTGAGGCTTAGTAGGGCAATTGGGACGCCTCTCCAGCTGAGGCGGGAGACCAAGGATCCCTTTCCACGTGCCACAGGAATCCTGGGACTCCTATCAAGTTTCACGAGGAGTCAGGCATCGTCTCCTTTGGAGGCACTGATCTCCGCGTCCCTCTTGGTTTTTCAAAGGATGTGAGGCCTCCGTTCGCGATGAGGTGGGGAACTAGGTCTTTCTCTGTGGTCTCCACAGGGGATTCAGACATCCTTTCGTCTTGGGAGATGCAAGACGAGCCTGCATTCAAGTCACTGCAGGGATATCCGGCCTTATTTCGAGTCAGGGCATCGCGGTGTCCATTCCACTTGAGGCCGCAAACTCAGGGTCCCTCTCGCTTACCTAGAGCTGAGAGAAGCCTCCTCTTGAGGTGCTTGTGGTAAGGTGGTATTCCTCTGGAGTCGAAGCCGAGGCCTAACCTCTCATCTCGAGTAGATTTTGCATCCACGGAGCTCTTTCGTGTTGCTACAGTGACCTCAGGATCCCTCTAGCCTTGAAACAGTGTTCTTGGGGTTTCTCTGGAGTGCCATCAAGGAAATCAAGGCTCCTTTCCTGTGTGATGTGCAGCACGGCATTGCTCTGCACGCAGTGCAGGGGAATCGGGCCTCATCTCGCGGGGCAGGGGAAGTCTCATGGTTTTCTCGAGTTGGGGCGCGATCCTGGCGTATATTCTCGAGTGACGACGGGGATGGCCCTTCCACACACGTGTTTGTTCCGTCACGACAGGACTCCTGCCTAGTTGTGAGGGACAACTCGGGATTCTCCTCGAGGCTTGGCAGGGCAATTGGGACGCCTCTCCAGCTGAGCCGGGAGACGGAGGGTCTCTTTCCACGTGCCACAGGAATCCTGGGACTCCTATCAAGTTTCACGAGGAGTCAGGCATCGTCTCCTTGGGAGGCACTGATCTCCGCGTCCCTCTGGAGTTGTCAAAGGATGTGAGGCCTACGGTCGTGATGAGCTGGGGAACTAGGTCTTTCTCTGTGGTCTCCACAGGGGATTCAGACATCCTTTCGTCTTGGGAGATGCAAGACGAGCCTGCATTCAAGTCACTGCAGGGATATCCGGCCTTATTTTGAGTCAGGGCATCGCGGTGTCCATTCGACTTGAGGCCGCAAACTCAGGGTCCCTCTCACATACCTAGAGCTGAGAGAAGCCTCCTCTTGACGTGCTTGTGGTAAGGTGGTATTCCTCTGGAGTCGAAGCCAGGGACTAACCTCTCATCTTGAGTTGATTTGTGGTCCTCGGAGCACTTTTGTGTTGCTACAGTGACCTCAGGATCCCTCTAGCCTTGAAACAGTGTTCTTGGGGATTCTCTGGAGTGCCATCAAGGAAATCAAGGCTCCTTTCCTGTGTGATGTGCAACACAGAATTGCTCTGCACTAGTACAGGGGAATCGGGCCTCATCTCGCGGCGAGGGGGAAGTCTCATGGTTTTTCTCGAGTTGCGGCGGGAACCTGGGGTATATTCTCTAGTTACGACGGGGTTGGCCCTTCCACACACGTGTTTGTTCAGCGACGTCAGGACTCCTGCCTAGTTGCGAGGGACAACTCGGGATTCTCCTTGAGGCTTGTCAGGGCAATTGGGACGCCTCTCCAGCTGAGGCGGGAGACCAAGGGTCCCTTTCCACGTGCCACAGGAATCCTGGGACTCCTATCAAGTTTCACGAGGAGTCAGGCATTGTCTCCTTTGGAGGCACTGATCTCCGCGTCCCTCTTGGTTTTTCAAAGGATGTGAGGCCTCCGTTCGCGATGAGGTGGGGAACTAGGTCTTTCTCTGTGGTCTCCACAGGGGATTCAGACATCCTTTCGTCTTGGGAGATGCAAGACGAGCCTGCATTCAAGTCACTGCAAGGATATCCGGCCTTATTTCGAGTCAGGGCATCGCGGTGTCCATTCCACTTGAGGCCGCAAACTCAGGGTCCCTCTCGCTTACCTAGAGCTGAGAGAAGCCTCCTCTTGAGGTGCTTGTGGTAAGCTGGTATTCCTCTGGAGTCGAAGCCGGGGCCTAACCTCTCATCTCGAGTAGATTTTTCATCCACGGAGATCTTTCGTGTTGCTACAGTAACCTCAGGATCCCTCTAGCCTTGAAACAGTGTTCTTGGGGTTTCTCTGGAGTGCCATCAAGGAAATCAAGGCTCCTTTCCTGTGTGATGTGCAACACGGAATTGCTCTGCACGCAGTGCAGGGGAATCGGGACTCATCTCGCGGGGCAGGGGAAGTCTCATGGTTTTTCTCGAGTTGCGGCGGGAACCTGGGGTATATTCTCGAGTTACGACGGGGATGGCCCTTCCACACACGTGTTTGTTCAGCGACGTCAGGACTCCTGCCTAGTTGCGAGGGACAACTCGGGATTCTCCTCGAGGCTTGACAGGGCAATTGGGACGCCTCTCCAGCTGAGGCGGGAGACCGAGGGTCCCTTTCCACGTTCCACAGGAATCCTGGGGCTCCTATCAAGTATCACGAGGAGTCAGGCATCGTCTCCTTGGGAGGCAGTGATCTCCGCGTCCCTCTGGAGTTTTCAAAGGATGTGAGGCCTGCGATGGCGATGAGCTGGGGATCTAGGTCTTTCTCTGTGGTCTACACAGGGGATTGAGACATCCTTTCTTCTTGGGAGATGCAAGACGAGCCTGCATTCAAGTCACTGCAGGGATATCCGGCCTTATTTCGAGTCAGGGCATCGCAGTGTCCATTCCACTTAAGGCCGCAAAATCAGGGTCCCTCTCACATACCTAGAGCTGAGAGAAGCCTCCTCTTGAGGTGCTTGTTGTAAGGTGGTATTCCTCTGGAGTCGAAGCCAGGGACTAACCTCTCGTATCGAGCTAATTTTTGGTCCACGGAGCTCTTTCGTGTTGCTACAGTGACCTCAGGATCCCTCTATCCTTGAAACATTGTTCTTGGGGTTTCTCTGGAGTGCCATCAAGGAAATCAAGGCTCCTATCGTGTGTGATGTGCAACACGGCATTGCTCTGCACGCAGTGCAGGGGAATCGGGCCTCATCTCGCGGCGAGGGGGAAGTCTCATTATTTTTCTCGAGATCTGGCGGAAACCTGGGATATATTCTTGAGTTACAACGGGGATGGCCCTTCCACACACTTGTTTGTTCAGTGACGCCAGGACTCCTGCCTACTTGCGAGGGACAACTCGGGATTCTCCTCGAGGCTTGGCAGGTCAATTGGGACGCCTCTCCAGCTGAGGCGGGAGATCAAGGGTCCCTTTCCACGTGCCACAGGAATCCTGGGACTCCTATCAAGTTTTACGAGGAGTCAGGCATCGTCTCCTTTGGAGGCACTGATCTTCGCATCCCTCTGGAGTGTCAAAGGATGTGAGGCCTCCGGTAGCAAAGAATTGGGGAACTAGGCCTTTCTGGGCGGTCTCCACAGGGGATTCAGACATCCTTTCGTCTTGGGAGATGCAAGACGAGCCTGCATTCAAGTCACTGCAGGTATATACGGCCTTATTTCGAGTCAGGGCATTGCGGTGTCCATTCCACTTGAGGCCGCAAACTCAGGGTCCCTCTCACATACCTAGAGCTGAGAGAAGCCTCCTCTTGAGGTGCTTGTGGTAACGTGGTATTCCTCTGGCGTCGAAGCCAGGGAATAACCTCTAATCTCGAGTTGATTTTTGGTCCACGGAGCTCTTTCGTGTTGCTACAGTGACCTCAGGATCCCTCCAGCCTTGAAACAGTGTTCTTGGGGTTTCTCTGGAGTGCCATCAAGGAAATCAAGTGTCCTTTCCTGTGTGATGTGCAACTCGGAATTGTTCTGCACGCAGTGCAGGGGAATCGGGCCTCATCTCGCGGCGAGGGGGAAGTCTCATAGTTTTCCTCGAGTTGCGGTGGGAACCTGGGGTATATTCTCGAGTTACGACGGGGATGGCCCTTCCAAACATGTGTTTGTTCAGTGACGTCAGGACTCCTGCCTAGTTGCGAGGGACAACTCGGGATTCTCCTCGAGGCTTGGCAGGGCAATTGAGACGCATCTCCAGCTGAGGCGGGAGACCAAGGGTCCCTTTCCTCGTGCCACAGGAATCCTGGGACTCCTATCAAGTTTCACAAGGAGTCAGGCATCGTGTCCTTTGGAGGCACTGATCTCTGCGTCCCACTGGAATTTTCAAAAGATGTGAGGCCTTCATTCGCGATGAGGTGGGGAACTAGGTCTTTCTCTGTAGTCTCCACTGGGGATTCAGACATCCTTTCGTCTTGGGAGATGCAAGACAAGCCTGCATTCAAGTCACTGCAGGGATATCCGGCCTTATTTCGAGTCAGGGCATCGCGGAGTCCATTCCACTTGAGGCCGCAAACTCACGGTCCCTCTCACATACCTAGAGCTGAGAGAAGCCTCCTCTTTAGGTGCTTGTTGAAAGGTGGTATTCCTCTGGAGTCGAAGCCAGGGACTAACC